>NC_135543.1:65638777-67025166 GCF_045843805.1 Urocitellus parryii | reverse complement strand
TGTGTGTGTGTGTGTGTCTCCACCCTCCATGGAGTCATGTGAGCAAAGGGGACCCCAAGCCTGTGACTAGGAGGGAGAGCTTAGAGATGAGCCCCCAAAGCCCTGCAGAGGACAGGCTGTCAGGGCATGCCAGGCTCCTGGGAAAGAAGACTTTCCTGTGTCTTCACCTCCGCCCCTCACGTGGGCATCGCATGCCTGCCAAGGGGCTACCAGAAAGGAGAAGTTTGAAAAACCAAAGTCCTTTCTCCCCCAAAATATTTTTTATTCTTGCATTACATTTGTGTTTCCAATTGTGAATAAAAAATGCTTAGAAAGTGGTTACAAAACAGCGTGAACTGGACTCGAGGAGTGGGCTGGCCCTGAAGGTCTGTCACTTCTTCACTTAGACGATGCGTGGTGGGCCTGGCATCGGGGCTGGGTCAGTCGGGTTTTTCACTCTCGGGATCTAGAAAACAAAACCACCACAGCTCGTTACAGCCTCTGAGGTGCTGGCCTTTTACTGAGGGCCAGGCCCTGATGCCCTTGAATGTGGCTCTGCCCTGGGGCACCTGGCCCACTCTCCTGGGGGCTGCTGAACTGAAGGTGGAATGGCAAAGCTGGATCGGGGCCGGCCTGACAATGGTCATGCCCCGTGGAGAGTCCTGGTGGCCTGTGGTCTAGGTATCTTCCTGTGACCATCTAGGCACATGAAATGACCTCCCAAGCCCAGACAGGGCTGCCCAGTGCTGTTGAGCCCCAGCATCCAGGCGTGTTACCCTATGCATGGTCCAGGCCTGAGCCGTGGGGCTCTGCGCTGGGTCTGGGACAGGGCTTCCCTTGTCCCCTAAGCAGAGGCACGAGGCCTGGTGCTGTATCTCGGTGGGAACACAGCAGGGCAGCAGAGGCGATCCCCACTAATTGGAAGGTCCCAGAGATGCTGCAGACCTCAATTGGTCAGGATCAGGCCCAACTGTGTGGCAAAGGTGGGGGGAAAAAGCCATCTAGCACCAGGCCACTGAGAGAGGGCCAGCTGGGACCACACAGGGCAGGTCTTCTCCCCAGGCCTATCAGGAAGGCTGGCACCCTCATGTAACCCATGTTACCTAGCCCCAAGCCTGTTCTCCATAGGCCCGTGATCCTGAAGCAGAGCCCCTGTCTGTGCTGAGTTCAGCCCACCAGGAAGAGAAACGGGGGCTTGGGACCACAGTCCATGAGCCTGCAGCTGGGCTTTCTGGGGCAGCACCTATAGGACCTCTGTCTGAGTCTTCTAAAGGTGACTCAGAAGCAGAGTGATGGTGGCCCAGTAACAGCTGACCTAGGCCTGGGGCCAGCAGATGACCTCAGGGCCCAGGCTGCATCAGGCAGGAGCAGTGCTGGGGGCAGCTGACCCCGCTGGGGGCCTTGCTCTCAGTCTCCCAACTGCATCAGCACCCTCCTCCAGAGCTTGGGCAGGGGGCTTCAGGCTCAAGGCAGAGGCCGGGTCAGGCCCTCCTGGGCCACCACTATGACCAGTTTGGCCTGTGTGTGGACAGAGGCTAAGAAACAGATGTGTTTCACAGTGTTTTCAAGCAAAAATGTTTATTTTTGTCCTTCACATGTACAAGCTCTTGGGGATCCCGTGCCACCACTGTCGTTGTAGGAGGAAAGGATTCAGGCGCGAGGGAGGGGGACGGGACGGGTGGGAGGGCGGTGGAGGGCAGCCTCCACTTCACTAAGAGGCCCACGCGATTCTCGGACCAGACACAGAGAACAGAAATCTCCAACTGCGGTGTTAAGTCCGGGCAGAAGATTCTGCACAGTCCCCTAGGAAATTCAGATCTAACTGAATTGATGGAATGGTATATTAAACCAAGATAATCCAGCTGGTTCTGGTAAGAACAGCAGAACCGCACGATTCACACGGGGCAGCTCCAGGCAGCCCGTCTTCCAGCAGAAAGTGGAAAATGTCTGCACAGAGGGGTGGGGGCGGGGCTTTCACCTCCCACCTGGGAGTCCCACTGAAACCTCCAGAGGATGCTCCTGAGCAGGCTGGGCTCGGGCTGTCCTGGACGGGGATTTGGAGGTCAGAGTGGACAGATCACAGCCTCCATGAAAATCATGGAAAAGCAAAGAAAAGTGGGTGGGGAGGCCCTGAGCCGAGGGGTGGTGCTTGCCCTCTGTAGGCAGGACAGCTGCAGGCTACCAGGGCATTTGCTCAGTAAGTGTTTTCTGGCAGGTTCCGTGTGGTCCAGGTTGCTGACATTCCTTACTGAGAGACCAGCTTCCCTGAACATACCCTGCCTGACCGTCCCTCTGCCACTGAATGCCCAGGGAGACTTCCCGCTGCAGAGGACCTATCATTTGCAGCTCCTCAATATTCAAGGTCATTAATTCAATTTTCTTATAAAAAAAGGAATTGACAACAGAAAACTAAAGGCTTCTGCTTCAGCTTCGTAAGCCCATTCATATGTCTTCATCTGAACACGGTAGTGATCTCCACGCAGAAGCCAAAGGTAAATGAGATACACCTTTTTTGATAAATGGGGGGAGGGAAGACGGGAATCCAAGGCACTGCACTTCTGTAGGGCGAAGGCGGCTCTCTAACCTTCAGCTCAGGGACAGACAGTGTGGGTGTGAACACGGTGGGGGAGTGCAGCCCGTGGGGACCTAAGAGCGAATGGGGTCTGAAGCGGTGGGGGGGTCCTGCCGCCCACGAGTGCCCCCTGGAGGCTGGGCCTGTGCCCACAGTGGTGGAGGCACCCAGAGGCCACAACACAACAGGATTCCTCCAGGGTCCAGAGCAATCCACCTGGCCAGGGGCAGGGCAGGGGCTAAGTGATGTGCAGCCAGGGGCCAGGTGGGCCGACAGCGGGTGGCCCCAGAAACACTGGCAGCACAGGCACCTGGGCAGGGCCCCAGCTGCCCCAAGCCCCCGGCGGGCCCCTCTGGGCTGCCCAAGGCCCCCAGGACACTGGAGCGGGGAGCAGGCCTCCGTACTGACCCAGAGGCAGTGCACAGGGTGGGGCTGGAAGGCTGGAGTGGGCAGTACCTGGTGTGGGCACAGGCAAGACCGGGGCGGCTCCAGGGATGGCCGTGGTGCACGGAGGGCCGGGCACTGGGGCCAGACACGGCGTCCCCATTCCTGCTCGAGGTGTGGCCATCTAAAGAAGACAAGAAGGGGGGGGGGGCACGGGGCTGGGGTCAGCCGCATTCCTCTCGTGGCCTGGTGGTTCCTGAAGTGTCTCAGTCCTAGGAAAGAGCGATCCCTGGGCTTGCCATGGATGGGCACCCTCTAAAGATGACACCAGAATGACAGAATGACAAGGGCTGGGAAGCAGCTGCTCTCCCTCCTCACTTCCCAAGGCTGCATCCTGGCCATCTCCGGGACACAAGCTCTGGTTGTCCATGGGCCACAGTGGGCCTTGGAGTAGAACCCACGGGCCCACAAGCCCTAAGGGCACATAAGCAATGCACACTCTCCCAACCAGTGGGGACCATGGTGCCCCACCAGACTGGTCAGTGATGTTACCGCAACTAGAACAGCCCAGGAGCTGTGCGGGAGCAGGCTCTCCAGTGGGCGCGGGGGCACAACAAGTGTGCGCGAGGGTTGGCGAGGGCGGTCCTCTGCACTCTCTGTCCAGGGCAGAGTGCTTCAAAGACAGGGACAGGAGCCGCTGGTGCCCCAAGACCAACACCTTGTGAGACAGAAACCTGGCAAGACGACCTCAAAAAAGGAGATCCAGGGTGAACAGCCTTTATATCCTAACCAAAAAGCTAGCAAATTGAATAAATCAACTGTTTTATATGACAAAACAGCATAACCAGGTGGGGAATGCCAGACCACTGACCCGCTGGGACTCACTCCACCTCAGTCCAGTAAGAACCCAAGGGAAGGGCTGAAGATTGCAGCTTCGTGGTAGAGCGCTCACAGGGCATGCCCGAGGCCCTGGGTTCCATCCTCAGCATGAAAAACCAAACCCAAACAACAAACACCAAACCAAACCCGTGGAGAGCACTGGATGTTCTCCATGGACGCGGAGGGTACCACCACCTTCCACATGCCTTGTGGGAAGTCTGCTCAGCAACCTGGAGCCAAGTCCTGCTGCTAGTGAAATGTTGACTGCTTCCTGCAAGTCCCCCATGCTTGGCTGGGGAGGGGGGGCCCAGTCAAGGCAAGAAAAGGAAAACTATCTTATCTGCAGACGACAAGATTGTGTACACAGAAAACCCACAAGAATAGCCAAACCAACTTCTCAAACTAATAAGCAAATCCAGCAAGACTGCAGGCTACCAGGTACAAAAAGCAACCCTATTTCTACACACAAGCAAGACACAACCCGAACATGAAATTTAAAGAACAATGCAATTTCTCACAGCATTGCACACATCAGCTACCCTGGGTTAAATTTAATGAGAGATGTATAACATCTTCACACTGAAAAGAAATTTTAAAAAGATACAAATAAACAGCTGCCAAGTTTACTCAACATGTTTATTATGTCAAATCTCACCAAGTTGATCAGCAGACTTGTATACTTCCAACCAAAACCTCAGTGGGTTATTTAAAACATACATTCAAATATTAAGGATCAAAGAAAATCAAGACATCCTTAAAGAAGATCAACACTGGAGGCCTTGTCCTACCAGCCATTAAACTTACTATAAAGTTAAGATACAATAAGAGAGTGTAGTACTGCCATAAAGGCAACAGAACAAGTTCGGCAAAGGACCTACACATATATGGCATTTTGACAAATATCTGCAATTCCATCTGGAAAGAAAAGCGCTAAATCAGCAGATAGGCATGTAGGAAAACACACAGACTGACACATTCCAGCTGAGTGCAGTGGCACAAATATGGAATTCCAGTAGCTCAGGAGGCTAAGGGAGGAGGACTGCAGATTCAAAGCCAGCCTCAACAACAATAGTGAGGCCCTGTCTCAAAATTTAAAAAAAAAAATTTTTTTTAAATGGGCTGGGGGTGCTGGGGTTGTGGCTCAGTGGTAGAGTGCTCACCTAGCATGCATGAGGCACTGGGTTCAATCCTCAGCACCACATAAAAATAAAATAAAGATATCGTGTCCACCTATAACTAAAAAACAAATATTTTAAAAAAATGGGCTGGGGATGTGGCTCAGGGTTAAGTGCCCTGAGTTCAATCCCTGGTACCAAACCAAACCAAACCAAACCAAAATACACTTGTGATTTTTGATGACTCACAGGCCTACATGCAATAGCTAAAACTATGAAGCTTCTAGGAAAAAAAAATTAAAACTTCCACTTCGCTTTGGCCAAAACAAATTGAAAAAAAAAAAAAAACAACCACCTATTGGCAGAACAAATCCACAATATGTATGACAAAAGATATAATGAACTCCCACAAATCAATAAAAAAGATAAGCAAGTAAATGTTTAAGCGGTTAATAACCTTGACCAAGGTACTTTACAGAAAATAGCTGCTAAGAATATGAAAAGGTGCTCAAGGGGAAATTAAAATGATAATGAGAAAGCTACTGTTATGCCTCAAATTCTTTTTGCAAGAAATGTATATAATATTTAAATACACAAAAGAAAAGACCAAGGCACTTTAGAGAAAAATTAGGGAAAAAGAGAAAGCAGAAACCATAAATTACAATGTGAAGAAGATTACAAGATTGAGAATTTTTTCAGAATTGGAAATTTTTTAAAAAAATGAAATAGCAGGTGTGTGTGTGTGTGTGTGTGTGTGAACACGCACGTGCATGTGTGTGTCTGGGTGGAAGCAAATAGAAGCTCTTTAATGGAAAAAGGCAATAACCAAAATTAAAAGCTCAATGGATAGGTTTACTAGTTTAGGCACAAAGGGAAATTTAGTGAGCTAAAGGAAAAGAAATCAGGAAACAATGTTCCACTCAGAAGAAAAAAATTAACTGATGGAAACTGTCCCTGAGGAGGTTGAACTCACTAGACAAAGATTTTAAATGAACTATATTAAATATGTTGAAAGAGCTAAAGGAAACCATTGGCAGAGAACTGAAGGAAACAGGAAAATGATATATAAACAAAATGAGTATATCAACAGATAGAAATTATAAAAGGACTTAAATTGAAATATAATAGCTAAAGAGCATAAATGAAATTTTAAAATTCATTAGAGAGGCAAAACAGAATTTGAGGTAGAGAAAAAAGAACCATCAAGCTTGAGATACTGCCATTGAAATGACCAGGTTTAAGGAACAAAAACAGAGAAAGAATGAAGAAAAGTGAACAGAGCCTAAGAGGTCTTAAGAGGAGCTCCACTAAGTGGACCAATTACTCCTTAGGGGAGTCACAGAAGAAGAGAGAAAGAGGTGTGCAAAAACAATATCCGAAGAAGTAATAGCCCAAAAAAACTGCCAAATTGCATGAAGACATGAATCTACACATCTCAAAAGCTCATGAACTCCAAGCAGGACAAATTAAAGAGATCCACACTGAGATATATCATAGTCAAATTATCAAAAGCCAAAGAGAAATAGAAAATCTTGAAAGCAGCAAGAGAGAAGCGAGGTGTCTCTTATGAGGGACCCTCAATAAGCTTAACAGTTGGTTTCTTAACAGAAACCCTGGAGGTCAGACACAGAGGATGATATATTTAGTGCAGGAAGAACAAACTGTCATCCAACAAGTCTACATCCAGAAAAACAATCCTTCAATAGTTAAAGAGAAATTAAGCCTTCTGGAAAAACAAAAGCTAATAAATGTTGTTACTAATAGATATTTCCCACAAGAAATATAAAAGGGAGTCCTCTAAGCTAAAATGAAGTGACAATAGACAGTAACGCAAAGCCAGAGAAAGAAATAGTCACATAAGAAAATAAATGAGTATTATTATATTTTTAGTTTCCCTCCTCTTTTCCCCATATGAGTTAAAAAGCAAATACATCATACAGTAGTTACAAATTGATTTTAATGGGCATATGATGTATATAGATACAGTCTATACAAAAACAATATAAAGGGCAAGAGATGGAGATGTCAGAAGCAGAGTTAGTAGGCTACTAAAACCAATTTGACATTATCCCTTTTTTTTTGGTATAGGGGATTGAACTCAGGGACACTCGACCCCTGAGCCACATCTCCAGCCCTATTTTGTATTTTATTTAGTGACAGGGTCTCACTGAGTTGCTTAGTGCCTTGCTTTTGCTGAGGCTGGCTTTGAACTTGCAATACTCCTGCCTCAGCCTCCAAAGCTGCTGGGATTATAGGCCTGCACCAACACACCCTGCTAATTTGGCATTATTCAAAATAGGTTGTAAGGGCTGGGGTTGTAGGTTCAGTGGTAGAGCACTTGCCCAGCATGTGTGAAACACTGGGTTGAATTCTCAGCATCACATATAAATAAACCAAAAAAAAGATCCACTGACACCTAAAAAAACATTTTTAAAAAATGGGTTGTAATAAGGTCAAGATGCTAATTGAAAACCCCAAGGTAGCCACTAAGAAAATAAAATATATAGAGACAGATAAACAGGAAGGGAATAAAAATGGTATACAACAACAACAAACCACTGACTTTTTAAAAGGGCACTAATGGAAGATTAAAGAGTGAAAATGTATAGACATCCAGAAAACAAGTAGTTAAAAGGTGAATTCTTATTTATGTTTACTTTAAATGCAAAAGGATTAAATCTACAATGAACAAGAAGACATTGGCAGAATGAATAAAAGGCCACGGCAGGTTTATATCTGCCTATGAAAGACACTCACTTTAGATACAAAGACACAAAGAAGCGGAGAGTAAAGGAATAGAGAAAGATAAGCTGCACATAGGATCACCAGGTGATGTAGCTCTCCCACCTCGGGGTACACACTCCAAAGAACTGAAAGCAGGGGCTCAAATAGGTATGTGTGTACCAGTGTTCTCAGTAGCATTAAATAACTCACGTGTCCATCACTTAATGAATGTATGAACACTATGTGGCATACCCATAAAATGAAATAATATTAATAAAAAGGGGAATGAAGTTCAAGAGACTAAAGAAGACATAAAAATGGAAAGAAATCCCATGTTCAAGAATTGTAAGACTGGGGCTGGGCTGTGGCTCAGTAGTAGAGTGCTTGACTAGCATGTGTGAGGCACTGAGTTCGATTCTCAGCACCACTAAATAAAATAAAGGTCCACTGACAACTAAAAAATATTTTTAAAAAAAGAATTGTAAGATAGTGTTCTTAAAATGTTAAAATGTAATGACAAGCATAATAATAAGCCAATTCAGTGAGGAAATGAAATGAAAGCATGTTTTTCAAACATGCTACAGGGAAAATGATATCCATGTGCAAAACGATGAAGCTGGATCCTTACCTAATACCATATCCAAAAATTAACTCACATGGAGCAAAGATCTAAATGTAAATTTGAAACTAAAAAACTCTTAGGAGAAATCATAAAGGGAAAACTTCGTGATGTTAAATGTGATGATGATTTCTTGGATATGTCCCCAAAGGTACAGGAAACAAAAGGAAAAAAAAAAAAGACAAATGTAAAAACTTCTATGCATTAAAAGATACTATCAACAGAGTAAAAAGAAAAGGGACAGAATGGGAGAAAATATTTGCAAATCTCCTATCTCATAGGGAATTAATGTCCAGAATACATGGATGATTCTTAAAACTATAACAAGAAACCAAACCACCCCATTTGAAAATGAGCAAAGGATTCAAATAGACATTTCTCCAAAGAAGATGTTACGAATGGCTAATAAGCACAGAAATAGATGCAAAACCACAAGATACCACCTCTCAGGAAGACCACTATCAAAACCAAACAAACAAAAACCAGAAAATAATTACTGTTGGTTGAGATGTGGGAAAACTGAATCCTTCTGCACTGTTGCTGGGAATGTAAAATAGTGTAGCTGCTGTTGAAAACAGTATGGAGGCTCCTCAAAAAATTAAAAATAGAGTTACCATACAATCCAGCAATTCTCCTTTTGGGTATATACTTGAAGCAATCAAAAGCAGGGATCAGAAGGGGTATTTGTTCACCCCGGCATTATTCACAACAGCTGCCATGCAGAAGCAATGGCAGTGCTTGGATGAATGGACAGACAAAAAGGAAGGAAATTGAGACACATGCTACAACACTGATGACCCTTGAGAACGTCATGCTAGGTGAAATAAGCCAGTTAGACAAATGCTGTACGATTCCACTCACAGGAGCTACCTAGAGGAGTCAACAGACAAAAGGCAGAAAGGTAGTTTCCAGGGGTAGGGAAGTGAGCAACGAAGAGCTATGGTTTAATAGGGACAGAATTTCCATTTTGGAAGATGAAAAGAATTCTGGAGATGAAAGATGATGGTGATGGCTGCACCACTGAAGTGTGTACTTAAAAACGTTTAAGTTGGAAGGGCTGGAGTTGTGGCTCAGAGGGAGAGCACTCACCTAGCATGCGTGGGCCATTGGGTTTGATCCTCAGCACCACCTAAAAATGGAATAAAGGTATTGTGTCCACCTACAGCTAAAAAATAAATGTTTAAAAAAATGTTGAAGATGGTCAATTTTATGTTACGTGAGCTTTGCCACAATACAATAATGGGGAAAAAAGGTTTGGAGTTCTGATATATGCCACAGTGCAGACGGACCTTGAAAGTGTGCTAAGTGAAATAAGCCAGTCACCAAAGACCATGTATTGTATGATTCCACTCATGTAAGGTCCCAAACATAGTCAAACTCAGAAACTAGAAAGGCAGATGCCAGGGACTGGGGAGAGGAAATGGGGAGTTAGGGTTCCAATGGGGACAGAATTTCTGTTTGAGAAGATGGAAATGTTCTGTGGATGGAAGGCGACATGGTACAACAATATGAATGGACTTAATGCCACTGAAACCCTCCATCTACTTGAAAATGGTAAAAGTGGTAGATTTTATGTTAAATATATTTTATCACAATTTAAAAAAAACTTATTAAGAATGCAGTGTTTGACCAGCAGGATTAGCTGATGTGACTGGAGCCCAGAGCTGGGCCTGCCCAGGCTCAGGAGCAGACCCCTTCAGGTCCTGGAACTTATTCAGAATCACCCACTTTGTCCTAGAATGTGATTCCACAGAAAATGGATTAGAGGGGTGGAACTGATAAAGAGCCTGGTCCCAAGGGCTTTGCTGCCATTCAGAAAAGAAATAAGGGTAGTGCACCTGGGGGGTGTGGATGTGGAGAGGGAAAGAAACAGATCCAGCTCAGGTGTACAAGGGACAGAGACAAAGGTTGACAACGTGGATCAAACGCAAGTCTCAGAAAACTTCAAAGAACTGGAAGCACATCTCAGAGCATAGCTAAACTAGAAAAGACTGGCAAGAAGGTTGTTAGAAAATAATTACCCACACTTTAGATCACAGTGGAAATGAGAAACTATTTTGGAATGAAGGTTAGTGAAAATGGTACATATCAAAACTTTAGGGACGCAGCCAAACCATTAGAGGGAATTTTTATAGCCTTGGATGCTTACATTATCAAAGGAAGGCTAGAAATCAACAAACTCTACATCTTAAGATTTCTAGAATGGAATAAGGCCAGAGACAGAAATAAAAAATAATGTATAAGGAAGAAATCAATGAAGCTTGTAATAACGAATAACATCAAAGATAAAATGAGCTCTCTAAGGAGATAAGGAAAGGGGAAAGAGAAGGAGGAGGCAGAGAGAGAGAGAGAGAGAGAGAGAGAGAGAGAGAGAGAGAGAGAGAGGTCGAGATCGAGATCGCACAAGAGCAAGCAGAAATCACCGATATCAGGAATTAAAAACAGGGTATCACTGTAAATCTTGCAAACTGTAAAAACAACAGATATTGTCAGCAATTCCATGGCAATTGATTTGAAAATTTAGATAAATTTAGTGGAAAGGTAGAAATTTGCCAGGAAAGCAAGACTGCCAAGAAGATATAGAAAATCTAAATGGTATCAAAACTGTAGAAAACCCTGGATCCGTAACACAAACCTCACCCTCAACGGATGGACAGATATGTGGTAAATACAGTAAAACGTCCATCAGAGTGTGAGTGGTGGCAGGTGGGTGTTCACCACAGACTTTACAATGCTTCTGTGTGTTTAAATTTTTTCAAAGCACAGGTTCCTAGAGGGGTGTTTCCTACACTAAAACAGAAACAAAATACTGCAGCCCAAACATTTAAGGCAGAAATAACACCAACCTTAAAAACTCCTTGCAAAAACTGGAAGAGAGGAAACCCTCCTCCAACTAGTCCTCACCCCAAAATGTATCACATGCCAAGACCTCAGAGAGTGACTCCATGCCCTTCCCCAAGTCGGCCTGGGTGCATGTGAGCCAAGGTCTAATGCTGGCTGTCACTCAAGGATGATGTGCAGACTTGCCCCCTCCTCCAGCCTGGGGATGGGCAGAATGCAGGTGGGGGTCAGGCTGCTGAGGTAAGGCCACACCCACCAGCTCTAAGCTGGGGGCGGCGGGGGGGGGGGGCGGGGGGGGTGCTTAGGCTGGCCAGGCTGAGGCTGCTCCTGCAGCCATGCTCAGGAGTCCAGCCCCAGCCCAACCTGTCCCTTCCACGTGTGACCACAGGACCACAGGCCAGTCACTTACCTCCTGACCCATAAAAGGGGAAGCCTAACTTCTGGCTCACATCTGACACATAGGGTACTAGCACCTACTAGGCACGGCTGCCATCGCCCTGTCACACGCCCCTGCCCTGGGAGGGCCCGCCCTGCACTCACAGCCCGTGCCTCGCCGGGGGCCTCCATGTCGTGCAGCTTCTGCGTCTGCTTCAGCTGGTTGAGCGTCGGCTTCAGCTGTGCCGCCCCCACCGTCTTGGTCGTCCACTGGTCCACCAGCTTGTGCAGGTCGTCCGTGAAGGTGCCTTTCTTGTTGTTGCTGTTGTTGACCTGCGCCTGGACGTGCAGGGTGGACTGGGGACCCGGCTCGGGGCCTGGGGCCAGGCTGCTGGTGGAGGACCCTGGGGAGTCACATACAGGCCAGGATTGGTGACGCCACACACACGCCCAGCACCACTGGGGGGCTGGCTGCAGTCATTCTTACGTGAAGGCCCAGGTAGCGGCCTCACTTCAGTCGGGCAACACCTTGCTTCAAGAGGCGGTCTGGATCAAGGGGCCTCGCTGCCCAGTTTTAGACATGGTGGGGCAATTCCATAAATTGAGTGACCTGGCTGAGACAGGCAGCCGTCACCAATCCCATAAGCCAGGCCAGGGGACAGGCCCCCGCAAAGCTGGCAGCCTCCACTCAGAGGTCACTCTGTGACCACCGCTGCCCATCCCACTAGGCTCACATGTGAGTGTGGTAAATTCCAAGCACAACCAGACACGTGAGCTTTAGTGTCACAGGAGCTAGGGTCACAGGAGCTAGGGTCAGATTCTTGGGCTCCTGGCCTCAGCGTCCTCAGTGTGACGGGAGGACACAGGGTGGAGGCTGGAAGACTTGGCAGAAGGCCGGGCCTCTGTTTCCATGGCCACCCTAAAGCGACCCCTACACAGGCTGCATTTTTTGCATTCCTGTGAATTTTAATGGTTTGGTTGTTTGGAATTCAAAAAAAAAAAGAAATGGTGACTTTCCTTACCAGAGCATTTGAAGAAGGGAGTGATAAAAGGCACTAACACCCAGAGCTCCCTGACACGGGTGCCCCATGCTCCAAGCCACAGTCGGGGGGATGCTATGAGCCAGGGGGAACCAGGAGCCTCTCTGCTAACCAGAGAGCTTGGCTGCTTCCTGGGAAGACTTTTTTTTTTTTTTTTTTAATTATCAATGTTGGACTTTTTAAGTTTTTAAACTTTCGCCTCCCTTTTCCCCGCTTCACACATAATTTCTAGTTGGCAACTTCCGATGAGCCAATTTAAAAATCTTTCTGTGCTATAAAATAAAACAACATCTCTCCCCCACCCCCCCCCCAAAAAAATAGGTAATGACCATCTCTTCAAACAAGCTGTTCCGAAATACAGTGTACTTTAGTGGCTAGCAATGACAGAGCACGGACACAGACAGTCGAAAATTAGTGATGAGATTTCACACACATGAAGCTATTTCTACATGAAAATTTCAGCCAGAAAAGATGAAAGAAAACTTAAAAAAAATAAAAATAAAAAAGGAGAAGGGGAGAGATAGAGAGAGAGAGAGAGAGAGAGAGAGAGAGAGAGAGAGAGAGAATGAGAGGTGTGAGTGGCCCAGGTAGACGAATACCCATTCAGTCCTGGTATCTCTCCTCGGGGGAGCACTCATCTTTAGCACTTCAAGGAAATACTGATTCCTACGGTTTTGGAAAAGGAGCCAATTAATGATGGGTAATTTGTGGACATTCTGGAGAAGGACAAGCCTGTTAGATGTGAACTGGCGAGACCGCACAAGCTCTAGGAGCCATGGAGACACAAAGGGGAGCCGAGGGCAGCTATCCTGCCAGGCAGAAGCGAAGCGGGGCCGGCGGGGCGGGCACAGAGCAGGCCTCGCCTCCCCGCCGCGGGACACCTGGATGCGCACTAGCCACAGTAAAGCCCATGCGATGAGAGGGGACAAAGGGGGTAAAAAACCCAGATAATTACTACTGCTGTGTTCTTTGCCTAGGCAGAGGCGCTTCAGGGCTGACCCTGTAAGGGAAAAACAAACGACACAAGACCACAGGGTTAGGCAGAACAGCACACACCGGTCATGCCACCACACTTAAGCCAAAGTCGTCAGTGTGCAGGGAGGGACAGACACAGGCAGCAGTTCAGAGAGGAGGGCCGACCCGGCCTGGGGTCTGGGGGTGGCATCCCCAGAGTTAGTGTGCAGGCTCTCACGGGCTTCACCGAGGAGGCAGAGGTGCCAGAGCAAGCCCCAAGCTTCAGGGAGAGGTGTTTGTCTCTAGAAGCATATTCCAGAAAAAGAAAAAGCAAAGGAAAAAAAAAAAAAAAGAGAGAGGGAGAGAGAGAAAAAAGGAAAAAAAAAAGAAAAAGAAAAAGAAAAAAAAAAAACAAACAAAGCACACGGCTTGGCTTTCTTTCAGTCACCAGGCTTTTGGGAGCCCCACTGGTTGAGGCAGGAAAACCCGCTAAAAGTCAGCCATGGGGTCCGCAAATGGAGCTGGGCACGGCCTGGGCTAACTGGCCACTGAAGCCATTGAAGGTTTTCCAAGTGCAAAAAGATACATTGTTTTGCAGGTTTGAGGCCACTTCCTGATCCCAGAGGGCTGCCCTGGATGAGGCCGGATGGGCATCAAGTAGGGAAGGAGGAGGGTCTCTGTGTCAGGGCTGACCCTGACTTGGGAAGACACTGTTGCCTTTTTTCTAAGTCCACTCCCCAAGGGGCAGGGGGAGGCCTTGTTTTTGGACCACCACCAAGTGGATCTGTCCTCACTGTCTGGTGCTGGTCAGGCAGGCATCACAACTGAATGTCCGGCAGGGCCTGGCGGGGTGGGGGCACCCGGGGCTGGCCCAGGAGCTATGCCAGGAGGTGCTGCCATTATGGCTTATCCTACAGTGTCCCAGGGAACTGGGACTGGCCAGGATGAGCTCAGACTTCCCCAAGGTCACTTGACACAGCCATGCTAACATAGAGATCTACCCTCCAGCCGGTAGGACCCCCCTTGCCAAAGCTCACACCCCTCCCCTTCAGGGCCACCCTCCTCACAAAGGCCTGCCTAGCGCTGTCTCCCAAGACTCTAGACTATCCAGGGACTGGAACTTCTGGCAGCCTCAGACTTCCTTCTAAAATAGGCTGCACCTTTTACTTTAAGGCACAGCAGGCAAATGTCAGCCGGGCTCTCGGGCCTGAGCCCAGCCCGGGCTTTGTGTGTTGTGCCTGGCAACTTGATTCTTTTAGTCCATTCTGTGTGGTCTCTGCGGGGGAAAAGGGAAGGTGCTCTGCTGAAGTCCCCACTGTTCAGATGAGAAGGAGAGAGGTGAGCAGGGGGTCCAGACAGATCCCCTCTGGAGGAGGGAGCATTTTCAGAGGCAAAAGGGCGGTTTCCTAAGTGAAGGGAGAGAACCTGAGGTCTGTAGCTGCTGGTTGGGCTCAAACCCAAAATGAAGGGTTCGATCAGCAAATCACCAATGTCCCCTAGGGTTCTGTGTGGGGATGTAGCTCTGTGTAGGCTGCAACCATCCAGACAGCCTAAGAGAGAGGGATATGTCACATCTGGACCCCTTCCCCGGCTGCAGCAGTGTGACCCTCACTGTGGCTGGTGGCCCTGCACCCTGGACTAATTCCTGGCTGTTGTCCTAGTGGGACAAACACTAGACAGGGCAGCTGCTGGTCAGCCTTTCTCAACTCAGGCCCCAGGTGGCTACAACACAGATAGCTCCCACCTTCCATATCCCTCCTTGACACGAACTGCAGTAACCAGAATGCAGATGGCCTAGCCCTCCATGGCCTTCCTGAACCCTGTCCCCAGACGACAGGGGCACAGATGGTTCTGACCCTCTGGACAGACTCATTGCCTGTCCCTTGACATCCCTGCTCTCAGCATCGGGTGTCCGTTCTCAGGGGAGCAGCTCCCTCTTTTAGGTGGAGTGGAATCTACCTCCCCAAAGCATCTCTGCCCTGGGCCCTGCCCTTCTTGTGCCCACTAGAGGGCATCTGACGGACAAGTCCCCACCAGATCCCCCACGTTTTGCTGAGTCAGGATAGACACCCAGGGGCTCCTGTCCCCAAAGTAGCAGCGGGAGAGCAGACACAGCCAGCCAGAGCGTGATGGTTGAAACCAGACCCTGTCTTGGTCTCTGGGGACACCTGGGAGGCCCCAGCCCTGCTCTGCCCTGCAGAGTCCTCTGAGACAAAACACGCTGCTCACAGGCGGACAGCCCACCTCCCAGCACCCACCACCATCCAGACCTTGGCTGGCGGCACAGAGGATGCCTCGGGCACGAAGCATTCAAAGCTGAGGATGTCTGACCGGGACAGATGGCATAAAAGTGGGTCAGGCCTGGAGCAGCTCCTCACGCGTGCTTTTTCTGTGTCAGTGATCAAATATTGACAAAATCCACAAAAATTGCAGGAGCAGAGAGACTCCAAAGGGTCAGCCCTCCCGGATTCCTCACTGCTGGCTGGCCCTGGCACCGCACCTCAACCCTGGCACAACCTCCAAAGGGTCTGTCTTACTCAACTGAGTAGCATCAGATGCCCTGTGCTGGTGTCCAAGGTCAAAACCACCCTTTGGGCTGTCTCTACATCAAGAACCATATTCTCCAGCTGAGAAAATCACCAAGATCTACCCAGGAAGTGCCAAGTCAGAACCAAGGATGTGCCTTGGTTCTGCTCAGGGTGGTCTGGGGACATTTTTACTCTACCTGAGCAGCATGACCCCAGGTCCCACAAGCCCTGGAGCATACATCTTGTCCCTAGATAGCCACTGTTGTCAAGCCACCCTGATCCACGGCTGCCAAGGCTGAACCTTGGCCTGCTCACCCAGTGCCCTCTGCTGGGGGCCCCACTCAGCTCTCTCCTCTACAGGGAGGGATGAAGACTTCCAGGGTAAGGAGAATTGGGAGCTGTGGAAGGATCCCTGAGCCCAACATGATGCAGCCAATGGATGATGAAGGAACAATGCAACTCGCAACCCTGTGGTTCCTGTGTACAGACCAAGGCCTCGAGGTACCAGTGCCTGCCTGGTCAGGTGGGAGGATGCAAAAGGAGGTTGGTCAGCAGTGTGTGACCAGAGCTTCTGACCAACAGAACCTCAGCCCCTGGGCCCCCTCTTCCTTGGTTCCACAGCCACCATCCTTGAGGACATGGTTTCCCAAGCTCCTCCAGCAACCACAAGGAAGGGCTTGGTGGGTGAGCAGCTGGGTACTGGGCCAGTGCCGATGGGGGTGTCTGACACAGGGTCCACACTCCCCTAGGGCCTGCCCGCTCACTGCAGCCACGAACCCATTCCCTGCTCCTCTTCCTGGGGTCAGCACCCACCTCTGGATCTACCTGCTGCTCCCCTTGGCTTTGCCCTCAATGGTCCCCCGCCCACCCGCTGACCTCAACTATCCCTGTTTGGGCAGCATCTTCACTGAGCTTCATGGAAGCCAAGACCTTTCCATAGGCTAAAATATAATGCACGCTTTATGATCCTGAAGGCTTTTCTTTTCTAGGAAGTGAGGGGTGTCCCACACGAAGGAAGGCAGTGAACAGAAACTTCCCCAGGTTTTATCAAGCAAGCGCTGGGCTGGGCCAGATGCCTCCTCCCTGGCCACACCTGTTCCTAAGCTTCAGCTCTTCCTCTCCTTGTAGCATCACCCCTGACCCCACAACCCCACAGAGCTGGGCACATTCTGGCATCTTCCTCGACATTTGCTCAGGCTGCCCCTACCCGGAGGGCCCATCCCTCCTCCAGGCCTCCAGACCCACTCAGTCTGACGACCCTGGGCCTCATGTGCTCCTGAGACTTTGACCTTCCCTCTAGCCCCTGTATTTAGTGCTCAGTCCTCACAGATCTCCAAGTGCATCCTTCTCCTGGTCACTCCTGTGGTCACTCAGGAGCCAGCAGACACACAGATGGAGAGCTCAGTGAGAAGCCCTAAGCTCTATAACCCAGGGGCCAGCAGCACACCGGCCAGGAGGCCTCTCCGCTACATCCTGCAGAGCACCAGGGGAGGCTGGTGGCCTCCAGCCCACCCTGGCCGCTGAGCCGGCACTCTCCCAGACCAGGTTCTATACTAAGAAGTACCCAGAGCTGGTGCCCATCTGGGCTCTGCCTGCCCAGCGACCTGAGAGCACACGGGGCTGTGTGATCATCTGAAAAGGCGGAAACAGCCAAGTGTACATGAAAGGGGCAGGCTGTGGACAAACACTAGCACATGCTCAAGGCCAGGGCAGGCAGCAGCCACCGCACCCGAGGCCGACCAGCCACACCTGCCTCAGACATTCCACACTCTATTCCGTGGCCTTTGTCCATGTTGTCTCACTTTTTAAACCCTTTAAAAACACAACCTCAGTGCCAATCTCAGGGGTACAGTCACGCCACTGGCACTACACTGCTTCACCCAACACACTGGGAAAGCCACCGTGTGCTCTGCTCGATTCCCAAGACCCACGGCAGCCATTCAGGGGACAAGAGACACCCAGATACCCAGGTGCCTTCAACCCTGGGGACCACCCCAGTGTGAGCTGCATTTGTACCAGGGAAGCAAGAGAGGCACCAGGGGAGCAGGGCCCGGACAAGGCTGGGAACAGGGACAGGGATGGCCTGCCAGAAGGATGGGAGAGATGCACCAGGGAGGCCTCCCAGCCCAGGTCCACCTTCACTGCAGCAACTGACCGGAAGCCACACAGATGTGCCGCCAGCTGGGCACCACCGTGGCTCAAACAGGGCAGCCCATCAAACAGACAAAAGGCCAACAGGAAGCCACTGGCCTTCCCACAGTGGCCTAGTGCCCTCGGCCTGTCCCCACCTGGAAAATGATGATCCGTACGGGCCTCTGATGGGGTGGCAATGGCAATGGTTACTTACTGCAAACATGGCCTCTGGGTCCCCACAAGCACAATGTATCTTTATTGTACAAGCAAAAAGTCATGTGCCCCAAACCAGCATCTCCAATCCAATTGTCAAAAAGTTCAATTTTTTCTGTTAAAAAAGACAAAAACCTAAAAAGTGCACAATTTTTGATTCGTTTGCCAATCATCATGAGGGTTAAAAATAAGCCGCACCATCGTGTGGCCCAAGCAGGTGTGCACTCCTGGGCACTCGGGGTGTGTCCTAGGGTGTGTGAGAGAAGCTGGAACTAGGGTTTGGTTTGTTGGAGGTCAAGGACGCAGGCTCCCAAGGAAGAGCTGAGGGACAGATGTCAGTCTCATGTCTCTGAGTTGACGAGGGGGCGAGGAGCAGTGCAGGGGATCAGACTTCCCTGCGTGGGTGTGTATGGAGTCTCAGGAAGCCCTCGCTGGAGCAAATGCTTTTTAAATTGTGACTTTCATTTTCTGTGCTGCTGGGGACTGCACCCGGGGCGTTGCGCATGCCGGGCAAGCGCTCTACCACTGAGCTGTCCCCTCAGCCCCTGAGCAGGTTCTTAGCATCTCCACATGCAGGGCGAGGACAGTGGGCAGAGGCAGAGCTGGGTGGGGGGCTGTAGCCCCCGGGCAGAGGTCACAACCTCCGGGGACCTGTAGGACTGCACCGGCCTGCTACGTGCACGTCTTCAGAGTTTAGACACGTGTGCCACACACGGTGCATCTAGAGCAGGTGGGGGCTTATCTTTTTGTTGTTGCTGGAACTGGGGGACAGCAGACACGTGTACTGGCCACAATTGCAACAGAAAAGAAAACTACGTCCAACGTAAGAAAAATAAATCCAATAAATGAGGTGACGGGAGAAATGCAGAGTGCCCTGGCACGTGAGGGGCGGAGGGGCCTGTGGCAGGGCGGGGGTGCCGCTGCACGTGCTTCTGGTGCCCAGGCGCAGCCAAGAGCATGCACACGGCCTTCTGGGGGCTGGGGGTGGGGCAGACGGTGGTGTTCAACGGGAAGGGCTCATGGGGTCCACCTTTCAAACTGAGGAGGTGACTGCAAGGGGTAGGGGAGGCATCCTATGAGATGTATGAGAGGTAATGAAGACGGGGGCGGGGAAGGGACAAACCAAGGGCCAAGAGGTGGGAAAATACAAAAGAACAAATACAGACAGATGGACACAGATACGGGTCCACTGAGGAATCGAGCACGAGGCTTGCTACTAGACTTATAGGCCCCTCTTTCAGACGTTGGGTGGTAAACCGTCCAGCCTGCAAATGAATATAAAGGGAAGAAAACAGAGAGACACGCATCAAGTACAGGTTGCTGCGATTCCTCCTCCACACCAACAGCCACACCAGCCTTGGAACTTAACATCCACGGCTCCACCTAGCCCAGCCCGAGCACCAAAGCCACTGACCATGGGAGGGGAAGGAGGCAACGGGAGGAGCAGAAGAGAAGAGGCCCGGAGGAGAGGGGCAGGTGCGGGGAGGGGCGGGGCACCTGCGTCGGTCACCATGATTTCTCTGGACAGAGATGGTGAGGACAGGAGAGCGCCTTATCGAGCAGCTGCTGCCGTCCACGGCAGCGTTGACGAGAGAGCATTTCCTCCTCGGGGCCAAATTCCCAGCTTGAGAGCTGAGCCCTCGTCCCCCTGGCGTCCCGTGGACTTTGGAAGGACCCGGTGTTTAGCACCGTGGGGCTCCGCTGTAGGGAGCGGACAGGGGCAGGGCAGCCGGTGCCTGGGGACGGGCGCGGCAGAACACAGCAAGACGCCAAGCCCTGTCCTTTCCCTGTCATCGGGCTGACCCCTTCCAGTTCTGGCCACTTCCCGGAGGCCCATCTAGCAAAGCCATCACCTGCCTCTGAGCAGCTTACAGCAAGACCTGGTGATGGGGGACAGTGACATTTTTGGCATCCACAGACTATATCTTCTTTTTTTCTCCCCCCCCTTTTTCTTTACCAAGCTGCTCGGCAGCCTTGGCTGCGGCTCTGGTCCCCTCTACACATAGGGGCGTGCTCCTGGACACCACTGAGGCCCTACGTGGCTGGCACATGCTCGGAGACAGGCAAGCTGGAAATCACCTTGGCCACGCGCTCCGCCTCCGTCACTGGCTAAGCCGGAGCAGATGTCTGTGGACAAGGAGGCTCGGACGGAGCAGGGCTGCTGGGTCTGAACTGCCTTCGCGCACGGGGCTGTGCTGGCGTGGGCAGGGTCCTTAGCGGGAGGGTCTCTGCTGGAGTCAGACAAGTGACCTGGGCGGGGGGAGAAGAGGTGACAGGCACCATGAGGTGCCACTGGAGAGGGGAGGGTGTGGGCTGGGTCTGCTCTCAGCTCTTTGCTGGGTGACCTTGGGGAAGCTCAGAGACTCCTGCAGAAAACGGGCACATGGCTCATTTCCTGGATGGAATGTTGGCGGACAAAGAAAGTGCCCCGTCTCCCCCAGTCCCCAGTGCCATGCCGGACCTGTGCTGTGCAAATAATTGGCAGGAGACACATCTGGGCCCAAAGCAGCCTGTGTACCTCTCGCTCAAACAAGTCTCCCCTGGGCTTTGGGATCTGGCAGTGAAGGTGTGTAACTCATGCACTGTGCGGACGGCGTGCGGTTGGTTAGTTTGCCATGCCTTCCCACAGGGCATGCGTGGGGATTTGGGTACATGGGATCTCTGTCCCAGAACGCTGGGGCTCATGGCATTTGGAAATGCCATTCAGGATGCCTCAGAGGAACCCCTGACATGCAAGGACACTGCCTTGGAGCCAGACCAGTGTAGCCCCATGTCCAGGCCAGGAGGACATCCCCATCCTTCTACCTTTCCCAAAGGCAGCCGCTTCACACCCAGGGAGCAGACTGACATCAGCCTCAGATGGGGTCAGAGGAAGCAGCCTGCTGTCTCAGGCAGCTTCCTGCAGGGAGGATCAGGTGGGAAGAGCCACCTTGGGCTTCTGGCCATCTATCACCTGGGGCTAAGGTCTAGCTCCAAGCAGCCCCTGCCTCCACTCGGATCTCACCACTCTGCACCAAGCACAGAGGCCGGGGAGGTGGGGGTGGTCCCCCTGGTCCCGCAACAACTTCCTCTCTCCAGTGAAAGGCGATCAGGAAAGAAGAGAACCCCAAGTATCCTTCCAGGTCTGGTGGTGTTGCAGCTGCACCGAGTCTGCCTCCCAAGGCTCACTCGGGGGTCCCCCAGCTCCCTCCCTCCCAGGCCCACAGCAGCCCTCCCCCCAGAGGCCGACCTGTGCTGGAGGCCACGACCTTGAGCTGCTGCACTAAGGGGTTCAGCAGCTTGCCCGCCTTCAGCTTGCTCTTGCTGGTTTTCCTCCGGCGGCCAGTCGGGGGCGCCGTATGGAAGAAGCCCACGTTGGGCGGAAGTGGCTTGCCCAGGCGGCGGTACAGAGCCTCAATCTCCTGTTTCTGCTGGCTCTGCAGCTCCGAGATCTCCTTCAGGTGCCTGGAGGAGGGAGAGAGGCAGGGCAGGTGGGCTTCCCCTGCAGGAGGCGGCCCGTGGGCGGGGGGGAGAAGAGGTGACGTGGGGTGGCAGTGCCTATGTCTCTACCTTGGACCACTGGAGGGCCACAGGGGGCTTTCAATGGCACTGTTTATATAAGCCAGGCCAAGGCAAGGGGCCCCCAGCATTGATGCAGGGGAACTAAGCAACTTGAAGTTTTCAAATATCCAGAATCCTAAACACTGCCTTGGCCTGGATGGCCAGGGCGGCACAGAGGACTCCATATAGACACGCAGGCTGAGGCTGGTGACAAAAGCCCAGAGCATTAGCCTAGGTGAAGGGAAAGAGGCTGCCTTCGTTTATTGTGAGTTCTCTGCCCCAATAAGGCTGCGAAGGGAAGGCGTCTCCAGAGGAAGGACAGTGCCACCCGAAGGAGTTGGCCAAACACTTATTACTGGCCTGGAGTTCCAGGCTGGACACTGCCCTGCTGGGTCCACTGTTCTGGGTCACGATCATGAGCTGGGACGGTCTCCAGGACAGCTGAAGGGAAGGAGGCGGAGGCCCCTTGGGGAGTCTCCCTGAGGACTTGCTGGCTGCCTTCCCCACCACCCTCCTGTGCCTTGGGCTGAGCTTTGGGAGGCCAGGTGCCAACCCCACCAGGTGCCCCCACAAGGGGTCACAGCCCATCTCCACCTTTTATGCTGGGCAAACATGATTTTCGTGGTTGGACACGAGGGAGCAAGTTCTGACATCACCTCCTGCATCCTCTAAATCAGCCGTGTTTGCTTTAGAAAAAGTCTTTCTTAAGAAATCCCCACCTGCACATCAAAACCCTGGGGCTCAGGCACCTGCATCCTAACAAGGTCCAGGGGCTTCTGAGGCAAGAAAGACTCCGGACCACTGGCTACTTCCTATCAGATGTAACCAAGTCCCCTTAATACTAGATTGAGGCTCAAATTCTACCCTGCCCACTTCTAAAGATCACCCCTTTCCCCTCGGCTCCATATCCCCACTCTCTCCATTTCCCTGAATCCCTTCCTTCAAGGTGCTTCTGGAACTCCCCCTTCCCCTCCCCTGGCTTCCACCTTACGAGGCCCGCCCCACCTCTAGGCCTCACCCCCCCCATCTCTAGGCCTCACCCCTCCCCACCTCTAGGCCTCACCCCCCCACCTCTAGGCCTCACCCCCCCCACCTCTAGGCCTCACCCCCCCACCTCTAGGCCTCACCCCTCCCCACCTCTAGGCCTCACCCCTCCCCACCTCTAGGCCTCATCCCTCCCCACCTCTAGGCCTCACCCCTCCCCACCTCTAGGCCTCATCCCTCCCCACCTCTAGGCCTCACCCCCCCACACCTCTAGGCCTCACCCCCCCCATCTCTAGGCCTCACCCCCCCACCTCTAGACCTCACCCCTCCCCACCTCTAGGCCTCACCCCCCCACCTCTAGGCCTCACCCCTCCCCACCTCTAGGCCTCACCCCTCCCCACCTCTAGGCCTCACCCCTCCCCACCTCTAGGCCTCACCCCCCCCCACCTCTAGGCCTCACCCCTCCCCACTTCTAGGCCTCACCCCTCCCCACCTCTAGGCCTCACCCCTCCCCACCTCTAGGCCTCACCCCCCCCCACCTCTAGGCCTCACCCCTCCCCACCTCTAGGCCTCACCCCTCCCCACCTCTAGGCCTCACCCCTCCCCACCTCTAGGCCTCACCCCCCCACCTCTAGGCCTCACCCCTCCCCACCTCTAGGCCTCACCCCCCCACCTCTAGGCCTCACCCCTCCCCACCTCTAGGCCTCACCCCTCCCCACCTCTAGGCCTCACCCCTCCCCACCTCTAGGCCTCACCCCCCCACCTCTAGGCCTCACCCCTCCCCACCTCTAGGCCTCACCCCTCCCCACCTCTAGGCCTCACCCCTCCCCACCTCTAGGCCTCACCCCTCCCCACCTCTAGGCCTCACCCCTCCCCACCTCTAGGCCTCACCCCTCCCCACCTCTAGGCCTCACCCCTCCCCACCTCTAGGCCTCACCCCCCCACCTCTAGGCCTCACCCCCCCACCTCTAGGCCTCACCCCCCCACCTCTAGGCCTCACCCCTCCCCACCTCTAGGCCTCACCCCTCCCCACCTCTAGGCCTCACCCCCCCACCTCTAGGCCTCACCCCCCCCACCTCTAGGCCTCACCCCTCCCCACCTCTAGGCCTCACCCCCCCCCACCTCTAGGCCTCACCCCCCCACACCTCTAGGCCTCACCCCCCCCACCTCTAGGCCTCACCCCTCCCCACCTCTAGGCCTCACCCCTCCCCACCTCTAGGCCTCACCCCCCCACCTCTAGGCCTCACCCCCCCCACCTCTAGGCCTCACCCCTCCCCACCTCTAGGCCTCACCCCCCCACCTCTAGGCCTCACCCCCCCCACCTCTAGGCCTCACCCCTCCCCACCTCTAGGCCTCACCCCTCCCCACCTCTAGGCCTCACCCCTCCCCACCTCTAGGCCTCACCCCCCCACACCTCTAGGCCTCACCCCCCCACCTCTAGGCCTCACCCCCCCCACCTCTAGGCCTCACCCCTCCCCACCTCTAGGCCTCACCCCCCCACACCTCTAGGCCTCACCCCCCCACCTCTAGGCCTCACCCCCCCACCTCTAGGCCTCACCCCCCCCACCTCTAGGCCTCACCCCCCCACACCTCTAGGCCTCACCCCCCCCACCTCTAGGCCTCACCCCCCCCCACCTCTAGGCCTCACCCCTCCCCACCTCTAGGCCTCACCCCTCCCCACCTCTAGGCCTCACCCCCCCCACCTCTAGGCCTCACCCCTCCCCACCTCTAGGCCTCACCCCTCCCCACTTCTAGGCCTCACCCCTCCCCACCTCTAGGCCTCACCCCTCCCCACCTCTAGGCCTCACCCCCCCACACCTCTAGGCCTCACCCCTCCCCACCTCTAGGCCTCACCCCCCCCACCTCTAGGCCTCACCCCTCCCCACCTCTAGGCCTCACCCCCCCCCACCTCTAGGCCTCACCCCTCCCCACCTCTAGGCCTCACCCCCCCCCACCTCTAGGCCTCACCCCCCCCACCTCTAGGCCTCACCCCCCCACCTCTAGGCCTCACCCCTCCCCACCTCTAGGCCTCACCCCTCCCCACCTCTAGGCCTCACCCCCCCACACCTCTAGGCCTCACCCCTCCCCACCTCTAGGCCTCACCCCTCCCCACCTCTAGGCCTCACCCCTCCCCACCTCTAGGCCTCAACCCCCACCTCTAGGCCTCACCCCCCCCCACCTCTAGGCCTCACCCCCCCCACCTCTAGGCCTCACCCCCCCACACCTCTAGGCCTCACCCCTCCCCACCTCTAGGCCTCACCCCCCCACCTCTAGGCCTCACCCCCCCACCTCTAGGCCTCACCCCCCCACACCTCTAGGCCTCACCCCCCCACACCTCTAGGCCTCACCCCCCCCACACCTCTAGGCCTCACCCCTCCCCACCTCTAGGCCTCACCCCCCCACACCTCTAGGCCTCACCCCTCATTTGATTCCATGCCACTGAATCTAGGACCCTGGGAAGGCTGTGCCCAGGAGCCCCTCCCGCTCTGTTCCCACCGGTTCCAGGTGGTGCTGCTTGGGCCCCTCCACTGTCTGGCTCCACTGGGGGATGGAGCTGCTGGGGCTGCCTTCTAGAACATTCCTAGGATCTGGCAACTCTTTACACCCTGGATCTCCCATGCTACAGCTGGCCCCTCCTCGACCCCCACATGGCTCCTGTAGACACACAGCGAGTCCTCAGTGTCCCTAATACTCCCTGTGCACATGCCCAAAGGAGGAGCTATTTCTGAGCCCAGACAGCACTCAACAGCCTGCTTTCCAGCCACTGTGGAGTCCCATTAGCCACCCCCACTAGCTTCACTGTCCAGGCTCCCCCTCCTGTCTCAAAGGACGTCTCAGGGTGGCAGTAAGCCCCAACCGTGAGACAGGGAGAATGAATGAGTGCTGGATAAGAGACAGAGACAGAGGCCAGCAGAGAGACAGACGGTGAGAGAGCGGGAGGGAAGGCATGTGTCTCATGAGAGATGTCCTTCCTGAGGGTGACCGAGGAAGAAGACTGGAGGGATGAAGGGACCAGAGGGGAGGCGTGGCCCCCTGAGAAGCCAGAACCCAGGCAGGCAGCAGGGTCAAGCCAGCCCAGTGTGGAGGACACCCTGAAAGAGGGACTTTCCTCACCCAGCCGGCCAAAGGGAGGGGCCTAAGTGGGCCTCGTCACTGCCTGTCCCCTTGACCAGCAGCTGCAAGTGAATGCCTGCCCGTCCAGGACCTGAACTCCATCCAGCACGGCTCAGGGGGCCCACGCTGGCCTCGGCACGTACTTCTCCCGGAGACTGCGCAGTTCCTTCTTTATGTCCGCGTCCTCAAACTCGGAGTCATTGTCGCTGCTGATGTAGGATGACTGGGAGTGGAAGGAGGTGACGCTGATGGTGGGGACCTTCACGCCCGCCCTGCTGGGAGTCTCAGGGCCCAGTGAACCAGCCCGCGAGGACCTGTGTAGGAAGGCAGTGGCCTTCTTCACTAAGTCGCTGGCCACACCACCGCCACTGGGCAGGGAGGACTGCTTCTGCACCGGGGGCCTCCTCCGCGGGCACTCGTCCCCAGAGTCACTGGACGCAGGCTCGCCTACACCGACCTCGATGGAGGAGGCCGTCTGCACCCGCCGCACCGCCAGCTTCACATCAGGGCTGGAGGGGACCTCGTCCAGGTAGACGTCGGGCGGGGCGGAGTACCTCGTGCCGCGGGGGGAGGCCAGGGTCCACTCATCCTGCGTGCTGACCACCGAGAAGCGGCCCACGGTCTTGGCCGGTGAGCTGCCGTCCTGTCCTGGCTGCTTCCGGGGTGACTCCTGGCTCGGCGGGTGGCTGGGGCGGCTGCCTCCTGTGTCCGTCTCCAGAGAGCTCTGCAGGGGTTCTGCTGGGGCTTCCCTGGGGACCCGGCCTTTCGGGTCCGTGGGCTCCAGGAATGCGGGGCTTGCGGAAGCAGGGACACCCTGGGATACGAGCGGAAATGAACAGATTTCGTGAAAATACCGGCTGAGGGCAGGGCTCACCAGCTGGCCGAACATCATGTCAAAAAGCCACCCTTACCTGGGGGGCACTGGGTGCTGCAGGTGAGTCTGAGGCCACCTGCCCTCCGTCACTGTCACAGCCCAACGTGTTGCTGGAAGAGGATTCTGCTGTAGGAACATTGGCAGCATTACTGGGGGTGGGACGGGGAAGAGAAAGGGAGGGCTCAGGTGGAAAGAGCCATGCTGAGTCCCTTGGGAGCACCACCGCTGGGCAGGGAAGGCAGCTGGTGTGTGTGTGTGTATGTGCATGCGTGTGTGTATGTGTGGTCTGCAGTGCTGGGGACTGAACCCAGAGTCTCGCACTTGTTCTAAGACTGAAAATACACGGTGAACAGACTTGAGGAAGGGAGGAGCACCCCGACACGCCCTCTGTACTCCTCTGCACTGTTTCCCCAGGTGCCTTTCAGCTTTAGTAGGGTCTCACCAAGCAGGTCAACAGGTCCAACTGCCAACCCTGCTCCTGGATGCCTAGGGAGTGCCAGCTGCTCCTGCAGCTGCCCCAGCGTCCTCCCTCTATGGAGTGGAGGATGGCACGGTATTTCCAGCTACTTTCTTGGGATTGCCATGAGGAGCCAATAAGAGAAGCCCCATGAGCTGATGCATGGGCACCAGCCAGAGCCAAGACCTCGTGTGGCAAAGAAAACTCATGGACAGGTTGGGGCTGGAGCTGACCCCCTGTGCTACAGAAGGACACAAGAGCCAATCAGCCCCAGGGAGGCTGGGAATCCCCCGCCCCCAGTCACCCCCACCATCTAAATGTCAGGTTCTGTGTCTGATCATCATGCCCCTGTGGGCCATACTTGACTTTCCTCTTGACATCCTGCAACCCACCTCTGTACACTCCAAGAATGAGGAGGGGCTCGCTACTACCAGAAGTAAGGGGTGTGCTCTCTCTTATTTCTGGGCAGCTCTGACCGCCACAAAGGCACTTGTTCCCACCTCGAATCGGCCTCTCAGAGCTTCCCTCCTGAGTTTGCCTTGGAGTGCAAGTTTCAGGGCTTGCAGGCTCCTCACCTGCAGAAGGGGTCTGTGGGACACCTCTCACAGGTGAGGCCAGCGCCCCATGGAGAGGTAGGGCAGCTGGCGGGAGGTGGGGGCAGACCTCTCCCGCCTCTGCCTGTGCCTCCCCATCTCTGGGCTAAATAGCACCAGCTTCTCACACGTCCATTTTATTTCCAGTCTTAGCTGGATCCTGATCCTCATCCTTCCAATCCCCCCAAGAAGCTCCAGGCTGAGGAGGAACCTCGCACCTTCGAGGTTAGACCAGATCACTTAGGATGGAGACTCCGGAGTTCAGGCAATGAGAGAATTTCCACAGAGGTGCAAGGAAACCCCCGTTAGGTTCGGGAGAGCCCCTCCTCGCCCCACCCACACGCTAGCCAAAATCACCATGGCCATTTGTGGATATCTGGTAACCCTGCTGGAGAAACCTTTGGCCCAGGGACGTCCACCGTGTTTAGACATTGGTCATCAGGGACACTGGGGGCCTGAGACATGCTCCCTACATATCTTAGCACCCACCCATTAAGCTTTCAGGTTTCCAAGAAGGGCTTTCTCTGCTTGGAGAGCATTCAGTGGGTATTAACTAAATGCCGTGTCTGGGCCCCTTCTTAGATGCTAGATCCTTTTATGCCTTAAAGCCTCGAGAGCAAGGGTGCAGATGCAGGAGGTTCCAGGCCCAGGAAGGAAGTGGCACTTAAGACCTGCCCAGGGTCAGGCATGACCTTGAGCCGGCTACCTGTCATTGGTGAGGATGCGCCCTGCTCCCGCTCCCGCTCCTGCTCCACAGGGCCCCATCCTGCAGGGGCTGTTTCTGACTTTTCCAACTGAGTGAAGAAAGAAACACAGAAGGGAAGAGCTGTGAGCCCGGCTTGCCGACATCTTGGCAACTCAACTGCAAATCTACTTCCCCTCCTGTCTCTGGGGCAGTCCTTGGCCCGGCCCCTGCCTCCGCCTCCGTGCAGACAGTCAGGCTGGGTGGTGACGTTCGTGCAAGACTCCAAAACAGAGGCCTCTTATTACAGGGGTGGGTCACCAAGAGAGTGGGTCAGGTCAGGCCGTGGCTGGGGGTGGCCCTGCATAACTGGGATGCCTGCCCACCCCCTGCCCCCACCCAGGACAGCCTCCCCGGGGTGGGTGCAGCTGCTCACTGAGGGCCACTTCACTCAGTGCCGGTGGTGGGGCCAGAACCCCCCCCCCCTCGCCTCCCTGTGGGGCCGGTCTCCTCCCAGGGGCTGGGGGGGGGGTGAGGTCTGTCACTCACCTCCATGGGAGTCCCAGCGGAGGCGGAGGAGGTGGGCACGTGCTCCTGATACAGCAGGGTCCGCAGTTTCTCATCCAGACTCTTGATGGTGCTGTCCACAAAGCCTACCCTTGGGGGTGGCCCTTCCCCATCGGACTCCAGGGCTGAGGGCGGTTGTGGAGGGGCAGTGGGCCCCAGTGGTGGGCTGGGGAGCTGGGAGGCAGCCAGGCTGATGGCTCCCACTGCCGTGGAGAGCTGAGGCGGCAGCTGACCAGGGGCGGGTTGCAGGCCCCCACTGGGAGGGCTGGGCTCTGCGGGGATGCTGACCTCCCTGGCCGAGGCAGGCTCCCCCAGACCTGCAGAACTTCGGGAGGCCTCCAGAACAGGGGCGCAAGGTCCTCGGCCCATGCTGAGGGGCTGGGCGGCACGCTGGGCATCGTGAGTCTTGGCCAGTGGCTGGGGAGCCTCGTGCTCACTGGCTGGCTCCTGAGGGGTCCCTGGACGCCCTGCCTGAACCGCAGTCCCCGGTGCTGGCTCTGATGCGGTGCTGGCGGCTGGTGCTGCTGTGTCTTGAGGTGCAGTCGTCACAGGAGGGGAGGGTGGGGCCAGGGGGGCCGGTGCCCCTCCAGGAGGGTCACTGGGGTGGCTCAGGAGCGGCTGAGCAGCCAGGGAGCTGGCTGTTTCCTTCAAGGTCCGCTGGTCTGTGAAGGGTGCCGCGTCTAGAGAAATAGGACAGGTGCCTTTGTTTCTGCCTTACCCTGGTCCTAGTCACCTGGTCCTGTCCAGAGATGCCGTCCTCGGGTGACCTGGCCACAGCCCCGCACGCTGCTCCCGATCCCCCCACACACCAGGTCCCCGCCTGCCCAGGCTGTCTCAGCAGCACCACTGGCCGCCTGAATGGCCTTCTGCAGACCTCTCAGCCTCTGTCCTCACCTCCTGGTCTCTGATCCTACAGTGTCCCCTTGGGTGGTGGCACAAATGCCACTTCCCACTGCCCTCTCTCTTCCACCTGTCCAAATCCTCACCTGCCGAGTGAGCTCCATGAATGTGGCTGGCAGACCCCCTGGTCCCAGCCCATTCCGCACAACTTGGAAGTGAGTCTAGTTAGTTAAGGAGTTTGAGTGGCAGGGCCATATACCCCTCCACGGCCAAGAGTGAGCAGGGACCTGGGACCTGCCCGTCCACCAGGCAGCCAGGCTTCGGCAAGGCCACCACGTGGAGCCAGGGGAGAAGGGACCTGGAAACCCAACCAGGAAACAGTCCAACAGCCTCTTCCCCGGAGCTCTGGGGTGCTCGTGGGAGCAACCTCAGAGGAGCACACAACGCAGTCTCGCCCAAACCTACCTGGCCTATTAGCCCGCTTTTCTTACCTAAAAACAACGAAAGAAACCTTTGTCTTTTAAAACGACATGAATGACGTACCCTAAACAAAAATGAAGACCACAAAGAACAGGTGGAGGTGTGGAGCTTCCCAGGACCCTGAAGCCCCTGCCCCAACCAAGGTCAAGGAGCCCGACAAGTGGTCTCTCCTGCTTGTCTTCGTGGCTTTGTCCCATGTCCTTCCAAACCCCGAGCTCTGTGGTGCCCGCACGGAACATGCTACCCACGGAACGACTGTGTGTTCATCTCTCTCTCTCCCCATGGTGCATGGGAGACACACCCATGTTCTGTATACACACACACACACACACATACACACAGTCACACACACACATCTGTGTCAGTGCACACCTGGGGCTGCTGGTGTGGAACCTCAACTGACACAGAAGCCTGGTGTGCAGGTCTCAGATCCTGCCAGGCACACACCCCAGACACACACCCCAGAAAGCATCTTTGACCTTCAGTACCGGATGCTAAGTGGCCTCCCCACGTGGGGCCTGAGTCTCTATGTTGGTCCCTGGGTGCTCCTAGAGCTTCCTGCCCTCCCCAAGTCAGCCTGGGAGAGTGTGCTAGGGTTTCCTCGAGGTCTGTTTTTACTTCTAATGAACACAGCATGGAATCTCCCTCCTAACACACATTTAAGCTTGCAGTGCTCCACGGCCAACTGCAGGCACTGTACTATAAGCCAGATCTTTGGAACTTACTCAAGCTTGTATAACCGGACCTTTCTGCCCACTGAAGAACAACTCCACTTCCCTTCCCTGCATCCCTGGAAACCTCCCTTCTACTCTGAGTCAATTTGAAACACCTCATAGAGGTGAAACCATGCAGTTATCTTCCTATGATTGGCTTTATTCCTTAGCATATTGTCTTCCAGTTTCGTCTGTGCTGTTGTAAACGGCAGAATTTCCTTTTTAATGGCTGAATAGTATTCTATGTACATGTATATCACATTTTCTTTATCCACTTATCTGTTGATAGATATCTAGTTAGTTTCCATATCTTAGCTATTACGAATAGAACTGCAATAAACACAGGAGAGCAGATATTTATTTCTTCCAGGTCTTTCTTTAGCCAGATGTGGGACTGCTGGATCCAATGGTAATTCTATCCTAATTTTCTGAGGAACCTCTACACTGCTCTCCATAATGGCTGTACAAATTTACATTCCAACTATATACAAGGTTCCCATTTCTCCATATCCTTATCAGTACTTGCTGGTTGTTTTTTTTTTTTTTTAAGATAATAGCCACTCCTAACACAGTGAGGTGGTATGTCACTGTGGTTTTGATTTGTATTTCTTTAACAAATAATTAAATACATTTTCATATTTTTTTTTGCCAGTTGACTAGCTTCTGGTGTGTATGTGTGTGTGTATGTTGAGGGTGGGGGGATCTGGGGATTAAACCCAGGGTATCATACATGCTAGACAAGCACTCAGCTACACCCCCAACCTTTTAAAAGTTTTACTTAGAGATAGGGTCTCTCTAAGTTTCCCAGCATGGCTTTGAAGTTGTAATCCTCTGGCCTTAGCCTCCTGAGTAAGCTGAGATATATTCTTTTATGATACACCTGTCCATGTCTAGGTGGTTTTTCTATTGAGTTTTCATTCTTTTTTGATTTATAGGAGTGCATCACATTTGCTAGATAAGAAACATTGTTGTTTACGTATTGCAAATACCCTCTCTCTGATTTGCCTACTTGCTCTATTAGTGGTGTTTTATTTATTCATTTATTTATTTATTTTTGGTACCAGGGATTGAACTCAAGGGTGTTTAACCACTGAGCCACATCCCCAGCCCTTTTTATGTTGAGTTAGGGTCTCACTAGGTTGCTTAGGGCTTTGTTAAGTTGATGAGGCTGGCTTTGAACCTACTACCCTCCTGCCTCAGCATCCAGAGTCACTGGGATTACAGGCATGCACCACCATGCCTGGCAATTAGTGATATCTTTTGATGACCATTAGTGCTTCATTTTAATGCCATCAAACTTGTGTGTGTGTGTGTGTGTGTGTGTGTGTGTGTGTGTGTGTATCCTCAGCACAATGTAGTAAATTTAACCAATATGTAGCCAGTCTTTCCTTTAAAGTTTTTGTTGAACTGTGATGTGTCTGTCCTACATTGGGCCCAATAAGACATTGTCCTTCATTACTTCTAGGAAATCGACTGTTTTGCCTTTTACACTGAGATTCGAAATTCACTTGTTACTGAATATGTATATGACTTGAGGTTGTAAGTAGGATTATTCTCCCCCCATGCAAAAGGCCCATGTCCCAACTCCTTTTATTGAGATGCCATCCTGTCCCCACTGGTGGGCAGTGAGACCTCTCTTGTCAATCACATGGCCAAATATGCGGGCTACATTTGGCATCTCTTCTGCTCCATTGTTCAATTTTCCTATCCTGTTTCAGGATCAGTTTGTTTCCATGATTGCAGGTTTATATAATAGTCATGAAATTCAGCATGGTCTTCTTCCCCTAGAAACCACCTAGATTTTTTCTGGCCTTTCTACTTCCACAGATATCATATATCTGATGATATCCATTGCAAATGGTTCAAGCCAGGTGCAAATGTGCATAGCTATCATCCCAATTACTTGGGAGGCTGAGGCAGGAGAGTCACAAATTTGAGACCAGCCTGGGAAACTCAGCAAGACCCTATCTCAAAATAAATAGAAAAGGACTAAGAATGTGGCTCAGTGGTCAAGTGCCCCTGGGTTCTACCCCCACTGCCACAAAAACAAGACAAAACAAAATAGTTCCAATTTTAATTGGGATCTCATGGAATCTATGGATCCGTTTGGGGAGAAGTAAAGTGTTTATAATATTGGATCTTCCAGTAACATGAATATAGTAGGTATCTTTCCACTCATTTCTTTTTAATTTTCTCTCCATGTTATACAGTTTTGCTATAGAGGTCTTACACATGTGTTGGTTATCTCTGGTGTTTAATATTTTCATGTTACTATTAGTGGAACTTTTCAAAGTTTCTCATTTTCTGTGTGCTGGTAATATATAGAACAATTACATTCTGTATTTCACTTAATTCTAATAATTTATCTGTGAATTCAAATTTCCATGTACATAATCACTTTATCAACAAATAGTGGCTGTTATAACTCTTCCATTGCAGTCTTTGTCACTTTTTAAAACAGCATTTTAAAAAACGCTATTAAATAGAGGTTAAAAATACAAAATTATATGACTCCCCAAAATAATAATTTCTACTTCAAAATGGGAAAGTTTTAACAAATAGGTTTTCTTGGAAGGAACAGCAGTTTAGCCCAGTAACTTCTAACGAGAACTTAGAGTCAAAGATGCTTATATTGCTCTGTCCAATTTTTTTTTTTTTTTGTATCAGCTATTGAACCTAGAGGCACTCAACCAGTGAGCCATGCCCCAACTCTTTTTATTTTTTGAGACAGGGTCTCACTAAGTTGCTAGGGCCTCACTAAGTTGCTGAGGCTGACTTTGAACTTTCGATCCTCCAGAGCCACTGGGTTTAAGGTGTGAGCCACCATGCCTGGCTCTGCCCAAATTTTAAATAAAAAGTAGTCATACTTTATAAATCACCTTTTATGTAGCACTAATGTGGCGCTGCACTGAGACACAGAAGGATCACCGGCTCTGTGGGTCTATTACAACACACTATGTATCTTTTCCATTTACAGATGATTCCTCCTGGAGTGGATGAGAGGAAATGCTACATCAAGTTGGTACCAACTCAAATAAGCCAACGTTTGCTTTGGAAAACCTTGTTTTGAGGGGTTGGGGGTGAGGGTTAGAGTGCTGGCCTAGTATATGTGAGGCCCTGGGTTTGATCCTTAGCACTACGCAAAACAATAATAACAACAACAACAACAAACTTCTTTTGAGATGAAAAGCATTTTCTTCAAATGAAAAATAAAGCTATTATGCTGTGACCCCAACTCTTCCTATGTATTCACAAGTGATCAGGCCACTGGCTCTTGAACTTGGCTTCAGAATGGAATCATCTGGAAGGTTCCAAACAGAATGATGCTGCCTACCAAGTCCAGAAATCCTGACTGAACTGTATGGGCAGCGTCTGGGGCTATGTCAGTCCTTCCTGTCTCCTTCTCCTCCCTCCTTCCCCTCCCCCAATATGGTACTACCTAGGATTTAGGAGACCAAGCAGGAGTGGACATTCTTATCTTGCTCCCCATCTCATAGAGAAGGTATTCAGTATTTCACCAATTAGAACACTAGCTGGGTTTTTTTTCTTTTTTTAAAATAGAATTATCCATCTATTGAAATGATCACATGCTTTAACAAAGTCACCACATTCTTAATTCAAATTAAGTTAAACCAACCTTGAACTCTGAAATCAACACAATTTAGTCACTGCCATATTCTTTTAAGGTTCTACTTAAATCTATTCACTATTACTTTGTACGATTAAATCAGTCATTAAAAACCTTCTTTGTATATAATAAGACTGACTGCTAGTTCTATGGTCGATATCTTCTATGTCCTTATTGATTTTCTATTTCTGTTCTAAAAGTACAAATCTCCCACAGTGGTGATAAATTTATTTCTTTATTTCTGTTAATTTTGATGTATTTTGAGGTTATTTTATTAAACGTATGCAAATACTGAAATATCCTATCTTCCTGGTAAGACTCTTTCAACCATATACTTTTGGCTGAAAATCTATTTTTTTTTTTTTTTTTTTTTTGGTACCAGGGACTAAACCCAGGGGCACTTAACTACTGAGCCATATCCCAAGCCCTTTTAAAATATTTTGTTTAGGGACAAGGCCTCTCTAAGTTGCTGAGGCTGGCTTTGCGCTCCTGATCCTCCTGCCTCAGCCTCCCAAGCCACTGGGATCACAGGCTGCTGCATCACAGAGTCCAGTTGTTTTTGTCTACTTTTAACAAGCATTGAGATTTAGCCCATTTACCTTTTAAGTACTGACCTACTTGGGTTAAAAACTATCATCTTACTAAGGATTTCTATATGTCCATGTTCAGTGTTGCTTTTTCTCTCCTTCCTTGCCTTAATTTTTTTTTTTTATTATGTACTACTAGAGACTGAACCCAGATCCTCAAACATACTAGGCAAGCACTCTACCACTGAGCTACACACCCCGGCCCTTTTTATTTTATGTTGAGACAGGGTCTTGCTAAGTTGCTGAGGCTAGCCTTGAACTTGCGGTCCTGCTGCCTTGGCCTTCCACATGGCTGGGATTCCAGGTGTGCACAGCAGTACCCGGCTATCACACGTTTTCCTTATGAACCTTGTGTCTTTCCTTTCCTCTCTTCCCTGTCATATTCTTGTTCCCAGACAACTAGTGGCCTGCTTTCAGTCCCTACAGATCAGTGTGCATTTTCTGGTATTTTACATAAATGCAACCACATAGTACATAGTATGTATTCTTTTGTCTGTAATCTTTGGTTCAGGGCAATTATTTTGAGAATCATGCATGCTGAAATAAATACCATTAGTTGATTTCTTTTTGTGGCAGAGTAGTGTTATGCTGTGTGGATAAACCATGATGTGGGGACTGCAAAATGGTGAGGCCAATTTGGAAAGCAGTATGGAGATTCCTGGGAAAGCTGGGAATGGATCCACCATTTGACCCAGCTATCGCCCTTCTAGGACTATTCCCTGAGGACCTTAAAAGAGCGCACTATAGGGATACGGCCACATCAATGATTATAGCGGCACAATTCACAATAGCTAGACTGTGGAACCAACCTAGATGCCCTTCAATAGATGAATGGATAAAAAAATTGTGGCATCTATATACAATGGAGAATTATGCAGCAATAAGAAACGAAAAAATCATAGAATTTGCAGGGAAATGGATGGCATTAGAGCAGATTATGCTAAGTGAAGCTAGCCAAGCCCTAAAAAACAAATGCCAAATGTCTCCTTTGATATAAAGAGAGTAACTAAGAACAAAACAGGAAGGAAGAGCATGAGGAAAAGACTCACTGTAAACAAAGACGAATGGGGGGAGAGAAAGGGAGAGAGAAGGGAAAGGATTTGCAAATGGTAGGAGACCTTCAATGATACACAAAAGTATAAGAGGCTATGATGGGCAAGGGGGAGGGGGGAAAAAAAGGGAGAGAATTGAACAAAAGCTGAGGAGGCAGAGAGGGAAGGTGGGAGGGGAGGGGAGGGGGGATAGTAGGGGTTAGGAAAGGTAGCAGATCAAGACAGTCACTAATATGCCATTATGTAAAAATGTGAGTATGTAACAGATGTGATTCTGCTATCTGTATTTGGGGTAGAAATGGGAGTTCAAAACCCAATAGAGTCAAATGTATGAAAGATGATTTATCAAGAGCTCTGTAATGTTTGGAACAATCAATAAAAAAAAAAAAAACCATGATGTGTCCCCTTGCTGATGGGGATCCGGGCTTTCAAGGTTGTGCAGTTATAAATAAAGCTGCTATGAACATTTCTGTAAAAATCTTTGTACAGACATCTGCTTTTATTTTCTCTTGGGTAAGTAGAGTCCCCCCTCTGAATCTATGTGTTTCCCATCCATGTTTTCAACCAGTCACCAGTTGAAAATGTTTTTTTTTTTTTAATTGCTTCCTTACTGAACATGTACTGTCTTTTTTTCTTGTCATTATTCCCTAAACAATACAGTATCAGTATACCAACCATTACAGAGTACCTACATTGTACCTATCAATAATGTGGATATTATTTAAAGTATAGAATGGCACAGTGGTTATACTTGGGAAGCAGAGGCAGGAGGAACCAAGTTCAAGGTCAGCCTGTACAACTTAGCAAGACTGTCTCAAAACAAAAAATAAAAAAGCCAAGTGGCAAACCATCCCTGAGTTCAATCCTCAGTACTGCTAAATAAATTAAGCATACAGGGGTTGTTTTTAGGTTATATGCAAATACTACACCATTTTACATAATCTACAGATTTTGGTGGCCAAAAGAGGGGCCTTGGAACAAATCCCCTGCAGATACAGAAAGTTGACAGTACTTGGACATGGAATGTTTGGATCATATGGCAGCTATATATTTACATTTTAAAAAATTAGCATTGGGCTGAGGTTGTAGCTCAGTGGTAAAGTACTTGCCTAGAACACACAAGGCACTGGGTTTGATTCCTAGCACCACAGAAAAAACTAAGTAAACAAAATAAAGGTACTGTGTCTATCTACAACACACACACACACACACACACACACACACACATATATATATAATTTTTTTTAATTAGGACTGTTTTTTGAAGTTGTTATAGCACTCCGTACAGTGCATAAGAATTCTAGTTCCCTGGGGCTGGGGTTGTAGCTCAGTGGTAGAACACTTGCCTAGCCTGTGTAAGGCTTGGGTTCAATCCTCAGCAGCACATGAAAATAAATGAAATAAAATAAAATGAAGGTATTGTGTCCATCTACGAAAAAAAATAAAGAATTATAGCTCCAATATACCTCAATAACACTTGATCTTTTGAATTCTAGTTATTTTAATAAGCATAAGTGATCTTTCACGGCGCTTTTACTCTGTAGTGCCCAACTGAACAATGACCTTTTCATATACTTGATAGACAGATCTTAGGCGAATTGTCTGTATAGATCTTTTCATTAGCTTATTTTTCTACCACCGCATTTTGATAGTTCCTGGTATTACCTGGGTGTAAGTCCTTCATCACATACAAACCTTACAAACATATTTACTCCTAATCTGGCTAGTATTTTCATTTTCCTAGTATCTCTCAAGGAGTAGACATCGGAAATCCTGAGGAATCATTAGATTTTCTTTAGTTTCCTTCAGGACTGTTTTGTAGTTTTCATTTTAAAGACCTTATACACATTTTGTCAGATTAGCCCTAAATAGTTCATAGGCTGTAAAGAATAGTTTGTTAGAATTTCAGTTTTTGATCGTTGCTAGTACACAGAAATTTTACATATTGCTCCGATATACTACAACCCAGCTCGGTTACTGGTTCTAGTAGTTTTAGATATTCCATTGCATTTGCTATACAAATGTTTTCTGTGAATATAAGACTGTTTATTTCTTTTCAATCCAAATGCTTTTTCCTCTCTTTTCCAGACTTACTAAACTGCTTAGACTCTCCAGTAACGTGATGAATTACGTGGTGAGAGCAGACATCTTTGTCTTCTTCCTGGTAGTTGGAGGAAGCATTCAGTCATTCACCATTATGTATGACATTAGTCATAGGATTTTATGTTCTATTCTTCAAGTTGACAAAGTTCCTTTCTATTCCAAGTTTTCTGAGGATGTTTATAGTTGTTCAGTTTTGTCAAATAGCTTTTCTGCATTTATTGACATGATTGTATGGATTTTTTTCTTTATTTATCATTGTTTTCTTACTGTTGAGTTTTATGAATTCTCTTTATATTCCTTGTAGAAATACCAAGTGGGATATGTGATTTCCAGTTATTTTCTCCCAGAGTGTAAGTTGTCTTTTTATTCCCTTGATAGTGGGTTTTCACAGGGTAGAAGATTTTAATTTTGACAACATCCAATTTATCCATTTTTTTTCTTTTATGGAATATACCTTTGATATCATGTCTAAGAATTCTGACCACAGGTCACAAGTTTTCTTCTAAAAGTCACATAAGTTTTGCATTTTACATTTGGCCTAGTGTGAATTAACTTTTCTATAAGATGAGAAGCATAGGGTCAAGGTTCATTTTTTGCATATGAATGAGCCACTATTCAACATCACTTATTGAAAAGACTATCCTTTCTCCATCGAATCAAATTAGCATCCTTGTTTTTTTTTAAAAAAAATCAAATTGTAGGGGTCATTTCAGGACTCTCTATTCTGTCCCATTGATCTGTGTGTCAATGCCTTTGCCATACTACATAACTTTATAGTAAGTCTTAATATCGGGTAGTGTTATCATTCTAACTTGATCTTCTATTAAAAAAATTGTTTTGGCTATTTCTGTTTCCTTTGTATGTCCATATAAACTTAATAATCAGCTCGTCCATATCTACAAAAATATTGCTTTAGTTTTAGTTTTATTTATATTGCATTAATCTTTATAGATCAACTGACATTTTTACTATGTCGAATCTTCCAGCCCATGTACGAAGTGTACTTCTCCACTTATCTACGTCATCGTTGATTCATTTCAACAGTACTTTGTAATTTCTGCATATAATGTCTTAAATTTGTACCTATGCATTTCTTCTTTTTATTACTTATTTATTGTGCTATAGGAAATGGTCTGTTTTCAAAGTTTTGGTTTTCCATTGTTTGCTGCCAGGATCCCGAAATAGTTATTTTTGGACGTTGACTATGAAGCCTGTGGTTTTGCTAAACTCACTTAGTAGAAGCTGTTTGTTGTTGCTGCAGAATCCATGGGATTATCTAAATAGAAGATCATATTATCTGATAATAGGGAGTTTTATTTCTTCCTTTTAATTCACATGTCTGTTATTTGCTTCTTGCCTGTCTTGAAGTCTAACAGTTAGGACTTTGGTTCGATGTTGAATAAGAATGGTAAAAATGGCACCCTTGCCTTCTTACCTTCTTAGGGCGGGAGAACACATTGGTCTTTCACAACAAAATATGATGTTAGCTGGAGGTTTGTTTTTATGTTTGTGTTGATGACCTTTACCAGGTTGAGCAAGCTCCTTTCTTAAACTGCTGAGAATTTTTTATCACAAATGGATGCTGTATTTGGTTAAATGTTTTTGCTATATCCACTGATATAATGATATCAGTTTTTCTCCTTCATTAGACTATTAATAGGGCAGGTTAATTGAATCTTGACTGTTGCTTTCCTGGAATATACCCACTTTCTCATGGTGTATTGTTCTTTTTATATATTGCCGGATTTGACTCTCTAAAGTTTTATTGAGAAAATTTCCCCTTTATGTTCATGATAGATATTGGTCTATTGCTCTCTCTTTTGGTACTGCCTTTGTCTGGTTTTAAATCAGGGTAATGCTAGCCTCTTAAAATGATTTGGAAAATGTTCCTTCTTCATGTATTTTTTGGAAAAGATTTTGTACCATTAGTAACATATCTTTTTTAAATGTTTGGATGATGGTATATTTTCATATTCACTCAAAAATATTTCTAAATACTTGAGACTATTTCTTTCACCCACAGATAATTTATAAGTGTTATTTAATTCTTCATTATTATCAGAGACTGTATCTGGTATAATATCAATTATACTTAAATTTGTCAGGTTTTGTTTCACAATTCAAGATAGGGTGATTGCTCTACATGTACTAGAAAATAAAGTATATTCTGTTATTTTCAGTGTGTTAGTTAGGTCAAGATGGTTGGTGGTGTTGTTCAGATCTTCTATATCCTCGCTGACTTTCTTTCTGTTTCATCTATTACTGAGAGAGAGGTGTTGAAGTCTCCAAGAATAGTTATGGATTTGTCTGTTTCTGCTTTTACTTGTTAGTTTTGAAGCTCTGTTATTAGGTGCACATATACTTAAGACTTTACTATATGAATTGATCACCTTATGAATACATAATATCATCTCTTTTCTCTGAAGTATATTGTGTCGGAAATAAAAACAGCTACTCCGGCATTCTTTGGAGAAGGATTTGCACAGTCTGTTGTTTAACATCCTCCTTTTAACCTATCTAAATAATTTATTAGAAGTTTCTAATAGATAGCATACACTTAGGTCAAGTTGTTTGGTTTTTTAATTTTAGGTGGACACAATATCTTTATTCTACATTTATGTGATGCTGAGGATCGAATCCAGTGCCTCATGCATGCTAGGCACTCCACCACTAAACCACCACCCCAGTGCAAGTTGTTGGGTTTTTTAATCATTCTCATAATCTGTCTTTTAATTCATATGGTAAGACTTTTGGCCCCCCCCCCACGCCCCCGCCAATACTAGTAACTAAACCCAGGGCTTCACGTATGTAAGACAGGGTCTCACAAATTGCCCAGGCTAGCCTTGAACTTGGAATCCTCCTGCTTTGGCCTCTCAAGTTGCTGAGATTATAGGCATGTGCCACCATGCCCGGCATGAGAGAACTTTTTACCTTTTGTTATTGGTATATTTAGATGAAGATCTGCCATTTTGTTTGTTTACTGGATGGCCCCCTGTTCTGTTAGATTTCGTTTTTGATACTCTGTTTCTTTCTCTTTTTCTCTTTCTCCCCTTCTTTGTGGTTATTTTATTGTTTAAAAAAATTCATCTGAATTCATCTACAATAATTTCAGACAATTCTTTGAATGATTGTTCTAGGAGTTCCAGAACACATACTTAACTTTTCAGTTCTACTTAGAACCAGCACCTTATCACTTCAATGGGAATGGAGAAACATCACAAATGTACAGGTCACTGTATCCACCTTATCATAATTATGTTAATATACTATATCTACAAACGTTGAAAACTCCTCAGACATTACAATCTTTTTTTCTTTCAACTGTTAGATATGTTTATTTTTAGTTTTGTTTTTTTTTTTTGGCCAGCAATATTCTACAGAATTCAAGAGAAGAATAGATTATTATATCCGTCCAATATGATCTTGGTTCAGTCCTAATGTTCTAAGTTACTTTCTGGAATCAATTCCCTTGTGTCTAAAGATCTTTAATAATTCTTTTGGAGCAGGGGTACTGGCTGCAAGTTCTCTTCATTTTCTTTGAGAATGGCATTATTTCATTTGTACATCTAAAAGGCATTTTCCCTGAAAACGGAATTCTGGATTGTCAGTTCTTTTCTTTCGATACGTTCTAAACGTCGTCCTGCTTCCTGCTGGACTCCATGGTTTCTGGTGAGAAATCTGCAGTGATTTGAATTCCTGTCTCTTCTAGGTAGTGCATCATTTTTTTTTTTTCTGGTTGCTTTTGCTATTTTGTTGTTGTTATTGTTTTGTTTTGTTTTGGCAGTGGGGTGGGGGGCAGCTTTGGTTTTCAGCAATGTGTACAGGCACATATTTCTTTGTTTTAACCTGATTAGAGTGTGCTTAGCTTCTTGAATCTCCACGTTTATGCCTTTCACCAAAGTTGGGAAGTTTTCAGCATTATATCTTCAAATGTTTTTTTTTGGCATTCTTATCTCCCCTCCTTCTAGAAATCTGACACAAACACTAGACCCTTTGTTGTAGATTCACAGGTCCTTGAAACTGTTCACTTTTTCTATCTTCCAGTTGGATGATTTTAGGTGTTTTTAATTTCAGCATTAAAACTTCCATTTGTTTCTTCTTTGTATTTTCTATTTCTCTGCTGATACTTCCTACTTTAACATTTGTTTCAAGAATGTTTGTGATTGCTTGTTCAGGCATATTTATAATAGCTGCTTTAAGTCGTTGTCAGATCATTCCCTCATCCATGTCTTCTTCTTATTGGATGTGTTGGCTTTTTCCATCTGAGTTGACATTTTCATGATTTTTCACTTCCCAAATAATTTTGGATTCGATTCTGAACATCTTGAAGGATATTATGAAACCTTGAGTCATGGTTGAATCCTATGCTAAATGTTGATATTTTTGCTTTAGTAGGCAAATGACCTGGTTAAGTGCAGACTGCAAGTTGCAGCCTGCCCTGGTTCAGCTATCAGGGCTTTTGCTGGACTCATCTTATCTGAAACTGGTTTGTGTCATCTCAGGGCCAGTCTGGAACATAGGTAGGTTTATCTATTGATTTAGTTCTCAAAATTCTTATACACTAATTAGACCCTGACATGGTTCCACCTGCTGCCACGCCATAGACTGATCCAGGGACTGGTACAAGAGAAGAGGGGAAAAGAAAAAGTGGGGGTGGGGGAATTCCCTCCTGAGCTTTAGGAAGTCCCTTTCCAGTTCTCTGAGCTGCAACTTGAGGGTGTCCCTGGGAGCTCTCTTTGGTACGACAGAGCTCAACTCTGGCCTGAAGGTTAGGTGCAGGTTGGGACATACTGAAGGGAAATGTGCTAAACTCTCAGCAGTCTCAGTGGTACCTGAATCCTGGTCATGCCCCATCTTCCTGTTGCTAACGTTTCCCCGAGTGCTCAGAGAGCTGGATCATGTCTGTCCAGGACTCATAGCTCAGCTCAGTAGTGACAATGGCTGGTGTGTGTGCTTGCCCCATCTGACCCAGAGCCCAGTTTCTCTGCCTAGTTATTTTTTTTTACTATGTGCCAGATATTATACTCTAAAAAATTGTCTGTGCAAGTCATTTGAAATCCAAAATGATATTTTCTCCCTCAGAAAGGACTTCTGTGCTCCTGCCCGAGCACACAGCACTGGGATCTCCTGATGAGGGGCCAAAATGTCCTGCCTGGGCTCCTCCCTCTGCAGCCCTGCCTCCTCCATTGGGCCCTGCGCTCTGGTGCACAGCTTCTGCAGGGCCACCATGGGCCCTGCACTCTGTCTGGCCATGGGGCAGCTGAAGCTGTGCTCAGCCTCTCCTGTGGATGGGACATGCTCCAGGGAAAAGGGCCTTGTCCTCGTTCTCTGCCTCTGCTGACCCCAGCCTGGTGACTGCCCTCTATTCAGATTTCCAGTGCCCTTGAGCAGGTGATTCTCATAACCTGTCAAACTTCTTTGGTCATCTTCAGTGGATGTTTGATCCAGATCCACACACGTCACTCACTTTTCCCGTCTTAATAGATACCCTGACTCGGAAAGATTTCCAGAGGTCCACCTCTCAGTATGCACATGAAGGACGACGGTTGAACTCTGGGCTCTCAACCCCACACCTCGCTGACCTTTGACCCCACATCACAATGTCCCCTGACCCTATAGCATGCTGTCCCTTGACCCCATACCACAATGACCCTTGACCCTACACCACTCTGTCCTTTGACCCCCACATCACAATGTCCCTTGACCCTATACCACACTGTCTCTTGACCCCACATCACAATGCTCTATTCACAATGTCCCTTGACCCTACCCACACTCTCCCTTGACTTTACACCACACTATCCCTTGATCCCTTGACCCCTATGCTGCACTGAAATTTATTTTTAGGGGCTTTTCTTTCACCTGGGAGTGTGCACAGTACAGTCAAGAGTCAAATTCCCCTTTTAAAAGGGAGTCTTTCAAATAAGGCTGTTGGACCCTGACTTCTCAGTTCCCATGACCAGACCGCACCCCATCTCAGGGCCTGGCTTCTTTTGGGGTTTTCTATTAAGCTGACTTTTTCCTGGTGGTAACAAATCTCCAAAGGTACAATGGAAAGCACTGGAAACACAACAGGTATCAATGTACCATAATGGTGGGTTAAGTTTTAGCCATTATCTTTTGGCCAAGTGATAGGGAATCTTAAACTGGCTTAAATGACTAGTTTTGTTTTTCCAAAGGACCCTAAAAATCAAGATTTCCCCCATAGCCCGAGGGCAAACTTACTGTCCTCTGTAGGCAGATCCACCACAGTGATCGCCATCCATGGGGACCACTGGGAATCAGGCTCAGAAATAAAAGGGCCTTTCCCACCTAACACTCCTTGCCAAGCAGGACCCCAGGGTGTGTTTTCCCCATGAAACAGGAAGGGTGCAAAGGTCACGAGGCAGCACAGAGAGAGGCAGGGCAGAGCCCATCAGCACGTGGCACAGCCTCACCTGCACCTCACCTGCACCTCACCTGAGCCTCACCTGCGCCTCACCTGTGCCTCACCTGTGCGGTGGTGGAGATAACAGGGCAGGTTCAAGCTTAGGCTTAGCTGATCCAGTAGAAAACAGGGATGGATAGGGAAAACAGCCCGGTAGGCTGCCCTAAGTTTGGGGTGACAGTGTGGAAGGCCCCTCGCATGGTGCTGGGTGCCCAGTGCACACCAGTGAAGGGATGTGCAGAAGAAAGCCTGTGGGTTACCAGGGGAGGGATCCCAGGGGAGGGATGCCAGGGTGGGGGTTGTGGCTGCTCCTACCTTGGCTGGCTTCTGGCTGCAGGGAGCTTAGAGGAAGTGGGGGTGACGATTCGGGGGCATCAGCTGCTGGGTGCTCAGCCACTGGACAGATAATAAACCACCTCTTCCCCGTGTGCAAGACTGAGAAACAGAACATGAACAGCATGCTGAGACCAGGTGACACCTCGGCCACACTGGACCGCCACAGGGGCTCCACAGAACTTTTGCACCCACAGGATTTACTCAGAAGGGCACGGGCAGAGAGCCCAAGTTCCCAGTCATAGTCCAAAAGAGCCTCCCTCCATGACACAGACGGTCCCCAGTCCCCTTGAAAAAGAGGCCCTGAGGAGGGACTTCTATATCCTCTCTCACCCAGAGGGGTGGGAGATGGGCGGCCAACCCGAGACTCAGGAGTGCCCTGGGTTCATGTTTAGTTCCTGGGATGCCTGTGGCATCGGCCGGGAAGGTGGTGATGCCAGTCAACAGGTGACAGACTTCAGATGGGGTTGGCCACTCCCAGATGGGGGACCCTTGTCACCACACACTCCCACCCCCACCCCCGCTGCAATGCCAAGACCCTGACACTATGCTCATTGGAAGCTTCAAAGCAAACACCTGCTATAGAGCAGGGGGCAGGGACACTAGGGAATGGCTCTTCCCAGGGCCCAAGGCTCATCTGCTCTGACAGGTGTGGCCCGAGGTGGGGGCAGACTCACCGTTCTGCTGATACACAGGGGCATTTGCTTGGGACTGTCCACTCTCCTGCATGAGGGAGAGGGATCAGAGGTCAGCGCAGCCCGCGTCCAGGGAGAACTTCCTTCAGAGCTTCCCGCTGAACTGCAGGGTCCACCCTCCCACCCCACAGCACCCTCCACTGCTTCCTGGGGACGCAGGCTCTCACCTCCCCCACAGCCAGACCACAGGAGCCCAGGTGTGGTGGGCTGGCCCCCGGATCAGAGCCACGGTCAGCATCTGTGTCCTCGCTGAGCATGTCCTCTGCCTTGTCCATGACATCCTTCATCTGCTCGATGAACGTCTCCCGCTCAGCAGGCAGGATGAAGCCGTGCTCCACCTGCAAGGGCACACGCAGCAGCCGTAACCACCCGCCGCAGACCGCGCCCTGGAGCCTGATGGGGGATCTATGGATCTCCACTCTGTTCTCGGTGCCAGGGGAAGACATGGCAAAGGGGCACGTCCCTGCCCAGCCCAGTGAGGAGAGCAGATGGCCCCAGGGTGACAAGACAGCTCAGCCTAGAGAAGAAGCCTGTCTGGCACTGCCATGCCCAGAGTGAGAACCAGTCGTGGAACCCCAGGCTGATCCAGTCACCTTCAAAGTTGGCAGGTGCACAGGATTAATGGGACCAGGGTGTGTGTGTGTGGGGGGTCAATTTGGACATGGGCACCAGGCAGGCCATGAGAGACAAGGAGGCAGATGTGAAGGTACAGGTTCCAGCTGGTGGGCAGGTTTGGAGACAGGCTGAGCAGCAGGATTGGCAAAGCTCTACAGGATGTCCACACACCCTTCTCTGTGCCTGCAACCCCTGCTCTCCCGGACCCAGTGTCTGACCTGTAGCCTCGGACTTGGCATGGAGGTGGGGGTAGAAGAGTGATCAGCAGGTGGCCCCCAACTAGGTGATGTCCCCTGCTTCCTCGACAGGGACCCTGGGAGTTTGTCTCCTCTCCCTCTCCACTTGGGCGTCCACCCTTCTCAGGCTTGGGCAGTCCTTGAGCTCATGCCTGTATTTCACCAGAGCTACCTGAGACTGGCCTTCTCATGGTCTGTGCCCACAGCCACAAGACTCTTCTCAGACCAAAGTCCAGAGAGGGTGTCCCCAAAGTTGGCCACAGAGAGACTACTCAGGGCACATAACTGGGTCCCAGCCTTGCTCTGATTCCACTAAGGTGCACCCCCTGCACGATGGCCTCTCCATGGACCCTGATGTCCAGGTAGGTGGCCGTTCCTCCAGAGCACAAGGCCCATTCAAGCCAGCTGCCTTTCTCCTGTTGGTCTGGGGCTGAGACAAGATGACCTCATCTTGCACCACCCTCTGGCTTCTCAGGGCCATGTGGTTCACACATGTGATCTCTACCCTTCAGCCAGCACCTGGGACAGAAAGGACAGCCCAGGCCTCTGGTAGGAGAGAGAAGGGTGGCCAGCAGGTCCCACACCACAGCCTCACTACCGCAGCCTTCAGACCTTGGTGGAGAAAGACAGTCACTGTCCCCAACTCTCACGTGGGCATGCTGCACCCCTGCTTACACCCTGTTTTGCTGTGTCCTTGGCCACTCAAGCAGATGGGACATAGTGCATCTCGGAGAGTTGTACACACAGCTCCAGGGAAAGAGGTCAGATTGTTCCCTCTCCCAGCAGGGTCCAATCCCTGCCCACTTCAGGCCACGGATCCTTCTCCTACCCACACACCTCTGCGGTCACCCAGATGCCTCGGCCCTGCCCAGGCCATCTGTTCTTCCTTTCTGGGCTGGATCCATCTGCCTCCCATAATAAGCTGGCTGCAGAGCGGAGTTCCTCTGACCCTCCCCACACCCTCCCGTACCAGGCTCAGGAGCACCGGCATCTCCCTCAGAGGAGGCCAACGCTGTCCTCCCCATTCACCTGTTCACTGAGGACAGCATACGGTGCCACACCATGGGCAGCTAGAGCATCCAGCTGTGACACAGGTGCTGCACATGAGAACATCTGCAGCGTGCCAATTCGGCACAGACCTGAACTAGTGCCCCTTAGTGTTTTCCTGCTAGGTATGAATTTATTTTCAAAGAGATTAAAATAAATCAAAAGCAAAACCAAGAAAACCCTAAAGATAGAGGGCCCTTGGATAACCTGCGAATTGATGCTGACTTAAAGCAAACATCCACATTTCCCCTTCACCACGGGGTGTCAGGGGGGTCTCTGTCACAACATGAGCCCAAGGCCCAGCTCAACACACCAGCAAGGGAACCTTGTGCCCCACACTCAGGAGGCCCATCCCTGGGTGGGGAGGAGCTTGTCTGGACAGCACTGCGTTCCCCAGCTAACAGCCAGACTTCCACTCCAGCCCCCTGACGCCTCTGTCCCTGGGACAGGAGGGTGTGAGGAAGAGCACGGTGGGCACCCAGCAGAGGCTACATGTGGACAGCCAGGCCGAGGGGCCAAATTTGTGTATTTATGTCACGCTTGCTTTGTAAAGGGACTTTAGATGACCTGGCTTAAAAACTCCCAGTTCCAACCTTCACACGGTACAGGAGAGAGAGCCACAGGAGGGAGGAGAATCAGGATGGTGAGCACATGTTAAAACAGGTCTGAGAAGCCAAAGAGTTGTCAGTGTTCACAGTTCAGTAAGAACTGTGTCGTCCCTGGACGGGGACCCCGTGGGGGACGTGAACAAACGCTCGTCTGCAAGGAAGGTGGGGGCAGGGCCACAGGAACAGGCTCAGAGGCCGAGGGGACACTTCACAGGCGTCCACTTCATGATTATGCTTTGAGATACAGGAACACATGCACACAGAGTAACAGGAGACACAGGTTCGAAAACAAAGTCAGATCAGAGATGTCTCGGGGTTTCCGTTTAGACTGCAGGGTGAAGACCAGGGTTTGCTTAGGCTACACAAAGGAACCAGCCACTGGCTGCTGACCAAGACCCCTCCTGGCCCCACGGTAGCCAGTCGCCACCTTGGACCCTCCCCTCCACCAGCCACCATGCATCTGATCAAATTCTTCATCTCTCAGACATCAGACATGAGGGTGGCCCTCAGCTAGGGCCCCACTCAGTGGGTTCAGCAGTGGGTTTTTACAGAGGCTCTGAGGTCACTTCCAGGAAGAGCTGAGCGATGGCTTTCAAAGCACCTTGAAAGGGAGCAGGCTGGAGGGTGGAGCTGCCCAGAAATACCACCACAGGTTCACACACCCACTCCGGCAGGAGAGGGCCAGCCAGGCCCACTGACCATCCTGAACGTGAGAGGCCAGGGCTGCCTGGCGTCCTCCACGACCTGAGCTGACCATCCATCTGGGCTCGGCACCTGAGGTCTCCTCTCCGTTATCTTCCGTCCACTGACCCCCACGCTGTTCTTGGGCTGTGACTCTCGCTGTCCCTGCTGGGTTCAGAGCTGACTACATATTCTCTCCCCGATTGCAACAGTCTCCAAAAATCCTCCCCAGCATTTCAACAAAGGGCTGAACAATTTCTTCTTTAACATCGTGGGGACTGTGCCCTGGGCGTGGGCTCCAGGAAGGTCTTATCTGAGATCTCTCTGTGGAACTGTCCCAAAAGCCAGCAGCTGTGGCTTTCCCATGAAATCCACATCAGAATTTAATGAAGCCGGGGCTGGAGCGGCTGGGACGCGGTCCAAGGGGAAGCTTTCTGCTGACCTTCAGAGCCAGCTTGTTGAACGTAGCGGCCACTGGCCACGTGGGCCATTGGCATCGCTGGATTAAATTGCATTTCATATTCTGTTCCCTAGTCACGCTAGCCCCACTCACTGTATGTGGTGGCCGTCTGGGTGTTGGTGGGGGGGGTGGACACAGCACCAGCCACCAATGCTGACGGCTTCCTAAGCTCCCCGCTGGCGGTGATGTTCTAGGAAGAACACTGTCCTGTGGGGTGGTCACTCATGGGGCAGTGAGCATGGTGCAAACAAGAGGGTCCTTTTTGCCTGTGTCCTTGTGCGCTGGACAGTTTCTAAGGGCCAAAGATCCCCATTTCTAATAGGGCCAGGTGCTGAGGACACTGTGGGATCCCTTGGGAGCAAGGTTTGGGAACAAGTGAAGCCCCTGAGGATGAGGTACTCAACGAGTGGTCCACCTGGGCAGGGAGGGCGTCTCTGGGTGGAGGTGCCTGCAGTAGCTGGGGAAACGCGAATGGGGTGCAGGGCTGAGACTGGCCCTTCCACGGGGAGGGTGACAGGTGCTGGGGTGCTGGAGTGCTGCTTCCCTTTGCTCATTCATGGCACCTGCCTGCCATTTCCTCCTGTTCTTCTGAGGGACAGCTGAGGGGTTGAGACACCCTCCTGGGGAGTTACAGCCTTCAAGCTGCCCGCTGGTCCCCAGAGGCTTCTGCCCAGTGTGGGGAGGAGCCCACAGAACCCAGTGCAGGGGTCAGCGCTCCCCACCACAGCCTCACCGCTCCGGGGCAGCCCCTAGGCACTGGGGGTGGGTGACACCCCCACACAGGGCCAAGCTCAGCCACTGGACCCTGCACGTGCCCCCAGACATGGCCTCGCTGCCCAGGCCCACCCTCACCATGTACGTGGCGATCTCATCAGGCGCGTCCCCGTCCAAGTCAAACTTGAAGGTCACCATCTTATGGTTGTGTGTCTCCAGCTGACACTCCACCATCTTGTCCCCCGTGTTGCACACCTGTAGGAAGCGGAGGGTCAGCTCACGGAGGACGCGGCGCCCGCGTGCCCGGGGTCCCAGCCACTCACATTCAGGATGGTAAGCCGGGGCCGGCTGGCCCTCTCCTGCCGGGAGCGAGCCCGCGTGGACCTGCGGTGGTGTTTCCGGGCAGCCCTGCCCTCCAGCCTGCCCCCTCCAAAGGCGCCCTCACAGCTGTCACTCAGCTCTTTTCCAGAAGTGACATCAGAGCCTCCATAGCTGAGTAAGAACCAAGAGTGTTAACAGCACCCAGGGGTGACAAGCCAGGGCTCCTGCCAGCCCAGCCTGGGGGCCTCAAAACCTCCAGGCCTGAAGCTGGGACCTGCAGAAACAGCGGCTGCCTGTGAGGGGACCCTGCAGCGTCCATCCCGGGTAGCCTCCGTGCAGAAGGGTGGACTTGACAGTCACTGGCTGCAAGACCTCCAGCCCTCTCAACATCCTGACCCAAGAACTGGTTCCCATGCCTCAGTTTCCCCATCTGTGCAGGAAACAGCAGCCACTTGGAGCTGGCGTGAAGACCCTGAAGCGTCAGCACCCTCAGAGGATGGGCCCCGGGCACTTCCTGAGCACCCTCAGGAAGAGCAGCCTGCCTCCCCAGGAACACAGGGGGTGGCGGTCTGGGAGACCCAGGGTCTAAGGGGCTGGACTCTGCTGTTCACAGGAAGTCCCCCAGGGCCTGTCCACCCACAGCCTCCTCCTGCTGGCCCACAGGCCAGGGCCATGTTCCCAGCAGACTCCAAACAGAGCTGGGAGCCTCCAACAACCAGATTTCAGCCAGGGCTGACAAAGACCCCGAGAGGAGGTCCCTGAAGCTCTGCCAGGCCAGGTTTAGAAAAGAGGGTGGTGGCACCGAGGCAAACTGGGTCAGGGCCCATGGAGCAGCAGCAGAGGCTGGGCTGAGCTAGCGCTGGGCCCACACCCCCGACCCGTCCCCTCTGGGCCGGTACCTCTCACAGCTCTGCGGGAGGCCAGGCGGCTTGTCCTGGGAGGCCTGCTCCTGAAATAAAAAACAGAGGAAAGAGAACGGGTCACAGCTCCGACCCGCGGGTGGCACGCACTCCCCTCCACCCCCCCCCACCATGCTGTCCTTTCCTCCCCACTCCTCAGCCCCTCTCGCCCGCCTGTGGCCAGGGGGCTGCCACACAGGGAGGTTTTCATCTGGTTGAAAGGCCTGGAGCCTAGCAGATGCCAAAAAGCTGAGGCTTGTCTCCTTTCCCCATCCGTTAACCCACTTTGATCATTCCTGAAAGAGGACACACGGGTTTTGTAAAAGCTTTCTTCACATCCTCTCCCAGGGAACGCGTCCTCCAAACCCATTTACAAAACTCCTGCTCTCCATCTCGATGTGGGCTTATGGGAAGTGAGAGAGGCCAGAACGGGAACGTCTGGCTGTCCCAGACCACACTCCGCCTCCGGGGAGCGGTGGGCTGCGGGCAGGACTGACCTCAGGGCTGAGGTTCCCAGTGCAGCCCGGGGGTGGCTGCAAGCAGGAGTTAAGGCACACACCTCCTGGGCAGGTTCCACTGTCAGCTGCACGGCTGGGCAAGGGCCGGCAATCACAGGCGCAGTGGGCAGGGGCGGGTTTGCTGGCGGCAGGAGTGCGGCGCTCGGGGTGGGCACACCCTGAGCGGCTGCCACCACGGTGGGGGCCAAAGAGCTAGGGAACTTAGGCAGGAGCTCGGGGGCGGCGGCAGGTGGCAGCACGTCTGGCAGAGGCGGGGAGAGGACAACAGGTGGCAGGGGCACAGCAGGGACCGGAGCAGCCACATCCACAGTGTACGGAGGAGGATGGCCCAGCAGGACCTAGGGGACAGGGATGCACGTTGGATGCCAGGGGCCCGCCTGACACGGCCAGGGTGGTGGTGGGGGCATGGAACATTCCTCCCCCACCCACATACTCCCCAGGGCAGTGAGTCCTTGTTTCAAGGCACATCTGACATGCAGATTTAGCAGAAGCAAACAGAGAGGGGCATCCTCGCAGCCCTTTCTGTGAGAATCTGTGGTAATATCCAGACCCAGACATCTCTTGGGAACCTCTGTGTAAGCCCAGGTGAAAAGCACCAGGTGACCCACAGGATCCAACCAGGCTCCTGGGGCCTTCCCTGGGGCCATCAGTGTCCTGCCTGTGTCAGACCTCCTGGTCAGTTCCCAGGGGCCAAGTGCTCCCTGAGAGCGCTCACCGACATCTGCCGTCTCCCACAGGGTGACCTGGAGCCCAGGCCAGCTCCTCCACTGTCCTCACCTCTCCCTGAAATCTCCTCCCAGGTAAAAGGTCAGACAAGTAGAGAACAAGCCGGCTTGGATTTCAAAGTGCCAGGATGATCTGTCCTCTGCCTCACTTGGGGGCGGAGAAGGTTGAAAGTTCTCCACCTCTCAGGAAGGGCACCAGCCCGAGACCTTCTGTTAGCAACCCACGCGGGGTCAGACAGACCACGCCACAGCCCAGCAGGTGGACGGTTCTCTCCTGGTCAGAAGCCCCAGCTGCTGTCACCAGGGTGCTCAGCCCAGCTCATCGATGACCATCTCCACCACAGAGACAACAGGAATGGCCCTCAGGCCTGCAGCAACTTATGAAGAGCCCAGAAGGGCCAGGGCCAGGGCTAAGCAGCCATGTCCCAAGCACACGGAGCTCAGGTCTCTGCCGTCCTACTCCTTGGCCCCTGACCCAGGAATCAGCTGGCCAGGCTGCCATGGACACCTGCTCAGACTGACGCTCACTCAGTGGGAGCACAGGGCTGATGTGCTTCCTCCCGCTGGGTGGTTTAGACAGACACCATCCTGCCAGCCACTAACACTGCCTTCCTTCTCCAGGCACAATCCTTCTGGAAGTGAGAGAGCAAGAAGCAGTGCCGGGGGGTTCCCTGTATACTCGGAATGTGGGGTCCTACTCGAGACTGGATCAGGACAAAGTGAGTGGGGTGGCACCTGGCACCAGGAACCCTCGGCCCTGGCCACCTCCTCTGCTGTCTGGACAGATCCTCACAATAAGTCAGGAGGGGGCATCAGCCCCTGAGGCTCAAAAGGCAGGGACATGCCCCGTCCACAGAGCTGTCAGGGCTCAGGGCTAGGATGGGGCTGCGCTGGAAGACACCTAGGTGGAGATGCCCAGGTAAGAGGTGCCCATGTGTGTGAGGGTCCCACACAGGAGGATTCCAGGTGAGGGGTTCCCAGGTGGGGGCCACGGGGTGGGGTACCCAAGTGGATGCATCCATATCAGCTCTTCCCCAACTTGGATCTGAACAGAATAACCCAGAAGCTCCACATGCAAGTGTGCTGTGCAGATCTGCGAAGCTACCCAGGTCATAGCAGGGCTTCTGTCCCTGTGTACCACAGGGTCTCTCTGCGGTTAGCCGGGTTGCAAGGGGTCCCCACCTGACACTGGGTCCTATCAGGTCCACTCTCAGGTGGTAGCCCGTCAGACCCCAGACCCCTCACCTCTTGGCCCAGCTTTCTCTGCTAGCAGAAGCACGTCTGCCCTGCGTTGCTCTGACACGGTGCTTTGGGAGGGGCTGACCCCAGATGCATGTGAGCCTGGAGCCCATAGAGGAACCAGTGAGGGCCAATGGAGCCAGCATGGGAGGGTAAGGGTGTCCTCGCCCACATGAGCAGCAGCTGCCCACCTCCTGGTCAGGTGGGACAAAGGAACCCACATGCCCACATGAGCAGCAGCTGCCCACCTCCTGGTCAGGTGGGACAAAGGAACCCACATGCTTCCCTGATGCTGGTGGCTCCCAAGGTGACAACTGATGCCCCATGATGTCTTTAGCCTCCTTCTGCAACCCATCTCAGAGATGCCTCCTTCCCCAGCCCTAACCTGCCCCTCAGTCCCAACGCCCAGAGGAAGCCAGGGCCCAGTGAAGTGAGTGTTGCGAGGGCCTGCGGGCACTGGGAGGCAGACCGAGGCCCCAGGGGTGTATTACCTGGCTCCCTGAGGCAGGCACTGGAGCAGCCTGCTCGGGCAGGTGGACAACACCAGGCTGGAGGGGCTGAGGGGGGGCTGGCGGTGCCTGCTGCGGAGGGGTCGGGGTCGCCCTTAAGCTCTGCACAGTGTGGTGGGGGGAGGGCGGGATGTCTCCGGGGGCCATCTGCGGGAAGGTGGCCGGGTACACGGGCGGGGTGGGGAGCTGGGCCGGGAGCTGGGCCACAGCGGGGTGGATGGACAGGGCGGCCACCCCCTGAGGGGCCACAGCCAGCAGAGGGATGGCGGCTGGCGTGTTTGGCACGATCGTCTGGCATGGCACGGCCAGGGGCGCCGCGGTGGGATGGGGTAGCTTGACTGCCTGCAGGGGCAGGGCCGGGGACGTGGGGAGGGGCGCGGTGAGGCTTGGCAAGATCACGGCGGGAGAGAAATACTGAGGGGCCGGCACCGGAGCCACGTTAGCCGTGGGCAGGTCAGTGAGGGCCTGAGGGAGGCTGTCGATTCCTGCCAGGGGCGTGATGGGGGGGACCACAGGCATCGGAGGCATCTGGAAGAGACGCAGACAGCAGGTTAGTCAGGGCTGCCAGGGGTCCCCCGCAGCGTTGGGACAGTAGCAGGCCCCGCCTCTCAGGCGCAATCCTGCAGCTGCTTGGAAGGGCTCCCCCAAACACACCCAGTGGCAAGGGAAACCCCAGCTCGGGAAACGCCACAGAGAAATGAAATCTGCCAGCCCCAGCACGGGCACTGGGGGCCCACGGGGGACTCTGAGGGAATCAGGGATGGCTCAGAAACAGGGGGCCCAAGAGTGACCCTGACCTATGGGCACGGACCCTGAATCTTTCACTTAGAAGGACTGAGACTCAGAGCCTCAGACGGGCTCCAGGAGTCAGGAATCACAGGCTGATGCCTCAACTGTGAAAATTCCCATGGAAACTTAACTTCTGGAGGGTTCTCAGTAGAATCATCCTCCACACCCCTGTGGCGGGCTGAGGCCACACCCCCACACCAGCAGTAACCCCGGAACCTCCTCTAAGTCTTCTGGCACCTCCCAGAGAAGGCTGGTATCTGATCTCAGCCCTCAGTCCCTGACACCTCTCTCCATAGTGGTGCCTTCTTGCATCACACAACGAGCACCTTCTTGCAATTCATTTGAAGGCAGCAAATAGGAATAAATCAATTTCTATTTTGAAAAGCAACTTAACACCACAAACCACCAAGGAGCAAGAAGATGATTTAACTAGAACCCTAAGCCAGCTCTAACATGGTATCACAAAGATACCCGAGACAAGAGAATCTTCAGGGGGAGGGCAAACTGTAGGAAGACCCCTTTCCCGGCAGGAACCGCCATCTTCAGAATGAAGGCCACTTCCTGTCCTACCACCAAGGTCATAGCCCATCACCACCGAGGGTCTCTAGAATGACTGGGATCATGGAGTCCAGTAGCCTGAGCAATGGTGCCCAACCCCAACTACACGCTGTACTGGCCATGCTATCATGTGCCCCTAGTTACAGACAGTATCCCTACAGAAAGACACCAGAGGTCACCTCTGCTCCTCAGGTTGGACTGTAGTAACCAGCCCTCGCTGCAGGAAGTGGTGTCATCCAGCTGGTCACTAGACCTCCAAGGAGCCACCTTTAGCCCAGCCCTGGGTCACACCTCAGGCGGACAGTCACCTGCAGCAAGCCATCTGCTTTCCAAATCCACTTGGTAGCCATATTGTGACTCCTGTCCTTGATTTTGGACTAAACTTTTCCAGAACCTGTATGCACCTGAGACTGGGTATTTGTTGGGTGGTGCAGTGAGGGCCACCTCCCCCTCCTGGAGAGACCCCTTATCTGGCCAATCACAACCCAGACGCATCTCAGTCTGGAAGGAAGGCCTAATAGGATGGGGAGAATGTGAGGCCAGAGGGCACAGAGGACAACCTGCCCTCGGAGGCTGCCTCCACACTCCCAGGTCTGCCACGCTAGTCACCAGAACGGTGCTGATGCATGTGGAGTTTGTATCCAACCCTTCTGATCCCGCCTCCCCATCCTGGCATGCAGACAGGGATGGCATGCAGACGGGCCCTGCAGGTGCCCCGGAACCCCACCCAGGATGGACAGGCCCTAAGACACTGCGGAGAGCCCGCCCAGAAGTACCTGTGGAGGGACTTGAGCGAGTGGCTGCAGGGGTGGCTGAGGCATCTGGAGGGGCTTCAGCTGAGCAGGGGCCACCACCTGGGAGGTCGGAGCCAGGTACGGAGGCAGGTGGGGGGGCACCGGCTGCATGGTGCCCATAGGCTGTGGGGCCAGGACCTGTGGCAGGGCCGATGGCTGGGCCATTGGAGGAGGCTGGAGGGAGAGAGGCAGGGCCTTCGACCACCAGCTGAGGCAGGGCCTACCCTGCAGACTCAGACACACAGCAGCCCACGCCTACCCTCACGCTCACTTACATACTACTCCACGCCCCTACTCCTACTCATGCAGACACACAGTCACGTCTACACATGCCACACACACACACACACACACACACACACACACACACACCACCTCTTACAAGGGACGCTTCCAGGGCTGTGAGGGGGAGTCCCACTCACCTGCTGGGCGGTGGGTGCAGGCTGGCCTGGGCCTGCGGGCACAGGGGCACTGGGTGGCGGCAGCACAGGGGCGAAGCTCATGGCAGGCTCTGGGAAACGCTGCTGGAGGAGTGGAGGGTGGGCAGGGGCTGGGACAGAGCCCACGGAGAGGCCCGGCTGTGGAGAGCACCAGGGTCACACTCGGTGGCTGCCCCTCAGTCCTCTCATCCTGGTGCCCGGCCCCATTAAGGACCCTGCTTCCAGGAAGGTGACTCAGCAGAAAGCAGGTGTGGCAGTCCTGCAGTGTCACTCACCATACTGAAAAGCCGTGGAGAGCCACAGCTCTCAGCCAGTGAATGTTCTGGAACATTAACCCCATGGAGTATTACACAACCGTGAGAAAAGATCACCACAGAAGCTTTTCAGAAGCAAAGAGAAGGGCCCCTTAGGACATGGGGTGGGGAAGCGTCTCATCTGTTTGGCTCAGCACACAGAAAATGAATTCATGTAGAAAATTCAGATAGAACATGGAGCAAGGAAAACAAACAGTGCTGGCGCGCTGTGGAAGGCAACAGGCCATCCAGGTGCCCGCAGCACACTTGGCACAGTGGGGACTTCAGCAAAGCAGGGTCCTCTAGGCTGGGCTACAGGAGCAGAGAAACACACAGGCCGCACACAGGATGTCAGCCCCACTGGCTAAATGGGTCAGCAAAAGGATCAGAAACCTGAGCCCCGGGGTGTCATTAAGCAGTTGCTGCTAATGTGTTAATTTTTTTTTTCCTTTTTGGTGTCATGACGTGGTTATAGTTTGTTCTCTAAGAGCCCTTACTGTGCAGAGAGAGAGACTGGAATATTTATAAGGAAAGAGTCTCACTGCCTGCACTTCCTCCACCACCGGGGAAGGGGAAGCGGGTGGGGCTACAGGAAGTCTGAACGGGAGACCAGCAAGGCTGCTCTCTGCAGAATGTCGCCTGCCACTCTCTGGATGGCAGGAGGATGGGGATTTCCAGAGCTGCCCTCGGCTTGTCTTTCACAGCAGGGCTTTAGGCAAGGCAGTGGGGGGTGTGGTGGAAAGAGCAGCTTGATTTGGGATCAAGCCTCGAATCTGAATTCAGCTAGATGAATTCACAGAGCGGATGAGCGTGCCCAAGTGGGCCAGACTGTCCTGCAGCCCTGGCCACGGTGCACCGCCTGGGAGCTCTGGCAGGTCTGCTGGCTGTGGACCGGTGAGCAGCCTTTCACTCCTGGTGGCCCTCCTTCCTCCTCCTCCTCCTCCCTCTCTGCTTTTTACTGGGTCCCAGGGCACATCACCACGGCAACCATCCCCAGGAAGGCCCAACAGGGAGGGGCCAGCCCTTGGCACACAGGAGGAACCCTTCCAGGCCCTACTCTTTCTGCTAGGTATTTCTGTATCAATAGGAAGGGAGGCAGGAGAACAAACTCTGGCCTCCCGCCTCGGGCCTCCCAGCTTACACACTGAAGCCGTGATCAGCTGCCACACCAAGGACACACAGGACAGACTTAGCCCGGCGGGGACTTAGGCAGCCAGTGTATCCTATGGCTCTCGGAAGCCCTTGCAGGGGCAGGAAAGAATGAGAGCCAGATGGAACACTCTGGCTCAGCCCCAGCTTCAGCCACACTCACAAGAATAACCCTCGGGAGCTGCAAAGAGTCTTCTCTTCAATGAGCTCTTTCTGCCCTTTAAAATCATACTTCATTTTGTGAATTGAGCAAAATTGCAAATGCAAATGGACAATGAGCCCTGGGACTCCCGGCAGCCAAGGCAGGCATGCCCAGCAGCTTCAGCTGCTTTTCCAAAGGGACGACCTGGGCCCTTCTGACAGCCCAGCCCCGCGTGGACAGAAAGGGGAGAGAGAGGCCGCAGCCAACAGGGAGAACCCATGTGCAGGGGGCAGAGCCTGCCGTGCTCACGCTCTGCCGGTGCCAGGAGGACGACGTGGTGGCAGACTAGTGTGAGGGAGTGACAGACCAGCCAGGCAGCTCTCAGGGGAGGGGCAAAGACACAGCCCACGCACAGGGCAGGGGCCTAGTCTCCCTCTGAGGACTTGGCTCCGCTGCCCAGGTCACGGGCAAATTCTCCTCGGTTGAGCACTTGGGCTGTGAAACAAGCAATTGTTTAATTTCCTTCAATGTTTAAAAAAAAAAAATCAGAATCAAAAATAAATGCCCCGTGTGACCCCCTGGTGTTCAGCTTCCCAGATCTTACACATCACAGCCGTCCTGCCGTCCTGAAGCCCTGCCTTCTCACAGACTCTCGTGACAGTGTTCCCCACACTTCAACCCTGTTTTCATCGTTGATTTTCAGTGGCTGCCGTGGGCGAGACATGCCAGGAACTACTGGACATCCCCTTGGGAGGCTGGACAGCGAGGCCAAATCTAGGGCTTCATTATTACAAACGAGGCTTTGCTCTCACCTCTGGGGGGGCAGTCTGAGAAGATGGCCCAGGCCCAGGGTGTGTCAGCCTCATCACCACCAGCACCTGCCCCAAGGTGTGGCCTGTCAGCTCTGTCACAGCTCCCTCAGCCCTGGTGCCCGCTGGGGTCTGTTTCCAGACAGTATGTCCCTCTTGCCTGGTCATGTGGGTGTGTCAAAGGCTAGATGGCCCATGGTTCCATTGCTCCCAGAAAAGATAGGGCTTTTTATGGCTGGCTTCTGGGGGTCTCCCCAGGGAAAACATGGCTGAGAACTGATCATAGGCCACGTTAACCCTGACCAGAGTCAGTGCAGCCCAGATGGCTCTCATGACTGGATCCCCCAGGGCCCTCAGACCAGGAGGCCAAGGGGACAGGGCAGGGGTGGCTCTCAACTCACCGTGGCAGTGGGCTGCTGGAAGGCCCCCAGCGAGGGCAGGCTGTGCGGCAGGCCAGGTCCCTCGCTCACAGGGGGGCTGCACACGCATGGGGCCAGGGGTGGAGCAGCGTCCACCAGGGAGCCCAGTACCATGCTCTGCTGGCTGCTCTGGGAGTCTGAGTACACCGTGGAGCCCTGGCCGCTGTCAAAGGTGCTGTCCGCTGGGGAGGACAAAGGTAGGATTTAGCAGGACCCTCTGAATGCCACCCCCACAGCACTACCCCCATGCACAAGGTGGCTCATCTGTAGATTCTCCTCTGCAAGACAAAGGCTGGGTGGTTGTTCCAGGTTACATACATCATACTTGCATGTTGTTTAAATGATCAACTGCTACAGAGCCGCAGGGGCTGAACCTGTGCCTGACCCTGACATGGCCTGCTATCAACACAGCACGGATGCCAGGCTGGGCGTGTCTCACCGACACCCTTGTGAAGCAGACACCACCACCCCCACCCTGTCCCACAGATGCAGACCCCGCCACGCTTTACTAGCTCATCCCCGCCCTCAACAGCACCAGGTGGCTTAGAAGGTTGAGCTAATGTCCTTGTAAAGAAAAAGCTAATGTTTTAATTGTGGAGGAAAACGATTCTCGCTGTGTTTATAAGGGGCTGGGGTTTTCCAGACTGATCACCTTCACACACAGGGCCCAGGGCTGCACAGGGAACATGGGGGTCTCAGACCATATCTAATTTAGTTGGAAAACAGGAGTTGAAAACCCTCCATGTCTCAGTGAGAGGCCCGGAGAGGGGGCTTTACCCGCCTCTTTCATGCAGGAGACAAGGAGGCAGGGGCAGCACAGGGGGTCCAGTGCTCCAGCTGGGCGACCCAGAGGCTGACCTCCTGTGGGTCAGGTTGGCCTGGCCCCGTCCTCCCTGGATGCCCGAGATGGCACAGGCAGATCCACCAGCACATCTCGCCAAGACGTGCCTGGGAAGACAGCCTGCTGCAGGGTCACCCAGGTCAGGAGTGGAGATCAAAAACTGGTCTGAAGGGGGCTGGGGCTGTAGCTCAGTGGCTGAGCACTCGCCTTGCATGCGTGAGGCACTGGGTTCGATCCTCAGCACCACATAAAGAAATAAATAAGAGAAAAATAAACTGTTTAAAAAAAAAAACCGGTCTGAAAATGGCACTTTTGATTTACTGCTTCCAGATTCCACAGGTATGCCACCTAGAGAGACAGCTACTTTCACCAGAAGCCACATTTGGGAGTGACCACTGACATTATAAAGGGGAAGTCGGGTTGGCTTTGCAATTTTTCCCAGGGACTGCTTAGAATCTATTTAACCTTAAGAAGACCTGAGGAACACTGGGGTTTAATTAGGCAAAACCAATTAGACAAGCAGCTCTGATTTTTAATGAGCCAACTGGTCATTAAAGTGGTCATTGCCACTTAGGAAGGGAGGGAGGAGGAGGAAGGAGGGGGAGGGAGGAGGCCGTTACAGCCTGAATACGTTGCAACCGAAGCAACTTTAACCATGTGTGTAACATTTTAGATTCTGAAAGTGACTGTGTTTAGTACTTGTATAATCAAAAAATTAATTTTAGAAATCATTTTGGGGCCCACTGACAGATGGCGCTGCTGTGGTCCTCGGCTTCCAAGGAGGCTCGTGATGGCAGGAGCCCTCCCACTGAGTTTGATCAGGACTATTGGTGGGTAGCGAAGGGAAGACACGCGGGAGAATCGTGAAAGGTGACGTGGTGTTGTGCATTCCAGTACAGAAATGAGCATCTGTTTACCAATCCTGCTACCTGCAGGTTCTGCTCAGATGATGTTCAGGTTGTCTGGTGTCCCTGTCAGGTCCCCTTGAAACAAATGGCCTGGGCAGGTCACAAGATGCTATGATTCTATTCCAGGCCGATTCACATAGTGGACAAAGCCACATCCCCTCGTCCTCAGCTCGCTGTGGAAGTTTTGGACATTGACAGCAAACACAGGACACCTGTCTGCCCATCATGGAGAACACATTTGGCCAATGTGGAACATTCTGTGGCCCAAAGGGAGAGCGAAAACAGGACAGTCAGCACAAAATGCAGAAGAGTATGTGAGGGTGCCATCCACTGGAGGGCAGAGGGAGACCCAGAGGTGTGCGTGTGTTCACATATGTCCACATAAACACGTGCATATCTACATGTGTCGTGGTCCTGTATGTGCACGTGTATATGTAAGAGGGCACATAAGGGATGTACACGTGTTTGTATCTATGTGCCTGTGTGTCTCTGTATGGGGTGGGTAGGCATCCGTGTCTGCGTGTGTGTGCACATGTCAATGTGCATATGGGGGCCATGCATGTGTCTGTACACTCAGGCATTTTGTGCACATACGTGCATATGCATGTGAGTATGACACTACGCACATATGTGTGTATCTGCATGGATATTTGTGTGTCCTCATGTGTGGTGGGTTACACGTGTGGATTATCTCTGGAAGGACAGTCAGAAGACTTGGAGCATCCCTTGCCTGGGGAGGACGATTAGGTGACTTAGTATACATCTTCTTAGAATTTCTAAATTCTGAATAGACAATTCTCAGAAGAGGATATACAATCAATCAACTAATATATGAAAAAATGTTCATCATCTCTAGCAATTAGAGAAATGCAAATCAAAACTACTTTAAGATATCATCTCACTTCAGTCAGAATGGCAGCTATTATGAAGACAAACAACAGTAAGTGTTGGCGAGGATGAGGGGAAAAAGGCACACTCATACATTACTGGTGGGATTGCAAATTGGTGCAGCCAATACGGAAAGCAGTATGGAGATTCTTTGGAAATCTGGGAATGGAGCCACCTTTTGACCCAGCTATTCCTCTCCTAGGACTATACCTAAAGAACTTAAAAACAGCATACTACAGGGACACAGCCACATCAATGTCTATAGCAGCACAATTCATAATAGCTAAACTGTGGAGCCAACCTAGATGCCTTTCAGTGGATGAATGGATAAAAAAAATGTGGCATATATACACAATGGAATATTACTCAGCAATAAAAGAGAATAAAATCATGGTATTTGCAGGTAAATGGATGGCATTGGAGAAGATGATGCTAAGATAATGCTAAGTTAGCCAATCCCAAAAAAACAAATGTGAATGTTTTCTTTGATATAAGGAGGCTGACTCAGAGTAGGATACGGAGGGAGGAATAGATGAATTCCAGATAGGGCAGAGGGGTGGGAGGGAAAAGGAGGGGGCAGGGGATCAGCAAGGATGGTAGAATGTGATATATATCATCGTCCAAAGTACATGTATGAAGACACAAATTGGTGTCGACATACTTTATATACAACCAGAGAAAAGAGATGAAAAATAGTGCTATATACATGTAATAAGAATTGTAATGCATTCCTCTGTCATATTTATTTATTTATTTACTTTAAATATTTATTTTTTAGTTGTAGCTGGACACAATGCCTTTATTTTATTTATTTTTATGTGGTGCTGAGGATTAAACCCACGGCCTCACACATGCCAGGCGAGGGCTCTACTGCTGAGTCATAACCCCAGCCCTGTTATTTAATTTTTTTTAATCAATAAAAAAAAAAAGAATTTCTGAATTCTATACTCCGAGACCATATCACCTATTTTAAAGAAATCATAGTAACTGAGTACAAGCACCTTGAGAGGTGCTCAGGGCATTAAACTGACCTGCACCTGATGTGCACTGACCAGCCCCTCAACATGTCTGATGGATTTTCTCATAGCCGATCAAAGCTGACTTACAACATTGGACCATCGAGGGGAACATATTTCTAGGTCCCAATCTGGGGCTTTTCAAAGTGTGACAAATGGAGACCTTTTATTTCCCATCCTAGAAATTTTTTTAACCAACTACAATGGTAAAGTGTGGGGCACTTGTGGTGGTGTATCAGATCGGGGACCTCTCCCCCCGCCCCCAGAAAATGGTGCTTTTTAAATTGATTTTTTAGATTTATCAGAAAAAATGGAGCAATGATGTAGCTACTTTATTCTCCAAAGCAAACCTGAGCAGGTTAAAGTCAGCAGCAGGAAAACTCCCTCAAAGTGAATTTAAACAGCCCACTTAGAAGAATTTTTAGCTATTTTCATGATAAATAAAGAATGTGCGTGTTAAACAAATTGAACAGACTTTCTGTCTTTCCACATGAGCAACCTGAAATCTTGGCCTGGCCAGGTCATTGGAATCTGTAATTCTATTCCAGGCCAATTCACATAGTGGACAAAGCCACATCCCCGCCGCCCCAGCTCACTGCTGAGTTTTTAGACACTGACGGTGAACACAGGACACTTGTCTGCCTGTCATGCAGAATACACTAGATCCTCTCAAAGTGGTCTTTGATGAAGCCTGTTTCAAAGGGACTCCGAATTCATTGGTAATGCTTGCTTGAAAACATTCAAAAGGGCTACCGTTTTACCCCTGGAACAGAGACATCGGATAATCCTGGTTTCAAAGGCCCCAAGCCAAGACAGCTGTGCTCTCCAGGTGAGGTACAGAGTCCTCTCCAAGGAGCAGGTGACTGCGCACAACCCCCCATGAGGCCCAGACTGCTTTCAGGCAGGGTAAGGAATCTGCGGCTAGTCCACAGTGCGCAGTGGGGAGCTGGGATTGAACTGGCTCCCTCAGGGTCTACTGGCTTGGGGCAGATTTGACCCCATCTGCCCTGAGAAGCAAGTCTCCAGGGAGCCTTTCAGGTCACAGGTCACCGGGAAACGCAGGAAACGCCACCAACCCTTCCCCTGGAACAGTGCAAACCTGCATCTGCCCTCTGCAGTCCACGGGGGAGGCGGTGGGAACAGGCTCACAGAGGTGAAGGAATCAGGCCTGCATGTCCCGGAGTCTATGGATCATCTGCCACCACCCAGGGACGTACCCCTTCCAAATATCATGATGTGCCCAGGTGCCAGGAAGGCTGGCAGGAAGTGAGCCTGGCATGGACACGGTTCCAGCCAAGCTCCTGGGACCACCTACAGCTGGAAGCAATAATCCAGCCGCACCAGGACAGTACGGAGCTCACCAGACCACACTCTATCTAGCCTGCCACTGTGCCGACCTGGATTTCCTTACAAAGCTTGCTAATACAGGGTGAGGACTCCCCGCCCAACAGCTGGTCTCACAGCTGGCTGCAGTGACCCTCTTCCATGTACTCACAGGCCAGAGAGGTGGCGCTGGCAGGCAGTGTCGGAGGCAGGAGGTGCTGGTCAGCCTCAGGCTCCTCGGGCTCTTGCTGCCCAGGCTGCCCGGCCTGCGCATGGTAGGTCACTTGGACCTGCAGGGGGGCCGGCGGACCCCTGGTCTTATCAGGGCTGCCTGAGTCCTTAGGCTCCTGGGACTGCAGCGCAGGCCAGATCCTCTCCCGACGCCACTGGATCAGTGCCACGCGATCTCGGATGGACTTGGCCACAATCTTCACGTCACTCTCGTGGAAGAATCCAGAATCGATCTGCAGAGGCAGTCACGTTGTCAGTGCCTTGGGAACCAGCTGACCCCCACGTGTGCCCCACCACCGGGGGCTAGCCCTGCCACCTGCCCTGTGGGCTCCTGCTGATGGGGTGCTCTTCCGAGGGTCCCCTCACCTCCCACCTGAGTGGTTCCTCTTAGGATGCTCTCGTCTTCCCGGGAACAATCACCCAGCTTTGAAATGAATCTGTAGGGCCCTGCTTTCCGGACCACAGCTGGTGCAGAGCAGGTGTGCTGACCTGCCTTCTAACTGGAAGGCAGAGGCCTATTCTGTCACTTGAGAGCGGAATAGTGTGCACCGATGCTTGGCAAAATCCTAAGACACATTTATCACACAGAGTGTTTGAGCACATTTGTCAAAGAGCCCCGAGATCTCCAGGAAGCATCGTGAGCTTGCAGAGAATATTCATAGCAAAGCCACTTTCCAAAAATAGAGACTCCTTTTGAAGGGGCTGCTGGCTGGACTGCGGGTGGTGACTGCAACACACGACACTCGTCAGCACAAGCACTCCAAGTCCACGGGGGCCCCCTCTCCCCTCCTGAGACCTCAGCACTGAGAGACGGTGGGGCGAGGCAAGCTGCGCCTCCCAGGGAGGGAGCAGTGTGCACAGAGGTCTCCTGGCACAGGGACCAGGGCAGTGTGGACAGAAGCACATAGGTGGTGGGCAGCATGGCTGGAGGTTATGACCACGCAGCGCTGACCCACAAGAACCTACATAAGGAACAAGGGCAGCCAGGTTCCTCACCATGGAAAGGCAGGAATCCGGAACGGGACCTGGTGGTGCTGGTGGGAACTGGAGCTATTGGTGACAACTATACAACAGACACAAAGACACAAGCATGCGCAAAGGACGAGAGTGTGTGTGTGTGAGAGTGTGTGTGTGTGTGTGTGTGTGTGTGTGTGTGTGTGTGTGGTGTGTGTGTGTGTGGGGGGGGGTGTGTCCTGGTGAGCTCTGTCCACCGTGAGGGCCTGGGAGCAACACCCAGAGCCCAATAGGAAACCAGAGCCATGGCAAGGACCAGTGACTCAGGGCGGGGCAGGAAAATGATGAGAATGAGCCACTGTGGGGACGTGCTCGGGGGATGACAGGGACGTGCAAAGTGACACAGGCGCCTGTGCCAGGGTCACTCACTGGCAAATCTGGGACAAATGAACAGCGATACAATGATGGTCTGAAAGACATTTCCACAAATTTTGACACACATTTTATCTATGGGACTGGTACAAATCATCTGGGGGGTGTGAGGGACAGAGTGTCCCTGTCCTCCCTCCCTCCCTCCCCTCCTTTCCCTTGGACAACGCTGCTCCGTGCCGAGGCCCCCACGGCAGGCTGCCGGGTCTCTGAAAGCCCATCAGGTCTGAGCCCCCCGCCCTGGCTGACCCCTGAGCCACTGCCACCCCTGATCTCAAGGCCACACAGAGCATTTCCAGCGCGGCACTGGGGCAGTGTGCTGTAAACAGAGCTCAGACATGGGAGACGAGTAGGGGGTCCAGCAGAACCCTGGGCTGCGTCCCTGAGAGACAAAGGAGGGGACAGTCTGCTGGACAATGACATTTACATAGTTTCAAAGAACCTCCCCACAGGTCACACACCAGGGACACAAGATGAGAGAGACCCCCCGTGGAGAAGTCACGGGCGGCATCCTGGGAAATGTGACCGTCAGAACCGTGTGCCCCAGGCAGGCTGTGGCAAGGAGCCCTGTTCTGGGAGATTCCTACAGACGCACGATGGCCTGACTCAGCAGGGCCAATCCCCGAGGGCTGCCCGAGCCTTCCTGAGGATCAGACCACAGAAGCCGAGGGACAGAAAGGGCCGAGGGGACACGTGACGCTGGTTTGAAGCTCTTGTGTGTGGCGGTGTTGCTGGGACACTGGGGACCTGAGCAGCCCCATGATGGGACAGTGGTGACATGTTGATGGCACTTTTGACGGGGACCACTGTGTGTAGCTGTGCAGGAAAATGTTCTGTTTTGTGGGAAATTGAAATAAAAGTACTTGGGGCAACGGGCAGGGGGTTGGCAGCCTATTCTCCAACGCTGCCTGGGAAAGAGTTCTTTGGAGTGCCTCGTGCAACTTTTCCTTGAGTTTGTGATCATTTCAAAACCATTTATTTCCAAACAGAATTCTGCTAGAGAGAAGGACACTGCCTCATGAACACACCCAGGAGAGACCTTGGTGACTCGGGAGCGGCAGGAGCAAGCCAGACACATGGCCAGGGGAGGGTCAGTGGACAGGAAGCCAGAGGTGGGCACAGGGTCCTCAATCTACCTGGAAAGCTCCCTGGGCCCAGGACATTCCTTACTCCCAGAGAAGGGCACCAGCCGGAGGTCGGCTTCTGGCCTTAGAGTCAGGAGAGGACTTTTCCAAGGACCCCAGACTCTCACCACAGGGACCTCCATGGGGAGGCTGAGGACAGACAGGCCTGACTACGGTCAGATGTGGACTGCAGTAGGCAGCCCCATCAGCAGGTGGCGTCTCTGTCACCGATCCTTCAGGGCAGTGTTAGGCGGGACCCAGAGCTCATGGGCGAGGCTGTTCCTCAGGCCTCAGGTAACCTCGGGTCACAGAGCCGGTGTGACCTATGGGACCAGAGGCTACCAAAGAAGCCACTGCCCACCCCAGGTTATTTCTGTCATCTGTGACACCACAGCTACAGCCTGCCCCTCCCCACCTGTCTTTGGGGTCTCCCAGCCTTCCTCACGAAAGCATTTCTATTTCCTCCCCAACAGGAAAGAATGCATCCAGGTTCAGTACCGGGCTGGCGTGTCCCCGTTCCTGGGGTTCTGAAGGGCTGGGCCAGGCACCCTTCCTCTCTGCTCCCTCCCCCAGCCCCGTCCTGTGCCAGGCTGATCTGCATCCCCGCCCGCCCCCTGTCCCCATCTTATCCTCCCTCCTCTGGAGCTCATTCCAGGAGCCTGCATCTGGATTCTGCACCTGGGTTTGTTAAGAGCAGTCTCAGAGTCCGGTGTGTCCCCAGATCATGATGCAATGCCACATGGCAAGTTCCCCTCCAGCTTCAGCCCAGGCAGGGGTTGGTGGCAGGAACCCAAGAAGGGGTGGGGGCTGGACCCCCAGTGATGATTCTGGATTCTCTGGTGGGTGCAAAGGAGGGTGAGGCTGGGACTGGAAGCTGGACAGGCCTCCTGGGGTCCAGCCCCCACCCCGAGGCCTAGCGTGGGGCTGTTGTGGGAACGGTGGCTTCCAGCTGGTCACAGGCTGGGCCTGTTCTGTTTCCTTGGCAGGGTGGGGTGTGTGTGGCTTTGTTATTGCTCTGTAACTGGACGCACTCATGCCCTTCTGCGTGGATGCGCTATTTCACGGATGGCACGTCTCATGATGAAAATATGCAGTAAGAGACAGGAGGTGGGGGAGGGAGGGAGTGGGGAAGAGGAGCGGGTGGGCCTCATTGGAGCCGACACAGGGGCAGAGCCTCTGGGTCTAGCCAAGTGCCAGGGACAGGCTGAGGTGACAGTTATGTGCACCATGTCCCTGTCCTGCAGCACGCCATGTCACTCTCTGATGACAAACAGAGACGAGGGGAGTTTTGAGAAGTACATGATCTAGGAACAGCTAAGCAGAGCCCGGGGAAGAAGGCCAGGGCACATCTGGGTTTGGGACATGGCTGTCTTACAAGGCCATCAAAGCCAAACTGGGAGGCGAAGGTCCTGCTGAAGCCCAGACATTCAGAATCCACTTGTGTGGGATCTTGGGAACCTTCCAGGAGGCACCCACCGCACTGGAATCACCGCACTGAACCCCGACACCCCTGTCGCACCTTGGCCATCCTGTGTACCTGGCCTCCCAGCTCTGCTCCCACATCCCCCCACCATGGCCAGCCCCAGCCGGGCACAGGCTCACTTACAGAAGGAATGAGAGGACTTTGTGAGCCTGCTCTTCCCGAGTCTCCTGGGCCCCAGGAAAGCCAGGACACTCACAGTCCTTATTCTTGCCCCTGGCAGTCCTGATAGAGGGTCCCTGCAAGGCCAGAACCAGTGTAGCACCTCGAGAACCTGTCAGACTCCCTCCCGCCCTTCCAAAAGGCTGCCTTCCCACTTCTGTCACCAACAGCCCAGCACCAACAGCCAGCACAGTGTCCCCAGACGGGCAATCTCAGCCTAGGCCCTCAGCACCAAAGCTTGGCTCTCACACCACACACGCCGGGCATGCAGCTCACTTAACCCATACTATTCGCAATAAAAAGCATCGGGGGGTACCATATTAGTGAATAGAAGTTGTGTCCCTGAAGGCCCAGGATGGGTAAGGTTGTGGTCATCTGAACGCAGTGCACAGTACACCTGGACCATTAAATGGGAAAATGAACCTCTGCACATCACGTCTGAACAGTGCTATCACAAAGCTCCCGCCAGGAGTCACAGAGCTAACGGGTCCCCTGAGATCTACTCACAGCAACAATTTCTGTGTCTGGGGCAGGGATGTGACCAGAGGCAAGCCAGGTGAGGGTGGGCGGGCCTGGGAACATACGTGATGACTTTGCAGCATCTGGAGGTGACCGTGCAGCCAGCCCCCCAGAGAAGTCATCCTGGGCTCCAGCCCAACAGTGGGACGTCACACCTACCCTCACCCTCACTGTAAGACCTCAGTCATGCACTTGGGCCATTGGACAAGGAAGGTCGAGCCCCAGCCAGGCCACGGGCAGCCCCAGGAGGTGCCTCTGCCCCAGCCCCTGGGTGCCTAGGCCCTGCACTCTGGGCACATCGTTCAGGCAGGGGGTTTGCCGGGAGCAACCCCTCTTGGAGTTGTGACGAGGCCAGGGTAGCACAGATATACCCCCAGCAGCCCTGCAGCCTGGGACCCCAGCAGGATCTTAGTTCACCCTGACCCCAGAGCCATGTGGCAAACCCCAGGAGCAGCTCCGTCCCACCCCGTTTCCCTTACCAGGGGACATGGCTACAGGAAACCCGACCTCACTGCACAACCCAAACCCACTGCCCCACGGACCCCTGGTGTGCCCTGGCAGGTAGATTGACGTGAGGAGCAGAGTCTTCAGGGAGATGAACAGAAGGTTCCCAAAGCCACCCTCTCAGCTCCAAGGGACTCACCCCCTCCTTCCATGGCATTACCAAGCCTCAGGTTCCCCATCTGAGCAGGGCCACAAGGATTGTGGCAGGTAACCTGTGTAGAGAGGCGTCCCCTCCACCATCCCTAACCCCATCCAGGGACATGTCCAGCTCTCCTCACGGGAGGAGCAAGGAACCCCCAGCCTGAGGACCCGTGACTCACGGACATTCTCAACAGAGGTGCTATGTTCAGTGAAAAGCTTATTTAAAACAAATTAAAAGGGACAAAGGCCTTTGGGGCAAGACATGTCAAGCTGATGGGTCTCCTGCACTGGTTCGTTCCTTCTCAGTTTTCCAGCTAAATATTAGTGGCTCGTTTATTTCTAATGTACCACTTTCTTATTTTGCAAAACCAAGGCCTTTCTGGGCTCCTGTCCTATGTGGTTTGACCCTTGGTGACTTCCTTGATGTTGCTCCTTCTGGTACAGACTTTCATGTCCTTCTTGTCAATCTGTTTGATTTATTGTCTAAGTCAGTTCATCTTATTAATAACACAGACATCTGTCCATCTCCTGGCCCTACACAGGGCTCTCAGAAGCCCATAGCTGCCTTGGCAGGACAAGACCTCCACTTCTCTGCCTCTGGGAAGTCAGCTGCCCACAAGACCCAGCAAACAAGCCCTAACTGGACAAGGCTGTGACCACCCCCCTCCTGTCCATGAACTTCAACAGCCCCTCCCAGCACAGATCATAAAAATATTCTGTCTGTTCAGTGTGAGAGCCACAGGCTCCGTGTGTATGAAGCACTTGAAATGTGGCCAGTGAGAGTTAATTTTATATTTTAATGAAATTAATTAGACAAGCGCTCTACTGCTGAGCCATAACTCCAGCCCACCCCCCTCCCTTTTTTTTATGTGGTCCTGAGGATCGAACCCAGGGCCTTGCCCATGTGAAAATATCTAATTTTAAAGTATTACAGTTTCTTTTAGAAACAATTCAAAGTACTTGACATGCAATATAGAAGCTTAATGTGTACCTCATCAAAGAGCTCATGGATTAAACCAAATTAGTTCCTTTTATATACACTCTCTCACTACATAAAGGGAATACTTCCTGGACTAACATATTTGTATGTTAAAAGTAACTTGCAATTGCCCAGCAGATACACAATTATGTGCAGAATGGGTTGGGATCCTATCTTATGATAATAAGACTAAAAAAAAAAAAAAGAAAATTAATTAGATTTCAAATAAACTACAATTTTAGCAGGCACATGTGAGCTACCATTTTGGATGTCGTAGCCCAGAGAATCAAGTCAGATAATTCAGTCTGACATTCATGGCTCTAAACCCTATCACCTGTCCCCGCCCCATACATTCTGCATAATTATGATTACATCATTATTTCTAGCTGTGTCTGCCTGGACTGCCACTTTTGCTGTCTGTGCTTGGTGGTTCCATCTCCTGTCCTCACCCCCTGCAGACTCAAGGCCTGTTCCTGAGGCACAGCCCTGAACCCCAGGAAGAAAGAGGCCACTCTCCCTCCCCCGCAGACAGAGGCAGGGTGGCAAGGAGGGAGCAGGAAACAGGGGGGGAACTAAGCTCTTCTATCACTTTTCTAGGTGGGAAAATATCAGATCCCAAAAGAATCGCCACTGAAGCAAATCTGGCAAGAGTCTTGTCAAAACAATCGAGGCCCTTCCTTCCTGGAGAGTCCCAGCTCCTGGCTCACTCTCCCTGTTCGCGTCGGACTCCTCCCGCATGCTATATCTCAGCCTCCCCTCTCCCGAGGCCACCGAGGAGGATCCCAGCTTCTCCGTCACTGTGCACACACACCAGCAGCCAGGTTCCCAGGCCCCTCCTTAGGACTGCCCGTGCTCCTTTTGTCCCGTCTGGCTCTCGCCCCTGCAGGACTCAGCTCCTACCAGGGAAACTCCCTGTGGGCAGCTTTCCTTCCAGTCTTTAGAATCCACACGCCTCTCACCCACCTGCACCCCAGACTTGCTCACGGCCTGTCTGAGCCCACTTTCTGGGCACATCAGGCTGCACCAGGTACCCACATATTACCATTTCCTGAGCCACTTCATCGGGGGTCTCCTTCTCCAGGTCAAAGGTGAACTCTATGGCGCCATTGTCCTTGGGTTTGCCCTTCAGCTTCTTGGGGTCTTCCACCCAGAGCCGCAGGGCAATGGTGGACTTCCTGCCATGGTCCTCCTCAGCCAGTTCCACTCTGACACCAGTGTCCTCTGCAAAGAAGGCGTGGCTCAGCAGGTCCTTGATCTCGTACCTGGAGGGAGAACAGCTCACAGGCAGGGGCTCGGGGACAAGGGGCTTCTGTGCCCAGGCTCCCTGTGCAGTGCCTGCATCCACAAAAGGGCTGTGGCCACACACTCACGCATGATATTGCACATGGGCATAGGCTGCCACCCATTGCAGCTGGGCACTAGGCAGGCTGTGCTAGAAAGTTCTCTGACTTTACTACTTGGTGGGCCTGAGGATGGCACCCGACAGCATTCATTTGCCTTCCTTAATTCCCAGGAGAAGAGGAAATGTTCTGATCCACATCTGAACCCACCTACTGCGCTGCATTTGAAGACTTCCATCTCCTCCCCCATTATAAAAAGAAAACAGGCTCATTTTTTTAATCTGTCCACTATACAGACAAAGCCCCTCCTGATATGCACTGAGCTTTCCATCCCCACCTGGCGCTGGGTGGAACCAGAGGAGTCAGATCCCCACCCCCTCGTACTCCCCCCAGTGCCATGAGGGGGTTCAGGCCTCCCTGAACCCACCGAGGTGGGCAGGCCGCCTTAGAGATGGACTGAACAACCGATTACACAAAATAGGCAGCCCAGAATTCAGAAGGGAGGGAAGGGGCGGAGGCAGATCTGGAAGCCCCAGGCACAAAGGTATTCGCTGAAGTTGGAGAAATGGACACAACTTCCAGGAACAACTAGAGAAAAAGAAAAAAAAAAAAAAAAAAGGAGCAGAGGGAAGTCCCAGGTTCTCAAACACTAGAGGCTGGGATGGGAATGTGTTCCCAGACAGCAGAAAAGGACCTGAGCCGGAGGGTGGCCCACCCCCTCCCCCATCTCCCCAGCCTGGTGTTGCTGTGGCCTGAGCCAATCCATCTGGCCTCTGAAGTTCTCTCTTGTTAGCATGTGGCTCTAAATACCAGCTGGAGTGGTTTCAGCTGGAGAAAGACCCAGAACCCAACACCGCACTGGAACTCACCTTTCCTCCTTGTTCTTGCAGATGCACTCCCCAATAATCTCCTTGATTTCAGGATCATGCACTTTCTCAAAGCTGGCTGGCTTGATGCCCTGAGAAGGATAAAGCAGAGTCACCTGACACCATTCAGGAGCTGACAGGCGCCATCTCCACCCCTTGCAGAGAAATTGCCTCCGGCAGGATAGCAAAACCCGTCTTGGGCTCACCCTACAGAGACTACAAGGACACGGGACAAAACAGGCCAAATGGCTACAGTCAGACGATGGAGGACAGGTGGTGCAGGATGCTGGGCTCAGAGAAAGAAACCCCTGGAGCCCTCGCTCTCACAGCCCAGCTCACTGCCTGGGACAGTTCCCAGACTAAGTAAGGCACAGAACCCAGTAGAGCAGGGGTCCCATTGAGTTGAAGGTGGAGCTCAGAAATCAGGAGGGTGAGAAGGCCAAAAGCAGAGTTCTGGAGAGGGTCTCTGCAGAATAAAGAGGGTGGATGTCTGCATTTGGTCCCCATGAGTCTTTGCTTAGTACCACACCACAAATGCATAGTCAGCACCACAGGGTTGGATAGAGAACCACCAGGGAGCTGTAGGCAGAGCCATTCCCAGAGTTCACCCAGAGCAGAGACAATGTAATGTTTACGATGTACAGCATGCCATCAAAAATTACTAGACACCCTGGGAGGCAGAAAAATGTGACCCAAGACCAGGCAGGAAAAATGGTCAACAGAAACGAGAGAGTGCTATAACCTACAGACAAAGAGGTTAAAACTCACTGCAGCTATATATAAATCTTAAAGGAAAATGTTTATTATGAGGAACAGAAACGATGGATATTAAAATAAAATTAAAAAAAGAGGGAGGGACCAGAAATGAATAACATGACATTGGAATTGAAGGTCTCATTGGAGCAGATCAACCACCAATCAGACAGTGCAGAGGGGAAACCATGGCAGCAAGGTCCATCAGAAACGGGGTACAGAGAGAGATGGCCACAGAGGCTCTGTTCTGCTCATTTCAGAATTTGGGACACTATAGCAAGGTTGAAATAGGCACATGACACATATAAAACTAAGAGAAAGGGATGGGGGTGGGGATAGGAAAAAATTTTTGAAGAAGTGCTGGCCAAAGATTTTCCAACTTTGATGAAAATTCTGTGCCCCAGGATGAAGCACACTCTAGCCCCAGGCAAGACACAAAGCAGAACAGGGAAGAGATCAGAGAGTTGTGTGAAGCCACAGAGATCCACTCTTTAATCTCTGTCCCCACCGCGGGAAGCCAGGAGCCTGGTTTCCTACCATTTAGGTCTCTGTACGGAGGACACCTTCTCCAGCTACCGTATATCTGCTGAAGTATGTGGCAGCCACCACAGACACCAGCCCCCCAGCCTCCCGCCCAGGTTGATGGCCCCAATCCCCATCTCCATGGTGACCATCACCCTGGCAACAACACACAACGCAGCTTCCACCTGTGCTGCAGAATCGGACACTGGGGTTGACACCTCAAATAGAGCAGTCAGTTTCTGGAAAGGTGTTGATCAGCGCTTGGCTGCGGAGCCTCCCCTGAGTGGAGCCTCCGGGGCCTCCCACACCAGCTGCCCCGTCATCTGGGAGGAAGAACCGCAGCCACGTGGTAGGTGTGACGCTTCCCACAGACCAAGCCTGTGTAACCACACCTGGGATTCCTCCCCACAACCCCTCCTGGAGGGGGCCCGAGTGCTATTTGTGGTCACCGCTGCTGGCTGAGGGCCAGGCCGGGAGACTTTCAGGCAGAGGGGCAGGGGAAGCTGGGGCCAGGCCGAGGCCAGTCGCTCCTCGGCCAGCCAATGCTCACGTGCTCCTGTGCCGAGGGACCACAAATGCAGCCCCGCAACAGAAACAGAATCTCAGAAGCAGGGCCCCCGAGGGTTCATCTGCAATCTGCTCTTGGGGTACGGGGCAGGGAAAACGAATTAAAAAGTATTTTAAAACATTATCACAACAAGATTTAGCCTTCTTTTGAAAGCCTTGTCCTGGATCTTTTTTTTTTTTTTTTTTTTTTTTTTTAATTTAAAGACCATAGAATATAAATTTGCCCAAAGAGACTGAAACAGGGAGGGAGGAGAAGGCAAGGAGGTTGAGAGAGATGTGCACACAGAGCTCAGCTCCTGGAGCCCCCAGCCCTGCGGACATGTGCATAGAACCTCAGACCCCAGTCTGCCACACACCCCCTGGCCCAGAGTCAGGAGCACACTCAGCCCTGAACCTGGGGCCTTTCCATCCCCCCTCCCAGGACAGACCACCGTCCACCACAGTGCAAACCAGAAGCCCAGAGGCCCCTCCCCCACCCTCCCCAGCACCCACTGCAGACCACCCTCGCTCCCCTCAAGGAACTCTGTGCCAGCGTGTGGACTTCAGTGTCAGGTCCAAGAGATCTGCCAGCCAAAGACTCTCCCCCACCGCTGCCCACAGCACACACCAGAGGAGCTCCATCAAGTGACCGACGACTTAGAACTAACAGCCCAAGGAGAAAAGCAGGGACCATCTACCAAGAGGGCTCAGCTGCAGGGGTGGCCGAGGGCAAAGCTGAACCACCTTCCGGCCACCCAGCTGCGTGGACAAGTCACATGCCCGACCTGGGCTGCTCTGGCTGTGTGCTCCCAGGCTGACGCGGAGGCAGTGAGGACTCTAGGGACAGCCACACCTGTGGCCAAGGTCAGGGGCGGCTCTGCGGACCTTGTGGCCTCAGCACAAGAATCGAGATGGGACAGCACAGAAATCAGCACCGAAAAGCCCTGGCCTGGCCACTCCACCTCCACAGGTTCCACTTTCGTTCCCTCGTCCAGTGGGGCCACCACAGAGGGAGAACAAGGCCCATCTGTTTGGATAGCTGAAGCCATCTGATCAACTCCAAAATCACAGTGACGGCAGAACAGGGATTAAAGTTCCCAGGCTGGCCAATGGTGACAGCCGCCCAGAGATACGCTTCACTAGGGGTGATGGCTTGGTGAAAAGGAAAACAAACTGTGGTTCCAAAACAAAGAAGATGGGGAAGCCAGCAACCCTGGGGCAGCCACAGCAGGGCCCCCAGGGACAGCCAGCCTGGGCATACCTCCTGCAGGAGCCCTGGTGGAGCTTCAGCCTCCTGAGCCTCGGTTCCTTTGTCACCTGGGCCCCCCAATGCTGCATGTGTGGTAGCCTCTGAGGCAAAGCACTGCCTAGGGTGCCCGGTCATTACCATCATGGTTGCTAGGAGACAAGCCTCAGTGTCCCCATCTGTAGGATGGCCATGCTCTCTCCTTTTCTTATGCCACCATGGGGACTTCCCCAAACCCCCCAGAGCCAGCTGAGGCTCTGGTCCACACCCACGGCCACATCCCCATTAACAAAGAGCGGGATGGACTCACACAGGTGACCTTGCGGTAGATCTGCGCAGCATTCTGGCACTCTGAGTAGGGGTACTCCGAGGTGGCCATCTCCAACATGCACATCCCGAAGGCATAGACGTCAACAGACTCATCGTAGTGTTCCTCGTACATCTCGGGCGCCATGAACTCGGGCGTGCCTGTGCCAGGAGCAACAGATGCGGTGGTCAGGTGGCCACAGCCCAAGAGCACCAGAAGCCCCCTCAGTCTCTCAGAGCCACCCAACCGCCTCCCCTTTCGCCCCATGGCACTCTCAGGACACCCAGCTCGACCAGGTCCATTCTGGCCCCCATGATTCAAACAGGTATACTCTACAGAAGAAGCTTCCAAAACTTCCACCTGGAGCCTTCTAATTCCAGCACTGTGATCAGTTCACAGCATACCTGCTGCCCACAGAGCTAAGAGACCATGACCTCCCAGAGGACACGTCCCTACCCTGGACACACCCCTCCCTTGTGCGTGGATATTATGCCCCTGAGGACAGGCTCCGCACTGACCAGCACCCACTAATCCAGAGCAGACAAACCCTGGTGGTCACCACAGAATGTCTTGTAACTGCAAAAACCCAGGAGGCCCTAAGTATTCCCAAACAGGGGAATGGCTAGGTTTGCTGGGCACACCTCACAACAGAGCGCCACACAGCTCCTGTGGCTATCGTGGCAAAAGATAGCAAAATAGCAACTACCTGGCATGGTCCACAGAGCCCTTAAGACGGGAACTGCTCCGTGTATTAAACACGTAAGATCCAAACAGTGTTGGCACTGAGTCTTTAAGGATCTAGAAATGTAGGACAGGCTTGTAAAATAAACTGCTCAGGGCCTCACCGCGTGAAATAGCACTCCCAGCCAGATGGCTCGGTGGGGATAGGGGGATTGATTTTCCTATTACTTATTTCTGGATTTTCAATTTTTTTTTTTGATTTCTGGGTTTTCAAATTTTTTCTATAATGAGATTTTGCTTTAATAATCACAATAGCCTTTTATTAAAACAGGTCCGACTAAGTGTTGAGCTGATATAGGATAAGAGACCTCAGAGTAAGGCTGCTTGGAACATCTGTAGATTTGTTGGAAGATTTTTCATAACATTCTAGGTTTTGTTTTTTTTTTAAGTTGTAGTTGGACACAATGCCTTTATTTTATTGATTTATTTTTATGTGGTGCTGAGGATCGAACCCAGAGCTTCGCACACACCAGGCAAGCACTCTACCGCTGAGCCACAATCCCAGCCCCTCATTTTTTGGGTTTTTTTTTAAGCATATGTAAAATCATACAAACCTATTAATTGCAGTAGAAAGCACATAATGGGTTTTCTCTTATGCATTGTTTCAATTTTCAAAAACATTAACATTTTGGGTAAAAGTGGGGAAAACAAGAATGTATATGTAAGTGTATATGCAGGAATACAGCATTCTAGAAGAATCCACCAGAAACAGCAGGGGCTGAATGGAGTCGGAGGCACCTGACACTGGAATTTTGATCCTCTTGGGTTTTTGAACCACATGGTTACATTGAAAATGTTTTTGCACTGCTCATTAAGTTCATATTTTTATGTTTCCTTCCATCCCTAAGCCTGTCACAGAATAGTAAATGTGCTCCCTAGGCCGGGGCAGTGAGCAAGGACAACACAAAAGCCACAGCAGGGAGGTCACAGACTGCACTGGCCTGAGCCTTGGGGCTGGTGACAACATGAACACCTACCCTCAGAGGGGCACGTCACCAACTGCCTGGGCCTGGACCATCTTGACCCCTGAGGGCCCAACATGCAGGAGATGGAGCAGCTGAGTCAGCAGGAAGCCCCACACTGCAGGAAGGAAGGGCCTGCTCTGCGGGGGCCACTTCAACTGCCCACAGTGCCACCCACGCCAACAGTGGGACAGCACACAGAGACGGCAGAGAAAAACCACCACAAAGCCCTTTTCTGCTGCAGGAGCCGGCCAGGAGGCCCAGGGGGTGGACCCTCAGGCCTTGGCCTGGCCACCTCTACCGCAGGACCACGGGGAAGAGCTTGAGGGGAGCTTGGTCGCCAGGGCTGCGGGAAGGAGGCCAGGAGTGGAGCTGGCCACTCCCTGGCACCTGCAGGGACCCCACTCACCCAGTTGCCCACACAGCACCAGGGCCTACGAGGAGGTCCCTGGTCTCGGTCTCCGTTGAGACCTCAAGGAATGGAGAACCTTGTTCTTCAAGAAAGACGTCACCACCCCAGACGGCCTGGCTCCAGGGAATGGGCTCTGAGGGTGGGGTGGGGCTGGACCAACTCTGGGCACCGGCACCGACAATGCCTGACTCTACACACCTGGACGCCGGGGCTCTCTTCTCCTTCCCTCACACAGCAGCCATTAAGATCTGAATTTTAGCAACAGTGTGTGTGTGCAGGGGCGTGTGTGCTCATACCCACGTGGGTCCAGTGGACAGTCCACTCCCTCTCCAGCTTCTCCATCAGCTGCAGAGCCACTCCCAAGGAGCCCAGGCCCACAGACCCCTTACACACCCTCCAGACCCTCAGGTCTCTACAGATGAAATTTTGCATCAAGTGAACTCTGGGTCCCATCTCTCCTCCCCGAACCCCGCTGTGGCCGTGAGACCAGGCACTGGAGACCGCGCCTGGAGCAGCCCCCTCCCACTCCCTCCTACAGAGGGCAGGCAGAGCGATGGCCACAGTCTCTCTTCTGCTTTTTAACAGAGAAGTGGCTGCAGCTCTGTGGCTATGAGGCAGGAGAGGTAAGGAGGGAGCCCGACTCTAGCTGTGGAAACTGCTCTGCATTAGGATCTGCCTATTTCTGGGACTGTCCTGAATGACAAATGACTTCCTCTATGGAAATGGAAGCTCTAATCCTAGCCCTATCTGTCCTCAAGGTTTATGTTAGAACAAAACCAAACTAATGTAAGTTGGGCCTCGCCCATCTTCTCACTGGACAGGCAGAACCTCCCTCCCTCTCCCCCAGCAAGATGGACGCGGGGAGATACTGGGAGATACTGGGAGATTGCTGGGAGTCCTTAACAGCCTGGAGCCCCTGAGTGCTTATTTGTAATGGCCACAGGTGCCCAACAGCCCAGTCCCTCTCCCACCATCCACCCGGCACATCAAGCCCATCCACTTGGCTCTTTCTGGAATAACCACCCTCAGTTCTCCTTGGCCGCCTACTCAGTTCACTCTCTCTAGGCCTGGTTCCATCGTCACTGCCTCCAGGAAGCCCTCCCAGGTGAGCCAGGCACTACATGGCCACCTGCACAGGTGGAGACAGCAGACACGACTGCATCCCTGTCCCCCATCCCTCAGGGCCTCACCCCGCCTGGTCTAGCTCATGTAAACCAGAAAACACACTCACAGTGAGGCTGTGAGATCCGTGCCATCAAATCCTGTTGGGGACAGCTAAGAGCACACAAAGATGGAGACCAGGGTGACAGACAGCAGGGGTCATGATGTTGAGGGTGGCATGAGGACAGTGCCTTCCTGAAACCAGATGCTCTCCCCCCTCGAGCAGCCAGAGGACCACTGACCCCCACCCTGACATGTGTCACATCTAAAGTGCAGACCTCAGCCTTCCAGGGGAACCCTGATGGCCACAGCAGAAACAGGTCCACAGCATCAACCGCTCCCACAGGTGCCCCAGACGGACAATCAGCGGGGGGCCTCCTCCTGGAGAGAGGGGGCCTGTGGCCTGAGGCTGTCCTGCCAACAGGATGACAGACTCCAGGAGGGCTTGGCCCGTTTGCCACCAGGGCAGGCACATTGGTGGGCTGCCTGAGCTGACACCCCTCTTCACAGGCACGGGGGCCCTACTAAGAGACCCAGGGGAGGGATTCCATTCGTAGGACTGGGGGGGTCCCACCTGCCCACCCCCAGCTGTTGGCCCCTGCTCAGGACGGCCTTCTCCCTCCAGTGAACAGGGAAGCCCCATGAGCAGAGGCAGCCGAGGACACTGCTGGTCCCAGCCCCTCTCGTCAAAGCTTCCTGGGCTCCAACTGAGCAAGAGCCGGGGTGACGAGGGATACACCCCGCAGAGCTGGGCCACTGTGCACAGGGCCTCGCTGCCCCTGCCACAAACACCCAGTCTCCTTCTCAACGGCCTCACGCCATGCGAAACCATTCCCAGGACAGCGACGAGCTTGCGGGTCAGTGGAGGCCCAGGAGCCCGCTGGTGCCCTGGCTTCCTCCAGTGGGATGTCCTTTGTCCCAAATGTTTACTTCTGAGGCAAGTCACCAAGGGCAGTCTCCTGCCACGTGACAGCCCAGGGTCTGAGACCAGAGTCACTTCCAAACCAGCCTGGGAACTGCCCAGAGGTCCCAGCTGGGGTGCGGGCCACCCACAGTCCTGCAGCCCAGCACTTGCCCCCTCCAGGATGGAAACTAGACCCTCCCCTGTATCACCCATTTCACAGTCAGAGAAGCTGAGATTTGGGTCCATCTCTGCTTCCTACAACTCGACTCCCCTGGGGCCATCAGAGACCCTGTGCCCAAAGGGCCTCCGCCTAGACAGAGACAGATGCATCTGCCCCCCCCCCCGCCGTGTCCAAACACACTGCTCCAACCAAAGCAGTTCCTAGAGATCATCCGGAGTTTCATTTTCCCAAATAGGCCAAGTTCTTTCCCCAAATGTGCAGCAATATCATGAATTCACTGAGCCCAGAGACCAGCCACTCACTGTCCTGGCGTAGCCAGCCCTCATGCAGGAGGGACAGGCTGGGTCTTGATTAACACGGACCTCAGTGAATTCTCCCAATCCCTCGGGCATCCTGACTCCCAGAAGGAGATGCTCCTGCGGCTCCTCCAGGCACATTCTTCCCAAAGTCCACAAGGACCCTCTAGGGGTCTGGTGAACTGTGAGCACCACAGTGCCAGGACCAACAGGAGTGGACACAGAGCAAGATGTGAGCCCCCACCCCCACAGCCCGGGGTCCTCTTTCCCCAGCTGCCAAAACCAGCCCCAGCATCACTGTCACAAGCTCCCTAGTTCCTCTGTGGTGGTGCCCCTTCCCCTCCCTCAAGTGACCACCACACCCACACATACCACAGGAAGTTGGCACTTGGCCCACCACCCCCACCAGATGATCAGAGCTGTGACCTAGCACAGCCAGGGAGTTACTGCAGAGACCAGCCAGGCCCCGAGTCTGGACAGGGTGGAGATGGGGGATCAGAGTCAGCATGTCCAGCTGGAGCGGGCAGTGTGTTCCCTACCAGGCAGGTCTCCTGTCCAAGCCCCAGAGGCTGGGAGGGACAGTTCCGTCACCCAGCCTGAGGCCTCACGCCCAGATGCCCCCTACTGGATCTCCTGCACGAGTCCAAGGTGGCCAAGCAAAAGCAGATACTTGTGGCCCCTCAAAGGCTGCCGGGTCTCACGTGGGCTCCCAGGGCCTGGGGAGAGGAAATGGGCTTACCTATCACACTTTTGGCAAAGGATGCTCTTTTGAGGGTGGCCAGGCCCAAGTCACCAATCTTCACAGACCCAGTTGGCCCAGTGATGAAGATGTTATCACACTTGAGGTCACGGTGGATGATGGGTGGTGTCCTCGTGTGCAGGAAGAGCAGGCCCTTCAGGATCTGCCGGCACCAGCTGCGCAGCACCTTGGGCTTCATCACCTTGAACCGCTTCAGGTACCTGGGATGGGGGCAGGGCTCACCAGGCGGCTCACGGGCAGAGGCCCCTCGGCAAAGCCTCACCGGGTACCGTCCAGCCTGTCTCACAGCCCGTCCACTGGCACTCGGGACTCACTTGTGATGGGTTTAGGGTGACAGGGGAAGGCTAGGCAGTTACGTTCCAGGATTATGCAGCCAGAGCCAGGCCCAGGACAGAGGCAGCCAGGCCAGGACTGTGACCCTTCACTTGCTCCTTGCACTAGAGACCTTGCTAGTAAAGCCCCTGCCAAGCACAATCCCGATCTCACCCTGAAAGGGGCCAAGGTCAACATAGAAGCCACCATGATAGGTCAGGGGCTCAGCCACTGGATGCTCAGAGTGAGGGCTGGGGTGAGAGGAACCACGGAGGCCAGAGGTCAAGAAGGCCAGGCCTCCCTGCAACTCCCCACTGTGTGATCTGCTCTAGGGTGTCCCTAGAAGACAGCAGCAGGTACGGCTGGCACACGGGCTCTTCCCTTGCCATGCCTCCACCTGTGAAAGGAACTGTCCTGTGGCACAGGGACACTGAGGTCCTGTCTGAGACGATCAAAACAATTCAGATGAACCCATGCTGTGGAGGGAACGTCCCCTGTGCCCACAGTGCAGGGCAGGGCCGCAGGGAGGAGCAACGGACTGGCAAGGCCACCCCTGGCCACGGAGCTCCTGACCCCACCTTGCTCTGTCCAGTGCTCGACACCTGCTCCAGCCCTCACCCTAAAAGTAGTGGACCCTTTGCAAAGCCCTGCCTAGCGCTGTCCAGCCTGTTTTAAAGCCCACCTGTGCACACTGAGCCACCAGAACGTGCCGATGGCTCCCAGGCAGAAGCAGGACCTCAGCCACAATAAGACCCCTGACAGGGCAGAAGATGAGCCGCTTCCCTGGGAAGTCAACAACCTCCCCATGTCCACACAGGGGACAGTCTTCCAGTTGTGTCCTGGCGACAGGTCCCATTTGTCAAAGGAAGCCAGAGGGAGCCAAATGCAGGAAGGACCATTGGGGGCCTTTGATTTGCTTCCCACTGCCCAGAGGACAGAGGCCTACCACCCCAAAGGAAACCCAAGAGGCAGGACGCTGGACCACAGGCACCAGCTAGGACAGCCCCAGGCAGTCCAGGGCCTCTGTCACCCTCCAGTCATGACTCTGGCTCACCACAGAGACCACTCCAGCCCACAGGCAGGCCGCACTTACGTCTTCAGCGTCCCTGAGGTCATCAGCTCCGTCACCAGCACGATGCACCGCTTGCCCTTGGCGCTGGACTCCCAGAAGTCATAGAAGCGCACGATGTTGGGGTGCTGCAGGCCCTTCAGCATCTCCGCCTCCTCCTTGAACCGCTGCCGCTCCAGCTTGGTGAGCTTCCGGTCCTAGGGGGAGACACAGACAGAACCAGGCGGGCAGCGCGGTAGACCTCGGCCTGCAGCCTCTTCAGGGAGTGCAGCAGGTGTGGGGACAGGGGACAGGAGGAGGTGGAGGCCACGCTGAGGCCTTGGAGGCCCGGTCCGTCTCGGCCACACCCCCCCTGCTGAACCAGATCTTCCTCTCGACCCACAGAGCCACCAGCAGTCCATGACAACTGGCCCTTCAGGCCCGCCACCCTGGACACAGTCCCTGCACAGGGACCTCCACCGAAAGAAATCCCGGGAGGCCAGAGACGCTTCACCACCCCCACTGCCGAGCCCAGGGGCTTTTTCCATAAAAACACCTCAGAGACCTTGTCCCCTCAGTCATCATTTACTTCCTGAGTGTTTGTTAAGAGAATGAAACATCAGTTTGCTCCTCGTGTATACACAACTCACAGGAAGGGCTCGAGACCCAGGATATGGACCAGAAGAGACGCTGACGAGAGCCAGAGACCAGAGCTCGTGTGAGGAAGGAGCCGTGACAAGGGGCCCCTGGGGCGGGCGGGGGCAGCTCGCCCCCCCCCAGCCACAGGCCACTCTGCCTGGCCAGCCCAGCAGAACTAATCCACTGGCCTCAAGTTTAAAATGGGGACAGCAGACAAACACCACCGTTGCCTAAAAGGGCCCTTCATCAGGTGTGTGAGCTGGGTGTCCCCTGTCCAGAAGCTCTGTCCACGGCCGGGGCAGGGCACCAGGACCTCGCCCCACGTCCAACTGCCTCAGGTCCAACCACCCCAGCACCGCCTAGCCCGCCCCCACTGGTCCCAGCAGCTGCCATCCCTTCCTGGACTCCTCCGCCTGGTCTCCTGCCTCACTGTCCCTATCACTCACTAGACCTGGCCCTTCCCTTCCCGAAACCCTTCACAGGACTCTTACCACCAAGCCCTCAGAATCGACCCAAAGACACAGGAATTCGAGACCTCTGGGGGCTTCCAACTTCACCTCCCCACTCTGCAAGCACCCTGAGACCTTCTCACCTCTCGGCCCCCCAGCTTCACCTCCTGGGTTTGGACCAAGAGGCCCCCAAAGCCATGCCTGCCTCCTCCCACCCAGGAGCCACGGGAATGTGAGAAAAAAAGATGTGTATTTTCAAAAGGCAACCATAAACAAACGAACACAGAACAGAGAAACTCCCAGGAACTTCAGGGAGACGGAAAGCAGGTGGATTTGGATAGATGGCGGGAGAGATCAGAGCTGAACGGAAACACAAACCAAGACCCTGGAATCCTTCCAGAAGGCCTCAAAGAACATCAAGCTGGACCTCAGCATGGGAGGAGAGGTGGCTTATGAGGTCGTGATAAGAGTCGTCTTGTCAAGGAGTCATATCCCAGATGATGGCTGCACCCATTAACAACCCCGCCAGACCCCAGCCCCGGCAACACAAGCCCTAAAGGGCCCCTTCACTCAGCAGTGAGTCGAGACAGCAACCATCACCAACAGCGCCAAACAGCCAAGAGAAACCACCAACAGGGCCAACCCCAGAAAAACAAATAATTCAGGGACCAAAGACAACATTAATTAATGTTCCCATAACGACCCAAGAAGTAGACATGCATACAGAACAGCAAGATTCTATTTAAAAAGGAATAATCAAGAGACATTCTTGCAAATTTAAAAAAAAAAAAACTCTATTTTAAAAATAAGATATTCCACAATCCAACAAATCATTAAGTACAAAAAAAGTTAATCTTCAGATAATAAAATGGAAATCGTGTTCCGCTCATTAAAATGATTATTTATCTAAGAAAATAAAAGCCAAGCCACAAAAATGGAGAAACTACTTTTTTTTTTTTTTTTGCAAAACTCTTCTTAATACATGTGTCTAGCAAAAAGGACCAGGACCCCGTATATAGAGAACTCCTATAACAATAACAAAACAGAACACAGATCCTTCACCAAAGGAGGTGCAGAGATGGCAGTGGTACCTGAAAGGTGCTGAGCCTCCTTAGCCACCAGGAAAACGCCAATTAAAACCACACTGAGATGCCACTTCACACCCACCCAGAGGGGCCAGATTCATAGATTGATAATTCCAGCTTCCGAGCAGCCAGGAAGAGGCAGGCAAGTGCTCTGGGGGCCTCTTGGACCAGGCCCAGGAGGTGAAGCTGGGTGGCTGGAGGTGAGAAGGTCTTGCAGAGTGGGGAGAAGAAGTTGGAAGCCCCCAGAGGCATTGAGTCCTGCTCACACAAGCTGCTGGGCAAAGCCCTTGGGAGGTTTACACCTGCCGTGTCCAGCCGTTCCCCTCCTGGAGAGCCAACTGAGAGAATGGGAACAAGCCCACAAAGAGGGACACAAGCATGTTCCCAGCACCTGCGTTCGTTCACCGTGTCCCCATCTGGAAGCAGCCAAACCATCTGTGGGCAAGTGCATGAAAGCCGACCCATGGTATCCCCATCGCCACGGGAATGTGACTCGGCAACCAAAGGGGAACAATTCCTGATTCTCACCACATCTCGGGTGAAAGCATTAAGCTCAGTGAGAGAAGCCAGACACAAGGATATGTCCAGTCTGGTCCCGTTTTGATGTAAGATTCTGGAAGAGACGGAGCTAAGGCAAGGAGACTCACCATCTGTTGCCTCTGGGCGGGCAGAAGTCAGTCTCTGAGAGAACATAGGGGAGGAGAAAATGTTCTACATCGTAGCAGAGAATGTGGGCGGTGCACGTGCGTGCCTTTGTCAAAGATCCTCAACTTGCATATTTAAGATTTCTGTGTTTCACTACGTGTAAATTACACTTCAACTTTTCAAATGTTAAAAAAAAGAAAAAGAAAAAGTGAAAGAATCCAAAGACCAAAGGAGAAAGGTAAAAGAAAGAAAGAAAATGAGAGAAAAAATATTAAGAGATATGAAGGAATCACCTGGAAGTTGAGCAACTGTGTAAGAGGAGTTCTAAGAACAGATGTGAAGTTTAAATAGACAGCAGAGTAGTATTTCTCCAAACTGGAAGGAAAAAAAAAATAGGATAAAAGGGCTTGCTGAGGCCAGATCAGAATAAATGAAAAATTACCCACTTCTGGACCTGGTCCAGTGAAATTTCAGAATCCTCGGGTCTGAGAGCAAGTTCTACCTGCAAAAGAACAGCCCAGACTGTGCAGGTCACAGGAACAGCATCGTCCAAGTGCTGACCTGGAGTTCTACACCCAGTCAGACATACATCTAGCCAAGCCATCAAGACTCATTTTCAATCAGGCACACACCTGTAATTCCAGTGGCTTGGGAGGCTAAGACAAGAGGATCAGAAGTTCAAAGCCAGCCTCAGCAACTTAGCAAGGCCCTAAGAAACTCAGCAAGACCCTGTCTCTAGATAAAATATAAAAATGGGCTGGGGATGAGGTGTGGTGGTTAAGTGCCTCTGGATTCAATCCCCAGTATCAAGAAAGAAAGAAAAAAAGACTCATTTTCAGATATGCAGGAGCTCAAAACTTTACTTCGCACGTGCCCTCAGGAAACCAAGCTCCTGGAATAACTTGTCACAAAACACAGAGCGATGCAGCAGGAAGGAGGCGGCCAAGGTGACCTCTAGGTCCTGAAGATGAAGGCCACAGGAAGAAGATGGCCCCTCAGCTGGGCCAGCTTGCTCAGGAAGCCTTCTGTTATTTGGATGTGACGTTTGGATGTGAGGTGTCCCCCAAAAGCTCATGTGTGAGACAATGCAAGAAGATTTCGAGGTGAGATGATTGGGTTAGGGGAGCCTTAACCTAATCAGTGCATTTATCCCCTGATAGGGATTAACTGAGTGGTAACTGAAGGCAGGTGGGTTGTGGCTGGAGGTGGGTCATTAGGGTGTGGCTAGGGGGTATATATTTTGTCTGGTGAGGGTATAGTGTGCTGGCCGGTGGTCGCTCTCCCTCCCTCCCTCCCTCCCTCTCTCTCTCTCTCTCTCTCTCTCTCTCTCTCCCTCCCTCCTTCCTGGCACCATGTCCCCAGCTGCTTTCCTCCACCACGTTCTTCTGCCACGATGTTCTGCCTCACTCTAAACCCTGAGGAATGGAACCAACTATCTGTGAACTGAGATCTCTGAAACCAATGAGCCCCCAAATAAACTTTCCCTCCTCCAAAATTGTTCTTGCCGGGTGGTCTTTTGGTCCAGCAGCAAAAAGGCTGACTAAAACATCTTCCCAAGGCAACCACCTTCCCTCTCCAAGTCCCTTCCTGTGGGCCTAGTCACAGGCTTGAGATGTCATTTATAACATGAGTTATTTTTGCCAGTGTTTTACAGCATCCATCAACAGCAACATGTGAAACTTTTCCTTGTGGCTTCTAAGCAAAATGTTCATGTTGTAAACATAACTAACAAAAATGAGAGGTAGAGGAAAGTACTCTGTATAGGCCACAGTCTTTTTTTTTTTTTCTTTTCTCTCAGTCCTGGGGATCCAATGTGGGACCTGCATATGCCAGACAAGTGCTCGACCACTGAGCTATACCCCTGACCACTGCAGTCCTCATTTTTTAATGTCAGATCCAGGTTAAAGTTGATAAATTAAAGACTCAAAAGTCAGAAGTTATTAGCCATGGTACCTTGGGATGGGCTTGGAAGTGGGGAGGAGACCTCATTGTATCCTCTAGGCCACTGGGCTGTTTTTTCCAAAGTGACATGCTGTTCGGTCATTTAAAAGTCAGCCAGGGTGTCCTCTGGGCATGGCCTTGTCCCTCACAGGGCTTGTCCAAGTCACCCTCAAATGTTCCTCCACTGCTGGTCAGCCCCATTAGCCTGGTACCTCCCTGATACAGAACCAACCCAGTTAGTGAAACATTGTACCCTCTGGGGTGGCTCAAGGCAGCGAGCAAGGTCAGGGAGAAAGCACCTCGTCTCTATGAGGAGATTTCAAATCCTATGAGAGTTGCACTGTTCTTAAAGGTCTGGGGGCTGAGGGCTGAGCTCCCGGCCCTCACCCCAGGGGGCTGCACAGACATCTCGTCCAGGGACGGGAGGGTAAGATCACCGAGCCCCCGTCCCTCCCACTGGGTCTGCACAGCTCTGGTTCCCTCCGTCATGGTGAAAATCCACCAGATGGTCAACAACAGCAACATTCTGAGGCCACCCGGCCTCAGGACTCCAGGAACAGATGAAGCAAGACAGCAGCCTCCAAGCTGGGCAGGAGCCACTCGGGGAACTTGAGTCAGATGGCCGAGGCCGAACCCAGCCTTGGCCCTGGCGGGCCTGTCCAGCACCCTAGGGCCACCTGGGGACACACCTCAGGGGATGTTTTTGGTGTTGATTAGGAGGATCGGAGGTTCTCTCTGGCCCTTTCCAGAGATACCTCAAGGCCACAGCTTGGCTGCAATACCCCTAGTGGCTGACGTTGCCAGACCCGAGAGGGCCACATGAAGTTGTCCGACAGCAGCGGAGGAAGCAGGCCACAGCACCTTCCTTTCAGCAAAGCTTGGGGCCAAGTTTGAGCATCAGAACTGTTGAGGACCCCGAGTCCCTCAAGCAAAGGACAACCCAGTGTCCTTATGAGAAGTCTCCCCAGGATCATATGTCCAAAGAAAAGAGCCCTGAGGGTCTTATCCAGAACCGTCCTCTGTGGAGAAGAGGCCCAGCCAGAGCCCCAGATGCAGGGTTGGACAGGGTGGGAGGGACTGTGAGGGCCCCAGGCCCCTGAGAGAGCTCAGGCCTCTGGGGCTGGGGTTGTGGCTCAGTGGTGGAGCGCTTGCCTGGCACGTGGGAGGCACTGGGTCCAATTCTCAGCACCACACTCAAATAAATAAATAAAGGTCCATAGACACCTAAAACAATTTTAAAAAAAAGCTCAGGCCTCTCTCTAAAGACTTAGCTCCCTCACTTCACTCAGCTCACACACAAAAATGCCACCATCCCAGGGACAGCAGACACCTGGGACAGGTGGCTCACGTCTGCAACGGATGTATGTGCCTCTTCTATCCCCCTCACCTCCTGGGGGTGTCCCCACTACTCCAGTGACCCTGCCTGCCCCTCGCCTTTCTGGTGGACAGGCCTCCCTGCCACTCCCAGATCCCCAGAATTTGCACAGGGCCACCCCAGCAGGAGGCGTGCACGCTGCTCACTGCTTGTGGGGTCTGAGCATCAGGCTGGGCCCGCAGCAGGGAATGGAGCTGAGCGAGAGGCCTGGCAGAGGGAGGGAGCGCCCCACCCCCACACTCTGCTCCTGGCTGGCGTCTGGCCGGGAGGAAACCTCAGGAGATGGCAGGCAACAGACAGAAAACAAATGAACATGTCATTATGTACTGTGCCCGAACTCAGGGGAAAGGGACGGGCGGGAGCCCCAGCCAGAGCACCCGGGCCTCCAGGAGAAGCACCCCTGGCAGGCAGCTCCCACCCCACCCCGAGTGCAGGAAGAGGCCTCCAGGCAGACTGGGGTTCAGGCAGCCCTTAGTGTCTCATAACAGGGGTGGACACAGGCCCTGGGCATCAGGCAGGCCTTGGACTTGGGTGGATCAGTGGAGATGTCATGGTATTCCTCAAGGCTGACTGTCCACACCAGGCCCTGGCACGGCCTGAGAGCTCCTGGGCCTGCTCCCACTAACGCCGCAGTGCAAACCCCAGCCCCCCTTCCGCTCCGTCCTAAGCAACAGCTGGTCCACGCAATTCCTTTCTTTTCTTTTTTTAAAATATTTTTTAGTTGTTGATGGACCTTTATTTTTATTTATTTGTATGTGGTGCTGAGAATCGAACCCAGAGCCTCACACATGTTGGGCAAGCGCTCTGCCACAGAGTTAAACCCCAGCCCAGTCCATGCAGTTTCTAAAAAGGGCACCGTGATCTAGCTGGACGTGCTCCCCACCACTCCTAAGAAAAAGTGGCCAACACTGGACATGGCCCTGAGGAGCCACAGAGTGTCGTGCACATCCCCAGCCGGTCCGCCAAGTCCACCAGCTGCTGAGTCCTCCACGTGCTGAGGACGAGGGGCTCATGGCACGTCGCCAGCTGGGCATTTCCAAAGCTCAGTCTTCTTTGTCAAGAGTGCCCATGCGTCTATTATTCTCTGAGGCAGAAACTTGAACTTGAATGACTAGCCCCTCTCTTCTCTGGTAAATAATACTGTTTTCTTTCAAAGGGGAGGGATGGGGACCGGGCAGGGGGAGGAGGTAGAGGTGTCAGGTGACTGGAAGCCTCACTCTCTCACAGGCCACCCCCCAAGCCCCTGCCACATACACCACACAGACACAGGGCCCCAGGCAGCCACACACAGGAGAAGCACATGGTGCCATGGAGTAAATAATCTAGGTTAATTTTGAATGTAAACATCAAAAGCTCATTCCGGCTTACTTATTTTAAACTGCTCGGGTAAGCAGTAAAGCCAGAGGTTTGGATATCAGGAGTGGCTTGACCAGCTTGACCCAGGTCCTTCATTTCCAGTATTTTGGCAATGTTGACTTTCTAAAATGTTCTTTGAAATGTCTTTCACGGAATACAAATGCCACCTCCATCAGCCATTTCATAAACACGTGAGCAAAATCGCCTCTCACTCCAGTCCAGATCCATATTTCCACTCCTGCAGACAAAATGACATGGTGTGGCTTTTTCTCAAAGTCTTTTCTGACGGCCTACAACACCTCTCTGCCATAAATCCACACATTCTAGAACACAGCTGTTGGTTTTTTTTTAATTTCCTGTGATCCTAAGACCAAAGGTGTTTTTTCTGGTTTGAGTGACCATTACCAATTAGTAAGGCACAGATGACCAAAACAAAGAGAGGACAAATTTTACCCAAAACGCTTCCTGTCCCCAGCTGCGCGAGCTCTTTCCCAATTACCTCAGGCACCCAGGGTGAATTTAATCACCTCTGGAGGGAGCCCGGGCCCAGCGGCAGGTGCCCACCTCTGGTTCACATCATGGACTCTGACACCCCTTGCACTTGGGAGATGGTGGAGGGAGTCCACCAGACCACAGCACGGACTCCCCACGCGCCCTCCATCAGGACAGCCAGCCACCCACAGGGCCTCCTTGGCACCGCTGAGCAGGCATGGTGGGGCCTGCAGTCTGGCCTGGCAGTTCACTCTGTGGGCCAGGCATCTGCGGGAGCCCCACATCCCCTGCAGGACCCCACCTCCCACAAGGAAAAAACCATCTCAGGCACAGACAGGGCCATGTGTGTCACCGTGCAGCAGGGATGGGACAGGGTGGGGGAAGGACTCACGAAGGCAGGAGAAGGAAGAGGACTGGGGACAGTGGAGGAAGGACAGAGGGTGGGGGCACAACAGGTCAGCTCCCCTGAGGCCCATGACGGGCATGGCTGATGGGACCAGAAGCCACCCAGACCAAATGCTGGGTAGCACGGTGACACAATGGCAGACAGGAGTCCCTGAGGACACCCCAAGGCCTCCCAACAGCAATGCCAGCTCTGATGAGCGGCCCCAGCTTCCTGCAGGCCAGCGTGTGCCTCAGGACCACCCAGCCATCCCCCGGCCTCTGCTATGCTGCCATCCAGCAGCTCTGGCTAGGGCCATGTGTCACCAGCTCCACTTTGGATGGTGTCACAGTCCCCCCCACACACACCCCACTCTTCCCAACAAATCAGGAAAGGCCCAGGTCTCCCAGGGTATATGTGAGAAGTGCCAGGCCACACTGACACCCGGGGTCACCAAGCACTGCAGCTGGCACAGCAGGCCTGGCCTGGGCCCCTCTCCACCCGAGCTGTCCTGCACTTGGCCTCAAGCCCTGTGGACACATGAAGGGCACTAAGGATTTGGGAGGCCGAGGTGAAATGCAGGCTTGGGGCCCAGCTCCCTGAGCCTCACAGTGCTCAAAGAGGGTACTGGGGGGGATGCCCAACCCAGAGAGCCCTGGTGGCTGGACGTTCCTCCCAGAGACAATCATAGGAGCAGACCTGAGAGTCCAGGGCGTGCTTTCCTGGGAGGTTGGGTGGGGGCATGTCCATGGGGCTACAACGAGCAACAGCAAGACACTGAATGGCAAGGGAGGGAAGAGCGGCCAGAGGGCCCTGGGCATCGCCGTCCAGCAGCTCCTTCGGTGACAAGGATGCGGCCTGTCTGAGCTGCCCAGCAAGGCTGAGAGGTGGCCCCCGTGGCCAGGGCCTGACAGCTTCACTGTGGTCTACTCGTACACATGGCTGGTGGTGGTCACAGCACACAGGGCAAGTGAGAGGTTCGCCACCTACTGTCCTCAGAGTGCACACAGCCAGGGGCTGGCCCTGCAAGACCACACCCCGTGAGAGGAAGGCTGGGTGGCCAGCCCAGGCGGCACCCGAAAGAGCCTCGCTGCCTTCTTTGTGACTAAATACACGTGATCACCACAGCGTATGCTCTGCCAAGGGTTCAGAGCCCCCAGCCGATGGGATGCACCCTCAGTACAACCCGTGGGCTCTGGACCATGCAACTACCCCACGAAGAAAATGGAGGAGGCTTTACCCCTCATGGCTGCTGGCGGGTCAGCTAGCAGGACCTGCCAGCTCATGCACAGCCCAGGTAAATGGCCTTCAACCATCCCCAGCCCCACAGCCAGAGCCTCAGGGCAGGGACTCCTGTCCAGGAGAGAGATGAGGAGTCACACCCCTTGGGCCTTGTCCCTCCAGTGTCAGGTGGTGGAGAGTGAAGTCCTGGCCAGGAAGAGCTGTGTGCTAGGCAGAGGGAGTGCAAGTGGGGACCCTGCACACCTATGCTCATCTAATTCAGAGAAAACAGGGGAGCCCAAGCGAGGCCCAGGGGAACAAGCCATGACGGCAGGCGGAGCTGGGCGCCAAGCAGGCGGGTATTTTATCCCCACACAAGTTGTGAAGTCTTCAGGGCTGACCTAGGACTCCAGGGGAAAGGCACTGGTCTACACACGGCCTCTGGCACTCTGCAGGATGGTGCCTGGGGGGGGGGGTCCCATCTTGACCTTGCAGTCCCACCAATGGGCTGAGCCTCAGCCCACACTGTGGCCCTGAGCAGGTGCCACCTGGCCATCTTCCCAGGGACCAGCATCCTTAATGACGGCCACAAGCTCCAAGACAAGAACACGCTTGGGAGTGTCACGCGTGTAATCCACGGGGTCCTCGGCAGGGAAAGGGGTGCTGCCTAGGATCCACAGCCACACCGTCTAGAAACACATCCCTCCTGCACTTGGAAAAACCGACAAGCGACTGTGAGTCTATGTACAACTGTTAAAATAGCGGGCAGGGGGAACATGAGCCCAGACCTGCTAAGGCTCACTGCTAGCCCTCCAGCACAGTGGCCAGCCCCGCTGCAGTACACTGGCCAGTGGGGACTGGGGTGTTGTGGACACAGGCCATTACATTTGGGGGCAATGCCTCATTGGGGGTCACCCACCCAGAGCACCTGCCCTCAGACAGAGCGGGCGGGGCTGCCCTATGCCTCTCAGTATGCCCAGCTGCCCCTCCTCTCCAGACTGAGCCAAGTAAGGGGCTGAGGGCTACAGGCCTTGGGCACAATCCTGGTCCCAGTGTAAGACTCAGCATGGTCACTTGGTGGCTACCCTCCTTTCCAAGGTCAGGCCAAAATCAGCAGGGCTGTTCCATCCTGCTTCTGAATCCTGAGTGTTGGCACACCTGGCCATGCACCTCCAGTGGTGGACAGATAGGGACACCCAGACACGGGGCAACTGGAGCAAAGAGGGATCAGCTTGAAATTACAGACTTCCCAAGGCCAGGGCAGCCCTGGCCCTGACCAGCTTCACCACCACAGATGGACATCCCACAGCATGGCAAGCACCACGCAGGGTGGGCTGCACCAGAAGAGGCCTTGGCTTTCCGCACGGGAACGCTGATTTTATTTCCTTATAGAGAAGCATCTGCACCAGCTCCCAGACCATCCACAGACCAGCAGGTCATGAGAGCAGGGGGTCCCAGTGGGCACACAAGCCAGAAAGAGACACTGCCACAGGAGCATCCTGTCCTGGAAATCCCTCCCAACAGCCCATCCTGCTCCTCCCTGAATGCACACCTGAGATAACCAGGGCCCAGTGGGCAGAGACCAGGCAGAGCCCTCCCACATAGACATCACACCTGACCACACCATGTATCTGGTTTCTGGAGGGGAGCCCCACCCATGGCCACTTCCCTACAGGGACATCTAAAGATAGATTTGGACAGCACCACGGGTCAGTGGGATTAACAGCTCAACCACCGAGAACAGCTCCTGTGGGGAGGGGCAGGCAGGACAATTGAGGGTAAGGCCTGTGGATTTCTGCTCACATGGCCACAGAGGCTGGGCTGTTGGGGTCACCACCCCTTTGGGGTTTGAACTCAGGGGCACCACCTTGCCTTGCAGCTGCTCCACCCCACACAGGGTATAAAGGCTCAGGGCCTGGACAGTCTGCTGAATGCTATGGACCCTCCCTGAGAAAGCAGACGCCCGCCCCCAACACCTCCAGCCCTGGGAGAGTCCCCAACCCAAGCTGTGGGCACGTAGGAGGGGAGGGGTTGTGACATCTGCTGCTCTTCGAGGCCCCAGGTCGGATTCATTCCTCTTATGATACCCCTAGAACGAAGTCATCGAAACTCACTTTCTTCCCTTTCCCCTGGGTAGCCCAGATGATCCCACCAAGATCTAAGATGACCTCAGAGGCCCGTCTACAGGAGCCCAAGACCAGGATGTGGCCTCAGGCTGGGTGTGTGCCAAATACACATCCTCCCAGGTATAACATCCTCTGTGCCAGGCCCTGTGCCAGGTTGTGGGACAGCGGGTGGAGGAGCATGGACAGACGGCCCCCTTATGCAATTGAGGCCTCCAGGAGGGCTCAGCAGTGGGGGAAGGCCCCAGCGCCCATGTCTGCCCCTTCATTCTGCTGACTCCTCCACACCTCCCAGAGCCACAGCAAGAACCCTGGGGTCAACAATCCAGACAGCAGGGGCACCGAACAGGTGTATATGAGGTGAGGCTCCGGCTCTACTCATTCTGATGCCACAGTTCTCACTCTCCATATTTGTCACTGCTTCTCCACCTGAAGGAAGGTGGCCCCAAACCACAGCCACACAGGTGGCCAGTGAGTGCCTGCAAAGAGGTGAGTCCACACTGAGATGTACTGTAAGTGTACCTCAGATTTCACATACATAGTATTGTCTTAAAAGAATTTCTTAAATCTCATTAATGATTTTATACTGATTACATGTGTAGAAGACAATATTTTGGCTGGGCACAGCAGCACACACCTGTGATTCCAGTGGCTCAAGAGGCCAAGGCAGGAGGACTACAAGTTCGAGATCAGTCTCAGCAATTTAGCAAGGTCCTAAACAACTTAGTGAGACCTCTTCTCAAGACAAAAATAAATAAATAAAAAGGGCTGTAGATGTGGCTCAGTGGGAGAGTGCCTCTGGGCTTTATCCCCAGTACCAAAACAAAACAAAACAAAACAAATTTTGGATATGTATGATTTAAAATGATTTCACCTGAGCTTTTTATACATTTATGTGATTGTTAAACTGAAAATTACAGATAGGGCTCACATTTGTGGCTCACATTACATCTCTACAAGACTGTGCTGCCTAAGGGCATCAGCACTAAGCAGTAGGTTAAAAGCCCAGAGGTTGGGCAGAACTTGGACAGTCTCACCAGGCTGGAAGACAAAAATCAGAGCCCAGAGACTGACAAAGAAAAGAGGCCTAAGGAAATATGCAGGATTTCAGATCAGGCCTTCCAGAAGGGCTAAATGCTAGAAGAGTGGATTAAAACAGAAGGGAATAACCCCCACAAAGGCTGAAGCACAGCTTTGAATCATCTCAATTCTAGAATGGGTTAGGATGATTTGATCTTAATCTAACTGCCTCCTAATCTCTAAAGATAGATAAAATCACCCAGAGCCTCAATCATTTCCATAATTTTTAAGAACATCAATAAAAAATGACCAGGCAGATCAGAAGACAAGACCAAATGACAAAAAAAAAAAAAAAGAAAGAAAGAAAAAGGAAAAAAGAAAGAAAGGAAATAATGACAATCTCTAGATGATCCAAATATTGCAATAATCAGACAGACTTTTACATTACCGGGATAATTGTGGTCAAGAAAAGAGAAAGCAAAATTAATTATTTCACCAGAACTGAAATCTACTAAATAAGAATCCAGTGGGGCTGGGGATGTGGCTCAAGCGGTAGCACGCTCGCCTGGCATGCGTGCGGCCCGGGTTCGATCCTCAGCACCACATACAAAGATGCTGTGTCCACCGAAAACTAAAAAAAATAAATATTAAAAATTCTCTCTCTCTCTCTCTCACTCTCTCTTTAAAAAAAAAAAAAGAATCCAGTGGAAATCTAGAATTAAAAACTAAAATTAGGAGCTCAGGTTTAACAGCAGATTAGACATAGTTGAAGAAAGGATTAGCAAATTGGAAGACAGAATATAGAAAACACCCACATTAAAACATGGACAAATTGGGCTGGGGATATAGGTCAGTTGGAGAGTGCTTGCCTTGTATGCTCAAGGCCCTGGGTTCAATTCCCAGCACCACACACACAAATATGGATAAATGGAAACAGGAAAGACAATAGTAGACTCTAGAAGACAAAGGAAAGGTCCTATCTATCTTTAATGACCAAGTATTTCCCAAAACTAAAGAAAGATATCCGTAGATTCCAAAAGTACTAGAAACCCAAAGCAGATTAAATACAAAGAAAAGCACACCTAGCACATTACATTTAAAAATTTCTAAAAGTTGGACACAAAAAGAGAGAATATTAAAAGCAGCAAAGGACTTGAGGAGACGTACTGCCTTCAAAAGATCAATAAGTAGACTGACAACTGACCTCAATAGAAACCATTAAAAAAAAAAAAAAAAAGACCATGGAGTAACATCTTTAAACATCTTTAAAGTGTTAGAGAAGGAAAAAAGAATCGTCAATCTACAATTCCATAGCCAGCAAAAATATTCTTCAAATAAAGTTTTTTTGTTTTTTGTTTTTGTTTTAAGACAGAGATGTTATCACTGGCAAACAGGTGCTAAATGAAACATAAAGGGGAAATCTTCAGATAAAGGGACAATGATCTCAGATGGAACTCTAGGAAAGAAAGCAAGCACTGGAATGAATAAATGGATTAGCCATGATTCTCAATACTGACTATAATAACAATGTCGTGTGGGTTACAAAACAGATGGGGGATTAAATTACATCATCACATAAAGCAGAGAGGAGTGGGTAAACAGTTCAAAAGTTCTCAGATGCTTGTATTGCCTAGGATGCAGAAAAGGTGCTAGTTTAGATCAGACTCCAGTAACTCACGGATACATGTTGTAATCTCCAGCCTACCCAATAAAAAATGTATAAATGAATGCATAACAAAGTTTCTAAGTGTAAACTCAAAACTGCCCCAAAGCCCAGAGATCCAGGAATGGCTTAATTATAAGGCAGCTACTTCTGCAAACACACTTAATTGCTAAAATTACCATTGCATGGATGTGCAAGTATACGACAAAATAATGGACAAAATGACAAAGATGCAACAAAATGAAATATGACAAATGAAATAGGCACATCCTCACAGACCCCCCACTGCAATGACCCTGCTCTCCCCGTTGGTCCTGCTTTAGAGCCCAGGCCTTCCCAGCACTACAGGAGCACAGCCGTCCCTGTTCCTCCTCTGGGAAGACAGTGTAGGTCTCGCTTCCCAAGATCAGAAGGGAATCCCACAGGGGACACGAGCTCAGCCTGCAGCCCCCTCTTAGAAAGAAGCTGGTAACCCAGTCACAAGAGAGACAGCCCCACACCTCAAGATGGAGACCTAGAAATGTGTAGGGCTGGAGCCCTACAAGGTGCTTCTCCATGTCTACCTAGGGCGTTTCAAACAGTAGAGAAAACCCCAAGGTCCAGGAGCTACTCAGGGTAAGCATCCTGTGGATGCAGGTGGGGGAACCTGTCTGGGGAGTCTTTCTCCTCCTCACTCACATCCCAGACAATGAGAAGCACCTCCCCTCCTCCACACCTCATCTTTCTCTTCCTTCAGGCACTGACAACCATGACCCGCTTTGCAGCCAGGCACTAGGCCCACCAAGATGACCCTGAGGGAGGACCCCTGTCCTGGGAGCTCAGCACTATGGGCTAGGCCTGTCATGCTGCTCCCTATTTATAGAGAGGGAAGTTAAGATTCGAACAGGCTCAACAGCTTAGCAGGTGGCCTGCAGAACATGAGCCCTGACAGCCTGACTCCAGTATCTCCACAGCATGTGGCCTGGACCACAGGCCAGTCTAGAGGCCTGTGTGCACCAACCCAGCTCTGGGGGACCTGGGGGTGGGGAGCATTCCTGACTGAAATGGCACAGCCAAGGGCCATCTGGGAAAGTTCCAGAGAGGAGTGTCTGCAAGTGCCAGGGACAGGCAGAATCTATGGGGCAGAGGCCAGTCTCTCTAGGATACTGTCCTGCTGGGGGCCCTCCTCACTCACGTGACCCACCAGGCAAGCAAGTCACACCAAGCCTGACAACAGGATCCATTCTAATGCCTAAAGCCAACCTCTCCTTGTCGCATCTCCCAGTTGCCAACTTTGCTGGAAACTAGAGTAGCCCAGGAGGAAAGGGGATGAACCCATTCCATTCTGTAATTCCCTGCAGGGCCTAAGGGCATCCCCACAAGGAAAGAGAGACAGCAAGTGAATGAACAAAAGAGCCCAAGAATCAGTAAACCATGAATGAAGGAACTAGTGAACGGACATCAATCAATGAGTGAAGCAAATGGCCAATGTACTCAGTGAATGACTAGTGGATGACAATGAGTGAAAGACTGAATGATGAGTGATCAATGAATGAGGGAGCTAGATATGAAAATGAATGAGTGAATGAACAAATACAATGAAAGAGTAAGCAAGGGCGTGGATGAATAAGTGAGAGCGAGTGAAGGAGTAACTGGGGAGTGAATGAAGAATGATTAAGTGATGAGTGTGAATGAATAAATGAATGAAAGAGCAAATGAACAGTGAGTCGATGAGGGGATGAGTGACTGTCAGATGAAGACTAAGTGAAAAGTGAGTGAATGATGAGGAATGAGTGAGCAAAGAGAATAAGTGAGACTGGATGAGTGAGTGACCGTCTAATGAACGAGAGCGAGTGAATGAATGAAGCGCAAATGAGGAATGAGTGAATGAGTGAGTAGGTGAATGAATGAGTGAATAAGTGAGTAGATGAGTAAATGGGTAGGTGAATGAATAAAAGAGTGAACAAATGAGTGAATGAATGAGTGAATGAGTAGGTGAATAAATGAATGAATAAGTGAGTGAATAGGCGAATGAATGGGTGAATGAATGAGTGGGTGAATGTATGAATGAATGAATGAATGGGTGAATGAATGAATGGGTAAATGAGTAGTGACAAAGCAAAAGAACAAGTCAGCGAGTGAAAGAATGAGCGGGTGAACGTGTAATGGAATGAAAAGAGGAGGCCAACCCTTCCCAAAAGCAGAGGGAGATGAGATTGTTATGCTCGAATTCGGGACCCCCAAAGACCACCAGAGACCCAAGATAGATGTAAGCAGCAAAGAGGTGTTTATTGCAAGCTAGCTCGGTCCTCCGCACGCACACACAGCAACTGGTGACGCTGAGAGGCCCCGAGCCCAGGGTTTGCAGCAGTTTTATACATTTTTTGGAGAAGGCAGGGACTTCACATACATCATAGCATCCCTTAGCAAATCATCACACACCGAGGGAAAATCAAATAACAACTCCAAAACATGATTAGCACATTCACTGGCGGGAACAAGTTGGGTAGGGGGTGATTGGTCAGTACAAAAGAGGTATTCATTTGAACTGATTGGTTTAAGCCATGAGGGGTGTACGTGCTGAACTACATGGTTTCCCAACATGTTATCAACCACCATAAACTACTGGGAGGGTCATCTGGCATCCCAGGTATTTCCCTGTCTCATGCTGATTGGTGGCTGCTAGGGGGCTGCTATGGATCCCCACCTACCCTGACTGAGTCAGGGACACCTGGCGCAGCAGATCTCTCCTGTTATTTGTAGATAAACAACTTAGCAGGGTGGGGATGTGCTTAGGAGTGCTCCTTGGATTTTTCCAAGGACTAAGGCCATGTCCCTTCCTTGGACAGGCTTTGCTTTGAGATAGAAGCTGGTTTTTCAAGATGTTGGTCAGCAAGTGAATCCCAGCCACCTCCTCCCTCTGGGGAGTCTCCAGGTCCCACAGGTGGAAGATCCTTGAACCCCAGGCTCCTGGACATTCAGGGGTCCCTCATCTCCTGTCCTATCATGCATCACAAGCTACACACATGTCACACATCACAACACACAGCTCATGTCACATGTCAGGTACCTGACAGGTGCAGTGTGTCATATGCTTCATGCTACGTCCTATCACAACACATGGCACGCCACACAGCACGTAGCACACACATCACACATCATGACACCTTGTGTCAAGTGTCCTGTCTCGTGTATCACACGACACTGTCACATCACAGTACACAGCACACGCTATCATCCATCACACCAGTGTTATGTCCCACGCATCCTGCCATATCACAACAGCCATCTTAGGGCACACGGCATTCTGCTGTCTTGTGTCACACGTCACGTCATGTCACACCGTGGCCTCCTGATCCATGGATAGTGACCCCCCTTTTTGGTAAGGTCCGGGAAGGCACCAGCACTCTCCCCACCCTCATCTGAGGGGCCCAGGAAGGCTAGCAGGTGGCCAGTCTGAGGTCCACAGCCAAGGCCAACTGTAGGTATGCTGGACACCAGAGCCCCCCCTCTGCCACAATGCCAATGTATCCCTGCTACTTGAGCACAGCTCCGGGAGCTGCCCCACTCTCCACTCAGCTGTCCTCAGAGATGCCACCATGAGCCCTACAAATCCCTGGAAGTGACGGTAATAAACCCAGACCAGAGAGACCCACGCTGTCCCAAACTAAGGGACTTGAGGCCTTCCTCAGGGAAGAGACTGGGCTGGCAGGAGTCTGCCAGCCACACCCCTGGGCCATGTGGCCTGCCCCATCCCCCAAGGCCATCCAGAGCAGGGACCAGCAGGCTCTGGTCTGAGAGCCATTCTGTCCACGCCTGGCAGTTGAACAGCTGGGCAGTGGGTGTGGGGACCAGCACTTCCTGACCCTGAGCCAGAGTCATTCCCCACCAAGAGGCAGACACCACATCGGTGCCAAATCCCCAGCTCCCAGAGGACCCTGCACCCACCTCAGATGGAAGTGGCCCACAGCCAGTCTCCACAGATCACAGGCCCATGTCCTCCTGCTCAGCTCTCCAGAAGCTTTTCTCTGGGAATGTTTTGGAACAAGACAAGTGACTCCTAAGTGTTTAAAGGCCACTGTCCCATAACCCAGCCGCAGTGTCCTTGGAAGCAACATGGTGAAAGCACTGGAGCTGCTGCAGCAGCCACGGGCCTGTTAGAGGGAAAGCAGCCCTGTGTGTGTATGTGGACACTACAGGGGCACACACGCCTTCAGAGGACACACACACACAGCGAGAAGAGCCGCTTGAGTGGCAGGACACACAGAAGCGAGGGCTCACTTTTGAGCAGGGTGAGACAGTGTGGGTGGTTCTCTTTTCTCTAGAAAAATGTACTTCTCTACTGTTTTCCAACTTCTCTTAGAATACAGAGTAAGAGGGTGTCAGACAATGTTGACCCCAAATGCTCCTTTCAGCAGGAAAAGCCTGTTCCGGCAGGGCGCCAACACAGGGACACCCCATATCTCCAGAGTCTGAGCTCACCTGGGAATGTGACCTCGGACATGTGCCGCCTCCATGGGGAACCACCCCAAACCGTGCAGCCTGTGTGTCTTATCTGGGAATCGTCACGGTGGTGCTATTTATAACAGCAAGAAAAACCGGACACCCCAGAGGGCCTGGCAGCAGAAACAAGGGTCCCTGGGGGCAGTCATGAAGCCCCTGGACAGGGAAGAGGCAGTGGGTGCTATAGGGAAAGGGCACTGAGCTTCTCACGCCAACTCCACACACCAGAGCAGAACCCAAGCCAAGTATGGTCGCTTGGCTCCTCCAGAACACACAGGGCTTTCTCCTGGCCTCTGCGCCACCAATTCTCTGCAGTCTGCTGAACTTCACAAAACCAAAAAAAGACAGCACCTCGCAAGCCAGCCAGCAAGTGTCCAGGGCCACATGGGCGCCGGGACCAGCTCGTGACCTAGGCGGCAGCCGAGTGTTTACAGCGAGGCTATTTTCATTTCCAGGGCGAGGTTACCATGGAGTTTAATTCCTCAAGTGCTCCCTTTGGCATCTGCTCTATAAATGGCTTCAGGGTTTGCACAATGCACTTGCTGGAGACAGAATTACCAGCGCTGGAAAACCCTGGCCGCTTCTCTCTGGGCTTCTGCCACCTGTCAGTCTCCTCCAGGGAGGCCCACCCAGCACCCTAGGCATGCACGGAGCAACCGTGGCCTGCCGAGTGCCAGGGTCCTGAGTGCAGCTGGACAGCTGTGGGCAAATGGCAATGAGAGATCTGACACAGGTCTCTGCCACCTGATGTTATCTAGGCCTAAGGGTTTGAGGGAGAAATAAAAGTCACCGGGAGACCTGGTAGCTCCGCGAAGGCGGGCCCTGAGGTCAGTCAGGCACTTCTTGCCAAGCTGCTTGAGACCTCCCTTGAGAACAAGGTGGTCACTGTGTGTTCTGGTCATTAGTCAGCTTCCTGCATGGCTGGTCTTGCCTGATTCGGGCACCCCAGGCACTACCCTCAGGGGACAGGCTCTCGGGTCTAGAGAGGGCCTGGCACAGGGTGGGTTTTGTGAGCAGCTCATGGCTCCCTCAAGCTGCAAGTCATTCTCGCTCACCAGATGAGATGTGGGGGCGTGGGGAGTCCCTGGGCCTTTGCAGGTGGAAGGGAAAAGGCAGAGGGAACTCGCTGCTCCTCCTGGACACAGGATTCCTCTCACCATCTTGGCTCTCACACACCCAGTCACTGCCAGGGCACATCCCCCAAGAAAACATGTAGAGGATAGAGACAAGGAGGACCCTGGGAAGCAGGAGGTACCCGGGATGCCTCCCCAGAGGCCGCAGCCCCTCCTACCATCTCCCCCAAAGGTAGGTACCCTGAGGCACAGGTGCAGGGTGGACCACAGTCAGCACGGCTACTCAGGGTCAGCAGGCACACATGTCCCCAGCACTGGCTCCCAGGACCCACCCCACCCACTCCTACCAGCCACATGGCCACCAGCCTACTAGGGGCAACAGGGGCCACAGGGCAGGGCCGTTGCTCATCCCTGGAGTCTCAAGGTAGAAAAGGAGGGGGTCATCTGTCCTCACCTACGCAGACCAGAATGGGGAGGGAGGCAGTTCCCCATGCCCTGGATCCACATACACCCAGTCACTGAAGGTGACTCAGAATGTGGCACCCACATCTGCTGTCGGTCCATCCACCAAATCTCCCAGCAGCGCCAAGAGCTAAAGGGGCAGCCCTGACCAGGGAGAAATGGGCCCCTGCTGGGCCAAGAATACTGACCCCAACACAGATGGTGCCCAGGGGATCCTGGGAGGGGATGGGAAGGCATCAGAGAAGCCCTGGTGGCCCCACTCTTAGCCACAGCCACTTCCTTATCTGTAAAATGAGCAAAGGGCAGAATCTTGCAAAACTGCAGCCTGAGGCTCAGCATGGGGTCTCAGATCCCCGCCCCGCCCTGGGGTGCTCCTGGTCACACCCATTTCTAGAGCTGCCCAGGGCCTCTAGGGTAACTGGAGCCAAGACCTGCTGTCCAAAAAGAGTGCAGAGGGGCCCTGCACTCACAGGTCCCGCGGGAAAGGCCCGCAGGAGCAGGTGACCCCACAGGAGTCTTCTCCAGCGCCGACCCATCTCTGTGCCACTCAAAGAGTAAAAGTCAACACCAACGATAAAATAAAACCCTCAGCAGTGCCAAAAATACCTCCCCATGGGATGAGGCTCAGCGGGCGCCAGCTTCCACAGCAGCAACTGTTGCTATGGAGACCAGGCTCCAGACAGGGCACAGAGACGGACAGAGAGGGGGCCGGTCAGCTGGTGGGGGACTGTGAGGGGGACAGCTAGAGGGACTGGGGGAATGGAAAGGTGGAAAGGGGGCCAAGGTGGATGGAGGGGGAGCAGCTGGAATGGGAGAGAAGAGTGGGCTGGCCTTGGGGTCGTCTCCAGGCAATGGGGGTCTGAGGCCAAGCCTGGGCCCACGGCCCTTGGACCCGCAGGCCGGGCGGGCCGGCTCCACTCTTCCCCATGGCCGCCCCTCCCCCACCAGGGGCTGACTCTGGCCCCCTGCTGACACTATGGGGACACAGTGGCCCTCTGCTTGACCCCGGGATAGGGAGGACCCACAGCCCTCCGGGCCTCCAGTGCCTCTCCCAGGGATTGGTGAAAGTGATCAGCAGATAAAGCCGTGGAGATAGTTTGCTCAGCAGTAAAATCTGTGGTCACTGGCAGGAGAGAAGCAGGGTCTTTCTCAGAGGTCAGCACATTTCTGATGTGAACTCCCTGCACAGAGCCCTGAGTCCTGTACTCACTGACCCCCAGCCTGGCCCAGTTCACACCTGGTCTGCGTTAGCTTCTTGCCCTGGGGCTTGTAGTGCCACCAGCCCTCCAGCCCGCAGGGCCTCGACATCTGCCCACGACTGTCTGCCTCCCCTACAGGACCCGAGTATGAGCTGTGGGGAAGGAGGAATGGGCTCCCGCCCTCTGCCTCTCAGGACCTTGTACACAGCGACACGTCCCTAAAACTGCTTTCATATACCCTCCCCCAAGAACCTTCAAGGGCTCCCTACTACCCACTTGACTGGGAAGCCTGTTGGAACACTCCCTGAGTGAGGTTCTGCCTTCTCTGCTGGCCTCTCCAGCACTCAGTGGAACATCCCCCACAGCAGTCGGCCATCCTCCGACACTCCCTCCCAAGAATGTCCCACATGGCTCCGGGTCCTGCTCAGAACACCCTCCAAACACTCCCACTCTGCCAGGCATCCAGCCCTGGGCTAGGCTCTGTCCACTGGCCTGCGGTGCTGGCCAGCAGGGACAGCATCCAGGCTGCGCTAACGTCCCCCAGCTTCAGGAACAGACCACCACAAACTGGGCTTACAACCACACACACTTACTCTCCCACTGTGGAGGCCAGAGGGTGAGGCTGGTCTCACCTGGCGAAGCCGAGGGTCAGCAGAGGGGATGACCCCGGGGGCTGGAGAGAAGCTGTTCCCAGCCCTTTCCACCTTCCAGAGGAGCGGAGTCTGACAACCCTTTGCTCCCTCTTCCACAGTCACACCTCCTCCAGACCCTGGCCGCCCCCCATCTCCCACTTGTGTGGACTCTGCCGAGGAGACCAGGCCCCACAGTATCCAGGACGACCTCCCATATCAAGACCCTCAGTCCATCTGCAGAGTCCCTTTCACTGCATATGATGTCATGTCCACAGGTTCTGGGGACCAGGACGTGGCTGCTTCCTTGATCGGGCTCCCTCTCCCCCACCCCCACCAGACCCTCTCCTGGCCAACTCCTTCCCCTCCCACCCTCCTCTAGGGCCAGCTGACAGCCAGGAGGTGCCTCCGCTTTAATTTGCTTTTCACTGAAAGAGAGAATCCTCCCCCAGCACCTCCCTCCAGCCAGCCCCACCTCCCCAGCATCCTCCAGGGTCACCACATTCGCTGCCTCCCCAGGCCACCTGCCCATGCAGTCCCTGTCCACCCACAATCCTGAACAGTGCACTACCCCCTGGGCCAAACCCTGGGCCCACCAGGGCCCCTCAGCACAGGACACCCAGGCTCCAGACTCAGTCAGACCACAGCCCCCAGGAAGGGCCTCTGATCCCCAGGAGGCCCTGGGCCAGGCCCCTCCAGGAGGGGCACAGCTGGCCATGCATACCACAGCCCCCACCCTGCACTGCCCATGTGGACACAGACCCTGGACAGCCCTTCTTCCCAGCCCCAACAATGTCCACCCAGGGGGACCCTCCAGGACCCCCATGAGGACAGCCAGCCATAGCAAGCATGGCCCACACAGGCCTCGGTGTCCCCAAGCCCTGGGAAAAGCTGCCTGCCAACCTCACGGGCAACGGGAGGACTGGCCAGCTGCAGCCACCATCCACCCTCCTGATCCAGCTTCTGCCAGGAGGCCCACCCAGCGCCTCCCACACCCACGGGGTGACAGGCCACGCAAAGGCCCAGCCCTCCCCGTGTGGTGCCCTCAGGCCCCCAGGAGTTCCAATCCCTTCCCAGCAGAAGGTGTCCCCAGGCCCACAGGACAGGTGCTTCCCCCAAGTCCCCATCAAAGGGCTCCTCTTTCCCACGGAAACACCGTCAGGGCAGACCGGTTCCCTGGCAGAAGAGCCAAGGGACACACCCACACATGTGTGCACAGCGCCCAGCAGAGGCCAGCAGGGAGCCCTCACACACAGCACGGCCGGAGGCTGGGGTCAGGCCACGGGACAAGGCCCAGGGGCGTGCGCTGCCCGTGACATCCAAGCCCACCAGAGGCCCACAGTGCAGCTGAGCCCTGGGCCCTTGGACTATGAGGGGACGGTGCCACACCCAGATCACTCCTTATCCCCCACGCCCCCAGAGCCCAGAGTATGTGGTAGGTGGAGTCAGAGGGCAAGACCCCACAGTGACCTGGGGCACTTCCCACCCGGTCTCCAAGTGGGGAGTTGGCAACCGCACCCCCCCACCCCCCAGCCCTGCCAGGCCTGGGGGGCTGTGCTGTGGCCTGCAGGGGAGAGACACAGAGGGCCTTCCTGAAAACCTTCCATAAACTGCTCAGGGAAGCAGCCAGCAGGGCTGGAACGTTCCAATGTCACCATCTCCGTCTCGCTCCCCTCGGAGAACAGAGCATGCCTTTGTCTTTCTATCCTTGCCGTCATCAAATATTTACCAAGGCTGACAGGTCATTTCAGCCAGCAGAGCCAAGCGGGCTCTTCCCAGGACGAGGGCGTGGGGAGGGAGGCACAGGTGAGACAGCCGGTCCCAAACACCTGCAAGGCTCTGGGAGGCCCGGGAGGCCCAGGCCAGAGGCCAGACTGCTTCCTGCAGGGGAAGTCACCGTCCCCGGGGCCTCCGACCACATCCCACCCGGGGTTCAAGTCCTGGGTGTCTGGACCCAGTGCCCAGGGCTAGCAGCCAGCGCGGCTGGGTAGAGACCCTGGCCCTGCTCCCAGGGGCTCTGGGCCAGCACATGCCGGCCCATCCTCCATGCTGCCTCTCGAGAGAACTTGCAGTGCGGGCCCAGCCCCTGGGCTGGCGGGCAGGGCCTTGGGCAGTGGAGGACCAGGACAGTGGCCACCCACCTCCCCCAGGGAATGCTAGGGCAGGCTCATCCACGAACAGGCTGCTGCTCAGGGTCTCTGTGGGCAGCAAACAGCATCCCGAGGAGCACGGGGTCCACAGGTGGGGGAGGGGCTGCACGCACAGGGACTGTCCCTGAGGATCCAGAGAGGGGAAGGCAGAATGACCCTTCTGTCATTGTGGCATCTTATCTTCCTAAGCTTCCAGAGATTATCGCCTGGTCCTTTCTGCTTGAAAGCCTGATTCTCTGCTTCTCCTTCCTCGGCTCTGCTGCATTCTCTTTGAGCTATTGGTCTCCGCGTTCCACTCTTTTCCCTCGACCCCATCCCACCCTCCTCCTAAATGCGGCCAGCTCGGCGGATTCACTTTGTGCCTCTTTTTACAAATGGCAAAGGCACAGCCACTGCACCCTAATGCCACATGCTACCACCCCAGGTCCGCCATTTGTGTTCCTATGGAACTTGAATGGCCATTATTAAGTCAGGTGGGACAGGGTACAGGCAGCCATCAGGCAGACCCACCCTGGACCTCAACTCTGGACACAGCAGCCAGCAAGCATGACTGGGCAGCATGCAGACCCCAGAACAAGCCGTTGGGGTGTGCGTCATGGCCCCTCCCACCATCTTTACTGACCCAAGTGAGACCACCTCTGGGTACAGCATCGTCTCCACTCCTGGGGGTCAGAGACAAGCAGAGGCCCCCATGCAGCCCCTGCCATGCACTCAGGGACAGCACACCAGCTGGGGCTGCCCTGCACATGGGACACTGCCCAGCCAGCAGAAAGAGAGGTGGTGCTAGGACCCTGCCTCCCGTGTCTGAACACGCCACCCGCGCACTCGGGTGCTCACAGTGGGCACGGGAGGCACCCCAGCCTCCTCCAGGCCTGGGAGGAGGCAGTCACTGTGCACAACGTCCTTCTTCTGGCTTTGGTTGCCTGTGAAGGTCAGAGGCAGGGGACTCTCGCCCAGGGATAACCAGGTTAGGTCCGTCACTGGGCGACAAAGGCCTCGGGAGGAGGGGACTCTGAAACCCTTGTGTGCAGGGGCTGCCTCCTCACTCTCCCCCAACATCGACTTTCTCCATTTCTTTCAAAAGAGCCAAGTTCACTCCCCAGTTCAAACGTCTCCTTTTAAGAGAAGAAACTCCCTGGACTTCTCCGGGCAGAAGTCAGCAGCCTGGCTCTGGCTGACCTGGCCAGAGGGTTTCCCGATGTGAGGACTCAAGAAGGCAGCCCAGGGCACCGCTTGGCCACCAGGGGTATGAGCCCTGCTGACCATGCGGGGGTCTGTGGGGGTTGGGGAGCGTCTGTAGTCACTGACCCTGGCTGATACTTGCAGGGAGGTCTCCGGTCCAGACCAGAGGATGCGGGAAGCATCAGAGCTCAGCCCTGGGACCCTCAGAGTAGCCAGGGCACCTCCCCCAAGACTCCAGGCTTTGGCCACCACCTTCTGGGAGGTCTGGGTGGCCCTGGAACAGCCAAGCTCAGAAGCTGCACCCAGTGGAGAATGAGTCTCAGGACCACATAAGGGCAGCAAGCCACAGGCCCAGCCAAGAGGGTGCAAAGGTCTATGTCCAGCTGAAAGGGAGCCAGGCGGAGCTGAGCTAGGTCTTGGTCTACCTCAAACCCACCATAAGGGGATGGCAGGCGGGGCTGACCCGACTCACAACCTGGTGGGCCTCTGCCCATGCTGCCCAGCTCAGTGCCCAGGCCTCAAGAAGCTGGGCAGGATGGGGTAAGGGGAGGGAGGACCCTAGGGTGGTTGGCACCATTTACCTTCCCCACACACATTAGCAAAGATGCCACAGCTGTGAAAAACGACCCAAGGACATCCAAATCAGACAAGAAGGGCTTCGACCAGCGCGGAAACTGCCGTGTCGGAGGAGAGCTTCTGGACAGTTCCACCTGGTGTCCGTCCCATCACTCCCTAGGGACAGCCCCTCCAACGGTAGCCACACCCTCTGCCCCTGTGAAACCCCACACGGGGCACCCCTCCTCCCTGGAGCAGGCCCAGAACTGGCAGGTGGGTGGACAACCAGACCCCACACACAGCCCTGCCCTGGGAGACAGGCACCCGGTGAGGCCTGAGGAAGCCACAAGGGCCCCACCCAGAGCCGGTGGACAGGTGGCAGATGGTCTCCTGGGCAGTGTCCTCCAGCCAGCTGCTCAGAGCACCCCAGGACATGGTGTCCTGGCAGCACTAATGATTCCGCTTCAGACAAAGCTGAGGCCCGAGCCCATACAGCCAGGGCCTGAGGTCAGCCTCCTCGGGCTGGCCATGGCCCTGTGCTGGAGCAGGTCCCCGCTCTGACGTCCTGGTTTCCCTGTTCCTGTTTCTGCCTCAGAAAGGGGAAAATGGCAGGACTCCTCCCCACCCCGGGAAGAGACCTGCCCCCAGTGCACAAAGGGGGCTCGGCATGGTTACTTCTGCAATCGCAGCACTCTGGTCCCCTGCAGGAGAGGCCTGTCTGCCTCTGCGACCTGCAGGCACAGCACCAGCACCAGAAATGCATGAAGTGGCTCCATGCAGACCAGATGGGGGTCTCTATGAGACCCTGAGCCCTCCAGACACAATGCCAACAGGTGGGAAAACAAGCACTGGGTGAATAGAGACACGACAAGCAGACCCAACACAGAACCCCTGGTTATTTCTTAAATCCCAACAGGGAAAAGCAGGAAGAGCCCCACTGGGAAGCATGGTCCACACACCAGACAACACGCAATCGGATCTGTCCAGCCAAAACCCAAGCGCGAGGCTGTGTCCTGGCTCTGCTGGGACGTGTCCTCGTTCCTGTCGGGAGACGCCTGCTGAAGTATTCAGGGGGAACCAAAACTAGGTCAGAAAAAAACCCGGACACAGAGATGCAGCCGTAGAGGAGATGTTGTGAAATACGACGGCGACTCCAACGGCTCCGTTGGTTCAAGTTTGTCAGAGTAAATGGTGGCAGGCAAAGAAGCCTGCACGGTGGCAAGGCAGAGAAAGCTGTGACAGCGGGCTGGGGTGGCAGGTGGCGAGCTGGGAGCAGCCCACACAAGAAGGAAAGGACTGTAGGTGCCTGGGGGTCAGGGTGTGGGCAGGGAGGAGTACCCAGGCGTGCTGGGGTGCAGGATGAGCCCGGGCAGAGGAGGCGCCCTCGCTCACAGGCACCCGCTGAGTCTGGAGGGAGGAATTAACCAAGACAGACGGCAGGCACCTCCCTACCACACAACCTGCCACTCCCTCCTGGCCAACCGGAATCCACGCTGCCCAGCCCCAGGGAAGAGATCAAAGCCAGCGACACCAACCAAGCCTTTTCTAGATACCCCTGCAGCTAGAGAGGCCATAGGATCCAGTTCTAACCAGAGAAATCAAATAGGATCATAGATAAATATTTTATAGATTAAAATATGGACAGAGTCATTTGAGAAAGAGACTCGACTAGGCCCCGACCTAACCACCTCCTCACTTGCTTCCTGCCTTCAAAGTGTTTACAAGCCTGGAGCTGTGGCAGCCCTCTTGTAACTAGGTGGCAACCAACTGCCAAGACATCTGAGGAGAGTTTAAGAGACAGAGAAAATGCCATGTCCCTCCTGACACTGCTAAGCTGCCTAGAGGGCCCTCAACTGGCTGCCATCTCCAGATTTCAGTTTCTAGGGAAAAGTTGGCACTGCTCAGCACGACTGGCTCACAGCGGAGACTGTTCTCAGCCCATCCACCATGAGCAAGCACAAAAGAACCAGGGGAGCAAGGACACTGGAGAGAGGATGGTCCCTCCAGAGCCGCTTCTGGCCTGAGACAGGTGGGGGCTCCAGAGCAAACCGTCCCTGTGTCGCTCTGAGCACTGCCAACGGCACCGTCACCCATGATTCGGGAGGCCCCGTTTCTTGCAGTGGTGCCGAGAAACAGCAGGAATATCTTCGCCGCCAGCAATTCCCCACAGTCACACCCCTCCTCAGAGCCCACTCTGATCTCACAAGACACCCGTGCAAAGAAGAGAAGATGTGGGGACCCTTATCTCCCAGCCGCCCGCCCGCAGAGCTTCCCAACACAGGGGCGTTTTAAAGACTCTGCGAAGTCTGCAGTGGGCGGGGTGCCTCGTCCAAGCTCCTCAAGCCCATCTAGTTACAGCCGCCCTTTCTGCACCCTTGAACACTCGTGGGACGCAGCAGGAGAAAGGGCACGCACGAGGTGGCATGAGCCGCGATTCTGCCTTGGACGAGAGCTGCCCTCTGGGTCTCCTCTCTCTTCACTGGAAACAGAATTCTAAGGACCAATGGGCTCAGACATGAGCTCAGAGCCCAAGAAAGTCCTCAGCAGACCAGAACTTCCCCCCTTCCCTTCCTGCCCTTGGCCAGTGGATGTCCCGGCTGCACCTGGGTGTCCTACAGGTCTGGGCTCCAAGCCTGGACCTCCCTCCAAGAGGCCCCTGGGGCCCCACACAGAGCAGCCCCGGGCAAACTCACTGCGACTCAGGTCACCGAGCCCCTTGGCCAGTGTCCTGAGCCCCATCTCCACCCTGCTGGCCTGCCTCACTCACGTCTGAACAGTGCTCCTGTCCACATCTTTAATCTCTAGAATCATCCTGGATACAATGCACCCTGAACACTCTCATGGCCGGCTGCCCAGGTGCTCAGGGAGGTGGGTGGGAGGGGCCATCTACATGGGCCCCCCAGCATTTCCATGAGGACACAAAGACCCTCGACTCAGAGGCCCTGGAAGCACATGCTCAGGTTGCCCTTGACCCAGGACCACCTCCCCATGACCAGAAGGCTCTGTCCAGCTCTGCCCCCACCTCCCTGAGAGCAGGGCAGGGCTGGCCTCTCTGAAAAAGAAAGAACTCATGGGGCCAGAATTGTAGGTCAAAAACCAGGAGCCAACCCAGAATCCTTGGCCCCCCCCGCCACTAGCCAACAGCTTTAAAAGATGATCTAGAAACAAGTAAAAAAAATCAATTTTTAAAAGCTGACATTGCAGCTGCATTGTTTAAAAAAATATATATATATAAAGATATATGTGAACAAGAACAGAATATAATATGAAAAATAAAAGCATCTGTATTCAGCCAGGTACAGTGGCCCATGCCTGTCATCCCAGCAGCTCTGGAGGCTGAGGCAGGAGGATCGAAAGTTCAAAGCCAGCCTTATCAACAGTGAGGCACTAAGCAACTCAAGTGAGACCCTGTCTCTAAATAAAATACAAAATAGGGCTGGGGATGTGGCTTAGTGGTCAAGTGCCCCTGAGTTCAATCCCTAGTACCAAAAAAAAAGTAACTGTACTCATGAATTATAGGTGACTTTTTTTTCCCAGTGTTTGCAAACTTAACTTCTTTCACATAGTTGTACTCCTTTTTAAAAATCAATTCACTCCTTTACAGAGAAGTTCTAGGTTTCCGGGAGGGTTGTGCAGACAGTACAGAGTTCCCTGCACTCCCACACACCCACACAGGCTCTCCTACTGCTAACAGCTTGCCTTGATGTGGTAAGTTTATTACAATCAATGAGCCAAAATAGATACTTCATTATTCACTGAAGTCCAAAGTTTACTCTCGGGGTTAGAGAGTCTGTGGGTTTGAACAAATGGAAATGACATGTAGCTGCCACTATTCCATCACACAGAATAGTTTTACTGCCTTAAAAATCCCGGGTGCTCCACCTCTTTATCCCTGTCCTCCCTGACCTCCGGCAACTGTTGGTCCTTACTGCCTCGGTGGCTTCACCCCTTGTAGCACGTCAGATCGCTGCCATCATACAGCACACAGGCTTTCCAGACTGACTTCTCTGACTTAGGCATCCGCATAGAAGATTCCTCCAGGTCTCTCCATGGCTTGATAACGCCATTCTTTTTTTTAGTGCTATGTAGCATTCCATTGTCTGGATGTACCACAGTTTATTTACCCATGCGTCTTCTGAAGGGCATCTTGGTTGCTTCTAAGTTTTGACAATTATGAATAAAGCTGCTATAAACATCCGTGTGTAGGTTTTTGTGTGGACATGTTTTCAATGTTTCATGTTTGAGTAAATACCAAGGAAAGAGATTGCTGGGTTGTTTGGTAAGGATATGTTTTATATTGTAAGAAACTGCTAGTCTTCCAAAGTGGCTGTGCCATTTTGAATTCCCATCATGCATGAAGGAGGGTTCATTGGCTCCACATTGTCACCAGCGTTTGGTGATGTCAGAGTTCTGGAGCTGGACCGTTCTACTAGAGGTCTAGCAGTATCTCACTGTGGCTTTAATTTGCCTTTCCCTGTTGACATATGATATTAAGCATCTTTTCATATGCTTATTGGCCATCTGGATATCATCTTTGGTGAGGTGTCTGTTCACATTTTTGGCCTACTTTTTAAAATCTGGTTGTTTGTTTTCTTATTGTTGAGTTTCAAAAGTTCTTTGTGTGTTTTGGAAGGATCCCTTTTCAGACGTGCCCTCTGCAAATATTTTCTCCCAGTCTGGGACCGGTCTTCTCATTCTCTTAACAGTGTCTTTCACAGATCAGTGTTTTTTTTTAATTTTAATGAAGTCCAATCATTCCTTTCATGGACTGTGCCTCTGGTGTTGTCTCTAAAATAATCATCGCCAAACCCAAGGTCACCTAGATTTTCTCCTACATTATCTTCTAGAAGCTCTACAGCTTTGAATTTCACACTTAGGTGTGTGCTCAATTTTAAGTTAATTTTGTGAAGAAGGTAAGGTCTCTGTCTAAATTGTTTTTTCCTGGTACTGGGGACTGAATCCAGAACCTTGTACATGCTAGGTGAGTGCTTTACTGCTTAGTACATGCCCAGCACCAGATTTGGTATTTTGCATACAGATGTCCAATTGACCCCTTGTTGAAAAACACTATGTTGCTGGGCACGGTGGTGCACACCTGTAATCCCAGCAGCTCGGGAGGCTAAGGCAGGAGGATCACAAGTTCAAAGCCAGCCTCAGCAACTTAGTGAGGCCTTTAGCAACTCAGCGAGACCCTGTCTCAAAATAAAAAAGAGCTGTTATGTGGCTCGGTGGTGCAGTGCCCCTGGGTTCAATCCCTGGTACCAGAAAAAGAAAAGACTATCTTTGCTCCATTGAAATATCTTTGCTCCTTGATCAAAGACCACTTGGTTTTCCCTGTGTGGATCTATTTCTGGGCTCTCTATTCTGTTCCATTGATCTATCCATCCACCCTTCCTCCAATACCACACTGAACACTTTTAGTCTTTTCCAAAAAATTCTAGGATATATTTAATGGAAGCTAACTTAAATTAGAGGTAGTAATCAAATACTTAAAGAAATTCTTAGAATTCGGTCCTCCAGGAATAGAACTGGATGGGAAAACTCTTGGAAGCACAGGAAAACTTACAACAATCTTCTTTTTTTTTTTTTTTTTGTACCACTGAGCTACATCCCAACCTGTTATATTTTGAGACAAGGTCTCACTGAGTTCCTGAGGCTAGCCTCTAACTCTTGATCCTCCTGCCTCAGTCTCCTGAGTAGGTGGGATTACAGGTATTCACCACTGGATCTAGTTCAACAACCTTCCAGTTGCCACACTTCGAAACTTCACCATCCTCTCCTCTCAGGGCTTCTCTACCCAGACAGGGTTCCCCCAACTCATAGTTCTAGATTCTCCATGGTCAGAGGCAGATCCTGACTTGCTTTTCAAAAATGCCGTTCACACACTTTTCCTTATCTGCAGCTCAAATGGTAAGACAAAGGCAGCCCAGGTGCCTCAGGCTCGGCTGCCCCTTGCATCACACAAGGGCAGGGGCACAACCAGCCCCACCAGGTTCAACCGGCTTGCTCTCCACTACACATCTCATCAGGGCCTTTTTCAGGAGGTGAGAAGAGGGTACGCTCTGGATGATGCTTCTCTCATCTGTCCTGTGGCCATAAGGGTCAGCTAGCACCATCCCCCTGCACACAGGAGTAAACCAAGGCTCAGAAAGGCAGGCACTTCCCATGCTGTACCAGGGCACACCTTCTCCCCAGGAACGCTAGCTTGTACAGGGACCCCGTGGCCAGGATCTTTGGTGGAGTTTCCTGGTCCAGCTGTGGGGCTCCAGTGCCCCGCATCCCACCACAATCGCTCAACCAACGTAGACTGCAAAGGAGACCAGACACACAGCCCAGAACTCTGCTGGACCGGGTCAAGTTCTCCTCCGCCACAGCAGTAACACAGAGCCCCGTGCCGTCACCTTGGGCTTCTTCCAGCGGTGGCCTGAAGCCAGGCTCAAGCCACAAGCCCCAAGAGACACCCACGGGGCAGAAGAGCCACACTCTCAGCAAATCCAGGCTTTCTGGAAGGTTGAGTGGCAGGCTCAGGACAAGCCCAGGCGGCCCTTCACGGCGCTCCCTCCAACCTCATGACAGCCACTCCGGGCAGGGCTTCGGCAACTGGCCCCTGTCTCCTGGCCTGACTTGAGGCCCACCCTCCTCTGGGGTTCAGTCTTGCTCCTGAGCTGACTACCCAGACCCCCAAAGATCGGTTCTGCCTAAGAGAGCCTGCTCCCCACGAGGACCACCTCCGCTGCCTACAGGATGGTCAAGTTGAAGTCAAGTCGTTCTGAGCCAAGACCTGACCCTCCCCCAAATCCACTTCCCACCTCCTTCTCAGAGGACAGCGGCCGCACCCCGCCAGCCCAAAGCTCTGCTGTTACCCCAACTCCCACCTTCAGTTCCAACCTGCAGCAAATCCTCGGCTCTCCTCCTTCAAACACACCCAGAATCTGACCCTGCTCCCCACCCCAGCCCCACTCTGCAGGTAGAACCCTTTGCCTTGCCTGCTGGCTGGCCCTCTGCCCCACCTTTGTCCCCCACCTGTCCCCACATCAGCCAAGGAACCCTGTCAAAACCTCAGTCTGTTCTCACCCCACCCCTTCTCTCAGAAGCCCCCAGTATGGCTCCCACCCCCAAAGAAACCAAGTCCTGGCCACACCTACAGGTCTCCCTGTATGGCTGATACCGGCTGAGCTCTCCTCTGTGCTGAAATGGCTCTAACCTCAGGTCCTTTGCACGTCTGTTCTCTGCCTCCCTGTTCAGTGGCTCGCTCCTCCCTCCTCAGGGCCTTTTCCTAAGTACCTTGCACTCCCCCCACCATGGTATCCACCAGATCTGCTAATATGGTCTCACATCTACTCGTCTTGTGTTCTGGGTCATGATCTGTCCTGTCCTCGATAGCGCTCCCAGGTCTGGAGCTCAGGGTCACCAGCCTGCACCGAACCCTGCCCCTTCCTCTGATGTCACCTCTAGCTAGCAGAGAGATGGCCCCACATCCACAGAGCCTGGCCCCACCTTAGAGCTACCCCTCGAAACAATGAAGCAAGTTAGGGGACGAGAGCCTCAGGAACGGTCCAACCTTCCAGGTGACCAAGTGACTGGGAGCATCCCCGGCCAACTCTTACTCCAGGAGCCTGAGGCTGACACAGCCATCACCTAGCCCAGGTCCTTCGCCCCCGAGGGCTGTTTAGCCATCCAGCTAGCGCCAAGTCCCGGCTCCCTCGACAGAATGAAGCAACAGTCACACACCGCCTGGGCCTCGTGCGGCCCTAACAGGTCCCCAAGCCTCCTGGGCCCCTTTCCGTGAGCTGGTTTGTAGTCAGTCCCTGCCTTGCCTGGCTGGCATCCTTATGACCGCATCAAGGTGACCCAGGCCTCAGTTTTATCTCATGGCCACTGTGCCCACTTCTTGTAAGAAAGATCAAGGGTGCGACATCCACCTGCCCCAGCCCCCGCGGGTGCTCAGCAGGGCATGCAGAGAGACTACGGAGACGGCCACCTCTACCGTCACAGACAGTTGTGGTGCCGGTGCTGCAGGAGGCATATTTGATTGTCCTCTCAGGCTTCCTCACAGGTCACAGAGCTGAGAAGACATTGCTAAGGGACAGCAGGAAAAACCAGCAGCGTAGGCAGGTTTGCCCCTCACGTGGGAGACCATCCTGGCCTCTCTCTCAGGGCTCAGAAGGGCAAGGCGGCTTACTCTGAGTCACACAACAACCTGGCCCTAAACCAGGCTCAGCTGGGCACCTCTGAAGGCCAGGGCCTCTGAGGACACCTCAAAAGCACATGTCCAACTGCCCAGAAATGGCTTGCAACAGGGGACAAGCCACAGTGCCGCACCCTCTTCTGCCCCCCCCCACCCATGATGGCAGCCACAGCTTAGGCGGCTCGTGGTCATTGCTGACCACACACACCTCATGACACCACTCAGGGGGAGGAGGGGACCTTGAGTGCTGGGGTGCCCACATTTCTATGGCAGGACAGCCATCTCCACAGGCCTAAGGACACCCAGCACCTTTGGCCTTTCTTGACAATCAAAACAAAACCTCGGTCAGGGTGAAGCGTGAAACATCTCACCCAAGAACACAGACTCGGCGCTGCCACCCAGCTCACGCCAAACCCCAGCTCCCTCAACAGAAGGAAGCAACAGGAAGTCTCACACACACACAGGCAGGTGACCACCGGTCCAATCGGCCTGAGCCCTGGCAGAGAGTCTGGTCTCTGTGAGGAACCCCACTGCTTCCTCGTGCCCCCCATCCCTGTCCCCACCCCTCCGGGCATCAGTAGGGTGGGGGTGAAGGCAGGCCAGGCAGCAGTCGGGCCCCCCACACAAGGCCACCAATGCAAGGCATCCAGGCTCTTGAGATGGCCATCACCACCTCACAGTGCAGCAGGAGGACCCCTCTCATGGTGGGGTGGCCCAGGGACCTCTCTATCGGATTCTCCAGCTGGCAAGGCTGAAGCAGGGCAGAACTGGACGCCCCAGCCCCCCATTTTCTTTAGGCCCTGCTCTGCAAGAGCCCAGCCAGTGCTGAGCTGAGAGTCAGAAGTGAAGGTCTCCACAAGGCAGACAGATCCCCGAACCTGGCATGGGGCCCCGGTCACCATCTAGGGAACACAGGTCCCAGACCAACAGGGCACAGTGGCTTTCTGTGGAAGGCAGGGTTTCAAAGGGTCTGAGACCCTGCATCTCCTGAAAGTAGAGGACACGGACAGGGTCCCCTTCCGCCCCTTCCCCAGGGTCCCCGAGGGACAGAGCAGAAGCAGGCAGGGCCAGGAAAAGTCAGCAGGCCACCTCAACAGGTTCTGGACAGTGGCCGGGGCGTTTTCCCAGGACCCATGGCCAACAAGGGAAGAGGGATTTCTAAGTCACATGGGACAGTGTCAGCTCGGTCACCCATGTAGTCAAGAGTTAAGGAAGACAGGAAAGTCAACAGGCTCACCAACACAAGGCACCCCAAGAGGCAGCCATGGGGATGCACCGGGTTCCCTATCACCGCTCTGTGGCCACAACACGCCAGGAGCCCCTCAGTGCCACCCCCTTCTAGGCACTGTCATCCCTGTGCTGTGACTTTGCCCTGCCAGGCACGTGTCTCCCACACCACAGAGGTGAGCCTCGATGGAGGCTGAGCAATGCCCAGGTGGGACCCCAGCAGCCAGGTAGCCATGCCCAGAGCCAACAGGGGAGTCCTAAGCTGCCTGGCAGGCTGCCTGGCAGGCTGTCTGATGGGAAAGGGGTCTATACAGGACCAGAGCTGGCCAAAGAGGGCCAAGGCCACATGGGATAGTCCCAGGAAAGAGAAGGGGTGTGGGAAGGAGATGGGAGTCTGACGGTATTTTCACTTCCTTCATGGTCACTGTAACACGCTTTGGTGCCAAAACCAGAAGTTTACTCAAAAGCTATTTTTTAAATGGCTTACTCCCCACACCAATAACAACCACGACCATAATAACAGTTCCAGTTTCGGCTTTGGCCCTCTAGAGAGTTCAGGTGCGGCATCTTGCCCTTGGAGGTGAGATAAGCACACACAGTTCTCCCTGCAAACTTCTTTCAACACCGAGTCATGGGAGGAAATCAGATGTCCTCTAAGCTACTCGCTAGGTCCAAGATAGGGACATTTCTGCCCCGTAGCAGGGAACCCTGGACAAAGTCAGCAAGCAATGCACCTCTCCAGTCTCCAGTGGGGGGGGAAAGGGGCCCAGAAGACCCCAGCCCAACCAGGTCATGAAAAGGAAACGGCCACCAGGCAGACTCCGGCATACCCAAAGGGAGGAGGCCACTGCCCGCAGAGGCACTCTGGGCCAGAAGAGAGGGACAGAGACCCAGAGACCACAAGGCCCCCCTGACTGAAGGCAACACTCTGACAGACTGTCCCTCCACCGTGCAAACCTGGACTCCCAGGAGGCCCCTCTCCCAGTACCCAGAAACACTGGGGACCAGGAGGCAAAATGAACCTCACCACACTGTGCAACGAGAAGGCACCCACCCCTGGCACAAAGCCAACCTGGCTAGCAAGAGTGGCCACCTGTCGCCCTCCACCAGCCAGGCAGGCCCTCTGCACTGTTGGTTGGTGAGGCCAGGAGTGACCCTCTCTCAAGGACTCCAGCGCCCCTGCCCTAGTCCCCGTCCTGACACAGGGGCTTCTTCCGTGTAGAGCCCCTGCTGCCTCCATCACCCCACTCAGCCCTGCCCCACAGCCCAGTCACCACACACAGGGGACCCTGGGTGGGTTCCATCCTCCACTCCAGGCTCATGTCCTTCTTCCCTGGTCCCAAAAGGCCCCTTGCCAACTCCTCTTGGGCGGCCTCAGGAGGTTACTCCATGACCCCATGACCTCATGATTTGTGATGAGGAAGTCCCAGGCTAAACCTGTCACACAGAGGTTCTCAATAAAGGGGCTCTTCTGAGTTGGTTCAGAACTCTGCCAGAGAAAACCCTCCCAGATCAGTCCCGGCAGAGGGGAGTGGCCTCCCGGCATGTACCTCGGCCTGGGTGAACAGGAGAGGCACCTCTTGTTGGGGGAGTGTGGGGACAGCTTCCCCACCAACTGGGAGGGGGTGCCCAGTAACCCCAGGGCAAGGAACAGCACTCTCTAGTCCAGAAACCACCCCCAACCTTTCCACTCCTATCTAGAGCCAAGGAGAAAAGACCCCTGGATGGAGGCCAAGCCCCACCCCGCGGCCCTGCTCACCACAGGCAGACCCAGCGACTGAACGGATGGACGGCCTTTCCTTAAAGGGAAGGAGAATTAACAAGCTCCCAGAGTCATAGGCTCCTGCACTGCCTCAGCCAGATCAGCAGGCTCAGGCTGCCGAGGTCTAACTCACATCCAGCCTGCTGCAGCACTCCTCTGCCCTCCGCCCGCAGTGGCATTCTGAGGCCACAGCACCAGTGCGTGTTCCGAGAGCCATGCTGGTCATCTAGCCAGAGCAGGGAGGTGGGGAGCCAAAGCTCCTACCAGGCTCCAGAACCAAGAATCCTCACTTCCCCTTCCTGGATCCTCCCTCCCCTCTGCCTCTCACCTAGGTAGCAGGAACACAGGGTGCGCACACCCCAGGACCCCACCCACATGTCCATTCTATTCCATCAAGGCCATCTCTTGCCCCCAAGTCCACCTTCTGGCAAGGCTTAGAATCTGTGGTGCAGGTGGGAGGAGAGAGGATCTCCTCAGCCCCTCCTGAAGGACCCTGAAGGACACCACAGACCCCTATCACACCAAGCCACACAGAACCAGGAGGAGAGGCAAGACCTTGGAGCCCTTCGTCTTGGGGGAAGGGCTCACGACAGGTCAACACCCACCAAATGAGCCTGGCTTGCACACCCCGGCAGGTCACCCTGCAGGGGCTGGAGGACACAGTAACTGAATCCCATTTCTGGGCCAAAAATGCAGGCATCCTGCAGTGTGGCCTGCGGCCCTGGCACCCAGCTTGCCCTGGCTCGCCCAGCCTGCGTCAGCCTGGAAGGCCAGCTAACTTTACAGGCCAGTGGGGTAAGCTTACACCTCCAGCCAGCGCTCTCTCTCCCAGGCCGGCCTCTGCCTGACAGCTGCCCCCTCCCAAAGAGGGAGGGCCTGTAAACACCCCCTGTGACAGGAGCTGCCTCCTCTTCCAAGGCTGGCCTAGGGTTGCCTTTTATATAATCTTCCAGGGCCTGGGCTGACACAGCGAACGTGAGGGCAAGGTTAAGAAATTTGCATGCCCAGAGCCTTTGCATCCAAGAAAAAAGAAGGGAAGGAAAAAAACCCACTGGCATTTTGCATGACTTGGATTTAAGGGCTCTCACACATCCAACTGGTGAATAGATGGAGCCCTGGGAGCACCTAGAGGCTATGCACAGGGCTTCCAAAGCTTGCTCAGCAGGTCCCAGGACAGCACCAGGCACCCTCCCTGGGTCACAGATCCCTGGGTCAGAGGAAGTCCTGCAGATAGCCTGTAGGCTGAGGCACCTACACCTTCCAGGACACAGGAAGCTACTAATTTAAGGGCAGTTGAAAGGCTCCAAACTACCCTTTGAGAGGTCTTGACGCCCTCACACAGCCTCTAGGCTCTATTGGATCAGTGAAGTGGGTTAGGAGGGCTCTTCAAGGTACACAGCCCCCAAGTGCCCCCTCCCTAACGCCCCCCACAGCATGGACACACACAGTACAAAGCCCAACATTGACCTCTGCCATCAAGTGGGCTGACAAGCCCCAGTCAGCACAGACACAGATCGGCCTCTTGTGTGCTGTCCACACAGGCCACCCACACAGAAGGTGACACACTCGGCAGCCCCCGCCATCCTCAGGGCTGCCGAAGGCCAGCTCAGGAGCAAGGACGCGCCCAAGGACGCATTCTCACACAGCCCACCTGCGGGCAGCGAGCCCTCACCTGCAGTTCGCACCAGGCCACCTCCACCCAGGTCTCGGTGTCCAGACCCTTGTAGACTGTCTTGAAGGAGCCCCGGCCCAGCTCGATGTCAAACTTAAGAAAGCGGCCGTCCAAAGAGGTGGCCACGGCCTTGAGATCGTCCTCGTCGTCCTCCTCCTCCTCCGGTTCATCCTTCCGTGCGCGCCCGGGCTCAGGCTTCGCCTCGGTGGCTCCAGCGTCCTCCTGCCTCGCCGCTGCCCCGTCCTCCTCCCGCGGGCCGCCGTCGGGGACCTGCGGGGTTGCCGCAGCAGCAGGGTCCGGGCTGGGCTCACGGGCGCCCGCAGGCTCCGGGCCGGGGTCCGAGGGGGTTCCCGGGGCGCCCGGAGGCGCTGCAGGCGCGGCGGGCGCGGGGGCGGCAGGGCGGCCACGGGCGCGCTCTGCGATGAGGCGGCGCGTCTTGCAGAGCAGAAGCACCCGGCGCTGCAGGGGCTGCGGGGGCTGTGCGCTCTGTGCCTCGGTGGTCTCCAGGCCCGGCGGCTCCTCCTGGTCCGACTCTACCACGCTGCGCCGCAGGAAGCGCTGGGGCCCGGGCCGCGCCGCCCTAGCCCGCGGCTCCGCCATGCCCGCGGGCCCCGCGCCGCGCCCGGCCTCCATCAGCGCGCCGGGGGCGTCTCGGCGGCCGCCATCGCGGTCCATCTCTGCGGGCCAAGGACACATAGGCCAGCGTGAGCGCCGGTCCCGCCGCACCTGCCCGAGCCACGGGATGAGACAGCGCCGCCCCGGGGCCCGCGCCCTGCCCAGCCCCGACCTCGGAGGGGGCCTGCCGGGCTGTCCCTGGGGGCTCCGGAGAGAGGGGCTGCAGACTGCACTGGGAGGTCCGGATTGGAAGGGGGGACGTGCCCTGCTCAGCCCCGGGCTGCGGAGAAGGCCTGTCCTGGGCTGTCACTGGGACCCTGAGAGGGAGGACCTGCTGGATGTCCCTGAGGGCCCGGAGGGACTGCAAAGGGACCAAGAGGCCGGAGAAAAGGGACCCAGCCCCCAGGCCCGGGAGGAGGGCCTGCTGGGTTGTCCAGGGGGACGCTGCAAAGGGGACAGGGAGGCCCGGGGCGGGGGGAGGCACCGGCCAGGCGGCCGCTCCACAAAGGACGCGGGCCCGGGGCGCGGGAGGGGCGCGCGGGGAAGGGGCTGCGGCGGCGCGGCGCGCACACAAAGGCGGCGGGCGGGAGGGCTCGGCACTCACAGGGCGAGCGGGCGCCGTCCATGCCCGCGGCCGGGTGGCCAGAGAGGGCGAGGCGGGCGAGGCCGCGCTCCAGGGCCAGGGTCCGCGCTGGGGGCCGGGTCTGCGCTGGGGCGGGGTCCGCGCTAAGGCGGGGGTCGTAGCGCTGCTCCGCTCCTGCGCGCTGCTCCCTTCGGGCCGGGCCACTGCGGGACCGCGCTCCCGCGTGCTCCTGCCGGCTCAGCGCGCCTCCGCTCCCGCACCGGCTCCGGCCCAGCGCGCGGGGAGGGCGGGGCGTCCGCTCGTCCCGCCCCCGGCTGGCGCGCGGGGCGGGGCCTGGCACGCCCACCTGGCTTCGGGCGCGCGCGGACACCTGCGGAACCTCTCCTGTTGCCTCCACGGCGGCTGCCGCATCCAGGCCAACTCCTGACCTGTGAAGCTCTTTAGAACACTCCGCAGGGCTGTTGGCCATGCAGGGCCCCCATTTTTCCCTGGGAGGCGATAGCAGGCTCCTTGCCTCACAGTACCATAGCCAGAGCACCAGACCTGGGAACCTGTATCCCGACAAAATGGGTATTTAGGAAGAGGACCAGGGTACCCTACCCTCAGGAGCCCAAGCCCGGGCTAAACACAGTCAGGGATGAGAGTGTCCTTCCTGTCCTTGCTATATTTACACCGTCTACAAGCGTCTCCCTGTCACCCAGGGAGACGGATAGCAGTGATCATGGAGCAACAGAGGGCCCGAAGGTAGAAGCTACCTACTCTAAATTCCAGAGCTCCCAATACCCAGTCTGCGCTAGAATACCGTGCCTGGGGGCGTGGAGAGACTTTCAGAAATCCCTCGACCCAAAGTTCTCTTCATCTCTCACCTCTGCAGAATACCGCCTCTTCTGGGCATGATCTCTCCCTCCAACTTACTCCTCTCAACTCCCACAGGCAAGCCCCACTTGTGGGCATCTCTGAATCTCACTGCAGGGGGTAGACTATGGCCAGACTGTACTTATTTCTAAGTACTGCTCCAGGCACCAGGTTGAACTAGCACCTCACCCTCACCCAATCCTCCAAGACCTGTATCTCACAGTCACTGCACCCGCTTCCAGGTGAGGAAACCAGGGCGCAAGGGAGATGTCAGAGTATTCTCATCTCAGTATCCACCCCCCTGGTGTGGCACCAGGTCAGATCTGCACAACCATTTAGAGATGGATGACCATGGCCTATTGGCCCTGGAGCCTTTGGCACAAAGCAACTCATGTGACAGAAAAGCCAGCAGAGTAGATACCAAACATTCACAATTAGAGGGAAGCATGTTCCAATCCAACTGTCACCCAGCACAGCAGGACTTCCTGGGCCCTGCTGGGTGCTAGCAGCAGGTGCTGGCTCCAACTGGAAACAACTTTATGAAGGCCAATGTTCAGTGTCTTCCCAGCTCTGAGTTCCGAGATGCACACCGTCGCCTAAAGTCGCCATACTGGAAGTATTTACACTATGGAAATTGGCAAACATCTCCCATCAGGACTTTCCCTCCAGAGATCTGGTGGTTCGGTGTGCTTGGCACTGGGTTAGGCTTTGGCATATGCCTGTTAATTTATGTTATCTAATCCCACACCTACCTTGCAGGACAGGCAAGAGCACAGAGCCCACACAAGCAGGAAGCAGATCAGCAGATGCCAGCTCTACAGGTCTGAGCAGCCCTGAGACAGTGATCTGAGCCACACCTCCCAGGCCAGGGAGGGGTGGGAGCTTCCAGCAGAGGTAGAGAGCGGATGAGAAGCCTTCTGTCTTTCTGTGCAGGCTACAGACACCCGTCTTGCCCCTCGCGTTCTGAGGGACGTGGGCAAGTCCAGCCCTTTCTGAGCCTCAGTATCCACTCTGCAAGAACAGACCTTATCATCCTGGCTTGGCCACATTAAAGGTCTGCCAGTTCCTCCTGGACTTGGTCAGTCCAGAAAGGGCATCCTGAGTCCTAGCTTGCCCATGACCGGTTTGTTCAGGCTTATCCAAGGGAAAACCAACATAGGATGGAGCTAAGCAAGTTCTAGAGCTGATGCCCACCAGCCTGGCTTCCTGCTGCTCTGACAGGTCGCACTGGCAGCCTGTGGCATCATGGCTGCCTGGTGATGGAGGAAATGGCCAGAAGTTCTCATCAGCTCCAGCATGTGCTGCCCTCACACATGTGTTGATGTTTGTGGAGAAGTGTGGTCACACCAGCAAAGCGGGGGGGGGGGGGGGGGGGGAACAACCCAGGATGCGGAGGGAGGGGAGATCCTGCTCCTGATCTAGGGCTGTGTGCGCTCTGACCCCCTGGGGATGATTTCACAGTTGGCTCACAGGCCTCTCATGATGGAGAACTCATTCCCTGTGCCAGCTCATGATCACTACAGTCCCCAGCTCAGGAGCTATGGTACAAGGAATCTCAAGCTAGCCTCAGGAGCAGTTCCTGGGATTCTAGCAGGTAGTCTCAGAGTTCCTTGATCAGAACTTGGAAGCCATATGTTTTTATTTTTTATTTTTGTTTATTTATTTATCGGTAATGGGGATTCAACCAGGGCTACTTTACCACCAAGATACATTCCCAATCCTTTTTAATTTTGTTTGGGAGGCTGAGACAGGAGGATGGAGAGTTCAAAGCCAGCCTCAGCAACTTATCAAGGCACTTAGCAACTCAGCCAGACCCTGTCTCTAAATAAAATATTTAAAAGGAGGCTAGTGGGGGCTGGGGTTGTGGCTCAGTGGCAGAGCACTTGCCTTGCATGTGTGAGGCACTGGATTTGATTCCCAGCACCATATATAAATAAATGAATAAAATAAAGGTCCATAAACAACTAAAAACATATTTTAAAAAATAAATTTAAAAAAATAAATAAAAGGAGGCTAGGGATGTGGCTCAGTGGTTAAGCACCCCGGATTCAATCCTCAGTACCAAAAAAAAAAAAAAAAGAATTGAGACAGGGTTTTGCTGAGTCACTTAGGGCCTCACTAAGTTGCTGAGGCTGGCCTGGAACTTGCAATCTCCCTGCCTTGGCCTTCCAAACTGCTGGAAATACAGACATGCATCACTGTGCCCAGTTGTAAGCCAGGACTTTGATGAGACACACTGTGTGCCCTAGCCAGTTCAACTGGACATGTCTGAGCCTCCACGATCCTTGTAGTGAGACAGGGAGAGTAAGCATTGCCTGCTGTTTTGCTGGTTGTCCTGAGGCTCGATGACCTAAGACTGTAGAAGAACAAAGCCCATGACCCAGGGTCACGTTATAGCATCTGTCTTTGATGCTGAGGACAGCCGTCCTGAAGGCTGACAGGCCAGGTAGGCGTGATTACCTCCTTTTCACAGATGTGTACATTGAGACCTAGCCTAGAGACTTCTCCACTTTAAGTAACTCTTCAAGGTCACAGAATGAAGACAGCAATTCTGCCCCATGACCCCCAGTGCCCCGATCCCGAGCCCTGGCGTGAGACAAGTTTCCCCAAGACCCACCTGAGCTAGCAGAGCACCTGCAAACACACCTGCCCCTGCAGATAAAGTTCCAGGACCATGGGGTCTGTTTACTCACCTGTGAGGTGAGCACAGTGGCCGTGCCCAACAGTCTTGGTATACAATAGGTGCTCAACAAATGTCTGTGGTAGGGAAAGACAGGGCCAGCTCCATTGCCTCTGCTCACATTAGGGAAGCTACTGGTTAGAAGGAGGGTCTGACCTGGCCTCTCAGGAGCCTGGTCCCCAGGCACTGCCCAGGTAGGTCTTCCTTTGAGGGACTCAACATCCCTCTAGTGCTCAGGGCCAGCACAGTCAGGACCCCTCTGAGTTTCCCCTTAGGGAGGACACCCCAGTGGAACAGCAGATGGGTGGGGATAGTACTGGGAGAACAGAGCCCCAGGAGGTGGGGGAATGTCCTGGGGGACCCAGGAAGGCTTTTTTAAGACCTAGAGAAGGTTGGAGCCAGACCACAAGGGGTGGCCAAGAGCAGAGGACAGTGCGTGGCTGGTGGGTCATAGGAGGCAGATAGCAGTGGGTGTCGGAGTCACACCAGGTCAGAGCATCTTCTAGCCCTGGGTCTTGCTCCCCGGTGAGATGGGAGCTCCCAGTCAGGAAGGGCCTCGGGTGGACAGGAAGGGCAGGGAAGAATGAGGCAACACTTCCAGGTGACCTAGCTCTGGGGGGTAAGTGGGTGAAGAGCCCCTTTCCTTCCACAACAGGGTTCCCTTGGAATCGTTCTGAAGTACAATACCTGAACCAGAGAGTGGCCCCAGTCTCCTAAGAGAAACTGGTTACTGTGTAGAACCTTCTTTGTAGTTCTAGAGGGAGGTCAATTTCAGAGTGATCCTCAATTCTGGTAACACAGAAGACAGAATGTAAAGTAGAACTGTCCAGCTGGGGTGTCGGTCAGTGGTGGAACACGTGCCTGGCGTATGTGAGGTCCTGGGATGAACCCTCAGCACCCCAGGAAGAAGGAAGGGGGAAAAGAAGAAAGAAAGAAAAAGAGGAAGGAAGGAAGGAAAATTGTCAGTACTGAGGAGGAAAAAAAAAAAAAGAACACAGTTTTGGAAGAAGACAGAGCCCAACAGGCCTGCTTCTGTTTCCCCACCTGGAGGGGAGGCCTCACCAAGTCCAAGGTCAGACCTGTGACCTGGTCTCCCTCTCTGCATCCCAGATGTCTCATGTGTGCCTGCCGTTCCGAAACCTGAGGCTTGAGAAGCCCCCTCCACGTGAAGATTCTAAATCTGTGAGCCTGGGCGGGCCAGGCCTCAGGAGTTTGGAAGGTCCCAAGCAATCCTAGTGTGATGCCTGACACCCAGGTGGCTCCAGTAGGTGCTCAACAGAAGCTGCCTACCTGCCAGGTGAGTGCTTGCACCGAACAAGCAACAGAAGAGACAGACCCTGGATAGCGCTCTGTGGGGTTGTTTGGTCAGGTGGTTTCTGGGTGTTTGTTTAGGAGCAGTTCCATGCCATGAGCTCTCGGGTTGCTCATTTCTCTTGTGGGGAGGGAGTTCCTGGAACCCCATACCTCGTGGGGGCTGAATGCTGATCCCAGCTCCCAGGTGGCCCCACAGAAGACCTCAGATTTAGTTACTGTGGGTCTGGCCAATCGAGCCAGTCCACGTAGCTGGGAAGACAGATGATAGGGGCCCGGGAGGGGCCACCAAGCACCCGTTATTCAGAGGAACCCTGCCCTGCTGGCCCTGGAGAGGCAGGCCCAGAGCTGGCAAAGTGCAGGGAGGAAGGGGCTCAATACCCCCTGGGAGGAAGGACACGTGGACAGCTCAAGTGCCAGGGGCCACACTTGGAGACATACTGGGTGGCAGGACTGGGTGGCGACAGTCCCTCAAAGACAGAGCATTGAGAAAAAAAACGTGTTCCGAGGGCCACGATCCCCAAAGACTGGCTTAGCACAATTGCTGAGCTGACCCCACTGTTCATGATGGACACCCTGCAGCATCTCGGGCTTATCCTATTCCCAGGGATCATACAGATCTCCAGGCGTAGGAGGCAAGAATCAGGGCTGAGGCTGTGTTTGTAAGGGATCGAGGCTGACTGGAAACATCGGCAGTTGTATTGGTTGGGATGAGAACCAGCCAGCGTGACGTTTGCTTTCTGCATATCTCCAAAAGCCACGTGGGGTGTGTGACAGGAGGACTGTAGCCAGCCCCAGTGACCGGATTTTGTTTCTGCCAGGTATGGCCTTCCTGAGAGATGACCCAGCTATTTCTCCTCACTTGTGCTTAGAGAAAAGGGGGAGACCATGGCGCCCCCCCCCCCCCCCGGGGAAAGAGGGAGCTGGGGAGCAGGTTGGTTGTGAGAGAGGATGTGAACATGTGTCTTTGTCACAACCAGGGCCAGCCTGTGGGCGGAGCTAGACATGGAGTCTGGGGGCCAGGAGGGAGGCAGGCACATTGCAGAACTCTGTCTGTATTTCCCTTCTTTTCTTTTTATAATTAAAAAGATGACACATCATTTCCTTTGCCCCCAAGTTTTAAAACGTGTTGATTTTTTAATAACAGCTTTATTGAGATACAATTCACATACCATAAAATTCACCCTTTAAAGTGTGCAATTCAGTGGTTTTGAGTACATTCATGATGCTGTAGAACCATCACCTCTAATTCCAGAAAATGTCATCATCCTCCCCAAAACCCCGTTCCTGGTAGCAGTCCCTGCCCCTACCCCAGGCCTTGGCAACCACTAACCTCCTTTCAGTTTCTAGGGGCTTCTGTATTCTGGACACTTCAAACAAATGGAATCACACAGTATCTGACCTTTTGTGTCTTTTTTCACTGAGCACAATATTTTCAAGGTTTCTGCATGTTGTGTGAGATTCCTTTTTATGGGAAATAATATTTCATTGGCTATACATTTTGAGATATATTTGGCAGTACATCTGAGCCTTTTTCATGTTTTGAGACATGGTCTTGCTAGACAAGGCTGGCCTCAAAATTTCAATGTTCCTGCCTTAGCCTCCCAGGTAACTGGGATTAAAGACATGTGACATATTGATTTTTTTTCTTTTTTTTTTTTTTTTTTTTTTGGTGGTACCGGGGATTGAACCCAGGGGTGTTTAACCACTGAAACAAATCCCCAGCCCTTTTTAAAATATTTTATTTAGAGACAGGATCTCACTAAGTTGCTTAGGGCCTCACTAAGTTGCTGAGGCTGGCTTTGAGCTTGTGATCCTCCTGCCTCAGCCTCCCAAGCTCCTAAGATTATAAGGATGTGCCACCATGCCCAGCAGACATATTAATTTCTAAAAAATTTTTTAGTTGGGCCTGGGGATGTGGCTCAAGCGGTAGCGTGCTCGCCTGGCATGCGTGGGGCTGGGTCCGATCCTCAGCACCACATACCAACAAAGATGTTGTGTCCACCGAAAACTAAAAAGTAAATATTAAAATTCTCTCTCTCTAAAAAAAAATTAAAATAAAATAAAATATAAACCCATCTTTCAAATTTTAAAAAAAAAATTAGTTATAGTTGGACACAATACCTTTATTTTACTTATTTATTTTTATGTGGTTCTGAGGATGGAACCCAAGGCCTCATCCGTGCTAAGCGATCGCTGTACCGCTGAGCCCCAGCCCCAGCCCCTCGTATTGACTTTTTAAGAACACAGTGGGATTCATATCTTTTTCTGCTAAGCACAGGGTTATTATTTAATTTTACCTGATTAGGCATATGCTAAATAGAAGATCATGTATCCTATTTTGTTTTGGTCTAGAGTACTAGGCATTAGCTCCTCAAATGTCCTATGACGAGCAGGTATTTGATATTCCCACCCAGGAGCCCTGCTGGGGGCCAGGAGGAACCAGGCATGGAGGACACCAGTGCCCCAGCTTCCACTGACCAGTCTCCCAAACCACACTCACTGGGCAGCTTCTTGCCCCAGGAATCAAAACCACAGATCTTAAGAGTCTAGGAATGGGTCCTAAGTCTGGGGAGTGGTGTAACCCCATTAAAGCTTGCGGCTAATAATGATATTAATAATGATGATGATGATAATAATTATTATTATTATTATTGGTACCAGGGATTGCACCCAGGAGTGCTTAACCACTGAGCCACATCCCCAGTCCTTTTTATTTTTTTTATTTTCAGACAGGGTCTTGCTAAGTTGCTTAGGGCCTCACTAAGTTGCTGAGACTGGCTTTGAACTCACGATCCTCCTGCCTCAGCCCTGGAATTACAGGTGTGTGCCACTGCACTTGGTGATAGTAATAATTACAACCAACACTTGGCGCTTGGTCTGTGACTGGACAAAGCTAATGCTTTGCGGAAATACCTTCATGTCACCCTGAGGTGGTGCTGGTATCGGTCAGGTGGGAATCCATGACATGCAGAGGGCATCCATAGTGCCCGATTGCCACACCCAGCGGGTTGTGCCCCTGGAAGGGAGCCCAGGAGGACTGGCCACATCTCCACCCTGAAGCTGCCATCTGGTGTCCTCAGGCCATTGGGGTGAGCCTTCAGGTCCTGTGAGGTTTCTCCCTTGGGGTTCTGTCCTCTTGGGCCCCAGGTGAGTCATGGCCCGCCCTCAATTCCCAAGCCCAAGCCCATGAGTTCACTGCCCTCCAGGTCAGCTGCCACCGCTGAGCCCTGATTTGGGTGTAAGTTTCCTCCCGGCCCCAACCGCTCCTGCGGCCCAGGCTCGTCCTGTCCTGCCCTTAAATGGAGGCAGCCGTGCAGCCTGGCACAGGCTTTCTAGAAAACAGTCTGTGACCGGAGCAAGAGTCTGCACACTGCTCCGACTGTTTAAGTCAGTGAGTCCTTTTGGAGAATTTGCATGAATGAGGTGACCAGCGATGTGGATCGTGACCCAGAAAGATGTTCGCTGAAGGATTATTTAGAATAAGCATCTTCAATCACCTAAAATCTCTGCTACGGGAAAATGATTAAGCGAACCATGTTATTCCCACATAATCAAATAGGATCAAGCCACGCAAGTGCTGTTTGTAGGTTTATAACAGCACAAGGAAGGAATTAGAGATAATGGGGAGTGACCGCGCACGGGCGAGAAGGAAACGCACCAATTCAACACCTGGGAATGTTTCCGATCCGGTGCGTTTTTCTGTGCTTTGTAGAAGAAGCAGCTCTACTTAAGATCCAGGCTGTATCTTTTAAATAATTTTTACGTGCCAACTTATCAACCCCTTTAAAAAGGGGGTGCTGATAGGCCCCCAACAAGGCTATGAGAGGAGCCAAGGGCTCAGCGGTGAGCAGCATGTGGAGACTCATGGATCCCAGTTGAGTCCTGGCACCATCTGCCTTTGTTAATTTCTTTCTTTTTGTAGATGTTGATGGACCTTTATTTTATTCACTTATTTATATGTGGAGCTGAGACTCGAACCCAGCCCCTTGGTTAACTTCCCCGAATCCCCTGGAAGTTCCCAGCAGCCCAGGAAGCATGCAAAGCAAGTTGGCTTTTACAGCTGCAGAGATGACATCGTGTGGGGCTGGGGCACACGGTGTGGGGGGGGGGGGGCAGGTTTATTGAGTTGCTTTCAGTGAACTCTGGAAAAACTCCTACCTTGGCTGGGACACCCCAGTTTCCTTGCCCTTGCCTTGACTGCAGGGCCTACCCAAAAAGAGAGGAACAGCCACCAATTTGGAAGAACCACTCAATTTGCCAGGGGCAAGTTCTCATCTCCCTGTTTCATAAGGAGACACCAAGGTGCATGGGGGATCAGTGACATACTAGCAGGGGCTGTGGACAGGGCAGAAAGGAACCAGGCAGTGGCTGGGTTCAGTACCTGCAGCAGGGTCCTCTGAGCAGAGCCTATACTCGACGATGCCCAGGGCACCTCTGACCGCAGCCTTGGCTTGTTCCCCTGACTGGGGTAGGCTGACTCACACCTGGGCAAGCAGGGGTCTCTGTGCCCAGAGTTTCCAATTTGCACCCAGCAGGACCCCAGGCCACCTGGCAATCGCAGCCACAGAGTCCCCATGAGAACACCCAGGGGCTGTGTCATCTGCCATGTGAATGCAGACGAGGGTTTTTTCCACTTTGCCATAAACATGGCCTCCCTGACTTCTGTTTTTTTCCAGGAGTGTCAGTCTGCATTGCCTGTGCCTGTCTGGGGAGAGCACGGGATGCCTGCTCTGAGTTACTCCACGATGTATAGGACAGCAGCAGTGAGCATGTGCCTAACCCTGGCTTAGTCCACTTGGCGAAGCAGTCGTTTGCCATGAGTCACTCCGTTTTGAGGCCAGGTACCAAGGCAGATTTCACTTGTACACCTTGTTTGCACAAATGAAAAATCACCATCGGCCTGGCCCAGCTATAAGGCACAAAATTGACAAATAACTTATACATGCCAACTTACCAAACAAAATCAAGGAGCGCCTAACCATGTGGGCACCCCAAGTCGTATCAGAAGCACCAGACACAGGAGCTTATCAGTTTCATCTGAGTCATAACCCCTCATTGAAAGAAGAATTCCCAAGGCTGGACACAGTGTGTCCCTGACCCCTGTCACCTGGTCACCTGTTAGGAGCCTGGCCCAGGAAAATTGCCACAGTGATGAACCTCTGATCCTGTCTCTCTGGGCTTTAGCACAGTGCGGTTTCTCCTGCCCATGACAATACCACCAGCCCATTCCAAGCTGATGCTCTGAAAAAAAGCTGCCATTTGTACCTTCTGCCTTGGAGATTCTGCAAAACGACTTAAAATCCTTATCTGAGCCTGGCATGGGGCGCACGCCTGTGATCCGAGCAGCTGGGGAGGCTGAGGCGGGAGGATCGCTAGTTCAAAGCCAGCCTCAGCAACTTAGCAAGGCCCTAAGCAACTTAGCTAAGACACTGTCTCAAAATGAAAAATGAAAAAAAGGTTGAGGATGTGGCTCAGTGGTTGAGTTCCCTGTGTTAAATCCGCAGTACCAATAAATAAATAAATAAATAAATAAATAAATAAATAAATAAAATCCGTATCTGACCACCTGCAGTGACTCTTTGACTCTGACTTCACATCTCTCTGCTGTTCTTGGCACAGCATCCTGTAACCTCAAAGCAACCTTAACCCTTTCTTTGTCTTCCATGCCCTATATCTCTCTATTTCATTGTCAGGAAGTACATGTGACTTGAGGGTTGTAGATATCAGAAGTTAAGATTAGAAAAGAATAAGAGAACTTGTGATTATCCGGCTTATGACTCTCAGGTGATCCATGAGTACTGTTCTTCAATAAATCCTGACATTGTGGAAAGACACCAAACATGCTTGGTCTACGTTAATGACATGGCTCGCTTGTGACCCTATCTCTGGAAGTTACCTGGCTCATTTAAACAGAAGATGTGCCCGTGTGGACCTCAGGGCAGCATCAGATACCCGTGGGGCCCACTGTGCACCTGGTCAGGTGCTCATACCAGAAAATAGCCATATCACATGTCAGATGACATGGTAGGCATCTTTACCTGGAGCAGCCAGCCAGGAGGCTGACCAGAGGAGGCCCAGATTAAGAGATGGAAGAGGAAGTGTAGGGAGTGTGAATTTCTAGATCCAAAGTAGGGAGGCCTGGGCTGGAGATGTAGCTCAGCAGTAGCGCGCTCGCCTGGCATGCGTGCAGCCCGGGTTCGATCCTCAGCACCGCATACCAACAAAGATGTTGTGTCCGCGGAGAACTAAAAAATAAATATTAAAAATTCTCTCTCTCTCTCTCTCTCCCCTCTCTCTTAAGAAAAAAAAAAGTAGGGAGGCCTTTTAAAAAATGGCACATGATACAGAAGCTAGCTCTACACAGTCTAGACAGTTGATTCTGGTTATTCACGGTGATGAGTTCAGAACTATTGTTCCCGGGGGAGGAAACGGGGCACTACAATCAGCTCATGTGCAGATCAGCCAATTTCCTCTGGCCCTCGCTGCATTGACTGCTGACTCAGCAACATGGAACCGACAGTCCACAGCACCTCGACTCCTGCCAGATCCAAGTTTACTTAACTATTTTCTCCCCAAGACAGGTTGCTGCCTTTCGGGGGACTCAGGAACACTGGACAGCACCCCAGGACTGAGCCTGGGACCGTTTTAAACAGTGAAGTCACCACTGAAAAGCACAAAAAGTGTGGCACTAAATAGAACCCAGGGAACCAACAAGCCAACAGAGAACTAAACAATGGAAGGAGAGAATCCACATGGGAAATAAAAACAGGTGCAGATGGCTCTTAAATATGAAAAAAGAAAAAGTGCAAGTTTGCTCTTGAAAAAATAAATTGCTGATTAAAATCAGAGTGGGAGTCTCCCAGGACACCACAGTCCACCTATCAGGTTGGCAAAAGTGAGAAAGTGCATCCAGAGGAGACCCTCCCATTCTTTGCTGGGGGGTTTGGGGGCAGCAATCAGCTGTTTGTGCTGAACATCACCTGGAGTTCAAGTCCATCACCCCACCCCTAAGGGTGTGTGCTGCAACGTCCACCTAAGCTTCTGCACGCCAGCTTTAAGGACTGAGTGTCTCCTTACCAATGATGTCCTTTATCTCTCTTTCCATGATTTCCACAGGGCTCAATCTGTTCCCTGAATTCTGGGTACAGGAGTTGCATTATCTCCATATCCATGCCCAGAGGTCTGGTGTCTTGGTCCATTTTCTGTAACGAAATACATGAGGTTGGGTAATTTATAAAGAAGAGAAGTTCACTTGGCTCACGGTTCTGGAAGCTGGGAGGTTCAAGAGCAGGGTGCCATCACAGGCCGGGCATCTGGTGAGGGCCCCCTTATGGCACGTAACGCAACAGAGGACAGAGCGAGCGTGACAGAGAGCACCTTTATAACAAGGCTACTCTCTCCACAGCCCAGTAGCCCACTCATCCATCAGTCCACGAACAGACCAGGCATGGGGCAGGCAGAGCTCCAGTGGTCGAGTCACACCTCAGAGGTCCCAAGTCTCAACCCTGCTGCATGGGGGACTGACTTTCCAACACATGAACTTGGGGGGACACAGTCAAGCCATAGCATCTGCGAGTGGAGCCCCCAGTACCTGTTTTCGGTGTGCACTTTCTCCACGGGGGTCTCCTCTGGGCGGAAGGGACCACAGAGAAGGGGCTGGGGAGGGGCCAGTCCCAGACAGGAGCCGCGTGCTGTGAGCTCACTGCCCTGAACCTAGACAGTGTGCCTCCTCCCAGCCTCCAGGGGAGACACAGTGTCGGCAGGCCCAGCACCTGCAGGTACCACACACAGTAAACTGCCCCAATGGTCTTCCCTGGACACTCAGTTGACCTCCCAGCATCCCACGGGTACTGGCTGGGCTGGGATAGTCCAGGCCCAATGCACAGGTACCCGTTGAAGGTGCCACAGAGACCCTAAGAAGTAAGAACCATGACTCTGCATTTTAGAGTTGAAAAGCCAGGCTCTGTGACCATCTGTCACCTGTCAAGGTCATTGCTAGCACCCAGGAAGCAGGTGCAAACTGAGGTTGTGGCTTCGAGGCGGGCCAAACAGGCCACCCAGCTTCTCAGGTCCTGCTGTTGGGAGGCTGAGTTCTGACAAACCAGGGCTGCTCCAGGGTGCCCGCCTGGGCAGGGCAGGGCACCGCTCCCAAAGTAGCAGCTCCCCGACCTTCTCCACAGGATGGGCCACAAGGTGGGTTGGGGTTCTGTTTGGCTCAACTTATTTTCAGGAGTTTCAAGCCTGCCAGAAAAGTGACAGGATTTTTTTGCCTTTTTGCTTTCTCTGTCTTCACATTACACCCTGATCCCTGCAAAGCAAGGACTGCCTTTGGATGTCACTGCCTGTCTCTTTGCGTCCCTGACTGACCTGGGTTATTCCCCTAATGAGTGGCATGCACACAGCTGTAGGCTGGCCTCTCTTCCCTCACAGACTCGGAGCTCAGAAGTGGAGACGCTGCTGATTCTGTGTCCCCCTGTCTGGCAGTGTGCATATCTTGGGAGTAACAAAATGCTAGCTCAAACTGGTTTAAGCCAAAAAGGGAATGAATTTACTGGTTTATTTAATAGAAAATCTGGTGAGCTGCAACCGTTTCAGGTGTGGCTGGATCCAGGCTCCCAAGGCTGGTGTCCAGCTCTCCCTTTCCTTCTTTCAGCTCCATTTCCTCTGTGAAGGTGTCATGCCCCATTGACTCTTCCTAGAGATGGTTCCCACAGTTGCCAGAAGCTTTGGGTTGACCTCAACTTCAACAATCCCAGGGAAAGCAGCAGGAAGGAATCTTACTGGCTGACTTAGGTCAGGTGGTCACCCCTGAGCCAGTCACAATGGACAGGACTGGAGGGCAGACTTGGATAAAATGGCTGGGTATAGAAGGAGGGGATGGCCCCAAAGAAAGGGGTGCTGCTGTTCCACTGGACCAGAGCCTTGATCCTTTTGGGCTGTGCTCACCCCAAAGATTTGAACTAATTCTTGGGGTCCCCAGCATGGCTCTCACCCTCTTGGCCTCAATCTGCTCATTCTATTAAACAGCTCACAGAGGCGGGTGCCAGAAAAGTCCCCAGACGAGACAAGGACCTACCAAGCCCAGGGTGCCCGTCAATGGTGGCTCTATCCTCCCAAACCCCACAGTCAACAGGAGTCTACTGAGGAAATCGCCACCTCCCGGGGCCATGGGAAAGGGAGCCTCTATTTTTCTAGAAGATTTTATGTGAGCTGCAAATACAAGAAAGAAGTCACTGATCAATAAACCACAACGGTGACCCTTCTATTGAGGAAACACATATCGATCTTACGGAAAGCATGTAGTTTGGCAGGTAAACTGGTCACTGACAGAGAGAAGCATCCTCTCCGTTAAATAAAGACCTGAACGGCAGTATGTCGCAGGTCACCTGCAGGCTACACCCCCCCCCCGTGCCCTCCACCCCACCTCTGGTCATTTGCCACCTCAGGAAGTGGCTCTGGTACTGTGTCTCTGAGGATCGGGGTTTTGGGGGTGTTGAGGGGGGCCCTGGGCCAGAAGCTGAGGGCAGAGGTCAGGCCAGGTCTTGCACCGTCCAGAGCCAAGCCAGCAGGTGCAGGGGGGACACGCTGCAGAGATGAGAGGCGGCAAAGAGCCCTCGGTCCCTCCGAGGGTGCTCTCCTCAAAAGTCTGGGCTGGACGTCAGGCCTGCTTAGGAGCCGGAGAACTGGAACCCAGAGAAGGTGAGGGAGCTGCCCCAGGGCGCCCCATAAGCAGGTCACTGCAGAACCCAGCTCCAGGCTCCAGGTTCAAAGCAGGCCCCTTTTCAGCCCAGAGGAGTTGGTGACTCATGAGCGGAGCCATGGGGGTGGGGGTGGAGCAGGACTTACAAAGGGACAGGGAAAACTGACCCAATAAAAAAACACAATTGGGGCTGGGGATGTGGCTCAAGCGGTAGCGTGCTCGCCTGGTATGCATGCGGCCCGGGTTCGATCCTCAGCACCACATACAAACAAAGATGTTGTGTCCGCTGAAAACTAAAAAATAAATATTAAAAAATTCTCTCTCTCTCTCTCTCTCTCTTTAAAAAAAAAAAAAAAAAAAAAAAAAAAAAAAAAAACACAATTTATCCAGGTGTGGTGACACGGACCTGTGGTCCCAGCTGCTCCCTGGACAACAGAGAGACCCTGTCTCAACAATAAAATAAATAAATAAAAATACGAAATGATATTAAAAGGCAGGCATCTACTTGCATACAGCATATGAAAACTGAGAGATGTGATCATTAATATGCACCAAAAATTCATATTATCCAATATGGGAAAGACCAAATTACCAAAAGAAAGACAGGCATAGACTTGTCATAAAAGGTCACCAAACCCCAGAGACTCTGCTTCTGTCTGGCCAGACACTACTGGGTAACAGGCCGTGAAGTTCATCAACATCCTCACATAGGAGTCTAACGTTCCTGTTCTAACAGGGTCTGGAGTGGGCACAGGCCAGGTGACGTGCCCTCACGGGTCCCTGGGAGCAAGTTGGTCAGGAGAGCCCTTGGCCAATGTCACACACTTGCCGATTCTTTGTTCTACTTCTCTAAGAGTTTACCTCCAGGACAGCAAAGTTGGAGGCATGAAGCTGTTGGTCTTTGAAGTATTTAAAGGCTGAAAAGGTTGGAAGTGGCCCTGGTTCCAGCAGGAGGGCCTGGGTAGAAGACGACGGTGCACCCTAACCCTCATCAGATGGAACAGTCATGGAGAAATCCATGGGTCCCAGTGCCAGTTCTCTGTTTGGGAAGAGGTAATACGTCTACCAGCTTCTGCGTGCTAAGGTAGGTCCTGGTGTTCCCATGTTCATTTGTCCCCTCTGCTATAAGGGGCTATATATTCCACCTTGTCATCTCTCCCCCACCTGTACCTCTCAGGGGCAGATGCTCCCAAATCCACCCATCAAAAAGGAGCAATCAGGAGACTGGCTCTGCCCAGTGGCCTGTGTCATGTGGGCTGCGCAGCTCACCTGTCAACAGCTTCAGATAGGATCTTGGTTGACCTCAGTGCCTGCTCACCTCTGAATAACGGCCACTCTTCATTCAGCCTGGGCTCTGGGACGAGAAAGGGCAGAGAGTGGAGAGCAGCTGTTACGTGGCCCTCATATAAAAGGCACCAGAGGTAAACCTTTCTTATCCTAAGCCACTGGAGTTTTGAGATCATTTGTTATGCAGCAAGTGCTGACTGATACACTCCGCATTAGATTCCCGGCACCGCAAGAGAATTTGGCAAGTCAGAGAAGCTCATGAAAAAATGTTGAAAGAGCAGATAAAGAAATGCTCTCAGAGGACTGGAGCTGTGGTTCAGCCATAGTGCACTTGCCTGGCATGTATGAGGCACAGGGTTCAATTCTCAGCACCACATTTAAATAAATAAAATAAAGGTCTACCAACAACTAAAAAAAAAAAAAAAAGAAAGAAAGAAAGAAAAGAAAAAGAAATGCACTCAGAGAAAAGGACTGCAAGAAAATATACAGCAAATTTGCAGTGGTTATTTTCTACTTGGGCAAATTCTTTAAATTTTTTTTTTCTTTTGTGCTATTCTGATATTTGCAGATAACCAGCCACAGCTGTACTGTGTCCTGCTCAGGTAACATCCTGAACATCTGCTGTGAAACTGTCCCAAGGCCTGAGAGGGGTTGGGAGAAATATTTTAATCATTACTATCATTATCATTAAATGCCTAATAGACATTATAGTCTCTTGATTCAAAGACAGAAAATATGAAAAGGTGTAAGAAAGAATGTCTGTTTTGCCTCCTAAACCCAGTTCCTCACCAACAGACCATACCATCTCCAGATTCTGCAGCTTATATGAGAGAGAGGTGCCAGTGCTTAACTTAGGCCTTTTGCTCAGCCCCACATGAGGTCCTGAAGATCCTTCCATTCTGGTCAACATAGAGGGCCCTGGTTCTTTTGACAGCTGCATAATATACCATTTGTCCATCAAGACCACGATTTCTATCACCAGCCCATTCTGCAGTAGTAAACAAGGCTGCAGTGAGCCTGTGACCTGCTCTGGCCAAAACCACCTGTAGAAGGAATTCCCAGAAGTGGCCTGATTGAGTCAAAAACTTTATTGCATTCATAATTTTGATAGATTTTTTTTGCCAAATTGCCATTGGGGAGAGATTGTACCGATTCACACTCCCACCAGTGAGGCCGGGATCTTCCGTTCCCACAGTCTTGCCACGGAGTGCGTTAATTGCACTTGGGATTAGAAGAGTGTCAATTTCCTTGTCTCTTGTTACGAGCCAGGCACAGCCTCTTCCTACATCTCTCCTCTCTGCCAGCTGCCCACACACGCTGGCATCTCCCTGCCCCACTGTGACCACAGCTCACACCCTGGCCAGAGAGCCTCAGCCAGCACACGCCAGCCTCTGAGCATCCACAGTGTGGATGTGGCACCATCCCACAGGGGGACAGCCAGGTGTCGCGCCCAGGCTCAGCCAGTGCCACCTCTGTGAAGTGGGAGCCATCCCCTGAGTCCTCCTGTCCCACAACCCAGACAGCAGGGGACCCTGGGACTGGGTTGGCATCTCCCTGCCGTGCCCTGGGGTCCCTGTGGGCTGCAGCCACACCCCATAGCCACCAGGCACTGTCTGCAGGCAGGGGTTATCAGGGGCCCCCCGGAGTGCCCCCACCTCCCCTGGCCCAGCACTAGTAACGGAGGCCAGAGTCCCCTGCCCCATGGGACAATGACTGTAAATGGCACTAACTGGGGTCCAGGAGTCGCAGATATCTTGGGGCTCACAGAGCATCTGGCTTAGAGGTGCACAAAAGTCACCATTCGCAAAGAACCTGCACCTGTGGTCCCTCACGGGGTCCCAAGGGAGCGGCAGTGGGCCGGAAGGGGCCAGGTGGGAGGAGACCACCACATCCCAGGGGCAGGCCCCAGGGACCCCCGACTGGCCAGCTCATCTCTGCCACTTCAGACGATGTCTGAGACATCCTTGTCCCTGTTAAAATGTGTGTTCAGAGAAGGGGGATCCCCTCCAACCCCAGGACCCAGTGTGCCAGCCACCCTGCTCTGTGAAAATCGGTTCTTTTGGGTTATACCTGACAGTAGAGATATTCTGACATATGTATACAAACATGGGGTGCATCTTATTCTAATTAGGATCCTGGTCCTCTGGATGTCCATGATGGTGAGATTCATTGTGGGATGTTCACATATGAACTTAGGTAAGTTCTGCCGGTTCATTCTACCATTCTTTTTTATTCCTGGCCCCTGTCCCTTCCCTTCATTCCCCTTTGTCTAATCCAGTGAACTTCCCCTACCCACCGCCACTTGTTGTGTGTCAGCATCCACATGTCAGAGAGAATATTCGGCCTTTGGTTTTGGGGATTGATTATTTCACTTTACACGACAGTCTCCAGATCCATCTATTCACCAGCAAATGCCATAATTTCATTCCTCTTCATGGCTGAGTAATGTTCCATTGTGTATCTGTACCACGTTTTCTTTATCCGTTCATCTGTCGAAGGCACCTTGGTTGGCTCCGTAGCTTGACTATTGTGGGTTGAGCTGCTGGGCACACCAGGCACCATGTTTGGACAGGTACTCCTCTCGCCCTTAGCCTGGGCGTGCCTCTTTTCCAAGTGTGTTCTCTAATTCTTCACAACCCCGGGTCCTGCTGAGTGGCAGGCCTGAGCTGGGGTAGGGGTGGACACAGCATTGAACAAGGCCCAGGCACCTTGTCCCCAGGGCCCATCTTGGGTCAGTCGCTAGGAGAAGCAAGAACTGCAGTCTGATCCCCAGTGAGTTCTGTGTCCCTGCCGCACCCCTGACCTGCCAACCAGCACCTTAGAGCTAATGGAGGGCTTCAGGAGGCCCAGGCCCTCAGGCCGGGAGGCCCTGCCAGCGAGGCTCGGAGGCCTTGGGCAGGCTTGTGACCCCTGCCCAGCCTCCTTGCCCATCAGTAAGAGGGGAAGGACAGGGGGCTGCAGGATGTACAGTCGGCTCGGAAAGACAAGACCAGAAGGAAGAAGAAAGGAAGGAGAGAAAGGAATAGGTTCAGGATATAAATAGAAAACTGGCCCCAGATGGGAGGGCTGCGAGGCCCCGGGCAGCTTCTCTGAGTTCCTGTTCCTGCCTTGCAAGATGGAAACCGTCATCGCAGAGGACAAGAGAGCTCAGCCCACGCTCCTGCAGCGTCCAGGGGAAGGAGACGATTTAGCAGCTCAGTGCCCAGCCTGCGAGTGCGCTCCTCAGTGAGGGGTCCAGGAGGCCGGTCCTAAGGGGGGCTCGCCCTGTCCTGGAGCATGTCTTGCTACTGACAAAGCCTCAGACAGGGTCACACCTTGGGGGACCCTGCAGCAGGGCAGGCTGTGACAGCAGACTTGTTTGTTATTCAGCTAAGTGGCCCAGGCTGGCCTCAAATTTGCAATCCTCCTATCTCAGCCTCCCAAGTGTATGGGATGTTAAGCTGGCCTGTAACACCGTGCCAGCTTCTTGTACCGTGTTTTTGTAGATGCCTAAGTGGCACTACAGGGTGTAAAGGTGATCCTTCGTCCATGTTTGAGGAACCACCAAACTGTTTCGTCGTCTTTTTGGAGTTGAGAGTTCCTTACAAATTCTGCATATTAATCCCTTCTATGATTTGCAAATACTTTTTTCCTATCCTGTGGGCTGTCTTTTCAAAAGTTCTTAATTTTGAGGAAGTCCAACTTAACCACTTTTTCTTTTGACCCAATCCCCCCACCCTCCAGCCAGGCTTCCTCTCCCAGCCCCTGGTCACCTCCTGGGGCTCCCACCTGTCAGACCTGCTCTGAGCCCTGTGCACTGCGGCCCCTGCTGGTGACTGTAGGTATTGCAGATCCTAGGAGCGGCACCTGCCACCCACCCTCTGTGTCCTTCCTTATCAAGGCCGTCTGACCCCAACTCAGGAATGATACACGTGATGGCATGCTCTGGGAAGGGAAGAAAAGGAAAGTGTTTGAGTCCCCAGTCCCAGACACTGCTGACCACAGGCCATTCTCACCTCACTTTGACCCAATACTAGAAAGATTCTCATCCCCATTCTACAGTGGAGGAAACTGAGGCTCTGGGAAGGAAAGTGAAGGCCCGGGCGCTCCACAGTGATGAACTGGAACAGAGTGGGCAGAGGGAGACCGAGGAGGGCCTCCTCTCATCCGTACGCACATGGGGAGAGAGCCCGTGTTCAGATTTGCAAAGAGAGATTCTGAAAAGGAAGCAAAGACATCCATAAGTCACAGTGGTTACCTTGGGTGGAGTGGGGGGCCTGAGGAGGTGGGGTCTCAGAGCAGGAAGGTCTTTTTAGAATTTGAACAGTCACTTAACATAGTTCTTCAAAAATAAAAAAAAAAAAAACTGGGCGTGGTGGCACAGGCCTGTAATCCCAGAGGCTCGGGAGGCTGAGATAGGAGGATCACAAATTCAAAGCCAGCCTCAGCTACTAGTGAGGCCCTAAGCAACTTAGTGAGACCCTGTCTCAAAATAAAAAGGGTTGGGGATGGGGCTCAGTGGTTAAGAGTTCCTCCGGTACCCCCCCCCCCAAAATTTAAATTACAAGGAATGCTGAAAATGTTCTAAAATTGGGGTGATAGTCATACAGCTCGGGGAAGATACTGACAACCATTGAACTGTACGCTTACATGGATGAATTGTGTAGCATGTGAATTCCACCTCAATACAGCTGTGCCAAAAGGAAGGAGGGGGCTGGAGGTCTAGCTCAGATGGAAAGTGCTTGGCTGACGGGAGCTAAGTCCTGGGTGAGGGCGGACGGGGAGGTGCTGATTATATTTGGTGCAACAGTTGGGGGCAGACAGCATGAACAGTGGGTTTCCACTCTGTGATGGGGACAGAGAGGCCTACAGTCAGGTGGACTGGCCTGACCCTGCACAGACCAGGCTCTGAGTCCTCAGCAGGTGTCAGGCCCCTCAGGAGCTTTTTGAGCACAGACCACTGGCTGTGTTCTGAGACTTTCTGGATCTGAGGGTCTGGACAGGGACCCAAGAGTCGGGACTTCTGACATGTTGTCAATAGAGCTAGTGCTGCCAGATCACGCCCACCTGAAGAACCACTGATCTAGCTGGACACGGTGGTACACACCTGTAATCCCTGTGACTTGGGAGGCTGAGGCAGGAGGACCACGAGTTCAGAAGCCCCCAAACCAGCCTCAGCAATTAGGCAAGGCCTTAAGCAACTTAGACTCATCTCAAAATGAAAAGGTCTGGGGATATGGCTCAGAGGTAGAACATCCCTGAGTTCCATCCCAGTACCAAAAAAACAAAACAACAACAACAACAAAAAAAAAAAACCACTGTTCTACCCGGGTCTGGTAATATAAATCTGTAATCCCAGAAACTCTGGAGGCTGAGGCAGGAGGATTGCAAGTTTGAGGCCAGCCTCAGCTACTTAGTGAGACCCCTGTCTCAAAGTAAAAAAATTAAAAACAAAAGGTCTGGGGATGTAATTCAGTGATAAGAGGGCCCTCAAGTTGAATCCAAGCATTGAAAGAAACCAAACAAACTGGTCTAGACAGCCTCTGGTCACACCAGGTACCAGAGGCCAGTAACAGGAGGGAGAGTTTTACCGGATACCATCTGGACTTCATACTGTGTACTTAAACTATAAGAAAAACACACGAGCAAGATTTAAGCTCTAAAAATTATTAGAAGTTATTGAAAATAGGCGAAGAGGGCCAAGTGGCCTTCACTAATATTTCTCTTCTACCTCAGGCATGGCAACCCTGAACTTTCGTTGAGAATGTTTCTTTTGTAGCTGGGCAGGGCCACAAAGTAAGTTTTATTTATTTTATTATGTGAGTGGAAATGTCCAAACAGCAGGCCTGTTGAGAAATATCCGGTGGAGTGGGAGTGTACCCTTCCAGTTCCCTTCTTTCTTTCTGCTTGCTGGGATGCAAGTTTGATGGCTGGAGCAAAAGCAACTCTCCTGGGCAGAAGGCATGAGGTGCAGGTGACATGTTGAGAATGGCAGAGCCGGAAGAAAGGACAAAACTGTACTCCTCAGAATGTGACGCTGCCACCCAGACCTGTTCTACTTGATTCAGGACATGATTTTTGTGATAAAAAAAAAGAAACCTCTGTTTTGTTTAAGAACTGGTACTTTGGTTTGGTGTTACCAGTAGTCTCAATACTCCTAATTGACGACATATAAAGTCCCTGGCATAGAACCTGACTCATCCCTGGGAGCCAGCTGAGCACTGGACCTGGTCACAAAGCTGTGACCAAGGTTGGGGAGAAATGACTCCAGGTCTGAAACCCCCTTGAACCTGGAAGAGAAACTGACCGGTAAACACAAAAATCCCAGCCAGCCCCCTCCCAGCTGCGTGGCTGGCCCCTGGCCTTCCAAGGCCACCCTGCCCGTGGTTCCCCACACTAAATATCTCAGCTGGCGGAGGTGGCGCCCAAACAAGATGGCATGTGTTGGGACACATGCTTTTCTGACCGCCTATTCTGCCAATTGCATTAGACTTTCTCTGGTTGACGTGAGCGTGAGTCCTCATTTCCTGGCCATCTGCTGTTTGGGTGGCAGGGAAGCCCTCTGGGTGCCAACAGAATGGCAGCCCAGAATGGAAGAGGCTCCACAGACGTCTGCGAGCAGAGAGACAAGCGGCTGCAGGGAGGCCCAACGCTGGGCTGCAGCCTCCTGCCAACGTGGGGGGGGGGTGCATGCACAGGGACAAGTGTCCCCCGCTTCCCAGCCCAGGGTCAGAGCCCTGGTCTGGGGTCCTCATCACGGCTGAGCTCCCGACCTCGCGGGCTGGCGCAGGGCCAGCAGGCCTGGCCTCTCATTTACACGCTTTGGAGGGCTCCATTCCCAGCCTCCGCGTGGCACCGAGCAGCCAGAGCCAGTCGTGATCTCTGTAGGGTCCCCTGCTGCGCTCACAGAGATGTCGCGTCCTGTCTGCCCACGTTTCCAGCCTCGTCCTTCCCCATAGCCGGGATGTGGCTGTACCCCGAGTGTCCCTCAGCGGAGGAGCTGACAAACAGGTGGTCTCTCCACACGCCCGTGACTTAGCCTTGAAAAAAAGAAGGAAATTCGGCCACGTGCCACGTGCAGATGACTCACGGACATGACCCTGGGCACAAGAAGCCAGTCACAGAAGGCCACAGGTCGTGTGGCTCAGCTGACATGCGGGCCCTAGAGTGGCCAGGTTCATAGACACGTAGGGGACTGGGGGGGGGGGAGTAGGTGGCTGGTGGGGACAGAGTCCAAAAGGCCTGGAGGTGCGTCTTACAGGCTGGATAGATGGTCCCCACCGAGCTGCGCACTTCAAAAAATGTCCCCTTGATCGCAGCCCTAAAAGTTTTAAAGGACACGCAGAAGAGGACTTTGTGACTGTATGGGTCTGTGCACCGCCTGGAGCCCGCCCATGGGCACAGGAGCCCCCCCTTGGATTAGAGGTAAGAAAACTGCACAGGCATCCGGGCTGAGGATGTCCCCCCCCCCCCAGGGCGGACTTGAAGCGGGTGGGTGTGCTCGGAGCCACCTCCCACCTCGGCTCAGGTCCCCTGGGTTGCCTGGGCCAGCCGGCCTGCAAGCAGATCGCTCAGGTGGTGCAAAGGATCCCCAGCCGAGGTCGCAAGGGGGCGCGCATTCCGGTGCCTGGTGGCACCCGGCACCCGCCCTGCACCGGCTCAACCCGCCCCGGGAAGCCAAAGAGCCCCTGCCCCTGTCGCGGCCCCCAGCGCCCTCTACTGGGGAAGGCCGGCATGGCGCTCGCTGGGAAGGACAAACCTCCCGGGGCTGCATGGATTGAAGTGGCTTGGAGCACAGCGGCGGTGTCGGGCACCGTGACCTTAGGGGGAAGAGGGAGCTCTTGGAAGAAGCCAGAAGAAATAACCATAAAAGAGCTTTTGGAAGAAGTCGGAAGAGATAACCATAAAATCTGGTGAATTGGACTTCATAAAATTTAAAACCTCTGTTTATCAAAAACACCATTAAAAGAAAAATAGACAGTGAGGCATGGCAGCCACCGTTGTCCTGGGTGCTCGAGGATGGCTTGACCCAGGAGTTCCAGGCCAGCCTGGGCAACATAGCAAGACCCGGTTTCCAGAAAGCCAGGGAGGGAAAGAAGGAAAGAAGGAAGGGGAAGGACATAGGAGACAGAACATAGAGCTGGAAAAATATTTATAACACCTATGTCTTAAAAAATATAAATCTATGCATCCATAATGTATAAAAAAACTTGCAAAAATAATATAAATATGTAAATATATGAATCCATAATATATAAAGAACTTCAATGAGAAAAAGATGAAAAGCCTGAATTTCAAAGTGAGCCAATGACTCTAACAGACATTTCACAAAAGAAGACAGAAGACCCCCTGGTGAGCCTGCCATTGTGCTCCGGGTTGTCAGAGAAGTGCTAATGAACACTTGGATGTCTTGCCACTCCAGATCCATTGGAACTGCTCAAACTGTAAAAGAGGGCCAGCACCAAGACAGGGAGCAACTGCAACATTCATTCCCTGCTGGTGTAAAACGTCCGGCTTCCTTGGAGAGTCGCCTGGCAGTTTCTTATAGAACTAAGTGTACATTTACCGCCTAACTCAGAAACTCCACTGTGTTTACCCAGAGGGAACCCACACGTGTTCACACGAGTACTTACAAGGGTTTTAAAAATAGCTGTGTTCATAACAGCCCGAGCCAGGGGCGACCCTCAGCCCATTGCCAGGCGAGTGGATAAATACACTGATGCCCCCCAACAAAGGAACCTTGTTCAGGGGTGAAGAGGAAAAGGACAGGGGCCCTGATGGCAACAGGGAAGCATCAAGAGCGACGAGTGAGTGAAAGAAGCAGACCCAGAAGACAGCATCCCATTTATTCGTGATTCTCAAAGAGGCAAAATCAGTCTCTAATGGGGAAAAAAAAAACATCAGCAATGGGGGGAGGAATTGACTGGGGGGGGGCATGAGGGGCCCCTCTGGGGACTAAGTCTAAATATTTGTGATGGTCCTGTCTGTCCAAGTTGTCAAAATGCACCCATCTGACCTCCTGGATTGCCTTTATTGTGTGTTCCTTACAATCTGCCATTAATGCCCTCTGCTGCCTTGAGGGCTTCCACCCTCACCCCCTGGGGGCCACAAGCCAGAGGGGCTCATTCTTTCAGGGACAATAGGAAGGTTTTGTGTGGAGAGGGGAAGCAGCCACAACATCCTCCAACAAGGAAAGAAGGGAAGGTAGGGATAGTGTTTCACTCCCCTGACTGAGTAGAACACCAGGGAGTGGCCTTCCACTTCAATACCCCCCACCGCCACTCCTTTCCTCTTTCTTGCTAACAAAAGTCCAGTTGTGTTGAGGTTGTGGATGAGAATATCATTTGAAGGCTCTGGCAAAGATCCCAGGGTCAACTAGGTGCAGGGGTGCACCGCTATAATCCCAGCAACCCTGGAGGCTGAGGCAGGAGGATCTCAAGTTCAAGGCCAGCCTCAGCATTTTAGTAAGCCCCTGTCTTAAAACAGAGTCCTACCAAAAAATAAAAATTAAAAACAGCGGGGGGCTGGGGATGTGGCTCAAGCGGTAGCGCGCTCGCCTGGCATGCGTGCGGCCCGGGTTCAATCCTCAGCACCACAAACCAACAAAGATGTTGTGTCCGCCGAGAACTAAAAAATAAATATTAAAAATTCTCTCTCTCTCTCTCTCTCTCTCTCTCTCTCTCTCTCTCTCTCAAAAAAAAAAAAAAAAAAAACAGCAGGGGTTGTATATCAGTAGTAGAATGCCCCTGGTGTTCAATCGTCACTACTCTTGCAAAAATCTCCAAAGAAGAGAAATAACAGAGAAGTCACTTCTTATTCACATAAAGAGCTGATGGTCTCAGAGTCCAGCCTCCCCTCCGGCCTTGTAGTCCTTGCTTTGCCTCCAGGTTATCCAAGATGGCTGCCTCTATTCCTGCCACAGTGCCTTCCTCCCAGACACAGGAACAGGGAAGGGGAACTGAAGGGTGCATCCCTTCCTTTAAAGTTACACGCATCATTTCTGCTCACATTTTATTGGACAAAATGTAGCCACGTGGGTATGCCTGGCTAAATCCGAGACAGGGAAATGTAATCTGTATTTGGGGTTACCATGGGCCCAAGAAAAAACTGGGGATTCAGCTACTAAATCAAGGGGGAAAGAATGGATATTGTGACAGTCTCTGTCCCAGAAAACAATATATTCAGCCCAGGTGACAGATCAGGACTGGACCAAGGCTGTTCCATATTCCTCAGCCTCCCTTGCAGCCGTGGTTGGCCTTGAGACCTAAAGGGTAATTTTCTGGGAAACATGGGTCTTTTGCTCTGAGGAGAAAAGGGGGCGATACAACTTGTAGGCTTCTCCCTGGCTGTACTCAGACATGTCTGGAACTGGGGCAGCCATATTGTGCTCATGAGGCAGTCACCCTGAGGACAGAGTCAAGAGTATCCCAGAGATATAGCCCAGACCACATCAAGACTCTGAGCAATGCAGCAGCTGCCCAGGTTTGATCCAGTGATGGGAGGCAGGAAATCCCTGTTTCTATGACATGAAGTTCCACCTATTCCTAGGGGGTGGACATGTTTAGCTTATAAGCCTTCTCTGGCAGACAGCCCAGGCATGAGTCCTGCGGACCTGGTGAGTCCAGCATTGTCTCTGGTCATCAAGGTCAGGCTGGACACCTGGGGTTGGGTGAGGTGACACATTTGATGGCACCAGTTGTAATGCTGCCTTAAAAATATTCCCCCTCTTGCTGGAAATAATGGTGCACGCCTGTAATTCCAGCAGCTTGGGAGGCTGAGGCAGGAGGATCACAAGTTCAAGGCCAGCCTCAACAACTTAGAGAGGCCCTAGGTAACTCAGCAAGACCCTGTCTCAAAATAAAAAAATAAAAAGGATGGGGATGTGGCTCAGTAGTTAAGCATCCATGGGTTCAACCTGGGTACCAAAATAATAATAATAATAATAATAATAATAATTTCCTCTTATTGCCTTCCTGACCTGGGGTATTTCCATGACCAGAGGCTTCCCATTGCTCTTGGAATCCATCCCAGGGATAGTGAGGTGCCTCCCTCCACCCTCAACTGGGCTGGCTCATAAGCCGGGTCTAGAGAAAAGGAAGAGAGAGGACCATCTTAGCCCACTAGAACTGGCAGGCATTTCTAGAGCAGATTTATGGAAACTGTAAGAGGAAAAAAAGGCAGAGAAACCAACACGGCTACTTTATAACATAGCTCGGCTTTTTATCATCCCAGCATCTTGGGAGGCTGAGGCAGGAGGATCGCGAGTTCAAAGCCAGCCTCAGCAAAAGTGAGGTGCTAAGCAACTCAGTGAGACCCTGTCTCTAAGTGAAATACAAAATAGGGCTGGGATATGGGTCAGTGGTCCTGTGCCCCTGAGTTCAACCCCCAGTAACCCCTGCCCCCAAAAAGAGCTTCTGCAATCCCCAGTCCCAACATCCTTTGGACACCCAGGTCAAGAGCAGAACCTGGAGCAGACCCTAGGACAGTAACAGCTCCTGGCCCGTCACCACACCCAGGGGCAGTAGCAGGACACAGGGAGAAAGGACCAGTTGTGAGCATCCACCAGAGCTGCCATTTCTGCTTGACCCCAAGACCTCTAGGAGGCCGGTGCTGCATCCCAGGAGCGTCCCCCACCTCAGCCCCTGGGCACTGGGTGGCAGATGGTTGGGGTGGCCGACCTGTGACAATGTGCTCTGTATGAAGTGCAGACTGCCACACTGGTGGGAGAGCTGGACACCCATGTCCAGTGGCCACTGGGGGAGAGGAAGAGGATGACTCCCAGCCCAGAAAACCTGTCACCACAGGAGCCCCTGGTGGGGTACACGCCCACCCAGCCCTGAGGGGCTCCCCCTGCTGCAGGAAGCTCCTGCTGCCCTGCAGCTGCCCTGCCTGGGGACGGCCTGGGAGTCTCGCCCGCTGCCTGCCTCCCCGGAGCTGTTTTCTCTCTCATTCTTTCTGACAGCCATCGTCCCCTGACCAGACACCCCACAGCAGAGGCCGAAACCTCACACTGTGGTCTCTCTCTCCTTGAGGATCTGGAATAATGCAGTGACACACTGAAAGCCCTGGGTCACGCCCTGCGTGTTAGGGGGACAACGGGGTGGCCCTGGGCTCCTGGTGTCCAAGTAAGAACCCAGCCTGAGGCCAGGGGGGTCACCCACACCACAAGCCAGAAGCACCCTGAGACTGTGTGAGAATGCTCTGGGTGGCTGGAACTTGATTGACAGGCAGGGAGCTCCGCCCACCCGCCACAGAGACACAGAAATACACCAGACTGTGCCGGCCAGCAAGATGCTGGGCTGACCTGACGCAGCAGCAGTACTTGGCTTCTTTTCACCAAAGTCCTTGTCATTTTAGTTATTGTTCGCTGTGCAACAGATTGCCCTAACTTAGTGGCTTGAACAAAGAAGCACTTACTGCCTCCGGGTCCGTTTCCGTGGATGGAGAATTCAGGAGAGACTTGGCAAGATGGATGGGGTGGGGGGTCTCATGAGGCTGCAGGCTGGTGGTGGCCGGGGCCGCAGTCTCATCTGAAGGCCTGACAGGGACTGAGGATCCACGTCCAAGGTGATTGACTCATCCATGGCCAGTCGGTGCTGGCTGTGGGTTGAGGCCTGAGCTGTTCCCACATGGGCCTCTCCACAGGGACATCTGAGCATGCTCAGGACCTGGCAGCCGGTTCTCCCCAGAGAGTGGTCCAGGAGGGGAAGGCAGAAGCCACCATGCACTTCATGGTTCAGCCCTTGAAGTCACATGGCACTACCTCTGCTGTCCTTTGTTGTCCCACAGACCAGCCCTGATTTACCTTGAGGGGAGACCATGAATGGGGTGTGACCACAAAGGACCATTGAACGGCTGAGGACCCTTGGCCAGCCACCCACTCGTAAGTCTACTTTTTAAAAGTTAGCTTTTAAAACAATCAAGGTTGTGTGCCAAGATTTAGCTACTAAGAGAAGATGGCCATTGTATCATTGTTTTTGGAAGAAGAAAAACAGCTGGGCGTGGTGGTGCATGCCTGCAATCCCAGTGATAGCAGCCTTGATGACCGGTGCACCTTCAGGGACTGGAAGACCATCCCGAAAGGTAAATACAGCCTCAGCAACTTAGTGAGACCCTGTCTCAAAATAGACATAATAATAATAAAAAGGGCTGGGGATGTGGCTCAGTGGTAAATCACCCCTGGGTTCAAACCCAAGAGGAGGAGGAGGAGGAGGGGGGAGGAGAAGGGGGAAGAGGGGGGAGGAGGGGGAGGAGGAGGAGGAGCTGGGGTGTAGCTCAGTGGTAGGGTGCTTGCCTAGCATGCATGAGGCCCTGGGTTCCATCCCCAGTACCAAAAAGCAAAAATCAAAATAAAAGTTCATCACATTAGATAAATGGTGATATGACCATAAAGTAGAAATGCATGCAGTTACCTTCTCATAGGAGCATTTTTATAACCTGGAACGATGTCAGTAAGTGACAATAACATGTGGAACGATTCTGAGCAGTACAGAATGTGTCTGGAACAGAGGGGAAAACCTAAATAAACCCTCTAGTTTCATGTGCTTTTAGTTGACTTCAAAAATCCCTCATTTGGGAAGTCACACAGCTGAGCGAGCCACCGTAAGCCTCCCGATGGCTTGGCTGTAGATAACCCCTCTGACGTGAGGCCATGGTGATAAGGGCTGCCTACGTTGATTTTCAGGATTTAAAGGTCACTTTTGTCAAAGAAACTGACTCTTCGCTTGGACCTGCAGGCGTCCCATGGGTGACTAACAGATAAGACTATTGAAGACGGTCACCCATTCAGGCCACTCCGTCCCCTCCCTCCAGCCCTCAGCAGACCTGAGTCCCCTGAGATGGTCTTTGTTGACCACAGCCTCAGTTTTCTCTGGTTTGCTGGCTTTCCAAATAACTCTTTTCCCTTGATGTATCTTTTTCCTTGACAAATCATTTGCCCGGCCCCAACAACTTGCCCTTGAGCTGATGACCTTCTGGAAGGAGGGTAGCGAACTTGAGTCGGGTAACATGTTTTCATATGAAAGCCTAGGAGAGGTGCTAGTGGTATTAGGAGGCTAGTCTGGCTGCAGGTAGTGAATGTCCGCTGCCCTCCCCTCCCACTATCAGAGAAGGACATTTCTCCCCACGCCAATCTTGCTTATCCATGGAAAGTGGTAACAGTCAGCCCTTGGGTCCAAGATTATACTCTCAGAAAACATGCGTGCTTGCCTTTCTGGGAGCTAATGCTTCTTTATTCCCTCCTCCTTTTCACTTATTTATTTTGGGTAGCTGGGATTGAACCCAGGGGGGCTCTACCACTGAGCAACATCCCCAACCGTTTTTATTTTTTATTTCAAGACAAAATCTCACTAAGTTGTTGAGGCTGGACTCAAGCTTAGATCCTCTCGCCTCAGCCTCCCCAGTTGTTGGGATTACAGGCGTGTGTCACTGTGCCCAGCACCAGGAGCTTCTGACACTCACGATGGGAGGAACACAGAAGGACAGGGCAGTCCCAAGAGTACAGGAGACACATTTAGAGCAGATGTGAAACTGAGAAGCAGCGTGGGTCCTGGTCCGCCAAGGTCAACCCTATGCCAGCCAAATTGCAGGTGCGTGAGCCAGACATAAACAGTCCCCTTGGGTGCCCCTGAGGGCACCGTGCTCGTTGCCACTGATGATATGGTATCCAAAAGGGGACAGTTTTGATTTGGGGGCAAAATAATTTTTTTTCTTTCTTTTTCTTACCTTCATTTTCTAAATTTTCTACATTGAACATATTTTTATAATAGGAACATTTCATTGAAGCATACGTGTATTTAAAACAAGCTTCGGGGGAGTTTAAAAGGAAACCCTGGGCTGCGTCTGTTCGCCAGGCACCCAGACGTGTGGTCATCTAGGGGTAATCACAGGAGGCCTGTTTGGATGCCCTGTCTTTAGAGTCACGCCGTAAACACTTGCAGGTGGATAGCAACCTTGATGACCGGTGCTTCCAGGGACTGGCAGACCATCCCGACAGGTCAAGACCGTACAGTGTGCTTATGTTTTCCCCACGGTTGGAAATTCCGTTATTCATGAATTGTCATCCTCATCGATCATGGGACAAGGGGCATCCTCCTGCCTGTGCCTCCCCCCCCCTTCTTTGTTTCCCAAATATAAAGACACAGATGGAACTGGAAGAGAGGAAATGAATATTTGAATCCCGCTTGGTATATATTAGAAAATTTGCCTTCTAGAAGGAACCAGCCACACACCTCTCTAAGCTGTAATTGTAAGTGACATTCTAGGGCAGGTAATGCAGGTCTCAGAAAATGAGCCTTGATTTTATTCTGAGGGACAGTGCACCCTGCTGAACCTCCGGCAAGGGGTAGCAATGAGAAGTAAGCAGAATTAATTGGGTCATCAGGAAATCTCCTTAACAGGTGACAAACAATTAGAAATGAGCTCCTTTTTATCCTCTATGCTAAGTTCTTGCTGTGAGAGTTGGCTCTCCAGCAGCCATTTTGGATTATAAGGTTGTTTTGAAGTAAGGAGCTACAGACTATGCAAAGCAGAGAAGAAAGAGCCCCAATAACATTATGGACTTGGCAAACCAGATTTAGATGACCTATCTCCATCCTTCTTTCATGTTGAGAAAAATAAAGTCTACATTAGCTAAGCCTTTGACTTTTCAATCTCTGTTACTAACACAACCAAGCCACTTCTCATCTCCAAAACATCATCAGCATCGGTTCTAGTGCACTAAATTATAAAAGCTGTGTGTAGGTGTGTGTGGGATGGGATGGTGTGTCCCCAGGGTTTCATGTGTTGAAAGTTAATCCCCCAGGTGGAGCCCGTGACAGAATACTGGTGGCTTCATAAGAAGAGGGAGAGAACGGAAGATGCACACACCCTGTCTCTTGCCACCTGATGCCCTGTGCTGCCTTGGGACTCTGCAGCATGAGGGCCACCACAAGACGCAGGTCTTCCACCTTGAGCCAGAACGGTGAGCTCAAATAAACCTCTCTTCTCCATGACGCACCCCGTGTGTAGTTCTGTTATTGGCAACAGAAAACAGACTGGTACGGGGTACTCAGGGGACTTGATTCTTTTTTATCTGCCTATTTTGGAGGACATTATTATAAGCAGGAGAAATAACACAAGCCCTTGCAGGCTTGGAGGGGCTGGGATGGTCAGGGACTCCTGAGTCACCCCTGGAACATGGGGCTGTCTGCTCTCACCTTACTGAGAGAAGGGAGGCGAAGCCATATTTGGAGGCCCTCGGACAGCAGGTGAGACCTCGAGTCATGGCATTCACGTCACCGGAACCTCCAAGGCGCGTGTCCCAGTGGCGACTCACCTGTATCTAGTTTCTCCCCCTCGTCTGGGCTCTGTCTTTCTGCATGTAATTTCCTCCATTCCTCCTTCTCTGTCTCTGTGTCTGTCTGTCTGTCTGTCTCTCTCTCTCTCTCTCTCTCTCTCTCTCTCTCTCTCTCTCTCTCTCTGTTTCAGCTAGCAGAGTCTCAGGGAGTCCCCTGCCCAGGACAGGGTGAGTAGCTTACTGTGAACATGGACAGGTTGCCCGGTTTGGAGACAGAGCTGGAAAATTGACACCCTCCCGGGCAGGCGAGCCCAGCCCTCCTGGCGCTCCGTGAAAGGCTATTTCTGTCCTGCCTGTGTTCCGAGGGAGACAGGCCACCTCCATCCCATAAATGCCCCTTTGTGCTGGAAGGGTTCTCATCCACTCGTGAGATACCCTCTGCCCAGCCCAACTGCAGGCTGCCCAGGGCTCTGCCCAGCCACGGGCCTGCGGAGCTGGGCCGCTGGCCAGCCGAGACGCCATCTGACCTGGGGACAGGAAACGTGGCATTTGGGGGAACTGCCCCAGAGGCTGTGTCCTCTGAGGAGCACAGGCAACGCCCACAGGCTGGTTGGGCAGCTGCCCCAAGAGAAGCCGGCGGGTCCTGCTCAGGGCCTGGTTCTTGGTGGGATCTGCCTGAACAGAGCAGCTCTGGCCCCATGGAATCCTCTGGCACCCCCTGAGCAGCAGCCCCGAGGGCACGCCTGGCCCCTACTTGGGAACCCTGCCCTCACAGGCCGAGAGACTCCTAGGCCTCCCATCCACCTCCTTCCAGTGGAATCCATGTCCTTCCTATCAGCCTTGGTGAAAAGCAAAGAAAGAAACAGAATCCCCAGCCGTGGCCAGAGTTGGGGCAAACAGGGAGGAAAGACGTGAAGGGCCCCACGAGTTCAGATGGAGCCATCAGAACAGGTGACAGTGGCCAGAGGGCACAGGGTGAAGGGTGTGGAGAAAGTGGAGCCCCGGCTCCCTCACCGGCTGCTCTGCCCTGATCCTCCTAGCACCTAGCTCGCCCGGGTCACCATTCCCTGACCACGCACACAGCCCACCGGTCACTCGTTCACCCTGCCAGACAACACAACGCGTTAGCCCTCAGATGCTCTGGCCAGCCACAGTGGTCGCCATCAGCCCATTCCAGTACCTCCCAGTGCACAGGGAGCCTGCCCACCCCTGGGCCTCCAAACAGTCCTCCTTTCATCCTCCTCCTCCCCAATTATGCAAATAAGAAAATGAAAAATGGTGCTTTTGAGCCACGGCCACCTCTAAGTTGCCACACCTCTGAATCCTGTCCACAGCAGTGGGCCCCCTGCCTCCTGCTAAGGGACAATGGACAGGGTCTGGGCGAGGCTCTGGGCATGGCTTGCCCCTGACGGTGGCTCAAGGACAGGGACTTCTCTGCCCAGCTCCCTTGGTCCAATGTGGCCCAATCTTGACCTCAGGGCTGCTGAGGACGGCCTTGCCCAGACTCACAGAGGGGCCTCCAACCTGCCTCTAACCTCAGGAGAGAGGCCAGGCTGGGCCTGCCAACTGGTTCCCTGCCCCGTGGCGGTTCTGATGTGTGGCCACATTTGGGACCTGTAGCAAGGCCCCTCCAAGCAAAGGCTGATGACATTCGGACAGAACTGCGATGAGGGTCCAAGGGCACAGGCTGCGGGCTGTCCAATCCCTGCCTCGGAGGAGCAAAGCCGGGGTCCGCCTGGGATCTGAGATGGGCTGCACCTCCCCAGGGAGACAGGGAAGGGTTCGGCCTCTCCAAAGACAAGAGGTGGCTCCTGGCCCCTGTGGAGGACTCGGGTGACGTGGACTCACATCTCATTCTCAGAGCCTCGGTTTCCCCTCCTTGTGAAGACACAACAACCCCATACCGAGAAACTGCACCCCAAGCCATGACCCTGGTGTTGGTTGGCATCAGCAGCTCTTTCTGCACTTGGCCTTCGGGCGGTGACTCTCCATTTCTCCCATTCTTTAGGAAAGCAGCTGTAACTCACAGCTCTGGGCCCCTGATGGCCCAAGACTGGTGGGGAAGTGTCCCACATGCAGGTGGCCCTCTTTACCTCCTGAACTTCTGCAGGGAAGGGTCTCAGGAGAGAAGGCTGAGGGGGGCCCTCGGACCCTGGTGCACAGGGTGGGAGGGGGACTGCTGGCCGGGGGGACACTAAGGAGGAGATGGCATCTCATCTAGGCCCTGGGTGTCCAGCCTAGCCAGCTCCTCAGACAGCTCCCCAAATGAACCAAGGTCAATAGCTAAGGCCCAGCTTGACCAGGGCTATGGGGGCAGGGGAGGTCCGGGCCAGAGCTGGCTGCCACAGGATGTGTCTCCACCAAACCACAGACCACCTGCCCCGCCAGCCAGCTGCCCTCACGCCTACACTCTCTGGCCGAGTGGCTTTGTGGCCCGAGTGACCGGTCACTCTTGGGACCAAGAATAAGGAGCCCAGCAGCCCCTGTCATTAGTGGTTTGCTGAGCATGGGTTGGGCCAAGGGACACCTGGGCACTATGCCTGCAGGCAGAGCCAAGTGGACGTGGCTAGGCTGTGCCCGGGCAGACACCAGAGTGGCCAGAGGGTCAGTGGCACCTGGCTCTGGCTTTCCTCCCTCCCCACATGGGGGCTGTGATTCTGGCTGGGCCGGGGGAGGCAGCAGGCGACTCACACAAACATACGCACGAGGGCCTGATTCAGGTGCAGGGACAGGTATCCTGCCGTCAGGTGACAGGAAGGAGCCAGCCACATGGAGGCTGGGGTGGGAGACTCAGGTAGAGGGAACTGGGAGCACAAGGACCTGGAGGTAGAAAGGACCAGTGGGACAAAGAGAAGGGAGGGAAGGGAGAGGGAAGGACCAGAGGAGGGAGAGGGAAGGACAGGGCCTGAGGTATACAGGGTCCAGAGGGGACCCAGGAGGGTTTTATGCCAGTGGCATAGTCTATTTTTTCAAACTAGTTACGAGTATCAAAATTATAGCAGCCTCAAAATGAGATAGTTTGTTGTTGTTGTTGTTGGGTTCTTTTGCCTTATAGCAGAGGGAGGGCCTATGCTCCAAGCACTGGGGATGCAGGCTCCTTCCATCAGTGGCTCCATTATGCAAGGCTTCCATACTCGAGGTCTCCTCGTGGTCCCCTGTGGCTACTGGAGCTCTAGCCATTTCACCCATGTTCCAGCCAGCAGGAAGGAAGAACTAATGAATATTCCCTGTTTATGGCCCCTTCTTTGATGTTGTGTGCATCTCTTTCATTGCCAGATTATAGCTGTAGGACACGGAGCTGCAGGGAAGTGCAGCTCTGAACAAAAGCTTAAAAACCAGGAGCCTATGGCTGAGGTCTGGGGACAGACAGCAGAGGTGTCTGCTCCCCCTGCCACTGTGCTCTGGCAGCTGGACAGGGCTTTGCTGGACATAGGTGCAGCGTGGCATCAGTGTCCTCCTGGCCTTGGGGAGCCCTGGGGGAGAGTCCACTGTCCAAGCAGGCAGGGCTAGATCAAAGGACCAGACTCAACAGAGGAGGCTGGGGCTGGCTTCCCGCTTCTCCCTGTCCATTCCATTACGTGAAGGACCAGCTCTTCCCACCAGGCAGTGGACTACTCTGTTAGCTCTGTGAATGGCCATACAATGTGCCAGATGGCACATGGCCATGACCAGTCACTCCCACTAGGTTCCTGGTGTCCAGGGGACTTCTGGGGCAGCTATGCCTTGCCCCGTGGCCTTGGGCATGTGACTTCTCCCTGGAGAACAGAGCAACATCATCAGGCACCTGCATATCACCAGCCTGTTATCATCCTTGACCCACCTGTGTCCCCTGCTCCCACAGGACCCCGACTGGTGACCTCGGCAAACCTCTGGGTGCTCTGATCCTCCGCCCTCCTGTCTTCGGCATGCTCAGATGGCACAGCTCCTCGTCACCATTCCAGCCCTCCTTCCTCTGTCCTGGAATGCAGAGCTCATGCCACTGCACGCCGCCTCCCTCTGTGCGTGATATTGCAGGAGTTGTGATTCCTGGAAACACCTGCCAGACACGCAGCCCCTCACCCGCCATGAGGCCAGGTCACAGGCTCCTCCAGTGGGTGGGAAAGGATGGGCATGCCCAGGACTGGCAGCAGGCATGTGCGGGCAGCCTGGGAGGAGGCAGGAGCTGCTGTGCAAGCCACTCTGCCTCTTGCAGCTGTGTAGCCTGGGGCGTGTCATGCTGCCTCTCCAACCTGGTTCTCTCCCTGTGGAACGGAGACGGTGTTCTGCCTCCAGGCCCTGAGAGGCGCAGAGCAGGCACGGACTGCTTCCCAGGCTCCCTGCAGGAATGTGCAGTCGGTGTGAGCTGTCTAACAACTGGAGCTTTCTACCATGTTCTCTGGGAACCCAGTGGCACCTCCACGCTCCCTGTGGTGACAGGGGTGCTCAGCCCCGGCAGTGGGGTGGCATGTAGGGAGAAGGGCCCTGGCTCTGGCTGCCTTCCCTCAGGGCTGACAAAAACGCCCTGTGCCCTGCGAAGACCTCCTCCGCATGACAAGCCGAGGCACGAAGGTCTGTGTGCTCAGAAAGGCTGGAGCCATACACACGCACAGCTCTCTTTGTTAGAGCCAGGGGGCTCAGCCATGGCCCTTGCTGGGCCCCTCCTCCTCTATGTCCCTCCTGGGGACAATTCCCATGGACCCTGGGATCAGGGCCAGCATCTGGAGCTGAGTATACAGTTCAATGGCTCAGCATCTCCAGGAGACCCTGGAAGCAAGGAGGTGGCTGGGACATATGGGGCATGGTCCCTTTAAGATGTGTCCTGGGCTGGGTCCAGCAGAGGACAGCCTGGTAAGCAGCCCTAAGCATAGCAGGGAAACCAAGTGGGATGACACAGCAGACACCCGGGAAAACCCTCAGTGCTGACATGCAGGACAGCCCCTAGTGACGCCTTGCTCTGGGAGCCTGAGAATGCACCACTCACATGCAGTGACCGCTGGGGACTCTGGGGGCCACCATCACAGAGCGGGTTTACAAACCCAGAGTCTGATTTCTCAATTGCATTCAATACAATCTTCTTGTCTTCTCTTGGAAATCAGGACTAATGGATCTCACAGGTTGGAGCCACCAAAGGGCCCAAAGCACAGAATAGGCTCCCGTTCCGCCCAATACCTTGGGGGCCTTCCCGCCCGCCACCTTTGGCCCACCAGAAACATGTTTTCTCTGTGGTCTTCTCCCTCTCTCCAGGACCCCCTACACACACGCCGTGTTGGCCAGAGCCACCCACAGGGTGGAGCTTGTCCCATACAGTGGCCGCAGGGGGCAGTTTTTGTGTGGACAGAGCCCACATTTGAAGATGTGGATTTCCCCCTACTCGTGCACAGTCAAGTGAGGCGACAGTGACCCGGTCAGGTAAGAACAGTGGTCACCAGGCGGGCTCGAGGCTGGGACACCTTCTCTGGGCCTGTCTCCTCAGCTGTAAAGGAGGCCAAACAGCTCCTGGCTGCTGGACCCCAGCTGTGCTCCGGTGGAGGGGCACCGCCTGGCTGTCCCGTCACACCCTCAGTCCAATGGGGGATCCGCAGTCCGCCTGTGGGCCATGGGACTCAGGGGCTGCGGTCAGAGTGAGCTGGCCTGACTCTCCCAGGGTGGCTCTGAAGTGCCCTTGACCCCCAGAAGCCTCTCGTCGGCTGAAGAATGAATACACCAGGAAACAGAGACCAAGCCACCAGCCCCCATCACCCAACCAGTGGGGGCCCCGTTGGAATCTGGCCACTTCGCTGGCCCCCACCTGCCCCTCCTCTCAGCTGACTTGCCATGGGGCAGGAACAGGGCACGGACCTGGGGTGAGGGAAAATTCCCTTTTTCTGGTAAATCCCTCAGGGTGACTTGCATTTTTTGTGCCTTCGGTTTCACTTACAAAACTCGCCCCCTCCCCCGGCAGAGGCAAGGGCGGGAACAGGGAAGACAAGCTTGGGGCCACGTGGGTTAGGCAGGAGTTGGGTCCCAGGGCCACCCGAAGGCTGCCTGTTCAGCCTGAGAATGTCCAGTGAGGTGGGGACGGGACAGACAGGCTGCCACACTCCTGGGGGACAGCATGGCTCCTGGGCTGAGTGCCTGGGGCCGAGCTTCTCTCCAGCCATGCCTGACTTTCTTCCCCTGTCCAGTGACGGAGGAGAATGGCCTCTCCCTAGGACCCTTAGTAACACAAGAAGTGATGGCACCAGGCCCCACACGGTGCTGACCTCTGTGACTTGCCCACTGTCTGCCTCTCAGCTCCATAGGGTAGGGGCCCACTGCTTTCTTTGGTCCAGCCTCCAGTGTCTCCAACAGGATCCGGCACACCTGCGAGCTTGGATGCCATTGTTGAACCTCTGGCCCCTTCATTTCTTGCGGGGAGACAGAAAAGAGATCAGGCTCACATGGCCTTGACCAAGCCCTAACCTGAGGCCAAGAGCCAGTACTGGAGGTGATGGCACAGAGATTAGCGACCCACTGGAGACTACAGCGCTGTAAGGTGGCAGCTCTGGGCAGCGCCTGGCCTGGGGGCATGACAGGGTCTGCTCACTACTTCCTAAGGCTTTAGGGGAGGCCTTTGTGAACTCCAGGAGATGCACAGTCTGAGGTGCAACCTGTGAAAGGATGCAAAAAGCAGCCGAGTCTGGGAGAGGTCAGGGTCAGGACGGAGGAGACAGGCAGCTGGCCTTCACCCCTGCCCTCCAGGCTCCTGCAGCGCTGCGTTGCCCTGGAAGATGACGTCTCCCCCTCCCCTCCACCCCACCTGGCTTCCCACGCCCGGAAGAGGTGGTTCCAGGGTGTCTTGGGAAACAAAGCCGACTGAGCCTCGGGCTGGGAACCGACTAGGTCTGCGGGCCGGGCACAGGGTGCCGCCTCCGGGCAGAGCGGCGCGCGCTCCGGGATCCGCACTCTGCCCGGTCCCCGCCATCAGGCTGTGCCGGAGGCCCCCCGGCCCCCCGTTTCCCACGTAGGAAAGCTGATGACCACAAGTAGGAAGCCACGTGCACCCACTTGCCGTGCGGCAGCGGGCGCCGAGCCGGAGCTGCCTGCAGCCTGAGGGCGAGCTCCGCCCGGGAAAGCCTGGCCCGGCCGCGGCGGCCACGCCCGCTCGCCTGGCAGCGGCGCCCTGCAGTTTGCAAAGTGGCCAGGGAACGGCTGGTTTTCCTGACCTCACGTCATAAAGTGGCCATCACCGAGGGCCAGAGGGCTGCTGCGGCCGGGCACTTGGGGGCCCTCCGGTGCCTCTACGGGACCCGGCGCCGCGCTGCCCGGGACCCCGCGTCGCACCAGACAGCGCTGTCCAGGCCCGCTGGCCCTGGGACTCCGGGCCCGGCCCCGCCCCAGCGGAGGCGGAGTCTGGGGGCGGTACCGCGGCGCGGCGGGGCGGGGCGGGCCCGGCCGGGCCGGGAGGCGGGGCGGGGCGGGGCGGGGGCGGGCACACAGCCGCGGACTCGGCGGCCGAGGCGCGGGCGGGCTCAGGCCCGGAGCTAGGCGGCCCGGGCGGTCGCACCATGGACTCGAGCACCGAGGAATACGAGCTCAACGGCGACCTGCGCCCGGGCTCCCCCGGCTCCCCAGATACCTCGGTAAGACCCCCACCCCCGCTGCTGTGTGACCTTGGCCGGCACCTCCCTCTCTGGGCCCGGCACCCGCGGCTCTGCGGGCACCTGTGTGCGTCGCCTGGTGAGCTCCCCATGCTGTGTGGTGGGTGGGGGGGCGATGCGCCAGAGCGACGTCCCGCTCGTCCTATCCGGGACCCAAGCAGTGGCCCTGGAGGCTCTGGCCGCCCCTGCAGGGTCACAGGGGCGCGGGGAGGGCTGGCGTGCCGCCGTCTGCAGCCCCGCGGACCGTACCCACGCTCGGCTGCGCGGCGGAGCTGGGGCGCCGCTCTCGAGCAGGGACGGCCTCCCACAGCGCCCTTCTAACTTCAGCCTCACCGCCCCATCTCCTGCGTGCCCCCGGGGTGGGCGGAGAAGAGTCACGGCATCTGGGCTCCAGGCCAGCAGTAAGCAGACGCCTACGTCACAGGGTGACCACACTGTGGGATGCTGCCCTGATGGGGGAACCCCAGGCTCCACTCACCTGCCCTGAAAAATGAATGTCACCCACTCAAAGCCTTCAGAGTGTCCCCTGGCGGGCCCTAGTGGGGCCTGCCCAGAGCTTGCCCTGCAGGGCCCGGGAAGGCTGCGAGCCTGGGGCAGGCCTTAGCAGCCGTCCTGCCCCTGTGTTGGAGGTACACCCTCTTCCTGAACCTCCTCCCCACCTTCCAGCCCCTTCTGCCAGGGCTGAGCCGGCCAGGGAGCCGTCCTGGCCTGGCCCTCGGGTGACTTGTTGACTTTGGACATCCTTTCATTTTCCGACCCCCCAGGAATGGGGGTGGGGAACTCTGGTCTGGTTGGGATTTTCCAGGCTTGCTTTAGGCATGATTGGGGCAGAGTGACCAGTCCCAGGAGTATTCCTTGGGGATAGGCTATGTTTGGGAGAAAGGGCACCAGCAGGAAGTAGGGTCAGTCCTGGGGTTACACACACGTTTGTCCCTGGATTAGAGATGAGGAAACAGGGCTTAGAGGAGTCCTGGGACTCACCTAGGTGTGCAGGACTGAGACCTGGCTCTGCCCCAGTGTGTGAGCACTTTGAAGCAGCTGGCAGAGGAGACCTTGGCTGTGTGTCCTTGGGGATGGGGGGGGGGCACTCATCTTTTGGGCCTTCTATACATGGTCTTAAAAAGGGAGAACCCGAGGCATGGTGGCGCCTGCCTGTAATCCCAGCAGCTCCTGAGGATGGCGAGTTCAAAGCCAGCTTCAGCAATGGCGAGGCGCTAAGCAACTCACTGAGACCCTGTCTCTAAATAAAATACAAAATAGGGCTGGGTCTGTGGCTCAGTGGCCCAGTGCTCCTGAGTTCAATCCCTGGTACTCCCCCACCCACCTAATAAAGGGAGTACAAATGATCCCTGGCGGCCTTCGAGGAAAAATCTTAAGCAAATAAAGTCAATAAAGAGGCAGGTGACTTGGAAACTGGTTTAAAGGAAGGGATTCTGCTCACCCCCCACCTTTGGCCTTGCCTAGACTCTACCCTCTACTCAGTACCATCTCTGCTCAGCTCTGTAGGCATCAGGGTGGGCCCTGCCTCCCAGGGGCTCTGGGTGTATCTTGGGCTCAGGAGAGACCTGGTTGGGTGCTCAGGGGTCATTATTTTGGGTAGGGACCAAAGGGAGAGAGAAGCAACCTCCTACCCCTATCTCAGCCTACCTTCAGAAATCAGAGAGCAGCCCAGACCAGGTGGAAAAATGAAGGCCAAGGTGTAGGATTCCAGGAGCTAGAGGGCCACCACACTGTGGGGTGGGGGATGTCAGGCCTCCTGCCCCAGGGTGAGGAGGAAGGCAGACAGGTCTGACCCTCTACCTATGGAGGGTACCTAGGCCCAGGGAACAGTAGAAGCAAAGTCCCAGAGGCCAGACCTCCACACACATGCATCTTGAGGCGGTGGGCTGCGAAGCCTGGCTCTGAAGAAGCTCTGTAGGCCCATCCGAGGTCACAGGAACCTCAGGTCCCCAGCAAGAGGCTTCCATGAGGAGTGGTCAGCCTACAAGTCTTTTCTGCTCACCCCTATGGCTCCATGCCTTCTCCCCCCTACCGTGGGGACCCTGCCGTGCCATTTCTTGGGCCACCATGTTAGCACTCTGCCTCAGTTTCCTATCGGTAGATAACAGTTCTTCCCCTTGAGTGGCATCATGGTGAGTCCTACGTGCTTATCTACAGGAAATGCGTGGAGCAGGGCCCAGCACACAGTGGCATTGGCAACTTATAACTTTCTACCCCAGAGACTCTCTCCTTGTGGTGACACCAGGCAGTGTGGCTCCAAAGAGCAGCACCTTCCCCAGGGTGGGGCCTTCAGAGGGCCTCCCTCCTCCATAACACTGGGCCCTGTTGCTTGCTTCCTAGATGGCTGACGCTCGCCAGAGTCGCAGCTGTACCTCCTCTGCAGGGGTGCCCAGGCGGGCCCTCTCAAGCTCCACCATGCCCCCTCCCACACTCCTGGCCTCCCCAGGGCCCTTCACGTGAGGATCCCTGTCAGTGTCCAGGGATTGAGCCCGCTCCTTCTGGACCTCGACTCACTTTGGGCTGCAGCACAGGAAGAGTAAACATCAATTTGAATGTGGAAATGACCCACAGTTATGTCATGCCCAGTACTGCATTGCCCACTGCAGGAGGGAGATGGCCAAGAAGTGACTGGAACATGGCTGGGTCACAGCCCTCTGGTGCCAATCCATATTCCTGCCACTCACAGTCCCTGGGGCGAGGTTCCTAATGCCACCTCTCTAGCCTCCAGGATATGGATCTTTACTCACACTGCACAGCCTCAGCTGCCAGAGGAAGTTCCCTCTTTCTCTCATTTCTGCTTGCCTGGCAGGTCCTGAGACGGATAGGATCTTAGCTAAATTCTAAAGGCGACCCTGATGGGCCTCGAGGTTACTCCTGGTCAGTACTGAGCCCAGGGGAAGTAGTGCTGCCCAGCCCAAGCCATAGCCTAGCTGCTAAGAGGACCCCCGCCTCCTGTACTTCCTGCTGTCTGGCTAGGGTTTCCTGCCAGGAATGCAGATGTGGAGCCCAGAGACCCTCAGGCCCTGCTTCCTGAGCTGGTTAGGCATGAACAGCAGAGGCCAGGCGCAGGCCTCAGAGGGCTGGACCTGGAAGCCAGCCCTGGTGGCTTCATGCCAGTCCTGGTCTGGGGGGATAGACCCAGAAGTCCTACCCCCGCATGGATGAGAGATGCCCAAAACCCACAGGTCCATGGAGGTCGTGGGACCCCAATTCTCAGGTCTCCCCACTAGCTACTGTGCCTAGCTAAGCCCAAGAGGCAGGCCTGGGAGCAGGCCAGGCTGGAGTCAGCCAGGATCTAACTAGACTTGGACATCGGTCACCCAGGGCGGCAACTTGACCTGATGCCTCTCTTGGGTTTGCTCAGCCCAGAGGGACCCATGCCCAACTGTCCTTTCTTTTCTTGGTTGCCGTTTTGTATGTGTGTGGTTATTTATGAGCTGGTAGAGCTTTTAGGTAGGAGGCAGAGCCTGTCACAATGGGGACAGCCACATACCCGGGTGGAGGAACATCCCAGCCCTGTCACCCACTACAGGGCACTGTAACAGGCCACAAGACTTCTGAGACTGCCATATACAGTCCTCTCCACATCCCTGTCTGCCTGTTTTATTTTCTTTTATTTATTTATTTTTTTTAAAGAGAGAGAGAAAGAATTTTAATATGTATTTTTTTAGTTATCAGAGGACACAACATCTTTGTTGGTATGTGGTGCTGAGGATCGAACCCGGGCCGCACGCATGCCAGGCGAGTGTGCTACCGCTTGAGCCACATCCCCAGCCCCCTATCTGCCTGTTTTATAGATGAGAAAACTGAGGCACTTCTGGTCCCTGGAATGGGGATGACAGAGGAGGTGTGGTGGCAGCCCCAGCCCAGCTCTGGGCACGGCCTCTGTGGCAGCAGCTGGTATAGTGGGCCCAGCTTGGGCCACAGTCCCCCCAGTCAAGTTCTGGGGGACCCATAGCACCCATTGCACTATGACTAAGCCAGGCTATGGGTGCAGCAGGGCTAATTCAAATGCTCTCTGGACCAGCTTCCCCCGAACCTGAGCTCTGGAAGGCAGGAGGCCCAGGACCGAGTGACTATAGAAGGCAGCCCCCTGCCTGGGGCTGACTCTCCCCGGGGTTTTTCCCAGTATTTACAGGAAAACGGGCATCATCCCAGCTCCCAGATCTGCTGAGGTTTCAGGGAACTCCTGTTGGCTCCAGGGACACATTAACCAGGGTGTTTGTTCCCTGAACTGCCCAGGTCACAGGCACAGGCTCCAGCAGGAGTTTTCTGGCATGCTCTTGGCAGTTGGTCAGGCTGTGGGCTCCCTGACCTATGGGTGATAGGTCTATCTGCCTGCCCATCTTGAGACCGTTGAGCAGGCCCAAGGCCAGGGAGCCCCAGGAGGCCTGGTGTGCTGTCCCCTTCCCCAACCACATGACGCTCCCATTAGCCCACACAGCCTGAGTGGTTCCCCTGCCCAGGATGGACACCAGTGTGTGTCCCAAGGCAGCCCTGGGCTTCGGGTCCTCGTCTTGGGCCTGAATTCTGATCTCCTTCCTCGAGGTGCCCTGGGCAGGCCCCTTCTGAGCCTCAGTCTCCTGGTCATGGAAAGGGAAAGTAATGCTCCCTCCCATCCAGTGGGTAGGCAGCTTCCCAGGGTGTGGCCCGGTTGTGCATGTGGGGAGACTGAGGCAGCAGAGGGAGGCTGTGGTTAGGGCCTTAGAGCCAGGCTGGGGGGAATGAGGGCTTGAGCCAGTGCAGAGGCCTCCCCAGCCTTGACCATGGCTCAGCCTGTGCTTCTTGTCATTGCATAGAGTGAACAGGAAGCAGATGGCCGGGTGGGCCAGAAGTACTCTTCACCAGGAGGGACACTGGGTTGGGGACCCTGCTGGCCCCAGGGCTCTGAGCCATTCAGGGTGTTTGCTTCACAGCCCCATGAGAGACAAGCTCAAAGTGGGACTAACTGTCCTGAGCCTGGGGCAGGGAGCCCCCCAAGAGCTCCATGTCTACAGAGCAGCCCGGATACTCTGGCCCACCTTGACAGGGACGATGGAGATAGTGTTGTCATCCTCTAGGGCTCTGAACCCCAGAGCCTGGGTTCGAATTTCAGCCAGTCCTTTCTTGCTGTGTAGCTTTGAATAAGGAACCTCCTGCCCTGAGCCTCAGTTTACCCCCACTCAAGTGGGTATGAGGACAGGATAGCGGGGACACAGACTCCCATGATGGCAGGTGCTGAGGGCTGAGGCCAGGGGCCAGGATATAGGACTCTCTGCTGACAGTGCTCCTTCATGATGAATGTATGTTGTGTGTGTTTTGTTTGTACATGCATGTGTGCACATGTGTGTTGTGTACATATGTATGTGGATATGTTTGGGTGCTCTGTATGTGTTTGTGTGCTTATGTGAGCCTGTTTGTGTATATACTGTGTACATGTGTGGGTGTGTTTATGCATGTGTTGTGTTGCGTATGTGTATGTGCACCTTAGGTGGGTGCCTCTAAGTGGTGTATAAGTAATTGCATATGTGTGTGCCTATGTTTGTCCATGTGTGTATAAGTGTTACGTGCTATATTTTATGAATGGGTATTGTGTACATATGTCTGGAATGATTGTATATTTGGGGTATTTGTGTTTATGTGTATGTATTTATGTGTGTGCGTTTCATATATGTATGTGTGGTTGTGCACATGTATATTGTATGTGTTCACATGTGCATATTGTCTTTGTGTATATGCTTGTGGGGTGTATGTTTGTATGCATGTGTGTCTCTGTCTATGGAAGGTCCTCACAGGATCTATATTTGGCCTTTTCTTTTAAGGACAGCTCCTGGGCTGGGACGTGGTTAAGCCCGGGGGCAGCCTGGAGGGAAAGTACTTTGGTACCCTGAGTTTAAGAAATTAGGAGCACCTGCCTACTGTGAGCCAGCAGCCCCTGGATGCTCTGTACCCAGAAGAGCACATGTGTGGCAGGGTGTGGCCAGCTGGATGGCCTTGTGGAAGCAAAGCTGGAGGTGACCTCAGTGCCAGACATGGGCCAATAAACACAGACTGCCCACACCCAGACCCATGTCGTCTGGGAGGGGTCCAAGGGGTGCAGCCACCCCAGAGGGGCCTCATGGCACACCTGCAGTGATTCCCGAGTAGCACTGGGGCGGGGGGCTGGTGCTGGTGGCCAGCCCAGGTGGAGACAGCTTTGCTCTGTGCTCTCCAGTGTAGGACTGACCCGAGTGACTGTACCACACAGCAGCTGATGCCAAAGGCGAGCGGTTGGAATGTTCCGGCCCAGGTGCAGGCAGCGGAGCCCAGCCGTATCTCCACGCACCCTGCCTTCCTCTTGGGCACACTTCAACTTAAAGACACACACCACCAGAACAAAACCCTGGCCATGTGACGCCTGTGTCCACCCTCCTCACACCTGCAGCACTGGCCTCTCACCCCTGCATCTTTCATGAGTTTGGAAACAGGATCTCCCTCCCAGAGTAGCCCCAGGAGGCCACCACCAGCATTGGCCCTGGCCACTGCCTCCAATCCGGTGCCCAGTCCCTGGAAGCTACAGAGCAGGGCCAGGCAGCCCTGGACAGAGGACCAGGGCTGAGGGTGGGGGGATTTTTGTGGTGGCTGAGAAGGGATCTGACCAAGACAGTTTGAGGGGGGCTGCCTGGCTCCATGGAATGAAGGAGCCAGGTACCTATAGGGGCCCTGGAATAAAACAGGCTGGCTCAAGAGGTGACTCCCATGGTAGGAGAGGTCTCTGTCCTACTAGGAGAGGTCACAGGAGGCTCTCCGGAGGCAGGGGCCTCTAGGCAGGACCTCAGAATGTGAGGGTCCATGGTAACAGGAAAGGGTGCTGAATGGGGAGGCAGTGCAGGCCCCCGGTGACTGGCTGGGTCTAGGGGTGGGAGGCAGCAGGAAAATGGCATGGGGCTGAGTCGGGACTGGGACCAGCCCTAAGATAGGAGAGTGATGTCACCGGGAGATACGCACCATAGAGAAGAGATCAGGACGTGTATTCCTGTGTTCTTACTATGAAAGTTGAGACAACGAAGTTCGACTGTATGCAGCATGCCAAGGCATCTATTGAGCTCCTGCTGTGTACTGGCAGACTCTTGGTGCCCCGTGCCTTTGAGCAGCTTGCAGCTAGGCCGAGTGGCCAAGCCATGCTGCAGGGCAGTGTGGAGGGTGGGGGCAGGGGACTGAGGAGCCTGAGGGGAGGTGACCGAGGCAGGACTGGCCTCGGGGCCCAGCCCAGGAAGGGCTTGTTTCAGGCCTGGGCAGTGTTCAGGGACCTGTCCACTCACACACCGTTTCCCTTCCTGACACCCAACAGGAGCCCAGGCCCTGAGTGGGGAGAGCCCTGGGCACAGGCAGGCAGGGAGGAGCAGCCCTGCAGCGGGAGGGTGAGGGCCTGGACCACCAGAGTGCCTGTGCTGAGGTCGCCATTTTCCCCTCTCTCTGGGACTTTATTCCCGGGCTCCCCTTTGTAACAGCTGAATGCATTCAGAGTGACGCACTTACCATGGCCAGGGCAGCAGAAGCCCACAATTGTGGGGGGACTTGGCCCCGGCCCCTCCCTGCTGACCGTCACCCTCCCCACTGTCCCCTCCTGCTGGTCACCCCTTTCCTCCCCTGCTCACTGACGGGTCCCCTCCCTACAGCCGCCGCGATGGGGCCGGAGGAACCAGCCCATCAACATGAACCATTACGCCAACAAGAAGAGCGCAGCCGAGAGCATGCTGGACATCGCGCTGCTGATGGCCAACGCGTCCCAGCTGAAGGCCGTGGTGGAGCAGGGCCCCAGCTTTGCCTTCTTTGTGCCCCTGGTGGTCCTCATCTCCATCTCCCTGGCTCTGCAGATCAGCGTGGGCGTGCTGCTCATCTTCCTCGGTAGGAGCCTGGGCGCCTGCCACCCTGCACACCTGGCTCTCACGGAGCTGCCCCTTCCCCAGCCCTCCTCTGCAGGGCACGTCGTCCAGGATTTGATCCCCCACCCCCAGGCAGACCCTGCACTGTGAAATACGGCAGGGTCGGATCCTCAGGCTGGGGCCTCTGGGAGTCAGAGTGCCTGCCTCCCGCCAGGCCCTTCCAGCTCCCTCCATGGGTAGCCTGTGCCAGGCAGCTCTTACAGACTGGCATCAGCCAGGCCCATCACTGGTGACAGGGTCCAGTGAGAAAAGAATTGCCAAGTCACACAGGAAGTGAAGAGGGCCCAGGAGGCAGGGGGGGACCCTGAAATGAGGAAGGACCCTGGCCCTGGAGGTGAGGAGGGAATCTAGGCACAGGAGGTGTAGAGGGAACTCAGACCCAAGGTGGTGAGGAAGGGCCCTGGACCAGGAGGTGTGGAAGGACACTGGGCCCACAACGTGAGAAGGAAATCCTGGCCCAGGAGGTAAGGAAGGTTCCTGGGCCTAGTTGTGGAGGGACCCTGGCCCCGGAGGCGAGGGGGAACCCTGGACCCTGACCACTGTATCCATGGCCAGAATGTCCAGCCATCCTGCTGGTTTTGAGCAAAACCCCAAATTGTAGGTTGTAACCTCTGGTGTTCCAGTCTTCCCCAAACTGAGTCACTAAATAACATTCCTTCAAAATCAGACCAACTTCTTCGGATGGACTGACAGGTGGACCCGAGGCAGGCAGGCAGGCAGGTGGGCTGGGCTCCCTGGGGCTCCGTGGAGTGTTGCCTGTTTGCAGCCAGGGCCCCGGGCATGCTGGATCCCGGTCCAGAGGTGAAATCCTTGTCAAGAGCAGCAAGGGTGACTCTTGCTTTGCTTCCAGGCAAGTGAGGGGCCTCCCGGGGGCCTGTTTATCCACCTTTGAAATGGGTGTGATTGAGCCTTGGGCAGGAGAGAGAGTCCATAGAGAAAGGCACATGAGGGCACAGTACATTTGCCTTAGAAACCAAACCTGGTCTGGCTTGATGACCAGGAGAAGCATGCTCCTGGGTGCTTGACTGGCCTGGGCTTCATTTCCTCATGGAGAAAGTGGGGGGCTACAGAAGACAGGACCCCCAAATCCAGGGGATGGACTATCAGAGTTTTAGCAAAACATTACTTTTTCTGGGGACAAAACTTACCCCATGTGTGTTTGAAGACCCTGTGATGTCCACACAGCATGGTCCCCAGGCTGGTTCTCTCTCTGGGCCGCCCTGGACACCATGTGCTCCCTCTTGCCCACAGTCAAGTACGACCTTAACAACCCGGCCAAGCACGCCAAGCTGGACTTCCTCAACAACCTGGCCACGGGCCTGGTGTTCATCATCGTGGTGGTCAACATCTTCATCACAGCCTTTGGGGTCCAGAAACCCGTGATGGACGTGGCACCCCGGCAGTAGGGCAGCCAGGTGAGCCGGGAGGGGAGCAGGGGACCCATAGCTGTCAACTGCCACCAAGTCTCTTAGGGCAGGCGAGCCTCCAGCTGGATTTCCTTAGTCACCCTTTTCCACATGGTCTCTACCTGGTCACCACCTTGATCCAGGCCTGGCCCCCCACACTGGGGTCCAGTGACCGCAGTGCTTAGATATGACAGATTTTGAAGCTGCTGTTCAAGTTGGTTTGGTGTGTTTTTGTGGTGCTGGGGATGAACCCAGGGCCTCAGGGGTGGTGGGCAGGTAGGTGCTCTACCACAGCCATACGCCTGGCCCCTGGAGCTGCCGTCTATAGAACCAGAGAGCTCATGTGAAAAACCATCTTTCTGGCTTCTTTTGAGAACCCCGGGGGTTCTGTCCCTATGTCAGCCACACCCAGCAGGTGGTGTCTAATATGAGCCTTCACCTGAGAAAATGGCCTCTGCCTGCCCGGCTGCCTCACCACGGTGGTATTCAGGGTCTTCTGACGTGCAGCCCTGTGACACCTCATCTGTCCTTGCTGGGCCTTGGAGGTCTGTGTCACCCCTGCTCAGGGCAGACCCTGGCTCCCTTCAGGGAAGACTGCAGCCACCCTGCTCCTGGAATATAGGATGCAGTGTCAGAAGGATTTCCTATACCAGGTTCCCCGTCCCCTGTCCCTGCCCTGGGAGGGTGAGCCCCTGCCCGAGGACACCTAGCCAGGGAGCGGGATGAGCAGGGAAGGCCAGGTGACTTGGTCTGAGGCTGGGACCATGCACACCACAGTCTTGTTGCTTTGGTCCGGAACTGTCAACACCACAGTCCACATGGCTGAGGGCCAGAGATAGCCATATTCCCTGTGGGGGACACACTGGCCCCAGTTCTCTTGGCCATGAGCCTAGGGTTGCTCTTCTGGGCTAGGAACTGGGTAGGGTCTGTTTCGCTGCCTGGTGGGTTATAAGTTGTCCTTCCACAGAGCCCCCTGTGTGCCATCCTGACCCTTTACACCTGGCATGACCAGGCCCCTTAGTAATCATCTGCTGTGTAGCCTGAACACAATCCTTGACCCTCCTTGAGTACTGGTCATCTGCTGGATTCTAGGCTTATGGGCACTTCGGGGCCTACTCTTCCTGGACCCCGCCCTCCATGGGTATCCTTGGGGTATCCTCATGGGCCCAGAGTCCAGGACTGCTGCATGTACTGGGCCACAAGTAGCCATAGCAGAGTCTTGGACTTGGTGGGTAGTTGTGGTCACTGCTGCTGGGCCTTGGTGGGCCAGGCCTTTACATCCTGACAGGGACCCGGGAACACTGTACTTCAGAGGGAGAACGGAGGGCTCAGAGAGATGTGCCAACTCAGCCAGGCCAGATGTGACCTTCTCACTCTTGAGTCTGAGTCACCAAGTATGTGGCCCTGAGGTGCCTGTGGGCTGGTGACCAGGATGGGCTTGGAGCCCCCCCCCCAACCTGGGACACTGTTGAGTGGCCAGGCAAAACTCACACCTCTTCTCTCTTCTGTCTAGAACCCTGAATGGCAACTGCCCCACAGCCTGGCTGCCCAGAGCCCAGGAGCCACCGTGCCCTGAGATGTCCACCACTGTGTGGAGCACTCCCCAGACCTGCCAGAGCCCAGGCTGCTCTCGACTGGTCCATGTCCTGGGACGAGCCTCCGTTCTGACTGTGACTGCCCCATAGAAGGCTACTCTTGTCATGTGGGGCCTGGATGTAAGGCCCAGAAGGTCAGAACTGGACAGTCCCACAGACATGCAGCAGGTCCGTGGATGGGCCGGATGGAGGGGCCAGCAGTGGCCTCTATCTCAGGACATTCGAGAAGGACAAGGCGATTCCCCTCCCTTTGCTGATGCACCAGCAGACCTGTTTCCCATGGGGCCTTCCCAGGTGCCTCTGGTGACCGCTGCCTCCTCCATTTCCTAACTGGGGACACTGGGTAGCCAGCACCACCTGTTGGCCTCAGTGGTGGCCACTGGCTCTGGCCTCAGGGCCTGGGCTTAGTGGCCATCAAAAGGCAGCTGTGCCCGTGTGGGCCATCACCCTGCCCGTGCCCTCCAACCAGCAGTGGCCCTGCAGAGCCCAGCCCCTCCTCAGGGGTCCAAACCCCACTTTTCTAATCAGGAATGATTAATAAAGCTTGTGCTTCTCCCTGCTGGGCTCCGTGCAGCATCCTGCCCTCCTGGGGTGGGACCCTGCCACGGCCCCTCTCCTTGCAGGGGCCTGGGAGCACCGAGTTTCAGCCAGGGCTGCCTTCCCCAGAACGCTGGGTTTGGGGAGCTCTTTGGCTCCCATCTCGACTCAGGGTGAGATTTAGAGGCAGAGAGGCCGGGGTCTGAAGCTCCAAGGCCTTGCTCGCCTTCATTTCTTTGTGCACAGGCAAAATCACCAGGAAGTTTGCAAGAATAAAGAATCCCCTTACACACTTGTGAGCATTTTGCCCAGTGTGTCCTTAGCTGTCCCAGAACCTGCACCTCCACAGCCTTTGTGACCCACCCACGCTGGGTCACCTGCTGTGTGGCAGAGGGGGGGCTGGCCTCCAGGGTGTGGGGCCTGAGTGCCATAGGTCCTGGGGTCCCAGCAGCTTGATGTGCTTGGACTGCCGAGTGCTTCTGTGCAAAGTGGTAGAGATGGGACCTTGGCTGACCTACCAGAGCTGGCCCATCAGCTCTGATGTGTGGGACAAGTGCCCACTACCCTGTCCCCATGCCCAGGGACTCTGCTCTGTCATTTGTAGCAACATAAGATAAAAAAAAAAAAAAACCTTGCCTGGATCCCACATGGCCTGTGCCACCTCATTTGAGCTCGGGGCGAGTGCTTGAACTCCACCAGGCCCTGCGACGGCCCTCAGTCTTGCTCGGGTGAAGCGTTTCTCAGACCACGGTTCTGGGGTCGAGGATTGGAGGGTGGTTTCACCAGGATTGCTCCAGAGTGTTTTTTAACTTGGGGACTCTGGTGCTGGATGGCGGCTGTCCTCCCCAGGGAGTGGGGGAGGGGCAGCCTGTGTGTTGAGTACGGGGAACTAACTGTCATCGATGGCCTGGGCAGGGGCCCCTCATGGAATTCCAGCACTCTCTCCATTTAATGCATGTCCGTGCTGTGCCAGCCCTCTTCCTGCTGTTCCAGGTCTGTTTGTACTTCCCCACAGTGGTGTCCAGCACTGCCCTGGTCAGCAGGGATATCCTCTTGGGAGGAGACAAGCTGGGATCCTGTCCTAGACTGGAGCCTCCTGCCTGGCAGAATCCCTTACCCAGCAGAAACTGGTTCCTAGCCCTTGTTCTCTTTTTCCTGGTCCCCAGCCCTTCACCCACCACCCCCGGCACCCCACTGTATCTCCCAGCCCCTCTGCCCCCCACCTCCCTCTGGCATTGCCCCTGCACCCTGCTACGGGATACCCCATCATGATTCCCTCCCGATGAGATACCTGGGCCTCTCTCACCAACCTCTGTCCTCTCCTCCAAGCAGCCTCCCCAAGACACAGGGTGGGGGCAAGAGCCTCTCCCAGCACCCCCACTCCCCATTCTTTCCTTGTCCATCTGCGTGTCTAACCTGGAGTGACTCTAGCACCTGGTGCCTTAACCCCGTCACATAAGCCCCCAGCAGTCTCAGGTGTGATTGACCAATCAGGTCCCCAAATGACTGACAAGTCAAAGTGCTTATGGCTAAAATGGTCTGAATCTGGGCTTGGCTTTAAAATACTCCCGGGGACCCAAAGTAGGGGAAATGGACGGAACCCCATGGATTTGTGCTGACATCTGTAGACCCGGGGGCTCAGACACTGCCCTTTCTGCTTTTGTTAATGTCTGTCCTATAAAGAGAGTTTTTCAAGGTCGTCGTGGCATGGAATTTGTTCCCAGATGAAAAAGCAAGATGGGAAGATGTGCCCTGGGCCTGAAGTGGGCTTCTGTCAGAGACAAGGTGGCACTGTCTGTGGCAAGGGCCCAGCTCAGGTGCTGAGTCTCTGGTGGGGCCCTGGTGTGGGCTGGCAAACAGCCACCCGTGTGCCTGGTCCCAAGTCGGCAGCCGGATGTTGGCCAACACGTTGCATAGTTCCTCCTTTGCCAGGAGAGGAAACTCACCGAGACAGGGCTGCATGGGGTGCGGACATGGCTGTAGTAAGGCTGGACTGTCAACCATGTCACCCCTCCCTGGTGCAGGGTCCTGGCAGGCAGGGCACAGCTTCCAGGTCTGGAGCCCAGTGGTCCAGGCTGGTCATCAACCAGGCAGCTCAATGCCTGGGAGGAGGTGGGGACATCCACAGCCCCATCCCCTGGTGTGTCCCAACCCCCCATGCCATCCCAGGTGCCAGCTCCTGGCCCCCCACATCTCTATCCCCAGGTGGCATCCCCTATGCTCCGTCAGCCATGCCAGCTGTCCCCTCACTCCTGAGCAATCTGGCCTCACCGCCAGTGTGTGTTGGTGCCTTCAGGCCATCGCTGGGCTGGTCAGAGCTCAGCTCCGGGTGGCTCTTAGGGGCTTCCCTGACCGCTGTCCTAGGCTGCCCTCCCTGTTCACTATCCTGGCCCCCATTTGGGTTTATGCTTTGGATTAGAGTCACCATCCACATCAGCAGAGGTCAGTAAGGTGGTTAGAGAATCCCTTGAGCTGGTGTCTGAGCCTGGCCCAAGCCCAGAGCTGGTACTGGGAGAACAGAGGTCTTGCTCCCTGGGTCTCCTGAGGGCCAAGGGCTCTGCGTGCTGGGGGAAGTGGGCACCCTCAATTCATGCCTGTGCTTGTCCTTACAGACCCTTGGTCTGCCTGGTTCTCCCACCACCTGGGCCTCTCCCACCAGCCTCTGTCCTCTCCCCAAGCAGCCTGTGTCCCCGCACTGTCTGGCACACAAGTTGGTGTTCCATAAATGTCTGGGGTAGAACCTATTCACTCCTCCAAGGGTGCCAGACCCTATGTCACAGAGGCAGAGGGCCAGATGAAAAACTGAGGCCCAAGACTGTTAGAGCCAGTTCCCAGGTGCATGTGAGCACCATTGCTGGTCCCTAATGTGTCCTCAAACTCCCTGTACTCATCTGTGCAGCCAGCCCTGCCCAGGAGCCCAGGGACAGTGCTGTGGTAGGGGTGGGGTGTCAGGAGAGTGAACAGGGTGTGTGAGAAGCAAGGAGAAGGAGCCACTGAGTCAGGGAGACCCCACAGAGGGACATGCAAGGAGGTCAGGCTGGATGAGGAAGAAGGTTCTAGGCAGAGGGCCAGCCTGGGAGTGAGCCTTGAGGCCAGCAGGAGCTGCACCTGGCTTTGCAGGAACAGCAAGGTGGGGGCGTGGCAGTGTGAGAGTCACCTGGAACTGGGAGTGGCTATGAAGCGCTGAGGGCAGAAGGCTGGTTTCTTTTGTCCTTTTCCTATAATAGATAGAAAGGTTAGCTGGACAGGTGGGCAGGTGGATGGGTGAGTGGGTGGACAATATTATTGTCCACGTTATCTATGGACAATAGATAATATGGTTGATAGTTATGATAGCACCATAATTTGCATAAGTATCCCCCGAAGGTCATGTATTAAAGGGTTGGTCCCCAAGGTGGCACTATGGGGAGGTGGTATACCTTTAAAAGGTGGGTCCTAGTGGGGGTCTTTTAGGCTATTGGGTTCAGGGCTTTGAAGGGGACTGTGGAACCTCAAAACCTTCCTTGTTCTCTTTTTGGCTCCCTGGCTCCTGAAATGAGTCTTTGTTTGTTTGTTTGTTTGTTTGTTTAACCCAGGAGTACTTATTAACCACTGAGCCACATCCCCAGCTCAGGGTCTCACTAAGTTGCTTAGGGCCTTGCTAAGTTACTGAGGCTGGTATTTGTGACCCTCGACCTTGCTTCCCGAGTTGCTGGGACCACATCCAGCTTGAGGCGAGTGATTTTGCTCTGCTGTGCATCCCTGCCATGTTTACAGCCTTACCAGAGGCTGATCATGGAGCCAAACCTCCAAAACTGAGAGCTGAAGTACACCTTTTCTCTTCATAAGCTAACTGTCTCAGGTATCTCAATATAGTGATGGAAAGCTAACAGATACCTGTGGTGGAAGGATGAATGATAGAATGATAACTGAGAGATGGACTGATTGATAGGTAGATGGGTGATGGATGATTGATAGATATAATGGAGAGATGGATAAACAGATGTCAGGCTCAGTAGGTTATCCCAAGCCCATCCCCAGACAGTGTCCCCAGTGCGGAACTAGCTCTGGGCCAGCCTGAAACCCCAGCTCAGCCCCCTCCTCCCTTCCGGAGCGGTGTGCAGTCTCTCTTTGCTCAGTGCCCTGGCTTGCCCTCCTACCTGGCTGCGAACATTGGATGTGTCTTCTGAGCCTTGTTGGATATTCATGCTGTCTGTTCCTTGTGGCTCTGCTGTCCCCACTGTTGACCCTTTGAGGACCTGGGCCATTTGACACGGGTAGCAGGGCCAGGACCAGGGAATGGGGTAGGCTAGGAGGAGGGCCTGATCCAGGTGTGAAGGTGGCCCTTTCCTGCTGAACCCAGGGGGGGTCGTCCTCCTTCCCACACCCACTCTGCCCAGCCTCCCCTCCATTTCCCAGGAGCCTTCTCTCCCCCATGAGTTTAATGGGGATTTAGTAGGGGCGAGCTTCAAAGCAGATTTCAACTGCTTTGCTTTTGAAACTCAGGGAGTCCAAAGCTTTCATGGTGTTCTTCTTTAGCTCTCAAACACACATTTTGGGCCAGGTGCCGTGGTACGTACCTGTAATCCCAGGGGCTTGGGAGGCTCAGGCAGGAGGATCATGAGTTCAAAGCCAGCCTTAGTGAGGCCCTAAGCAATTCAGTGAGACCCTGTCTCAAAATATAAAAAAGGGCTAGGGTTGTGGCTCAGTGGTTGAGACCCCCTGGGTTCAATCCCCGGTGGGGGGAGGGCAACGCTCTCTTTTTGGGGAGATACTAATTCCGGTTGTTGACATGGATGTGGCCTGAGTAGGTGTCCCCAGCCCAGCACCTCTTCCTCCCCCAGCCTATGGAGGCTGCCAGGCCAGTTTCAGGCCAGGATAGACCCTTCCCCCAAAGCTTGAGTCTTCTGGGAAGTGGGGTGTGAGGACCCCCGAGACATGGCCATTCCCCTCAGGCTCCACTATAATATGGGTTATGCTCTCTGGTCAGATTAAAATTTGGGGGTCCCATGGTCACTTGACCGGAGCCTCCCCAATCCAGGCCCCAGCTGTCAGAAAGGGGGACATGTACCAGTCCTCTTGTGCCTCAAAAGAGGTCCTTGTTCTCTGACCCACATTACAGGTGATGGGGCCCAGCAGTGAGGTGACCCCAGTGACGGAACAGCATCCCTCCCTCTTTCCAACTCCTGAGCACCCCTCAGGTGCTGGAAGCCATGTGGACCACGAGAGGCTAACCCCCTCCAAGACCCAAGTGAGCCGTGACCTGTGTCTGGCTGGACCTGGGGCTCGGGGACATTGGCAGGGCCCCTGTGAGCCATCTGCAGTGGGGGAGAAGACCCCACCTAGCAGGTGCCGACCCAGTGGGAATGGAAATGGTGACACTACAGAAAAGCAGTGTCAGTGCACCCCCAAATCCAACCCTGCACCTGCACACGTGTGCAGTCATCAACCCTGTGTTGTGCAAGATGCAGATGCATTTCCTGCCCTGGGCTCGTGTGCCCTGTATCCTCGCTGGTCCGGCTCAGCCAGCCCAGAGCTCCACCAAGCCTCCTGCTCTCCTCTGCAGCTGCACCTCCTCTCCCTTGTGACGAACTTCTGGTAATGGGAGCTCTCCCCGCATCCTGGCTGTCCCTACCAGCCCCTGCAGAGTTCTGGGAATAGTGTCCCTGGAGCGGCCACTGTTCTTACTTGTGTGTCAAAAGTGTATCCTGGAGTAGGTGACATTCTATTCAGGACCTGAGGATGAGTCTGTTGGTGGATGGGGAGGGATCCCCAAGCAGGGGGAGTGCCTACGCCTTATACAAGAACCCTTCCACTGTGCTCTCCTCCGTGGGCTCCAGGCTCGGATGGGAGGCCTGTGGAGGACCAGCCAGGTGGGAGGTGGCAGATGGGAGGTGGGGCTTGCAGTGAGGGTCTTTGAAAGCCACAGTCACAGGCTCTGAGGCTACCTGGGTCAGGAGTGGGACCCAGGTGACTAGAGGCTGGGAGGGGCAGCCAAGGACCATCTGTGCCCAGGGGCTGGCAGATTGGGCCTCAGGGCAGGGCCTCTGTGGGTCTCAAATGGAAGGAGAAAGTCAGCAATCCTACGCCAGGTGGACTCAAGTCCAGGGGACAGGCTTGTGCTGTTGGTCCCCTCTTGGGGACCTTCTGGGCCTCGGGAATCATGGCCTTCGGCCTTTTCACAGTCCTGAGGAGGTGTGTTCTCTGTGGTCTCAGGTGGGGCCAGCCCGGGACCTTCCCAGGCCTTTGGCCTGAGGCCTTGCCTATTTCTGGACCTCCAGGGACAAGTCCAGCCTGTGCACATGCTGGACACAAGTGTCTGTCCCCTTTACAAGGTATGTGTCACCTTCACCCATGTGTCTCTGTCCCTTCACTAAATGCTTGTTACCTTTACCAAGTGTGAGTGTAGTGGCACCCCCTTCTCCACAGAAAATCTTCACTAAGCTTCTCCAGAAATCTTTACTATGGTGAAGATTTTAGGACTGTCCGCAGAAGAGTGTACAAAAGAGTTCAATGTGGGTAAACTTCCTGTTTTCCTGTTGCTCTATTTTACTTGGCCACTGGCCTGGAAGAAATCAGCACTCCAGGTGCTGGACACCCCTTTACTAGTATTTCACAAACATTTATCCAGTAGAGTAGAAGTGTGTTTGCAAATGCAAAGTGAGATAATAAAAAGACAAATCCTTTAACAAAGCCTCTGGCCTTGAGCTGGGCTTCACGGAGATGTCTACATTTCTAAGATGAGAGAAGTTACCCACTGGGCTCCATGGTAACAGCTGGCAGGGGAGGAAAGAAAAGGGAGAAGAAGCTCTCCCCTTCTCAGGTGCTGTCCTTGAAGGGTTAACTTGCCCAGAACAGCGAAAGGAAGAGCTGCTTTTGTGTGAACTTCTGCAGACTGTGAGCTTCTGAGCCCCTCCCCTTATGTGCTGGGTATAAAGTTCTGAAACTACCTAGACTTGGGGTTCAGGGGATTAATTGATTACAGCGAAAGCTGAACCCTCTGATCCAAATAAAACTGTTTCCTGCTATCTTCGGTCCCCTGCCACATCTGTCCCCTGCAACATGAGGGGTGCTTTCCAGTGGTAAATAGTGGTAAATTCATAAAGCTCTCTCGTGGGAACAGCACTGTAACAGCTTTGCTCTACCAGCTGTGTTCGGCAAGGAGGGTTCAGAGCAAGGTTCCCTTGTGACAGACAGACAAACAGAGGCCTGGAGACTTGGAAATCCACACCTTGGCCCTGCAGTTTGGAGGTAGGGGAGCAAGACGGTAATGGGGGCTGTCCCCAAAACCACTTCATCACTGGCTACATGGCGTCCTGGCAGGTGGGAAGCCCCGCTGGTGTGGCTTTCCTTTACCCTCCCTCAGTTCTCTTGAATGAGCACAGGAGTTGGCAGAGAGGCATCTGGGAGCACCACCCACAAATCGCGTTTGCCACTCTCACGTGCTTCATGATCCTGAGTCGTGAGCACCCCCTCTCCCAAAGGAGCCTGGCCCTGTGCCCATGTGTCCACTTGTGGTGTCATCCCAGAGTTAAGGCCTGCCATGGCCCCTTCCACGTGCCTCTGGAAACCCCCCGTGGAAAATGCACACTCACCATGATTCTGTGTGCTGCAAATGTTATTGTTTCCCCAAAAAAGGCTGGTGGGGAGGGCCGGCAGGGAGAGGCAATCAGGTGAAATCATCAGGGGCCCTGGCTCAGGCCCCGCAGCCAGGGCCTTGCATGCATCTGTGTTCACATGCACATGTGTATGTGTGCACGTGCTGTGTAGACATTAAGGAGTGTGTACACTTGTGCAATATGTGAGGACACATGTGTGCATACACATGCATGTGCATAACTACTGTGCACATGTGTGTACTTGTGTGTATGAGTGTGCAGTGGGTGAGAGGCAGTGGTGTGGGCAGAGGGCACAAGGAGTGCCCCTCATGCTGGCCTCTTGGCTGCTGTGTGACTTGGCTCTGGGCTTCCGTTTTCTCTTCTCACAGTGAGGGCAGCAATGTCCCAACAGAGAGCTTGTGACTGGGTGGAGTTGCAGTTGAGGGTCGGGGATGTCCACTGGCCTCAGCCTTGGGGAGTCCCTCAGAGGAGATGCCTGTCAACGTGGTTCACACTGCCTAAGGCAAGAGGCCCTGCCGGGGGGGGGGGTCTGCTGATGGAAGCAAGGGCAGAGCACCAGGCCCCTGGTTTGTGTTCACCTTCCTGGTGTCCACAAGGATACTTCCAGGATGGGTCCTGAGGCTGAGGCCGGCGGTGGAAACAAGATGGGCAGTCCCATCAGTCGCGGGAGCAGACCCTGTTCCAGAGGCACAGGGGCCCCAGTTTCAGGACACATGAAAGGCTGGCTGTGGCCAAATACCAGGCCCAGGGCAGGACATGAGAAGCCAGCCCCCAGGACCTCAGATGCATAGTGGCCTTTTTCATTTCTTAAAGATCTAAAAAGTTCTGTGGACTGCTTTGTTCCCAAAGTCTAGCTTTCTTCCCATGGGCAGGGTGGCTCCCTGCCATAAGAGTGACCACACATGTATCTGACATGGCTGAAGCCTGGTCCCTGCACCTGCCCAACCATGCTTGGCAGCACCGACTCCTCATTCACCCTAATGATGGATGGGGTGGGCTTGAGGGTTCTAACTCTGTTGGGACCTCTGTTCCCAGGTGATAGTGGCTGGCCTGGGGTGTGAAGGAGCTAAGGCTCTGGTGGCTAGATAGTGTCCAAGAGGCCAAGGGAGAGGACCTGGCAAGGAGGGTGGATGCAGGGTGTTTCCTTGGACAATCATAGGAGAGGACAGGGACAAGGTAGACTTGAGCTCAGACCTGGCCTAATATCCTCTTTCCCCCTCTACTACCTGAGTGACACTTTTTCTGGGCCTCAGTGTCCTCATTAGGAAAGTGGGGATAACGGCCCCTACCTTCCAGGTTTGTTGGGGGAATCAGACTTAACACATGTGAATGTTCAGAGCAGCTGGTACCCCCACTGCAGGCCTACGGAGCCCACTGCTACCCCCAACCCACGGTGGCCAGGCCTGGGATTCAGCGTCAGCAGCAGAGCTGCCAGGCCAGCGGCCCAAGTCCACCTTCCCCACCTAGGCCCATGGGGCTGGACAGAGACCAGATATGGGGACTACCAAGGGTACTAGGCAGGAAGAGTCAGAAAGGCTCAGAGGTGGAGCAAGAGTGGGGACAGTGTGGAGCACAGCATCAGAGGACATCTGACACGGTGAGCCTCGGTGGGGGGCACCTTGCCCTGGGCCTTGGCTGAACTCAGGTACGAGGAGCACCCTCTGACTCAGCCCACTCTGGAGCAGCTACAGTCAGAATCATGTAGGATCCTGAGATGAGGGAGAGACAGGCTGAGCAGACTGAACGTTTAATATCATAAAGCACCTTGTGGGATAAAGGTTCTTCATATAGAAATTATAAATAGTGAAAAATAGCATTTAGAAAAAGGAGTGCTGGCCCGGGGGCGGGCAGCCACGGGATTCTTTGGTTGAGCAGAGGGCAAGATCCTCTAGGTCTGGGTCTGTCACAAGGCCCTGAAGTCATCTGCCAGGAAGGCCAGCAGGTAGCGGCTGACATGCCTGTCGATGATGACAGGTGAGAAGCCAAGGATCCGCCGGGCCCCTGGCAGCACTTTGGGGTCTGGAAGACACGGGAAGGAAAAATGTAAGAGCCAGCCGTGAAGGGGACTCTGTTCTGCCTGGCCAGGTCACAGAGAACTGGAGCCACCACCACTCCCTCCCACTCTGTCACCTCCTCTCATTCACAGTCTGGGTGTTTGAGTCCACAGACAAGATCCAGGCAGACCCTGGAGCCCAGGGCTCCCTGGGAGGCCCACAGGCCTTCAGTGTGAGGGCTCTGGGATGTGCACCTGGGCCCCACACCCTTCCTGGGGCGACAAATTCAGGCACCACAGAAAAGAGAGGTGGGGCCATCTGCCCTGCATGGCAGTTGTCGGCCCTCAGCGGTCTCCTGCCTGCCAGGCCTGTGACACCACTGGCAGAAGGACTGGAGGCTCGGGAGGTGGCCTGCTCAAGGGCCCCACATGGCTCGAGCTCACAGGTGTGGCAGGGCTTTGCAGCTGCCCCTCCTTCCCAGGCTCCTCATTCTCTGATGCTGGGGGGAAGCAGGAGCCACCAAGGGCTGGGGGGGGGGGTGGCTCCACACACCCAATCCCTTATGAGCCCTGCCAGGTGGTCCTGAAACCACGTCACTGCACAGGTGGGGAAACTGAGGCAGGAAGAGGCCAGAGGTTCCTGCCAGACGGGCCTCAGGGCCGGCTCCTGGTCAGGGGCTGAGCACAGGCAGGCCTGGGATGCAGCCCTGTTCTCCTGGGGTCTCTTGAGGGCCTACCTGTACCCACCTGGAGGGCAGCAGTAGAGGAAGAGGGCCAGTCCAGCGGCCAAGCCAAGGCCCGCCAGGAAGCTCATGGGTCCTGGGGAGAAACAAGTGTGAACAGGCCCCTGCCCCAAGCCAGAGCAGCTTAGGGGGCCTGTCTACCGAAAGAAAGCCAGGAATGGAGCCCGACTTGGGATGGAGCAGCCCCTGGGACAGAGCCGGAGCCCTGAGGGTGGGAGGAGAGAGAAAGAAAGAGGGGAGGGAGGTGGTGGGGGGCGTTACCCCTGTCACTCAGCTCATGGCTCTCGCTGCCCCAGTCGAGCTCTGTGCAATCTGAGTTTTCTGGAAACAAAATCACAGAGCAGTTAGTCACGGGCCGAGCCCGAGAGCAAGGTGGTCACCTCATGGGAAATGCAAGGCAATGCCACCTCCTGAGGCCACAGGCCCTCCCATGGCCACACAGTGCTGTGTGGCTCTGGCCAGGCCAGGACTTGGCAAGTCAGCCCCCTCAGGGAGCCCTGTGGTTTGGGGTCTTCTTTGGTCCAGTTACTATGACATCATGGTTGTTGGCCACAAGACACCAAATGCAGCATCCATCGTTCAGCCAGCTACTGGCAGGTGGAAACTGTCTTACTAGGGGCAGCTGGGCTGGGGCTTCTCCCCAGGCCCCTCCTTGGTTCTTTCCAGGAAGCCTGTCTGCTGGGCAGGCCCTGGGGGCTTCTAGGACCCACAGAAGGTGCTTTACTTTCTGCAATGGCACAGGCCCTAGCTACATTCTGAGGACCCCAGGAACATGTGTGGCTGGGGTGAGAGGGCCTGCGTACTCTGCCCTCAAGTGTCCATAGCGTGGAACCGTGAGGTCCAGGTAGGCCTCTAGGGATCAAAGACACAGGCCTGAGCAGCTTGGACTGAGCCACGTCATCACTCTGGTTGGGGGCGGCAGCCCCTCCTCCTCCAGCCCCAAGCACAGTAGCCTCAGAATGGAGCCACAATTCCAGCATTGTTGTACCCTCCCTGGTCCCAGAAGCTCAGAGGACCCCAGACCCTTGGGACTTGCACACCTCCCAGGGCCTGGGGATACACTGTCTTTGAGACAAAACTCTCTAAATCAAAATGCGCGAGCCCTAACTGGCCATCCATGCCTGCGGATGCCCTATAGAAACCCCCGCATGCTCAGGCAAGCTGTGGCAGAAGGTGACAACGTCAGTGTCTGCCATGAAACAGGTCACTCCAAGAAGGGATGGCCTGGGAACACCATGCAGCCATAGGACAGGGCTGCCATCAGTGTGGACAGGAGAGACCCGTGGTGAGTGAAGTTAGGAAAGGAAGGAGGAGCAGATGTAGGGGAGGCTGGCCTCTGAAAACTGACCTGAGAAGGAGGGACAGACTGAAGGAGGAGAGTGGGGAGAGAAAGAGAGAAACAGAGACCTGGAGATAGGAGGAGAGAGAGGAGGTAGAGAAGGAGAAGTGGGGAGACAGAGGGAGAGAGGGGAGCAGAAGACAGGAATAGACAGGCAGAGAGATCCCTGCTGGGGTGACACTCTCCCAAGGTGGAGGTGCAAGAAGGAGGGATGCCCAGGCCTGGGCCGCCGCAGACTCAGAGGGCCCTGATGCTGTGCACGCCATCAGCAGCCAGCCAGGATGTCCTGCCTGGCCCTCGTGGAGGGTTAGTGGGGGGGACTTACGCAGCACGTGGCGGCTGGGCAGGCAGCTGTGCAGGGGCTGGGCGTGGATATACAGGGCTCGGTAGAACTCCTGGCAGTCCCGCTCCCCGCTCCGCTGCAGATGGCTCAGGAGGTCACAAAGTCGTAGGCGCAGGGACACCTTGGGGTTCCGAAACTGGGAAAGGAAGAAAGAGCAGGCTGGAAGGGGTGAAGGTAGGTCAGGGCAAGGTGCTGGGTTCAGAGCTCCCAGCAACAGGGTCCACCCACAGATGGCAGTGCCTGCAATACCCATGGCCTCTTAGCCACATCACGTGGCCCTGACAATGCCACAGCCATGGGCACTGCTGCCTTACTCTTTGGGTGGTGGGGTGGGGGGAAAACATTCTGGGGAAAAAAACAGGCAGAGGACAGCATCCTGCAGCCACTGATGCGACGCAGTGTGGCTTCCTGTGGGACTACAGCAAGTTTCTTCAACCCTCTCAGTCTTGGTTTCTTTATTTATAAAAAGGGAATAGTAAACCCACATGGAAAGATCGTTACAGGGTATCAGTGAAGTCATGGCATAAGTGGCAACTTCTGTGAATTTGCAGTCCCTGAGAACAAGTTTCCAGTATTTAAAAATGAGTTGAGAAATGACTGGGCTCTTCTGACGAGCGTAATGGGTGAACATGTGGTTATAAAGGTCAGTGGACAGAGGGCTTGGACAGGGACCAGGAGGCTGTGGCCTGATGCTTCCCCTTGGTGGTGACGTACATGGCTACAGGGAACCACCAAAGCGTGACAAGAGCCAACAGGAGTGTCTGGTGTAGAGTGGTTCCCCTTTCCACTGTAAAAACACCTAAAAGCTTTCAAAATTTTAAAGGTGGGAATGAATTAGACATTTAGTTACGGCCTGAGATGCATTTGAGTTGATCATTTTAAATCCTTCTGTGACTTTTAAAATGGAGCAGCACCTGAGTCTGCAGCAGCCCACTTTGGGTCTAGCTCTGTCCTGACCAATCCTGCCTGTTCCAGGAGAGCCCACCCCTCAGGGCAGCCTTATAAGTGGCCCTGTGACTCTCACACCAAGTGAGGACTACAGCTCCAAGTTGGGAAGGGACTCATTCAGGGTCACCCAGTGGCGAGGCCACGGGCAGGACCTGAACTCCAAAGATCTTGTGGGTCTCTGGCACCAGCTGCCCAGCCCTCCAGTCCTGGTGACTGCTGCCAGGGAACGGGCGTTTAGGGAGGAGCTGGGGCTTGGGTCAGGGCATGCTCAACTCTCTCACCCAGTGTCCCTGAGCCCTGGGGCACCCTTTAGTGTCCCTTGGCCCCATAGGAGTTGGACAGGATTAGACCTCCTGGGACAGAGCTCAGGAACTGCATCTCAAATGTCACATTCAGTGCAGCCAATGTGGCATCTACAGCTCTGAGAAAGCCAGGTGTGACCTCACCTCCTGTGATGGATGACCCAGGGCATGTGACAGCTTCTTGGGCCGCAGCAGCCTTTTCTGTAAAAGGGTGATGATGGTGGCTACTCGCAGGGACCCTTCTGGATGGAGAGCACCCAGGAACTACTTTCCTGACACATATGAGCCAGTCCCCCCCATAGCCTGTCAGTACCCAGGGCTTCATGCCCACTTCCCAGATGGGAAGCTAAGGTCCCAGTGGACCGACCTCCCTCAGCATTGCAGAACAGGGCAGAGTGAGCTTGGCTATGAGGCAGGCCAGCACCTGTTGGCCTGGAGCCTGGCTGCCCACCTCAGAGGGGCCAGGTTCCAGCCTCACACAGGCGAGGAAGCAAGTCTTCGCCTCTTTTCATCCTTTGGAAATGCAGGGAGGAGCGGCTGTGGAGCTCCAGGGCGACGCCAGCAGGAACCTTCCATCCCTCCCTCCTCAGCCCCTCTCTGCTCTCCCTCCCAACCTCCTGCTGTCGGGTGCTATTGTATGTTGTCATGTGTCACCTCCTGTAGCCCCTCCACAACTCTGGAAGGGGCAGCAGATGTAAGGACACAGGAAGAGACAGGCTGATGTTCTGGGTCTGCTGGGGTCACTCCACAGAGTTTCGACTTGGGCAGCTCTAGTGCCTGGGCCCAGGGGTGTCACCGTGAGCTACCCTGAAACATTTGGTGTGCCATCCCCTGAGAAGATGACCACAGTGCCTGCTCCCCCCAGTCTGGAAAGGAAGGGGATCAAGAGGCATCTTGGGTACCCCCACCCTCACCTCCTCAGCACCTTTTCGGCCTCCTTGTTGGTGAGGATCTGTGGGTAGTAGCGATTCAGCTGAAGGATAATCCTGTCCACCTGCTGCTCACTCAGGCGCCCTTGGACTGTCAGGAAAGGCGTGTCCTGCACCAGGCGGTCACAGTAGGTCTGATCTGAAACAAATGCAGGTAGCACAGGACATGAGCCAGCGCAGCTCCATGGGGTCCAAAGACAGCACCCTTAGTTCTGGTCGTAGGATGCCCCACACCCACTGGGAAGGCAACACGCTCTAGGGGACACACCTGCAAGGTTCACAGGTCCCCCACGCTGCACAGCGGGCATCAAGTGCAGGAGAGCTGTGCCCTGCCCACCAACATGGCTGGCCAGGGATGGATGGGGGCAAGCACAGCGGGAACCCCAGAGGGGCTGCATTCTCTGCCCCTTTTCTATGCCCAAGGGCTTATCATAGGAAATAAAACTCAGAGAAATGAAAAAGCCACTTTCCATGGGGCCATCTGGAACTAGTCCGGGTCCAGGGAGGCTGCAGGCAGCTCAGAGAAGGCCCAGGGGCTGTGCAGCTCCCCTGCCACGCAGATGCAGATATGCAGGGCTCAGGGGCCTGTGCTGGCATCACCCTGGCACAGAGCATGTCTAGAAGGCCTTGAGAAGCTTCCGCCAACAACAAGCCCTCCCAGGGAGCTGGGATGCTTTGTCTCTTCTCTTACAGAATCTTTTTAAAATCATCATTGTTCTACCGTCTTCTCCATTAAGAACTTGACCAAACTGTATTATGTTCCATATATGAATACACTACAGTGAATCTCACCTTTATGTATATCCATCAGGCAGTAATTTAAAAAAAACTATAAATAAAAGAAAGATCAGTAAAGGAAAAGGAACAGGGGAGGGAAGAGAGGAAAGGGGGATGAATTAGAGCAAATTACATCCCATAATATTATATATAACTGAAATGAACTCATAACAAAAAAGAATGCTTCACAGAGGACAGGTCTTTAAAGCTGAGGGGTGGTGGGAGGTGGGCAGGCACAGAGAGCACAGGATCCCTGTGGGGACTGGGGCCACTTAACTTGAGGACATTATATGTAATCTTCACGTTTCTGTGTGTATCTGGAACGTACACAAAAGGAAATAAGCGAGGCTGGTGCTGTAGCTCAGGGGCAGAGCACTTGCCTAACATGTGTGAGGCACTGGGTTCGATCCTTAGCACCACATAAAGACAAATAAAATAAAGGCATTCTTCCATCTACTACTACACCAAAAATTAAAATTAAAAAAGTAATAAGGGAATAAAAAATGTGTTACAACAAAAAAAAATGAACTAAACACAAAAGCAATAATGGAGGAAACAAGGGTCCAAAAAAGTTACAAAACATACAGAAAACAAGGAGCAAAATGGCAGAAATAGGTCGTATCAGCAATTACTTTAAATGTAAATGTAAATAGGTTAATCTCTCTAATCAAAAGGCATAGATTAAGCTGGGCCCAGCTGCTCAGGGGGAAGACTGCAAGTTTGAAGCCAGTCTCTGCAACTTAGATCCTGTCTCAAAATAAAAAAGGATTGTGAATGTAGCTCAGTATCCCTGGCTTCAATCCCCAATAAGTAACATATGCGTGCACGCGCGCGCGCGCACACACACACACACACACACACAAACATATGCGCGCATGCGTGCACACACCCCCCCCACACACACACACAAAAGAATTGAGCAGACACTATGAGATGTACAATAAGCAAATAAAAATGCTTAACATTACTAATTGTTAGGAAAATGCAAATCAAAACTATGCTAAAGTAGCACTTCATACATACTCATAGCTAAATACTAAAAGAACTAGTGTTGGGGAAGCTGTGAAGAAGTTCAAGGTCTACTTCACTGCAGGTGAAAATGCAAAATAATGCAGCCACTGTGTAAAACAGCATAACAGTTCCTCAAAACCATAAAGAGAAATTTTAAAGAAAAAATGGGGGTCACAGAAAGCAGATCAACCCCTAATCTAGGAGGAGATTATCTAAGAAGGAGTACAAAAGATCAGAGTGACAAATGAGCTGTCTTGATTCTGTACAGGCTGATAGTTACACAGCTATGGACGTTTGTCAAAACTTATCCAATTACTCACTAAAAACTACTGCATTTACTAATAAGATTATACTTCTGTAAGGTTGACCTTTTATAAAATAAGGTCATCATGTTGGAAAAAGTGGGCCCCTTTCTCTAGTTTCAATTCTGGGGAAGGAAGCTGCTCTGGTTCACAGCCATTGCCTCTGCCAGGCCCATGCTTTGGCACATCAGCCTAAGCCATCACCATGGCCACACCGGAGGCGATTGGGGACTAGGAACCCTGGCTGGCCCAACATCCTGTGTGGAAGATGGATCACCAACAGCCCAGCCACAGTGAGGGGTCGCCCTAAGCACGGGGTCACCCAGTGACCTACCAAAGTCACGTGGCCAGGTGTACTGGGTAGTCTGGCCTCCTCTCTCATTGAAGAGCGAAGATGAACTAGTTGCATGGAGCAACCCCCTGTGGGGTAGGCCATACCCTCCATCCTTCCACCAGCTATACACAACCCTGCTCTTGTTCTCAGAGAAACTGAGGCACAGAAAGCAGATAAGGTATCTGCTCAAGACTCCAGTCAGCTGGGAAGTAAAAATTGCAAGGTCAGGACCTGGGTACAGTTGCATTGGGGCCTCCTCTTGGCATCCAGATGTTCTGCCTGTCTCATTAACATACAAATCAATGATGTAACTGGCTATATGGGTCTGCTCCCTGCCAGACAGGAGCAAGCTCCAGGCTGCCTATCCAGTGCTGTCTCCCCAGGGTGCACTCTGCCATGTACACAAAGCCAAGCATAGTGTGCGCTCACTAAGGAGTTCTGGAATAAATGGGTACTGGTCCAAGGCCCACGGGTGAGGTCTGTTGGTGGACAGTGGCCAGCATCCTCTAGCAGCCTCCTCCCACCCTGCAAGCCGCTACCCTAGCAGGGCTTCTGCTGCCCACAAGCCATGAGTCACAGAAGCCCTGAGTCACCTGGCATGGGCAGCACAGCCCAGGGGCTGGGGCTGGCTGCATGGCTCCAGGCTGGGCTTCCTGTGGTTCTTATGAGCTCCGCATGCAAACCACACATACACAGCCACTGGGAAGCACCAAAAGACACAAGCAGGGCCCCCGCCTTGGAGCCAGGCCCTGGTAAACAAGGCCAAGACTGTTTTCATAGGATAAAGGAAAATGGATTGCCCTGTGAAAAACCCACACATACTTCTGCTAAGACCCACCCATGCCCTCGCCTTCCTGCCCAGCTGATATCAAGCAAATGGATGCCACTCTTGTCACCCCAATCTGAATTCTTTCTCCTCAGCCCAGACCAAAGCCCTCAGCCTGGCATCTAGGGCCCTAGGGCAGTTTTCATCAGACCCCAACAGGCCCCAGAGCCCGCCTGCTTGGGCCAAGAGCCCACAACCACGCCAGGGTTGAGAACAACTAGTTAACTGGTACCCAGCCTATTGTCCTCCTGAGTTCCTCTAGCCCCACCCTACTCGGGTCCAGACCCTTAGGCATCAACCGTCTTCCAAAATCTCTTCCAGAAGCCCCTCTTGTCCCAGCACCCAGTTTAACTAAGCTAACTCCACAGCACACCACGGGTCGGGAAACTTCAGCTGAACACCTGCCCTGGCAGACACTGTCTTCAGTGTTCTCCAGACACCTGCTCATGTGTGCTTGCTGGAGTGAGAAATGTCTAGAGGTCTAGCAAGGAGATGGGAGGAAGAAAGGGTGCACTGTTTCCACAGTCTTGAGGACCCCTGCCTGGCTGTGGCCTCTCAGTTGGAGGGTCCCTTCATCAAGAAGCCTTCTCTGGCCCCCTGTTCCCCTTGGAGTGAGCTACCTCTATATTCAGCGAGCCCAGCTCCTATCATAGCCCCTAAAGGCCAACACAGCTGCAAGCTGTGTGTCTCAGGCATCCTGATGAACTTGCTAAAGGAGCTGGGCACTGAAGGCGCTGGGGCCAGGGCTCTCACTCTGCCTCTGCCACTTTGTTTCCTGGATCATATACAGACATAACATTCCCCAGGAAGTGACCAATGCAGGACCCAGTACATACTAGGTACTCAGAAATGGCAACCACAAATAGGAAGGGTGTGTGGCAATGACAAAAGGGAGCAGGTGGCAGCTGGGATCTCCTCTGGCCTGGTATCCTGGAAGTTACTAGGTTCCAGCTCATGAGTCCCTATTTTTGTGCAGGACTCAGGCCAAGACTCCAATGAGTGCAGAGGAGGGGAGTGAAGACTTCTGGAGCCACTCTGACCCCCAGGGTCACCTCATGTGGCAGAAAAGTGAGACTCTCAGGAACAAGGTGTAGCATCTGGGAGCTCCCATATTCCCCCAACTGCTCTGCCATGGGGTCCCTCACTGGCCCATCACTCCCGTGAACTTCTTTCACAGGGAAAAGTCCACAGAGCAGGAGATGGGAAAGAAGGTGTGTGGCTCCCCCAACCAGAGGCCCTGGGGAATGGGGGAGGCAGGCTGGAGCCACTAAGTCTGGAACACAAATGTCTTGAGGAGAGTCCAGCTGGTGTCTCCGATTTCCCCAAGCCTGTCTGGGGTAAAGGGGTGCGGCTGGAACCCGAGGGAGCAGGAAGTGCTAGAGTCCGAAGAGTGCCACACAGTGCCCAGGAACGCAACGCCCCCGGTGCCCCTTCCTCCAGGTAGTTGGGATGAGTTTGGTTATCTCCCTGCCCAAATCACTGCGGCCCCACAGTGAGTACCACTTCCTACTTCCAGACCCAATCCCATCCCGGGACGCCTCTCCAACCCCCAGCTGCAGCAGCAGGGCCCGACCTCGGCACTGCACTGCGCCCGAGCTCACCTGTGATCTCTGCCTCCTCGGTCCGAACCTGGCGCCCCGCCCTCCGTGCCTGAAGACCCCAGGCGCCCACCGCCCCACCGCGCAGAACCCAGGGAAACCCCGACACGCGCGATGCTGCACCCGAGTGGCCGCCAACAGCTGACGACCAAGGTCACTCGGCTCCTGCCGCTGGCCTGGCCCTGCGCCCACCTGTCATGGCGGCCGGCACGGCTGTCCGCCCCTCAGTCCGCCGCCCGGCCCCCCGGCTCCGGTGACCGCCGCCCGCAGGTCGGGCCCTAAGCCCCGCCCCTTCCCGCTAGTCCTCGCCCGAATGCGACGGCGACGTCGCCGCCAGCTCTAAACCCCACCCTTCGACTTGCCCCGCCTCCTCGCGGGCTGGGCTACGACGCCGCGAGGAGCTCCTAGCCCCGCCCCTTCCAGATGGGCCACGCCCAGGAAGTGCCGGCTGCGCACCGCTAGGCTTCTAAGCCACGCCCCTCAGCCGAGACCCGCCCTCGCGGTCCTGGGCTTCGGCGCCGCCGGGACCACTGAGCCCCACCCCTCGCCGAAGCCCGCCCCTGAGGGCGCCGCCCAGAGTCCCGCTCCCCTAGCGTCATTTCTGACGCCGCTGGGAGCCCCGAATCTCGGCCCCCGTTGGCCCCGCCCCTCGGCCAAGTCCCGCCCCCAACAAGCCTCTCCCAAAGCCCAAGAGCCCCTCCCAGGCCGCGAGCCTCCGAGTCTTTGGCCACGCCCCGAAGGCCCCGCCTACTTGCCGGGTTGAGATCCTGGAGGCCTGGGTGCTGCCAATCTCCTGCCTTTCAGCTCTGCCCCTGACTACCGCACCTACCTTTGACTTGAGGAAGCCGAGACTCAGAGAAGACAAGATTTACCCAAGGTCAAGCAGGAGGTCAGTCCAGGGGCAAAAGTCCAGTGGGCATCCATAGCCCCCAGAGGTCAACCAAAGTAAGTAGGGCTTGAACAGTGACGTTCCTCCAGTCCAGGGGAGACTTGGGACTCAACAGTGTGGCCTGGGTGTGGTGGTTTCCCATTGGGGCACCATCTTTAAAAGGAAACACTGGCCTGGCATTGTGGCCCTAACTAGGTGTTGCGATGGCAATACGCAGTCGAGGGGGAGAAATAAAGAATGTCCACGCACTTCTGCCTTTGTCAAGTCACTCAATACAATTTCACTCTATAGGTTCTTAAGCAAGAAAATGACAATCCTTAATGCTAGGCACTGCAGTAGACATAATCAATTCACAGCAAACAATTGTAGATTAATTTTAAGCACTGCAAACACACCTAATCATGACAGCTCATGACAGACATTCCCTCTGCATGCTAAGTTCAAGTGTCAAATCAAAAATCTCATGCCTTAGGCTTTAAGTCCAGAAGATGCACACTCACTCAGACCGTGGTGATCAGGTCAGGAACCAAGGCAGGCTTCTCCTGGGCTGGTTGAAGAAAGGGTCATCATAGGGAAAAGTCACCATTTACACCAGGGTCAAGATGTGGCTGTAGAGTTGGAGAGCAGTGGATCAGGCAAAGGATGAGAAGAGTTGAGATGTCGGTCCAGGTCCTCATTAGTCTCTCTGGCATGAGGGCATCAGTGTCAGCTGGCTGAATGTCTGTTCGTTTGCTCCTTCATTTATACTAAATTTTGGGACTTTTGACCACCCTTTCAATCCCTATCAGCTGCCACCAGATCTCTCAGCAATGTCATTTACCCTGGGGTTAAAGTATCTGATCTGGTGGTCCCCACCCTGATTTTCTTGAGTTTCCCCCTTATGGGGCGAGGACAACATGCCAGAGACTTCACTCTGAGGTTGGGATGAAGTGACTTGTTTGTGCCTGAGAGCCACACCGGAGGGCTCCATTAGGGGTGCCTGGTGAGACTGCAGGTTTCAGACTGGAGTTTTGAATTGGAGTTGTCTGCTCAGGCCTAAGGACATACTTACACTAGGGAAGTCAGTTAACCTGCCTGAGCCTTAATTTCCCCACCTATAAAATGGGTGGCTTTGGACAAATCTCTTACCTTCCTGCCCACTACCCCGTCAGTCATAGTCCTGGCCTTTCCAGTTCTGATGCCCACCACAGGAAGCCCTAACCCCATATGATGCAAATGGGCCCTGTCCCAGCTATGAAATGGAGACCTGTTATGTAGGGGGGTGGTGACCAGGGCCTTAGAGCCATCAACAATGGACAAGTATTTGGTTTTACTTGTCTTCTCTTCCTGTGCCAGCTGTGCCGAATGAGCACACTAATTTGATGTGTTGGAAGCTGACTAGGAATGGGGGCCCAAGCTCAGAGTTCGCTTCTGGGACAGCACAATGGTCTCTTCGGTCCATGTGACCTGCATCACTGTGCCTCAGTTCTCCCCTGTGCTTCAGCCTCTCTTTCTAAAGGGGGCTTATAGGGTAACCCTGAGATTGGGTTGCAGTTATCACCAGGAACCCCAAACTTTGGGGTAGAGTTGTGGTGGTTACTGTACACACTCCTCCCCCAAAACTGGTGAAGAGCCCTGCTCAGCTTCCCCACAAGGCAGAGCAGTCTCAGGGCAGGTAGGAGGCTGTCCTTAGTGCCAGTCTGGGGCAAGCAGAGGAACAGTATGTGCAGACCCTGCCGCAGGGCAGGTGTGTGCCCTGGCCTGTGCCTACTCCTGGGAAAACCTGGGATACCTTCTCCCGCACAGACCTCAGATCCCTGTTGCCACAGTTGAATGCGGCCGTATGTATCACACTGTGTTGTGGCACCTAGCACTGACCCCTCTGCATTCATTTCACCCCTGAGAAGTAATGTCAAATTCGTAAGTGCCAGGACTGGGTAGGACAGTGGGAGCTCCAGGTACTGCCCACTTTCAGGGAATCCTGGCGCCTTCTAGGAAGGCCAACATCCCACCTTCACATGGACAGTGAAACTAAGGCTTAGAGCAGTCCCTTGTCCTAGATCTAGCAGCCAGGAGGGGGTCTCCCAAGTGCAGGCTGCTGCTCTTCAGCAATCCAGACTTTGTATAGGATTTGGCCTAAGGACCCCACCCCAACTCATAGGGACTATACACCTTGTACCACTCAGGATGTGACCTCCAAGCCTGCGGGGACATAAGGCCTCAGCTGGAAGAGGGGAGCTTCAGTCGTGCAAGGGGACTACTAGCCCTGATACCTACCCCAGAGGCTGCAAGTGGGTACAGGTGTCCCAAAGTCCAAGGGTGGGCCCTGGGCACTCTCCCAATTCTCCAGGCTGGGGGTGGAAGTGGGAATAATGCTGGCATCCTCCCTTCTGTCTGGCTTCTGCTGGCTGCAGCTAAGTGGGCCCCAGTGGAAAGTAAGCTCCTGCAGATTGATAGGGTTGGGGTCCTAGACCCTCACCGGCTTCTCAGGCACTATGAGTCTCACAGGGTGGGAGGACCCAGATCACCCTGTGCAGAATTCTGTGACATTTGATGTTGCCCTTCACCTCCTGGAGAGCAACTGAAAACCCTGTCCTTGGATATTATCAGAAAAATCATTCAGGACTATTGCAATAGGGGAAAAGAGACTCGGTATAGATGGGGGCTCAATCTGGTCACCATAGCACAGTCTCCCAGCTACTCAGGAGGCTGAGGCACGAATATTGAAAGTTAGAGGTCACCCTCAGAAACTTAAGGAGACTCTGTTTCAAAATAAAAATATAAAATCAAAAATACCAATAGCTCAGTGGTAGAGTGCTCCTGGGATCAATCCCCAGTAATGTGTGCACAAGTGCATGTACACATGCATACGTGCATGCACACACACAGTACACAACTGGCCTCAACACTGAATATAGCAAGGACAATTGGGGATTTATAGTAAAGGGGCATGGCAGGGCTGGGGCTGGACAGTGGGTGAAAAATTACTAAAGACACCAAGAGTAGGGGGGCATTCTGGCTAAACCAACTCCCCATCCAAACCCAAGTTGAAAGTTAATCTTCATTGTGGGATATTTGGAGGTGGGACCAAGTGTGATCAGTAAGATTAGGGCTCTGCCCTCTGAATGGGTGAATCCATCATGGCTCAGTGGAATAATGGATTATTGAGGGAGTGGCTTTGTTATAAAAACAAGCCCACTCTCTGTGACCATGTGATGCCCTCCACCATGCCATGACCTAGCAAGAGCACCCTCATCAGATGCCGGCACCATGCTCCACAACTAAATAGAACTGTATTCTTGGAATACCAGTCTATGGTATTCAGTTAGAGCAACAGAAAATGGGCCAATTGACCTAACAGGATTCTTGCTGAAGGCAGGCCAGGGCAATCAGACATCACCCAGGCATGGCAGTGGTGGATGAGCCCGATCAGTTATCAAGGGAATTTGGATATGGGGGATGCTGGGCTCTTGCTAAACTGACTCCACAGCTTTCTTTGCTCAGCCTGGATTTAACAAGGAAGTGCACACGTGGTCCTAGGGGAAGGTGAAGGAGTCCAACTAAAGTTTGGTCAGGTAAAGAATTGTCAGGGTCACAAATTCCCTGTCCCTAACACCCTGGCCCAGTTTGTCACCTTGACATGTTTTTTATCTGATCAGAAAGTAAACACAGTTTTGAAGTTGCACAGGGAAATTTGGCCTTCTGCGGTCGCTTTGCACTGGGCAGGTGGAGCACTTCCCTGATTTTCACTGGCCAGCCCCCTCCTTACTGCAGGCTCTGCTCACCTGCCCCTTTCAACAGAACACCTCCCTCCCCAGTACATCCCACATCCAGCCCACTTCCACCTCTGTGACCACCACCCCATTTCTTCCCTGGAAGGTGGCAGCCACTTCCCCACTGGTTCCCTGCCTTGTCCTGTCCCCATAGCCAGTCTGTACATAGGAGCCACAGGGGCTGTGACCCCGAGTTGGACTGTGTCCCCTGGGCTCACAGTCTTCCTATTCTTCCAGCAGCCACCTCTGCTATTTACACACCTTTGCATGTGTTGTGCCTTCCACCAAAATGTCCTTCCTATTGCCCCGTCTGAAATCCTCCCTCCCTTGGGCTCTGCTCCAGTGTCGTCTTCTGTGTCCCCAAGTCTCCACTCTTCAGAGTGTTATCACTGCCTGATAAATGGCTTCCCTACTGGCTGTCATGCTACAGAATCCACTCCACATGGCTAGTATGCAGGAGGTGCTTAATGAATGCACATGAATAACATGTTGACAACTCAGGAGGACAGCCAGGTGTGTTGGAACAGGCCTGTAGCCCCAACTACTCAGGAGGGCGAGGACAGACACTATAAGACAGGGTGATGGGGCCAGAGGGGCCTTCTTGAGAGGCTGAGGCTGAAGATAGGGTGTTCCCAGGCCAGGGCAGGGGTCATGGCCCCCACAGGCTGCTGGAGGCCTGCTTGGCTGGAGCCAACCACAACCATGCACAAAGGCAACGTGCGTGGTGAGGAAAAGCAAGAACACGCTCCTCCCACACCACATATCACCAGGGGGCACCATTCATCCATTCATTTATTTATTAAATCATTCAACAAGTATCTCCTAAACATGTGCCCAACCCAGAGTTAGATCCCAGGGAGGCAGAAGAAGTCCTGCTCCACAGAGCCCCTGTGACCAGAGGACACAAGTAATCATGCTAATAAGTGCTCTGAAGGACAGTTAGAGAAGCAAATGGTGGCTGACTCCAAGACAGCCCTAGTGGTGACATCATTGTATAGTGTCCTCCTACAGTGACCCAGGGTGATCTGGGTGACCTGTGAAGGGGGGCAGAGGTCTGGGTGGGTAATTTCTAAGGCTGGGTCTCAGAGGTGTTGAGGCGTCAGCCTTGTGTCTTTGGATAGCTTGCTCTGAGGGAAGCAGGGTTGTTGCTCTGTAGTAGAGCCTTGCCTGGCATCTGTGAGGCCCTGGGTTTGATCCCCAGCACCACATATAAACAAACACATAAAAAGTCCATTGAAAACTAAAAAAAATTATTTAAAAAAAAAAAAAAAGGAAGGACAGTCAGGTGTGTTGGAGCAGGCCTGTAGTCCCAACTACTCAGGAGGCTGAGGCAGGAGGATCACTTGAGCTCATGAATTTGAGGCCAGCCTGGGCAATATAGGAAGACCTCCATTTCAAAAAGAAAAAAAAAAAACATTTAACAGGGACAGTGTTTCAGTCTGAGAAGATAAAAAGGTCTGCAGATAGATGGGGGTGATATAACAGTATGAATGTATTTGATGTCACTGAACTGTATGTTTAAAAATGGTTAAAATGGCACATTTTATGTTATGTGCATTTTTCTACAATAAAAACAACAATGCTAAAGCGGAGGGGTGGGAATGAGCTCTGGGGGGCTTGACTGGAGGCAAAGAGACTAGGAGGCCACTTTAATGGTCCGGGCTTGGGGTGGTGGCAAGTGTGGAGTGAGTTGGGGGAATCTTGATAAGCCAGAGGACTTGCTGAAGGAGTGACTGTGAGGCCTGAGAGAAAGGGAAGAGCCCTGGGTGCTGGCCTGGAGGAAGCGAGGGAGAAAGACTCCAGGGTCCTCGGGCCATGCCAGACCAAGACGAGTGATTGCTCTACCAACAGAGCGCTGTCAGGGACCCCACCTGAAGGAACTGGCACACCCACTTCCTGTCTCTTGGGATGCTTCCTCTTGAAACCCAGCTGCCATGCTGCAGGAAAGCTCAGGTCACATGATGTTTCCACCGAGAGCCTCAGTTAAGGTCCCACTAGACATACTAGAAGACACTTCTGGAAGATTCCACCCCCGGCCACTGCCCAAATGCAGTGGCATGTGAGAAACAAGCAGAAGCAAGAACCACCTCACTGAGCCCAGAAAATATGCAGAAAGAACCAGGATGGTGGGGGGGGAGGTGGGAGGGGTGGAAACAGCATGGGGGGGCACTGCTGTTGTTTTAAGCCACCACATTTGAGGATGATTAGCTACATGGCAATAGAAAAAGGAAGCAGACAGGTAACCAACTTCCCCCCCAATGTCTCTCTATTGGGGAAATATTCTGCAGAGTAGTGATGCCTCCTTTGTGCCCAGTTCCATTAATGCAGCCACTTGATGATCTGAATGACATCATTCTGGGGGGACTCATATGTTTCTTTGATAATTCGGCTTTGCATTCTCTGAAGTCATTGTTCTCACCAACTCTAAATTTAAGACAGCTGAATCAGGCCTCAGTGGACTTGCATCAGCATGATGTTGCTCGTGGCCATCTGGTACCCCTGGAGAGTGACCTCCTGGTACCTTAGTGGCTTGGTGATGTCAGTCTGGTTGAGATGACATGAGCAAAACCCATGAATACGACTTCTTTTCAGGCCAGAGCATTTTGTGGCTGGTGCAAGCCCTTTCAACATCCCCCTCCTCTGTCACAGATCGTGGACACTTGCATTGGAATGGGGGATGCTTCACGAACCAAGGGCTCTGGTGACACCACTGAGCAGAGTCCCTGCCCATCAGCTGGACATGTACTGTGAGCAGGAAATAAACTAAGTGGTTTGAGACCCCAAGATTTGGGAAATTATTTGTTTCAGCCACATAAACCTCCCAGATGTTGACAGATATCATAAAAATTACTGATTTCTTGAAACAAGGTTATGGTTTAGATATGAGGTGTCCCCCCAAAGCTCATGTGGGATAAAATGTGAGAAAGTTTACAGGTAAAATGATTGTTATGAGAGTTTTAACCTAATCAGTACATTAATCCCCTAATATTGACTGGGTGGTCACTGTAGGCAGGTAGGGTGTGGCTGGAGGAGGTGGTGTGTTGGGGGGTGTGCCTTTGGGGTCTATATCTTGTTCTTGGAGAGCAGGGGTCTCTGCTTTCTTGCGCCTTTCCCCAGCTGCTTTTCTAACATTCCCACCATGATGTTCTGCTTTACCTCAGGCCCAAAGGAATGGAGCAGGCCCTGTCTGCACCGAGATCGCTGAAACCCCAGATGAGCTTTCCCTCCTTAAAACTGTTCTTGTCAGGTCTTTTGATCACAGCAGCAAAATAGCTGACTAAAACAGTAAGTGGAGAAGAGTGAGGTGGCCTCCAGGCAGAAGTGGTGCTCAGGCCCTGCAGGAAGCAAGATAGGCGTGTCCAGGAAACCACAGGGCAACGTGGTGGTAAGCGGTCCCTCTGGTCCCGGGAATTGGACATCTAGGGGTTTTATTTGGGGGCTAGCTCCCCCTTTGCATATTCCCAGAGGAGGAGCCCCATAGCTCCAACTACCCTGAGGGAGAACTTGGCTCCTGCTCCAGGCTGAGGTATCCCTAGCCCAGCTGTACCCCCAGGTTGTGCTGCAGGCTTTGGGGGTGGTGGAGGTGCAGTGTGCTGCACTTCCTGCGGCTGGAGCGCCACAGCTCCCCTGGACAGCAGCTCTGCCCTGCCAGCCCCTTGTTGCTCCCCACCCCTCTTGCCTTCCACCTTCTGCAGCCCCTCTGTGGCCATCTGGATACTCATTTGTGACTCTCAGCTACTAAGAGCAGCAGTGGCTAGGGTCGGCCACCTGGGCACACCTTCAGGGCAGGCCTCTCACCCCTGACTGCCTATGTGGCCTCTGCCAGCTTGGTTCTCACCTTACCCTGATGGGGTGTGAAGAGGGCTTGGTGGGGCTGGGACTTGGCATGAGGAGAGCCTGGAGCCTGTTGTCACCCATGCCAAACCGTGGCCAAGGCTCTGAAGACCCAGAAGGAACTTGGTGGTTTCTGACCCCTGCATCCAGATCCACAGCAGCCCGGCCACCTGGGCACTGCCCAAAGTCCTATGCCTGAGTTTTCCCCTTCCGTGTCCTGCTCTATAGCCCAAGCAGGATACGCAAGCTCAATCCCTGGCTGCAGTCCTTTGTTGGAAAGCTATCGGCCGGAAATAGGACATCTAGGTATCTCTCAGCTGGGAACTTATCACATCTAGGGTTGTTCATCAGATGCATCAAGTATTTGGTTATCAGTGACATGAAAACATACCAAATACTTTGTAGGCAAGGAGCAGCAAGGGTTACAGACCGCTGCTCAGTCTCCTTCCAGACCTCAGGCTCCTCTTCTGGTTCTTCCTCATGACCCCAGTGTGGCTGCTGGGCCTCCAGGTAGGAAGCAGGGGAAAGTCAACTTTTTTCCAATGGCCAGAAACAGGTCACACTCCAAATTGTGGAAGGCTGCATATATTTTTAATTGACCCAAGACAAATATGGGGCTCAGAGGTGAAGAGAGGATGGGACCTAGAGCTATGAGATGATCTCCATCTTTTTTTTTTGATACTGGGGATTGAACCCAGTGGTGCTTAACCACTGAACCATATCCCCAGTCCTTTTACATTTTGAGACAGGGTCTCTGTAAGTTATTTTGGGTCTAAGTTGCTGAGGCTGGCTTTGAACTTTCGATCCTCCTGCCTCAGCCTCCCAAATCACTGGGATTACAGGTATGCACCTTCATGCCCAGCTCCCAAGTTCATCTTAAACTAAAACAAGAGTGCAGCATCTTCTAATTCCAGGAGTGCCCTGGTTGGATGCACGCAAAATACAGCTGGGCTGCCCAGGCTGTTCTGAGACCCAGGCTGGAGGGGTAAGAGCTGGGGCCCTCTTCTATAAAATTGTCTTGGTAAGTAATTGACTTAAAGGTTTGTGATGGCTCTAATTTTCCCCCCCAGTGCTAGGAATCAAACCCAAGGTTTATCAGCTGCCACTACCAGTGTGGCCCCATGCTGAGCTTTTTTTTTTTTTTTTTTTTATACAGGTGATTGAACCCAGTGGGGCTATAACACTGAGCTACACTCTCAGCATTTAAATTTTGAGACAGGATCTTGCTAAGTTGCCCAGGCCAGCCTTGAACTTGTGATCCTCCTGGCTCAAGCCTCCTGAGTCCTTGGGATTACAGGCATGTGCCACTGTGCAGGGCTCCTTGGTTTTAAAGCGCATCCCTCATTTCTTCACCACTTCCTAGCTGTGGAGCCTAACACCCCACCCTGGACCCTGGGGCCACCTTGATGAATAGGACAGAGCAGAAGACTTCCAAGGCTGACAGCGAGACAGCCTCTCTGATGCTCACACTGTCACTGGGAAAGCAGCCACTGTGATGCAAGGGAGCCACAGGGGGTGGCCGGGAGGGTGGACCCGCTGACTGCCAGCAGCAACCCCAAGTCTGCAAGGGACGCCACCACCACAGAGAGACTGAGACCACCCAGCAGATCCCTGGCCAGCCCAGAGCACTGCAAGGGAACAAGGATGGCGGTTACAGAGGGATGGACAATGGGGACAGTGGTATGCACCTTCTTTTTTACTTCTTAGTAATAGAATTATTTCCCTCACTTGCGCTTTACATAGATAATACAGGACCCTCCCTGGGTTCCTGCTTTGAAACAGCACCTCCTGCCCAGGAAGGTGCCAAGGTGGCCATCCCATAGTTGCTGAAAAGTTTATTGCCGTCTTCTTATTCTGCTACGCAAAACTAGATTGCTTTAGAATATCTCTGTCTCTCGAAAGGAGCCCTGGTTAGAGGGAGGCGATCTACTACATTAAACGCAGCAGCAGCAGCTGGTTCAAGGGAGCCATTACTATAAAGTCGCCACAGCTGGGCTCCTTTGGGACCGCAGGCTCCTCACTAGGGCCCCCAGCCTGCTAGTGCCCTCCGCTTCTGGAGTCAGCTCGGCCCCGAGGGGTCCCTGCACCTGGAGGCAGATTCCACTGTAGATCCCCAGCTGGACACGCCGGACACGTGGAGTTGCAGGGGCCTGGATGGTGACGTCACCCTGGGAGGTCCATCGTGGACCGCATGGGCATCCCTGTGGCTGTCCCTGAAGCAGGCAGGCCCTGCCCTGGGTTCACAGTGTGGACGACCACTCGGGTGCTGGATGAGCGGGAGGGGCTGCTGGGCCCCGGAGTCCCCGGAGTCTGGGAATCCTTGTCCACACTGTGGGCCATGCCAGCCAGTTCCCTGATGCCTTCGCTGAGGTCTCTGTGGGGAGAGGAGGCATGAGCTGGAGAGTGGATGGGGTTGAGCTGCACCTGCCCAGGTGTCCCGGTCTGGCCCTGTGATCTGTAGACTGTGGACCTGGGACGGACTACTGTCCCCCAGGGCTGGGGAACACTTTCCTCCACCTGAGCGGCCTGTTCCCTGGAGCACATGGAGGCTGTTCGTCTTCCTTACTGGACCAACTGGACAGGCCTCAGGTCCCTCCCCAATGTGGCCAGGGTGGGTCCTGGTCATCTTCCTAAGGGGTGAGAAGGTGCTTTCTGGGGCTTATTCCAAGTGCATAAACCACCAGGAGTCTGGCTGCCTGGTCAGGACCTGGGGACAGGGGACCAGGAGCATCCAGGGGAAGACACCTCCCTTCCTTCCAGGCCTGTCCCCTTTAGTGGCCTGGAGCTGGATCACTCACCTTCTGCACATTCAACGCCCTGTAGCTCCCAACCCCAAAACACAAGCTGAGGTATCCTTTGGCTGTTCTGAGCTGGCCCAGCCCCTTCTCCGGCCTCCCCACATGCCGGCCTTTCTCCCTGGATGCTGGGGGTTGCCCTCTCCTGTCCCCCAAGGCAGGCTTTCCCATAGGCTGACATTAGGCCTCATCTCCTCCAGGAAGCCTTCTCGGATCCCATTCCCACCCACACTTCCGGCTTAGAAAAATTCCAGAAAGTGTTCAGAGTTAAGAAATGATGTAGTGGTCAGCGAATATGTAAATGGATCAATTAGTTAATAAGTAGAGAGGAGACAGCTTCAGGAGTGAGGGTGCAGACTTTGGACGGGCAGCCGGAGGTCCGACAGCTTCCCGCACACTGGCTGTGAGACTCTGCACAAGCTGCTTAACCTCTCTGGTTCTTCACCCGTAACATGGAATAGAGTGGAGCCCACACCTAGGTGAGAAGCTGGCATCTGGAAGAGCTAGACTGTGTTGGGCACATTGCTGATGCTGGGCGGTGTTCACAACATAAAGCCAGGTCAAGGGGCAAGCCTGGCCTTGCTGGGAAGGTCATGACCACCAGGTGGCCTGCCCTGGCCTCATGGCCTCAGATCCAGAGAACCCTGCCTGGGAACCAGGGACAGGGATGGGGTCTGGGGACTCTGCTTCCATCATGCCGTCCCTGGGAAGAAGCTGCCTTCTCCGAGTCCCCATCGAGCCTGGCCAAGTGCTCAGGGTGCCATGTGTGGGAGAGCTCGGGGGAGGGTCTCTGCCCAAGTGTCCCCCAGACAACCTGCTCTCAGCTTCATTTCCTCCTTCCTGCCTCTTAAGCTACACTGACTGGAGCCAGCTGTCAGAGTGGCCCCCAATCAGACAGGCCCCATTCAGAGCTCCCCCACTCCTGGGGGATGGAACAGACAGGTACTGACCCCAAGGCCTAAAAACTAGTGTCTGTGGGACAGGAACAGGCAGGTTTGGCCCCAGCAGCACCCCTGGGAGCACCTGGCCTCATGCTTCAGCCAGGGAAGCCAGCGGCCCTCGTCCAGGACACCATGGAGCCCTGAGAGCAGCAGCTATCCCCCCTTTCCTAACCAGGACCCAAGACGATCTGGTCACAGCTCTGAAATGGGGAGCAGGTGCCACAGGGTAGAGGCAACAAAGAAGTTTGGAACCAGCCTTGGCCACCTGATAATATAAAAAAGAAAATAGAGCCAGGCGCAGTGGCACACACCTGGAATCCCAGAGACTCGGAGGAGGAGGCAGGAGGACCAAGAGGTCAAGGCCAGTCGACTCAATTATGTTACGTGCATGTACAGATATGTCCCAGTGAGTCCCACTGTTACGTATAATGATAGCACACCAATAAAAATTAGAATTAAAAAAATAAAAAGGGGGCTGGGGTTATGGCTCAGCGGTAGTGCACTTGCCTGGCATGCGTGAGGCACTGGATTCAAGTCTCAGCACCACATATAAATAAATAAAGGTCTATCAACAATTAAAATAATACTTAAAAAAAATGGAAGGAAGTAAATTCATGGACAGCCAGGGCAACTTGGCGCGGTTCTGTCTCAAAATAAAAAAGAGCTGGGAATGGAGCTCAGTGATGGAGGGCTTGTGCCAGGCCTGGATTCAGTTCCCAGCAACACACACACACACTTAGTCAACACAGCCCAACCAAACCAAGAAGGAACAGAGCCTGTAAAATCCCTGTGGCCAGTTGGCAGGTCATGCTCTGTCCATGACACAGACCTCCTCCTGCTGGGGAGAAAGCCTGAGCAGACCACGCAGAGGAACCGAGAGGGAGTAACATCAGTAGCGCCCCTGGAAGGGGGGTTTGGAGAAAATATTCACCCTCCAGATGAAGCAAAGAAATGCCAATAAAAATGATCTGTAAAATTTATACCAGCTAAGGAGGCAGTAAACAAATCATTAGCTCTCAGTGAGGATGTGGCTTCTCAGCAAATATGACTGAACCAGCTTCTTCAGAGCTCTCAGAGAAAAATTTGGTGTTAAAAATACACAGATTCTTTGGCCTAAATAATCGACTCCTGGGATCACCCTGAAAGATGTTGTTCAAAAGAGAAACTCTGCCAGGTGTGATGGCACATGCCTATAGTCCCACCTACTTGGGAGGCTGAGGTGGGAGGATCCTTTGAGCTCAGGAGTTTCAGGCCTGCCTGGGCAACACAGAGAGACCCCAGCTCAAAAAAACAAAAACAAACAAACAAACAAAACAAAAACAGGCTTGGGGTGGGGGTGGCTCAATGATAGAGCGCTCACCTAGCATGTATAAGCCTCTGGGTTTGACTCCCAGCACCATAAAAATCAAACAAACAAACAAACAAACAAAAAAACAGCTCTAAACACAAAGACATTTACCCCAATCTGACTATCAGTAGGGAAGGGACTAACAGATGTTGGCATTTGGCATAGTAGGTAGCTATTAAGAAAGAGATATCTAGTCAGGCACAATGGTGCATGTCTACAATCTCAGCAACTTGGGAGACTGGGGCAGGAGGTTCGCAAGGGCAAGGACAGCCTCAACAACTTAATGAGACCTCAAGCAACTTAGCAAACAAGACCCTGTCTCAAAATAACTAAAGGGCCTGGGGATGTGGCTCAGTGATTAAGTGCCCCTGAGTTCAATCCCTGGTACCAAAGGAAAAAAAAATAATAATAAGAAGAAGAATGAGATTTCTAGCCAGGTGTGGTGGTGCACACCTCTAGTCCTAGCTGCCAAGGCTAGAGAATCACTTGAACCTCAGGAGTTCAAGGTCAGCCTACGCAATATAGGGAGACCCTGTCTAAAAATACTATTAATAATAAACACTATTAATAACAATGGGATTCCAAAGGCCTCAGACCACTGGGGTAAAGAGGAATGTGTCTTTAAGGAAAAAAGTTCACAGGACAGTTTCTAACTCACTGGTAACCCTGAGGCTTCAGGGAAGGACGTGGGAAAATGGATCACTCTCCTGCAGGCACTGGCCAGGCTCAGCAATTGCACGTAACACAGGAGCACGCGGCTCCCCACACAGGGCCTTGGTTTCCTCCTCTGCACAAAGAGGGTAAGAGTGGTAATGTCCACGATGATGCGAACTCTCTGAGCTCTCAGCCTGGGGCGAGGAAGGGGCACACCCATGGTCCACGGTCATCTTGACAGCGCCAGGACACGGGCACTACCTGGTCCTTGCCAGGCAAGGGAGCTGAGGCATGGAGCGCCCATCATGTAACCTAAGGCCACAGGGCTGGGAGCAAGCACTTTGCTGCCTCAGGAGCCACAGGTGGGACAGAGAGCAGCTCCAAGCCAAGCACAGAAGGCACTAGAGAAGCCAGAACGCCCCGTGCAGGGCAGGAGGTGCTCGAGAACGAGGGGACACATCAGAAGAACACGGTGCCATCCGCACACTCCTCCCAAAGGACCACGGAGCCCACGAGAAGCGTGAGGAAAAGGAGGGACAAATGGCAGCCCCGGAAAGCAGGAGGTGGGACAGGAGATCGGGGACAGCCTTCTCTCTACTTCTGTGTACTTGTGATAGTTTCTCATGGTGCACCTTCTGGAACAGAATATCCTATGAGTTCAAAGTGATACTAAAGTAACACAATGAAAAGGAAGGAAGGATTAAAAAAATAATAAAATAAAATCTCACGGTTGCTCCTCCTCGAGATACAACACAATCACACTCAACAAAGGCGGCCTTCTGCAAGAGCAAAATCCAGCTGGGTCACCCCTGGACGCGGAGCCCACGCGCCTCAGCTCCTACATCATGCCTGGATGATAGAGGGATGTGGGGGACTCGCCTCAGCCAGGAGACCCTAGTCTCGTTCCCCACGAGGGCAGCCTGGCCCTGTCAGCACAGGTAGCGTCCAGGCCACAAGTGCAAACCCTGCAGCGGGGTGTGAAACACCAGAGGGATGCAGATGGGTGGTCTGGAGACCTCAGAAGACCACACTACGTGGGAGAAAAAGCCTGTCCCAGTTTAAGGAGCCCAGAGAGCTGGAGGCCAAGTGCTGTATGTGAGCCTGGAGCTCAGGATGGTGCCTGGATGCCAACAGCCAGGTGTGGACGCCCTCTACCTACCAGAGGTCAGGGCCAGCGTTCTGGAGTCAGGAAAGGAAATGGACTTGTACTGGTTCAGAGAAAAAAAAGAGTGTGATGTGTACTGAGAGAGAAAGAGAAAGGGAGGGGAAGGGAGGGGAAGGGAGGGGGAGGGAGGGGGAGGGAGGGGGAGGGAGGGGGAGGGAGGGGGAGGGAGGGGGAGGGAGGGGGAGGGAGGGGGAGGGAGGGGGAGGGAGGAGTAGCACAGCGCTGAGCCCTATGAGCTTCTGCAATCCTGGAGGTCTGAATTCTCAAGAGATGCAGTGTCGGGGGCAGTTATGAGCACTTGCAGGTCCCAGCTGCTAAGAGGACTAGAAGGACCCCTAGCCTCTTGTTTTAGGGTTGGGAGCTGAGGCCCGGGACCTGCATCCCCCTACCCGCCCCATGCCTATGGACCCAGGCCACTCACGTGGTGAAGCTGTGGTTGTCATGCGCCTGGCTGGGATGGCTCCTGGGTTTGTGGCTGCTGCTGTTGTTCTGGTTGTGGACCTTGAGGCCAAGGTACGCAGCCTGCACCGTCTCCAGATCCTCGCCCCTCAGCTGGTGCCATAGCTGGGCCATCCTAGAGGAGAGAGTTCAGGGTAAAGGACACCGAGCAGCCACTCTTGTCCCCGACAGCAGTACACATGCAGAGGTGCGCTCCACACAAGTCCAGGGTGCACCTCCGTGCAGCTGGACAAAATTCTGGAAGAGCCGGGCAGGGCAGATCTGAGGGGCTGCGGGCCACACAGCTTCTTCTGCAGCTGAACTCACCATGGCCGCTCAGAAGCAACCAGGAGCGGCAGAGGAGGAGAGTGGCCTGGTCCAAAAGCTGGTGGTCGAAAGCTCTAGCACTGGACAGCACCGATGGCGCAGAACACCATTAGCGTCCTTAATGAGAGCTAAGAGGTGACTTTCGTGTTATGTATATTTTATCCACAATAAAAAAATGACGAACAAGAAAAGAATTACTGTGGGGAGAAAGCAGAAAGCCTTGGGAGGGCCACCCTTCCCCTGTGGGCTGTGGCTGGCCGGCAGTCTGTGGGACAGTGAGCCCTGTGGGAGGTGGGAGGTCCCTGGGCCACCAGGCTGCCGTACCTGTTGGAGCGCCGCTGCTGCTCATTCTTCTTCACGCACTTGAGGAGGCAGCAGGTGAGGAAGGCCACGGACATGAGCAGGATGATGGCACAGCTCACGATGGAGGCGATGACTGCCACCTTGAAGCCGAAGGCCTCCTGGGGCGGCACAGCTGGAGGGGAGACAACCACCAGGCCCAGGATGGGTGCCACAGGTGGACAGAGCCTGGCTGGCCCCCAGGGAGCCCCCCTCCCGGGGCAGGCAGGGAAGTACTGATGGCTGAAACAAAGGTCCGTGCAAACTGTATCGGGGCTGGACCAGAGAAGATTTCCCCAAGGAGGAGCATTTGGGCAGGGTTTTGCAGGACGTGCAGGAGTTTGCAAGGTAGCCAATTGGAAAAGCTCTGACAGGGACTAATGACCCCTGGACTCCTACCCTTCTGCAGAACAGAAGGGTGGTTTGGCACAGAGATGATGGCGGACACAGCCTCAGTGGGGGCCTGCCCAGCCCACTGCCTGGGTTTCCACAAAGCCCCCAGCAGGAAAAACTCTTCAGGGCCTTCTCAAGTCACTTTCCAGGAAAGGGCAAAAGCAAGAAAAATGCCCATCGGTGGGTCAAAGGTCATTCACACACATTAGCCGTGTGACCTCCACTATGCACCGAGTACCAGTTTCATCAGATTCTAAGGGAGGCATGGGGAAAAGAGGTCCCAGGAACCTAATTTGTACCCTCCCCTGACAGCAGACATGGCTTGGCTCCTGGTCCAGTTCCATTTCCCCTACTCTCTAGCTGGACACTGCCCATCCAGAGTGAAGACTCCACCCACAGTGGTGACATGACCATGTGCTGGCCAGTGGGGGACAGAGGCAGTGACCAGGACTACTCCCAAGAATCTTCTCTGAAATACGGGGGAGGATGCTTTGCTGCTAGGAACCCCCTCACCCCCAAAATCCTGCCTGAAATAACTGCTGTGACTCTGGGTCACAATGCTGGGGCCAAGCCCAACAGAGCCACCAAAGGGCAGGGTCCCCGGTCCCACAGAGGTGGAGCATGCTCCAAGCCTGGCCACCCATCCCCACGGTGGAAGCACCTCCTTGGTGACAACTGTTATTTTGGGTTTTCTGCCTCTTGGAGTCTAATCCTAAGAGACTCCCTCCTTCTCAGAGATCCAGTCAGCCCACGAGGGTAAAGGCCCTGACAAGTCCTGCAGAACATCTGCCCAGCTTCTGCCCAGCTGTTCTGCCTCTGAGACTCTGAAGTCACTTTCACATACAAAGTACATTAACAGAACCTTCAGGGCTTCCATTTGGAGAAGCCGTGCAGGGCCAGCAGTGCTGCCTCGTTAACCTTTCAACACCCTGTTCAACAACCATAACCCAAAACTAAACAAACGACCCTTCCCGGGACTGGCTGCTCTGGGGTCAGGTACTTCCTGTGCTCTGTGTTCTCGGTACCTAGAATTCTTGGCATGTGGCACATCCTCTCGGGGTGTGCCACATGCGTCCGGGCAGGAGGGAACGAACGAACACAGCTTCCTGTCTCACAGACGACAAAGTGCCAGCTCTGACAGCACACGCAGCCCCTTGGTGGCAGGGGCACAGCAGTGGCAGAGCCAGGATCTGAAGCCAGAAGCTAGGACTGGAGTCCATGTGCAGGTGGGGAGCTGTGAAGGGTCTCCAGGCCACTGCCAAGCCACATGCCACGCAGGGAGCAGTTCCCAAGCACGGACCCAGCCTGGGTCCCTGACGGGCTTTAGGCCCCCACTCTGGGCAGCTGCAGGGTTGGGGTGGCTCAGGAGGGAGGAGGGTCTTACACTTGCACACGGGGGTCCGCGAAGACCAGTCGGCGATACTCCCCTTCCAGGCACAGGTGAGGAGGCCGGAGCCCACCATCTGGTGGCCCGAGGGGCAGTGGAAAACGAGCACAGTCCCCAAAGAAGTGCCATCGCCACGGAGGACTTGAAAGGTGCCCTTTGGGGGTGGCTGCAGCTGAGCACACGTGCCTAGGGAGAGAGACAGCGGTGAGGAGCAAGGGCAGCACTGGGGGGGGCGGCGTGGGGGTGTGGCAGAGCTGGGGTGCTGCGGCCCACTGCGGGGTGGCAGGAGATCCTCCAAGGGTTGCAGGAAGCTGGAGAATCACATGGGGCTCCCAGCTCAGGGACAAAGTAGAAGTGGACCCTGCATTAAAGACAGTTTGTGAATTCTAGAGAAACAAGCATTAGACAATACAGGCAAATACACAATTATCGCCTAAGTATAGTTCAAAGGCAGACAGCAAGGAAAGAGAGGTAGCTGGGCACAGTGGTACACATGTGTCATCCCAGCGACTCAGGAGGCTAAGGCAGGAGGATCGCAAGTTTGAGGCCAGCCTCAGCCACATAACAAGACCCTGTCTCAAAGAATTTAAAAAGGGCTGGGAATATAGCTGAGAGGTAAAGCACCCTTGGGTTCAATCCCTAGTACCAAAAAAGAAAGTCAAGAGATCAATAGATTTGACGTCATAAAAGGTAAAAGACGAAGCTGAACTCCCTAATCATTGAAAAAAAAAAATCAACTCATGAAAAATTTGGAGAAAATATTTGGAAAACAGGACGAAGTTTCAATATCCTTAATTTGTAAGAATCTTACACATCAATAAGAGCCAAACACACACTTTTTTTTTTTAATGATCTAATGTGTGAACAGCAATTGACAAGAGAAACAAATGGCCAACAGGCATGAAAACATGCTCACCCACACAGCCTTCGAAGAAATGCTCATCCAAATGAGATCGAATCTTTGCCGTATCAAGCAGCAAAAGTTCAAAGAAACAGGGCTGGAGATGTGGCTCAGTGGCGGAGCACTTGCCTAGCCTGTGCCAGGCTCTGGGTCCCATATCCAGATCCGCACAAACAAATATAAAAATCAGTAAGTAAAGAAAAACCCATCATGTACATCAGCCAGGGCTGGGAAGGGACTCCTCTTAGATTGGGGTCAGATCCCAACTTGTCTGGACAGAGCCTGGTAAATGTGTCCTAGATCTGTGCTGTAGACACACGTGAGAACTTAGCCAAAGGCATGAAGAACTTTCTGCCAAGACTCTGTATCAGGACACTCCCCTCAGAGCTACCAGAAACAGTGAAAAATTAGAAATTATGTCTCTAGCTGTAGTCACTGATTTATGAATCAAGGTACAAACAGGCAATCCTACAAATATATAGGCAACAAACTGCTACAAAGTGTTTACAATGATACATACGCATACAGGAAGCCTGGCACACTGTTGAGTGCTCAGTCCTCATTACTTGGGAGGACTGCTTGAACCCAGGAGTTCAAGGCCAGCCTGGGAAACACAGCGAGCTCCAAGTCTTTAAAAAAAAAAAAAAAAAAAAAAAGGACAGAGATACTCTGGATGCAGCAACCCCCGGATTTTTTATGAAACAGTACCAATAACAAAAGTTGGCACTTCCAAGGGACTTCGTGTGCTGCACACTATTGTACACATTTTACATGTACTAACCCATCCACAGGACGACCATCTTCCCAGGTAGAACCATCCTTATTCCCAGGTGAAAAACAAGCAAAACCATGGGGTATGTGTGTGGGGGGGTTGTGTTACTTCCTGAGGTCACACAGCTCACAGTCACAGGGTGGACTTAGAACCACAGAAGGGGGACCCACGTAACTTCTCCGTATGCATGCACACAGCATGTGCCCTTCTGTTGGTTTCTCTCGCCCTGCACAATGCACCTGAGACTTATCACTTCCGCGTGGACCGGCAGCTGGGCCCTCCTACTGAGGCACAGGGCTCTGCTAGTGGGCACAGGTGTCTCCTCTATGCTCGGGAATGCTCAGTGAAACCGCTAAGGTTGTCCCAAGCAGTGCCCAAGTGCAAGAGGCTCTTCTTTCTGCTATCTCCTGAGTTTCTGAGCATTGACGGAAGAGGCAGCCTATGACAAAGGCCACCCGAGCACCTTTGTGCCTGTCTGCCTCCCTTCAAGCAGACAAGGACAGAGACCCAGACATGGGGTGATGGAGATGGAGGCCAAGGCAATGGAGGCTGATGGGGCCCATCTTCCATGCTGACCTGCTGTGACCTTCTTCTATCCTGTGCCTGATGCCCCCAGCTAGGACCATCCTCTGGGGGCCGGGCACACATGTCCCACTGAGCCTGATGTCTGGGAAGCAGTGGAAGCCTGGTTCAGGATTAGCACAAACACTGCATGCTAATGAATGCTAGTTTGTATGACAGCCCTAGAATTCCTCCTCCTAAGCACAGCAAGGCTGAATGACATCCCAAGGGCACTGGGCAGGGAGACAGTAGGGGTAGAATTGGTACCTCACATGTCCATTGAGTGAGCCCACTCCAGCTTGATCTGGGTACCCTCAACCATTGCTTCCCTCCCTGGCTATGGCTGCCCACCAGTGTCCCTTCTCCTCACCCCACAGTTGCAGCTGGGGACCAGGCTGCCATAGAAAACTACACTTTCCAGCCTGCCCTACAGCTGTAAGGAGCCATGTGACAGTTCCTGGCCAATGGGATATAAGTATGGGTGTCTATGGCCACTTCCAGGCTGGGAAGCAGAGGTGTGTGGAAGGGTTGACCAACCTCCCGGATCCTAATAAGAGACAGAAATAAACTCTGGCTGGAGTTAAGCCACCATCTTGGTGGTCAAACCTGAACAAAGCTTCAGGAAGAGTTTATCCCAGTGCCCTGTTGCGTATCTGGGACTTTGCCTGGCCACCTAGGTCTCTGAGGAGACAGTGATAATAACATCAAAATAACACCCAGATTATACTCTGACAGGGGCCCATGCTGAGTGCTTTGGAGGCTAGGGAGACAAGCATGTGAACTCAAGACTGTGGGGCTCTGAGTTCTGCAGGGCCACAAAAGTGGGGGCCCAGATAAAGAAGTCCCCTGGGCCTCGTGGGCACAACAGCTGCTTGCCCACGTCAGGCTGGTAGAAGGAAGGAATGAGGCGAAATGCTGAGGCCTTTTCAAGGTCCCCAGAACACCAGGTCAGGAGCCCTGGGGATCTTTGGAAATAAGGTATGCCATCTGGTTTTACAGTCCTGGACACCAAGGTCCAATGACACTGAGGCCACATAGTCACTGGTTGAGCAAGGGGTCAACGGCCGTAGTTGAGAGTCAGTCACTGGAAGCCGCCATCTTGTCTGTCCCTTCAGAATCTAGGGAAAGCTGAGCTTCCAGTGTGGCAGGACCAATCTCATGGTTCCTTGCTCGTTATCAGCATTACTATCAACAACAACACGTCTGCACAGAATTCTGTGTTCAAAAAGCATCCCACATTCCTTGCCACAGGCAGCACTCATAACAATCCCAATAGGGAACATTGTAGGATTCAAGGTTGACATAGAAAATTTAGTTGTGTTCCTGTAAAGTAGCAATGAGCAAACTGAAAATGAAAGAAAACAATTTCATTAAAAAAAAAAAGCAGTAGAAACAATTATGTGAGAGTTAATTTAACAAAAGAAGCACAAGTTAGACTCTGAAAACTACAAGTTGTTTTTGAAAGACATTCAAGAAAACCTAAATAAATGGAAAAACATCCCACACTCATGGATCAGAAGACTGAATATTATTAAGATGGTAATACCCTCAAAACTACAGTTTCAACACAACCCCTGTCCGAATCCAGCTGCCATCTTTTCGTGGAAATTGACAAGCTGGTCTGAATATTCATATGGAAATGTAAAAAAGACCCTAGAATAACCAAAACAACCTTGAAAAGGAACAAAGTTGGAAGACTCACTTCTCAATTTCAAAACTATAAGGACAGACCAACAGAGCAGTTTGGCAGAATTGAAATAAACCCTCACATTTTACAGTCATTTGATTTCACCAACAGTGCCAAGACAAAATAAATGGGAAAGTAATAGTTTTTCAATAATTGGTGCTCAGCAAACTGGATATTCTCATTCAAAATAATAAAGTGGGACCCCTACCTCACACCATATGCTAAAAAATAACTTTAAAATGAATCAAAACCTAAATGCAAGATCGAAAACTATAAAACTCTTAAAGAAAACCTAGGGTACATTTTTTTTGTGACTTTAGGCAATGGTTCTTAGATATGACACCAAAAACCCCCCCAAAAAACAAAAAAACAATGCAAGGAAAAATAAAACTGGACTTCATAAAAATTAAAGACAGTGTTCTGCAAAGAACACAATGAAGTGAAGAGACAACCTCCTGACTGGGAGGAAATATCTGCAAATCACATATCTGATAAGAGATACATCTCAAATATATAAAGAATTATTACATCTCAATGATAAAATTACAAAGTTTTAAAATGAGCAAAGGATCTGAACAGATATTTCCTTAAAGAAGATATACCAAAGCCACCAATAAGCACATGAAACAATTCTCAACATTAGCCTTCAGGGAAATGTAAATCAAAACCACAACGGGGTACCACTTCATATCCACCAAGCCAACTACTATATATGGTCTCGTGGTTTCTCGATGTTACACACAGGATTACCATATAATCCAGTAATTCTACTCCGAGGTAAACACCCGAGAGAAATGAAAACACATGTCCATGCAAAAACTTGTATGCAAAGGCTCATTTGCATACAGCACTATGAATATGGCCACAAAGTCGAAATGCCCAAATGTCTGTCACCTAAAAAATGGATAAACCAAATATGGTCCAGCTATACTAGGGACTATGCCTCAATCAAAAAAAGAAACGAAGCACCAATACATGGTACAACATGGTTGAACACTGAAAGCGTTACAAGTGAAAGAAGTGTGACACACAAGGCCACATATTGTACGATCCCCACTTACATGAAAGGCCCAGAACGAGGGCTTTTTTGAGTGTAGTGAAAATAGTCTAAAATTGACTGAGGTGATGTGTGTACATCTAAAAGTAACTGAGTTGTATGTAAATAGGTGGATTATATGGTATATGAAGAGCTCAATAAAACTATTAAAATAATGAGGAAACCATGCTGATAAAGAGCAAAGGCTGGGAAGGTAGCTCAATGGTAGAGCACTTGCCTAGCTAGCATGCCAAGACCCCAGGTTCCGTCCCCAGTACTGAAAAAAGAAATATTATTTATGCACATTCAAGACCTGTTTTTTGCTTTTTATCTTGTTCAGTATTAAAAGTCCACAAGGGGCTGGGGATGTAACTTGGTGGTAGAGTGTCTAGCATGACTGAGGCCCAGGGTTCAATTCCCAGCACCACAAAAAAAAAGCAAGCAAGAAAGAAAGAAAACAAGAAAGCCACAAGGCTGATGAGGTGTCGTTGTTGTTGGGTGTTTTCCGTTTTCGTTTTAGTACTGGGGATTGAATCCAGGGGTGCTCAACCACTGAGCATATCCCTATATATTTTTTTAAGTTTTAGACAGGGTCTTGCCAAGTTGCTTAGGGCCTTGCTAAATTGCTGAGGCTGGCTTTCAACTGATGATCCTCCTGCCTCAGCCTCCTGAGTTGCTGGGATTACAGGTGTGCACCACACCTGGAGGCTAAAGAGGCTTGAAGGGGAGGAGTGCACAAATCCTTGGCAGGTGTGCAGGGCAGGGAAAGCCTGTTGAACTGTTTTGAAGGAGGCGACATCAGAGTGACACTGACTGAGTATCCCTCTGGGCCAGGTTCAGCTCTAAACCCCTGGCCCGGGCTATTTCCTGAAGCCCTGGGCTGACCGTTACAGGCCCTCAGATCCAAACTCTGGGCTCTTCCTGATCTCCCGGCCTGGTGTCATCATCAGTGCAGAAGGAAAGCTGTCCCACAGACAACAGTGGTGATGGGTGCTCTCCAGGGAGGAGAATCCTGTGATCTAGATGCATCCTATCCTGCCAGCCAGGGAGGTGGACACAGGACTGTGGAGCCATGGCAGATACAGCCACAGTCATGTGGCTCTTCCCCAGGACTCAACACTTCCCAGTCCTCAATTTAGAGCTGCAACTTCTGCATTCTTCTGTGGCTGGGCCCCAGGGAGAGGAGGCCCAGCCTCCCCAGATGTTTGGGAGTAGGCACAGCAAGAGGATCTGAGGGAGGGGAATCCGAGAGGGGGAGAGCGCTCGTGGCAGTCTGCCCAATGAATGGGCAGGATGAATGGCTGCATCTGAACTCATCCAGAACTTCACTGAAAAATATCATGTGGTGCACACCTGTAATCCCAGCGGCTCAGGAGGCTGAAGCAGGAGGATCACAACCAGCCTCAGCCACTTAGCGAGGCTCTAAGCAACTCAGTGAGACCCTATCTCTAAAGAAGTACAAAAAAGGTCTGGGGGGTATAGCCCCGTGGTTTAGTGCCCCTGGGTTTAACTCCTGGTACCAAAAATAAATAAAACAATAAAATCACATGCCTGTGGCTGGGGACAGAGTCCAGTGAGCTAGTGTGCCTGAGGCCCTACAGGAAAAACAATGCTTGGAGTAGAGAACCAGGAAAGGAAGGGATGGAGAGATCTGGACAGAGCTCACTGGAGGGGCACAGTGGCGCTTTCTCCTCTGCTGCAAGTTTGAAAGACTAAAGATGTGGGGGGATTGTCCAGCAGCCTGCTGTCATGGAACTCACTCCCGGTATAGCCCCCTCTTGACCACGAGGGCTCTGGTGGGCAGGAGTGGCTGTCCTACTCTGCACCCTGGGCCCAGACACACTACCCACTGCCAAAAGTCCAGGAACAGAAATTTCTGCCCTACAAGAAGAATGTGGCGAACAGGGCCCCCTGTGCCACCAAGGTAGCCAGGCCCAGCTCTGGAGCAAGAGGACTTGGGTTGAGGGTGGGTCAGGCCTTATCAGCTAGGGGACCCTGGTCACTTCCTGCCCTGGGTCTGTGTCTCCACATGAGAATGTCGTACCAGACAAGGTGGGGCAGGGCCTAGACGAGATGGCTGTGGCCCCAGCAAGGAAACCAACAACTTCCCCTCAGTGTCTTAGAAAGAGTGGTGTGGACAGTGCGGTGGGGAGAAGGCGGGGGGCGTGAGATGTCCCAACTGGGCTCGCTTCTTCTGTCAACAGCCACATCCTGTGCTCTGTGCTGGGTTCCGCTGTGGGGAGGTGCTTGTCCTAGGGCACATCTCACAAGGCAAGCCACCCACAACTCAGGGGCCACACATCTCGAAAGACAGAACATCCGCCCGTCACGGAGCCTCACAAACTGGAGGGTTGGAAGGTAAAGTCACCGACCCACAACCAAAGAAAGGGGACCCAGCCAGCGCTAGCAGACTTGCAAGAACCCCAGGATGTACCTCCCAATTCAAGATTTCAATAAAAGCACAGAGCAGTTTGGAACCCAAGCCCGAGCTGGACACACTGGCCCGGTGACCGTCTACGCAGGGTGGGCAGAGAGGGCTGGTACCCAGCAGGGGTGACGGAGGCCGTCTCCACGAGACTCAGAGGGGAAGGGGGCTTTAAATGCAGTCAGGGTCCTGAACATGACATCAGACTCTGTCTTTCTAGCCAGCCAAACCAGGGGGCGGGGGCGGGTCTCACAAGGCAGACCACCCCAGCTCCTCGCCATATTGTTGGAATGGTTCTTCCCTAAAAATGAAACAGAGACATTTGGGGAAAATTACAGTGAAAGGAAGCAGGATGAGCCTCATTCATGGCCCTGTGTCTCCGGGAGGCTTCTACCTGTGAAGGGAGGCCCCGAGGCCCACTTCCTTGAACCCATCTGCCAAGCCAGGTGCAGGGAGGCAAAGTCACTTGCTGGATGCCGGTGAGAGGTCCCAGTTGGGAATGCCCCACTGAGCCTCCCACCATCTCTCCCCACTTGGGCTCCTGGGGTCTGAGGCTGACCTGTCACTTTCCAGCACTGGGACCCGGGCATGGATTCCTCACCTCCCTCAGGTTTCCCCATCTGCACAATGGGTGATCTGCCTCCAGTGTCACAGGAGGGACTACACTGTGAGAGCCTGAGACAGGGGCTGGCCCACAAGATCATGGCTCAGGGTGGGACTTAAATCACATCCCAAGCACCCCAGGACATGCTGGGACCCAGGGCACCAAACTCATGGTACTCAGGGGACATTCACCTCATAGGTCTCCCTCCAAATGCATGCTACCCTGGGACCTCCATCCCTTAGTCCACGGTCCCCAGGGATCCCCATCGCTCAGATCCCATCAGGGTCTCCTGTACCCACCCCTAGGCCTGGGAGGGTCACACATCCTTCCTGTGGGCTGAGCGTATTTTCTAGATGAGGAAACAGAGGGCCACAGCCCTGTCCAAGGCTCCCAGACCAGCACCAGCAGCACCAAGGTGGGAGCCTGGACATTGGGCCCCTTGGGGTGGCCCTTTTTCTCAGGACATGGGCAAAAAGGATGGGGTGGGCAGGAAGCACAGTGGTTGATGAAGCTTGTACCCCTCCAAGAGATGTTCTGAGAAGCCACCAAGGCTTCATTCCTCACCCCCAAACAACAGAGACCAGCTCCCAGAGAGATCCCCTGACTCAGCCTGCAGACTCAGGGCCACCCCTGACTTCCACCCCAGCCCAGAGACCTGCAGCCACCCCTCACCGAACCCCACATCCTGCAGACCCAGGGCCGCCCTGCCCTGAGTCCCTGCAGCCCTCTCACTACACTTGGTGCCTCAGGGTCAAATCCTACCTGCTCGCAACTTAAAATGCCCAAATGCCAGGAGGAGGCCTTTGCGGGATGCTCCCTCCCCAGCTGTCCCTGAAGACAACCCATGCCCAAGAGGAAGCACTCACCTACGGGAGGAGCAGAGCCACACGGAGGCAGATATCCTTCTGCTGCACCTACAGCCTTAGGGACACTGTATCCTGGGTATCCCCCAGTCCTTCGCTTGTCCATGCCTCTGAGCCCTCACCCTCTGGGTCCTGCTCTAGGACAGTTTCACTCAGGCACTCCTGAGACCCCCCTTTTCACTATGTGGAAGTAAATCTTCAAGAAGAAAAAACAACAGAAAAAAATGAAGTGTATGGGTTTAATGCAAACAAAAAGACAAGAACCCACAAGGCCCAGCCTGGCCTTCTCATGTCTCGGAGGATGGAGGTGAAGACAGAAGGACACAGCAGGGTCACCCTCCTGGCCCACAAGGGCCCTCGGCCCCACCTGACACCTCTGCCCAGCCCATAGGCTGCAGCTACGGGGCATGTGGCCGGCCATGGGTGGGGCCCGGATCCTCCCAGCCTTCTCCTCCCCCTGCCTCCAGAGACTGGCCTGGTATCTGGGAAAGATCCTTACTTGTTAATTTTTTATCTGGGACCTTGGACCATGGACCAGTTCCTCTGTCCTCCTTTCTAGAGCCCACAGGCCCCCACACCCTGACCTTTTTAATAAGTTCCTTTTTTTTTAAGAGAGAAAGAGAGAATTTTTTAATATTTATTTTTTTAGTTATCGGCGGACACAACATCTTTGTATGTGGTGCTGAGGATCGAACCCGGGCAGCACGCATGCCAGGCGAGCGCACTACCGCTTGAGCCACATCCCCAGCCCCTTAATAAGTTCCTTTGATGCTGTCAGAGGCTGTGGGGATATAGGGAGGGGAGAGGTGGGCCACTGGACCTTGCTTCCTTGGGGCTGTGGGACTTGGATCCTCACCTGCCAGTGAGACCTTGTTCTGGGACACAGTTTCTTCAAATGCAAAATGGGATTTCTCAGGAGAAATTACTCGGTGGGCTCAGAGGGCAACTTAGGCACAACTTGGTCTTCCTCTGAGAGCAAGACCTCCAAAATCCAACAGCAGGGACAGCATGTGTCTCCAATACTGAGTGTGGGAGGTCCACAACCCCAGCTGTGTGTCCTTAGGCAAGTCACTTGCCCTCTCTGAGCCCATCTCTCTATAGAGGGTGGACTCGGGCTTCAGAACTCCTGAAGCCTTGGGTCTCCCAGGCTGAGCCTCACACTCCAGAGGGTGCACTCTCTTTCAGAACAAAACTAGGATGAATCCAACTGAGATGGAGGCTGAGGCTCCAGGGAGCTAGGCCGCTTACCCCGCAGCTCTGCCGGCACCCTAGCAGGAGGCCACAGCCAGGTCTCAGGGTTAGGAAAGCCTCACTTTAATTCACACCAGCTCCCACTGGGCCTCTGTTTCTCCTCTGTAAAATGGGCATAGCCTGGCTCTGTGGCGATACGGGAAAGCCAAGAGGACTATCCGGGGCATACCTTCATCTGTCCATTGGGCCTCCTGCTCTCTCTCTTTCCAGACCTTTCAGAGTCCCTTCCAGGAGTGCCAGGGGGGTCTTCTTCAGCCACCGGAACCCTGTGTTCCTGGACAACCTCCCAGATCAGGGAGTGCAGGCGTTGCCCCGGGAGCAGGGCCAGGTGCTGGCCATTTACACTCATAAACCCTACTCGGAGCCAGCCTCCCCCACCCGTAGGGAGACCACAGACCCTCAGGATGCCAAGCCATCCGGACTACTCTGCTCTTTCCTATCCACTCTAGGAAGCCTATGGTAATGGCCCCATTCTACAGATTGTGGGGGAAAATACACCCCAAATGCAGTTTTAGACAGTGCTAAACTGTCTCCATGACACCCCAAACCCCACCGCTTCACTTCTCAGCCCATTTCACAGCACCAGAGGCTGATGGCAGAGAGCCACAGAGTTCAGATCAGGTAAAGCCATCACTTTACCCCCAAGAGGACAGGAGCTTCAGGCCCTGATTCCACTGGGCCTGTCCACAACCTGGGGACAGGTGTACTGTCTGTACCACTCAGCACGTGGGGAAACTGGAGTGCAGAGAGAACCAGGTCAGAGAAACCCCAAACTCAACAAGGGGATTCATGTCCAGGAAGTGCTCACAGAGTCCAGGACCCACAGGCGACTTAGAGGTGACCAAGCTGCAAGGGCAGCTTACTGGGGCCAGGCCAGTCAAAGGAGAGGAACTCTGAGACCCCCTACTGATTTTCTTAGCAAGTAGCCTTTTGTGTGCAAATGTATCAGACCTCCAGCCACTCCCTGCCTTGGGTGACCTTGGGTAAGTCCCACCACCTCTCCTTGCCCTAGATTCCTACTCCTCCAAGCGGTTAGGACTCCAAATTAGGGACTGTGGGTATTTAAATCAAACCCAGGAGGCCCAGATGCAAGTCTTCTCTTGAATGCACAGCAGGAACCAGACCCCCACCCCCAAACCTCCGCTTCCGAAGCGGCAAAACCCAGCCCCAGCCTGAATTGCCCAAGACCCTGAGGTCCAGCCCTGGTGGGCAGTGGCCACTGAAGTGAGGTTTTGGAACATCAGAGATAACACGGTTCCGGTTTGGTAATACTTCTGAAAGGGGTTAGACTTTAGGAGCATCCCGGGAGCAAAGACCCCATTTGAACCCAGTGCCTTGTGCACGGAAGGTGAAACTCCTTTAGCACATGCTTCAAGTAACAACTTGAAAACACTTTGGCTTCCTTCCTTCCAGGGACCTCTGGGCCTCTGAGCCTAGGCCAATCCCTGGCCCCGCTGCTGGATAACCCCGTTTCAGGCTCGGTTTCCCCACTGGTAAAGAGGAGCGGGAGTGGCCACCCAAGGAACCCCGAAGATAACACCCTCCCGGCGCGGAGACGGCGCCCCGGCTAGTCCTTCCCGCCCCTTGGGCTGCGCGCCCCGTCAGGTGAGGCCAGGTCGAATTTCCGCAGGCGTCTGGGACCACGGAGCGACTACCGTATGGGAACACGTGTGCCGACCCGGGGCAGGTAGCTGAATGCCGCCGCCTGTTTCCCACCACTCGCTGCCGGGCTCTGGACCCGCTGGGGCGCCCGCTGGCCGGTGGGAGAGCGGGAAGGTGCGTCCTCGGAGAGGCCGTCGGCTGAGTGACTCACGCGCCCCTCCGCCCCAGCTGTGCAGCTCGCAGCCCTTCCTCGCCCCTCGGCTTCCCCGTCTGTGAAAAGGGAACAGAGCCCCACCTCGGGACCCTGTGGCCCCAAACCTCACCTGTGCGGTTCCCCGGGGCGGACGTGGCGCTCACGGTCCGCCCCCGGGGCCTCGCCCTGCCGCGGAGGGTCGCGGGCGCCCCGCGCATCCTGCGCGCTCCGCGGCTGCCGGCTGGGCCCGCCGATGTGGGGGGCGGAGACTGAAGAAGGGTGGTGTCTCGAGGGGCGGGGCGACCGCGCGTCCCCGCCCCGGACACGCCCTCCAAGGGCGCGGCGCCTTCCACCAATCAGGCCACACCTATCTTTGAGGTGGGGCCGGGACTGGAACCAGATGTGGAGGCGGGGCTCAGGATTGGGACCACCTGGGGGAACTCTAGCCCCACCCGCCAAAGCCCGCCGATGGGAAGGCTTCTGCCCCACATTGTCCCCTTCGGACCCTCACCTGGCCCCTCCCGCCCGGTTCTTCCCATCTTCTCTCTTAGTATAGTTTTCCATGTTTATTTTTGGGGTAGGGTTTTGCATTCTTAGGGTGCGCGATTCAGCAGGTACCGCAAGGCAAAAAGAGCAAAACCCTGTTTCCCCTGCCCGCTCCGACTCCCTGGGTCTCACCGCGTCTTAGGCGGACCCTACGCCATCCCTTGGCTCACTGTGAGCCAGACCCTCCGAGGCTCCTGGAGCAGGTTGCTCTTATAGTAATCCTCGCTAATGAGAACAGGATTCAACCCCTGCGAGGCTGGCTCGGGCCACACACACACCCCTAGAGCCTGCCCCCTCCTGCCCGATGCCCTCCAGCCCAGCTCCACCTGCAGCAGCCTCTGAGTGGGCAGGAACATGTAGGGGGTCTCAGGTCCCCAGGAATTGAGACTGCTCATGGACCACCTGAGCCAGCAAAATTTAAACTGGGACCCACCTTTGTGGAGCTTGGAAATGAAGTGGAAATGTGCTTAATAGCCCCGGGACAGCCAGAATCCCAGTGTGGCCAGCAGAGCCTAAGAAGATGGCCCAGGCTCTCAGGCCTGGCTCCCTAGGGCCAGGCAGGGGTGGATGTTCTGGTGGAAACAGAGCAAAGTCCAGCAAGGCAGTCCTCCCCTCTCTCTTTTTTTTTTTTAATTTTTTTTAGAGAGAGAATTTTTAATATTTATTTTTTAGTTTTCAGCGGACATAACATCTTTGTTTGTATGTGGTGCTGAGGATTGAACCCAGGCCACAGGCATGCCAGGCGAGCAGTAGGCTTGAGCCACATCCCCAGCCCCCTCCCCTCTCTTTCTGAGTACACTGAAGGAGATGCTCCCCACCCTGCCCGTCAGGCATGGTGTCATCCCCTAATATCTTGTTTCCACTTGGGCTTGTAGGCCACACATGATGGCTTTCTTCAATTTCCTTCACGCATAATCAAGCATGTGTGTCCTCTTTGCCACCTGGGGAAGGAGAGGAACATCTATAGGGCTGCTGCTCCCCCTGCCCCCACCAGAGCACACTTTAGGTCCCCAGTATTCCCTAACAGTTGGCTCTGAGCCCACCACCTGGTTCTGTGTGGACCCCTCTCCGGGTTCCTTTTCCCTCCCCCATGCACTGCCAGGTGATGGCAGCAGCCTATAGGCACATGGTGGGGCTGGGAGGGGAGGTTGGGGGTGGCCCTTGAATTGAGGATGGAGCTATGTGGGGTGGAAAAATTCTGGTCTGTCTGTGGCTCCTCATACTAGCATGCTGAGGCTCGGGCCTCCAGGAGTCCAAACAAAGAACACCTATGCTGTTTGCCAGCACAATCTCTGTAACCACCTGACCATATAGGGCATGCATATTTCCTAGACCTGCAAAACAAAGGACCACAGACAGAGTGTCTTTTAACAACAGATATTTATTATTTCACTGAAAGAAGGTCAGAGTCTGAGATCAGGGTATGCACAGGAATGTGTCTCCAAAGCCTCTAGGGGAACGTTCTTCCTTATCCCTTCTGGCTTCTATCAGTCCTTGGGCCTGCTGCACCTCCAATCTTCCTAGAGCTGCATGTTCTGAACAAGCAGGCCTCTGGCCCTGGGCCTCCATCTGTCCTGTTAGGGGATCAAAGGGTGGCGTGAGGACTTCTTTTATGTTCTACAGGAAACTGTACACCTTGTTGTGCCTCGGAACACCCACTTGCCACCAAAACTACCTTCAGAAGCAGCAGGAAGGAACTGGAAATGGAGCCGGGGCCTATTGAACCACAATCTGTGCTGTCCCATGCATTTTTATACGGCCCCCTTGTTGTATATCATGTTTCTGGAAAGCCCAGCCACACCAGTCACACACAGGGAGGGAAACTGAGGCTCTGAAGAGAAAGGCACCAGTGACAATAGACAATAGACTACATGGGCCGTCCTCTGATAGGCCTCCTGGTCCCTTGGGCAGGGTTGGGCACCCTTGTGTTGAGCCTTGAAGTTCTCATCTGAAGGGTGAGATGGCTCTGCATCCCCCCAGGGCTAGCAAGAGACTGTGATGGATTTGAAGCCCTGTGTCTCAGTGTTCTGTTTTGTAAAATGGCCACCACATGTGCTGCCAGAAATTCCCAAGGGAAGGTGAGGGTCTGGCATGGGCAGGAGGCTTAGCTCTAGGGCATTGCCTCGCCCACAAAGCTTTCCTTAACCACCCTAATTCACCACTTACACCCACAGGCCCTCTTGGCCTGGGAGGAGGAGACCCAGGCATAAGCCTGCTAGTGGAGATGGGGTAATTGGCTTGGTGTGTTTCTCTTAATTGCACAATAATTGTAGAAATGTAAATTGCTTTTTGTTTTCCTTTATTTTTAATGTGTGTGTGTGTGTGTGTGTGTGTGTGTGTGTGTGTGTGTGTGTGTGTGTTTAAATGCTAGGGATGGAGCCCAGGGCCTTGCATATGCCAGGCAAACACTCTACACCTGCCACCCAATTAAATGCTTTTTTTTTCTTCTTCTTGATTTCAGTTTCCACACCGTAGAAAAATGAGATTTTTCATTCTAAAAAACCTTTCACAGTGGACCAACTCCAGAATGTTCCATTGCAAAAGGGTAAAGGACGAGGAGGCACGAAGGACTCATCATGGGTTTCCCTCTCTTTTTGAAATTGTTTACTTTTTTAAAACTAAAAAGAACTTTTTTAAAAAATGAAAAGTAACCTTCACTTGTAGCTCCAGTGAGCTGGATCTTAGGGGGGAAAATATTCCCCAAACCATTTCTGCCAGCCTGTTTGGAGCCCTCGTGGGTGTCACTAATTCTCCTAGCTGGCCTCATGCAAGTAGGAGCAAAGGAGGTGACTGGAGTGCAGTCCCTGTCTGGAGTCACTCCCCTGTCCTGCTAGGCTCTGACCACTGGGACGTCCTACCCGACAATGGCAGATGAGTGCCCCTGGGAGCCACCAACTTCTGGTTTAGAAATGATGAATGGGAACACACAGCGAGCTACCCTGACAGATTCGCAGAATTCACGGAACACTGCTGAGTGCTGGCTGCCTGCCAGGCCACTGGGGACATGGGACTGGGCACAGGAGGGACAAAGTCTGGTCTGGGGCTGTTCCCTGTCTCCTCCTCTTCTCCCAGGACCTTCACATAACCGCTATTGGGCTGTTAGCTAATGAGTGGTCCTTCTTCCTGCCTTTTGATGTTTTTTTTTTTTTTTCTGAATTTTCAGAATTTACTACAATGAACACATATCTATTCTCTAATTTCCCTTACTTTGAAAATGTAAATAATCACAATCTCACCCCCCCTACACATACACACACAACCCAAGTTCCAATTTGTACTTTTCAGAAAAGGTTCAGCCTGACTTCTCATTTTAGAGATGGGGAAACTGAGGCTTAAAGAAGGGAACTGTCCAGCCCAAGGTCACTGGGCCATTAGGATTACGCCTCATTAACATGCTTTAGGAAGTCCCCTTCTCAGGTTAGAGTTCCAAGTGGGGGAGGGTCTCTGTTTTCATTGGCCAGGAGCTGCTCCCAGCTAAGCTGGGAGGTAAGAAGGTTCCCAGGGTCAAGGGCAACCTGAGACTTAATGCTCAGAAGCCCATTAATCTTCTTTGATGCCCGGCACCTGCCCAATAAGCAGGGCCAGCCCCTAGTGCCTGGTCACCAGAGCAGCCTGAGAGCCTGGCTCCTTCTTTCCCCAGATTCCCCCCCCCCCCATCCAGTGGCTGCTCAGCCCTGACCAGATCCGCGCTCCTCTAGTCCTGCCTCTGTCCCAGTCCTGGCCCAGTCCTACCTGTCCTCTGGTCAGTCCTGGGTAAGCTCCCACTCCTCTCTGAGCTCCAGTCTCTTTCCCTACCTCCTTGTGAAAAAGGTTGAACAGAAAGGTTCTACCACCCGGCCACCGTCACACCTGCTGCCTATAGGAGCAGGCTGGGCCTCGCTGGCACCCTTGAGAGAGGTCTTCCTGAAGTTTCCTGGGGGTGGCTGTCAGTGGTCTGTAAGGCTGGCAAGACCCCACCAAACAGAGCCTCGGGAAGCTGTTTGGTGGTCTCCCGTTTTACAGATGAGGCTTGGGGTGAGGATCTGCCCAGGTAACCTAGCTCCTCCTAGAACTCACTCCTCCCTACAGCCTGGGCACTGGGCTCTGTCTGGGCTCAGCATGTGGGACCTGGTGTGTTGCCCGGGCTCTTTGTGCCTTAGTCTCCACACCTCCAGTGCCAATAGGCAGGGTCCTCTGCTCCGAGGCTGAGGGAAAGATGAAAGATGACACTTGAGTGCTGCCAGCAGACTGGGTAAGCGTCCCTGGCGGAAGATAGACAGGCCAGGGCGCTCATGTATCTCGCTACATAACAGAGACTTCTTTGTGTTGTTGTCTTTGTTTTTTGTGGTGCTGGGGATTGAACTCAGGGAGTTGAGCATGCTCTAACCCTAACCACATTCTCAGCCTAGCACTTCTTAGATTAGAAATGGCCCCTCAGTCCTCCGTGAAGCCATTTGACCCTTCTCCTGCAGCAGTCCCACAGCCCCCAGTCCCCATTGCGGTGTCTACAGTGTCCCAACTGCCCTGACTCCCCTGCCCACCTGTTGGGCTTAGAAGCTTTTCTAGTGTGTCCACATGCATCGGGTGCTGCCAGGAGGGACGCCCAGCTCACCCAGGCTGGGCTACTCCCCAGCAGACAGGTTGTACCTCGGGGACAGGAACCAACTGGGAGTGCCCCCTGGGACCAGGTACAGGGCAGACGCTGCTAATGATGTGTAGAATGCATGAATGAGACGCAGGTGGAACTGACAACACCCTGGCAGACTCTTGCTCTTATGTCTCTCTCTCTCCACTCACCGAATCAAGGTGACTCTGAATGTGGAATTTGGCATCAGGTGACCTCGAGCCTAAACCCTGGCCAGCCAGCCATAGCCGATGCTACCTGTTACCCACCATGTCTCCTCAGCCATGCCCACTTGGGGGGCCTCTCAAACCAACTCCCAGATGCTTGAGACTCCCTTTGGGGTCCTATATCAGTCTTTTCTTTATTCTGACATCTGAGTCTTGCTGACCCTATAGGGACTGACAGTGCCCCCCGGTTCCTGCCAGGGCTGGCCAGTTCCTAGAAATAGTAGAGGAGTCCTTGGACGCACTCCTCTCAAGTGCCACACAAGCAACCCTGATCACACCCACCACCTCCTCTTTGGGACTCTCACACTCTGGGACACTATGCACCTGTGCTCATCACCCCAGGGCCAGACAGCAGACAGCCGGGGGGATGCCCTCTGCCCCAAAGCCTACTGGAAGAGTTCTTCAAGCTAGGAATCCTACACCTGCTTACCTTGCCTCCCTGTTCCTTCCCATGGAAACACAACAATTATCCTGCCCACAGCTCCCTCCCTCTCTCTGCCTCTGACTGGCCCTGGTACTGCCCCATGTGACCTCCATGGCATGCTGTGTCCCCTTCTGTTAGGAACTATGAGCACCAAAATTTCTCCTGATCTGTGGGCCTCACATTGCTGAATGATAATAAAACATAGATGATTTTAAAACAGCTTCTGGCTGGGGATGTAGCTCAGTGGTAAGTGCTTGCCTAGCACATGCAAGACCTTGGGTTTGATCCCCAACACAACCACAACAACAAAAGTTTAAAAATCAATAACAAGAACAGGCCCAAAGGCCCTCTGGCCATGCAGGGCAGGGCAGAGAGGCCGGGCAAGTGAATGGTCCCTGGAGCCCTCAATCAGTGACTGTCAGGAGCTGGTGGATAAATGCCCTCACTCCTTCACCCCTCAGGTAGCATGATCCGGGCACGATTGTCCTGGGAAGTGAGAAGCCAGAGCTGGTCTGGCGCTCACGGCTCCTGTGGATCATAAACAATCTCATGGGTCAGTATCAGATAAAGCCGCTTCCTAATCTTGACTTGGCACTGAACAAACAAAGCCACTAGGCACACCATGAAAATACCAATGTCCCTCCTATATTCAATGAGATGAGCGGCTGCTACTTCGTTCCACCTGCAGCGCCAGCCTCACTTTATCCCTCCACGTTCTAATAAAACTCATTAAGATACCCAAGCATGGAGTTGCTCCCCCTTCCTAAGAGCATCCAGTCTGGCTCTGCTTCCTTGGACCCCTCTCAAAATCCCCCAACACAAGCCTAGGAGGTCCTAGTGTGAGTCCTTCTTAGTACCATCCTCCTTGGATGCCCTAGGTTTCCCCGTGAAATTTGCTCTCACTCACTGCAGCAAGTCTATAAACCCAACTTTACCAATGTGGTTCTGGGAGTCCTTGGTGGGCTGGAGCAACAGAATAAGTTCCAGTCACTCCCAGACCTGAGCTGCTTGCTTACAAACCCTGCTTGTTAGCATCTCTTAGCTTTCTGTTACTGTGACAAAATACCTGAGATAATCAATTTATAAGGAGAAAAGCTTTATTGTGGCTCATGGTTTTAGAGGTCTCAGTCCATGGTCGCTTGGCCCTGTGGCCTTTGAGTCTGTCGTGAGGCAGACATGGTGGTGGGGAGCACTTGACAGAGAAAACTGTTCACTTCACAGCAGCCAGGAAGCAAAGAAAGAGAAAGAAGAGGGGCCAGGGCCCTGACATCCCCTTCCAGGGTACATCCCAAATGATCTAACTTCCTCCCATTAGGCCCCACCTCCTAAGGCTCCACCTCCTTCCAATAGGACCTCAGCCCAGAGACCAAGTCTTAAGTACATGGGCTTTTAAATACATCCAGGCCCTGACAGCTGACCTGAAGTTCCATGAACTGAGACCTTAAAACCAAAAAAATCCTTGGCACGACTTGACTTGTAGCTGAGTCACTCTAATCTCTACCTTCATTATCACATCTCTGTCTCAGTTTCTTATCTGGAAATCGGTTATTGGATTTAGGGCCAGCCTAATTCAGAAGGACTCTTTTTCTTAACTAATACTATATGCAAAGTCTATAAATAAGATGTTCTGGGTGAACATGAATTTGGTGACAGGGAGGACACTGTTCAATCCATTGCCATCTGACCCACCAAAAGTCATTTTGGTCCCACGTCCCAAGACAGATCTACCCATCCCAATGTGCCCCAAAGAGAGAAAATGGAAAGGATGAAGGGGTCTGCTAAGGTTTGGATAAGTGTCCTCCAGGGACCTCTGTGTTCAGGGAGATTCTCCAGTGGCTCTATTGGGAGACGGGAGAACTTTTAGAAGGTGGGGTTAGTAGGAGGTCCTTAGGGGATTGTGACACCCTAGCCCTTCTTCTTTCCTGCTCATGAGGTGAACAGTTTGCTCCACTACTTGCTCTCCCCACCTGCCACTACCATTTGATACACTCACCAGAACCCAGAGCAATGGATCCACCCTATCTTGGACGGAAACTCTAAACCTGGGAGCCCAAATAATACTTTTTTTCCTATATAAGTTAATTTTCTCAGGTGTTTCATTATGGTGATGGAAAGCTAATGGAACACAGGGTCACTTAGTCCAAAGTAAATGTGAAATCCTCTGAAATCTAGCAGGCAGCCCCATTAGATGCTGTGGCTGAATGCTCGGTTTGAACCTGGGGTGGTGACCTGCTTTCTGGGACCTGTCTTCTGTGGCTTGCCTTTGCATCTATGGCTCTCCCTCCGTCAGTAGGCCTTCATCCATTTCTGTACCTGTCAGTGCAGGCTGGCAGTGTTTCCCCCAGTGTGACAGTCCCAGAAAGCTTGCGGGTGCCCTGTGTAAACCACAGGGGTCCATGCCATTGACGAGAGGCTCTGCACAGGTCCTTCCTGGATAATTCCATCTCTGTTCCTGGATTCTGAGATGGTCGATTGGATGCATGAATCACATCCCTAATCTCTTCAACAAAAATATTCAATAACGTTTTTGGGGTTGTCTTCAGGCCACACCTTCCTGGCAGTGGAGTTCCTAATTTTAGCAATCTGGACATGCTGAGGACCTCTCAAATCACCAAGTGCTGGTTCCTTTTTTACTCAACACTTCCTTCCTCAATTTATGGCTTTGCTCTCAATCTGTACTACAGCAGCAAGAAGAAACCAGACTATATCTACCATACTTTGCTTGGAAATCTCCCCGGCTAAATATCCAAGTTCATTGCTCACAAGTTCCATTTTCCACCCAACAGCCAAGTTTGGTGCCACTCCATAACAAAGCTCACTTTTCTGCCAGTGCCCCCAAATGTGTTCCTCCTGAGCCCTCAAGAGAAGCACCTGAATGTTCATATTTCGACTAATACTCCGTTAATGATGAGTAATTCATTCTCTAAGACAATGAGAGCTCTTCCTATGGTTCTCCTCATTTCTTCCTAAACCCTCACAAGGAGAACCTTAAATAAATGTTCATATTTCCACCAACAATCCCTTGAAGTCAATCCAATTCAGCTATAGCAAAATACCACAGATGGGGTGATTCATAAACAATAAAAATCATGGTTCTGGAGGCCAGAAAGTCTACTATCAAGGTGTTGGCGATGACAAAGTCCCTCTTCCCATAATGTAATATGGCAGAGGGCAGAGAGACAGAGAGAGGCTTAAGTCTTCCTTTCATAAGGACCCCACTCCATGAAAACAGCATTAATTTATTAATGAGGGTAGAACCCTTATGGCCTAATCCCCTCTTAAATTCCCATCTCTTCACACTGTTACAAAGGTGATTGAGTTTCCAATACATGCTTTTGTAGGGACATATTCAAACTATAGTACTGGGGTTTTTTTCTATCATTTTCTACTACTATCACCAAATACTTGAAGCAGGCGAACTTGGTGAAGAAAAGAGGTCTATTTAGCTCACTGCTCTGGAGGTTCAAGGGCATGACCCTGGCATCAGCTCAGCTGTGGGTATGCCCCCAATCACCTAGAACTTCCCACTAGGCTTTACCTCTTAAACTTCCCGCCTCCTACCACCACACCGAGAGTCAAATGTCTAACATATGAACCTTTTAGGGAGATAAATAACATCCAAAATGGAACTGGAGATTATCATGCTGAGTGAAATAAGCCAATCCCCCAAAACCAAAGGCTGAATGTTCTCTCTGATATGCGGATGCTAATTCACAATAGGTTGGGGGTAAGGACAGAAGTACTTTGGATTAGACAAAGGGGAATGAAGGGAAGGGAGAGGGCATGGGAATCCGAAGACAGTAGAATGAATCAGACATCTTCCGACATTCCTATGCTCATATGTGAATACACGACCAGTGAAACTCCACATCACGTACAACCACAAGAATGGGAAGTTATACTCCATGTATACACAATATGTCCAAATACAGTCTGCTGTCATATACAACTAAAAAGGACAAATTAAGGGCTGGGGTTGTGGCTCAGTGGTAGAGCGCTTGCCTAGAACGTGTGAGGCACTGGGTTCGATCCTCAGCACATAAAAATGAATAAATAAAATAAAGGTATAAAAAAGTTGTATCTGTTTAGAAAAAAAAAATAACATTCAAACCATGGCACCCCTTGAACGAACCTCTCCAGCCTGTGTTACCCAAGACCAAAGCCATTTCCACATTTTCAAGGATTGCTGTAAAAATTACCACGGACTCCATGGCTTCACATGATAGAAATCCACTCTGGGGCTGGGATTGTGGCTCAGCGGTAGAGCGCTCGCCTAGCATGGGTGGGACCCGGGTTCGATCCTCAGCACCACATAAAAATAAAGGCATTGTGTTGTGTCCATCTACACCTAAAAAATAAATATCAAAAAAAAAAAAAAAAGAAATCCACTCTGTTCAGGAGGCTACGAGTCAGCAAGGGAGGCACCTTCAAGGTGGTGCTTCCTCTCAGACCCTCAGGGGAGGGTCCTTCCTTGCCTCTTCCCAGTTTCTGGCTGCTTCCAGACGTCCGTGGTATTCCTGGGCTCCTGGCTGAATCACATGGCTCTGGCTTCCTCCCTGTGTGTGCCTCTGCGTGTCCTGCCCTCTTCTGACCAGCACACCCCACCAATGGATTCGGGCTCTTCCTAATCCCACGTGGCTGTTGTGACTCTCCTTCACCTGAATTCTGCCTTAGCATCCTTCTTCTTCACGGTCCCCTCCTCGTCACACATGACCTACATAGTTTGAGATGGTCTCCACCCAATTCCTCTTTTAGATAGATAAGGCCCCATATCCTGAACCGCTCAACCACGTCGGACCACGTCGGCTTTAACTCTGGTGAACTTGACAGTGTAACCCAGCACTTCAAGGGTAGTGAAGCCCCTACCCTTCCAATGGACCCCTCCAGCCCTGTCTCAGGAAACCCACCTCCCTAACCGGCCAGGCCCCAGCAGAGGCTTAGGTCCACAGGCCCTGTTCTCCTGCTCCTTGGCCCTGGTTGGGCATGCATGTCCCAAATGCACCCTTTTTTCCCAAGTGGCCTTGTAAGACATGCTGCCCTCTGCTCTCTGGGCTCTGTGAGTACTGGTCAACTTGCCTTTCTCGTCTGTGTTTCCCGACTATGCTATACTTTTTGCGGTAGTGGTTACTGGGGATTGAACTCAGGGGCACTTGACCACTGAACCAATCCTCAGCCCTATTTTGTATTTAGAGACAGGGTCTGGCTGAGTTGCTTGGCACCTCACTGTTGCTGAGGCTGGTTTTGAACTCGCCATCCTCCTGCCTCAGCCTCCTGAGCCACTGGGATTACAGGCCTGCTTTACCATGCCTGGCTATGCTACACTTAATCACACCAAACCCAACTTAAATACCTCATTCCACAAACCCCAACCGAGACTTCGTCTTGATTAAACTGATTACATCTGCAAAGACCTTATTTTCAAATAAAGTCACATAATGAGGTTCCAGGAAGGTATGGAATTGAGGGACACCAGTCAATTTATTCTATCTTGTATCAGCTTCCATCCCTTCTCTGCCTTGCTCTCCACTCCCATATTGGATCAATTCCCAATTAAATTCCTTGCATTCTAATGCAGGGAGCTGAGTTTGCTACTAGGAGAGTCCACCTAAGACCCGGCCTCCCTGTGCTGAGCAGTGGGATCCTCCTCCTGAGGCAGGGTGAGAACCCTAGCCCCTTCCTCTGAGGTGCTACAAGAGAAGACAGCTAAATCCTACAGAGACCAAGGTTTAGGGCCTCATGCAGCCCAGTGACCACTTCCTGAATCTTGGAAATGGAGTGCTTTGAATGAGCCCCCAAATTATCTTTCTTAGAAATGGATGGGCTATTGGAGCATCAACATGCCCTTTGGGGACAGGAATTATTTGGGGGGTAGATGATTTATTTCTTTGAGTTTGGATACAGAAATGGAAAGCCATGCCCACTTTCTGGGATGCATGTAGCATTTATAGTGGGCGGAGCTTGAGGTTTTGGGGGATGGGGTGTAAAAGACTTGAGCTTCCTGCAGGGCAGGCCTGTCCCTGGCAGGAAGGAGGAAGGAGATGCTGTGAGCCTGGATTATGGGTGGGAGAGACATGGCCAAGGCAGAGCCTTCTGGAGGGAACAGGCTGGTCTGTAGTGGCTGCGAGAAGCGGGAGGGCAGCGGTTAGCGGGAGAGCAGTCATGATGTGAAATGTACCTGTTGGCGTCACTGCTTTAGAGGAAATCTCTGCCCCTGTTTGGGCCTCACGGGGAGACACTTCCTTCTGGATCCAAGATTTCCTGAGCTCAGGAAAAGCCCACTCCTTCCATGAGGTCATGTGACCTTCTGTTAGGGTCTGTATCTGGAATGTCCCCTGTCCTGAGGCTGGGTCCCCAGAGCAGCAGTGTTCAGCGGTGGTGCTTTGGGGCGGTGGTTGGATCGTGAGGCTCTGACCTCAGCAGTGGACTCGCAGTTGGGGTGGACTAATGGGAGGTGGCGGAAACTGAAAGGGATGGGACCGAGTTGAAGGAGTGGGTCCTGGGGTGTGCTCCCTGGAAACTATACCTGTTCCGGCCCCTTCCTCCCTTCCCTCCTCTCTACTCCTCCTTCTCCCCCCTCCCCCTCCCCTTTTCTCCTCCCCCTCCCCCCATCTCTTACCGGCTGCCTGGAGGTGACAGCTCTGCTCCACCACACCCTTCCTATCTTGATGCTCTCCCTCACCTCAAACCCAGAGCCGTGGAGCTTGCCAACCTTGGACTGGAACCTCTGAAACCATGGGCCCAAATAAATCTTTCCTCCTTTACATCGTTTTTCTCAGTTACTTTATCACAGCGACCAGAAAAACGGACTCACCTACCTCCACCTTGGTTCACACGACCGTCCAGACCCAACCCCGGTGGCTGAGGGAACTGGGGTGCTTACTGGCCTGCCCATGTCACAGGATATAAAAGGTGGAGTCCACTTCCTGGAATATCCTTGACTTTCCAGAAATGCAGAGCTCCGACAGCCCATTCCCAGGTCCAGCTCTCCTCTGAGCTGAGTGTCACTGCTGTCCCTGACCCCAGGCGTAGTAGCCTCATGTGGTTCTGGTTGGTCAGAGAGGTCTGAGTCCATCCTGGGGCCGGCACAGGGCTTCCATTGGTGAAGAGAAGATAAGGCACCAAGGAGCAAGGACAGCAGAGAGGGGGGTGCCTTGGAGACCCTAGGGCAGCATGGGGTGTGGGCTCCCTGGCCCAGCAGGGAGGGGCCTGCGAGCCCTCAGGGTTCAAGGGAAACCTACCTGACAGGCTTGAGGCCACTGAGGCTCCCGTGGAACCCGCGCTCTCACTGCTGTGGCTACGATGCAGCCTTCCTGAGGACTGTGGAGCCTCGGCCTAGCTCCTGGCTGGCAGCAGGCACAGAGCCCAGAAACTCCAGGGGCAGCGGGCAGGGTGGGGCAGGCCCTGGGGCCAGCCAGGCTGGAGGCCTGGGATGGAATGCCCAGAATGTAGGTGGGGGCCAGCTGCCTCCCCAGGCTGCCCTGACCCAGCGGCCTCCCTCCTGGGTCCCCCAGACTCCAAGTCCAGCCTCATCCAGCATCCCTGGAGTCGGGGAGGAGCCTGTGGCCTCTGCTGGGTCGCATCTCCTCTTAGTTCTCTCCCGCATGAATGGATGTAGGTAGGATCGGTGACCATGAGAGGTGAGGTGGGCAGGGGCCACCTGGCACCCTTAGGGACCATGGCTGCCTCCACCCAGGGAGAGGGGGAGATGCCAAGCAGGGTGGATGGGCCTGAACCCCACCACCCTGTGACAGCTTCCGCCTGCACAGACAGCTTGCCCTGCCCACTGGGGGCAGGTATCAGAAAGGATCAGGCCGCGGGGTCATGATGCAGCCACCATAGTTGACAGCTGGGCTCATGGCTCTCCCTGTTGTCCTCCTGTCGGACCTAGAGGGGACTCCTCTGCAGAGACAGAGGTGAGCCCATCCTCCTCCCCAGATGCCCAGAGCCAGGCCAGGCCAGGCTGCTCAGAGGGGCTTGGGTTCCAGGAGGCAGGAGAGGCCCCTGCTTACGGCAGAGGCCCTGAGGACTGCACAGGTGGCTGGTGGGGGGCCGGTTGTATGAAGTTCTGGGGCTTCAGAATGACCTGCTGCCCCCATGGGAGGGTGGGAGAGGAGCACAGGTGGTGTCTAATCCACTTGGGTCCAAACCCCCCTCTGCCTTGTCCTGGGAGAGTGGTGGCCTGTCTGGGTCTCAGTGTGCCTGTCTCTAGGGTGGAATCAGGCATCTGAGAGGGAGGTGTCGCTGGGACCCAGACGTGAAGCAGGAGAGTGCCGGACCTCATGCACCCTCCATTTCCCCATCAGTAGATGAGGATTCCAGACCCAAAGGGTCCAGAGGCCATGCGACACAGTGGGGGGACCACGGGCCTTCCCAAGGCTGTCTGCTCCTACTCTGTGCCAGGCTCTGCTGGAGGGGCTGCATCCTGCCCTCTCAGAGGTTCAGCTCTCCCTGGAGAAACAGGCTAAACAAGAGAGTAAGGAGCCAAACAAAAAAAGTGGAGCCAGGCACAGTGGCCCAGGCCTGTAACCTCAGCTACTCGGGAAGCTGAGGCAGGAAGATTCCCTCTGGGGAGGCCCTCCAGGAAGGAGGACCTGCAGGCAGAGCCCCGGGCACAGAGCAGAGCAGGTGCAAGGTGGCAGGAAGCTGTGGGTTCTGAAGGTGGGGCAGCTGGAGGAAACAAGGCTACAAGTGTGGCAAGGCCAGGGGTACAGGTGGCATTCAATTCCCCTTGTTCCAAGAATCCAAGTGACATCCAAAGTACACTTGCTTCTCTCATGGGGCTGGCACTCAGAAGGTGTGGCAGCAGTGCCTGGCACATGAGCAACATGAGATGGACAGTGAGTGAGTGAGTGAATTCTGGCCAGCCCTTAACTCACTGTGTGACCCCAGGTGAGCGTACTCCCCTCTCTGGTCCTGTTTCACTACTGCCAAGACACCCTCTGAATCATGATTCTCTTCTCAGGCAGTATGTAGGGGGGACCTAGCTGCAGCAGGCCTTACTGTGGGCTGCTTTTTCTTCCCCGGGACGCTGCAGATGCAGCCAGCACCTGACTCTGGGCTTGGTGTGCCAGATGAGGCCGTCAGCTACCTCTGCTACCTACACAGAAGCTGAGCTCCAACATCTCTGCTGTGGGTCTGTCCACGCCTCTCTTCTGTTTTTCTCTTTTTTTTTTTCTCCTGTGAATGGACCTGGGAAAACCTTTCTGCTCAAGAGTCCTGTCCTCTAAGCTCTGTCCCTGGACTGGCACCAGGAGCTGCCAACCTGAAGGCCGTGCAGGCAACGGGCTGGGATGGGCACAGGGCACCATGGACCCTGTCCTGTTTCTGAGACCCCAGAAGCCACCTCTCCTAGCTCACCCTGGGGCCCTTCTTCCTAGGCCAGGGGTGGCCTCTTGTGCCTGTGAGGGAGGGTGGCCTTGGGGAGGAGGAGGAGGAGGAAGGACAGGGAAGAGGCGGAGAGCCACCACCTGCCCATGGTGTGGCAGTTGTCACTGCTCCACAGGTGAGCAGTGGCGTGTGCCTGGGCCTGGGCTATGGGGGCAGAGCAGGTGACTGAGATCCAGGTCGCCCAGACATGCGGGTGTGGAGGCCTGAGGCATGTGACCCTAGTAGCCCTCTTGCCGGGGTGTCCAGTTGAGGGGATTCTGGGGACAGACCCACAGTGCAGTGGCTCATGGCTCTGCAGGCAGAGGCCCCTCACTGCCCCTGTTGGAGCCTTGGTCTCCTAATCTGGCAAAAATGGGAAGAGCAGCCTGCGGCCTCCAGACCAGCCCCACTGGCACCTGGCAGGTCTGCGCGGTGGGTGACAGAGCCTGAGAGCCGGCCCTGCCTCAGGCCCCCGGTGACATGGAGCTGAGTGCCCTTCGGCACCTTGCCCCTGATTCCTGGCAGTTTTACCTTCTGTGGACTGAGCTGTACCCTCTGCCACCCAGGGGTGGCTGGGAACATGGTGATTTCAGACTGCAGCAACGGCTAGCATTTATGGGGATATTTCACAAGGAAGAATACCCGGGTTTCCTTGGTTTGTTTGTTTGTTTCTCTTTTTTCCCCGGATTTCTCTCACCTCTGGAAAACACTGGAAGCTCCCTCTGCCTCTCAGGCCCACACCGGGGGAGGCTCCCCACACTGTCCAGCACTGGCCTCGGTCCACCCGCAAGTCACTGTGAGGTCCTGGAGCCCTGTCTCCCTCCCATCCCCACGGGGGCTGCTGCAGCTGGAGACAGAGGTCGGGGTTACGGGCCCCACCCTGGGAGCCCCACAGCAGTCTCCGGACCCCCACAGACGGCAGTCCCTATGGGAGTCACTGTGCCCAGGGGGCCAGTTCCAGCTGATGGCTCCGTGGGTCTCACAGGCTTCATCTGTCCGTGACTGTTTCCCCCCCCTCCCCAGGTGGGAACATCCTGGGGTGGTGATGAGATGGCAGGAATGAACGCAGCTCTGGGAGCAGGTGGAGCCGTGTTAGGGCCCAAGCAAGGGTGTGAGCCTCGAAGAGGAGGGTGACATCAGGGCTGCTCCAGCCACCACGTGGGGCTCCATGCCTCCTGCACCTGAAGCCCTGCCCAGGCCCAAGCTGGGTGGGGCACTTGACGCATTTGCTTGAGGGACAGTGAGAAGGACCAGGCCCCAGCTCCTAGGTGGGCGCATGGAGCTGCTTTGCTTCCTGAGCCTCAGCTTCCTCAGGGCGAAGCGAGCACCAGGCACACGGCCAGGTGTAGCAGGGACTCCACGCACAGTGTCCTGGGGCCTCCCCACACAGCCCAGGAGTCTCCTGCAGGAGCCGGTTCCCCCCACCTTGCCTCTGCCCCACCCCAGCTCACTATGCCCCCGCCCCACCTTACCTGTGTCCCCATCTACCTGTGACAATCACCCATTTCTGGCTCACACCCACCCTGTCAGCCTCCCAGGTGGGCACCCCACATCTGCCCAGGTGTCCCCACATAGTGCCGTCATCAGTCTCTAACTCCCCCCCTCCCGCTGGCCCAGGGCTCTGTTGCACGGTACCCCCACCCTCATGACCTTTGCCATGTCCCCCACGTCTTGTACGCAAGACCCCAACACCCTTGGTTGGACCAGAGATGTAGAACTGCTGGGCCAGGGAGTACCCCACGCAATTCTGTCACCCTTGCGTCATCTCCTTCCTTGGGGGGCCCAAGGCTGTGCCCACGTGCTGAGAGCCAGTGTTTATTTACACAGACAAGCACGGCGTCCACCCCCGAAGGGGACAGCCACAGTCTCCCACGCCCACCACACAGGGCCAGGGCCAGCCTCCCAGCAGTGTTTCTGAGTGTGACTGTTCAGGACCTGAGAGTCCTGCGGGACAGGGCAGGTCCACCCTTGGTCCCTCCGTGGGTAGCTCAGACAGGGCGGCCAGCCGTGAGGCAGAGCCTCGGAGAGGGCGGAGAAGGCAGGTGGAGCCCAAGAAGCAAGTCCCAGTCCAGTTCCACAGGGGCCAGGGCAGACCCCAGGCAGCACTGCCCACTCCAGGAGCAACAGCGGACCCGGTGGGAAGCGGTCATCGCTGGGCAGCACCCACACAGCCTCCTCTGTCTTACGAGCCAAAGCGACCACAGGACCGACTCAGAGGACGTGGCCTTTGGCAGTAGCCCAGGTTCCCTGCTCCCGCCACACTGCTGGGCTAGAGCCAGGCTTGGGCTCTTTCCTGAGACGTGCTGGGTGACTCTGGGCAAGCGGGTGGTCTTCTCCGGGCCTCAGTTTCTCCTCATCAAAGCAGAGAGACCCTCCAGGGTCTGAGCCGTGGGACTTCCCACCGCCCCACCCCCGCAGTGCGTCACTTCTTCATGTGGTCAGACGTTGCCTCCCGGGAGAACAGCGGCTCCTCGTGTCATTGTCACAGAGAGCAAAGCTTTGCTCAGGAAGAAGCTGTGCCAGTCGGGGCCTGGGCCTGCGGGGCACCAGGGCTCTCCTGGGTGGTGTCCCCGTGGGCAGCAGCACGCAGTGCTCCCAGCCAGCTCTGCTGCAGCTCCCTGGAGGGGGCCCTGAAGTACCAGCACTGCTGACCCTGCTGCAGCTTCCACAGGTGTCCCGCTGTCAGTCCCTCCTCGGGGTCTGGAGTGCCCACCCTGCAGCCAGACAGAGGGACGGCGTGCGGCAGCCGGCCATCCTGCAGCAAGAGAGGGTCACCACCTGAGCAGGCCGCTGGACTGCCATGTCCAGTGCCAGGCCAACTCTGAGCCGGATGGGCCTGTGGACATGCAGGACAGGCGGCCCCTGGGAGGACGCTGGCAGGGGGCCTTGCCCACCTCACCAGAACCCCAGGCCCCGTGGCGTCCTTCTGATTCCCAAGTCCCGGGGAGCCAAGTCAGGACAGCCCCTGTGACACGGGCAGTCAGCAGCTGGGACTGAGAGGGACAGGGCAAGAGTTCCTGATGAACGAGGGGCCATGTGGGCTTTGTAGCTGCACCCGCCACGTTCTGTACTCCCAGCTGCGTCCAGCCAGGGCGAATGGACAGGTGAACAAGCAAGTGTGTGTGGGAGGGAGGAGCCAGCCCTCTGTGCCCCCTGCCTGCCCCTGGTCCCCTGGTTGGCTCTGGGGTCCTGGCATCACCCTGTCTCCTCAGGGTGGGGAGGAGGGTCATTCTGGGCAGCTGGGAAAACTGAGGCCTAAGACCACAGAATAGGTCAGCCCCAGGAGGGTGACCCAGACTTGCTGTGAGTGCTACAGGCCTGAGACTCTGGGCTGTGAGGACAGGCACATGACCTGGGGCAGGGAACACATACCTCGCTGCTGCCACGCAGGTCCAGCACCCGGGGGTCCGATGCGGGGATGGTGGCCCACACCTCAATCCAGGATGTGCCATTGTCTGAGAGCCACAGGGGGCCGCTGATGAGGCTGGGCTGGGGACCCACGGCGGGTGGTTTCTAGGAACACGGAGACAGGTGAGGTCACTGAACTGTAGAGGTCCCTCCCTTGAGGGGCCAGAGATGCTCCGAAGGAGCTGGCCACAGAGATGCGGCTGACACCTGGAGGGAGGCTGGGCCCGGCCTCACTTGGTTCCAGGGTCACTCCAGGCATTCTGAGGGGCTCAGGTGCCATAGAGTCACGAGGAGTTTGTAGAACATGGGGAGTGAGGCCACGAGGTCGAAACCTCAGGAGAAAAGCCTTGGTACAGTAAGCACCACGTGTGGGTCACCATGCAAAGGACCCTGCCGTTTCAGTTCTTCACACACCACATGCCACATAGAAGCGCACCCACCACACAAGCGTACACACACAATTCCCATGCCACACACACATACAACTCCCTCACCTGCCTCACTCACGGGTCCTCGTGATGTGCTCTAGAGCTGCTCTGGAGAGGAGTCCCTGAGACATCTACACGTGGTTCCAACACCATTTGCTAGATCTGGTCTCCTAAGACCTGGTGGCCCTTTGAGGCCTGAGCCCACCCTCCACAGGTCTCCCAGAATACGTGTCAGTATTGACCATGCAGAACCAGGTGGGCCCAGGCGGGCAGGGCACGGAGCATCCTACTGGGCCTCCATTCTGCCCTGGTCCTCATATCCTTACATCTGTGACCTCTTAGAGCAAAAACCCAGAGAAGGGACCCCTGACAGCTACGAGCCAGGATGGTCAGGAGCTTCGACCACACATGGACCCCAGCCTATCTGGCCACCCAACTGAAGCCTTAGGAGGAAAACCAATGTTATAAACAGGTTCCAGGAAACCCAACTTCTTGAAGCTGGCGCTGAGAACATCATAGTGTGTCAAGTGGAGAGAAAGGGCAATACATTTTTCTGGAAAAGCATGTTTTCCCTTTCTCAGATTTCCTAGGACTTCAGAAAGTAGGGACTGTGTTAGAAAAGTGGCCATATTCAGGGGAAGTAGGGGACCTCCCACGTACCTCCAGGACCTGCCTGTCCTAAGGACTAGCAGGGAGGCAGGCCATCGGGTAGACCTCAGTGCTGGACTTGGGGGCAGCTCCATACTAATCAGGGTCACAGGGAGTGGAGCTGACAGGGGTTCCCATCTAACCCCTGGATAAGAATCATTCCCAAGCCTCCGCCCTGAGCCGTCCTGAGAAGCCCAGTGTGCACTTACTTTGTATGATATTTTGCTTTCAATTGGCAATCACTCCAACTGGCTCTCCCCGGTTCCAGGACCTGTGAAGTCCACTGAGACCCCTTCCCCCTCATTTCCAATCTGAGGAACCAGGGCCACCCACCTCTGTGCTCTGCTTGGAATCAGAGGGAGCCTCAGCACTGGGACTTGCAGGGGCCACCCGCTCTGCCAGGAAACACCCTCTGCAGACCCGGCTCTGTCTGCTGTTCTCAGCCTTGAATTCAGAGCACTTCCCACAGATGACCTGCAAGACAGAGAGTCCTGTGACCCGGCAACCCAGGCAGAGGAGAAGGAGAGACGCAACAACATGGGAGGAGTGACGGCTTGGCCTAGAATGAGGAGGGGGCCAGGAGCCCCCTCTAAGGGCAGAGCAAGACTGGTGCCCCCATGTCCTGTCCTCCTTACCTGGATGACCCAGAGTTCAAGGACCTATATGCAAAAAGAATGGGCTGAGCCACCAAGCACATGAGAAGACCCCAAATCACTGGTCATCAGGAAAATACAAATCAAAACATAAGGAGAAACTACCTCACACCCTTCAGGATGGCTATTATTTAAAAAAAAAATAGCCAGGCATTGTGATGAACACCTGTTATTCCAGCGACTCGAGAGGCCGAGGCAGAAGGATTTGAAGTTTGAGGCCAGCCTTGGCAAGACTATGTCTCAAAATAAAAAGGTCAGGGGATGTAACAGTGATAGAGTACTCCTGGGTTCAAATCCCGATGCCACACACACACACACACACACACACACACACAACAAGTGTCGGTGAGATGGAGAAATTGGAAACTTTTTACTATCAGGGGGATGCAGAATGGGACAGCTGCTATGGTACAGTGTGGTTCCTGCTCAAAAAATTAAACATAGAATTACCATAGGAACCAGCAAAACCCCTCTGGACATACACCCAAAGAACCAAAAACAGGAACTGGAAGAAACATGTGCATAGCTCCTAGCAGCACTACCCATCATCCCTCAAAGATGAAGGTGACCCAAGTGTCCATGATGCATGAACAAGGAAATCCATGCATAAAATGGAATACGGAAGAACATGGAAATAAGCCAGTGGGTGCCCCTTTGGGACTCTTCCAGAGCTCTCACTACCCGGGACCCCATCCCCACTGGCAGACGCCTCCATTTCTCTGGGCCTCGTCCCATTGTCTCTCCCGCCTCAGTCTTCCTCCCTGCACTGGGTCATCTCCCCAGAACACGAGCCTCTCCTCCTGACCCAGCTCTCTGCACTCCCCCACTTCAGCACCCCCTTCTCTTTTCAACCCTGGGCATTTTCGTGCCCTGACCTGACACTGCCTGGGTCACACCAAACTTGGCCTCCCTGTGGTCAAGGATGATGCTGGACTCAGCACCTGGGAGCCCTTGCAGCGTGGAACCACCTCTCCTGAGATGCTCACCCCTCTCTGGGCCATCTCCCCTGCTTTCCTGACCCCCATGGAGACTGGGGCTCCTAACGGCTCCCTCCCTGGGCACAGCCGGCTGAGCCCTCCCACCCTGTCCTGCACCCTGTCAGATGCCAGGCCCCTCCCCACTCCACATCAGTCAGCTGACCTGGGCTCCTCCCTCCCTTCCACGGCAGCCCAGGCTCTGGATAAGCGCCTCTCACATCCTCTTCCATTCCTTCCTCACGAGAGACTCCAGCTGTCTCCCATCTGCTTTCCACCAAGACGCCAGCATAGGAGCCCACAGAAGCTCCATCTTCCACCTGACCTTGCTGGCTTCCCTGACCCCGGCACAGCTTGGGCCTGAGCCACAGCCTGTGGGCCATCCTGTACCCCCCACACCCTTCTCCCCAATATTCAGCCATTCACCCTTCCATCCATCCCACCACCCATCTATCCATCATCCATCCATCCATGTAGCCACTCACCCACCCACCCATCCAAGGACTCATCCACTTATTCCTTCCTCTTCTAGATCCTGGCCAGCATGGCAAGGTTTTACATAAAGACGTGACAAGGAACACCTGCAAGGAACAGACTGTTGACACTCTTTGAAAAGACATCTCCAAGTCATCTGTGGTGAGATCCACTTGCAAACAGATGTAATTTTAATACCTTAACCTAAAAATACTTGAATCATTGGGTTCTTCCTCCCTCCCCTACCTCTGGTACTGAGGATGGAACCCAGGGGTACTCCATCATTGAGCTACAACCTCAGCCCCTGTTATTTTTTTACTTTGAGACAGGGTCTCAATAGGTTACCCAGGCTGGCCTTGAACTGGTAAACCTCCTGCCTCAGCCTCCGGAGTCACTGGGATTACAGGTGCGCTCCACGGCACCTGCTCCTCAGGGACACTTACATGCTTCCATAGTCCACTCTCAGGAGCAAGGGATCTGGAGGTGAGTGAAGAGGGATGGAGATGGTGTGGGTGTTTGCGGGGGACTGTCAGAGATGTCCCTCTTCACAGGGGCCCTGGGCACTGGGGCGGAGGTGGGCAGGAGAGCGCTCCACCTTGGCCACACCCTCCCCTCCAGTCCCTCCTCTGCTCCTCGTGCAAGGACATTACCATCCCTTTGTGCTCAAGGTTGCCCAGCTAGGGGCGCTGTGGTTCTAACTCCAAAGTCTTTTTAGATGCAAAGAATGTTTGTCAGACACTGGAGCTGACAGGAGAAATGTGATTAAGCTTCTACTGCAGAGGGACAATCTCATGCTCAAGGACGTCTGCGTCCAAGAGGCGGGATCTGGAGGTGTCCTTACAGGGCGGCCACGTGGTTCTGAGAACTCACCAGCTGCACGCATGCGCCGCATCTGCCGCTGGCTGGCAGGGCTCAGCTCCTGCCCTTGAGGACTTGTGAGCACCTGGCAAGGGACCCCTGCTCGGTGTCGAAGCCCCTCCCTCCCTCTCGCCCGCACTCACTGCCCCGCACAGCTTGCAGTGATGCCTCCTCTTGGTGATGGAGTTGAAGGTCTCACCGCAGCTCTTACAGCTCTGCTTCTCCTTGTCACGCTTGGCCTTCGAGGAGAGTTTTCTGGACTCGAGCTACAAAGACACACACGGTGCCATCAGCTTCCATGAATGTATTGCAGCACGCTGCCCCATTGAGGAGTGGAATGAGCTAAAGAGTCAAGGAGGCCAGATCCCCCTTCCTGCGCTGACCCCCAGGGTCCACCCCAGTGCATCCCATCCCATCAAGCAATATTCCAAATGGATCAAGAACTTTATGTTTGGAACAACTCGGCCAGTGACTATCTGGTGTGTCTGAGAAAAAATATCAACGGAGCCAAGGCTGGAGGGAAATGGTGCATACTAGATGGCAGTCTGCACAGATGGCATGTGGCACCAGGGACCGGGGTGTCCCCACCTCCAACCCTGCAGCTCTTGGAGATTCTGAGTCCATCTTTCATCCAGCTCTGAACTGGGCACTCAGGCAGGTCCTCCCTCGGCCACGTGCCTGAAACATCCGTATGTGCTTGTGTATCAGTGGGGGAGCGTGTGGGAGCACACAAGAGGAAACCGGGGAGCCCAGGCCCTGCTCAAGGGCTCAATTCCCCATTCTGTCTCCTGCAATGCTACCTGAACTTCCCAGAGAGGTTGGTGGCACGGAGGACAGGAGCAGCTTTACCGAGGCTGCAGCTGAGCCTCAGTCTCCCTGTCTGACTATGACCAGTGACAGTCCCCAGGCTCCTGCCCTGGCCCTCATCAGCCAAGAGGCCCTGGATGAGTCACTTCTCTTCTGAGCTTCAATTTCCTCATTTGTCAGGTGGAGTGAGTAACTGAGGCCCAGGGCAAGGAACGGACAGTGAGAAGGAAAAGGACAGCATAGAGGAAGGGGCCATCCCCGGGGTCTGCCATGGCTCTGCAGCCTCTGTCCCCTGCCCACCTTCAGGTGAGAAATCAAAGGCCCAGGTGGAAGGAGTGGTTGGCAGTCAGGTGGCCAGACAGCTCGGACCTGTGACTCTCAGGGACCTAGGGTAGAGGACCCTTCCATGGCACCCAGGAGGCAGCTGAGAACCCAGGAAGCTGTGGGGCCATCGGGGAATCGGGGGATGGAGGGAAGGCTGTGACATGCTGGGGCGGGTGGCCAACAGCTCAGCCCCCAGGATGAGTGGAGGCCCAGCCCCAGCCAAAGTTCAGAAGAAAATTCCTAGGGCAAGGAGGCCTACTCAGGGCTGGGGACATCATCAGGCAAGTCTGCCATGGTCAGCCCATAGAGCTAAGCCAAGCCCTAGGACAGGGGCCCTAGCACTTCCTGGCTCCTACATACTGAGGCCCATAGCCCATCTCTCATGAGGCTCTGCCCCTGACCAGACTAGTTCCTCAACACAGAGATCTGGTTTGATTTGTAGATTGCAGTGACCAGGTGGCCAGAGGGGGAGGAAGCCCCCTGTGTGGCCAGGGATGGGTCTACTGGTCAGCCACACTCCCCTCTTTGATGAGGTTACCAGGCAGTTTGACGCAAGGAAAAGGCTCAGATTCTCTGCACAGGTGTCAGGATGTCTGAAAGCTGGACCCACGTCTTTCCAGGACGTTGGAAAGTAACTGGTCAAGTAACTCTGCCCAAACCACCCAAAATGTGCCAACATCGACCCAGAAGTTGGTCTCCACCAAGGGCCAACAGGGCTGTTCCCTAAGCAGTTCTTCTTCATTGGAGTTAGCTGCACATCCCGGAACTGGGGGGAGAACTCCATAAGACAGACTCAGACCCCAAGCAGTGGCCCTGATGGAGTCACATCAGTTACATCAGACAGCGGAAAGACACAGCATGGGAAATCCAGGTGGACACAAGCCAAGGGCACAGCACAGGGTCTTTCCTACAGGAGGCGGCCAGCAGAAGCCAGGCCGGGCCCCTCTACTCCTCTTGGGATGGCTCTTTCCTGGAGCACAGGGTGGGCCTCCTCCAGGAAAGGCAAGTCCCGCATTGTGAGGGAGTCCTTGGCACAAGGGTGGCCAGGGTGAGGTCCTTGCTGGTGCCTTGGGTCTTGGTGTCACCACCCACAGTAGGTCTAGCACCCTGGGACCTTTTGCACTCTGACTTTTAGAGCTTCTGTGGACACAAGGGGACTTTTGCAGAATGAGGAAGGCTTTGAATTCTTCGGGGCCCCTTACAAAACTTCCTGGTTGGGGTTTGGCTTCTCTTTGGAAAGAGGGTCGTAGAGGGACAGTACCTCTAAAGACATCTCAGCCCAGGAAATGAAACCACTGTACCATGGGTAGATTCATTTTCCTTTCTACATAGGCTAAGAAAAAGCTTAAGTTTGGAATTCTGGAGCAAAGATCACTCTTTGGTGTCAGAATTAAATTTTTCTTTTGAGAACCTTGTAAATGCCCACTGTGCGTATATATGTCCCACCCTGTTTGCTCAGTGCAGGTCGACAGACGCACCCTGAGCCATTCCGGGTCTCACCCAAAGCTCAGCTCAGCTCAGCTCTGCTGGGGATGCGGTGGGGGTGGAGACACCCATGGAAAACACACAGTGATACCTACTCCGGGCAGGGATGCCTCAGCTGTAGGCCTATTGCTGGAGGTGGGGCAGGCCCCAGGTTGGTGCAGGTGAAGGGACAAAGATGAGGAGAACAGAACTGCAGTTGTGACCCCAAGAACCTGGCTGTCATGGGGTGAATGCTATAGAACCTGCAGAAGGCTGAGCCTGGGCAGGAGAAGGCAAGTGAGGTAGACCAAGCAGTCATTTGGCCACGAGTACCATAGTGACCACAGTCTTACCCAGGGAGATGCCAGACATGGATTGAGGTAAGGAGGTGGGCGGGCATTGAAGCGCTTATTATATTAGGCACCCAACAGTTTCCCTGATCTCTCCTGCCAGGGGAAACTGAGGCTGGAGAAGGTTAACACTTGCCTGAGGCCTCAATCCTTGGCCAATTCTGAGTCTGTGTCTTTCTGCAGGGTAAACCATTTTAAAACATGACCTTTCTGGTTCCTTCCAGCTAGAACACTTCTGGTCTGGGCACTGACCCCCAGTTAGCCCTTGCCAATGCCCCTTGGGCCAGCCCTAAGCATGGCTATTCCTACAAACAACCCAGTCCTCCTCACCCAGGGCTTCCTTGACCACATCCCCACCCACTTCTGCTTTTTCTCCATCTCTAGGGCATTGGAGGTCCCATCTCCATGGCGTAGGGGCTCAGCCCCAGGGAAAGTAGCACAAATAAGAAACTGGTGGCTTCCCAGGGTGCCCGCAATCCTAGCTACTCCAGAGACCAAGGCAGGAAGATGGCAGGTTCGAGACTAGCCTTGGCAGCTCAGCAAGAACCTGTCTGAAAAAAAAGTGGGGGGCTGTGGATGTCGTTCAGTTGTAAAGTGTCCCTAGATTCAACCCCTAGCACTAAACAAGTGGCTTTCATATGCCTCAGTGACCAGTGATGCCTCCTGAGGCCTATCCCAGGCTGAAGACTGGATCCAGTCCAGGGTACCTCATGAAGCAGTGGGCTGCCTGGGAGTGTTCGCACACAGTTATGTGAGCTGTGGAGTCCCCTGCTGACTGTGAGCACGCACCCTTCTGGCAGGACAGTCTGTGGGTGCAGCCACACACCCACAAGTACCCACTGCTTCCCATACATCCCTATAAATCCTCCAGGAAAGGGACCAGGAACCACATGGGTTGGGTACCACCAGCCTCACTCACACTGTTGAGCAATATGAATAGTTGCCCATGGGCTGATTCACACAATAAGTGTGGGCAGAGCACACAAAGGGGCAAAGGCTTGGGGCCTGGCAGAGCAAGGGAGTCCAGGGCATCTCAGGGAGCAGGGCAGGAAGCAGGTACAACCAGACAAAAGCTGAGCCAGGCAGCCAGCTGGGAGCTTAGACATTCGTTTCCCTGCTGGTTTCCTGTACCACCCTCTGACTTTCTGACTTTCAGTTTCAACAGAATTGACCCCCAGGATGCCTGCTGTGTGGGCAGGCAGCAGTGCCACTGAGGAAGGGGTCTCTCCTCTTGCCTGCTTGTCTTGAGCTTCCCCCTTCGCCTCCTCGTCCCACCCCTGAAAGGCCCCAGCCTTCCCTAGGAACTTCCACAGGGTTGTCTGACGCCCATCCAGACACCCCATGAGACCTGGTAAGCTCAGGTCGCAGGGAAGGGGATGACACCAGCCAGGCCACCCAGGCGGGCCTACCTGGCCAGGGCTGCACACTGCTCTGTGAGGTGGGAAGTGATGTCACCCTACCAAAGAGGTATGTGCCTCTCCTCCCAGCCTTTCCCTGCTCTTCACCACCAGGTGGCCCTGTCCCCACGGGGATTCCTTGACATCTGCTTCAGGGCCAACACATGGCACTCCCCTGAACCTGCTTCCTCCCCCACAGTGGGACTGGCCGTGACACAACTCCAGAGTGGCAATAGGACTGGGATACCAGAGACCTCAAGGGCTGGCCATGAGTGGGCAGGCTGAGTCCTCAGCTGGCCTGGGCCTCATCCAGGTAGGCCCACACCTGTCCCTGAGCAGTGAGACGTCTGGGGTGTGTGAAAGAGAGACAGAGACAGACATGAGAGACAGGAGGATAGACAGGGAGACGGAGAGGAAGTACGGGGAGCGAGGCAGGTGTGCAGAGCATGTAGGGCTGTCCTCTGTGGCGGTGTCTCGAAGACCCCCAGGGGGGGGAGGAGCCCATGTCTAGGCTGGGGCTGGGGACAGCCAACCTGAGCCCGGAGAACAGCAGGACCCAGCAAGGTGCCTAGGAATGGCCTTACCAGCACTCTGGTCCCAGCAGCCACCCAGGGTGCTCCTGGGCTCCCTGTGGCATCAGTGTTAGTGAGTGTCGAGCCCCAGTTAATGACATGGCTCCAAGTGCTGGTGCTCACTGGAGCAGGAAGTCACTGGGGGACTCCACTGCGCTTCTTTAATCTCCCACATTAAATGGAGGGAGAGGGGTCTCTCCAAGGTCTCCGTGGAGTCCCTGGCTGGCAGGCACGGGGCCTGGCCCTGAGTGTCACCCTTGGGGGCTGCTCTGAATTCAGGGAGATGAGAACACAGGAGGCAAGAGGTGAGAGCACCAGCTTAGGGTGAGGGCTGAGGCCAGGATGCTTTCCTGGGCTCCTCCTAAGGACCTGGTACCTTGCTGCCACATGACAGGGGGAACCTAAAGAAACCTGCTAGCCTCGCTTGCTCTTAGCTGACTTAAAATCACTAATTCTGGAGGTCACACAGCTGGGCGATCGTTATTAGTCTCCCAGTAGGTTTTTTTGGTAGGTAACAGCTCTGACATGTGGACTATTGTGATTATGGCCGCCCAGGTTATTTTCCAGGGACCATAAAGCAGCCTCCGCTGAAAACTCTGACTCCTCACCCAGGCCTGGCACGTGTTCTGTGGGAGACTGGACAAGATGAGAACCCTTGGCATCCGCCTTCATGTAATGCCTCTCCCCTTTGTTCCATTTTAACCTTTGGGTCAGATTTTTATACTCAGCTCTCGATGTGGACATGCTGGTCATTTGAAAAGTGTTTTGTCCAAAACTACAATGTAGGGTAGACTTGCCTGGTCTCTCTTTCTCTCTCTCTCTCTCTCTCTCTCTCCCCCTCCCTCCTTCAAGGCTAAGGGCACCTGCCAGCCACCTTGACTGGAAACACCAAACCATGAAAGGAGTAAGAAGAGGTGGCACCAGAGTTCCTCCAGGGTATTTAGACGAGAACAGTCCTTCTCTTAAAAGCCTAGCCCACTGTCCTGTTACTCCTCCTAGTCTATATCTCTAACTCCTCAAGTTCCTGGAATGGAAAAGCTATGTTGTGAGCAAAGTCCCCACTTCTCCATTCTTTGGCGGCTGAATAAAGCCTTTCTTTCTCCCCAACACTCGCCTCTTTGACATTGGTTTTTCCGTGGCTGATCTTCTGGACCTGGGTTCAGTATGATGACATGTTTTCTTAAGGCCTAAATTTACACGGAACAAGCACAAATGTTCATGTAGAGCTCAGAGAATTCGTGCACAGGCACACAGCCACGTGACAACCACCAACAGACTCCCTGGCGGCCTCTACCAAGAGCCCCAGCAGTGACCACCTCCAGGATCCAAGTCACCAGAGCCTGGTCTCAGACATAGCTTCACAATTGCACACCCTGGCCCTGAACACACTGGGGGGAGGGGCAGGCTGACCTCTGAGCTTTGCTTGACCCCTGACACCTCCTGCCCCTGTTGAATGCTGGGTGTGCGTTACTTACCCCTATGGCACCCCCACTGCCATCGGTCACCAATGCAGGCTCCAGGGAGCTTGTGCTCACCATCTAGAAAGGAATTCAGAGGCTGAATGTAAGGTGACTCCAAGGCCACACGGCTGCATGTTCTGTGCAGCAGGGGGTCACTTCCTCAAACTCAGCACCTCTGTGCATGGCGGTAGGAGGTGCAAGAGAAAGAATCAGCAAAGCCTCATAAAGTCTGTGTGGAGCTATTCCCACAGATGGGGCTGCTAAGCAAGGCTTGGCAAGCTGGTCCCTCCTGGACGCACCTCCACAGAGTCTGAAGGGCAGCCTGGACCCAGGGCATCAGGTTCCCTCTTCCCAGGGGTCCTTGCTATGCCCCTAGCCCCCACCCAGGACACTGCCCAGGAACAGACACTTCCAGGCCTTCCTCGCAGCAGGCCGAGATCAACCTCCTGGTTCAACTTTCTCTCCCAGATAGGAGGGATGGCCAGGCTCTGCCTTGGCCTCAGCCCTGTCTTTTCCTCCTGGCTACTCAGTGGAGACCCTGCAGCAGGCCTCCTGCACTGACCCAAATCCACATGGAGTCTACCCCCTGTCCCCCAGGGCAGCTCCCCAGGGAATCAGAAGAGCTGCCCTCAGTGCTCTCTCCACAGGGCTCTGAGCTGACATTTCCCGGAGCATGAGGGCATTAGGGGAGAATTTACAACTGCAAAAAGATGCCTGCAGCCATTGGACATCCTGGGTTGGTCACAGTGGCATAGAGGAAGGGCACAGGGGCTCAGTGATGATGGCGATGACAGTGATCTGGGTGTGTCCCTGAGCTTCTGTGAAACTCAGGTTCCACGGGCATTAAGATAAGACCCTTCCATGCACAAGGCTGGCATGCAGATGGCAAAACACAATAAGGTACTTCTTCCACACAGGCACGGACCCCCAGACTGTGGGGCCCAGCAGGCTGCAGGGGGCACTCTGTCAAGGGCAGGCAGGTGAACACACGTCTGAGCTCCCTTCCTGGATGCCTGCCCCTCTCTCCTGGGCAGCCAGCCATCCCCACCCTCCTGGCACAGGCTTCTGACTCACCGGGGAATCTGGGCAGAGGCCCGAGTCCTCGTCCAGGCTGCAGGCACTGCTGAACGCCCTGAAGGTCTCGCTCTTCTGCTTGTGCTTCTCAATGGTGGCCTGAATGACCTGGACCCAGAGCAGAGCCAGAGGGCTGTCAGAGCTTGAGGAGGACGTGGACACTGTGGGGGGCATCTGCCTGCCTCTGTCCTCCAGGATGGGGTCTGGGTGTCATGGAACACTGCCCACGCCTGTGACCATTTTATTTCCCCTCAATGAATGTGAGTTGGGGGTGCAGCTAGTCCCACAGATGGGGCTGCTAAGCAAGGCTTGGCAAGCTGGTCCCTCCTGGATGCACCTCCACAGAGTCTGAAGGGCAGCCTGGACCATGGGCTCTTCCTTGGAGCCACTGGGACCACGGAGACCCCCTCTGAAGGAGGACACTTACCTGCAGCCCCTCTGGGCCCATTTACGGCTACTTATTTATGGGGGAGGAGTTCAAAGTGGCAAGTGGATTGAAAGTCTTGTGGCATCTGAAGGCGCTTATGAAGACACGCCAGTCACTACCTGACTTCAAGGGGCGGAACACTGGGAGAAGCAATGAGCGGTGGGGGACATGGTCACAGAGCCACCTTCTCTGATCCAACAGGAAATGGTCACACTGCTCAATAACTTGGGGATCTGGTTATTTCAAAAATTTAGAAGCTTTACCTGAATCCATTCTTTCTTCTCTTCTTCTGTCCTATAAAAACAAGAATAGTATTTTACTAACCTGGTCTTGGAGACTGACTGTAGACCGCCAGTCTCTCTCCGCCCTGCGCACACACCAGCCACTCATTCTCCTAACTGAGGCTTGAGGCGTGGAAGGTTGGCTCTCAGGGCCTGAAGCAATTGTGGCCAGGTAGGACCAGGCTGGCCATTCAGAGCAGCTGCAGCAAGGCCAGTCAACCCACCCCTCCCTGGGCCTTAGCAGATGGTTACAGACTCTCAAGTCAGGGGTGAGGTGTGGGAGGCTGGATCTGCCACACACTCACAACACAAGCCTGGCAATGGGACCACAGCCTCTGAAATTCAGAACAGACACACTGCACTTTAACCAGCAACGTTGTCAGAAATGTATCAGATGGATACAATGACACAGACACACAAAATCCTAAGCATGAGAACACTGTCACCAATTGCCAGGGTGAGATCCAGGGAGGTCCAGGGACCTATCCATGGGAACCTGTTAATGATGATGAGGGAGAATTATGTTGCTTTAGAAAATGGTGTGAGGATAAGGGACGATGCCTGAAAAATTTAGTGAAAAATGGAAGATGTGGTCCAGGCTATCCTGGAATAGCATCTGTGGTTATCCCATCTGGAGAGGTGATTTTGAAAGAGTACATGGGGCTATGTGACGGAGCACTCGCCTAGCGTGTGCAAGGCCCTGGGTTCAATTCCCAGGACTGAAAAAAATAATCCTGATATAAAATTCTTTTTTTTTTTGGTAAATATTTATTTTTTTAGATGTAGATGGACACAACACAATGCCTTTATTTTTATGTGGTGCTGAGGATCGAACCCGGGTCCCGCCCATGCTAGGGGAGCGCTCTGCCACTGAGCCACAATCCCAGCCCCTAAAATTCTTGAAAAGTATGTGAGTGTAGAAACTTCCAGAAGGATCCTTAAGCAAGGGTTAAGAATGTCTGCCGGGCCTGGGGAACAGGAACTGGGCAGAGGCTTAATTTTTATTGACCTCCCCTTGGTGTAGTAAAACGTTGAATTGTGGATAAAAGAAAAAAAAATAAAAATATATTGAAAGGTTATTGCATTTAGGAAAATACACCGTTTGGACAATGAGGTCAAAGAAGTTCACAGCGCAGCAGACACTAGGGAGGCCAGAGCCATACCGGGCCTGAAGCTCCAGGGACCTTTTCTTTCCTGTGATGATGAATGTATGTGCTGCGTTTGGCTTGACGATATCCTGCACCTGCAGGAACAGGAGAAAAGAACAAAGAACAAAACATAAACAAACTCAAGCCCGTCATTCCAGCTCTTCCTCAGCACCAGCCACATGCAAAATTTTTTTTTTCACATGGAAAATCATCTTTGAAATTTTTCCCTAGGGAGATGTCAGAGGCGATAGGTCATGGTGGCTGCTGACAGCTGCTGCAGGAGGGGACCCAAGGGGGATACTGGATTGTCTGCCCTGCCCAAAGAGGGCTGGGACCCTGTGCTTGGAACATGGCTGATCACATGCCTGACCAAACCTATCTGCCCATCAGCCTCCTCTAGAGGTGGCCCCCAGCCAGTCCCAGCCCAGCCTTTCCCACCAGCACTTCCAGACCCCACCTCCCTGCAGCAGGTACACTCCTTAGGGGGGTTGAGGATCTTATGAGAAGAGCTAGGCAGGCCTGAGCCCCCTTACAGATATCTGAGTCCATGTGGGCAGGTGCATCCTCAGTGTAAAGACGAAAATGGAAGAGCATGAGCCCAGATAGAGTGGATGAAATAGTGTTGTTTCCTTCTGGAGTCTCAGAATCCGCCCTCAGCACCAGACCACAGAGCACAGTGGCAGAACAGAACTGGTGGTCCCTGTGGTCCTCAGTCCCCTCAGAATCCACCTCCTCCCTACACCTGCCAGCTGGTGGCTTTAAGGAATACAGACTCTGGACCCTGCTCAGAACCTCTGGACTCTCCCAGCCACAGGCTGAGAACTGCATTAACACATCAGATTCATTATCAGGACTGATTTCTTATAGAGAAACACTGGGAAAATGGTTGCTTCTAACTAGGGAAAAAGGTATTTTCCCCCTCTCTGGTTAGCCACTTGTAATAGCTGGGTTTCTTAACCTAGATTCAGAGAATTTCAAGGAAAGAAGGGGTTTTATTTTTTGGTGTCATTTAAGAAAAACTTTACTTTTCTTCCCTCACCCAGGAACTTTACTTTGGAAACGATTAAACACTTTCATGTAGCCAATATTTTTGGAGCTCTGGCTAATTCAAAGCCTTCCCCACAGGGGACAGCATCTATTCCACCTGCCACCGTGAGACATGGAACAGGCTCACAGAACCAGGGTATAGCAAGCACACACAGGCACCTGTGAGCCCTCTGCTGGCTCCAAGAGGGTGCAGGAAAGGAGAGAGCTCAGGGCCAGGGTCCAGGCCAGGGAAGCAGACCCATGATCCACCTCAGATTTGTTCCTATAACCTAAGCATCACCTTTGGGCCTCTAAATGAGGCCCTGAGGTCTGGCCTTAGGTGACAACCCCTGCAGCTATTGAGTCTGTGCACTTGAGATTCCAATCACCTCCTGTGTCAGCCAATCATTCAACATGGGGCCAGCAGGGACCAGGCAGGTGGGCCAAACCAGAGAGTGTGGAACCCTGCCCACCCAGCCCAAGATGACAGGGCCAAGATGATGTCCTAGCCACTCTTTGATTACATATAGAGTTGGTGGCCAGAGCCTGAGTCCCCACTCCTATTTGTGCCCCACCCCCAGTGGGGGAGCAGGCTTGGGAGATAGGGGCTCACCCACCTGGAGACCAGAGATGTCCATTTTCTCCCTGACACTGAACTTCTGGCCCATGAGTCGCAGTTTGGGCACACAGTAGAGGACCATGCTGTTGAACTGAAAGAGGGACAACATGGTGAGTGGCCACAGGACACTTGCTCCTTCTAAGTTTTTCTTTTTCTTTCCTTTTTTTTAATATTTATTTTTTAGTTATAGTTGGAAACAATACCTTTATTTTGTTTATTTATTTTTATGTGGTGCTGAGGATCGAACCCAGGGCCTCTCACATGCTAGGCAAGCGCTCTACCGCTGAACCACAACTCCAGCCCTTTTCTTTAAGGTCAAAAAGTAAAGTATATTTTTTAAGAGATGCAGAGGGGGGCTGGGGTGTAGCTCAGTGGCAGAGGATTTGCCTAATGTGTAAAGCCCTGGGTTTGATTCTCAGTACCTCAAAGGAGATTAAATAAACAAAAAGTTAATAAATTGAGACAGGCAAGGTGGTAATCCCAGTTATTCAAGAGGCTGAGGTGAGAGGAGTGTGATTTTGAGGCCAGCCTGGGCAACTTAATAAAACCCTATTTGAAAAAAAAAAAAAAAAAAGATGTGTGCAATCATTTTAGCCATGGTTACATCTATCTTTGAGATGATTGTGGACAATAGCTTTATTTTTGTCCCATTCCTACTTTTTCATTTGTCCACCAGACACATGAGCTAATTGTGTAATAAGAAAGTAAAACTTTTGAATAAGCCACTGATACACAAACATGAACGAAACCCAGCAATGCGCTTGTTGAATGAACCAGCTTTGTCTCAGAGCATTTATGTGCCGTTCTGGAAAAGTGAAGCTATAGAAACTGAGAACAGGTTGATGGCAGCCAGAGGCTGCAGGAATACTTAACTCCACAGGGGCAGGACAAGGGAATTGGGGGACAGTGCTCATATTCTTCAGTAACTTGATGATGGTAACATCAACTGAATTTGTGCAAAGTCAGAACTGCACAGCAAAGGTGAGTTTTGCTGAATGTGAATTTCTAGAGAAAAGAACTTGCAAAGATCTAACTGCTTATTCAAGAAGAATAGAAGCTAGAGGAAATTATCAGGGGCCTGGAGTGGATCTCTTGCTGTAATTCCTTCCTGTCTTTCCCCTTTCCTCTAAATCAGAGTTTGGTTCTGGGATAGTTGGAATCACGTGAGGCTCCAGTTTGCGTTCTCCTGGTTGCTGGAGACGGCCCAATCCCCACAGAGGACAGGGATGGATGCAAGAGATAAAAATAGGAGATCTTTGCAGCAAACAGGGTTGAGCCGCTGGCAAAAGATGATGTCTTCAATCCTGACAGGAGAGGACACAGGAAAGCCACGTCCTTGAGCCCTGTCAGTTCTTTTCAGGACTTGAAGGGGCAGGTGAGGGGCTCTATGGCTGGGGTGGCAGCTGGACTCACCAAGAAGAGGTGGCGGTCCTGGGCCGTGCCATTCTTGGCCGACAGCTTCTGAATGTGGCCCTCCTTGATCAGCTCATTGGCCGGGTTGACGATGTCTTCCTCTCCACCCAGCTGCTCGTACACCTCCAGGAGTTTGTGCATTTTCTCCTGCAAGAGACACAGAATTCAGGCAGGAGTAAGCCTACAGGGGCTGCTGGGGACCCAGGGGAACAGAGTCTTCACTGCAACTTCAACCCAGATCCCAATAGGGTAATGGGCCTGCTGACATGGCATGGGAGGGAGACATGGGGACATTTGAGTTGGGTATTAAAGGACGAACAGATGTTCATCACGCAAATAATAATAATAATAATAAATAATAATAAATAAATAACAGCTACCTCCTTTGCTATGTGTTTAGCTCATTTAACTCTGACATTAACTGTGTAAAGTGGGCACCATGATTATCTTCAGTTTACAGATAATTACATGAAGAGGTCAGTTTAGTGGCCTCAATCCACATGTCACCTTTCCTAAGCACTGGTTGGGTGGTACATGGCCAGGCAGAACCCTGAGGTGTGATGGGACAGGGTCAGTAGCTCATGGTCTCAGCTCTGAGGTGGAGGTCAGTGCAGCAGAAGGTAGGGCTGAGCCTGACGGCACTTGACAGTAGCAACACAGTCTGGGGCTGCCATGCCTCAGCCGCTCCTGTGGTTGGACGTGAATGATCTTGGCCTGCACACCTAGGCTCAGGTGAGTTTGGCTTGCCCTTCTGTCTCTGGCATGGATGCAGGTAAATGCAAGTGGACCAAACAACACAGCAAGGATGTGGGGGATTCTCAAGGAACAGCAGGGCAGGGCTGAGGACCTTGCAGGAAATAGGGATGCGCAGGTCCCTGGTATATATACAGAGAAGTTGGGTGTGTACCTTTAGTTTTTTAGAGGGCAGGGCTTATACCTGGCATGTACCAGGAGGGATGAGCTTACACCTGGCATGTACTGGAGGCAGGTCTTATATATGGCAAATTCAAGGGAAGTTGGGCATGGCACTCCTGGGGCCTGCACTATAGCTGGCTGGGCATACCTACCTGGCTTGTTCTAAGGGGGGCTAAGCACCTACCTGGTATGCACCACAGAGGCAAGGCATACACCTGGCATGTATTTTGGGAACTGGGTGTGCACCTGATGTGTATTAGGGAGGCTGGGGTATACAGTTGGCATGTAATAGAGTGGGCTGGATGTGTACATAGTGTGTACTAGGGAAACTAGGTGTGCACTTGGTGTGTCTTAGGGAAGCTTTGTAGGTCCCTGGTAGGTGCTGGGGGTTGGGCACACACTTGGTGCATATTTGGGGGGCTGGGTATATACCTGGAACCACTGGAGAGCTGGGCATGTACAGAGACAGCCAGGGAAAGAGACTGAAATACACTATCAGGAAATGAATGAGTGATTTAATGATGACAATGACGACAGCTGACTCTTATTTGGCCAGGTCGTGGTTTAAACACAGAATGAACAGTGACTCTCCCAATCCTCGTGTGGCCAGTGAGAAAAGCTCTGTCGGGGCCCCCCTTTCAAAGATGGGGAAGGTAAGGGGCAAGCACTAAATAACTGACTGAAGATCACAGATCTAGTGAGGAACAGGCCTGTCCAGCACGAGACAGGGCCCCTGACCACCTAGGGGCAGGGGATGAAGGTGCTCCCCGAGGAGGCCCACCTGGAGCAGGGATGAGGTGCCCTGTGGGGGGCCACCTGGGGACAGGGTAGATGTGCTCTCTAAAACAGCCCCCCGGCCCTGGCTCCTGCACTGCTCTGCCATTTACCACCCCCAGGCCCTCACTCACCATCTTCCGAATGGCAGCATTGGAGTGGTTGGCCGCTGTGGAGATGAGCTCCAGGGATCCTGCGGGAGGGGGAACCAAGTCACCCTGGGCACAGAGCGGCTCTGCACACTTACAGGACAGGCTGACTCTGGAGCCGTGGGTGGCTGCTCCGTGGGGAGGTTCCCACACTCAGCCCTTCTGAAGGTGCCCAGGCTGCTCCAGACACCCGGCCCAGGCACAGGGTGGCCCTGCAAATACACCTCATCTGCTGGCAGCCTGCTGGGGCCACATCACGTGGGACCCCACTCTCCTGCCTGGACTCCTGTCCTGTCTGCCACCAGCCACAACGGTCACTGCTAGGGGACTAGGAGCGGCCCTCACCAGGCCCACCAGGTCCTGTGGGGGCCTACACTCTGGATGGCACCAGCGTTTGGCAGCACATAATAAATAAGTCCCCCTCCTAAGTCTGCTGGAGGAGATTCACTAAGTCACTTCCTCAAGGGCTTCTCTCTCTGTGTCTCTCTGATTCTCTCTCTCTCCCCTATCTCCCCTTCTCTGTATGTCTCTCTCCCCGTCCTCTGTTTCTGTCTCGGTCTCTCCCTCCCTCCCCCTCTGTCTCTCAGATTCTCTGCCTCTCTCTCCTCTGTCCCTCTGTGTCTCTGCCTCTCTCCCTCTCCCCCACCCCAGGGCTTTCAGCAGCTGTCCCTGTCCCATCCCAGGCCCCCTCACTTCCCGGCGCCTCCACTCACTCTCCGCATCCTTCCAGTCCGGGGCCCCCCTGGGGAGCCTCTTCAGGTAGTCCTTGAGCAGCAGCTCGTAGCGGGGGACCCTCTGCACGGGCTCCAGCATGTGGTGCTGCAGCGTCAGGTTCCCACACACATCCTGCTTCTGCGGGGACACAGGGCAGTGCGGGGCACCCTGAGGACATGCACGTCCACACTGGCCCTGCTCCTGCTGCTGGCCACCACAGACCCAGGAGGCTGCCTGGAGCGGTCTGCCCTTGAAGACACGACTGGCACAGACCACATTTTTTTTTTTTAATTGTAGATGGACACAATATCTTTATTTTTTAATTTATTTTTTAATGTAGTGCTAAGGATCGAACCCAGTGCCTCACACATGCTCAACCTCTGAGCTACAACCCCAGCCCCACCGACCACGCTTTATAACGGGGAAGCTAAGGCTCAGAGAGGACCAGAACCCTGACTGGGATGGCTGCAGGCCCAGAGCTCACACCCTTAATGGAAAAATGGACACCAGGACAAGACTGCCCCCTGCTGGCTAGAGTGATTTTTCCACACCATGCTCATGCGTGGGTCTGAGCTGACCTCCTCTCCCCTTGGCTGGAAGATGGAGAAAGCTGTTCCTTCCTCTCCCTACAGGGAATCAGGCCAGCATCTCTCCTCACACCTAGAGCTGCTCAGAGTGCTACAGACTTTTTCATTACAAACACAAGAGTGGCCGGGCACAGTGGTGCACACCTGTCATCCCAGCGACTCAGGAGGCTGAGACAGGAGGATTGCAGCCTCAGCAACTTAGTAAGGCTGTAAGCAAGTTAGTGAGACCCCGTCTCAGAAAATAAAAGGAGTGGGGATGTGGCTCAGTGGTGACACAGGAGAACATTCTCATTCACATTTAAGGGAAAAGGCTAACTGTCTATAACTCTGTCTTCAAAGACTCAAAAAAAGAGAGGATGATGGACAGGACAAAATGCTACCAGTTTGTAACAACTTGTCATTTTTGCAACTTTTTTTGTAAGTGTTTAAAATTATTTAAAAACAAATGTTTAATTTTAAATATGCCTTGGATTGCACAGAGGGAAATCTCCAGAGGCCACAGGAAACTTGACTGTGATGCTATACTGTTTTGTCCACTCCAGGGCTTCTCAGCCTTGGCCTCTGGTCATTTGGGTGGGAGACTCTGTGGGCTGTCCTGTGCATGGCAGAGCATCCCTGGCTTCCACCCACCAGATGCCAGGAACAACATCAATGTCTACAGACATGGTGTAGGTCCCTGGGGGGGGGGTGGCAATGTCATCTACAGAGAATGGCTGGACCCTGCTGATTCCAAGGGGTGGAGCCCTCCCACAGCCTGCCTGGTTCAGAGATCTGCCCAGGGTGTGGGAACAGGTGACTGTGGGCCATGACGGCCAGCAAGTGTCCCCAGACAGATGTTGCTTGGGACGATATCTGCCTAATGTGGATGGGGGACAGCAGCCTGTGCCAGGCTCAGTGTCTGTCTTCATCTCAGGAAGGAGCTGCTTATTGAGCTCCGTGGCGCATACTGTCATGGTGCGTGGCTACATGAGTAGTGTCACATCTCCCAGGAAGAAAGCACGCTCCCAGAGTATCCCTCCCCTCCTCCTGCATTCTGAGACCCAGAGGGGAGACACGGCTGACAGCAACCTGGGGAACAAACCAAATGAACCCCGATTTTTTTTCTGTTCTTTCTCCAAATAACAAAGTCAGATATCGATGGGCCAATGCAAATTTAGACGGAGGTCAGCTTCCTCAATGATGGTGTTAAGATGATGATGACAATGATGATGACAATGTAGGAAGAAGAGAAGGGGGCAGAGTAGGGGAAAGAGAAGAAAAGAAAACGGCAAACTTAAGCATGAGGACAAGGAAGGACACGCAGGCCATGTGCAGGTTGGGCCAGGGAGGAGCAGAGGGGACCCCAGCCATGGTCCCTCTGAATAATTGATGGTACCTTGACTTTAAGGGGAACACACTTCCTGGGAACGAAAGCATGTTGCAACCTGTGTCCTGGAAAGTGGACTTTTGTCCTGGTCTCCTCTGAGGACATAAAAACCATGGCACCTCCACCAGCTGAATGCTCCACCCTCTGAGAAACCCCGCTCAGGATGGGCCCTGTCTGCCCTGGAGGCCTGGCTGTCGCTGATTCTGTGGACAATGTGAGCTGGGCAGTGGTGAGAGTGTCCTGGGGGAGCTGCTGGGTCAGCAAATGCAGCTGGTTGAGGCTGTTCTGTGGGGACAGCCAGGGTGAGAGCCAGGGAGGAGCCAGCTAAGAAGTATAAGGAGAGAGGTCAAAGGGGGAAAGGAGGGGCTCAGGGAGAGGACATGGTGGTCTTTTCTGGGGACTGACTCTGCTTCTGAGTCAGGGGCACTAGGAGACCATGGTGACCTCATGACACATAGCCTAGGGAAAAGGTATTAGGGGCCACTCCAGATACCCAGTGGTGAGCACTCAGGGCCCAGGAACCCTCCAAGCTACAGTGAGGCGTGTGGTGTGCGTGTATGTGTGTGTGCATGCACATTCGGGGTCACTACTGATGTTGAGACTAGCATTCATTCAAAAAATGAACCTGGGTTCTTCCCACACATCCCAATCCATCTGGACACTATAGTGGTCTATCTTTTTAAAAAGCTACCTTTTGTACCTGTGGTGAATGTAGGTACTTAAAAACCAAAAATTCTATATGGCCATCCTCACTGTAAAGCTAATAAATCAAAGATTCCTGGGCAAAAGTAAATCATGTCAAGGTGACAGATAAAAGTTGAGGTTCTTAACCTACAAAAACCTTGTGAATCAGCAGGAAAAAGACCAACACTGCGGGAGACAAGGGTGGTTATAAACAGGCTGTTGCTGACAAAGAAAAAGATAATAGGACACCTGCTAAATGCCTGCCCTACACCTCGAGGGACACTTGGAGTCAGATCTCTGAATCCAGGTTCTATCAAATAATCATCTGTGCTGCTAAGCCACGATTTATCCATCTGTGAAATGGGAATGACGATTTGTCCCTGGGAGTCAGAGTGAAGTGTCTGTAGAGCACCAGGACCCATCCCATAATTTTACTGATTTTCTCTCTGCGCCCAATGCACCCAGCTGCACGAGCCTGGAGGACGTCTGTGCCCACACCCTGCGGCCACCTACCTGGATGCTGTGGATAACGTCCTTAAACGGCAGCGAGCGCTGGGTCCACGTGCTCACCAGCCCCACCGCCCTGTCAAAGTTCTTGACATACTCGCCATACATCTTCAGGAACGGGGCTAGCTTCTGCAGGATGTCCCCAAGCCGGGGGTTTGTGTCCCTTGTTAGAGGAGGAGGGTCATCAGAGAAGCAGCCTGGGTGGGAGGGGCCTCCCGAGGTTAAAGGACATGAACTTCACCCATGAACTGCACAGGGGGATACGGGGCAGGCAAGGGCAACAACCTGAGTCCCTGTCTTGTGTGACGGTGGGCACATTGGTCGCCTGCTCTGAGCCTGTTTCCTCCCCTATGTTTTGGAGAGGAGAATATAACATGTCACTGGACATTTGAGGAGAAGATGTCTATGAAGCTCCTCAACAGCTCAGGCTGAGAATCGGAGCCCAAACACAGGAGCACGAGCAGTAGGGGGACCCCTTGGGTGACAGGTCACAGTTCATAAGAGGATCAACTTTACACCTTTTAAGTGAGCAAAGGTTAGAAACGATGGTTCTGTCCAATGCCGACAGTCACCAGGGAGCAGCCCTTCACGCTGCACCATCATACAAACTTCCTTCTCCTCTGGATGGGGCTTTGAGAATAAGTCATGAGAAGTAAAAAAGCATATTACTAGTCTTTGATTTTGGAGCTCTCTGTTGGGGATTTATTCTAAGTAAATACTTACAAAGAAAGAAAAAAGCCTTGGGCACAAAGGCCTAGCTGTGGTGCTCCTTTGAAAGGATACATGTGGGTTTGATCGAAAGGCCCAGCAACTCGGGGACGGGAGGGTGGGGAAGTGGTGGTTCCCTTGCACCAGAAAGGGAGTGGGGGAGGCTCCTGTTAGGCCCTTACGGTTGAATCTCTGTGGCATGAAAGGAGAATCTGTCTCTCACCCACAAGGACTTTGTCAGCAAGGCCCCACCCAATCCTGACCACCGGGGGGGACACAGTGTATCCTGCTCTGCAGCTGGACTCTGTCCTGAATATTCACAAAGCGACTCAGCACCCCCCTAGGCTACAGGTGAAAGAATCCCCAGCCAAGTCCCCTGGTCCTAGTCTCTGGGGACACCAAGAGGAAGCCAGGCTTGTGAAAGAGGTGGACAGCAGGGGCCCTAAGCCTAGCTTTAGGTTTCCCCAAATTTGGGGTGGGGGTGCACATAACAAGGAGAAATGACGGGTTGAGGGGCCTCGTCTGTGATGTGTCACTAATCGTGTCTTGTAACCAAGCCTTTGCTAAGAATGGGCAGAAGCCACAGAGGGGCAGGATCAACCGAGGAGGAAGATCTATAATCTCCTGTTGATGGGGAGGAAATCTCCTTCCTTTTCAAAGCCAAGGTGCAGTGCATGCTAGAAAGGAAAATAAAACCCACTAGCACTACTTGTTCACCCTCTTGTGTTTCTGGATATCGAGTCTCATTTCAATTCCGTGGATCCCTGTGACTTAAAATCCCCTCATTTTCGTATCATCAGTTTCCTCAAAATTTAAGGCTTGGAGACCTTATGTGGCCCATCAAGGTCACCAGCAAGGAAGAGTGGGGCTGGGATTGGGACCTAGGACCAGGCCAAGAAGGGAGGCACCCAGGCCACCGCGAGACAGGCCCCCCCAGGTGCTGCCTGGTTCTTGCACAAGGAGCCGGGGGGCCGTGGCTGGTACTCACCACTCCTCCGTGATCCGCCGCTGCAGCTCGGGCAGCAGGAACTGACCATGGAAGCGGTAGATGGAGGAGATGTTAGAGAAGATGCCAGTAGTGACTTCCGAAGGGATCCCCGCTTTTGTCAGCGCGGTGCAGAAAACCTGGGCATGAAGAAGCCCATGTCCACCAGGGAGCACGGACCATGGTGGGCAGTTACCGCAAGAGGCATCTGTCACAGCGGGGGGGCCTGGGCAGTGTCCCCACCCTGTTTTTCTTAATGAATGCCAGAGTTGTTGTCTTTTTTTGTCATTAAACTGGTTCCAAGCTTATTTAGAGCTGAGAATTGTGAGCGAGGCAGGGGCAGTCCCTGGGGAAGGAGCAAGACATCTTCCTGTTCCCCTTCTCACAAGAAATGAAAAGTCAAGATTTCCTTCTCTGGCTTCTGAGATTCAAGCAGAAGCAATGCACCCTGTCAAGTCTTGGTTTCCACGGGCACTTTATTTCCTGTGCTCAGGGGCCCCGTGTCACCTCGTGAACTCTGATGTGTGGCACTCCCACCCCAACTTATTTACGCAGAAAAATGCCCAGCAGCCATTTACATACTCAGATCATGCAACCACCAAGAAGAGTCCCAAAGGTGGTTGGGCAGAACCTTCACCCCACAGCCACAGGCATGGAAAGAAAAACGTAGGTTTCTAGACCGGACTTAAATTTTTCAAAGTTTTAGCATTTTTTACTCCAAATGCAATGTTCAATCAATGTAAGGATGAAGAGTTTGTCTCTGAAACTGCCCATAGGAATTCTGCAAGTGGACAAAGCCGGGCCCCTCAGCTGTGGGCTACCTGGTCCAGCAGGTGCAGCCGCTTCACGTAGGTCTCTTCAGTGTGCAGGAGCTCCTGGGCGATGTTGAACAGCTTCTGCGGGTCAGAACACTGCAAGGGGAAGGAAAGCAGCTGGGTTACCTGCAGTGTGCCAGGATGACCAGGGGACAAGAGGACCAAAGGAGGCCACTAGGACTGGGATTCGGTGTCAGTTCTCACAGATGCTATTTCCAGGGAGGGATTCAGGAAAAGCACAATCCTCCCCAAACCAGTCCCCTCCAAACAGCTGTACTCCGGAGATGACTCTCCATTCCTAGAGCTTTGACTACAAAAAAGCTGTAGTGACCACAGAAAAATCTATATTGCCGCGTTGGGGATGTAGCTCCGTGGTATAGTGTCTACCCAGCATGTGTGAGGCCCTAGGTTCAATCCCCAGCACTGTAAAGTTAAAAAAAAAATTAAAAAGTAATTGCCGAGCAATATCAGATGGCAGTCTGAGAAGTTGCAGACCCTCCTTCCTCCATAGAAACACAGACTTGACAATAATATACAGACTACCAAACCTCTAGGACAAATACAAAGGCCAGTTGAAAAGCCACAGCACTCACAATTGTAAAATCAAGAAGGGATTCCAGGGGAAAGTGTAGGAAAATTGGTGGCATTTGGCATGCCTGTCTATTTGTACTGCAATAGCAAAATATCTGAGAATGGGAACTTACAAAAAACAGAAATCTATTTCTCACAGTTACGCAAGCTAGAAGTCCAAGATCAAGATCAATAATGAGGTTTGGTGTCAGATGAGGTCACAGTCTCTGTTTCCAAAATGATGACTTTGAAGGCTTGCCCCCACGTGACAGAGGGATGAAAGGTCAAAAGGGGGGTGAATGCTGTGTCCTCCAATATCAGAAGAGCAGAAGAGAATGGACCCACAAACTTCCTTTTATTTTATTACTTCTTAATTTTTACAGTGCTGAAAATTGAACCCAGGGCTCAGGTGTGCTCGGCAAGTGCTCTGCACTGAGCTACAGCCCCTGCCTTCCTCCCTCCCTTTTGTAAGAGCCTTGATTCTATCCACAAAAGCTCTGTCCTTGTGATTTATTCACTTCCCGAAGGCCCCACTTCTTGGTTCTATCACTAGAGTGATTAAGTTTTAACATGTAGATTTGGGGGGCACATTCAGTCCACAGCAGTGACCTTTAGTGCTCCTCTCCCTATGTGGCACAGCAGGGAACAACTGGGAGGCAACCTCCCATACCAGAGGGCCTCCTGCAGGACAAGAGTCAAAGAATTAAACATGTGCCCATGGTTCTGGTGTGTCTGACAGCCACCCCAGGGACTGGACTCTGTCTTATCTGAGTGCAGAACTAATGAGATCAGCACAAGACTTTGAAAGTCACTGAAAACTAAGCCTAACAGTTTGTGAGAGCTTCAGTTCTGCAGGCAGATGCTAAGGCAATAGGTTGGAGAAGGTTTGAGAGGTTCTAGGACCTCTAACTGGACTAATTAGTGAAGGACTTTTCCTTCATAAAGATTGGGAGAGGAAATTGTTTTTTAAATGCCCAGATTTCAGCACACACACACACACACACCCCTCCAAATTACAAGCATACAAAGAAACAGGGAAATATGGCCTAATCAGAGGAATAAAATAAAAACCTCAAACCAACCCTTAAAAACCACAAATTTATGAGCTTCTTGAGAAAAACAAATCAATATATATTTTTATAAAAGTTCTTAATGAACTAAAAGGACACAGAAGTAACTAAATAAAACCAGGAAGTGATGCATGAGCAAAATGAAAATATAACAAAGGGATTAAAAACTGTAGAAGAAAAAAGAAAGGACTGAATGTCCATCAGATGGACCAACATATCCATGTGGGAACTACAAAGGATAAGAAAGAGACAAGAGCAGAGAATATTTTGAAGAAATAATGGCTGAAAGTCCCCAAATTTGGAAAAAAAAATTCAAGAAGCTCAAAGAACTTCAACTAAAATAAATCAAGAGAGAACCTCATGGAACCTGTTGTAAAGGGCTGGGGTTGTGGCTCAGTGGTAGAGCACTTGCCTGGCATGTGTGAGGCACTGGGTTCAATCCTCAGCACCACATATAAATAAATAAATAAAATGAAGGTATTGTGTCCATCTACAACAGCCCCCCCAAAAAAAATTTTAAAAGAAACATGTTATAATCAAAACATTCAAAATCAAAGACAACAAGGAAAAAAGCAATTATTTAATATATAGGGGCTTTCATGAGATTATCAGAGGATTCCCCAGGAAAATTCGCAGGCCAGAAGGGAGTGGGATGATAAATTCAAAACATTGACAGAGGGCTAGGGCTGTAGCTCAGTAGTAAAGTGCTTGCCTCAAATGTGTGAGGCACTGGGTTTGATCCTCAGCGCCACAAAAAAATAAATAAAGATATTCTATGTTCATCTACAACTAAATAAATATTAAAAAAAAAAAAACATTGAAAGAGCCAAACATGTTGGTGCACACCTGCAATCCCAGCAACTTGGGAGGTGGAGGCAGAAGAATCAAAAGTCCAAAGCCAGCCTCAGCAACTTAGCAAGGCCTAAGCAACTTAGTGAGATCCTGTCTCAAAATAAAAAAAATAAAAAGAGCTGGGGGTGTGGCTCAGTGGTTAAGCACTTCTGGGTTCAATCCTCAACACCAAAAAAAAAAAAAAAAAGTGCTGAAAGTACAAAAACCTGTCAATTAAGATTATAGCATCAGGGTCTCTGCATCAGCAGCAAAAGAAAGTTTCTTCCACTTTTTGACAGAGTATTGGTTGAAAGGGGTGCAGCCGAAACTGTAACCAAAGGAGGCATTATGCTTCCAGAAAAATCCCAAGGAAAAATATTGCAAGCAACAGTAGTAGCTGTGAGATCAGGCTCTAAAGGAAAGGGTAGAGAGATTCAGCCAGTTAGAGTGAAAGTTGGAGATAAAGTTCTTCTCCCAGAGTACAGAGGCACCATAGTAGTTCTAGATGACAAGGATTACTTCTTATTTAGAGATGGTGACATTCTTGGAAAGTATGTAGACTGAAACAAATCACTGTTGAAATGACATCCTATGAAGCTGCCCAGTCCACTGAAGTTCTGAAATCTTTCATCATGTAAATAATTTCCGTGTCTCTTTTATAATAAACTGATGATAATCTAATAATAATTAAAAAATAATAATAATATAGCATCAGAGCAGGGCATGGTGGCCCACGCCTCTGACCCGGTGGCTTTAGAGGCTGAAGCAGGAGGATTGCGAGATCAAAGCCAGCCTCAGCCCCTTATTGAGGCACTAAGCAACTGAGTGAGACCTTGCCTCTTAAAAAATAATAATAATAATAATAGTACAAAAAAGGGCTGGGGATGTGGCTCAGTGGTTAAGTGCTCCTGGGTTCAATCCCCAGTAGCAGAAAAAAGAAAAGAATATAGCATCAGGCAAAACTGCCTTTAAAAAATAGAAAAGAAATGAAGACTTTCCCAGGTAAAGAAAAACAAAAGCTAAGGGAGTTCTTTAGCACTCAACCTGCTCTACAAAAAGAGATGAAAGGATTCCTTCAAGTTGAAATGAAAGGATGGTAAACAGCAAGGTTCTCTAATACAGGCAAATACATGGATGAATATAATAATGTAGAACTAGAAAACAAGAGCATAGTGAAAATCCACAGATATATACAAATTAACCAGCACTTGTGGTAGGGAACTCATCTGGCACATATGAGGCCCTGGGTTCGATCCTCAGCACCACATAAAATTAAATAAAATAAAATAAAGGCATTGTGTCCAACGACACCTAAAAATATAAATATTTTTTTAAAAAGATCCTGAAGCAGCCACCTAACTTTACACTTCAAGAAACTAGAAAAAGAATAGCAAGCTAAACTCAAAGCTAGCTAAAGGAAGGAAATAGTATAGATCAGAACAGTGATAAATGAAACAGAATGGAAAAACAATAGAAAAAACTAGACAAAACCAAGTTGTTTTTTTTTTAAAGGTTAGCAAAATTAAGAAAACTTGAACTAGATTAACTTTATATAGAGAGATAACTAAATCAGAAGTGAAAGAGGGAACCCTATAATTGATACCATGGTAGTAAAAAGATCCTGAGAATACCATAACAATCATACACTCCCAAATTGTACCATCTAGAAGAAATAAATGTTTAGAAACACATAACCTACAAAGACTGAATCATGAAGAAATAGAAAATCTGAGATCAATAATGAATAAGGACATTAAATCAAAAATTTCCCAAAAAAGTAAAGTCCAAGGCCAGGTGGCATCACTGGTGAATTCTACAAAATGTTTAAAAAATTATCATTCTCAACGCCTCACCCTGCACTTAGGGAGCACCGAAATTCAAAGTGTTAAATGCTTAAGTCTAATTGAGCCTCAAGTATTTTGCTAACCCTAGAAGAACATCCCCTTTTAGTAAATGGGTGGAGATTCTGCCCCAGAGAAATTCCTGTCTGGGAATTGGCTCAACCTCATGAATCCAGGAGTGCCAGCCCAGCCATCCTGATCCCCTAGTGGTCCCCAGCCCTCCTCCAGTCCCTGTGGGAATGGCAGCTTCACACCTGACCAGGCGACCTCACATGTCCACTGAGATCTGAGCAACCTCAGGGCCAAGAAGAGTGCTGCTGCGTGTGACCCTAAACTTTTCCTAATGCCTTTCCCTTATGACTCTCGGGTTCCAGCTAACTCCTCATAGTGCAGAGCCTGGTGCACTAGCTTGATGTGTCACCACCTGTGTCACCCCCTGTCCCCCACCAGGTCTCCTAACTGGACCCAAGTTGAGTGAGGCAGTGCTGCGGTTGGGAGCTGGAATGTCCCTCAAGGGCTGGTGTGTTAAAGATTTGGTCCCTGGCCTGGTGCTACTGGGAGGAGGTAGAAACTTTGGGGAATGGGAAGCCTTTAGCTCAGTGGGGAAATGGCCTGCAAGGGGATTGGGGGACTCCAGTCCCATCCTCTTGGTCTCTTTCACTCCCCGGCCATGAGTTGCCTGGCTTTGCTTCACGGTGTGATCTTGCCAAGATGGGCCACCAAAAGGACAACCAATCATGGACTGAAGCCTCTAAAATTGTGAGCAGCCAAAATAAAACTTTTCTCTTTGTAAGTTGATTTTCTCAGGTATTTGTAGTGATGAAGGTTGACTAAAACAAGGGACAAAGCCCAGGATCCTGGGCTCCTGGACCAATACTAGCCCCAAGGACCTGGTGCATGGTGAATGCTTATTCTTTTTTTTTTTTTTTTTTTTAGTACTGGGGATTGAACTCAGCGGCACTCAATCACTGATCCACACCCCCAGTCCTATATTATATTTTATTTAGAGACAGGGTCTCACTGAGCTGCTTAGCACCTCGCTGTTGCTGAGGCTGGCTTTGAACTCCTGATCCTCTTGCCTCGGCCTCCTAAGCCACTGGAAGTACAGGTATGTGCCACCATGCCCAGCGAACAGTTATTCTTACGGGTAATGGAAGCACTAGAGACTTTCCTTTTTTTCTGGTACTGGGGATTGAAACCAGGGATGAATAACCACTGAGCCACACCCCTAGTCCTTTTTATTATTTATTCTTATGTTGAAACAGATTCTCACTAAGTTACTTAGGGCCTCACTAAGTTGCTGAGGCTAGCCTCCAACTTGTGATCCTCCTGAGCCACCTTCTACCACACCTTACAAATGCAAACCAACCAACTCCAGTCCACACCATCACCTCCTTTGGGAGGATCTCACTCTGGGCTACTACCCACCGGTGCTCATCACCCCAGGGCCAGGTACCAGAGAACCAGGGAGAGCCTTCTGCCCCAAAGCCTGCTGAAGTTCTCCAAGCTAGGAATGCTGCACCTGCTCACCACGGCAAGGCTACTGCCCACAGTTCTTCCTCGCGCTCTGTCTCTGACTGGCCCTCGGGCTGCCCATGTGGCCCCTGGGGCATGCTGTGCCCCTTTCTGCTGGGAACTATGGTCATCAAACTATGTTTTCACTGGCAGCTGTCTCCTGGTCTGGGGATTGAACTCAGGGGCACTCAGCCACTGAGCCACATCCCCACCTGAATAGTAACACCCGTATGAACACAGGGCCCGGCCTTCCCTCTGCAGAGCTGGCTCACAGTGGCCTAGGCACAGCTAGCTGCCTTTCACCTGCCAAGCCCACACAGTTAGCAGCAAAACTGTACCAGAGCCAGCAGGCCCCACCCGGCCAAATGCCTCCTGGACCTGGTCATTTGGCAGCTTGCCCTCATCTCTAGGAGCACAGGGCACTCAGCCTCAGCCATGCCCTGTGGGTGACCCTGGGGAAACACTATGCTCCCCGTGCCTCAGTTTCCCCTTTTAGAAAATGGGTGGCGCTCCTGCTGCCTTCCTTGAGGCTCGCATCTGTGGGTGGCACCACCAGTAAGATTGACCATCACCCCATCCTAGGGTGGGGGATGCCCCACCATGCAGCATGGAAGTTGAGGCTCAAGGTTAAGGTCGCTGCCCAAGGTTTCAGGTGGGGCTGGCCTGGCTTTTCCCAGCTGACCCCACCCCAGGACCCTCCCCTTGCATGTGTGCTTCTTATTGGAAAACAAGGCACCGATGTCATGGACCACAGATCTCAAACCCTCTCCAAGGAGGGCCCCCACAGACCGTACCCGAGATGGAGGAAGAGGGGCCTACCTGGGCCAGGCCGGTGTCCTCCTCAGCTCTCGCAGGGCTCTTCTCAGGGTCGGGCTCCTCACCCACGTCACTGTCAGCCTCCTCCTGGGGGCTGTCCTGCAACGCCTGGCTGTCCACACCAGTCTCAGAGTGCAGCCCTAGCATCGTGGGACCTGGGGGGACCTCGGGGCCCTCCTCACAGGGGAAGCTGTCACAGGTTATACTGGAGGACGGGCTGTCAATCCCGCTGTCCCGGTTGGGGATCTTCATGATGCTTCTGGACTCCCCCAAGGGGCAGGTGTCTGGAGTGCCATCTCCTGCTGCAGCCGGGCTGTCAGGATCCCCTGGGTGGGTGCCAATTCCAATAGGAAGCTCTCGAAGCTTCCCCAGGGAGGAGCTGCCAGGCCCGGCATTGGTGACAGCTTCTGGGGACATTGAGGATCCCTCACCTGATTCCATCCTTGAAGCAGAACTCAGTGGGTTCTGTGGGAAGCTGCCAGGGAGAAATGAACCCAGCTCAGGGGAGCCCCTGAAAGCAGCCCCAAGACAAAGTCGGGTAGGGCTGCATCCGCAATGTCGCCACCCTGGGGGACTTCAGCGGGGTCCTGTCTGGATAGGCTGTCTGAGAACGGCACATGGAAAACATGTTATTTTAAAATCATGTTCTTCTACATGAAAAAACAAAGTCGTTCTCCAGTGTAGCTGTGGGATGAGGCCATCCAATGCTCAGTAAGTTCAAAACAACCGCGGCCAGAGCACAAGCACAGCGGCTTCCATTCATAACGCACTTTTGTGTCCATAGTATTTTGGGAGCTGATGATACTCCCAGAAGATGAGGCTGGGGTCCCCAGCGCCTTCACCTCCTCCCCCTGGCCATTACCATCACCTGCTGCACAGGCCTCCCGGGGGGAGGGCCAGGTGAGAGGTGGGAAGGTGGGTCTTGCCCCAGGATATGGGCTCAGGCCTTTGCCTCGGGTGATGGTCACTTACCTCTTAGCTAATGCCACTGAGGTTTGACAGGTGAGTGTCTGCTTCCTGCTGGTTCTGGGGTTGGCCGGCAGAGGCTGGACGATTTGATGGAAATCTCCTGCCTAGCAGGTTTGAACTGGAGCCATTGGGGACCTACTGGAAAAGCAGCAGAGGAGAATGGAAACCGTCTCCTCCAGCTGGCACGCGGAGCAGCCCCAAGACCCAGTTCTACAAGCAGGGGGTGGAGAAGGGCAGCTCAGGCCCCTCCCAGAGCAGCAGACCCCCAGGCAGGGCACAAGGGTCTTCGAGATGGACGCAGGACATGGCAAAGCCCATCCTTGACCTCTCTGGCCACACGCATTGCAGAGAAGGGCAGGGTGGCACCAGCGGCCACACCCCATGCGTGGGCAGTGCCCTGCAACCAGGAAGGACAGATCACCTTAAATATGCAGGAGGTGCCCAGAATGAGGAGAGCCAAGGGCACCACCTGGCCTCTCCCCAGCCCACACCCCTACCTCACCTGGACACCCTCCAGGACACAGGCATATAGCCATTCCCCTGTACACTCACACACACACACACACACACACACACACTCACACACACTCACACTCACAAAGTAGCTCCTATACTCCCATTGACACGCACACAGTAGCTACCTTGATCACAAACACATTCACACAGTAATGCGCACACACGTTACCTCTCTCACATGCCCACATTGACACACAGACTCACTTACACTCACACTCAGATATTCTTCTTCCAGAAGCTTCTTTATGTGCTTCCTCCCTCACTGCTAAGCACAATAAATGGTGATCAGTGCAGAAACTGGCTCCTCCGGGTACAGGCTGTCTTCCCTGAGCTGGCACCTGGTGGTCTCACCTCCCAGAGAGCACAGCACACAGCCCACTGCGGGACCACCTCCTGCGGGCGTCCCCCGTGACTTTAGGAGCCAATGGGTGCCTGCAAAGCTCCTCCCCACCCACACAAGCTCCTGTGGGTAAGACTACCTCTGAGTGGACCTTTCTTCAAGCGACTTCAGGTGGACATTTGTCATTGGCTACTGCCACATTCTGAGCTAGCTCAATGGACAGAAATATTAAGATTTCCCAACAGAAAATACGTGTTTTGCTGCATTCTTCTCATAGCATGGGAGATAAACTCAAGTTTCCAGAAGTCAGACATGACACTGAGATAAAAGTACACGGATGGAATGTGGGCTGTGCTCAGCCCTCGTGTCCAAGAGGCAGCTGTCTGGCAGGGCAGAGTCTGGTTCAACCCCAACTCCGAGGAATTATGCTTCTGATCAAGGTGGAACAACAGAAGCCAGATTTATTCTCACCTGAAACAGCAGGACACGAACAAGACTCTGTAAGCCAGTCAGCAAAGCCCCGTGACCCCTGAGAGGAGGGATCAAATGGGACAAGCCTCCCTGTTGCTCCCACTCACTGTCTGCAGACCGTGCTGGGCCGAGGAGTGGGGACGGGGATTCTCCAAGTTGAGAAGACAGAGCTGGGAGTCTGGGAGACCAAGGTGACTGGGGCTTACAGAACAGAGCCCTGGAGAGGAGAGAGCCGCACAGAGAAAGAACCTGGAGATGTGGAGGGGGTCCCTCAAGGACTGTTCAGCATGTCGATGTGAGGAAACAAGAGAGGCTAGAGAAAGAATGGCCTGAAAAGATCAGAGGGAACATTCCCTGAAGCTCACGCAGGGCAAAGCCATCCCTCTTCCTACCAGCCAGTCTTGAAAGTCCAAGGTTGACGCACAGACTCACATACACTCACACTCAGATATTCTTCTTCCAGGGCATTAGGTCCAGAACTCAGGAGGGACATGCCCTAAGAGTGGGGGTTAACCCTACAGTACCCATTGTTCTGATCTCACCTGACAAATCTTAACAGGAAGGCCAAACTGTTAACAACTTAGCTGCATCCCTGAAGAGAGCTCAAAAATACTCAAATAATTTAAAAACAAAACAAAACCCAGCTCCCAGCAAAAGAAGTCACAACGTCTAGAATCCAATCAATAATTACTAGACACACAAAGAGACTATACAACCCCTAATAAGGGAAAAAAAACAAACAAAACAAAACTCCATCCATCGAAACTGACCATAACAGACACCGATGTTGGAGATAGCAGACAGGAACATAAAGACATGGATTATGTCTGTATTTGAATGATGGTGACAGAGTGGTCACTGCAAGTCACTGTGATCCTGCTCAGCTTTTCCTGACTTGGTTTGGTGGCTTTACATTTAAACCCCAGCAAGACCATATCAGCAGTGAGCAAGGCACAGGGTGCCCTGACCACCCAGGTAAGATGATTGGGGGCCAGCCAAATCAACACCACCTCATGGCCTGGAGGTGCCCAGAAGCACTGAATACTCACCTCGGGGTCTCAGCCTGGGAAGTGCTTGAGTCGTCACTGATGAAAACTAAGGTTCTCTGTCGTCACTGCTGAGAACACAGCGGAGTGCCTCATGCCTTGGAATTGGGGTAGGGGTCAGAACAGGAAAGAGGTACCAGGGCAAGCTGGGTGGAGAGAAAAGGAGACAAAGGTGTATCTGCCTCTGTTCAGATGCCTCGGTCAGATACTCACAAATCCAGGTCACACTACCACCTCTAAAAGTGACTTGTACTTCTACCACGCGGCCTGCGCAGTGGTTTCATTAATGAGGTTCTAGGCATAAAGTTAGTTAGACGAGATCGAAATAAAAACACAAGACTCAATTACCTTAATTCTATTGCTAGGTCCGAGACGGCTCCCCTCTCTGGTTCGCTCCTCTAGCCGCCCAGCAGGGCAGCAGGGATTACTCAGGGCTAGCAGGAGAGAGAGAGCGAGCACGCCGGGGACTAGCCTTTTATTAGGGAACCAGAGATTCAGGGGAGAATTCCATCCAATGAAGGTTGAGGGGGGGCTGCACTCCAAGGTCAGGGTCAGCGATTGGGTCCCCGGGGTCAGTGGTCAGGCACACCCCCACACGGATGGGCTCTCTCATCAGGAGAGGGCCGGGAAAAACTTCGACTTTTGCCAAAGTGCCTCAGACCCTCAACGGGAGGCACCCGATCACGTGTGAGAATGGCGCCCCACATGTACTGTTTTAAACTGGGTGAGTCTGCTCTAGTTTGGATTTTGAATCTCTCTGAAGTGTCCATGTGCTAAAGGCTTGGTCACCAGCCTGTGGTGCTACTGGGAGGTGGTAGAAGCTTCTGGAGGCAGGGTAGGAGTTAGCTCACTGGGAGTCTGTCCTGGAAGGGGATATTGGGATCCCCACCTTTTCTAGTCTCTCTTTTTAATTTCTGGCTGCCTTGAAATGAATAGGCCTCCTCCACTCATGTACTGTGCCACCATTGACCCAAAGCAATAAGGCCAAGTGACCATGGACTGAAACCTTGGAAACCATGAGCCCAAAAAAACCTTTCCCCCTTGTAAGTTGATTTATCTCAGGAATTTGTTACAGCAATGAAAAGCTGACTAACACAAATGGATAAGCAAAATGCAGACTACCCATACAATGGTATGGTATTCAGACTTCAGGAAGGAGGCTGGACATATTCGACAACACGGATGAGTCTTGAGGTCATTATTCTGACTGAAATAAGCCAGACACACAAGGACAAATTATTATTATTGTTAGTAGTAGTATAATTATTAGTAGTATTATTCTACTAATCTGAGCTTATGTGGGAAGGGAGGAGCTCTGCAGGTACCCATTGGCTCCTATAGCCATAGGGGATACCGCTGGAGCTGGCCCCACTCTGGGCTGTGTGCTGTGCTCTCTGATTTTGGGGGGAGTTCACTTTCCTGGGACCAAGGACACCTCATTGGGTGACAAATCCAGAGGGAGAAGGAAGGGGAGGAATAGAGAGCCCTGCCCAGTCAAGTTCACCAGAGGCTCCAGGCAACCCCAGCCTCATAGATGGTCCTGCCTGGACTTTCCCCTGCTCTGACCCCAGGCCCATCTTCTGGGCTCTCCCTGGGGACATGACAGCCCCTCATCCCCCCACGCTGAATGTGGCATGGCCAACCTCAATACATTGTTTCATCTTGAAGGCAACATAACGATTATTGGCCCCAAGACTTTGCATCTAGCATGACCCTGTTTCTACCCTTTACTGTCCAGACAACCAGGTTCAAACTCAGTGTCACCCAGCTTTAGTCTCCTAAAGCATCTCCAGGCCTCTGTCATAAGCAGAGGCTGAAAGTTCTAGTCAACTGCAGCAGAACTTGGTAAAATCATGCAACTGGTCCAGAAATAATGATTTTTGTCTGAGGTTGGAAGAATAGAAACTCAGAGATAGTAAGCCCAGGAATGCATGGGGGTCAACACACGGAAATGTAGCAAAAGTTCTAGCATACCACTGACAGCTACCTGTCACACAGGGTTGCTGTGTCCAGGAAACCAAAGGCAGTACCATTTTTACTTATATGTTTACTCAGTACTTTTTGTTTGGTTTCTGTTTTTATTTTCTCTTTAAATTTTCTACTTTATTTATTTACACTTTTTATTTATTTCCTATATTTAGTCTCTATTTTGATTTCTTTCATTGAGAAGGAACATAAATACCAACATTACAACCATGAATGAAATATTACTGTTCCTTATCATACATTAAAAAAAATGAGAAAAATTAAGATTCAGCCTTTAAAATAGAATAAGATTCCTTCCCTGTATTTGGAGCTAGATGTATGATAAAGAAAGTAGAATCTCAGGATGGGCACACAGCTATTCCCGACAAAATTATTTGAGGGAATGTATTTGGCTAGATATTTGAAATTTTTCATAATAAATATTGGAGCAAACAATTGACCCTGAAGCCCCCAAGATCCTTGGTCCCCCTCGCGAGGGAGGAGAGATTCTGAATTTCATTCTTTCCATACATTCAGGCAGCTTCTCCCAGTGAACACTCTGGGCTCCTGACATCATCCTACTTGTGATAATGCTTGTTATTTCCCATTTTAAAAAAGTAAATGAATAATCCCAGCAACTCAGGAGGCTGAGGCATGAGGATCTTAAGTTCAAAACCAGCCTCAGCAACTTAGAGAGGCCCTAAGCAACTTATGAGACCCTGTCTCAAAATTAAAAAAAATAAAAAGGGCTGGGGAATGTAGCTCAGTGGTAAAGCATCCCTGGGTTTAATCCTTGTTATCAAAAAAAAAAAAAAAAGTAAATGAAACAAGACAAAAAAACCAAGAACTTCTTGGCAGCCTCCAAGCTAAACCAAAATTCTCAACATACGTGTCCCCTTTGACCTCTCCTTCCACCCCCATCCCATGCATCATACCACTTCAAGGACCAGCACCCCTCACTCCCTGTTTTATCCAGCTCTCTGCTCCCGACAGGCCCTCCCTAGAGAAGACACCCTCCACCCTCACCTGTCCTGCTCTCCCCCAGAGCATCTCTTTCCCCCACTCTTGCCCCCCGTCGTCCTCCTCCCTCTCAGGATGTAAGTGACGTAGGAAGAGCCTTATCTCCTTCGTGCAGCCCTAGGCCTGGTACACAGGACTCCATATTTAGGGGGAATAAATAAATGCATTCATTTGAACTGGCAGAGCAAGGAGTTTTTATATCCCCTCTAAAATATTCTTTCCCTTAAACAAAAATAGTGTTTTGACTGAGTCCACATTTTAAAACAACAAAATCCAAGTTGAGATCACGAAAGGCCTCATTCCACCTCAGAGCAGTCCTGGCTAAGTCAGGCCATCACATCCTCTTATCCAAACACACCGTGACCCGTCAGGCCACCGCCGAGACAGGGAGGTCCAGATGGCCAATTCCCCCCTCCCAGTCCCAGGCGTGACTTGTAAGAACTAAATGTGGAAACCCCCTCCACCACAGAACCTGCACAGATTTCAAAGGTCCATCATCAGACAAAATATGGGGTCTAATTGACCAGACCCCCAACTTCACAGGATGTAAGTGCTCGGGTCACCCCACTTCACAGATCCCAGAGTCCAGTTGTCCCTCACTGGACAGGCAGGGGGAAGAGCATGGCAGACAGCAGGGAAGGCAGGGAGACTGAGCAAGCCAGGGGAGGTGGGGCTGCCGGTGAGGTGTTGGAGGGGGGCAAAGAGGGAGGGGAAGGGGCAGAGACTGGTGGGGCCAGGACGGCTCTTGACAGCCAGCCACGAGGCAACCCAGTCGGTAAGATGAGTTCCATTCTGATTTTTTTTAAAGATTGTAGGATGCAAGGAGGATCCATTTGTGGGGGCCTGGAAGCCACCCCGACAGTCGGCTGATGGTGATGGAGGATACTGTCCTGGCACCTGAGTCAGGGAACCCAAGGAAGAGCAGGGCACAGTTAGGCCAAGTATCCCCCTCTGCAGAGCAGGAGGTGCCGTGTGCACAGGGACATGTCACCAGACTGCAGTAGGCTTGTCCCCAGACTTGTCATGTGGCTGTCCCCATTTCACACAGGGTCTTTCCCCACCCTCTTCTTCGCTACCAGCAAAGACACATCCATGGCTGGCAGTGGCCCATTTCCCCCACTGGACACTGACTCCCTGGTCACCTACCAGGACCCAGAAATATCTGCAGAACGGAGGATCCAGTGACCCGAGGATGATGATGGCAGTGAATGAAGGGCCCCTCATCTCTTGTCTCCTTCCTGGGCTGGCGTGGCCCCTGCTCACTGCCAGTCACCCTGTGCAGGGACAGGCAGGGACAGGCTGTCTCTGCAGTGGCCGGCTCTGGGCTTTCTTTTGTCCTTGTTCATTGTTTTTGACACACGCTCATATCCCTGAGCCTCCTTGTAGCTGCAGAACACTCCACAAACCCTGTCTCCTCTGGGTTTCACATCTGCCCAGGGCTGTCCTGGACTCCTTCGGCCGCTCCTTTTACTATGGAGCCTCAGTTTCCCCTTCTGTAAATGGGGATCGTGATAGGCCCACCTGGGGCAGGTAGGGAGGGTGCTGTGGGAGCTCCAAGCACAGGTTCAGAGATTCCTGAGGTTATCATTCTAGCCCATGAGCCACTCTTCAGAGCACGGGGCAGGAAAGCCAGACACAACCTTACGCCCTCCCACTGCGAGGAGGCCTCTCAGAACAAGGCTACTTCGGCTCTAACCTCAAAGAACAACAGGCTCCAGGCCTCTGTGTGCAAAGGTCACGGTCCAGTGTGGCTCTGAGAGGCCTTTCACCTTGAGAGGTGCTGGTCTCAGTGCAGAGGCGACAGTCCCCTTGAAGACGGAACCTGGGCCTCAGCCCTGGTAACAGCCCATCTGGGACCAACCACTTCCTCCCCTCCACACTGCGGCCAGCCCCACCCAGCCCCAGGCTGCTGAATGTGTTGTCCTCTCTGAAAATTTGTGTGGGGACCCAGACAGTCAACTCAGAGACTAGGGGGCCTGGGGGCAAGCTGTCAGAGGGCTCGGTCTCCATTTCCTCTTTTGTTAAAAAGGCTTCCCACGGCCCTTCTGGGTGCTGGGAAGGGCCACTCTGAATAGTCTCAGAGCTGCCCCCATCCTGAACCTCAATGAACCAGTGGAATTCAGATTAAGAGACAAGGAAATCGAAGCAGAGTGGGATTTGCCCCAAGTCACAGTGCAAGAGAGAAGGCTCTGGTGGACTTTCTTATCCCTGCCATTGCCCTGGGCCTGGCTCCCAGACGCTCATTCCCCCACAGCGCTTACCAACCTCAAGAAAAATGGAAATGATATGGACGTCTCCAGTAATAAGGACCCCGCTCTGCAAGCTCCATAGATCCCAGAGGCCAGTGATCCCAATCCCGGGAGTTGCCCGGGACCCTTCCTTAGGCATTGTTGTCCTCTCTGCACCATGTGAACAAGTACTGTGCCACCAAGTTGGGCTGCTGCTGCTGCTGCTGCTATGGCCCTACCCTTGAGCTGCCTGCCTCTAAGGTGGCATCCCCAATGCCCCAGGCTGCCCAGGCCCAGCTAGGAGTCCCAAGGAGGCCTTGGTGGACTCAGTCCTCCTTCCTGGTAGAGCCTCCTAGAAGAGCCATGTCTGTCAATGTCTAAACTATGAACTTCAGAGGAAGCTTCTGGAGCCACATTGAATAGGAAGGCCTGCATCTGGGACTGCCTTCCCAGGCTTTGCCCCCAGGCCTGGGTGACACAAGAGGCACCTAGGCTGTGGTCCCACGGCCTGAGGCACCACTCAGCACCACGGAGTAGCTTCCTGCCTTGAAAACATCCGCCTCCCTCGAATGGTTCTTGCTTTGCTCCAAATGCCTCCACCACCCCAAAGTCTCCCTCACAAAACCAGACAGTGTTAGGGCTCCGCGAAGATCCCCGGAGCCAATCCCCACTCACCACTCGCTATTCTCCCAGGCAAGCGTCTCTTCCTCTCGGGCTGAACTTCATGCAGTAGCAAAGCACGACTTCCTCTTTCTAATTTTCACAACACAGGGTCACAAAATGATGGCGTATTTGCATTTCCGTATCATTACGCAGCCGGAGAAGAGCTGGGCTTGGTGGTTCTGGAGATCCCTCTTTGCTGGGTGGTGGGGGCGCCATCCTCAGCCACAGCTGCACCCACCCACTGGTTAAAATGTAACAGGCTGCTGCGAGGGGCCCTAAGTGTTCTGGGCAAGGACCACCACCACCCTCCTGCCTCTGCCTTTGCAGCCACAGATGTCTCTGGGGAGGAGGAGCCCAGCAGGGTTGGCCCAGAAGCCCTGGCAGAGCCTTCCAGAGCTTTATGGGTGGAAAAAATGAAATGGCCTCAGAAGATTGGAAAATAGGGAAGCCCCGCTTCAGACAGCTTATTTTAAGGAACTATCAGGGGACCTAGACAGAGCCCCTAACTAGACCCCAAGAGGCTCCCTTGTTGTCTTAGGGAGAAAGTCAATGGAAAATAAAACAGGGGTGCTAAAAGACTTGGACTGCAAAGTCTGACTCGGTTGTACTCATGCCCTATTCATGCAGCTCTAAATTCTTTTTTTAAAAGCAATTTCCCTGGGTCTTAGTCTCCTTATTGTCAGATGGGGGTGATCACATAGGCCCTTTCAGGAGTACTGGGAGGGGCGTCACATGAGCTACCAACCTCAGTGCACCTGTGGCAGCGCCTTGTACCAGGGAAATGTCTTGTGGGTGTGTGACAAATAAAACCAAGCTACAACCACAGAAGGCATAAAGGGACCTGTGAAAGGGGTGATGTCTGCAATCCATAGTGACTTCCTGGAACATTTCAACAGAGTGTGAAACAGAGGGGTGCTTCGTGAGTTCCCCAATGATGTCCACTGTGGCTGGAAATGGGGTCTCATACACACAACTCAACTCCTCCCAATGTTTACCAGTATTTTTGTTGGGATGAGGATGCTGGGAGATGCCACCCATTTCACTCTCTCAGGTCATCTTCCTCTTAACCCCAGAGAATTGGAAGAATGCTCTAGAGATGCACGATGGAGCACGCATTCATTCCCCTCAACAAATGTGCAGTGATGGTCTTGTGTGTCCGCCCTGGAGATGGAGGTGATGCAGAGCTTGTCTCCAGGTTCTGTCTGACTCTGCTGGGCCCCCATCTGAGGATACAGAGCTGCTGTGACCAGCAGCAATAGGCACAGGTGGCTGGAGAATCTCAAAGGCTCAAGCCCTGGCTCACAGGTGGTATGGCCTTTTGTACCTCAGAGCCTCATTTCTTTCTTTATAATATGGGCAAAACACAAGACATCTGTGTTGGAACTGTTGTGAGGAATGACAACCTGGCCCATGGCATTCTTTGACAGGTGCTCAAGGAATCTCAGCAGTTGTCATTTGAGTCACCATTGCTGAAATTCCCAGTGTCCGGGCCCTGAAGTCTTAGCTTCCATGCCCCAAGGGGACAACCCCCACACCAGGATGCAGCCCTGGACCATCCAGACACTTCCAACCAAGCCAGGAAGGATAGAGTCTGCCACCATTGCTCAGTACAGCTGCCCTCTGCTGAGATATCCTAAGCCAAGAGGCTGGTGGTGGGATCTTATCAGGACCAGAGACCAAGGTCAGGGCTCACCAAGAGTACAGAAGTGACTTAAGGAAGTCAGGATGAACACTGCAACAGAGTGGCAGGCCATGTGTGAAAACCCACAAGGTGAAGGACAAAAAAGGGGATATGGGTGTTGGGGAATCCATGGCTTAAAAGCAGAACTGAGGCTAAGTGTCCTCTTGTTCCTAAATAGGGGTAAGGGGAGGAAATAGAGCCTCTATCTGGGGGTGGCACCATCTTAAAAAAATCATCGTGGGTGGACCAGCAGTTGCCACATCCTGATAGCTACACTGTGTAGCCCTTTCCACTGTGAACAGGACTGACTCATGGACACTAGTGTCCAATGGGACCTGCAGAAGTAACAAAGGTGACTTCCAAGACCAGGTAATACATAACACTGCCGCTTCTGTGGGGGTGGGGATGGGGTGGAGGCCAGCTACCATGCCAGGAGGATGCCCAAGCAGCCCTGAGGAGAGGCTCACATGGGAAGAGTTGAGGCCCCAGCCAAGAGCCAGCACCAGCTTGCCATGAATGAGTGAATCACTTTGGACATGGACCTTCAACCCCAGTCAGGCCTTCAAATGAGACCACAGCCCCAGCTACCACTGGACGGTAGCCTCATGAGACCCAGAGCCAGAACCAAGCTGCACTCAAATTTCTGGCCCACCAAACTAAAGAGAGTTAATAATCAATTACTACTGTTTTAAACCAATATATTTTGAGTAATTTGTAAGACAGCAATAGTTAAGCTACACAATATTTTCATCAGGAAGAGCAAAGGGTGGGTGGCCTGGGGTTGGAAGAGGGAAGATTCAGCTCATAGAAGAGAAGCACCCACCAGGAAGAACAGCACACATTCTGATTTCTCTCGTTATTTCATTCATGTCCCAATGGTTCAACTGAGTCCTTAACCCTGAATGGATCCTAGTGACCACGGAAGACTCCCGCGGGCCACAGTGAAGATCCGTTTTTGTTGTACAGTTTCCAGGACCCCGAATAACTCTGTGGAGGTAGAGACTCTTCAGAGCAGGGCCGTGGGCTCCCTCAGCCGCAGAGACGCACTCATCCTCCCCCAAACAGTTCACTGCATGGGGAGACAGCTCCAGTGAGGAGGGGGGCTCTCCTAGGCCCCTGTTCTTTCCAAGGACCCCCTAAACCCTCCCTACCAGGAAAGCCAGCAATGACTTGGGGACAGACGGGGTCCTGGCCAACACCCATCTGTGAAGGTCAAGCAGCTGTAAAGGTGGGGACCCTGAGGGACCTGGACGGAACTACAGGTCAGGTTAGGGAGAGCAGGAGGGCAGAGACTGCGAGGAGGAGCAGGATCCTCTCTCCCAGGGAATGTTCCCTGGGAGTGTCCGCTCATCAGGAGGAGTCTGCAGCTGCTGTGAAGGCAAGTCAGATGCCTTCACGCAGTCAGTCAACAACCCTCTGGGAGCATCTACTAGATACAGAAGAACAGACTGCAGGCTCCCAAGACAGTTCCATAGAAGGAGGCTTTTAGAGGCCCTGGAGTCTGCCACTCCTCCTGAGCAAGGTCCTTTTTCTTATTTGTTAGGGTCACGGTCACTCCAGCAACAGGGGCATGGTGCTCGGAGTCCGACTGCTTTTCCAATCACCCTCCTATTTTGGGGAACTGAGAGCCACAGATCCCACATCCTTCCTGGAAACCTTCAGACTCCAAGCGTTGGACCAAGTGTCCAAGTTATTCTCATTTTTTCAAAAAGACAAGAGAAATATCAGTTTAGCAGGGCAGGAGTAGAGTGAGACCCACCGCGGTTACTTCCAACCCATCTGGATAGGGAGACGCCTTGGTCGGCACCCCAAGACAAACCCTGCTGAACACTGGACCTACAGACTAGACCAGGGGAAGCAGAAGCTCCCAGAGACAGTGTGGACCGCTTATGTGGCTGTCTTTGGGTGGTGAGGCTCTGGGGAGGTTATATTTTCATATAACACATAAATTTCAACAAAGAGCATTTATGATATTTGTCATCAAGAGAAATGCCAATCTGTTGAAAAATAAGAGAATGAAAACTCTCATGGCTCATCCAAGACTCCCAGCCCAGAGCTCTTCACACAATGAAAGCCAGCTGTCTCCATGTCTGTTTATGTACGGAAATTTTAATTTCTACTTAGCTGTCCTAAATCTCTCCAAGGAAAAATGCGGTCAAGAAACCAAAAAAAAAGAAAGGATGCTGAGTGTAATTTTGCTTTCCAAAAAAGAGATTTTTTTTGCAAAAAGTTTTCGGGATTGCATTAAACTGAAATTTCATTTGACTCAAAGAGAGACAATATTTCCTGAAACTTTACATCACCTTTACCTTCATGGGCCTTCCCTGATCAGGCAGTTGAGGGGAGGACAAGCCCAGATCTTGGACCCCTGAGACCTGTGTGCTGTCAAGCTCAGTGGCGTTGGATGGATCCTTTTGCCCCAACACAGAGTGAGTATCTTGCAACACCAGGACACTAAGGGGCTCTCTGGAGAAACGCTTGTAAAAGGCAGAGAGAAAGGAGTAACTCATTTCTCCTCTTTATCTAAAAAAAGAAGAAGGAGGAAAAGAAGAAGGAGAAAAAGAGGAAGAGGAGGAGTGGGAGAGGGAAGAGCATTAAAAAATATTTGACAGTTTAATCCTCTTAGCCAAAGGATCCTTTAGCATGGAACCCAAGAGGTAATCCATCTTCAACACTGAGACAAAGTGACATTTTGAGAACTCCCCAGACAGGGGGCGTAATTACAGGGCGGCTCTGGCAGTCAGCTGTAATATTTGAGCTTGAAGTGGAAGCAATTTTTTTCTTATCTTTAACAAAAAGCTCTGATGTGTCTACCCTTATGCAAAAGCTGTGCCTGGTACTTTTTTTTTTTTTTTAACGCCGTAAGAAAAAATGATCCATGCGTAAATAGAGAGTGATACATAAAAACTAAGGCATCAAAGGGGTGGCCACACCCCCACTCAATCAGGCCCTGAATAGAGGATAATTCCAGCATTGTTATGGGACAGCTGCATGGCGTCAACCAGGAATGTTCCAGAGCCCAGAGAGATGCAGGGGCCTTTCCTAAGCTCTCGATGTCCAATCGAGGCATCAAATTCTGCCAAGTGGTATTTTCACCATCACTTGGATCCTCCCTCTACTATTCAATCCTCAGTCTCGGCTCCTGACTAACCAAAGCCGATTCAGAATTCAATGGCACGTGTGTGTTTAGAGGGTTTTCTTTTGACCCAGGAGGTTTGGTTGGAGGGGAGACGATAACTAAAAAGGACAGAACGAGGGACACCTCAGGATTCCTATAGCAGCACTGTCTTGAGGGAGGGAGGGAGGGAAGGAGTTGGTTTGTTAGTTAGTTCACTGATCAGCAGTTGGCTAGTTGGTTGGCTGAGACCCTGCAGAAGGCACAGGATTCTTCCAGCACAGGGACAGTGGGAACTACACAACTACTCAAAAGGCCACGGTAAGACGAGTGACTACATTCTTCACGGCACACACAGGATAGTAACAGGTACCCCAGGGATGGGAGCTGGTAAGGCTCGGGCAGTGTCAGCCCTTTTGATCTTCCTAGGCATGTCTCTGCACATAAGTGCCTTCTCTCTCATGGGACCATGGGCCATGCAGCCATATATTGGGCCTCAGACGCACCCCTTGAGGCCCAGGTAAACGGGAACACTGAGCCAAGCCCCCACTCAAACCCATCCCATCCCCAAGCATCCCCAAACACCTCCCTTGGTGCCCCCCTCTCCAGAATGTCCTGGAGAACCATGAATACCAGCGCTGACCGGAAGCTGCAGGACTGAGATGGCCCTGTGCTCACAAACTTGAGAAAGGAACAGACGTGCATGGTCTCCCTCCAGTGCGGGGGAACGCTTGTCAGACACAGCTGTAGATGACAGGCTTCTGCTGCAGGCCACACCTGGCACAAATACACTCTTGGTTCCTCTACCCCATGGAAAGATGCCAGTGGGTAACACATGACCCCATTCACAGCTGGAAAAACCGGAGGCACTTGTCCATAGTTGTACAGCAGGATGGGACAGATTTCCACACTCTTTCCAGGCACCAGCCCCCCTGTGGCCTGTGCCCCACAGTGTCAGGTGGACACGTTCTACTCTGGCCCCCTAGACCCTGCGAGATCCAGTTTCCTGAGCAGCACCTAGACAGATCCAGGCTCTCAACAGCCTCAAAGGAGCCTCTGGTCATCCACAAGCCTCATGAAGGTCCCCGAAGGAGGAGCCCTTATTTTTGTACATCAGGAAACAGGCCTTTGATCCCAGTTCAGACCTGACCTATGGACCAGTGTCTCTGGGAGTCATGAGGCCTGAGGATGAGGAGGTGCCCTCGGGACACAGCATGATCCCAGAGCAGATGGAGTGGGAGCAAGCGTCCAGCCCTGGGTGAGCAAGGTGGGAATCCTGTCCCTCAGGCCCCAAAGCCAGCTGGCTTTCAGAGGATGCCCCTTGCCCTAGCACAGGGACCAGAGAAGGAAAAGCCACAGGCTAGGGAGCATTCAGGACTCACTGCTGTTGAGAAACACCTAACTTTTCTGCACAAGGTAAAGTCTGTGACAACCACACCGGGCTGGGGTTCGCTGTGATCTTCACACTTGACAAAATTCAATCCTATCCGTTCATATACACTGGGACACAGAAAAGCACACCCATCATTCTTTTTGCTTTGAACTGATTTTAGGTGATGATGCCTCTACGCCCCATCATTCTGGAAAATGACATAGAAAACTACAGCGAAAGAGCCCAGAAATGGAGGCACAAACTATAAACAGGCCACTGCCACACAGCCTTTCTATAAAGTTCTCAACCCGATCTTCCTTAATGAAGTTTCCTTAATGAACCTTGAACTTTTCACACAGCAATGTCAAAGAGCCCTTTTCACCCTGGTTTATATTCTCCCTTATAAGAAGTGACACTTGGGAAGGTGTCAAGAAGCCATAGTAATACTAACAAAAAGAAAAGATAAGCCTGGCATCTGACCTGGGGTACGGTTGCCATGGGAACCTCACAGACAATGGTCTATTTTTTCAGCACACTAATTTCCCTTCCCATTCATTTGGGGGAAAAAAAAATAGGAAGAGTGGCTCCAGGGTGGGGAAATCCAGAAATAAATCAAATCTCATGGCAGCAGCCCACCTAGGACATATCATTCAATAAATGCACAGATAATTCTGTCCCGGAGCCAGCGACCCCGGACCACAGCAAGGACAGTCATGGTGGTCTCCTAACAGCCCAGCCTCACTCGAGCGTGCTCAGAAGGCAACAGGCTGCTTAAAACCCCTTCTTCAAATCACACACCAAGCAGCCCTCCCTGTCCTGAGGACGGGTCCCACCAGTTCCACTCCCAGCAGCAGAGAAAATGACCCCCACGGTATCCCAAAGCCACCAGAAATCTAAGACTCACCACTTTCCCTTGGGGATGAAAATCTTTTTTAAAAACCAAGCAGAGTGGGTGGCTCCCCACGGGCCTGAGCAGGGGAAACTTGGAGGCTGGCCAGAGCTCCTGCCCAGGGGCAGCTTCCGGAGGAGTCCTGAGTGGGTAGGATGCAGGGGGTAGGATGCAGGGGGGTCTTTCAGGGACGCCAAGGGTTGAAGGGGGCTTCCAGGTGCTGATCAGCCCAGAACTGAAGCCGGCTGGAGGCTGGCGGGGTGGTCCTGCCTCCCTGGCAGCCCCCTTGTCTTCTGCTGGCCACAGCTGCAGGCACACACTGCGCCCTGACAAAGCCTGCACGTGGAGAGTTAGTGAGAAGGGGCGGGCACTCAGCCTGGGATGCCACAGACTGGTCCCCATGGTAACCAGCAGGCAGGCGCTGGCCTGGCGGTGAGCAGGCGCCAGGGGTCTGGAGGAGCAGGGGGGGTCCTCGTGGATTTGGGGCTCTGGGAGGATCCTGGAGGGAGGGCTACTTATTTATCTTGACACCACCGCCCCACCACTACCTCCACCTCTGGCAGACTCTTTAGAGGGTCCCGGGGCTGCAGGTATCTGTAAATACTCCTGCTCTGCAGGGAAGCCCTTTCATAGAGTGTGGACACTTTACCGGGGGCCAGGGTGGCTGTCGTGGGAAATGAGCTTCTGTTTAGGAGATTTTTGTGTGGAAGCTGTATACGAGTGCGTATGTGTGTGTGTGATGCGTGTGGAGGGTGTGGAGTGGGTGTGAGGAGCCCTGATGGTCCCCGCCATGGCGTGCACTTGTTTTAAGTGGGGAAGGCAAGTTGTCCCTGTAGGAAGCCACCCCCACAGTGCTTGCCAGCTGATCAAAAGAGGTCATAAAGTGGCAGCTCTAGGTGACCAGAGCAGTCTGGCTGTCTGTCTCCAATCCCAGAACTTCCCAGGGGTGGTCCCTTCATCGGCACACCACCACCTCACTGAACATTCAGAAGTCATCAGAGAAATGTCCAAAGATCTACTGTGGTACCCTCCACAGGATTGCTGATAAGGCATGGAGGACATCAGCAATTCAGAAATCTTTACTTCTACAAAGTGTGTGTGTGTGTATGTGTGTGTGTGTGTGTGTGTGTGTGTGTGTGTGTGTGTGAGAGAGAGAGAGAGAGAGAGAGAGAGAGAGAGAGAGAGAGACCTTGCAAAAGTACTTATGCAATTAAAAATAAATTCAATGAAGAGAAAACATTTTAAAGGAAAAGGATGTCCCTAAAAGCAGGAGAAACCAGGTCCAAACCTCAGAGCTCAGCCTGAGCAAGCAACGTTCCTATCCTCCACTGTGGAGTGGAGGTCTTCTGTTGGAACCTCCTACGACTACTGGAGGATTCCACGGGATGCTAATGCCCATGGTTCTGAGGCAGAGCCCAGCTTAGGACCATCATTCACATGTGCTTTTTTGTTTTTTAACTAGAATCTAACCTGCATGTTGTTTTACGTATTTTTTTTTCACCCTGCAGCCTATTACAAACTTTCCCTATTAATAACTACTCCTATGGCCAGGAAGATTTCCCACCCAGTCCTCTTAGCCTCCTGGTTGGTTCTCTTGTGGGGTTTCCCCACCCTCCACCCCTTCAGCCCCTAAAGGGAGCGAGGAGGGTGAAAACTAGTGATTAAGTGCTTTCTCCCTTCTCCAATGGGTACTTCTCCAATGGGTACAGCCCTAGCTGCTGTTCTGGATAATGACTGTGAAAAATGACTCACTTTTACACACACACACACACACAGCTATTTTAAAGATGGAACATTTTCTGCAAGCCCAGGATATCATACACCGCCCACAGCGTGGGGACCTCCGCCCTCTGGATCCCGTGTTCTTTACACACCCAGAACATGGGTCTGTCGAGTTGGGGTCCCTGCCACAGGTCCACATTTCTGACTTGTTCTTGAGTTTTGTGTTGGGGAAGGACAGGCAGTGGGGCCAGGTGGCCTGCACTTTGATATTATAGTGCCAACCCCACCCACGCTGTTGTCCCAGTCACTAAAGGGCTCACACGGTAGGCAACTCCACACACAGTGTTAGGAGGGGAGGCCACGCCTAGGGGAGGGGCTTGGCACCCTGAAAATGCTTTCTTCTCATCCCTTCCCCTAGAGACAGCTCTGGCTAGCTTTAGATGTCCCCATCTGGCCTTTGCTGTACCCGGGAAATCCCTGCAAATAAAAGCATTGGCTTGTGGTCCAGGATAAATGCCTTTGTCTCCTCAAAAGCCTTCTGCTTCTGAAGAGCTGGGGTGCCAAGTATTATGTGGCTGCCAAAAAAAAAAAAAAACAGGAGGGTTATGTAGTAACAGAGGAAGAAGGCAGAATGGTAGAAGCCGTGGCTACCCCTTGGTGAAAACCATTTCTGTAAATGCAGGCGAGTGGGAAGGGGGCGGAGCAGATGGGGGACTGTTTGCAAATGTCCCTCATTTCCTCTTCTTGTGATGAAAAAGAGTATAAGACACAAGCACCAAGGAAGAAGGGAATTTCCTCTGTTTTCAGAGCATTTGTTCTATTCTAGGCACTTTCCCTACATGGCTTCCTTAAAATTGTTCAAATACAGGTCTTTTTACCCCAAATTAACGCTGAGCCGCCTCTGACAAAGTCTGCTGCACAACTCCAAAAATTTTCAGAGGGAGCGACGTGAGGGTTTCCCACATTTCCAGGATCCACCCCAAGTGCTGCCCTACAGGGAAGTCCCACCCCCACTGGGGGTGCTGGCCACGTGTCACTGGGAACTCAGCCCTGAAGGCCTGATCCTGTGGTGGACTTTGGTCTTCAAAAGCCTCAGCAAAGAAAAAGTGTCTTTCCTTGAGGTTTGAATGGTGAGGGTCTTCTTGTGGCAGGCAGAAAAATGTCAGACAGGATGATAATGCACCAAATAAAAAATGTGGAAGAAAACCCAAACCTATACAAAATCTGGAGAATAATTTAAAAAAAGTCAACTCTGAGCTTGATATACTGGGTTTAAAGATCCCAGAAGCTGCTGGTACCTGCAGGACACTTCGCCTTTGCTATCAAGGACACAAAGGCTGAAAATGCCTTGTCCCTAGAGAGCCAAACACATGACTGTCCTTTCTTTCTTTCTTTCTTTTTCAGCAGTTACCACATGCTTTTGACATTTTCTAGGGGAATCATAAGTAGGGACTCCCTGTTACCCCAGCAAACTCAGCCCCATGCTCTCTCCCCTGTTTCCCACTTTTGGGTCCAACTTGGAAGAGAAAGAGCAGGTGGTGGCCCCAACCTATTCTAAACTCCCACATTAGTCAGCTGAGCTGGGAGCACACTGGAGCATCCGGGCACAGTCAGGAGGCACACGTGGGTCAGACCTGCCAGGCCGGTGGTCCAGAAGTGGCGGTCTCCCTCCTAGAAGCCAAATCCACCTGCCTGGACACGACAGACCAGGCAATTCCCTGGAGATGAAAACCTGCCTCAGACAGCATTTGTCTTCTGTATGAGCTGGTCACAAAGAAGGACCAATGTATTGTTATGTAGTTAATACAAAATTAAATACAAACTGCCTACTAAATATTTCCATTCTGAATAGAAAATGAATGAACAGCTTTAAACTCTTTGTATGTGCCAGGCCACCAGATAAGGAGGTCATCGACTCCCAGGAAGGTGTCTCATCAATTCTAGTCCATGGGTAAAGACACGAGGCTCAGAGGAGGGGGGTGGCTCAGCTGAGGCCACACAGCAGGCAGAGGGCAGTGCCTGATGGCAGTCTCTGCGCCCCAATCACGAGACTCCTCATCCCTGCTTGGGCTCATCCCCATCGGCAGTATGTAGGATACTTCTAGGACAGCGGTTCCAGGTGAGGAGAGTGGTGAGGGTCCCCCCACACCACAGCTCCAGATTCCTCTTCCTGATTCCTGGTCCCAATGACCTCAGCTCCAGCTCTGGAAGGTTCTGGAGCCAGCCCACCTGAGTGCCACCGAGGCTCCCATCCTGATGGCCAGGAGGAGCTGGACCATGGGACTCTCATGCATTTAACCAAATACTTTCATTCACTTGTCTACACACATGTCTGTGTCAAACACGTTCTAACTCCAAGGTTTATCTATTGGGTTTAAAGATATCCCAGTGGATTCCTTTATTAAACATGTGAAGACACATGCTTGCACACGTGTGTATGTGTATACTCACACATATGAATGCACACGTGCCTTACATGTACTCCTCAATCTCATGGTTCTACCACTACAAACCTGGAATTTTCTTTCATTTATTTTTTCTGGTCTTAGGGATTGAACTCAAAGTTTTCTACCACTGGAGCTACATCCCCAGCCCTTAAATTTTTTAAAAAAAAATTTATTTTGAGACAGGGCCTTACTAAATTGCTCAGGTTGGACTCCAACTTGCTATCCTCCTGCATCAGCCTCCAGAGTCTTTGGGGTTACAGACATGTGCCACCATGCCCAACAGGAACCCAGAATTTACCAAGAGAACATACCCAGAAAAATAAGCAGAAAAAAAAATGTTTTAGATACTAAAGGACACATTGGAATGGTTAATTTGAAATGTCAACTTGATTGGATGAAGAGATGCCAATGATTAAGAGGCTTCTGGGTGTGTCATGAGGGTGTTTCTAGGAATGATTGGCATGTGGGATAGCCAACTGAAGTGGAGACCCTCCCTAAGGGTAGGAAGTGCCATCCAATAGGATGGTGGCTTAGATGGAATAAAGTTGGAAGAACAAGGAAGCAGCAGATACAAGCTGGGTTCTTCTTGAACGGGTTCTTGATTGTTGCTGTGATCATCTGAGGATATCAGATTCTGGCTTCTTCATTCTTCCAAAGCTGATTCTGCCAATGATTCTCCAGAAGCCTTTGGTCTCAGACTAGGGTAGCACCGTTGATCCCTCTTGTTCTGGGGCTTTGTCCTCTTGGACTGCGCGGCTAAGGGTTCCTCCAGCTCTCCAGCCTGCAGACGGCCATTGTGGACTATCCAGCTTCTGGTTGCATAGGCCAACCTAGTAAATCCCCTTTTTATAATCATACTTCCTGTGGATTCTGTTCCTCTAGAGAACCCTGACTAATACACACATGAACAAAATGGATAAAGAAAGCCCCTGTCTCCCAAACTGCAGGACGTCTTGACAGTTCCCATGAATGGTTTCCCTGCTTGGTTTGTGAAGGCCAATGCTTGGCTCCCTGGCTGACCACGGGACTCCAGCCTGGCTGATCCCTGGCTGGTCCCATCAGCACCTGGGAATGCCTGAGCAAGAAAACCCTTCCCCAGGAATGTCCCCCATCCCCCAGTCTCCCAGCTCCTCCTAGAATGGCAATAGCTTTCATCTTGAGGTGTGGTGGCCCCTGGAACATGGAGCTGTGACCTGAGGGTGCTGGCAGGGTGGTGTGGAGGTGGCTGTGGAGGCCGGGGTCAGGGATGCCAGGATGCTAAACCCTGCTGATGCTGTGTCCATGGAAGGGGAAAGACACTTCACTGACACCTGCATTGCTACCTCTGTGAGGACCTCACCCTTGGCTTTGCAGGAGTTTACGAAATGACATCTGTGCGGCACCTAGGCCTCCCTGGCCTCCTTCCCAGCTCTGTGCATGCTTCAGTGCTCTCGTGACACACCTCTGATCCACAGCCCACAGCCGGCCATGCAAACCTGGTGGCCTGGACACAGGGAAACAGGCCATGTTTCCAACGCAGCTTCTCTGCAACCGTCGGTGTTCCCAGGGCATAACAGAAATGGCGGTGAGAGTGACGGCACACATCCGTGTCCTGGGACTAGGACGTTCAAGATCTGGACTAGCTCTTCCTCAGAAAACTCAGTTTCACGCATTTCCTCTGCTTAGGGGAGAGCATCGGGGACCTAGACTCCAAGAAATGTGGCAGCCAGAGGGGCTTTGGGCACAGCCTCAGCTGACAGGTAGCAAACAACAGAAATCTCAGTCCTACAACTAGGAGGAAATGAATTCTGCCAACACCCTTAACAAGCAAGAAACAGATCCTCCCTAGAGCTTCCAGGAGGAATGCAGCCCCGCCTACATCTTGATCTTAGCCTGGCAAGACCCAAATTGGACTTCTGAGCTAAAGAACTCTAAGAAGATGTTTGTTTTCTTTGAAGTCACAAGTTCGTGGTAATTAGAAGACTAATTTGAAATTTTTTTTAATATTTATTTTTTTTTAGGTGTAGATGGAAACAACACAATGCCTTTATTTTTATGTGGTGCTGAGGACTGAACCCGGGTCCCGCCCGTGCTAGGTGAGCGCTCTAACGCTGAGCCACAATCCCAGCCCTAATTTGAGATTTTTCTTGCAACTAGAAAAAATTGATTTGAAAGTCCATCTAAAATAGTAAAAGTCCAAGTACTAACTCAATTTTGGAAACAAAATCAATGTGGATGTTGTGGGTTAAATTGGATCCCCCAAAAGATGTTCAGGGACTGAGGATATGATATAGCCCCGTGGCAGAGAGCTTGCCTAGCATGCATGAGGCCCTAAATTCAATCCCCACTACCACCAAAAAATAAGATGTTTCCAAGACCTAGGTCCCATTCCCACGGGCGGACATGAACTTTTTTGATCTTGGTAGGTGTAATTAAATGAAGGCTCTTGAGATGAGATCATCCTGGATTTGAATGAACCCTTAATCCAATGACTGGTTTCCTTTTAAGAAAAAGAAGAGATACATCGAGGGTGAAGACGGAAGCAGAGATTGGAGTGGGGAAGCCACAAACCAAGGAACCGGAAGCTGAAGAAAAATCCAGAACAGAGCCTTCCCTGGCACCTTCACAGGGAGTGTTGCTGGCCAATGCCTTGATTGGATATCTGAGATTGTGAGAGAATAAATTCCTGTTGTTTTAAGCTATTTAAGCTATTAAGTTTGTGGTAATTGATTATGGAAGTCCCACAAAATAAATACAGCTAGATGCAGGGGTGCGCACCTGCAATCCCAGTGGCTCAGGAAGCTGAGGCAGAAGGATCACGAGTTCAAAGCCAGCCTCAGCCACTTAGCGAGGTCTTCACAACTCAGTGAGAGTCTATCTCTAAATGAAACATTTAAAAGGGCTGGGGATGTGGCTCAGTCATTAAGTGCCCCTGGGTTCAATATCTGGTACCAAAAAAAGAGAGACAGAGGGAGGGAGGAAAGGGAGGAAGAAATACAACAGGGGAACATGCCCCATAAGATTGCAAGATGTCATGGATGATGATGTACTGGCATAGATGAGTGATAAATAAACCCAGAACTCCCTGGATCGCTCACCTGTGGAACAAAGCTGGTCGTGGGACAGATCTAATGTTGCAAACCTGTGGAGATAAGCTCAAGAGATCATCTTGTGCGTGGCTGGATTGGGTTTTATGTTCTGCTTAGGAGCCCTGTAGCCTTGTTCATGAAAAGACTGATCTGTAATTTGCTTTTCCCACATAATCCTTGTCAGGTATTAAACTTACATGAGCATCATACAATGAGTTGGGAGCATCTTTTCCTTTTCCATATCTTGGAGAGCCTATGAACTATTGGAATCATGTGTTCCTTCCCAGTCTGGAAGCACTTTCTTGTTAAACCATGCAAGGACTTTAGTTTTTTTGTGTGTGTTGGTTTTTTGATTTGTTTTCAGAGTTGAAAGATTTTTAAAAAAATATTTTATTATTTTATTCCTTTAGTGGTTAGAGGAATATTTCTTCCTGAGTCAGTTTAGTAAGTTATATTTTTTTCTGGGCATTTGCCTATTTCATGTAGGTTTGCAAATTTGTGGGCATAAAGATAGTTTTAATATTTTTTTTTCCTCTTTGCAAAGCTGGAGATTGAACCCAGGTCCTCGAAAACACTGAGGAGTGCCCTACCACTGAGCCACACCCTCAGCTCTGCTTTCTTTAATTTTTAGAAAACAGTTTGTTGTAATTGTCTCTCTTGTAAATAGGAAAATAGAAGAAACAAGCAGCGCTTGCTTACAAGGCCACTGGCACAAGAACCTTTGTTGACAATTTTGAAACATTGGATGTTCGTGACTTGGAGAAGGAATTAATACACTGGAGTACAAAATAATACAGAAAAACATGAATGAACTAAATCTACACATTTCAAAAATGAATGGACTTGTAAATATAATGTTGAATGAATGAAGAAAGTTCCAGAACTTTAGGATGGTTTGGATAAGTGTCCCCCAAAGGCCTTTGTGCTAATGGTTCGGTTGCCAGCCTGTGGTGCGAGTGGCGGGTGGCGGAACCTTTAGGAAGTGGGCCCAGTGGGAGGAAGTGAGGTCATGGGGGCATGTTAAAGAGGATAACAGGGCCATACCCCCTTCTTTCTCTCTTTGTTTCCCAGCCTCTGCCATGAGGGGAGCGGTCTCCCCATGCTCCTCCCATGACGTTCTCCTCACCACAGGCCAAAAGGCAATGGGGCCAACTGACCACCGACTGAGGCCTACAAAACTGAGAGCCAAAATAAACCTCTCCTCTTCTTAAGTTGATTACCTCAAGTATTTTGTTATGGAAAGTTGACTCACGTAACTTTCCATACAGTTTGAAAGCACTTGTATGAACTCAAAAATCAGCTTACAGGTACATCTGCTGAAAAATTAAGAAAGCTTGAGCTGTGGAGAGGGCCAAGGCATGTTCATGGTTTTCCCTGGGGAAGGAGGGAGGAGCTTGGGGCCCAAGAGTGGATTAGAGGAAACTGCAGCTTTCTGGTGACACAGTTCTTAAAACAAAGCCTGAAGTAAAAATGACTCAGTGTTGACAGAGGGAAAGAGAATGAAACTTAGCAGTAAATAATCATTTACAGGAACAAACGATTCCCACATAAACCTAAAATTTTCCATTATGGAGCAGTTCTCTGTTTCTACAGACCTTCCCCCCTACCCCTGAAGACTTTTAACCATCATAGGAACTGATCAGACGGGTTTTGTTTCTATTTTTTTGTTTGTTTTTTGGTGGTTTTTTTTTTTTAAGTTTCTCTTTAGCAAAGAAAACAAACAAAAAAACAGCCCTTCTTTGGCACTTGGACAGGACAGAGTCGGGGCAGCACTCAGCTTTCACACTGGCGCCTTGGACTGCAGCCCTGAATGTCTGGAGTTCGGTGGCACCATCCTCCTGGAGCCTCACCCCTCCCAAGTCATTCCTGGGGGACACTGCTCCCAGCATCCTTGCAATTGGTGTCTCAGTCAGGCTCCAGCAAAGCATCCTTCTGCAAGATGGGCCCTGTCCCTGTGAAGTGGCAGCCCTGGGCCAGGGTAGCTGTGCCCTCTTCCCCGAGTTTTGGGCAGGGATGGCCTCAGACCTGGCTAGAATAAGACCAGCTCTCCAAGTTCAATGGAGTCTAACAACCAATCTCCAGAGGCGAGTCTCTGCCAGGCACGGAGGGGTGGTTGCAGGATTTGCAGGGGCTGGTACAAAGGGCAGATGTGGGCCAAGCCCATGTTTACAAGGCAAAAGAGAAGCACATCAACTTTTTCCTTTATTCCAAGGTTTCTCTCAACTTTTCATGGTGTCCTATATTTGCTATTTAGCCTCATTCAAAATTTTTTAAAAATTAAAAACTTTGATCATTAGCATGACTTTTGCTGTTCTTCTTTACATCAAGCGATGCCAGTTTTAAATGCAGGCATAAGCGTGTTGAACTTGTCGGCAGGATCACCCAAGTTGTGTTATTTGTGTTTAGTAGCTCCTTCTGGGCAGAGTTGCCTCAGGCTGGACAGAAGAGGCATACACAAGCTGGAGTCAAGAAGGGTAGAAGGTCGAGATGTCCCAGCTCTGAGACGTGGGGACACTCTCGAAGAAGATCCAGACCTTCACAAGGAGCCACCACCTTGTGACTCGGGATCTGTGGCTCTTGGGCTCCCCCTGCCAGCCCAGGGGGCTCTGATTAGCTGATCCAGCCTCCCCACTGCCCACAGCCATCACCCCCACAGGTGACCCCTGGGATTCAGAGCTAAAAGCTGCCTGCCCCTTCCCCAGATGCCCAGGGTGTGCACACTTGACTCTGGCCTCCAGCACAGACACTAGCCTCCCTTGACCCCCCGGATGTGGTTACTGCATTAGGCAGAGGATAGGGTTTGTTGCCAGGTTGAGAGGGAAGGGTGGGCAGGGCCTGGGGCACCAGGGAAAGGGGGAGGGAGCCACCAAGAAATTGTCCCAGGGAGGCAGGATGGCAGCAGTGGCAGGAGGGCAGCAGGGCCACTAAGCACCCCCAGCTTATGATAATGGTCCTATCCGACTTCACTTACAAGACACAGATTCAAAGATAAAAGTGTTAGGAATCACAGGATGGTGACAGCAGAGCGCTATGCCAGGTGCAGGGCCCTCTTGAGTCTGAGGTCCTGTGACTACGCAGTCACAGACCTGTGAAGATTCTCTGACTACAGAATGGGAGAGCCAGCCCACACTTGCATAGCACTTAGGTCACACCTGCCCTGGACTCCAGGCTTGAAGACAGAAGCTTGGGCACTTTCCCCAGAGCCAGCTTGGCTTCCATTCTCAGGGCAGGGAGGCTCAGAATACCCAGGGTCACACAGGAAGTGGTATTTCAAGGGAAGACAGCCTCCCCTCTGTACCCAGCCACTCAGCTCTGATGCCTTTTGGAAGACTTTCATCTCCTCCTCCCTAATTGAGAAAGCAAAAGTCCTCTCTTTTAAAGTGGGGAAGCCCCATCTCTTGTAGCAAAGTTGTACTTTCATAGGACTGGTTGACTAGAGCTAATGGATGCTGAGCATCAACTCTGAGCCTTTCCTCCAGCTCTGTGTCCAATAACCCCATGAGATAGATTCCTGTATTGGTGAGCTTCACATTACTAAAATGCAACACCTGAGACCAGCTATTTGTGAAGAAAAGAAGGTTTATCTGCCCCAGAGTTTTCACTGTTCAAATCCAAGATTGGGTGGCCCCTTTGGTTTTGGATGATGAAGACAGTGGACAGCAACAGGAGTGAATGTTGGAGTGAAGCCAGGAAGCAGAGCGGGTGTTCCAGTTCCTTCTGAGGGCATGTCCACAATGACCTGAAGACCTCCCACTGGGCCCCACCTGCTAAAGAGTCCACCACCTCCTAAGAGCACCACCCTGGGGACCAAGCTTTTACAGATGGACTTTTGGGGCACATTCAGCCTCTATTATAGCAACTACATCATCAATCCATTTTGCAGGTGGGGAAACTGAAGCTAAAAGAGGTAGAATAACTGCCCTCGGTCACCTAGCCAAGAAATACTGTTTGTGACTTCTAGGACCTTGTGGCACTAAACACACAATGAGCTCCCAGGATGGGCCCTTGAGGAACCGATGTTAGATGTCAGAAAACCACACACACTAGGCCAGTGTAGAGAACCAGCGTAGCTGAGTGGCAAGGTCCACCCTGGGGATAAGTCTGAGGTTTTGGCAGATTTAATGGTCTAATCCTCCCTCCCCCGTCAGTTCCTCAGCATTAGAAAATTGTGGCATTTCTAATATGTTAATACGTTTCCAAAATGGTTCCTTCTGCCAAATATAAATAAGTACCACTCCAACATTTACGTAGGCTTGGGAGCCCTGGTTTATATAACTTGTCAGAACCTTTACTATATTAATGTCCCTAAGAGGACAAAGCTCTGGGTAGCTGTTTTCCAACTTATGTGACCCTTTTGCTTAGGAGCATCTCACAGACTGAGTGCTATATCAAACAAGATTTTAAAGGCTGGGAGAAATGATACTTGCCCATGAATTCTATAACCAGAAGAAAATTATGTTTCAAGAGTGAGTATAAATAAAGTCATTTTCTCAGAGAGGAAACTTAAGAGAATTTATAGCCAGTGCACCTGCTGTAAAGGGAGATCGTCAGACGGATATGATACATGAAAGAACTTTGGACCATCAGGACTAAAGGAAGAGGGAAAAAATGGTCAATATCTTCTGGGTGAATATAATAGACTATTCTATTGAGTTCATTAAAACATATTTAATGATTGAAACAATTTGTCTGATGGGATTTTGAATGTATGTAGATGTAAGATATAAGACAACCATAACATAAAGAGTAATTAATGCCGGGTGCGGTGGCACATGCCTGTAATCCCAGCAGCTCAGGAGGCTGAGTCCAGAGGATCATAAGTTCAAAGCCAGCCTCAGCAAAAGTGAGGCACTAAGCAACTCAGTGAGACCCTGTCTTTAAATAAAATACAAAATAGGGCTGGGGATGTGGCTCTATGGCCAAGTGTCCCTGAGTTCAATCCCTAATTTAAAAAAAAAAGAGTAATTAGTAAAGAGCTCAATAGTCTGTTAAAGTTTCTACATTCCACTTGAAGTGATAGATTAAATAAACTGAAAAATTAGGTATGCATAATATTATATATATAACAACCGCTAAAAAACTGCTATCAGAATATGTAAAATCACAATAGATAAATAAACTACAATGCAATGTTAAAGAATGTTATGATTACTCAAAATAAAGCCAGAAAAAAATAGAGGATATAAAGAAATACAATAAAAATAAAACAAATATCGTAATGGTAGATCTAAATACAAACATATCAGTAATTTCGTTAAATGTGAATTGTATAGATACACCAATTAAACAACAGAGATTGTCAGAATGATTTTTTTTTATTTTATTGGTTCTTTTCAGTTGTACATGACAGTAGAGTCCATTTTGATATAATTACACAAGCATGGAATATATTTTATTCTAAGTAGGATTCCGGTCTTGTGGATGTACACAATGGTGAGATTTGTTGTGATGTATTCACGTGTGCACACAGGAACGTTAGGTTCAATTCATTCTACTGTCCTTCCTATTCCCATTTCCCCTCCCTCCTCTTCATTCCCCCTTGTCTAATCTAATGAACTTCTATTCTCTGCCCCCTTATTGTGGCTTACAATGATCAATCTTATCTTGGGTAGCAAAAGAAACCTCAAAAAATGTATAAGATCTGGGGCTGGGGCTGTAGCTCAGTGGTAGACCCCTTGCTTAGCACATGTGAGATACTGGGTTTGATCCTCAGCATCGTGTAAAAAAAAAAACAAATGAATAAATAAAATAAAGGTATAAAACAAAAAAAAAAAAAAGGTAAGATCTGAAATTACAGAGTGTTTTCAGACCATAGTGGAACAAAAACTGAAATTAATGACAGAAAGATAACAGGACAATCCCCCAACATTTGAAAGTTAAACAACACACTTCTAAATAGCCCGTAGGTCAAAGAATAAACCTCAAGGGAAGTTAGAAAATACTTTTAACTTAAAAAAAAAAAACTCTCAAAACCTTGTGGGTGTAGGTAAAGCTGTGTTTATGGCAATTTACCAAGAGCCTGTCTGAAAATAAAAAATCAAAAGGACTGGGGATGTAGCTCAGTGATAGTACACCTCTGGGTTCAATCTCCAGTACCAAGAAGAAAAAAAGAAAAAGAAACTAAATTGCCGCAGTCTGGCTGGGCACAATTCACCAGCCACTTATCAAGCAGAAACTAAATTTATTTTTAGAACACACTCTGCACCACAGGAGCTCTTCAGGAATTCCCTCAGAGCCCAACTGCCACCACAGGCTTCCCAGAGCCTCTCAACCCCCCCAACTCCTCCTGCTCTTGAGGCCGATTGGCTGGGTCACATGGGCGGAGCCAAAAGAGTCCCCCAATGAGCAGCTCCATGGTCTGAAAGGGCGGGGGGAAACAGCCCAATGAGCATCACCGAGAGGAGCCAATCAGCTGGCAGCTGGAAGTTTGCTGGGGCCACGGTGAGCCAATCAGCTGGAAGTTTGCTGGGGCCCCTTCCGCGTGGCTCTCAACACTAAATAATAGAATAGTTCTAAAATAAACAGAGAGAAGAAAATAATAATAAAAAGCAGAATTCAGTGAAGTTGAAATTAGAAAAACTTGATAGCAAAATCAATAAAGACCAACAGCCGCTTCTTTGAACAGATGAGTTAAATTGGGAAACAAGACTAACTAGGAGGGGGATACAGATCTCCAGAATCAGGAATAAAAGAGAGACTATCCCCACAGACTCCACAGACATTAAGAGGAGAGTCAGATTAATATCTTAATTCTTCTTTCAAAAAATATTTTATTGGCACACAATCATTATACAGAATAGTGGGTTTCATTGTGGCATATTTGCACATAACATAATTTGATCAATTTCCCTCTGTCACTCCCTCCCTTTCCTCCTGCCCACACCAGTCTCCTTCCTCTGTCCTTTCTGTCTCCCTTCTATTTTCATGAGATTCTCTTTTTTTTTCTTCTTTTTTCTCTCTAGCCTCCATATATGAGAGAAAACATATGACCTTGGACATTCTGAGTCTGGCTTATTTCACTTAACATGATACTTTTTAGGTTCTATCCATTTTCCTGAAAATACATAATTAATTTTTGGGGGGGGGCGGTCCCGGGACTTAACGAGGGGCACTTTACCCCTGAACTACATCCCCAGTTCTTTCTGTGTTTTATTTTGAGACAAGGTCTCATTAAGTTGCTGGAAGTCTTACTAAGTTGCCAAGGCTGGCCTCAACCTTGCAATCCTCCTGCCCCAACTTCTCCAGCTGCTGGGATTACAGGCATGCACCACCACATTAGGCCCGTCCTTCTTTATGACTGAATAAAACTCCATGGGGTACATAGATCACATTTTTTTTTATCCATTCATCTGTTGACAAACACCTGGGCGGGTTTTATAACTTGGCCATTGTGAATTGCAATTCTATAAACAAAGTTATGCATTTATTACTACAGTATGCTGGCTTTAATTTGGGGGGATAAATACCCAGGTATAGCTGGGTCATTAGGTGTTTCCATTTCTAGTCCTTTGAAGAACCTCTATACTGATTTCCACAGTGGCTGTAGTAATTTACAATCCCACCAACAGGATATAAGAGTTCCTTTTCCCCACATCTTCACCAGCATTTGTTATTTGTATTCTTTTATATATTTTTTTTAAATTGTTGATGGGCTTTTGTTTTGTTTATTAATTTATTTATATGTGGTGCTGAGAATCGAACCCACTGCCTCACACATGCTAGGCAACTGCTCTACCACTGAGCCACAACCCCAGCCCTATTATTTATATTCTTGATGACTGCCATTCTAACTGCGAGAGAAATGAAGGGGTAGTTGTGTGATGAAAGTGTAGTTGTTATTTGGATTTCACTGATAGTTGGAGATGTTGAACATTTTTTCATTTAATTGTTGGCCATTTATACTTCTTCTTTTGAGAAGTGTCTGTTTAGTTCTTTTGCCTATTTATTGACTTTTTTGGGAGTTTTTTTGAGTTCTTTATATATTTTAGATATTAACCGTATGTTGGAAGAGTAACTGGTAAAGAATTTCCCAATTCCTGTAGATTCTCTTTTCACGTTGCTAATTGCTTCTTTTGCCGTGCAGAAGCTTTTCAGTTTGGTGCCATTCCCATTTCTCGATTCTTGGTGTTATTTCCTGAGGCATAGGAGTCCCAGTGAGAAAATCACTGCCTACTCCTGTAGGTTGGAAGTGTTTCCCTTATGTTCTCTTCTGGGAGTTGCAAAGTTTCTGGTCTTATTCCTAGGTTTTTTTAAAATCCATTTTGAGTTGACTTTGTGCAGGGTGAGAGATAAGGATCTATTTTGAGGCTTCTGCATATGGATATCAGTTTTCCCAGCACCATTTGTTCAAGAGGCTCCCTCTTCTCCAACATAAGTTGCTGGCACCTTTGCCAAGAATCAGATGATGTAGTTGTGTGGGTTTATCTCTGTGTCTTCTATTCTGTTCCATGGCTCTATGTGTCTGTTTTTAATGCCAGTACCAAGCTATTTGTGTTAATATGGCTCTTTAGGATAATTTGGAGTTGGATATTCTGATGCCTCCAACATTAGTCTTTTTGCTCAGAATTGCTTTGGTTATTCTGGGTCTTTTATTCTTACATATGAATTTTAGGACTGCTTTTTTTCCCCTAAATCTAAGAAGAATATTTTGATGGGGAGTACATTGACTCTGTAGGTCATTACTGGTAGTGTAGCCATTTTAGCAATATCCGTTCTGCCTTTCCATCTTCTGGTGTCTTCTTTAATTTCTCTTTTTCAGTGTTCCATGATTTTTGGTTTCACAGGTTCAGTCGTTGTCGGCTGACTCCATTACTCTGGGCCTGAGGTGGGGCAGAACATCAAGACAGAAGGGAGTGTCAGAAGACAGCTGCTCAGTCCCTGACCACCAGGAAGCAGAGAGCAGATACATTGTCTTGAAGAGAGAAGGAATCTAGCCTGCAAGGGCCCTCCTTGACACCCCTCATGTTGAGTGTGAGCACAGGCTCAGGAAGGTGTGTAAATCAGTCCTTCCGAGTTTTATGCCCCACCCCCCATTTGAGATAATAAATATTCCCACTGTTCATTTCAATCCTCCCCAAACCACTCCGAGAACAATGTGCAGCATGATCGATCCATTCGATGTGACATCTCCTTGTTCCATGGATTCCTTGGTCTGAAGAAATGTAACTTGGCGGTACAAAATAATTTGGTACTTGCACCATGTTTTGAATGTTTGCATCTACCATCGGGTAGGAAAAAAACTCAGTCCAGAGTAAGTGTCTACTCCAGCCAGAACCCTTTTATAGCCTCCTGGGGATACTATTAGGATGAGTAAGATAGAATAGTTAATGATCCCAATTAAGGCTTATTTTTTTTAAATTTTTTTAATCGAAAGGCCACTTACTTCAAGAGGTTAACCAGTAGAAACAGTCCAAACACTTCAGCCAACTCCTTTGTCTGGGATGATGGGAATAGGAAAGCGGGACAGACCTGGGTAAATGATACAGACTCAAGAGCTAGCCAACAGCATTAACGTCCTCCCAATACTTGTTTAGCGTGGATTTTGACCAACACCCCTACCCAGAAGCTATTTAAGTCCCTAGACTCATACATTTAAATGGTAACCCGCTCTTGGGCTCCCTCCTGGCTACCAGGAGCTCTACTTCTTTTCTTGCTTATAATAAATCCTGCTCCTTTCATTCTTGCCTTCCATTGTCCATGGATTTCATTCTTTGAATTCATGAGATAAGAACCCAGAAGAGAATTGGCGGTGAGCTTCTGGGGTCGGCTGTGACAGAGACTGAAGGGCATGGTCTACCATTAAGAGCTGCAACATGTCACTCGAGAGTTCTGGAGAAGAATCTGGCTTTGCTGGCTGCCACCCTTGGAGCTGACATGCAGGCATCCCCTGTCGTGATTAACTGCTAACACTAAAATGGTTTTCTGGGCTACAGAGAACAGCAACTTACGCAGACCCCACCCACCAGCAAAAGTGGAGAATCTAGTTTCATCTCAAACTCCGATTTCAAGGAGGGTTTCTGTGTAGTCTGCTCATCAACCGTGTGTGGGGTCCTCCTCCCCTGGGGAATCTGCTTCACAGATGCCTGAGGTTTCTCTCTCTACTGTCATCAGACAGGACAGTTCTTGGTGTTTTATGCTTCAGGGGGTGCAAAAGGCATATGTTGGTGAGCTATAGCTTCTCATGTATCCAATCATTCGTTGGACCCAGGTGGGCACCTCCAGTGCTTATGCTAGGATATCCACCTTCCAGATCCAATCACTTAGCGACCCTGGAAGGGATTCTTTCGATGGGTCCTACATTGATGTCCCTTTAAGTTCCCATAGTGATTTCCATGGCGCCATGTCCTATGGCATCCCTTTAGTAACCCAGTTTGCCATTGACCATCTGCCCAGCCACATGGCCAGGCCATTGGTTTCTTTCCATGAGTCAGTGAAACCCCAAAACAGAGGCTCTTCTTATCACTCAGTTCTTCTGTTACAGCATGGAACACAGCATGCAGCTCGTCCCACTAGTCTGACTGTTCTTAACCTCCTCACTCAGAGTTTCCCTATTAGTTGGTCATCGAGCAGTGGATGCTGAGTCAGATGTGGCCCATGTGCCTTGAAAGTGCTGTCCAGAACCAGCCGCTCTTTGTCAGCTCTCAGGGCTGTTTGTAGGGCACTGTCCTTGTGGCCAGAGATATGGGACATCCTCAGGTGGTTCACCAGTCAGACCTCAGGGGAAAGAGGCCCATGGATGCAGTGAGAACCTCCTAGCGTCACTGTTTGGCCCATCTCCACTTTGCTATTGTGGGACTCTTAAATACTGCCTTCATTACTGGGTGTGTCTCTACCATAACTCAAGACATGAGTACTTCGAATTTTAAGATAATTGTACCCTTCACTCTTTTTTGGGGGGGGGGTACTAGAGATTGAACTCTGGGGCCCTCAACCAATGAGCCACACCCCCAGCCCTAGTTTGTATTTTATTTAGAGACAGAGTCTCACTGAGTTGCTTAGTGCCTCGGTTTTGCTAAGGCTGGCTCTGAACTCGCGATCCTCCTGCCTCAGTCTCCCGAGCTGCTGGGATTACAGGAGTGCACCACCGCGCTCAGCTGTACCATTCACTGTTAGTGGCCATTTTAATCAATGCCCAATTGCAAGCTGGTAATTTTAGTCTCACACAGCATCTATCCTACTGCCACCTCTGGTAATTTCCTGGTATGAAATCCCAGTGCTCACCACTGGGTGGCACTCTTGGGCTCTTGCCATAGACTCCCCTCTGTATAGGTGATCCCTGAACCTGTCAGCCAGCCTGTTTTGTGGGCCACACAGTGGTTTGAACAGAGAATTTGTTGGCCCTTGAGTTCCAAGTTCTAACCTATCATTAATAAAGTGATAATCCAGGGGCTGGGTTGTGGCTCAGTGGGAGAGCACTTGCCTAGCATGAGTGAAGCATTGGTTTCAAGCCTCAACACCACATAAAAAATAAATAAAATAAAGGTATTGTGTCCATCTACAACTGAAAATTTTTAAAAAAAATTGATACTCTGTTTGCCCACTATGTATTTTATATTGCTTCAAATTAACAATTGTATGGACTCATGCAATTCTATGAATTCCAATTTAGTTATCCAATTCCTATTGGCTGAAGGGCAAACTTACATGCTTTCTTTTCATAGTACGAGGTAGAGAAATGTTCCCCAGTGGGACGCAGAAGCCACTCCATTAACACATTCAGGTAAAGAAGATAGATGGAGCCACTTCTCAGAAGTTCTTTCAAATTCCAATTTTCCTCTGGATTTTCACCATGATCCCATCAGCCCAGCCACCGTCACTTCCCCATATCCTCTCAGTTTAATTTAGTGCCACCAAAGACCTCACCAACCGGAGTCACAGTGCATCAGGGTCCCATGTCCGGGTGTCCCAGAAAAATTTCTCCAACCCCTTTACCCACACATAAGTTGGTGATTGAAGTGGGCCTTTGAGAGGTGATTAGGCTAAGATGAGGAAATGAGGGTGGTACCTTCATGACAGCATTAGTGCCTTGTAAACCCACACATCAGAGAGCTTGCTTCTCCTTTCCCTCTTCCCCTCTCCCCATCTCCTTTTCCCTCTCCTGATATAAACATCAGAGTGGACCTGAAAGTGGCGGGTGGTTAGAATGTGTCCCTCTGTCCAAACACTGATGCGGTCCACAGAGGGCAGAAGACCACCTGGCTCTGAGCATCATCTGACCAACCTTTGAATTTTAAACTAAGAATTCATCAAGACAAAACCTAGGAAGCAGGACTTATCCACAAAAATAAGAACAAAACAGTCACACATTGTTGGGGAGACAGAGTTCACAAAGACACAGACAAAGCAAAAACAAATAATGCACAAGAGGGGAACTGTGCATAACTGGAGTCAGTACAATGCATTATCTCAATGTCAAGTTCTCAACAAAATATTATAAGACAAGAAAAGAGCCATACTCAGGAAAAAAAAAAAAAAGGACTCAATAGGAATTGTGTCTGATTGCCCCGAGGTATTGATTTTAGTAGACAAAGCCATCAAAGCAGCTATTATAAATAAATGAAAAGGGCTAAGGGAACCCATATTTAAGTAGCTAAAAGAATACATTATAATAGCAACAATTCAACAAATAGAGAACCTCAGTAATGACAGAAGTTAGACAAAAGAACCAAATGGAAATTCCAATTCTGGAATTGAAAAGTACAATAACTGAAGTGAACCCTTTATTGAAGCTATCAAAAACAGAACTAAGGTGGAAGAATAATCAAATAGCAAACTTAAAGATAGATGATATAAATTGTTCAATCTAAAGACAAAGAGATGGATGGCAGTTTTTTGAAGCAAAAAAACATCCCAGCCCTCTGCCGTTTGTACCTGAATTGTGGTACTTCAAGAAAAAACACGTTTCAGTTTGATGTAAGCTTTTGGCAAATTTCCAGAGCACTAAAAGAGTTGAGTGTTTTGTTTTATTTTACTGTTTTGAAGAATTTCTCCGGATTTATAGGTGCTTTGGGGGAAAAGGATTTGTGGAATCTGTCAAAACTCCAAGTAGCATTTTTATTGAAAAAAAAATTCTCTTTTATTGTTGAAGTGGTAGCATTGTGAATTTTTCACTCACAATCCACTTCTGAGGCACTTATTCTCTCACTCCCTGAGTTGCAAGCACTGGAAGGCTCAAAGCTACGTTTCCCAGACCACTCTGCCCTTTCGGCTCTGCAGGGATTGACTTGGGCTCTATACCTGACCCTAGCAGTGAGGAGCCCGCCAGGTGAGGATCTTTCTTCTGGTCTCAATACTGAAAGGTCAGTTCAACCTCCAGCAGAACCCACAGGCTGTGGAACACCCCCAACGCTGGCAAAGCCTTCAAAACCTGGGAGCCCAGAAAGGACACCTATCCACACAGCAGCAGTTTGGGTGAGAGCTTGGAAGAATGGGGTGTGCACACGGGCTGAGCTGTGTTCAACGCGGTCTCAGGGAATCTGAGTGGAGGTGTCAAGTTCACTGGGCATCCAGAAGGATGGGGAGGGTGTCCGATATAAAGAAGAGCTTTTGGTCACAATGGAAGTGGTGATAAATTGAAGAGCTGACAGCCCTCTCCACCTAGCAGGGCTTGTGGATTCAGATCCATGGATATCACTCTAACCCTCCGCCTCAGTTGCCTCCTCTGTAAAGTAGGGATAGTAGCTAACACCTGGCTATAGATGGGATCTTTCATATTCCCCAAGGCCCATTTGTTAAAGTCTTGGTCTACAGGTGGCATTTGGGGAGATAGTAGAAACTTTAAATGGTGGATTTATAAAGGGGCTGTGGCTGTGGCTCAGTGGTAGAGCACTTGCCTGGCATGAGTGAAGCACTGGGTTCTAATCTCAGAACCACGTATAAATATATGAGTAAAATAAAGGCCCATCAATGTCTGAAAAAAATTTTTTTAAAAAAGGTGGAGCCTAGTGGGAGGCCTATGGGTCATTGAGGGCATGCCCTTAAAGGAAAGAGTGGAACCCCAGTCCCTTCTTCTCCCCATTTTTCACTACCTGTCTATGAGGTTAGTGGTTTTGCTTTGTAGCACTGCCTTTGTGACGGGCTGCCTTGACAAGGGCCCCAAAGCAACAGGGCCAACCATTCATGAACCCAAACCTCCAAAATTATGAGCCAAACAAACTTTATATATATGTATGTGTATATGTATTTGTATATGTATATATATATATATATATACATACATACATATATAAACACACCCCACACACATCACATATATGTATATATATGACAGCAGAATGCCTTTTGATTCATTGTACACCAAAAAATTTTATTTTTTTAAATATTTTTTTTCATTGTAGATGGACACAATACCTTTATTCATTTATTTTTAATCCGTGCTGAGAATTAAACCCAGTGCCTCATGCATGCCAGGCAAGCGCTCCACCACTGAGCCATAACCCTAGCCCCTGAACTTTTTATCTTTATAAGCTTATCATCTCAAGTATTTGTTACAGTAACAGAAAGCTGACTAGTACATGCATGAGGCTGTGGCAAGGGTTAACAAAGATAAATGCTTGGGGCTTGAAAATAACCTGGAACAAAATAGGTGTTCAACACATTATAACTACTTACAGAGAAAGTAATAATAGCAATGAAACATTTGGTCTGTATGGCATGAAGTATGCATTTACTTCACCTGCTGTAAGAGCCTCCTTTGTTAAATCTGTAGAAACTTTGGAGCCTGTTGTTTAACTTGGCCTCCATGGAATGTTCAATTGTGTACACTCATGATTACATTTTATTAAATGCCCCAAACTCATCACTTTCTAATTATTGTGCTATATTTTGCTACCATTTGTGCTCTTGAGGATTTTTACCTCTATGTGTCTGAAGGTGGAGTCACCCTGCAATTACTGCTATGACTCTCTTCCCAATGCTGTTCAACTAGCTTAGCTGAAATTAACAGCTTGCAATTAACCATGGGTGGAGTTCAAAAATCATAAAATTATACAGATTAGGCCTTTAATATTTTTTAGTAGTATAGATGAACAACATGCCCTTATTTTATTATTATTTTTTGATATTTATTTTTTAGTTATAGTTGGACATAATACCTTTATTTATTTATTTTTATGTGGTGCTGAGGATTGAACTCGGGGCCTCACACGTGCTAGGCAAGCGCTCTACCACTGAGCCATAATCCCAGACCAGGCCTTTATTTTTTAATAGCAAAGCAGATTGTTAAATATCTACCATCACACTATCTGGAATCTATTATCCTTACTGTTATGGATTGATTTGTGACCCCCCCCAAAAAAATTCATATATAGAAGCCCCCACCCCTCCGGGGACTATATGTGGAGATAGGGTCTGTGAGGAGGTGTTAAGGTTCAATGAGGTTCATCAAGTAAGAAGGGACTGATCTAAGACGGGTGTCCTTGTAAGAAGAGAAGGAGGCACCAGAGAGGTGGCTCCATCATGTGGGACACAGCCAGAAGGCAGACCAGGGAGGGAGGCGTCAGCAAGCACTGGACCACGCTGGCAGTTTGGTTCTCTGTGAGAAAATAAATGTGTGCTGTTCGAAGCCCTCAGTCTATAACATTTTCATCACAGCAGCCTGAGCAAACCAATACGCTTGGTTACTAGAGTGCGATCTAAGTTCGTGGGAGAACTGTCCTTCCCCAATCATCTCTGCTTCCTCTATTCCCCCTCTGCCTCCTCCTCATTCCTCAATCCATACGAAAACCCTTCATTCCCAGTCCTTCTCAGGTAGGTCCCCAAGCTGCACCAGGCTACGATGCCCTCTGCAGGGTCCTGAGGTCACAGTTTGTGGCTGACACTTCTGTTTGGAGATTCTGAGTGTTGGACCCTAATCAGGTATATTATTTAAAAGATTTTTCTCCCATTTTGTTTAGAATTGTCCTTTGAAGAACAGATTGCAAATTTGATGAAGTCCTACTTGTCCATTCTCTCTCTCTCTCTCTCCTCTCTCTCTCTCTCTCTCTCTCTCTCTCTCTCTCTCTCTCTCTCTCTCCTTGTAGTTCTATTATAATAGTTAAGAAACCTAGGACCTTGCTTAATCCTATGACACAAAAATTTATACATGTGTTCTTTCTAAGCGTATCATACAGTTAATTAGGTCTTTAATCCATGCTGAGTTATTTCTGCATCTGTATGAGGTGGAGCTCCTACTTTGTGTGTGTGTGTGTGTGTGTGTGTGTGTGTGTGTGTGTGTGTGTGTGTGTTATTAGGGATTGAACCCAGGGCCTTCATGCATGCAAGGTAAGTACTCTACCAATGGAACTATATCCCCAGCCCTCCTATTTCATTCTTCTGTATGTGGTTATCTGTTGTGCCTAGAGCATATGTTGCAAATCAGCTTACCACAAGGTATGGGTCAATATCTGGACTCTTAATACTACTCCATTGATCGATTTCTGCAAACAAACAAACAAACCCCAAAAGTCACCTGGATTTTGATAGGGCCCATATTGAATCTGCAGATCATTTTAAGGAGTATGCCAGAGCTTTCCAGGACAAAAAGGGCCCTGGAACAAGGGGAAATGCTTGCAGACAATCTGTCAGATGATAGTCCCACTTGGATGCCTCCTCCACAGCTGTACTGGCTCAAGCAACGGGACCACCAGCCACCTGAGCACAGGGGTCTGAGGAAGATACCCAAGGGAGAGAAGTATCCACTCACCAGTCAAGAATAAGATAAGGGGCTGGGGATGTGGCTCAAGCAGTAGTGCGCTCACCTGGCATGCGTGCGGCCCGGGTTCGATCCTCAGCACCACATACAAACAAAGATGTTGTGTCTGCTGAATACTAAAATAAATAAATATTAAAAAAATTCTCTCTCTCTCTCTCTAAAAAAAAAAAAAAACAAGATAAGGAAAGGAACCCAAGAGAGCTCCCACCCAGCAGCTCTATCATTGAATGGCTGTGGTTACATCAATCAATTCAATAACGTTTAGTAATTGAAGGGTCTCTTTCCAGGAACAAGAGAATTGCTCAGGGCTCAAGGGTAGTATGGACATTTCTTGATGCATTGGTGTGTTTGCAGAAGACAAAGAACAGCCTCAAGATTCATTAGTGGGGTTAAAGTGTGGCACATCTACATCATGGAGTACTGTGGATCCATAAAAAATACACAGTGATAGGGAACAGTGCATATCATACACAGCACATACTATTTAAAAATGAAAAGTCCCCTTGCAAGGGACTTACTCTTCTCTGTATATTTTTTCATGCATAAATATGTATAATTTTAATACATTTTTTTGAATCTCTGATAGAAATGAGCACTATTGGGTTAGCACTGTGATCATCAGGTTAAAAGTCATAGCATATTTTCTCAGTTTATTAAATGCAATAAAATAGATATAACCTGGCCAGGTTTGGTGGTGGACACCTGTAACCTCAGCAACTTGGGAGGCTGTGGCAGGAGGATCACAATTTCAAAGCTGTCCTCAGCAATTTAGCAAGGCCCTAAGCAACTTAGTGAAACCCTGTCCCAAAATAAAAAATAGAAAAGGCTGGGGATTTCGCTCATTAGTAAAGCACTCCTGGATTCAATCCCCAGTACAAAAAAAGAAGAAGGAAATATATATATATATATATAATATTTTTTGAAAAACTAAAACTAAATCACATTGACTCTAATTAGCACCTGGCTAATTAAGTAATCTACTAAGATACAAATTTTTCCCTTTATTATGATTAAGTTTTAAAACTCTGTGATCATTAAAAATTCACTTGTTGCTTTAGGAAATGAAACAGAGAGATCTCATTCAGCATCCCCCATGTTTTCTCCAGAGAAGATACACAAATGTCCAGGAAGCACATGAAAAGATGTTCAATACACTAGTCATTAGAAGAAAACCACAACGAGACTGCTCCTCACACTCATTAGGAAGGCCCTTATTTTAAAAATGGAAAATAACAAGTGTTGTTGGGAATGTGGAGAAATTGGCAGTCCTGTACGTTACTGGTGGAAATGTTAAGTGGTGCAGCTGCTATGAAAAACACAGGGGTTCCTCAAAAGCTAAAGACAGAGTTATAATATAGCCCAGCAGTTACAGGTCTAAGTACATACCCCACAGAATTGAAAGTTGAGACGCAAATAGAAACAAGTATAATCATGTCCACAATATTGTCTTCAAAATACCCAAAGGGGTGGGAACCATCGGTGTCCACCAACAGAGGAACAAATAAAGAAAATGTGCTATATTCATACAATGAAATATTATCCGGGGAGCATGGTGGTGCATGTCTGTAATCCTAGCTACTCAGGAGGGTGAGGTAGGAGGATCAAAATTTCAAGGCCACGCTGGATAATTGAGTGGGACCCTGTCGCAAATAACATTTAAAAAGGGCTGGGGATACAGGTCAGTGGTAAAACACTTGCCTAGTATGTACAAGGCCCTGGTACCACGTAGGGGGCCGGGGAAGAATCCATCTATAAAATGGAAGGAAGTTCTGATTCGACTGCAACAGGCTTGAAACCTGAAAGCATTTCACCGAAAGGGAACAATTGCTGCTCCCACATCTGAGTTCTGGGCAGGGCCTGGAGGCTTGGCCAACACGGCAGCCTAGGTCAGTCTCTTCTCTTCTCCATTGGGTGACTTCCTCTTGCCTTCCCCAGGACTTGATCCCTATGAACATCTTCCCCCCACCAAATATTTTTTCTTTTAAAAATATTTATCTATAACAGCAGAATGCTTTAAAATTTGTTTACATGTATAGAGCACAATTTTTCCTATCTCTGGTTGTATACATAGTATATTCACATCAATCTGTGTCTTCATACCTGTACTTTGGATAATAATGATCATCACATTCCACCATCATTAATTACCCCATGCCCCCTCCCTTCCCCTCCCACCCCTCTGCCCTATCTAGAGTTTGTCTATTCCTCCCATGCTCCCCCTCGCTATCCCACTATGAATCAGCCTCCTTATATCAAAGAAAACATTTGGCATTTGGTTTTTTTTGGGATTGGCTAACTTCACTTAGCATTATCTTCTCTAACTCCATCCATTTACCTGCAAATGCCTTGATTTTATTCTCTTTTATTGCTGAATAATATTCCATTGTGTATATATGCCACATGTATTTATCCATTCATCTATTGAAGGGCATCTAGGTTAGTTCCACAGTTTAGCAATTGTTAATTGTGCTGCTATAAACATTGATGTAGCTGTGTCCCTGTAGTATGCTGTTTTTAAGTCTTTTGGGTATAGACCGAGGCAAGGGACAGCTATGTCAAATGGTGGTTCCATTCCCAGTTTTCCAAGGAATCTCCATACTGCTTTCCATCTTGGCTGCACCAATTTGCAGTCCCACCAGCAGTATATGAGTGTACCTCCCCCCACCCCCACCCCCCCATCCTTGCCAACACTTATTGTTATTTGTATGCATAATAGCTGTCATTCTGACTGAAGTGAGATGAAATCTTAGACTGGTTTTGATTTGCATTTCTCTAATTGCTAGTGATGATGAACATTTTTTCATGTATTTGTTGATTGATTGTACATTATCTTCTGAGAAGTGTCTCTTCAGGTTCTTGGCCCATTTATTGATTGGTAAACCAATGGTACAGAATAGAGGACACAGAGACTAACCCACAAAACTACAATTATCTCATATTAGACAAAGGTGCCAAGAACATGCATTGGAGAAAGATAGCCTCTTCAACAAATGGTGCTGGGAAAACTGGAAATCCATATGCAACAAAATGAAATTAAACCCCTATCTCTCACCTTGCACAAAACTCAACTCAAAATAGATCAAGGACTTAGGAGTACAACCAGAGACCCTGAGTCTAACAGAAGAAAAAGTAGGCCCTAGTCTCCATCATGTGGGATTAGGCCCCAACATCCTTACTAAGACTCCTGTGGCCCAAGAATTGAAATCAAGAATCAATAAATGGGATAAACTCAAACTAAAAAGTTTTTTTCTCAGCAAAAGAAACAATCTGTGAGGTGAATAGAGAGCCTACATCTTGGGAGCAAATCTTTACCCCTCACACATCAGATAGAGTACTAATCACTAGGGTAAAAGAACTCAAAAAGCTGAACACCAAAAAAAAAAAAAAAACACAAAAAATCCAAATAATCCAATCAATAAATGGGCCAAGGGCCTATGAAACATCTTTTATCTGAAACTATCTCAGCAACCAACTCCCCCTTCCCCAAAGCTCTATTGGTCACAAATCCCAAGTGATTCTGGTCCACCCCAGATTGGAAATTGATGATGATGCAAATATTTTGGTATGACAGAATTTTACAATCTACCTCCAACAGATCTCCCTTCTCACTTCTTGATGCTTGTGTGTGTGTGTGTGTGTGTGTGTGTGTATACACACTTGCACTATGCCCAGTTGCCCTGAATTCACCCCACTGTCAGACCACATTATCCATAATTCTTCATTTTTGTGTCTCTGGGGACTTCTCTCTGACACACATCTTCCATGCCTGGCAAATACCTGCCCATCCTCTGAGGCTCAGCCAATGTTCCCCAACTCCATACTGCCCCTCGAAGTTCCCAGTGTCCCGTGTACATCATCTGTATCATGGAAGCAGTTAGATATTGAAACCTGTTCGTTCCCTCTGAAACGTGAATCTTCGAGAGCAGGACTGTGTCTCGTTCCCAGCAGAAAGGGCTAGGGGAGGGGGTGGGAGCTGGAGTGTGGAGCCACATAGACTGGGGTGCAGATCCTAGGTCTCTCCAGTTATAAGTTATGTAACCTGGAACAAGTAATTTACCTCATCCTGTCTCGTTTTCCTAATCTATAAAATAAGAACAATGGTACCTTCTTTGTACCTTGTTTGTGCGGCTTGAGAGGTAGTGAATGTTCACTGACTGCTCAGCACAGGGCTTAGAGCAGGATAAAGGCTCAACAAGTATGTCGGGGTCTTTGGCACTGCCATCATTACTGCTTCTGAACCCCAAGGGCCTGGCATAGAGGAGGAGTTTTTGAATGAGTGATATTTGGGCCAAAGACCTGCCAATGTCATATGGATACTCAGGGATTCCATGTCATACTGAGCCAAAGCACACCTGGGCAGGAAAACACCTGGTGGGGAAAAGGCCTTGCTCCTGGGCCAGCCAGGAGGGGCTCACATCTGCAAACACTCTCACCACTCTTTGGAACAGCAATTGGGAAAAGCCTGTTGACATGGCCCCTTGTGGATCAGGTCCCAGCTTCTGTGTGCCTGACTTTGCCATCTTCCATCTTTGCCTGGGATATTGGAGCCTTTGCCCCCAAAAGCAGAGTGGGTCTGGGTCATCCAAGGGGATGACCTTTTTGCCCCCAGACCTCTGGCTCAGGGGTCCAGCCTTAGATGGGGCCACTGCCCATATTCCTGATACCACCCCCAGATGCCCAGAACTCATTCCCTGTTTCTTCAACTCTACGGAGGCTGCCTCCCTCCTCCTGTGCATTCCCCACCTTCCCACCAGACAGGGAATGTGGCTGGGGAGCAGTGCATGTGAGGACAGCTTGATCTTCAGAGGCCAAACCCCTTGGGACTCTGGTGGGAACACTTAATGTGGTCCAGGAGATGCTAGGCCTCAAAGGGGTCCCTGCCCTAGAGCTGACATTGAGAAAATGATGTGACTCCATGTTTGAGAAACCAGCCTCTGTTGAGAGCCACAGTTAAGTCGGAATGAGGCCGGCATTTTGCCAGAGGGAATGGTTGAAAGGTGACCCTGCTCTGGGAATAGGGCGGCTCCGGGGGATTAAGGCGGATCCTGCTGGGAATAGGGCGGCTCTGGGATTAGGGCGGATTCTGCTGCCGAATTAGGGCAGATACTGGCACTACTTTGGAGTTCCCGTTGAGTTCTCCCAGGGTTCCGGAGAGAATTGGCGCTTGGAGCCCGGTGGAGGGAGTGGATTCCCCGGAAGTGTGTGTAGAGTATCAGTGAGAGTTCGAGAATAAAGAGTTGCTGTTTGGGGATTCCACCTCTTGGGTCCCCTTCTTCCTCCAGGAGAAGTCTTTTCTGCTGTCCTTTAATAAACTTCTAATTTCTACTCTGAAAAAATAAAATAAAATAAATAAATAAATAAATAAAAATAAAGAGTTGCTGTTTGAACCTACAAGGCTCTGTGGCGGCTTGGTTATTTTGTGCCCAGCCAGACTGGGGCATTTGGTGGCCTGTCCAGGGAACGCCTGAAACTTGGAGGTAAGTGAAATTGCTCGCCCCTGAGAAAGATCGAGAGAATGGGTGACCATTTCAAAAAACAATGTGATCTTGTTTTGATTTATTTTGTTTTTATTTCAAGTTGCCTGTCCCTAGAACTTTCTCAGGCAAACTGGGGAAAATGGTTGGCTCAAAGTTTGAAGTTGTTCGCCCCCAAGGAAGAGAAATTGTTAGAGGAAGGAGGCACCCCAGTAAGACCAAGAACAGTTAGGGCATATGTTGATACAATACAAAAATGTAGCCCATGGCTTTTTAAAGAGGAGTTGTTGAATATATCACAATGGGACCATCATGCGATCCTGTAGAACAATTTTTCTTCAACAAAAAAGAGATGGCGGGGATCCAACATGGCGGCCGGCGAGGAAGCAGCGACTCCAACGTCTCCACTTTAAAGGGATAAGAAAGACCCACCTGGACAGCTGCAGCCTACACACGGAGGAACTCCTAGCATAATTCCCTTTAGAGGAGAGCAGCCGTGATCTGGTAGGTTTATTGGAAGTGACAGTTTGTCCCAGAGAAGTGGATCTTGGGCGGCCACTCGGGCACAGAGGTCTAGTCCGCAGACATTAGCCACTCCGGCAAGGGGCTCCCCCGGGAGGCCTAGCTCTCGCTTTGCAAGCAGCCACCCCACCTGTCCGGTTCCTAACCACGCGGCCATAGCTAACCGGCTCCACAGGTGGCAACGCGGAGGGTGCAGAAGTCAAGTCCCGGAGCTAGCAATCGTTTTTGCAGCGGCGGTTACCCTGAGCGGCTAGGGCCGCCCCGCCCGAACCCGCAGTCAGCCTCCGCCATCCGGGCTCCCCCGGAAGGCATAGCACTCACACTGGGAGCAGCTACTTCTCCCTCCGGGTCCCTAACCACGCGGCCACAGATAACCGGCTCCACAGGTGGCAACGCGGCGGGTGCAGAGGTCAGGTCCCGGAACCAGCAATCGCTTTTGCAAGCGGCGTTTACCCTGAGCGGCTTGGGCCGCACCGGCCGAACCCGCGGTCGGCCTCCGCCATCCGGGCTCTCCCGGAAGGTATAGCACTCACTCTGGGAGCAGCTGCTTCTCCCCCCGGGTCCCTAAACACGCGGCCACAGATAACCGGCTCCTCAGGTGGCACCTCGGTGGGTGCTGAAGTCAAGTCCCGGAGCCACCAATCGCTTTGGCAAGCGGCGGTTACCCTGAGCGGCTTGGGCCGCCCCGCCCGAACCCGCAGTCAGCCGCCGCCATCCGGACTCCCTCGGAAGGCATAGCGCTCACTCTGGGAGCAGCTACTTCTCCCTCCGGGTCCCCAACCACGCGGCCACAGATAACCGGCTCCACAGGTGGCAACTCGGCGGGTGCAGAGGTCAGGTCCCGGAACCAGCAATCGCTTTTGCAAGCGGCGGTTACCCTGAGCGGCTTGGGCCGCCCCGCCCGAACCCGCGGTCGGCCTCCGCCATCCGGGCTCCCTCGGAAGGCATAGCGCTCACTCTGGGAGCAGCTACTTCTCCCTCCGGGTCCCTAACCACGCGGCCACAGATAACCGGCTCCACAGGTGGCAACTCGGCGGGTGCAGAGGTCAGGTCCCGGAACCAGCAATCGCTTTTGCAAGCGGCGGTTACCCTGAGCGGCTTGGGCCGCCCCGCCCGAACCCGCAGTCAGCCTCCGCCATCCGGGCTCCCCCGGAAGGCATAGCACTCACTCTGGGAGCAGCTGCTTCTCCCTCCGGGTCCCTAAACACGCGGCCACAGATAACCGGCTCCTCAGGTGGCACCTCGGTGGGTGCTGAAGTCAAGTCCCGGAGCCACCAATCGCTTTGGCAATCGGCGGTTACCCTGAGCGGCTTGGGCCGCCCCGCCCGAACCCGCAGTCAGCCGCCGCCATCCGGACTCCCTCGGAAGGCATAGCGCTCACTCTGGGAGCAGCTACTTCTCCCTCCGGGTCCCCAACCACGCGGCCACAGATAACCGGCTCCACAGGTGGCAACTCGGCGGGTGCAGAGGTCAGGTCCCGGAACCAGCAATCGCTTTTGCAAGCGGCGGTTACCCTGAGCGGCTTGGGCCGCCCCGCCCGAACCCGCAGTCGGCCGCCGCCATCCGGACTCCCTCGGAAGGCATAGCGCTCACTCTGGGAGCAGCTACTTCTCCCTCCGGGTCCCTAACCACGCGGCCACAGATAACCGGCTCCACAGGTGGCAACTCGGCGGGTGCAGAGGTCAGGTCCTGGAACCAGCAATCGCTTTTGCAAGCGGCGGTTACCCTGAGCGGCTTGGGCCGCCCCGCCCGAACCCGTGGTCGGCCTCCGCCATCCGGGCTCCCTCGGAAGGCATAGCGCTCACTCTGGGAGCAGCTACTTCTCCCTCCGGGTCCCTAAACACGCGGCCACAGATAACCGGCTCCTCAGGTGGCACCACGGCGGGTGCTGAAGTCAAGTCCCGGAGCCACCAATCGCTTTTGCAAGCGGCGGTTACCCTGAGCAGCTTGGGCCGCCCCGCCTGAACCCGCAGTCGGCCTCCGCCATCCGGGCTCCCCCGGAAGGCACAGCGCTCACTCTGGGAGCAGCTGCTTCTCCCTCCGGGTCCCTAACCACGCGGCCACAGATAACCGGCTCCACAGGTGGCAAAGCGGCAGGTGCAGAGGTCAGGTCCCGGAGCCAGCAATCGCTTTTGTAAGCGGCGGTTACCCTGAGTGGCTTGGGCCGCCCCGCACGAACCCGCAGTGGGCCTCTGCCATCCGGGCTCCCCCGGAGGGCATAGTGCTCGCTCTGGGAGCAGCTGTTTCTCCATCCCGGTCCCTAACCACGCGGCCACAGATAACCGGCTCCACAGGTGGCACCGCGGCGGGTACAGAAGTCAAGTCCCGGAGCCAGCAATCGCTTTTGCAAACCGCGGCTACCCTGAGCAGCTTGGGCCGCCCCGCCCGAACCCGCAGTGGGCTTCCGCCACCCGGGCTCCCCCGGAAGGCACAGCGCTCACTCTGGGAGCAGCTGCTTCTCCCTCCGGGTCCCTAACCACGCGGCCACAGATAACCGGCTCCACAGGTGGCAACGCGGCGGGTGCAGAGGTCAGGTCCCGGACACCAGCAACCGCTTTTGCAAGCTGCGGTCACCCTGAGCGGCTTGGGCCGCCCCGCCAGAACCCATAGTCGGCCGCCACCAATTTCCAGCGAAATCGAGGGGCTCCAGACAGATTTCCATCGTGCAAAGTTTGACTGCGGGAGCTCCTTTTCTCCGCACGGAGGGGAGCATAGCCTGATAGGCAATCGCCCTGCGGCTGGAGTCGGTGGCGCGCACTGGGGAGCAGCAAGGTGCCGGAGCGGGGGGAGCAAAGATACCTGCGGCCCACTGGAAAGAAAGGCCAGGGGGTAAATTTCAAAAACACAACAGTTGCACCAAGCAGAAAGAAACTCGAGCAGTATGAAAAGACAAGGAAAGAAAGGACTACAAGCTATGCAGGTCAACTCAACATTAGAAGAGGTAATAGCTGCAACTGATGGAATGTCAGATAAAGAGTTCAAGATATACATGCTTCAGATTATCTGGAGTCTCAAGGAAGACATGAGACAGCAAAATCAGACAATGAAAGATCACATTGACAAACAAATCCAGGAAGTAAAAGATCAATTTCACAGGGAGATAGAGGTAATAAAAAACAAACAAATAGAAATCCTAGAAATGCAGGAAACAATAAACCAACTTAAAAACTCAATTGAGAATACTACCAGCAGAGTAGATCACTTAGAAGAGAGAACATCAGACAATGAAGACAAAGTATTTCAACTGGAAAAGATCATAGACAGCTCAGCAAGTCTACTAAGAAGCCATGAGCAGAACATCCAAGAAATATGGGACAATATCAAAAGACCAAATTTAAGAGTCATTGGGATACAAGAAGGCACAGAACTCCAAACCAAAGGAATAAACAGTTTATTCAGTGAAATAATACGAGAAAACTTCCCAGACCTGAAGAATGAGGCAGAATCCCAAATCCTAGAAGCCTACAGGACGCCGAATATGCAAAATCATAAGAGATCCACACCTAGACACATTATAATGAAGATGTCCAACATACAGAATAAGGAGAGAATTTTAAAAGCTGCAAGAGAAAGAAAGCAGATTACATTTAGGGGTAAACCAATCAGGATAACAGCTGATCTCTCGACACAGACTCTGAAAGCTAGAAGATCCTGGAATAACATATTTCAAACACTGAAAGAAAATGGGTTCCAACCAAGAATCGTGTATCCAGCGAAATTAAGCTTCAGGATAGAAGATGAAATTAAAACCTTCCACGATAAACAAAAATTAAAAGAATTCGCAGCTAGAAAACCATCTCTTCAAAAAATCCTTGGCAAAACATTACAGGAAGAGGAAATGGAAAACAACATTGAAAACCAACAATGGGAGGTAGGACAGTAAAGGGGGAAACTAGTCAAAGAGGATAACAAATCAGGTTTAGTAACATCAATAAATAAATATGGCTAGAAGAACAAACCATATCTCAATAATAACCCTAAATGTTAATGGCTTAAACTCACCAATCAAGAGACACAGGCTAGCAGAATGGATCACAAAACAAGACCCAACAATATGCTGCCTACAGGAGACGCATCTGATAGGAAAAGATATTCATAGACTGAAGGTGAAAGGTTGGGAAAAATCATACCACTCATATGGACTGCGGAAACAAGCAGGAGTGGCCATACTCATATCTAATAAAATAGATTTCAAACCAAAGTTAATCAAAAGGGATAAAGAAGGACACGTCATACTGCTCAAGGGAACCATACACCAACAAGACATAACAATCATAAATATATATGCCCCAAATAATGGCGCAGCTGTGTTCATCAAGCAAACTCTTCTCAAGTTTAAGAGTCTAATAGACCACCATACAATAATCATGGGAGACTTCAACACACCTCTCTCACCACTGGACAGATCTTCCAAACAAAAGTTAAATAAGGAAACTATAGAACTCAATAACACAATTAACAATCTAGACTTAATTGACATATATAGACTATACCACCCAACATCAAGTAGTTACACTTTTTTCTCAGCAGCACATGGAACCTTCTCAAAAATAGACCATATATTATGTCACAGGGCAACTCTTAGACAATATAAAGGGGTAGAGATATCACCATGCATCTTATCTGATCACAATGGAATGAAACTGAAATTCAATGATAAAAGTAGGAAGGAAAAACCAAGCATCACTTGGAGAATGAACAATAGGTTGCTGAATGATCAATGGGTTTTAGAAGACATCAAGGAGGAAATTAAAAACTTCCTAGAGTTAAATGAAAACACAGACACAACATATCGGAACCTATGGGACACATTGAAAGCAGTTCTAAGAGGAAAATTCATTGCTTGGAGTTCATTCCTCAAAAAAAGAAAAAACCAACAAATAAATGATCTCATACTTCATCTCAAAATCCTAGAAAAAGAAGAGCAAAACAACAGCAAAAGAAGTAGAAGGCAAGAAATTATTAAAATCAGAGCTGAAATTAATGAAATTGAAACAAAAGAAACAATTGAAAAAATCGACAAAACTAAAAGTTGGTTCTTTGAAAAAATAAATAAAATTGACAGACCCTTGGCCATGCTAACAAAGAGAAGAAGAGAGAGTACCCAAATTACTAGCATACGGGATGAAAAAGGCAATATCACAACAGACACTTCAGAAATACAGAAGATAATCAGAAATTATTTTGAATCCTTATACTCCAATAAAATAGAAGATACTGAAGGCATAGATAAATTCCTTAAGTCTTATGATCTGCCCAGATTGAGTCAGGAGGATATAGACAACCTAAACAGACCAATAACAATAGAGGAAATAGAAGAAACCATCAAAAGATTGCCAACTAAGAAAAGCCCAGGACCGGACGGGTATACAGCAGAGTTTTACAAAACCTTTAAAGAGGAACTAACACCAATACTTTTCAAGCTATTTCAGGAAATAGAAAAAGAGGGAGAACTTCCAAATTCATTCTACGAGGCTAACATCACCCTGATTCCGAAACCAGACAAAGACACCTCAAAGAAAGAAAACTACAGACCAATATCTCTAATGAACCTTGATGCAAAAATTCTCAATAAAATTCTGGCGAATCGGATTCAAATACATATCAAAAAAATTATACACCATGATCAAGTAGGATTCATCCCTGGTATGCAAGGTTGGTTCAATATACGGAAATCAATAAATGTTATCCACCACATCAATAGACTTAAAAATAAGAACCATATGATCATCTCGATAGATGCAGAAAAAGCATTCGACAAAGTACAGCATCCCTTTATGTTCAAAACTCTAGAAAAATTAGGGATAACTGGATCATACCTCAACATTGTAAAAGCAATCTATGATAAGCCACAGGCCAGCATCATTCTGAATGGAGAAAAATTGAAGGCATTCCCCCTAAGATCTGGTACAAGACAGGGATGCCCTCTCTCACCACTTCTGTTCAACATTGTCCTCGAAACACTGGCCAGAGCAATTAGACAGTCAAAAGAAATTAAAGGCATAAAAATAGGAAAAGAAGAACTTAAATTATCACTATTTGCAGATGATATGATTCTATACCTAGCAGACCCAAAAGGGTCTACAAAGAAGCTATTAGAGCTAATAAATGAATTCAGCAAAGTGGCAGGATATAAGATCAACACACATAAATCTAAGGCATTCCTGTATATCAGCGACAAATCCTCTGAAACGGAAATGAGGACAACTACTCCATTCACAATATCCCCCCAAAAAATAAAATACTTGGGAATCAACCTAACAAAAGAGGTGAAAGACTTATACAATGAAAATTACAGAACCCTAAAGAAAGACATAGAAGAAGACCTTAGAAGATGGAAAAATATACCCTGCTCATGGATAGGCAGAACTAACATCATCAAAATGGTGATATTACCAAAAGTCCTATATAAGTTCAATGCAATGCCAATCAAAATCCCAACAGCATATCTTGTAGAAATTGCTAAAAGAATCATGAAATTCATATGGAATAATAAAAGACCCAGAATAGCAAAAACAATACTAAGCAGGAAGTGTGAATCAGATGGTATAGCGATACCAGACTTCAAACTATACTACAGAGCAATAGTAACAAAAACAGCATGGTACTGGTACCAAAACAGGAGGGTGGACCAATGGTACAGAATAGAGGACACAGTAACCAATCCACAAAACTACAACTATCTTATTTTTGATAAAGGGGCTAAAAGCATGCAATGGAGGAAGGATAGCATCTTCAACAAATGGTGCTGGGAAAACTGGAAATCCATTTGCACCAAAATGAATCTGAATCCATATCTCTCGCCGTGCACAAAAGTTAACTCAAAATGGATCAAGGAGCTTGATATTAAATCAGAGACATGGCATCTGATAGAAGAAAAAGTTGGTTATGATCTACACGCTGTGGGATCGGGCTCCAAATTCCTCAATAGGACACCCATAGCGCTAGAGTTAACAAATAGAATCAACAAATGGGACTTACTCAAACTAAAAAGTTTTTTCTCAGCAAAAGAAACAATAAGAGAGATAAACAGGGAGCCTACTTCTTGGGAACAAATCTTTACTCCACACACTTCAGATAGAGCCCTAATAACCAGAATATACAAAGAACTCAAAAAATTAGACAATAAGATAACAAATAACCCAATCAATAAATGGGCCAAGGACCTGAACAGACACTTCTCAGAGGAGGACATACAATCAATCAACAAGTACATGAAAAAATGCTCACCATCGCTAGCAGTCAGAGAAATGCAAATCAAAACTACCCTAAGATACCATCTCACTCCAGTAAGACTGGCAGCCATTAGGAAGTCAAACAACAATAAGTGCTGGAGAGGATGCGGGGAAAAGGGCACTCTTGTTCATTGCTGGTGGGACTGCAAATTGGTGCAGCCAATTTGGAAAGCAGTATGGAGATTTCTTGGAAAGCTGGGAATGGAACCACCATTCGATCCAGCTATTCCCCTTCTCGGTCTATTCCCTAAAGCCCTAACAAGAGCATGCTACAGGGACACTGCTACATCGATGTTCATAGCAGCTCAATTCACGATAGCAAGACTGTGGAACCAGCCTAGATGCCCTTCAATAGATGAATGGATAAAAAAAATGTGGCATTTATATACTATGGAGTATTACTCTGCATTAAAAAATGACAAAATCATAGAATTTGGAGGGAAATGGATGGCATTAGAGCAGATTATGCTAAGTGAAGCTAGTCAATCTTTAAAAAACAAATACCAAATGACTCCTTTGATATAAGGGGAGTAAACAAGGACAGGGTAGGGACGAAGAGCTTGAGAAGAAGATCTACATTAAACAGGGATGAGAGGTGGGAGGGAAAGGGAGTGAGAAGGGAAAGTGCATGGAAATGGAAGGCGATCCTCAGGGTTATACAAAATGTCATATAAGAGGAAAGGAGGGGTAAGACAAGATAATACAAATGGAAGAAATGATTTACAGTAGAAGGGGTAGAGAGAGAAAAGGGGAGGGGAGGGGAGGGGAGGGGAGGGGGGATAGTAGACAATAGGACAGACAGCAGAATACATCAGACACTAGAAAGGCAATATGTCAATCAATGGAAGGGAAACTGATGTGATACAGCAATTTGTATACGGGGTAAAAGCGGGAGTTCATAATCCACTTGAATCAAACCGTGTAATATGATGTATTAAGAACTATGTAATGTTATGAACGACCAATAAAAAAAAAAAAAGGAAAAAAAAAAAAAAAAAAAAAAAAAAAAAAAAAAAAGAGATGGCTCTGTTTACTACACTTGTTTAAGATCTTGGTTTTTACAGACATCTGATTAATTTATAAAGCTAAAGTGCTAAAACATCAACCACTAAATATAAAATCAAGTACTCTTTACTTATTAAGTTCCATAAGGTAATATATTTAAACATTATGTGTGTTTTCATAAACTGGTAAATGGAAAAAAGTTTAATATTGCTTTGTGTCTGTATCTTTGCTGAAACAAGGTTACTAAGAGTTAAGATTTTATCAGATGTAATTTATATACAAAGAGTATAAGAAGTTTCAGTTGGGTTTCAATTATAGTATTATAGTACCATAAAAAACATGAAAGTATTTCATCTTATTAAAGTGGAGTAATTTGTCTAAATTCAGAAATTTTATAAGGGTTGTTTCAGAATGTGAATTTATAAAAAGGGATAATGGCTAGAAAAGAGATGAAAATATATTTTAATATGGAAGGTTAAAGGAAAAAGAAATGTTTCTAGATGAGATAATCTTTGTGTGATAAAGTAAAAAGTTGTAAAATGTCTAAGTAAGTTGCAAAAGGCTTTAAAAGGTTAAATTAAAGGTGGTTAAAATGCCTTCATGGCGGAGGAAAGATTGCATCATTCGAAGCCTAGTTAATCTTAAAAGCATTACTTAAAAAAAAAACATGAAAACGGGAAGATAATAGGATAAAAACAATTTGGATAAAGAAGATTAAAAATTTGAAGTGAAAAACTTTAAAGACAGAAGTACAGAAAGGTAAAAAAAAGAAAAGATGTAGAAAGATAAAAAAGATGTAGGAAGACAAAAGTTTTAGACCCACAAAATAGGAAAAAAAAAACTAGGAGAAAAAAAAAAGCAACTAAGGGTAAATGTACAGACCTTAAAAAAACTAAAAGATAAAAACAAGATAAAAGTGGTTAAAAATGTCAAATAAAGGTATTTCAGATAAAAAATACAAAAAGCTAAGACAACTATTAGATGCAGACATTCAAGATTAAAAAAAAGGTAAAAGAGAGAAGTTTAAAGTCAAATATTGGATAAAATAGAAGAACAAGGAGATTATTAGTAATTTTTTCAAAAAGCCCATCAACTTTAATTTCTGGTGGTACAAAAATTAAAAGTCTCAGATGAGGGTGTTAAAATTTATAGACAAGAGCCAATTTAAAAAACGTTAAACTAGAAGGAAATTGGTTTAAAACCACATCAAAAAATTAAATGGATTAAAGTAATTCTAAAAACTAAGGCAAAATGCTTTTGGAAGACTTGAATTTAAAAGGCTTTAAATCAAGTAGTTTAGTTTGCTTTAAAAAATATAAAGGACTTTGATTATTCAAGTATTTCAAGATCAAAAATAATGTGTTTACATTGGACTTTGAACTAAGATAATTTGTAAAATTGGCTCCCTTCATGCTGGAGAAAAATCTAAAGATATTATAGCTCATTGCTTACAAAATTTTGCCACTATGGGCATTCCAAAACAGTTAAAAACAGATAATGGTCCTGGTTATACTTCCACCTCTTTTAAACAATTTTGCTCATCATTTGGCCTTACTCATATAACAGGAATCCCATACAATCCACAGGGACAAGACATAGTTGAAAGAGCTCATCAAACTATTAAAATGTACTTATTAAAGCAAAAAGAGGGAATTGGAAAGGGGTATATATCCCCCAAAGATAAACTTACAATAACCCTTTTTACTCTAAGCTTTTTAAATTTGGATTCATCAGGGCTTAGTGCTGCGGAAAGACATATGTGTCCAAAAAATGTACATAAGCCCAACGTACTTTGGAAGGATATTCTAACAGGACAATGGAAAGGTTCTGACCCAGTGATTGTCTGGAGTCGGGGTTTGTTTGTGTGTTTCCACAGGGAGAACAGCAGCCTATTTGGATTCCAGAGAGACTAACTAAACCGATTTTTACAGACCAAAAAGAAGATGATTTGGCTCAAATCCATAACAGCTGATATTCAGAACTCCAGTTTGGTTATTCTTACATCTGCGACAGTGATTCTCCCACACCTGGAGGCTAATGAATAATGAACACCATTAAAGCCTATTTCAAATGTAAAAAACCTTGGGGCTTACTTGTGGGAATACCTTCAGACTCATTATGCAAGTTACAGGAAGAAGGATGGGATATCATAGGAAGAATCAAACCCAAGTGGTAATCAGGATGCTTTTTTTCAATATCTATTTTATTATTGCCTTTTCCCACATCATAAAGTTCTATTTTATTTTTTGAGCTCATGCAGACCTAGGTTAATGTTTTTCTGATCAGTTCTATTTTTTGACTGTGGAGTTTTTAAACATTGCAATGGAGATTTCACCTGTTAAAAGCTACAAGGCCTTTACTATTGTCCTATGTGTTGTATGTTATGTGTGCACACTTGTGTTTTGTGTTATATGTCTGTATGTGCGTATGTCCATATATCATATATGAGGAGCGCTCATGAAAAAATGGATCCAAATTTTTTTAAATTCACGTGATTCAAATGGTTTAATTTAAATTGGGTAAACAGCTGTTGAGGATTGTTTTAATATGTGAACAAAAAAGGAGGTTAACAGATCTGTTTGTTTACTTTTACCTTTCCTTTTCATTATATTTAATAATTCTGTTCAGGATAATGTAAATTGTTTAGAAAATTGCTTTCTTTTAGTGCCTGCTGGAATGTTACATAATTTTTTCTTAACCATCATTGCCAGAATTGCTATCTTCATCCCAGTGCCGGTGAAGACAAAGATAAAACCAAACTTCAGCTTCTGCGATAGCTATCACACTAAACTGTATAAACTGATGCATCAATGAATAATAACTCAGCAAGTGATGCTCAATCAAGGAGTCGATTTACTTTGGGAGGAAATGGTCATATTAATAGATTCCTCTGCTTTGAACTGTTTGCAGAACTTGCCTGAACTATGTATCACTTGCATGTATTGTGAACCATCTGTTGGTGCAGCGAATTGTGGTAGTGCTGGGGTATCTTTGCTGATGGTGTCATTGGTGGTACAATTTTTCCAAAAAGAGCCATCATTTGGCTTGGTGCTGTGGCATTTTGCATCCTTCTCCCTTCTGCTTGTGATGGTCTAAAATTTGGGGGCCAACAGAGGTGAGGCAAAGAACCCCACTGGCACCAAGGCCAAATTTGGGGGCCAACAGAGGTGAGGCAAAGAACCTCACACCCCCACTGGTGCAAAGGCCAAATTTGGGGGCCAATAGAGGTAAGGCAAAGAACCCCACCCCCCACTGGCACCAAGGCCAAATTTGGGGGCCAACAGAGGTGAGGCAAAGAACCTCATCCCCCCACTGGCACCAAGGCCAAATTTGGGGGCCAACAGAGGTGAGGTTATTTTGTGCCCAGCCAGACTGCAGCAAGCCTCTACCTCCGAGCAAAGCCTGTCCAAGGAAGGGGGCATGACCCTTGTCCTTGGAAAAACCCATAGAGTACTCCTAGGTGCCGCAGCGTGGCTGGGCACAAAATCACGAGCCACTCACAGCCTTGTAGATTCAAACAGCAACTCCCGAACTCTCACCAGCACTCTACACGCACGTTCTGGGGAAAATCCAATCCTCCGCTGGGCTCTGCATCCCAAAATACTCTCTGAATCCCTCGAGAACTCAATGGGAACTCAAGGAGCAGGCCAGCGCCTGAGGCAGCAGGATATGCCCTATTCCCAGCAGGGTCCACCTTAAACCTGGAACCACCCTAAACCCAAGGAGCGGGCACCTGAGGCAGCAGGATACTCCCTATTCCCAGCAGGATACCCCCTAAACCTGGACCCACCCTAATCCAGCAGGATCCTCCCTAAACCCGGATCCACCCTGATCCTTGAGCAGGGTCACCTTTCTCAAACATTCATGCAATGTCACTGCAAATGACCTGGGTCCAAGGCAAGCCCATTTCCACAGTGGAGAGTCCTCCCTCTAAGCAACATTGGGTAGGCTGACAAAGAAATTGCCATGCATCATTCCTACTTGGCTATGGCTCTCAGCACCTAGGCACATACCCACCCTGCTGAATTGTATGTCTGCAAATAACAGGAGAGATCTGCAGCGCCAGGTGTCCTTGACTCAGTCAGGCTAGGTGAGGACCCATGGCAACCCCCTAGCAACCACCAATCAGCATGAGACAGGGAAAATACCTGGGATGCCAGATGACCCCTCAGTAGTTTATGGTGGTTGATAACGTGTTGGGAAACCATGTAGTTTAGCACGTACACCTCTCCTGGCTTAAACCAGTCAGTTCAAAGGAACCCCCTCTTGTACTAACCAATCACCCTTACCCAACTTGTTCCCGCCAGTGAATGTGCTAATCAATGTTAAGAGTTGTTGTTTGACTTTTCCCGTGGTGTGAAATGATTTGCTGTGTGATGTTGTGACACATAGAGTATCCCCCCAAACCTATAAACTGAACAAAGGGACAGGACTCACTCCCTGGGATTGCTGCATGGGAAATGGCTGTGAGTCCAGGCTTGAGCTTGCAATAAAGACTTTTGTGTGATTGCATCAGATTCTGCTCCTGGAGGTCTACTGGGGTCCCATGAATCTGGCATTACAACATTCTAGGGAGAGGTCCACAGTGCAACAGCACATAGTATCCAACAGAGGAAAGCAAACAAATCTGGGAGGTGAGGTGCAAAGGGAGGGCCATTCTGGGGTGTGCAGAGCCTGGGAGGTGGCTGTGACGATTTGGCTCTGACCCTGAAAGGATTTGAGTAGAGAAGGTATGACCTCAGGACCCCTTTGCTGCCATATGAGAACAGAGTGCAGTGGTGGTGGTGGTGGGGAGGTTGGGAGGGGAGTGCAGAGGTGACATAGTGATCCAGAGGCAATGGAGTTGGGGCCAAGGAGGGCAGCCGGGGCTAGCAGGAGGCTCTCACGTGAAGTTTGTCCTGAAGCAGGGCAGGCAGTGTTTGCTGGCAGAGTGAAGGGAGGTCAAGGGTGATAGATACCAGGGATTCGGATGTGAGCCTAAGTTTTCTCATTTGTAAAACAGATGGCCTAATTTGTGACATTGTGAGGACTCAATGAGTTAATGCATGTCAGGGATCTGGCCATGTTGGGAACCGAGAAGGAGCTCAACAAAGGGGTGGCCCACGGTCTGTGGGGCAGGGGGGAGCCACTTGCTTCTTGTTTTTGTGGGTCCCTTATTTCTGCAGCCTTGACCTGATCAATTCCAGTACATCCTCTTTCCTCCCTCAGGCAACCCCTCCTCAGAGAAGCATTTCCTGATTCCTCCACCCTTATTTCTCACCATTGTGGATCCTAGGCTCCTCCCTCACATCCCTAAACTTGATGTTCAGTGCTGTCCCTCCTGCAGAAAGAAAGCCCACAATGTTAGTGACAGATGCTCTGTCTATAACCGAATGTATGTGAGATCTTCTACCTTGTCTCCAAGTTTAAAATTCTCTGATCAGTGTCTGCCCCAGATTTCCATGGCCTTTCCCCTCTCTCCTCAGACCTGTCCCATAGACAAGTGTGGGTAGGGAGGTCGCCAGTGTAGGCCAATCTAGGTCTGGTAGGCATTGTCGAGGCTGTGCACTTGTTCAAAAAGGGCTCTTTCCTGCTTTGCCCTAGAGTCTTTCCCACTTGATACAAGAGCTTGCCTAGGTCTAAGATGTAGGAACTTCAGTGTAAATACAGTCCAAGCAACTGGGCACATCAATCATGTCCCACTTCTACTACAGCTGAACTCCTTAATATAATTTAATATGACAATCCTAAGTATGACACACTCTCCTGAAAACATTAAACCACTAAAAAGAATCAAGGCTACATGGGAAAATGCCTGGTTCCAGGTCTGGAACTCAGAGAGTACAATCTTGGAATGACTCAAGCCAGAAAGTGAGAAAATGCTTTAAAAAAATTATGACATTTTTAAAGGGTATGGAACCAACCTGGAGGAATTCTCCCACTGGCCAAATCTGCTGACATTTGAGTATCAGAGTAAGGCGAGTAATGTGTTGTAACCCACTGAGTAAAAAGAATTCATGGATCCGTATTGCTAATGAATGAATGAGAAGGAATAGTTTTCTTTCACTACAAAGGCAACTCATAATGAAGGATGGGCGGAATCAGAAAAACCACTAGTGTGTAATGATTTATTCATGTAAGAAATATCAATTCATGCTAAACTAAATGTTTGAGGAGTGACAGGATATTTGCAAGGTCTATCTTCTCCTGTGACACTAATCACAAAGGAAAAAGCCAGAGGCAATCAGGGATGCTGATCCATATCATGCGCCTTCCAAGGTGCACTGAGAACTAGCAACACCTCAGTGATGGTCCAAAATGCATGCCCTAATTTACCCATGAGGATATGTCAAGAGTGCACGTTACTGCTCCGCAATTCTTGCAAGGGTGGGATTGAAGAAGACCAAGGAAACCCGAGAACTGAATGCATATGGATCCTTCATGAGAAAAACAAAAGCTCTACAGGATGGTTCTGGGACCCTAGTGAAACTGAAGCATGGATTGTGCACCTATGTGCTGTGATTTTTATTGTTATAATTTCTTTCTAATTTGATTTTGAGGTTTCTTAAGAGTGACCATAAACCAAGGTAGACATGGCCACTTTCTAGTAGAGGGATGGAGGTGAGCGTAGTTAGCTTCAGGTGTTATATGTCAGGTGCGACAAAATGAGGAAGTGAAACGGATATCTGTTATGGGGTGTGTGTGGTGGGGCAGTTGTGGATTGGCTGGTTCAAAGAAAACGGGATGGGAGAATGAACCTATTTACATGACTCTGGGGTGGACCGCTAGGTTTGGGTTTTGTGGGGGTGCGCGACTATGGAGTATGTGGGAAAGTTTTGGGGACAGTGAGAAGAATTATAGCCATACCACACACAAGGAGGGTGAGTTTCATCTAGGCACAGATGAAGCATATGATGTAGCAAATAATTTAAGCCATGCCTGAAAATGGGTGCCAGGCAGAAACTCTATTAAACACATCTATGGCACTGTGCTCTCAGAATGTCTTCATCCCCATGAAACAAGCTTTGAAGGATTGGAGGTCACGAGAGGAAGCAGTGATTAGGTCAGGTTCCCTTGGACTCCCAGCGCCCTTAGGCGTCACCAGCAGCCTTCCACACTTGCACCCAAAGACGCCTGGACGAGCCGCCACACGGTCTCCAGGCTTTGATCACAAGCTGTACACTGACGCTCCTGGCGTCGAGAGCTGCCTTGCTCTTTATACCGCCGGGAACTCGAGCCTAGGGGTACTCCGCGCGGTCCACCAGAATCCACGAGCGTCCGCAGGAGCCGGTGCTAGTCCGCGACCTCGGCGGCGCGGGCCAATCACCGCCGGGGGCTGGGCAGGCGCGGGGCACGACGGGCCCTGTAGTAGGCGTGAGGACCGAACTGCAACCCCCACAATGCCCCGGGAGGTGTCGGCTTCGCGACGGCGCCGGAGGATCCGCCCCCGCAGGGCGCGGACCAATCAGGGCCGGGGACCGGGTGGACGCGGGGCACGACGGGTTATGTAGTCGGCACGGAGCAGGACTTCAGTCCCCAGTGTGCTCTGCGGACGGCGGGGAGGAGCAGTGCGGCGGCGCGGACGGCCGTCGGGGCTGGGCGGCGGCGGCGGCGGCGGCGGCGGCGGCGGCGGCAGCTGAGGAGGGCCCGGTTGCGGGAGCCGCGGGGAGGACCGGTCTCGGCGCGCCGCCACCATGTCGGCGCCGTCGGAGGAGGAGGAGTATGCGCGGCTGGTGATGGAGGCGCAGCCCGAGTGGCTGCGCGCCGAGGTGAAGCGGTTGTCCCACGAACTGGCAGAGACCACGCGCGAGAAGATCCAGGCGGCCGAGTACGGGTTGGCGGTGTTGGAGGAGAAGCACCAGCTCAAGCTGCAGTTTGAGGAGCTCGAGGTGGACTATGAGGCCATCCGCAGCGAGATGGAGCAGCTCAAAGAGGTGAGCCACCGTCTGACTCTACGGCCACCCATGTCCCGCGACCCTGGTGGGCTGGGGCCTGTGGGGATAAGGTCATCCTGCCCAGCGGGGGTTGCCAGGGGTGTGGACGCGGGGGCACGGGGCCGAGAGCTGTGGTCCCGGGCGGGGTGTGGGAGTGGGCTTGGCTTCGGCCGGCTGCGGCTGCAGGGCGCCTTGCAGACTTCCTCGCCTGCCGGACTGCTTCTCTGCTGGCCTTGGCGGCGCCTTCGTAAGGGCTGATGCTTGCGGTTCTCGTCGCTGCCCTGGGTGTGTCTGTGGGTAGAGTGAGGGTGGGCTGGCAGAGACTGAGTCCAGGGCTAAGGCCACGGACGCAGGTGACCCGCTGGGCAAGACAGAGCCTGGGACTGGGTGGCCGCTGCTCTGTCACCTTCAAGCAAATCACTTCCCCTCTTTTAGCATGGTTGCTTTCGGTCCATTTCATCTCCTACTGTGAGTGTCCAGAGGCCGGGAAGGAGCCCCAGGGAGTCGGGGCTCTGGTTGTATATGGCCATTGCTGCAGGCTGGAGTCCCCCAGTGTCCTGTTCTGTGGCCCAGCGCTCTGTCCTCATCGCCGTGATTGAGCTTTCACTGCTTGGGATGCATGGCTCCCTCGCCCACTTCCTGTCCTTACCTCCCCCCTCAATGTGGTGTCTGTGTTCCTCCTGGACGGAAATCTAGGTGGCCTGTGTCATTCCCACTGAGGAGAAAGGAGGTTAGACCTCCAGGCTGACTGAGAGCTTGCAGGAGGGGGCGGAAGGAGGGGCCTGGGCAGTTCTCCTGGGATGGTTTAATTACCAGTGCCTCTCCCATCCTCCCTGACTCCTCAGCCCTGTAGTGGAGGTTGACGAGAGAGAATGAACTTTCTGGATGGATACAGTCCACATTGGACCCGGGAACTACACCGTGCTAGTGATGATTGTGGGTAGGGGCACTCCCTGATGACCTTCCTCCTCTGCAAAATGGGGTGCAGCATTGCTGGTTCAGAAGGGGTTATTTTGAGGGTTGTGTGTTTCCAAAGACTTGGTGTGGGGTCAGGCAACCAGTTTATTTGATGTGTCCCCTTCCCCATCTGAACCCATCCTGATCTTGGCTCTTGATCACAGGGCTCACCTCCTGGCACTTCTGCTTCTAGCCAACATTGGGCAGATGGACTCTATGAAGGCTTTTTTTTTTTTTTTTTTTTTTTGGCCTTCTGGGGGAGATAAATAGGATACCTGTCTGTGATAGTGGAGAGGAGGAAATGAATTAATCTTTAAATCAAAGCAGAAATACAGCAAGTTCTGGGTTAGTACCAGAAAACTCCTGCCCCTGTGGGCAGGTGGGAATCTGGGTCCTTGGACGAGATCTTGAGGACTTGACCCTGTTGTTTGTCAGAAAGTACTGTCACCTTCTCCAAGCCAGGCCCCACTGGCATTGGATCCACAAGGGGTGGGATGTAGTCCCTCATGTAAAGGTCCCTCATCTTGAGTTAGGAGGATATGACAGAGGAAGGCCAGGGACTGTGAGAATGTGGCTTGAATGCTTTCATCCTATTTCTGGGGGATTCTGCTCCTCTGACACCTACTGAGGATGTCCTTGCATTCATTTCTTGAGCAGAGGACTCTTGGGGGCTGTGAGGCTGTGGCAGACGAAGATCTTTTGTGGACCCATTGCCTACCCGCCCCCTGCCAGGTCTGCAGCACTATCAGAGCACTCTTCCCTCTGCGCACACAGTGTGTGTGAACCCCTGCTAGGCAGCCCCCGCAGTCCCCTTGTGTGATAACAGCTTTCCTTCAGTGGTATCCACTGTGAGAAGAAACTGTTGCTGACTTGACTCGTCCCCATTTCCCGGCCTTCAATTTGTTAGCTCTTCGCTATTATGGACATAATCATTTTTGGCACAGTGAAGAATCATGGCATAATGTTGTGGCATGTAGCTGGAGGGCAAGTCCCTAGCAGAATGGGGAAAAGGGCGTAAACCATTTCTGAGGTGCTCTTTAGGTGTCTTGCTCTTTAGGAAGCTTAATTTAATGTCATCTCTTGTCTCCTCTACAGACTGGCCACATGGCCCTGGACAAATTGCTCCTCTCACTTTTGTAAGCTGGAATAGGGGTTTCTGCTTAAAAGTCCTACTAGAGTGTAGAGAGTGTGCATCAATTTCAGCAGATGTTGCCAAAATTTTGTTTATAGTTTGCCTCCCATGAATATTGTGCCTTTTCTGCACATCCATGCCAGCACAGGTTCTTGCTAACATGTTTGATTTTGGTCAGTATGGAAACATCAGGTTTTGTTTTAAAAGTCAGGATTTCAGGAGGTAATATTTGTGAAGGATTTTCTCCCATAGACAGGTGAACCATCTTAGTTATTTCTTAAAATAAAGTGAGTGTAATTACTAATAAATTATTCTACAAATAGAATTACTTATGCTTCTCTGGTATTTCTAGATAAAACAATCTTTGAGGGAAGGAAGCTGGCTGACTGGTCCCAAGTGAGTGGATTTATGACCAAAGTGGAGGAGAGACCTATGGTGGGTGAATGGAGTCAGGGCTGGCCTGCTGCCTTTCTCCCTGGGGGATGTCTGTGACCTCATGTTGGCTGGGGCTGGAGGTAGGGAGGCCACCCATGGCCCATTTTGCTGATGATTTTTTGAGTTTGACTCAATAAAGGCCACATCTTCTCTAGATTATACTATGCCCTCTCGCCTTCCCCAGCATGGTGTGGAGGAGAATTAGATGGGCTTTGGTCAGCCTCATGGTGTTGGTGGTGTTGGTGGTCCTGAGTGGCCATGGAATATCTTGTACTGTATCCTCAGCTGCAGCTTCCAGGGGAGAGAGGTGTTGGGCTGATGGGCATGGCAGGTACTCTAGGTGAATGGGCTGAGTTCAGGTGCTCTGTGGTTCTCATCAGAGAGGAGACTGTGTTGGGAGAGGAATAAGAACAGTCTTGGCTCCACCTGAGGTTGGGCTCCATGTGTAGGTCTGGATGCCCTCACTGTCTTGCACCACCTGAAATAGTGCTGAGCACTAGAGTGTCACCACCCTTGTCTCTGAGGTGTGCTGGGTGGAATTGCGTGTCAGACTGGGCATGGCACCTGGCATGAAGCAAGTGCTTTGTCAGCCTCTCCCCCACCTCACTCATGCCTCCATTTCATTTTAGTACCTGCAGCTCCTCCCTATTCCTGTCAGTTGTGAGTGGTTTCTTTCGCTGCCTCCTGAAGGCCATCCTGTGTGTCATGCCCTGCCAGTTCGTGGGACCACCCTGTTTCTCCCTGTGCTCCTGCTCACCCTTCCTCCTGGAAGTCCCACCCACCCTTCAACCTTGGACATTTCTTTCTGGGAGCTCCTCTGGCTGCCGCCTTCTGGACTTGCCTGAGCCTCTGTTCCCAGTGTTTGGGCTACTGGAGGTGGAAGGGTGACAGGGGAATTAGCAGAGGTTCCACCCAACATCCATCCTTTGGTGTCCTCAACAGAGAGTTACTGGAAGTGAGCCCAACCTCCTGAAGCAGGAAAAGTTTTGTTTTGGTTAAGGCAGGTGGGCGATTCTCCAGCTCCTCTGATACCTACTGAGACTGTCCTTGCATTCATTTCTTGAGCAGAGGACTCTTGGGGACTGAGAGGCTGTGGGAGACCTGAGGATCTTTTGTGATGACAGTGATCAGCTGTCTGCATGAAGAAGCCTGTCTTGAGGTGGAAGCTGGTATCCTGTGAATCCTTGAGGCACTGAAAGTGACCCTGTTCCCAGGATCTAACAGTTGGGAAGACGTAGCTACAGACCTCCAAAGATGATGGCCAAGTGTTTCCATTCTTGTCACTGACTGCCTGGGCTTCCTTTCCAGCCACTGAATCTGGGGCAGAGGTCTTGAAGGAATCTTAAAGTAACCTTCACATTTAAAAATGTCTGAGACTTCCAAATCAGGCCCTGGTACTGTTTTCTGTAGGGCTGGGGACTAGGCACCTGCGTCCAGTAGAGAATCTCCCCCAGGCATGTGGATGGCGGCTGTAGGCCAGCCCTGCCAGCATGTGGAGGCGTGGCCTTGGCCACCTTCCACTGGAAGTGCGGCTGGCACAGCTGTGTTGGAGCAGGCTGTCTTTAGGGATGCCAAGCATGCTTTGAGGCTTAACAGGTGGGGCCAGAGGGAGGGCCAGACCCAGTGCTGGGAGCTGGGAGCCCTTGGGGAGCCAGGCATTGTCTGGGCAGGAGAGGAAGCTAATTGAATGTGGTTGTGTCCAGCCCTATGGTTTTCTTACTCTGAGGCCAAGGGTAGAGTTTGGACCCTGCCTGGCGATCAAAAAGTTTGCTGCCCTGGATGAGCCACTGTGCTTGTCTGGGCCACAGTAGGTTAATAATGCCACAGCCTGGCACTCTGAATGAACACTTGGGCTTTCACTGTTTTTCCCTTGGGTCTGAGCACCCAACTTCCACAAGAGCCGTGGCCCAGGTTTGCGTGGGATTCCTGTTGAGCCTCCCTTATCCCTGGGCCAGCTCAGACCCTCCTTTGAGGGTGGAGGTGAATTTTGTCTTTGTCAGTTTGGGGCAGCACCCATCATTCACACCTGCACCTTTACATTACAATGGACTGGAGGATGTGCTTTGCCCATGAGGGTATAGAAGGGCTTGGTTTCTTCTTAGATAATCCAAGAGGTGCCACCTGTAGGCAGGGCTGGCCAGGACTGTGCTGGCTCAGACAGGCAAAGTGTTGGCTTAAACCCTGTGTTGTCTGTTCAGTGTTCAGTGTGGCTCCTTGAGCCAACCCCCAGAGCGGGAAGGGGCAAGGTGAATGGCCCAGCTGCCTCCTCAAGATCCAGTCCCAGGTCTCATGCCCAGCCAGCTGTAGGAGGTGGATGGAGAGACGAGGGCCTCCCTGCTCAGGTGGATGTGAACATCTAGGAAGACTGGGGACCAGCTTCATTTTTAGAAGTTACTGTGTTTAAAAAATTGTACGTCTTAGGAACTTTAGAATGTAGAGCAGAGCAGTGTGGCACCCTGTAGGACCTGTGCAGATATGCGTGTTAAGTGGGGAACACCGGACATTTCTCCTGGCCAGCTCTTCTTCCTGTGAGTGTGTGAGATATGCTTTCACCATAACAGGAAACGCTGGATGCTTCTGTGACAGTTTTTTTTTTTAAAGAGAATTTTAAAGGCAGATTTTTGAATGATTCCCCTCTGAAAGGACTGTCCTAGTTTTTATTTTTTTATTTATTTTATTTTATTTTATTTTTTTTAAAGAGAGAGTGAGGAGAGAGAGAGAGAGAGAGAGAGAGAGAGAGAGAGAGAGAGAGAGAGAGAGAGAGAATGAGAATTTTAACATTTTATTTCTTAGTTTTCGGCAGACACAACATCTTTGTTGGTATGTGGTGCTGAGGATCGAACCCGGGCCGCGTGCATGCTAGACGGGCGCGCTACCGCTTGAGCCACATCCCCAGCCCTGTCCTAGTTTTTATATATGTAAGTATATATATATGTTTTAGTTAGAGATGGACACAATACCTTCATTTTATTTGTTTATTTTTTTTAATGTGGTGCTGGGAATTGAACCTAATGCCTCACATGTGCTAGGCAACTGCTCTACCACCGAGCCCAACCATAGCCCCAACTGTACTAGTTTTGAAAAGCCACCTTCTCTGTTGGAAGTTTTAAACATAGCAAAAATAGAAGGAGCTGGTGAGCCTCCCATATTCCTGTCCGCATCTGTGGTTTGTGGCGGTGATTAGTGTTGCTTCTGTACTTCAATTAATCTTGCCTGGCTATTTCTGTGAGTGAGTACCTCATTTGCTTTATTGAGAAAAATAAGGACTGTTTCTTCAAACTGTAACTACAGTTGGTTTTTCGACCTGAAACTTACTGTCCAGGCAGCATTTGGTTTTCCCCAGTTTGGTTGCTTTGTCCCTATCAGGGGCCAAGCAGGTTTTGCATGTTGCATTTGGGTAAAGATAGAGTATATGCAGCCTGTTCTCTGACCCCTTTTCTGTAATGCCTGGATTTGCTACTAGGTCTGCCGATCCTGTGCTGTGGAAAGCCCTAGCATGCAGAAGTTCCCACCTTATCTCCCTTGTCCAGGCAATCAACTCTTGTATTTTTTTTTTTTTTAAATTAGCTAGGGTGCTGCTTTTAGTTGATACTGGGTTGGCTCATGCACTGATGTGCTGTGGACATCTGTTGCAGCTCATTCCTCACACTAGCCTTTATCTCATAACTGTGCTCACCTGGGGTGTTGCTGTCATCTAGTGAGTGTGTCCTTATATGCCGAAATGCCCAGGAATACCTAAACCAGGAGAGAGGAGCAGTTGCCCCGTCCTATAGGTGAAGACACCAAAGTCAGAGTGAGGACTGTCTGCCTTCACTCTCACTGGCACAACTCCAATTCAGCTGCTCTTGGCTTGGCTTGTGACCCCAAGCTGGTCCCTTCCTGCTCTGGACCTCAGTTTTCTTGTTTTTGGCTAGTGAATCCCTGATGCCCTTGTAGTTGGACCAGCTTCTCTCTCTGGTGATACTGGCAGTCATGGCAGCTAAGATGTAGCTGCCCTGTGGGTGCATTGCAGCTTCCTACCTGGTGTGCCCAGCCTAGGCCGTGCCCTTCTCATACCCTGTGGCCATTGTGTGACTTGTGTGACTTGGGATCATAGTACCTCAAGGTGAGATTTTCATGCTCACTGTTTATTTCTTTAGTAAAGCTCAGTCAGTTCTAAATTAATGCTGGTTTTGGAAATGTCAATTTGGGTGGAACATAGCTCTAGCAGAGTGCTTGCCTAGCATGCTTGAGGCCCTAAGCTTGATCCCCAGAAATGCAACAACCAAAAAAAAGAGAGAGAGAGAGAGAGAAAATTTGAATTTGATCCAAAGTGATTGATATGTGAAGAAATGATTTGAACAAAATGAGAATTTTGCATTTACCTATGTGTGATTCCATTTTTAAAAACACTAGTTGTGGCTCAGAGGAAGAGTGTTCGCCTAGCATGCATGAGGCACTGGGTTCGATCCTCAGCACCACACAAAAATAAAATGAAGATATTGTGTCCACCTACAACTAGAAAATAAAAATGTTAAAAAAAAATTAGTGAGCACAGAGCCAGCGGATCTGAGCTACATGGGAATACACAGGACATACACACTGCATCTGGTAATACAGTTCCCATCCCATTTTGAAAACCTGCTTTCCTCCACCTCATAGAGGCTACAGAGCTGCCCACCTGTGACATCATAATCCAGTAGCAAACCTCAGCACCTCATTAAAATAGCATCAAGTGTATTGTAATGTGTGTGTGTGTGTGTGTGTGTGTGTGTGTGTGTGTTTACCCACTTAACATGTTCAGACTCTGCTGCCTTTTTGTCATTATTTTAGAAATAAACAACTTTAGGACAATTTCGATTTGTAGAAAAATTGTAGATAGTACAGAGTTCTTATATCTCCCACACCTGTTATTGTTATGTTATTAACATGGTACATTAGTGTGATGTTTGTTACAATTCATGAACCAGTATCAAGTCATTTTCACTAAAATCCATATTTTCTCTAGATTGCCTTAGTTTTTACTTAACAGCCTTTTTTTTTGACCCATAGTCCCATCCAGGATATCACATTTCATTTAGTCATTATGCCTCCTTAGTGTCCTCTTGTCTGTGACAGGTTCTCACTTTACTCATTTTTGATGACTTTGACAATTTTAAGGAAGATTGGTCGGGTATTTTGTAGAATGTTCCTCAATTGGTCTTTGATGTTTTTCTCATAATTATATTGAGATTATGGATTTGAGGGAAGGAGATCAGAAGTAAAGGGCCTGTTTCATCACATGTCAAGGGTACATATGTCACAAGATGTGTCATGATTGTTGTTGATGTTGATCACCTGGCTGAGACAGTTTGTCAGATTTCTGCATTCTAAAGTTATATTTTCCCTCCTTTCCATTCTGAACTCTTTGGATGGAAGTCACTGTGCAAATTATTTGAAATTTTTTTACATGGAAGATTTAACCCTCTTTCCTTCCTTTCCTTTATTTATCTTATGAGTATATGGACTCACTGAAGTTTATTTTATAATACACTGGGTTATAGTCCAGGACTACTTAATTTTGTTACTTAAATTGTTCCAGCTTTGGCTATCGAGTTCTTTTAGGTGGCTTTTATGTCCCTATGACATACTCCATTATTGTGACTTATTTTTTTCCTTTTCTTTCTAAAAGCATTTTTAACTTTCTGACATTACAGGATGCTCGAGGCTCATGTTATATATTTCTTTTTTGCAATCCTGGGATCAGCCATTCCGCCCAAGAAGCCCTAGTTCTTTTAATTGGGAGAGGTGTTAGACACTAAGATCTCATTGCTAGGTGTGCTCATTGCTACAGGGACGTGTTCTAGACTCTTTCAGCTACAGAGCAAGGGGATTTACATATGTCTCCTAACCCATATGTATACACATATCTAAAACTATTTATGTAGCTATGTGTATGTATATTTAACTAACCATGAATTCATACTGCTGCAGATCATCCTCACCACCTGTCTTTGCTTAATCTGTAACCTCCCACTCCAGCAGTGACACACCTGGCTCCCACCATCCACCATGCAGCACTTCATTGTTTGATTCCAGTTCACATGTGGTGTCTGAATTGTTAGCCTGAACACCAGTGGACTGTGTTATCAGCTATAGTACAGTGCTTCTGTATTATTCCTTTGGTCTTCAGTTTTAGGCTCCACTTTTTACTTAAGTCCCCCATCCCTCTAGGTGAGGTTGTTTCATACATCTGTAATATAGTTGGATTGTTTTTACCACATTCTTTATTCCATGATGGGATTCCTGATCTCTTAAATGACTTTTAAAAATTCACATACATCAAAAATTCACTTTGTTTTTTGAACTTATCTGTTTTTGACAAATGCATAATATATCATTTATCTACCATTCTAGTATTATACAGAATTGTTTCATTGCCTTAAAAAAAATCTCCTGTGTTTTACCCTCCTTGTGTGAACTCTGTGAACCATTAATCTTTTTACTATCTCTCTAGTTTTTTTTTCCAGAATATCGCATAATTGGAATCTGCCTTCTTTCACTTAGTAATTATGCATTTTAAGATTTATCCATGTCTTTTAATGGACTGTTAGCTCACTCTCTCCTTTTTAGATTATAATAATATTTCATTGTATGGCTATACCACAGTTTATACAGTCACCGGTTGAAGGACATCTTGGTTGCTTCCAGTTTTCTGCAATTTATGAATAAAGCAGGGGCTGGGGTTGTGGCTTGGCGGTAGAGTGCTCACTTCGCACGTTCGAGACCGTTGGTTTGATCCTGTCTTCTTTGCTATCCATTCCCAACTTTTGCTCATTTTAAACTAGGCTTGCTTTTTTTCTTATTGTTGAGTTTTAAGTGTTCTTTATGTATTTTGGATATAAGTTGTATTTTTGCAAATAATTTTTCCTAGCTTGTTTTTTCATTCTCTTAGTGTCTTTGACAGATTTTTATTTCAATACTATTTTTTATTTTTGCTTTCATGGATTATGCTTTTTGGTGTTGTGAATTTTATCACTGAACCCAAGGTCACATCTTCTTTTTTTTCCCCCTCTAGTTTTCTATTTTTTATCTTGTTCATGTGGGTCTTTGGTCCACCTCAAAAAAATAAAAGAAAAAAAAATTTTTAAATGATGAGTATGAGGACTATGTCTGAACTGATTATTTTGCTTGTGGGTGTCCAGGGGTCAAGTACCATTAGTTGAAAGGACTTTCCTTCACTAAATTGCTTTTGTTCCTTTATCAAAGATGAGTGGACAATATTTGCATGGTTCTGTATCAGGGCTCCCTGTTCTATTCTTTTCCACTGAGCTAGTGATTTTGCCAGTACCCCACTGTTTGAGAGTGTATGAGTATCTTCATTAGGTTTCTATCTTTATGTGTCACTGATGAAGTTATACCCTAACCCAACTTTGCTTGAAGTCCTGTGGCTTTCATTGTGTGATTTTTGTACAGCATAGTGATTAGGAACCAGGCCTGGGTCTCCCTGTGCCTTCCTAATGGGTATTTGCTAGAGGCTCAGGTCTTTTACCCTGGATAGGTGGGATTGCCCTTGTCAATTGATGGTAGTTCTTTTTTGTTTTTAATCTGTAGAGAAAGTAGTAATATTTGTACTTTGGGTTAAAAAAAAATTCACCCAGTTGAGTTGGTTAGCTTTTTCTTAAAACGTGAATGTGGTATTTTTCTTCTTCCATTCTGTTCCTATGCTCTAGTTTCTAGGGCTGTCCACAGGACAAGTTTCCATGTCATTTTCCTTCTGCTTGGGCTTAGCTCAGAGTAGGTTTCACTCCTGTAAACTAGCCTGTTGACTGAGTCATGTGTATTTTGATCAAGGTACCAGTTAGGGTAGGGTTCTATAGTCAGCTACCAGGCAGCCTGAGTTTGAGTTCTGCTTGGGTATTCACATAGGCAGAAGTTGGTGCAATGTCCCTGACAAAGGATGACTGATTGTCCTGCCTTTGAGTCAGATGCTTCCACTGTCATTTTAGTGTTAGCCCTACCCTTGCTGGGCTCCTGTTGCCACCACTGCCCTCTGGGAGTTCTTTTCTGTCTGGCAGTCCCCTGGATCTGGCTCCACATCCCAGGACCCCACCCCCACCGATCCTAGGACCTGTTCCACTCTGAGATGACTTTTTTCACCTCTTTTCTATACTTGCTTCACTGACTTTGGGACAGTTCTGTGTGAACCCACATGTGGGTCTGTGGACAGTCAGGTAGAGCTCTACATTCCAGACCATGTTGGGTCTCCTGTGGCATGGTATCTGTCCCAGGCCTGAGCCCTCCTGCTCATGCACATTGCTGCTGTCAGTCACAGTTCCTCTCCCCATTCACTGGCTGCGCCTAAGTTTCCACCATGGGGTACCTTTCTCTCATCCGCACTGGCTAGAGTCTGAAACTCCATCTGTTCTCAGGACTCACAAGGGAATGAGACTCAGAGGACCGTCTATCCCCCAGCCCATGCTCCTTAGCCCATGCTGCATCTCAGAGAAGTCACCTTTGTTCAGTGACCTAAGCATGCCTGTACCCTTCAGTAACTCTACACACAACCTAACACAATAGACTCTTCTTGCCAGCGGGGAGGGGGTTGTAGTGTAAACTGCTCCTGTGAATTGGGGCACAGTCATTGCCTGAGGTTTGCATGGTGGCTGCTACTACTGGAACCAGGATTGCTGCGTTTGTGGTTAGACTATGTTTTAATCTGTTTTCTGCTGTTGCAACAGAATACTTGAGATCAAATCATGTTAAAAGGGTTAGGGGTTTATTTTAGTTTATGGTTCTGAAGGCTGGCAAGTCATCTATGTCTGCTGGGCTTCTGGTGAGGTTCTCAAGGAGCTTCAAGTCATGGTGGAAAGTGGAAGGGCAAGCAGGTGCATACAGAAGAGAGAAGGGGGCTGAACTCCCACGAGAAAGGCATACATCCATTCATGAGGGCCCAGACATTTCCCATGAGTCCCTAACACTGCTGCCTTAAGATGTCAAACCTCAACATGAGTTTGGTGGGAACAAATTATTCAAGCTGTGGCAGGCTATGACATGGCCTAGGGTGGTCTCTGAAAGAGTGTGTCCAGGATGACCATGCAGGGTAGTGTGTCATCACGGGAAGAAACCAAAAGTGTTTCGCCTTGTGACCTGTCAAGGCATGGGGGACAGGCCTCAAGGTATGAGGGGGATAGGGTTGGGGCTAGGAGACCAGGCACTTGGGCTTGCCCTGCCTCTTAGGACAGACACACCAAGCCCTGCATCCCTCAGTCTGAACCTGAGTCTTGTCCTGTTGTGTGAGCCCCTTGTGGCAGGGACCCACCACAAGATGACTGAGATTGGATGTGCACCCAGGGTGCCTGTCACACTGCAACCCTGGGACAGGGGTGCTTGATTGCAGTGGGCCAGCAGACCTTCCCACCTTCCAGAACTTCTGGGCTATTGAGCGTTTGTGTTATCACCACCTATGACTGCCTCTCTTTGGGCTCCTCTCGTGTCTCAGGTCCCATGGTGGGAACAATTCTAGATTGTGAGGAGATGGCCTAGGCTTGAGGTTCTCTTGCCACTTGCTGACCTGAAGGCTTGCTGATGTCCCTCCCTAAAATGGGCTAATGAAGTTAAGAAATGTGATGAGGGCTAGAGATGAATTGAGGAGAAAACCTGGCTGCTACCGCACTCTGTTGTGGTTTCCACCCCAACCTGGGGTGGGCTGCTTTGCCCACTGAGCCACCCTCCCCTGGCCTGGAGTAGATGTAAGCTGGACTGCGCCCAGCATGGCCCTGGGCCGCCTCTTCTGCCCGTTTCATACACTGTTGAATGGAGGTTTGTGTTGGGGCAGCCAGCTGCTGTTGAGGATGAGGACTGGTCCCCAGGCCCCAGGACTGGGTTCTGTGTCCTCGGGTGGGGGAGCTATAGTCCATGGGGACCTCTGCCAGCCCCAGGGCTCAGCTGGCTAGAAGCCTGTCTGCTGACACCAGGGCAATTAGGGTGTAATCTTCTCTAAATGGCACCCAATTCTGGCTAAATCCCTCCTGTCCAGGGATGAATCCCCTGTTTTCTAAAAGCAGCTTAGCATTTGGATGTTGCCCAGGGCAGCTGGGGTTCTCAGTTGGTGACAGGATGGTCACTGAGGATTGACAGGGGCCTCACAGAGGAGGGGCTGTGACCCAGCAGTGACAACCAGTACAACCTCAGGCTATTCCCTGTTAGGGTGCCTCACAGGCCCTCTGTCCTAATGACTTCTGCAGCCACAGTGTAAAGGCTCCTACAGAAAGAGAGCCCTGCAGTGAGAGGGGCAGGCTGCTCCCTCAGCCTCTTGCTATGGGACACGAGGGACAGATGGATCATTGGAGAAGCCTGGGCCAGTATGGGTCTATGGCATGTGGTCTTATAGATAAATAAGGCCTGCTGGGCAGAGGAATGTGGGCAGGTATTAGTGGGCCTGGCCCCTGAGTCCCAAGAGGCCACCATCCTCTATTGCAGGGATATCATAGTTTTCCCAGGCTCCTGCTTCTTGAGGCCTGGGCCTCCTCCCTGCCCCACTTCAGGCAAGGCTATCTCAATTCCTCAGGGCCCAGCTCCGCCTCCTGGCCTTTCCTCAGCACCCCCTCCCCAGAACCCCTCTGCCTTTCTCTGGATACTTTCTCCTCTGGAACCACCCTGTTTCAAAGAAGAAAGATGGTTTTTTGGAATGACAGGCCCTATGGTGCCACTGAGGCAAATCATCTAATCTCACTGAGTCTTAATTTTCTTACCTGTGAAATGGGGTTGGTGACCGGTTCTACTTTGCAGGACTACTGTGAGGCTCAGATGAGAACTCTGTCCTCTCCTGGGAGCCCTGGAGTCTATGCCCTCTGCTGTGTGCTTTGAACAAAAGGAGGAGGGAATTGCTCCAGATGACCTTTCCTGAAGCCCCTCACCCAGGTGGGGTAGATGGGAAGAGCTGGCTGAGGAGACCCCAGTGATTTCCTGGGGTACTTTTGGGTGAGTCAGCAGGTCCATTGCCTAGATCTGCCTGCACAGGATCATCTGGAACTTTGAACATTTCAAAGCCCTGGCCACACCTGGGCCTATTAAATTGATCTCAGGAGTGTTTATGCTTCTAGAATCATTCTGTGGGAAGATGAGTGTGGGAACTCCAGCCCCTGCAGTTTACTCCTGGAGATCTAAATGCTCCTTCCTCTGCCCATGATATGATTTGGCCCATGGACAGGTCCTGTCTGTCTACTTTGGATACTTTAGTGCCCCTCTTTGGAGTACGCCTGAGCCCAGGAGGTACTGTGTGGGAATAGGGAAGACCCAGGAAAGGTTTGAGTCTGGGAGCTACTCCTGCTGTGTCATTACTGGGTATGTGTTCTCTTACTGACTGGAGGGGAAAGAGGAGATATCCACAGGAACTTGAAAAGCCAGCTTATCCAGCACCCCAGTGTGCCCTGAACCCCCAATCTTACCCTATATTCTAGCATCTGTCATCTCTTGGACTTGCCATCCCCAACTGCCTATCTCCCAGCTGTGTCCCCATGTCTGTCCTCCGTTCATTCCACATATACTTCCTCCAAGTGCCCACCACCTGCTGGGCATGGGCTTGTCCTTTCCATTCCTACACCTGCCAAGGAGAAGTTTCTCAGACTCAATGTCAGTACAGTGTCCCCTCATGCAAGAAGCACTGCTCCGCCCCGTGCTGTGTCTGGATGGCAAGCCCTGCCTCTGTCTTCTGACCAAGCCTCCTTTGGCAACTGTGAACTGGCTTGTCTGGGTGCTGGTCAAGGGTAGTGTTGGTTTGGAGGGGCTTCTCTTGTTCTGGGGGAGCTCCTGAATTATACCTCCCTGCCAGAAGCCTTCTTTCCGACCTTGGGCCTGACCCTGGGCCCTGAACTTTGCTCAAGAGCTGTGCTCCCACAGGCCTCCCATGAGGGAGGAGCAGGATGAGACCTCTTCCTGGAGCCTGCAGGGGCTTTGGAAGGGTGCACCAGCATGCAGATCTGTTTCCCACTGTAGCTGGGTCTGGTACAAAGTGCTTCTCCACAGCCAGGCATGGTGGCACACAGCTGTAATCTCAGCTATACTGGAAGCCAAGGAACGAGAATTGAAAGTTGAAGGCCAGCCTTGAGACTCTGACTCAAATTAAAATTTATAAAGGACTGGGTATGCAGCTTAGTGGCAGAGTGCTTGCCTCGCATGCATGAGGCCTGGAGTTCAATCCCCAGTAATACAGGGGAAATAAGTGCTTCTCCACAGTGCTGCCTGACTTCCCACATTGGGCCAAGATGCTGCAGCCACTGCTGTTTGCAGGGAGGGTGGTGCCAAGTCCATTTTAGACCCTGGCGATATCCTGGCTCTGAAATGTGGCCTGATTGGGATCCAGCACGGAAGTTGCAGGACTCTTCCCCAGCCCTCTAGAAGGTTCTTTATTCATGTGGAAGATTAGCAGATCCTTTCTTAGAGGTTTCCAGGGTTTTGCTGCTAGTGGGGTGTTTCACTGAGGCGGAGCTGAGCCCTGTTTTAAGATCAGGTGGCATTTTTGAAGTGGCCTCTGACCCCCAGGAACAGACGTTTCTGATGATTCTGCTTGGCACACTCCTTATTTTTTAAATTGAGGTATAATTCACTCCAAATACAATGTTCAGTGTGTATACTCAGGTGGCTGCTTCTGGCTGCTTCCTAAGTAAAACCCTCTGCCTGCCTGCTGCAGTGATCAGTGGACCACTTGGGGTGCTGCTCCTGCCACCTGCCACAGCTGTGCATGTCAGGAGCTAGTTTTCTCACTGCTGAGTAACAGCTTCTGTGAACTGTGCACCAGGCTTGGTGTGGACATGTGGCACGTGCTCCCACCTTTCTTGGTGGAAGCCACTGTCAACCCTTCTTCTTTCTTATTCACATGTCAGCAGGTCTCCAACAGGGAGGTGGCCCTCTTCTAATGCTTTCCTCAGTTACCCTGCATCTGGGCAACAGGTGCTGTGTTTCAGGAGTGAATTGATTTCCATGGGAAGTGGGTTGGGGCTTCAGACCACAGGACCTGCTTCAGCCAGATCCAAATTAGTAGGCCTCCCCCTGAAGTCCAGACTTCCCAGGATCCAGGCCAAGCCACAGGTGTCCCCCCCCCCCCCTTGAGAACAGAAGTTTCAAGTTCCTCAGGAGATTCTGGGGAACAGGCAGGGTTAGGCAGTGCCAATTCTTCTAGCTCCTGAGCCTTCAGACCACCTTAGGGAAATGTTTATGGAGTTAAGTTTCTCACCTGTAAAAAAGAGTTAAGCATTAACTCTTATGAGAAGCTAATGAGCTTCCATTGGGGCAAACTGTGAAAACCAGTTATTATTGCCCTCCTTTCCTGGGGCCAGGCTCTTGCTTGCTTTCCTGTTAATAGCTTTTGTCCTGGTCTTCTTCCTACCCCAGGCTCCATCAGAGCTGGAGCAGGCAGAGCTGACAGCAGAGGTGCCCAAGGCGGTGGGGATTAGGGCAGAATGGGGGAGGGGGTATCTGAACAAAGCAGACTCAAGGAAGACGCCCCAGGATCTGGAAGCCCCCTTCTGATGGGTTCAGTAGCCCCCACCCACCACTGCACTGTCTCGGCCCCTGTGTGTCTGGTGCTGCCAGGAGCGTCTGCACACACCTTGGGCCTTCTTCTTGTCTTGGGTCATTACTGGGTTAAGCAATAGGGAGGGGTTTTAGTTCTTTTCACACCCATCCCCCAACCCAGTCCCTCCCTCACGGCCCCAAGGCCCTCCCAGCCCAATGCAGAGTAGGCCCTTTGACTGTTTAGCTGGTGCTTTGTAGCTCCTCAGTGCATCTGTTTGGAGCATATGGCCCTTTGTAAATCTGCAGTCCATTTCTTGTCACTATTTCTTGACCTGGCCCTGTGTTCTTATATCAGGTTTTTATGAAGTGCATTTAGGGAAATTGGATCTTTCATCCTGTCTGATACTGTTTCATCAATAATGGGTAATTGAACTCCCTGGAGTATATTCAGACCAGGGGTACATTTAGTTTAGAGTTTCATTAACCTTTTAAACTATAGTTACATATAGTTGAATGTACAAACTTTAAGTGCATGAGTGTGTTGGCAGATACCTGTTTCTTTCCTGGGGTCCATTTGCCATTCTGTTCCTTTCTTTTTTCTCTCCAGGAGTGGGAATGACTATGGCTTCTTGCTCACTTTAGAGTTGTACATCCGGGTAACATTTCAGATAGTGTGTCCCTTATAGTTGAATTGCTTTGGGATTTTGTTTTAAATGGATTGATTCTATTTCAATACTATGTTTCAGAGATGATTTTGTTTCTCTGTTTTTTAATTTAAATATAATTATTTTCAAGCCCTATTCATAATAGTTTTGATCTCTCTCTCTCTCTCTCTCTCTCTCTCTCTCTCTTTGTGGTGCTGGGGATTGAACCCAGGGCCTGTGCATGAGAGGCAAGCACTCTACCAACTGAGCTATATCATCCCCAGCCCCTTGATAATCATCATTTTACACTAGTTTCTTAAAGTAAAATGAGCTGTTGTTACCAGCAACCCAGCCAGGATAACCTGCCTGGATCCCAGCAGACTGGTTTCAGGGTCCGCCCACTAAAGAAATATGCAAATGATGGAAAAAGGAAAAATGAATTTTATGCAGTTTGATCGCACTGGAGAGAAGCAGCTAGATTGCTTTTCTCCAGTCTCAACGCAGTATGATTTATAGAAACAAAAGCCAGGCGATATACACATATAGATGTCACTGATCAGAGAACAGGTCAGTTTTAGACTCCTTGGCACCAGTGTAGGCCAGGGGGGTAGTTTTTATTCTCCAAGTTAAATTCAGGAGCGGTTTCACCTTTCATTATAGTGTAAGGTGAATACAGAATCGACCTAGATCATAATGGCACAGCTTCATGGTTTATCACAGTGAGTGCACCTACACTGCCACAAGCAGATCAAGAAATTGTGTTGTCAGCCACTCAGGGCTACTCGAGGTCTTTTGGGGCTGTGACACCACAGATCCATCTTGTCCACTTTCAACTTACTATACCTGGAGCACACGTGTTCACTCAGCGTTACTTTGTGAGAGTGATATTGGTGGTACCGGTGTGTGTAGGTTGTTGGAACCCCTTGCTGTATGAGGTTTGTTGTGTAGATGTCCACATCCTCCTCAGCCACTCAGGGGGACAGCATTTGGGTGGTTTCTAGCTTGGTGTTTGAACACTCCTGCGGATGGAGAGTGCTTCTGTCTGTTGGGCATGGATGGGCCATCCTCCAGAGAGCTGGGCAATGTGAAGGAGCCCCAGTCCTCACTGTTCTTACTGCTGGCCTTTGTTGTCATTGGTTAAATACTAACCATCCCAATCCGTGTATAGCAGTAGCTCATTGCGGTGCTATTTGTCTTCCTCATGGATCATTTCCAGTACTTCTGGCATGAACTTGTCAGGACCTTCATCCAGTGCTCTTGTTGGACATCTGTCTTTTGTTGTTGGTTTGTTTTTGTTTTTTTCTGACAGTACTAGGGATTAAACCCAGGGGCACTCTGCCTCTGAGTTAGACTCACCAGCCCTTTTTGTTTTATTTTGAGATAGGGTCTCATTAAGTTGCCGAGGCTGAACTCAAACTTATGATCCTCCTGTTTCAGCCTCTGGAGTTGCTGGCATTGCACATATGCATCACCGTGCCTGGCTGTCATGTTCTTATTGATGTGGGACCCCTTGATATAGCCAGGGTATGGCTCCCTTTGCCCTCAGGTAGCAATTCTGACCCCTTTGTGCAGTGGAAGGAGCCAGCATGAAGGGGGCAGGGACAGCTCTATTCCAGCTGAGCCTCTGCCCTTTCATGGCCTCAGCTGAGAGCCTTAGTTTCTTCCTCAGTAAAATGGAAGCATGAATTCTCAGAAATTTGAGATAGGCATTAGGCAGAATAATATACTTTATGAGACATACAGAGTGGTAGCTTTTAGTGTTTCTAATAGTTTCATTATAAAATGAGAAGTTACCTCAAACACACTAGGATGGCTATAATCAAAAGACAGATGACAGCAAGTACTGGGGAGGATGTGGAGAAGTTGGAACCCTCTACACTACTGTGGGAATGTAAGATGGGGTAGTCACTGTGGAAGCAACTTGGTTCCTTAAAAAAAATAAAAGTTGAAGAGACCCCATGTTCTTCTCCTAGGCATATATACCCTAGAGAATTGAAAATATACATCTGTGCAAAAATCTAGAGATGTAAATTCATAGCACCACGATTCATTATAGCCTAAAAATAGAAACAGCCCAGACATTCATCAAATGATTAAATGGATTAATAGGATGTGGTCTGCCCATGCCATGAACTAGTATCCAGTCGAAAAAAAGGAATGACATGCTGACACACCCTGCAGAAACATTATGGCAAGTGGAAGAAGGGATTCACCGAAGGCCACAGGTTGTGTGATTACATTTATGTGAACTGTCTAGAATAGACAGATTTATCAAGACAAAAGATAGCTTAGTGGCGTCACGGCCTAGGGGGAAGGGAGCTAGGGAGTGACTGAAATGGAGAGAGCTGTTTTTTTTTTTGGGGGGGGGTAGTGACAAGGGAGCATTAATATAATGGTCACGCAACTCTGAATGTATGATAAACCAATGAATTGGTGTCTAATTCAGGGTGGATACTATGGTATGTGGATTATGTCTTTTTAAAAATGTTTAAATGGAGTTAAGGGGGAGAGGCCTTTGCACACTAATCTTCTAGGTAGATTTCACTGTTAGTCTGAAGTAATCTCCAAAAGATTTGAAACAGTTTCCTTCCAGCTCTGCAGCTTTGGTGTCCACAGGGGATAAACTCCACTGAGGAATAATCTTACCTCGATATTAAGTGTAGCCTTCTTCATTAGTGTATTTATAATTTCCTTGGGAGTAAATCATGTTTCTAGTCAAATTAATGTCTAGGGGTTCATTTTTTTTTTTGAGGTAAAGTTATAAATGTAATTGCTCTTTTTCGTTATGTTGTCCTTACCTAACAATCAAATTTGAAGGAATTTGTTTTTAAATGTTTGTCTGTGCCAGAAAAGTTGGTAGTTTGCCTTCTGATGTATGATTTACTTATGCTTGTTGGTCTGTTCTGCTCCATAGCAGATGCTAAATCCAGGTTTTTTAAAAAACTGAATTCGCTTACTGTTTTTTGGTTCCTGGGCAAGATCTTCTGATCACGGGAGTAACTGATAAGATGAATATTGGTTCTCTGTATGAGATTTGCAGTGGTTTGCTTCCATGTTCAGCATTGGTTTGGTCTTCGATCCTACCTTCTGGAAGGAAAGACGGGTTGAAATCTGGAGAACATTCATTGTTTGAGTGGATGTGGTAGAGACAGGGACACTGGGCCTGGGTTTGAGTCCTACCCTGCGGCCTGGCACCTGGGCTTCCTCTTGGACATGCACTTCATGCCTTGGCTCTGCTGTCCCGGGAGACAGGCCTGCTGCTTCTTGCTCTGGCCAGGGATGGGAGGTGGAACAGAGAGATGTTGTGGCACAGTTGTAAGTGATGGGTTACCTGGTTTAGGGATGTGTACTTTTTACGGATTTACTGATTTGGATGCACTAAGTGGCCAAAACGTGCCAACAGTTGTTCTGCTGTAGTCTTTTGTTTCTGGGTTTGGTTGTGTCCCTGTCCCTTGGTGAGACTTGGCCTTGCTACCTTGTTCAGTTTCTGAAGTCCCTGAGTAGATGCACTGTTTCTTTTTATCATTAATATTTATTTTTAGTGCAGAGCCACTCCTCCAGCACAGGACTTCTTGGCAGTGATCCCTGAGTTTTGATATGATACGTTTCTATTTTTTGTTTACACGGTTTCCTGTTGTTTTGTTCTGTGTGCCGTCTCTGATAGAGACATTATTTAAGAGGTCATTTTTGTTTTCATGTTTGGGTGCAGACGAACATAGTTTCCTCTAATGTTTACATTTTTAAAACAGTTGTAGATTTACTTTTGTTCTTGCGTGGTGCACATACATGAAAGTGAAGTTTCTTTTTTAGATTACTCTGATGTTCTGTGTCCCTTTTTGATATCATTTTCTTCCAAAAAAGAACTTTTCTTGGAAAGAAGGTTGTGTCCTTAGTCCTGGTGTTGTCTTCTATGTTTGTACCGGTCCCAGTTGCCTGCCACTGTCACTGTGGGGGTCCCAGATTTCTTGCTCTTTGCCTAATCGACACTTTTGTACAGTATACTAGGCTCTTTGGGTCATGAAAGGTTTAATCAACCTTTGATTGTGAATTAAATCTCTTAATGCTGTAAATTACTTATCTCATAGAAATAGCGTTAATGCACTGTTTCTTTTTATATTTTTATCAGCTTAATAGTCCTGAGTCCCATCTTGAATATAATAAGATTTGATGCCATTTGGCTTCCTGTGGAATCAGAAATAGGTGAGGATTGCATCTTCACCCTGCTTCCCCTGCCCTGACCAGGAGTCTAGCAGTGGGTCCACCAGCAGGTGGTGCGTGGGCCCTACCCAAGCAGATGGTGCTAGGGTGGGTGGATGGTGCCATTCAGGGATTCCTGGGATTCCCCTGCCCAGCCTTTCAGGAAGGTGGGCCCACCCTGGATGCAGGCATGGTGGCCTTTCAGGAACAAGTATTGGACCTGCCATCTGTGGGTGAGTGGTATTGGATCAACGCTGACAAAGGAGTGGAGGGATCCCAGCGTCATTGTGTAAACTGTTTCCTGGAACAAGCCTTTCCTCATCAGAATGCTGAGGCCAGTTCCCTGCCTTGGCAAATGTTGTGACTGCTACATCAGATGACCAAACTGGTTTAGGAAGAAAGAATTCCTGGGACAGCCCTGCCTGGAAGCCTGTTTCTGGCCCTGTTGGCATAGGTCTTCCCTAGGAAACCAGGTCCCTGTGGACAGTGTGTCTGTGGGGGTGGGGTTGTGTTGAGTGTCTGACGTACACCTGTTTCCAGGCTCTGCACAGGTTTGTCTGGAGACTGAAGGGTCAGCCTGTACTACGGCTGGGACAGGCACACTCTTTGTGCAGTATCCACAGTGCTCTCAACAGTGGACAGAGGGTGGGTGGTTTTCCTTTTTAAACAAAGAAACTGTTTCAGTTGGCATTGTCAGACAGCCAGGCAGCCCCTCGGGCTGCAGAGCAGGGCATCTCCTCTGCAGGTGGACAGCAAGGATGTTTAGGACCTCTGGCATGTGGCCTTGAGGGGACTAGCAGGGACAGGCCAACCATGTGGCAAGTGGAGAGGGGCAGGCACTGACTTGGGAACTGCTCTTCAAGTCCTGTTAGTCTTCACAAGTGGACTGTAACAAAGTGTGGAGCCAGTGCCCATGCTTCCTTGGGACAGAGCTGGCCTTCCTTATGCCCTACAGCCTTGTAGCCTGCTTTATAGAGGGGCACAGCAAGGGTGAGTGGCAGAGCCAGGACAGGAGCCCAAATGATGTGACTGCAGGCAACTGGGACATGCTCAGGAAAGGATACTTCCTGCACAGCAGGTTGTCAGGCTGGGGTCCGCCTGGTGTGGCCAAGGAGGAGGGGAGGGGATTCCTGTTTGGAGGTTGAGAGGCCCTGATGTGAACCCAGCTCTCCTTGCTCCACCTTGCCCTACCTCTGTGCTTTGCCTACACTGTTTCCTCCATCTGGGGCACCTCCCTATCCCCCAGACTCTGATCAGCGGCCTTCATTTCCTCTGCACCAGGCTCAGAGTAAGTACGGGATACCGCCCTTCCAGCATATGCTTACAGATTTTATGTAATGGACCATAGAAAGTAGCATGCAAACGAATTGGTTGGTAGAGGTGCACGCAGGAGACAGTTGGAGCATTGCAGATGCCAAAATCATGAGAGGGTGAGAACTGCTGCCACCTGTTCTATGGAAAAACAGCTATTAGATGGTCAATGATGTTCCTTAAATAAAACTGAAGGAGGCATCTTGGTGTCTTGAAACCAGTAAGTTCTGCTTTTAAACTGCAGGAAGCACTTACCAGCCCTTGACCATTTCTGTTGTCCTGCTTCTGTTTCTGGCTCTCAGCCTCTGTTCAGGACAGTGGGAACCAGAGCATCTGGTGTGGGCTGGGGCCTGGCCATCAGACAGCTCATTCTGGAGCCATCCAGGCTCTCATTTGCTGCCCCTGACCTGGGGTCATTTGGGGAGGGGGGTTCTCAGCATGTTGACACTGGGGTCCAGTGATGAGAACCTTGGCCACATCCTGAGTCAGACATGTGCTGACTGTTGGGGAGTTGACTCCTTCTGGGACAAATGGAAGGCAGAGGAGAGCAGAGAGTGTGTGACTCCCTGAACTTGTATTTCAGGCCTCCTGTTGTTGGGGCCAGGTGGGGCTGGTGGGGCTGCTGGTGTGGAGGCCACACGGGCTCTCGAAGTGAGTTGTTAACTGACTAAATCCTCACAACGATCACTGGTTGGAGGTATTATTATCTAGGTTACAGATGGGAAGTTGAGGCACACTGTAACTGGTGCCCATCGTGGCCACTCATCTCTATGCTGCAGCTTATTTCAGTGATGGACCAGCTGAGGTGGCAGGGATGCTGACCATGCTGCCTGCCCAGGACTGGGTGTGGGGATGCTGGGTTCACCTCATGCATGTGACCCCAAGGCCCTGTTCTGTCAGGCCCCTACTTTGGCACTGCGTTGTTCTGTACTGTGGCCAGACCAGATATCCTTGGCGAGGCCCTGAGCTCTGTTGTGCCTCAGTTTTTCTGTATGCAAGGTGGGCACATGAGCTTGGTGCCTGTGGACCATAGCCTAGCTCACAGGCTGTGCTTGGTGTGCAGCAGCCACTGTCATCACGACATGGTTTCCACAGGTCACAGACACTGCTGTCATTGAGAGATGAGGTCATCTGTCCTGTACTTGTGTGATTCAGACAGCCCTTAGGGTGAGCAAGGAGGGGATAGCCCCGGCCTGGATGGCCCCGACTGGACCCGCTGGGAGCTCTTGCAGTGGGACTCAGAGCTTGAGTGAGACTCCAGGCCTTGTGTGCTGGGGACCCACAGGCTGGCCCCACAGGTGAAGCAGGAAGGCCATAGAAACACAGCGTTTGCAGAGGTCAGGTGCTGTTGTTCCCTTGTTGCTCCCCACTGTCCTGACTCTCCCCTTTGGCCTCCCTGGGGTCTGGTGTAGCTTTCCTTCCTGCCCAAGCCCTTTCCTCCACCTTCAAGCCCTTGAGGCTCCCTACTGTCTTCCACTGCCTTCAGAAGGACTCCTGGTGCTTTTCCCATGTGGTTGCTGATGATGTTCCCTCATCCACCTCTTCCACCATGTTGATCTTCAAGTCCTGCCCCCAGATCCCCTGTGATTTATTTTCCTGCCTTGGAGCTTGCCTTCCATCTCCTGCCCCTGCACCTCCTCTACTCCGAGACCATCAGGCCCAGTGCGTGTCCTGTGGCCGTGTCCCAAGGGAGGATCCAGCCTCCCTAGCCATGGCTGGCCTGGCTCCCTGTAGGCACAGATGATTGCATCACGTCCATCTGGGTGTGGCTGGCTAAAGACCAGCATCCCAGGGGGTGGGGAGGGGGCCTGCATGTTGGCCAGGAGCAAACGTGGGCAGGCTCCTTCCTGAAGGCGCCTGGCTGGCTGTGACCTCATGCCTGGACTCTTGCAGCCCTGTTGGATCTTGCTGAACCTGGGCAGCTTCAGCACAGTGGGCAGGGTGTGTACCAGCAGCTCTGCTCAAGAGCTGCACCCTCCATAGAGCCCCTGGGAGCCATCACCAAGGTGCTGCCTCCTCACAGCCCAGGTGAGTGCGCCCCTGTGGTCCAGGAGGGCAAGAGCCTTGAGCTTCCACCTGGCCCCTTAGGATTGAACCCAGGACTTCACGCCTCTACCACTGAGCTTTGTTCCCAGCCCTTTTTCTTTTTGAAACAGAGTCTTGCTAAATTGCCCTTGAACTTGTGGTACTCCCGCCTTAGCTTCCCAGGTCTCTGTGATTACAGGTGTGTGCCACTGCATCTGGCTCTTTTCTTTGAGTTTCATTTGTTTGTTTTCTGGCGTTTAGTTTTTTAACTTTTTATTGAGGAAAAGTATACAGAGCATAAATCAGAGGGGGATTTTATTTGTTATTTTGTGTGAATATGAAACATTTAATTTAAAAACGTTCACACTATGATACATAAAATAGCTATTAAGATGTACATAGTGTATCCTATGGCAGACAGGTATCTTTTTTGTAAACTCTTAGTTATACTATGGCTAAGACTTGTATCTTTACTCTTGGAAAAGCCCACATTCTGTCACAGGGATGTAAGGTCAAACTTAACAGCCCCACTTGTTAAACACCTGTATCAAGTCTTAACCAGGTTTATTGCAAAAGGACTCTCTATAATTATTTATCAGTTCTAGTACCTTAATAGCTACCCGACAACTCATTAAAACATAGAAACACGCATCCTGAGAAGCAAGAACATCAACCATCCTTTCTGCATATTAGCAACTTGTCACTCCTGAGGTCTGTGAGCAGTCACTTTTAGCTTTCATCCTGAGTGGAAGATGGAATGACTGAAGTGCAAGCACAATATATTATTAGCAGTTTCTTACCAAAAAGGTGGAGGGGGGACAAAGTATAAATCAAAGTATTTTATAGAGTGTACTATACAACTCCATAAAAACTGCTTTCCCTTAAACTCTCTCCCCGTATCCAGCAAACCAGTTGGGTGTCTTTGGGCATGATAGTGGTGAGTGTGGGTGGCACACAGATTGGTGTCTTTAGATAAACCCGCCAGGTCCGCTTCACTAGCCTCCTGAAGCATACCTGCGGCCGCATTCTGAAACCTCAAGTCGGCTCTGAAATCCTGGGTGAAGCTGTCACCTGTCTCTGGAAAGGCAACTTTTGGATGAGAAGCTCTGGCATTTTCTGCCAACTGCAAAATTCTTGAAGTGTCAGGGTCCTGGGCCTGTAGTGGTGAGATTTTGTCACTTAAGTGGTTGAGGGAATGCTTTTCCTGGTAGCTTTCATGTCCAGATGTTGGGGGCGGGGCAGATTTCCCACCAGTGGCCTTAGGGGCAGCCTGATTGGTTCACGCTGTTTTCTTCTACCCAACACCAAAACCTTGGACTGTGCTAAACTATTGCCCAGTGAAGAACTGAGCCGCCAAGCAAGAGAACAGGGCTGCCCCTGTGAGTGACTGAACCTGAACCGTTCAGTGCTCCCAGAAATGTGTTTTCACCCAACAAGCCCCAGATCAAGAATTAAGACCTTAAGGGGCTGGGGATGTGGCTCAAGCGGTAGCACGCTGGCATGCGCGTGGCCCGGGTTCGATCCTCAGCACCACATACAAACAAAGGTGTTGTGTTCACTGAAAACTAAAAAAAAAAAAAAAAAGAAATAAAATAGATATTAAAAACACTCTCTCTCTTTCTCAAAAAAAAAAAAAAAAAGAAAAAGAAAAAGAAAAAAGAAAGAATTAAGACCTTAAATCTCTCAAGTGTCCTCCAGGCACTGACCCTCCCTGTCCCAAAGGGTCACTTCTAACAACCTAAGTAAGCTTTACCTATTGAAACTTTGTATAGAAACTTTATACAGATCTGTATGTAAAGTACATGCAGCTTATACTGTAGTTTTCTGGTATCTTTCACTTTATATCATAGGAAATATATCTCTGTTGTCTCTAGCAATATCCCATTTTTCATTTCTGCATAGTATTCTATTGCATGAATACACCACATTCATTGATCCTTTTTCTGTTTACTTGGAAACTTGCTGGTATAGGCTTTTTTAAAAAAAATATTACTTTGATTGTAGATGGACACAATCTCTTAATTTTATTTATTTATTTTTATGTGGTGCTGAGAATTTGAACCCAGTGCCTCATGGGTGTGAGGTAAGCACTCTACCACTGAGCCATAACCCCAGCCCCTGGTACAGCCTTTTGTAAATAATGTTCCTATAAATGTGTTTTTTCAGGGTTCCTCTCTAGTACATGCCTAGGAGTGGTAATGCTGCATCAGAGAACAGGTGCGTGTTTAGCTTTAGTAGATACTGATTTCCTAAGTGGCCCTACAAGTTGTAGTCCCACACTAGATTAGGAGAGGACCTGGAGTTTAGGCAAAGTTGTGTCCTAGTATTCCACTGATGCTGCCATATGTTTTTTGAGCAACTGAGGGAAGAAGTGAATGCATAAGCACCAGCTGCAGAGGACAGTTCTGACTGGGCCAGCTGACCTTTCCTCACAGAACTCATCAGATGCCAGCCTGTGCCTGTGGTTCCTGGGCTAGTTTTTTAAAGATGGAAACTGAAGTCATTGGACTTGTCTTTTTTTTCTTTTTAATTTTTTTATACCTTTATTTTATTTATTGATTTTTTTTTATGTGGTGTTGAGGATCAAACCCAGGGACTCGCATGTGCAAGGTGAGTGCTCTACCTGAGCCACGACCCCAGCCTGTCTTTTTTTCTATAGTAGGCATTTAGTCTTATAAATATCCTAAGTACTTGCTTATTGACATGCCTACATTCTTACTTACATTTCATTTGTATTTAGTTAAAAATACTTTCATTTGGGCCAGTGCTGTGGCACATGGCTTGGGAGGTTGAGGCAGGAGGATTGCAAGTTAAAAGGCAGCCTCAGCAAAACTGAGGCGCTAAGCAACTCAGTGAGACCATGCCTCTAAATAAAATACAAAATAGAGCTGGGGATGTGCTCCATGGTCCAGTGCCCTTGAGTTCAATTCCCAGTCCCCTGCCCCAATACTATCATTTGACACATGGGTTACTTGGAAGTGTGTTGTTTAGTTGCTAAATATTTGGGGATTTTATAGAAATCTTTTATTAATGTAGATATTCACATGTTCCAGCACCATTTGTTAAAAAACTATTTTTCGATCATTGAATTATTTTTGTACTCTTGTCAAAAATCAACTGAGCATATGTTTGGGGTTTATTTTTGGATGCTGTCTGTTCCAGCGGTCTCTGTCTATTGCGATTCCATTACTACACTGTTTTAAACACTATAGCTTCATTTTATGTTTTAATATTAGAAATTATGAGCCCTCCCTCTTTGTTACTTTTTCAGCATTCTTTTAGCTATTCCAGGACCTTTCTAATTCCATGTGAATTTTAAATTTAGCTTTTCCACTTCTTAAAAAAATGGCTTTGGAGTTTTGATAGGCATTGCATTGAATCTCAATTTAATTTTCTTTTAAAGAGACTTAAATAATGAGAACAAGTCTTTTACTTTGACCAACATAGTTAGCCACTCTGGTGTGTTTCATTCTTCCTTGTAGGTTTAGATTTCTGTCTGGTACCATTTTTCTTCCACGTGAGGGATTTTACTTCCATGCCTTGTAAAGCAGGTCTGTTGTTGGTAAATTCTTTTGGCTTTTGTGTGTCTGAAATCTTCATCTCACCTTGTTTGTGAGCAACGTCTTCTGGGGGTGATGGTCTGGTTAGCAGTTGCTGTGCTTTTTAGGCTGTTGCTCCGTTGTCTCTGGCTTGTCATAGAAATCTGCCATCATCCTTTCTTTTTTCCTTTGTAGGGCATGTATTCTCTGCCTGATTTTAGTATTTTTGTTGTCACTGGCTTTGGACAATTTTATGTCAAACCTCAGTATAATTGTCTTCATGTTGTGCTTGGGGTTGACAAGCTGCTGATATTTATGGGTTTATAATTTTCATCAAATTTTGGAAAATTTATAAGCTATTTTTTGGGGTGGGGAGTCATTTTTGTCTTCAGATATTTTCTCTCTTGTCCCCTTTTCTTCTCCGGTGTTTCTCCAGTTACCCATGCCGTAGGCCCCTTGAAGTTGTTCCACCCTTGACTGGTACTCAGTTTTGTTTGGTTTAATTTTGGGTAGTTTCCTAGGGTAGTTTTGGGTAGGGTTCAGAGTTAATCTTCTTCTGCACAGTGGGTCCGCTGTTAATACCTATTTTTCTCCTCAGAAGGTCTGTTTGATTCTGTTGAATCTGATGTCCCTGCTTAGCATGATGTACCTTCCCCAGCTCTTGACTTGGGGGACTCTGGTACCCTACTTTGACTTCTGGTACCCTACTTCTCGGCCCAGCTACTCCTTCCATGGTCACATTAGCACTCAGTGCTATTCATTGATGTTTCTTCCTTAGCTTGGTTTGCTGTGGATCTCACCTGGTTCTTCAGCTTTGTTCTATGATGTAGTGGCTAGGAAATGTTGATTCTTTCAGGGTTTGTCTTTATTTATTATTTAATTTAATTATTGTTATTATTATTATTGACATTACTGGGACTTGAACCCCAGGTTCTCTGTACCACTGAGCTAAGCCCTAGCCCTTTTTATTTTCTGTTTCAAGACAAGGTCTTGATAAGTTGCCAGGCTGGCCTTGAACTTGGCAATCCTCCTGCCTCAGCTTCCTGAGTTGCTGGGACTACAGATACGTGAGCCGGCCCAGGGTTTGTCTTTATCCTTTGCTGTGCCATACCAGAGCAGCGTTTAATCCTGACTGATTTTTGCCAGTCCTTGGAGGGCTCCCTCTGGCCAGTTCTGGTGGGAACTGGCTCTTGTTTTCAGACTTTGTGAGTGATGGGGATTGTTCCCTCTGGCCCCTGTGTGTCCTTTTGCCTGGCTTCCTCAGCCTGTGCTGACCATCCCACCATCCTTGTTGAAGACTCCTCTGTGCACAGGTCTGCCTCCTCTGCCCTGCCTCCTGTCTTCCAGCTCCCCCTCCCCCTCCACAGGCCACCACTCCTCCCCCCACCCCAGGTGACTTTTCTGTACCATGACCCGGAAGTTTCTGCTGTGGGGTGAGGACCATTGTGTAGCTTCTGTCATCTTGTCACTCATTACCTGGTGCCAATGACCTGATAAAACTGCTACTTATTATTCATTCAAATTATTTCCATCACTGTTCAGTTTTTAAAAAATTTTTCACATAGGAAGTAGATTTGTTCCCTGTGGCCATCGTCTCTGAACTAGAGGCTCTGTTACTTTGTGTATGCAAAGCCATCTGGGGTACCCGAAGGCTCCAGACTGGGAGCTTGGATGGAAGAGGAGATTCAAGGTCCAGGTGGGCAGGCCTGGACTTGACTTGGTGTGTCACAGCGTGTATCCATCGCACTCCAAGAAAGCCTCTGAGATGTCTGCAGCTCCAGTTTCAAGTTTGTGGGTGTGTCCCGAGCTGCACAGGTGCTGGCATCCAGTCCATGCAAGTCAGACCCTGCTGGCCTGGCACTGCCCTGTGCTGGCCTGTGGCCTACAGCCACCCCTTATCTAATGAGGGACTTGGGGCGGGAACTGTCACTCAGGCTAGAAGCCCTGGGTTGGGGCCAGTTCCATGTCTAGCTTCCCTTCCCGTGTCCTGCACTGGGCAGCCAGCTTGCGTCAGGTGCTGTGCAAATGTAGCATTTTGTTACTTAGGCCCTTCCTGGGACCGGCATGAGAGTGCGGAACAGGAATCACAAAGATGAGCTGCTTTGCGTTGGAGCACAGAGCATTGCTGGGCTGAGGGCAGGTGATCATGTCCCTGTCCGCTTGAGAAAGGATGGATGACATGAACATCCATAGATCTGCTGTAGGAGTGTCACAGTGTGAGCCCCAGGCCTCCCCATGCAGTCCCGGAGCCATCCCTGGTTGTCCTACTGGGTTGTAGTGTCTCTTGGTCCGTTCCAGTGCTCCCCACAACATGGGACATACACGCGTGGCTGCTCCCAGGTGTGCTTGCAGGCAGGGTCCTCTGTCCTTGTGATGACCTGAGGTGGGCCTGTCTTCCCTCTCCTCCTGGCTCCACTCTGGGCCCCATGGAACCTGATGCTCAGACCAGACCTTTTCGCTGGTCCCTGTCGGGAGGGAAGTGGGTTGCCCTCTGTTTCGATTAATGGACGTTAGAAGTCACCTGCTTGGTAGCATCCTTGTGCAACACAGCTTTGTACATTCTCCCAGTTGCTTTCTTGGGCTGAATTCCTAGACTTAACGATAAGTATTAAAGGAAGAAATTGTTCTTTTTTAAGACCAAAAAAAAAAAAATCATCCATTTTCTTGCTCTTTAGTAGCCCTTCTCTTGATTTTGTTTCGTGCTGTGGGCCTGGTGTCTTGTAAACAGAGGAGGGAGCAGGGAGGACACCTGCTGAGTGTCTGGCCCTTCACAGGGGCAGAGAACAGGAGACTAGGCTGGCCAGGGTCCTTAGGACGGGTGTGGGCATGGCACAGCTGCTGACCTCAGAGTGTGGACAGACTTGGGTGTCCCGGGTTAGGCCAGCCCATTGTTGGTTGCTCTTCCTTAGGGGTTTCTCTCTGAGCCCCAGGGCTTCTCTGTCTGGGACGCAATGGTGTCTTCACCTCTGGGTCTGCACACACTGTGCTGGGCTCTCTGGCAGTTTTTTACCCCATTGCCATCCTTGGTTTCTGGGGCTCTGACTGCTCAGGTTTCTTTCAGAACAAATGAAGGGGGATGGGTCAGCATTAAGTGGCTGGGTGGGAAGATTCCTTACCTCTTGTGGGGGGCGGGGGCAGTGCACTTCCCTGAGCCTTGGTTTCCCTATTTGGAGTGGGGAGGAGGTCATGGTTGTGTGGATAGCCTTGGGGTTGTTCCCCATTGGATCAGCCAGGCTTATGGAGTCGGACTCCTGATGGATCTCAGGAGCTTCCGTGTCAGCCCCAAGGATGAGGCCTGGCACTTGGTCCCACTTAGAGGGAGATCCTGCCACACTTGTCTACATGATGTCCTGAACCCAGAACCCTGTTACTGTCCACACTCCTCCTAAGACTCTGTTGGTGTTCATTATGGTGAAGAGGGCTCGCACACGCGCCACACAGCACCTCCCACACTGAGGCCCTCACCCCTAGCCTGCTCTCCTGCAGTGAGATCATCTCCTTGGTTCTGTGGTCCTGGGACAGCAGTGTCATGAGTGTCTTATCTCCTGATACAGGCATTTGGACAGGCGCACACAAACCACAAGAAGGTGGCTGCAGATGGTGAGAGCCGCGAAGAGAGCCTGATCCAGGAGTCGGCCTCCAAGGAGCAGTACTATGTGCGGAAGGTGCTGGAGCTGCAGACGGAGCTGAAGCAGCTGCGCAACGTCCTCACCAACACGCAGTCAGAGAATGAGCGCCTCACATCAGTGGCCCAGGAGCTGAAGGAGGTTTGCTGGTTGGGGGTACTGTCTGTCACCTGTGATAGTGGCACTGCATGGCAGGTGTGCCTTGGTGCTGTGCTGGCTTTTGTGACTTCTTCCAGGTTCCCCCCTTTCCTCTGGTCTTGTTCCCCACAGCTCAGAGGTGAAGGCATGAGCACTTCAGCATCTGGGTTCTGCCCAACTTGCTGGTGAGGCAGGTGCCCTGAGGAGGCCCAGACCAGAGAAGTGATCAGCCCTTTGTGGGGCCCAGGTCTGGTGCCCACAGTGTGCTCCCCTCGCTGGGCACTCCCTCACCTGGGGAAGGTTTTATTTCTTCAGGGCGAGACCATTCCTGGAAGGTAGGCCTGCACCAGAGGAGGACGGTGTCAAAGGAGAGCGCTGCAGGCCTTCGTCAGGACCCTGGAGGAGCCCTGGTCCTGTTGTGGTCTGTGGCCATAGGGATAAAGATGGGTCTGAGAGCCTGGGAGACGCCTGCCAGTGCTGAGTCCCTATGACCAAGGCGAGGGTGTGGACAGACCTGGGCGTCCCGGGTTAGGCCAGGGACTCTGTCACCAGGAACAGCAGCAGACACAGCAATTCCCACATGAGCTGCAGTCCTGATTGTGGCCTGAGCTTTTAGCCTCTAGGTTCCCATGGAGATGTGTGGATACTAGCTGTGCTCTTCACTGGGCCTCGAGACCTGGACAGAGCCTTGTCTTCAGGGTCAGCCTCAGTTTCCCGCCTGTGTACCCATGTAGTTTCTAAAGCCCCTTAGGGGACACCCGTCTTCTTTGACCCCATATCTTTCAAGGACTTTTGGGCCTGTTTTAGCTGTGAGAGCCCCACCCTGGGCCTGCTGTAGCTGTAAGACCAAGAGGTCAGCAGATCATGGGGTACCAGGGTGTGCAGCAGCCAGGGCCCCATAGGCAGCTCGCAGCCCACCATCCAGGAATTTGGGGACACTGGCCCTGGGGCCAGTGAGCTCTGGGGGCCTGGGGAGGAGCTGGACCTGGGGGACAGCCCTCAGATTCTAGCCACAGTGGTGACATCATTTCCCTGGTAAGTGCTGCTCTGGTGAGGGTGGGAGACGAGGCCATCCCGAGGGGGAGACTAGCCACATCTGCCCCTGCTGCCATCCCTTTTATTCTGGCTCCTCTTGTCCTGCAAAGCCAGTGCAGGGGTGGGCAGGGGCTCTCTACAGTCCAGCACATCACGCTGCCTTCCTTGGCAGCAGAGAGGGCTGGGTGACCCCTGCTGGGCCGGAAATGAGTTCAGTGAGTCAAAGATGGGAGGGGCGGGAGAGTCCTGCTGTTCCTGTTCCTGGCTCAGGAGGAAATCCTGAGTCTCCCTGTGTACCCCTGCCCTCATTTCTTTGGGTCCCCACCTCTGTCCTTGGTCCTTATGCCTGTGGCACTCTGTCCTCTTGGGCTTGGCCTCCCATGTACCTGGCTGGGAAGCCCCCCCCCCACCCCCGTGTCTGGACTCCCCCCATTCCTAGCCACTCCTCAGCTCCTGTCTCCCTGCTGCTTTTGTGTCCTGGTCTGAGCCACTGCTAAGCTCCTTTGTGGCCATGGCATGGCTGTCCTCTCTCACTGCCTGAGGCTTGTGCCTTCATGGGTTGGAGAGGGCACACTTGTGTCTTCCACCCACTGGTCTTGCTGGCCCTCAGTTTGCCCTTTTTGACCCACTACCTTGCCCCCGACAGCTTCTCTGATCCCCCCCACCCCGGCCCAGTGACTACTGGTTAGGTGTCTGTCCTCCTCCACATCCAGCCCCCCTTGAGAACATGTGAAACTTCATGATACCAAACATGCTTAAACCTGTGTCTGATCTTCAGACCTGGTCATCCTGGTGACCCTACCAGTGTCCTGTCACACATGAGGAAACAGGCGTGTGAAGTGGCTCTGGGGTTCTGTCTCCTGATGTCTGCTGTGTGGGGGACCTGAGGTGGACATCTTGTCAGCTTTCTGGGGGGTTCGGGGCCCCTGGTAGGTGGATGAGCATCTTAGGAATATTCTGGACAGGATTGAGAGGGACATGGCCTCATTTCCCAGATGGCAGAGGCCAGAGAACTTCATGCAGGCTGGGAGAGCAGGGCCCCGTGCATACACAAAGGCCTAGTGAGCTGCCGGGGCTGCCTTGTGCCATCAGGGCAGACATAGTGTCCTGGGTGGGTGGGGTTGGAGACTCTGGGGGTCAGTAAGGAGGATAGCCAACACCCCTGCATACTGGCTCTTGCTGGGTGGTCCCAAGGAAGGGGAAGCTGGGATGGAACCCAGCTGGTTGGATCTAGGTCCGTGCCCCTGCCCTACCCAACCAGTGTAGTTCTTCAGAGAGCAGAGCCTGTCCTCTGTAGCATCTCTGTTGTGCTAATATCACACCAGCTCACCTGTCACAAGGTGGTTACCTGGGGAAAGCTAACCCTCCTGTGGCCAGTCAGAGCCTGCTTGAGCTCTCTGCAGTTGGGTGTGTGCTGGGTGGTGGTGCCAGGCGGCAGGCCAGCTGAATCTTGCTGCCCACGCGGGTGTATCAGGGATGGAAGGAAGTATGGTTGCCCTGGAATGAAAATGCAGGTGTTTGGGTGCCCTCACTGCCATGTGGTATTGCCAGGCCAGCGCGTGACTTGTGTATGCCCCTCAGTTCTTGTGTCTTACCACAGGGCCACCTACCCATAGGCCTGCATGGGCCCAAACACTCTTGACCAGCAGAAGGCTCTGTCATGGCTGACACCCTGGATTCCCTGCCTAGTGACGGTGCAGATGCAGAGCTTCTAGAGTGTTCTGCCATGGCCAGGCTGGTGGACAGAGCTCAGGGAGCTGAGGACTTGCACAGATGGCACAGACAGGGCCACAGCAGTGCAGTACTCCCCGTGTCTGGGGTCCCTAGAGTTACCAGGCTTCCAGCGTGGCCATCTGCTGCTGTCTTCAGTTGGGCACCTCGCCATCTTTCTGCCCCTCCCCTGAAAACACCTCCAACCCTTCTCTCTCACCACCTGGAGGATCTCCTAGGTCTACCAGTTTTGATGCACAGACTTGGGGAGTTGATGGGACTCAGGACCTTTCCCTCGGCCCCCATTCCACCTGAGCAGCCAGCCATGTCCACCTGTCTGAGCACTGCTGCATGCCATGAGCATTAGCAGAGAAAGGGCAGGGGTTGGGGAGCACTTCTGGCAGAGGGGCCTGAGCCCCCATGGAACATGAAGAGCCTGGTGCTTTGGTTGCATGGCACCTCCAAGCTGTCGAGAGGGGCCTGTGGTCCTTCCTGTGGCTGTGCTTGGGCTCTTTTCTCTCCCTCCATCCCAGCACATGCCTCACCCGCCCTCTCCTCCTGCCTGAGGTTTTGTGAGACTTGGCCTTCTCTTCCTCTCTACGTGTTGTCCCTTTCTCTTGGTGTTGGCTCTGGTGCCTCCTTGGGTTACCTCATGAGAGGGCTGTGTGTCGCTTTGTCATAAATTTTAAATATGATCTTTGTTCTGAGTGGTAAGCATTTATTTCTCAGTGGATCTTGTATCCTGACTCCCCCTTCCGTGGCCTTCCTTGTTTCTTTCTTTCTTTCTCTTCCTCTTGTGTGGTCCTGTTTCATTTTACTGACCCAGCGCTGCTGTTTTGTGTGTGCCTGTGTGGCATCTTGGAGTCTCATCAGTAAGGTGTGAGCCCTTCAGATGAACGCATGATAAAGTGACTAGAAGCAAATCCCACATAAACTGTGAGTGGGAAGCATCAGTGAGGACAGAGCTTTGGGTCCAGGGTGGGAACAGGGCTTCTGGTTAAGGGCTCTGGAGCAGGGGCATTGTTAGCCTGGGGATGCTACCTGGGCACTAGGAGCAGGGGACAGGAAGGGAGTAGAGTGCAGGGAGGGGATGGAGGCTTGTCTGGGTGTTGAATTTGCACCCAGGGAACATTGGCAGTGTCTGGAGTCACCTTCAGATACTACAGTGCAGGAGGGGCTGCATCTGGTGGACAGAGCTCAGGGAGCTGTTGAGTGGACCCTGCAGCGTCCAGGGCAGCCCCCATCGCCAACACCTGGCCCCAAGCATCTCCAGGGCTGAGGTGGAGGCATGTGGTTCCAGGCGCGTGATGTGGGCATTAGCAGGTTGAGAATTCCTGCAGTCTGGGTTGCCTCATGTTTACCCTAGCCCTGCCCAGGCCTCTCCCTTTCTGACTCCTCACAGGTGACTTGGAGCCCAGAACAGGCTTTGTTGAGATTATGCACACCCTATGCAACTTATCTACTTACAGTGTGCGATCAGAAGTTTTAGCAAATATTTACAGATGTGTGCCTTTCGGTAGTCCTTTATTTATTTATTTTTGTGTGTAGTGCTGGGATTGAGCCTAGGGCCTTGTACGTGCTAGGGAAGCCCTGCACCACAGAGCTACACCCCCAGCCCTTAAAGTCAACTTCAGAAGATTTTATTGCTTCAAAAAGAAACCCCATTCACAATCAGTCCCATCCCCCCTGGCACCCACTAATCCACTTTCTGTCTATGGATTTGCCTGTTCTGGACATTTCATATAATGGATTCCTACAACGTGTGGCCTCTTGTGACTGGCTTCTTTCACTCAGTAGAATGTCTTCAGGGTTCATTCGTGTTGGAGCAAGTGTCAAGACGTCATTCCTTATTTTGGCTGAATACCATTCCATTATATGGATAGACCACATTTTGTTTACTCATTCACCCGTTGATGGATGTTTGGATTGCTTCCACCTTGTGACTGGGAACATTTGTGTACAGGATTCTGTGTGGATGTGTGTTCGTTTCTCTAGGTTAACTGTTTGAGCAGACGTGTGCCATAGCATCACCATTTACTAGCCCACCAATGGGGTGACCCCATCTTACAGATGGAGCACTGAGGCTGAGAGCAGGCTGTGTCACTTGCCATGGGTTCCTCGGCTTTGAAGGGCTGAGAGAATCTGACTCAGGACCATGTGCTCTTCCCTACATACTATACTGCCTTGGGCTGCTTCTCCCTGTCAGGTGGCCACACTGGTGCCCAAGGGACTGGATCCTAAGTCCTGGTGCTATGGTATGCCATGTGTGTCTGCCTACACTGAGCTCCTCTTATGCCACTTACAGGCAAAAATGGTGGGGCTGGCCACAGAGGTCACTCATGCCCACATTTTTACTGCTCTGGCAGATCAACCAGAATGTGGAGATCCAGCGCAGCCGCCTGCGGGATGACATCAAGGAATACAAGTTCCGGGAGGCCCGCCTGCTGCAGGACTACTCCGAGCTGGAGGAAGAGAACATCAGCCTACAGAAGCAAGTGTCTGTGCTCAGACAGAACCAGGCGAGTCTGAGGGTGTGGGTGGGCACACAGATCAGCTCTGGGTCTCACCCCTCTCGCCCACCCCTGTCCTCTGTCTCCTGTCTCTCTCCACACACCTGAGGCCCAGAACCAGCACACTACAGTGGAGGCAGGGGATGCAGCCGAGAGGGCCTCGACTCTCCAGGGCCACAAAACAAAGCCTGTGGCTGCAGTGCCTGCTGACCGTCGGCCAGGCTGCAGTGTAGGGAAGAGACCAAGAGAAGATAGAGTAGTGGCACCAGAACCCTCTGGGCTCTGTCCCCTTGCCATGCCTCCACTTGCAGCAGAGATGAAGAGGGCCCTCTCTGTGATGACACAGGTGCCCGGGCTCTGGAGACCACTCAAGGCCTGAATGTGCCTCCCCCTCTCCGAGAGCCACAGCCCTGCAGAGAACTTTTTCTCAAGAAATTCTAAACTTTGTTCAGGACTGCTTTCCTCAGAACCCCTCTCCCATCCAGCTCCTCTCAGCAGAAGGTGTTACCATCAGGAGGAGCCCAATATTTATATCCTGGGTGAGCAGCTTGTGTGTTTATGCCACAGTCTGTGTTTACAAAGGCAAGTGGGGAGCAGATTATGCTCCCCAGGAACTGCAAGGACAGCTCACAGCCCCTGTGCTGCAGTGACAGCTCATGCCTGCATGTGGTAATAGCAGTTGTCCACGAGTAGGTATCCTTTGGTCCTTGGTCATTACTGTCTGTAGAAGCAGCCCATAGCATCTGAGGAGGAAGTTGCGGGTGGGAGAGACCCTGTCTTTGATGAAGTCACCCCTTTCCCCAGCATTCCTCACCTACCAGTATTGGACACTGAGGTTCAGGTCTCCACCTCTTGTGAGCACACCCTAGGATACGATGCCACCTGTCCTGTCCAGAACCCATGGATTCATTCAGTTCTTCATTTTATTGGTTTTTTTTTGTTTGTTTTTGAAAAAATATCATAGACTAAGGCATATTTTTTAAAATTGCCCAAAAGTGGGGAAAAAAAATTGTCCAAATGTCCTGACTCCTCACATTAAGCATCAGTTTATGTCCTCTCTTTTCCTGTTCACTGCAAATACATTTTCAAATCAATGAGACTGATTGTGCTTTCCACCCACCCTCTAATTCCCTGAGGCCTGCAGTTCTGAGGGTTTGGTGCTGAGACATTCTCCTTCAGGGGAATTTCAGTTCCTTCATTTTGAAATAATAGCCATAGCACACATAGGAGTATATATTTTATGTGCCTTAAGATCCTTGGTTGGCTATTAATGTTAACTAAGTAATTTTGTAGATTTTTTTTTAATTGTAGATGGACACAATATTTTTATTTTACTTATATGTGGTGCTGAGGTTCAAACCCAGTGCCTCACACATGCTAGGCGAGCACTCTACCACTGAGCCACAACCTTAGCCCCAATTTTGTAGAATTTTAATCAATACACTTGGTGATATTTTTAAGAAACCTTGTAGAAATTTGGCAGTATAGATGCGTGTTCCCAGGGCCATAGCAGCGCAGGCTGCCCGTGTCTGGGGTTGGTGTTGCCCACCCTCATGGTTCCTGCTAGTGGGCTGGGTGTTTCTGTGCATGTGCGTCCCATGCCCTGGAATGCTCTTGGCATCTACATCCCTTGATGGAGTAAATGGCATTGGCCTCTGCCTCCTCTGCAGGATAGTGCTTCACCATGAGGGTCACCTCACATTTTGTGGTACATTCTACTGATCTGTCAGACCTAAGCAGGGCCTCCAAGTCACCTTGAGTATTAATGCTCTTTCTCAGGTGGAGTTTGAGGGCCTCAAGCATGAGATCAAGCGCCTGGAGGAGGAGACTGAGTACCTGAACAGCCAGCTAGAAGACGCCATCCGGCTCAAGGAGATTTCAGAACGGCAGCTGGAGGAGGCTCTAGAGACACTGAAGACGGAGCGGGAGCAGAAGAATAGTCTGCGCAAGGAGCTGTCGCACTACATGAGCATCAATGACTCCTTCTACACCAGCCACTTGCAGGTCTCCCTGGACGGCCTCAAGTTCAGTGATGACACTGCTGCCGAGCCCAACAATGATGCCGAGGCCCTAGTCAATGGCTTTGAGCACGGTGGCCTGGCCAAGCCATCGCTGGACAATAAGACGTCCACACCCAGGAAGGATGGGCTGGCACCCCCCTCCCCCAGCCTCGTCTCTGACCTGCTCAGCGAGCTCCACATCTCTGAGATCCAGAAGCTGAAGCAGCAGCTGGTGCAGGTGAGCAGGCAGCCCCCCCTCCGCCCCTCCCAAGGCTGGCAGCTGGGCTCTCCTGGCACCTTACTAATGTTAATTTACTCCCACTGATTTTAAATGGTGTCATTAGCATGACTGAAACTCCAGTAGAAAGAAGTGGAGTCCCAAAGAAGGAGGCTCCTGATTATTAGGTGAGGTTTGACACCTTTTGCTCATATTATTCCTCAGTACCCACATAGTGTCCCTGTGAAGTGCATAATGCTGGCTGGTATTACATGTCCCCTCACTCCAAAAGACCACAAGCCACAGTGACAACAGGGCCATGTGTGGGCTCATCTCCTGGGAGATTGCTCTTGATGCAGCAAATAATCAGGTGCCTTCCACAGAGTGGGGCAGGACAGTTGGCAGAGCCCCTGTCATTCAGAGCAGAGAGCTAGGGCAGCGAGAGTCCCCATCAACCTGCTCTGCCAACGTGTTGCTCTGCATTCTGAGCTTACTCTCCTTCAGTAGGGGTGGAGGGAGCCCTTAGGGATGACCACCATTGCTGGGGATGGGAGCATTCTGAGGATCTACTGCAAATTCTGTCCGCTTTGCACCCTGCATGTTGCTGAAGGCCTGGTCAGGGAACCCCCAGGCCCATCCTGGCACAGACCAGGATGTATTGCTGGGCCACCCTGGAAGTCCTCTCACAGGCTCTCCTGCTGTTGTGCCTTTGCAGATGGAGCGGGAGAAGGTGGGCCTACTGGCCACACTGCAGGACACGCAGAAGCAGCTGGAGCAAGCTCGGGGAGCCCTATCCGAGCAGCATGAGAAGGTGAGCCGCCTCACAGAGAACGTGAGCGCCCTGCGGCGCCTGCAGGCCAGCAAGGAGCGGCAGACAGCCCTGGACAATGAGAAGGACCGCGACAGCCACGAGGATGGTGACTACTATGAAGTAGACATCAATGGGCCCGAGATCCTGGCCTGCAAGTACCATGTGGCCGTGGCCGAGGCTGGTGAGCTCCGTGAGCAGCTCAAGGCACTGCGTAGCACACATGAAGCTGCTGAGGCCCAACACGCAGAAGAGAAAGGCCGCTATGAGGCTGAAGGCCAGGCACTCACCGAGAAGGTCTCCCTGCTGGAGAAGGCCAGCCGCCAGGATCGGGAGCTACTGGCCCGGCTGGAGAAGGAGCTGAAGAAGGTGAGCGATGTGGCTGGCGAGACGCAGGGCAGCCTGAGCGTGGCCCAGGATGAGCTGGTCACCTTCAGTGAGGAGCTGGCCAATCTCTACCACCACGTGTGCATGTGCAACAACGAGACCCCCAACCGTGTCATGCTGGACTACTACCGCGAGGGCCAGGGCGGGGCCGGCCGCACCAGCCCCGAGGGCCGCGGGCGCCGCTCACCCATCCTCCTGCCCAAGGGGCTGCTGGCCACAGAGGTGGGCCGAGCAGATAGTGCACCTGGGGACAGCAGCCCCTCACCCAGCTCTTCACTGCCGTCACCCCTGAGTGATCCCCGCCGGGAGCCCATGAACATCTACAACCTGATTGCTATCATCCGCGACCAGATCAAGCACCTGCAGGCTGCCGTGGACCGCACAACAGAGCTGTCCCGGCAGCGCATTGCCTCTCAGGAGCTGGGCCCTGCTGTGGACAAGGACAAGGAGGCACTCATGGAGGAGATCCTCAAGCTGAAGTCGCTGCTCAGCACCAAGAGGGAACAGATCACCACGCTGCGCACTGTGCTCAAGGCTAACAAGCAGGTGAGATGGGACTGGCCTGGTGGACGCTTCTTACCCTGGTCTCCAACCTCCTCCTGCTGCAGGGCCTCTCCGGCTTCCTACAAGATAGGACTGACTCTGTGTGTCAGTGTAGGCTCCTGCCTTCTGCCTGCCAATGGCTCCCAGCTAGAGGGTGGAATGGGCGGGCACTCTTGAGGGTCCCTTCAACCAGAGCAGCTTGGCTAGTAAAAACTACCGCCGAGCGCCTTCCACCAACTCTGAGGTGGAAGTAAAATGTGAGGACCCAGCCTGATTGCCCTGGAGAGAGCCATGTGGACTTTGTGGGATCCCCAAGGCAGATTGCGGGGTGCACAGTCTTCCTATACTGGTGAGGATAGAGAGTGGAACTCAATGAGGAAAACTGAAATGAGGCATGGCTGCTGGAGCCTGTCCCCAGGGGTCCATGGAGGGAGGTGTCTCCCAGGTAATGTTCTTTGTGGGTGCAGCACACCTGAGACCCAGGGTGCCCCTGTGAACCTAAAGCATCTCCAGGACAGCCTCACACCCTTCACCTACTCGCCCTGCACCTGTCTGTCCCTTAGACGGCTGAAGTGGCCCTTGCCAACCTGAAGAGCAAGTATGAGAATGAGAAGGCCATGGTGACTGAGACCATGATGAAGCTACGTAACGAGCTCAAGGCCCTCAAGGAAGACGCAGCCACTTTCTCCTCGCTGCGTGCCATGTTCGCCACCAGGTAACTGCAGCACCCACAACCCTTCCTTTTTTTCAGCCTCTCCCTGCCTGAGGCCCACAGCCCTGCTGGCCTGGCAGGGCTCGTGTCCAGCATCTTCAGGGGCCAGTGCAACTCAGGGTTTGGGGAGGACTGCCCCAGTCCATCCCTGGCATATGGCTCAAGTTGGTGAGAAGGAGGAGTGAGAGATACAAGGACCTGCAGCATCAAGGTCCCCAGCTGTCTGTGCCTCAGCTTCCCGAGCGTCTCGTGGGCAGGTGCCCAGGTGGGAACATGCCTGGCGGGCATCATGCGCTGACGTTCATTGAGGGTGTGCAGTCCTTCCCATTCTTGTCGCTGCCTGGCCTGGCCCCAGCAGCCCAGTTCTGTAGGCTCTTTCTAATTTTGCTATTAGTGAAAACCTGGCAGATTCAATTAGTTTTGCTGTGAGTATAAGGAAGCTCAGGAGCAAAGGGATCAAGTGGAATGAGCTTTGTGGATAAACGGGACCCAAGAGTTACAAGTGCTAACTCAGGTCCAGTGGATGATAAGTCCTGAATTAGGTTATAAGGCTCATAACAAAGAGTTCAAGTTTGTAGATCCCCACCCTGCCTATTATGAGGGTCCTGGGATAGTCTGAAGGCCACTCTGTGTTTACACCCCTCCCAGGCTGGGGGAGATCAGATCCCAAGATTGGAAAACAGGTCGCTGGCTTTTTACCATTCAAAGGCAGACAGCACCACCTGCTGGTAGGTGTTGGGGTGGCATTGTGGGGGATATCTCCACCCTCCAACCCCTCAGAACCTGGTCAACCCAGCCATTTCCTATGGTGGATAAGAAAGTGGAGACGCTGAGGGTTGACAGGATGGGAGCTGGGCCAGAAACTGCTTCTTGTATCCCAGGCCAGTCACTCCCAGTTTCTCAGACTTCCATGGAGAGGCCCTGCCAGGGTAGGCAGGGATGAGGAGAGTTCCAGGGTTTCTCTAGAAGTTTCTTGTCTTCCTGGGATGTAGGAAAGTTCTTGGGGAAGGGTCAAATGACTCCTTGGCATATGGCATGTGGACCCTAGTCTTTTAAACTTGTTTTATTTAAAGACCTGACTTCAAGGGCTGGGGCTGTAGCTCAGTTGGTAATGTGCTTGCCTTGCATGCACAAGGCCCTGGGTTCCATCCTCAGTACCACCATAAATATAAATAGAGACCTGACTTCAGATGGACCCAGAGTTCTAAACCTGTGAGTAAGCAGTGCAGGTATGTTACTGAGAGGGTGCTGGCAGAGGGTGGTTCACAGTAGGTGGGCACCCAGAAGGCAGGGATGTGGGACGGGCATGGAGGGGCTGTGCTTAGTGCATGGCATGTCCCCCCACCATCCTGTAGCCCTGAGGCTTAACCTGCCTGATGTCTCAGCACTTCCCCCAGGCCCTCATGGGAGAGGGATGCCAGGAACAGAATAGGGTAGGTGTTTCTCTTTCCTCCCCAGCCTGCACCTGGGTGGGGCCAACGTGTCACAGTAGGTGGAGGCCCCGGTACCAGGATGGTGTTGTGTACAGAATCCACACGTTCCTTTCCGTGGCCCTGGGTGTTGTTCAGCACGGACTTGCCAAGTACCAGCAGTGTGCTTACTGTGGGAACAAGCCCAGTCCTGCCTTGGCTTTATTCTCAGACCCTGAGAGCTAGTGATGTCTTGGGTACCTGAACCACCTTGTGCCCTTAAAGTCAGAAGAACCAAATAGCTCAGGGTCATAACCTTTTTATAGGAATGTCTTTTAAACAAATGGCAAAATAGCCCTTCCCCCTGCCCCAAAAAGGCAAGACAAAATTTAAACCAACTTTACAGGGCTGTGCTGCCTGGGACCGAGCACCCCTCTGACCCTAGTCGTGACTCCTGCCCTTGCTAGAAGGAATCAGAACTTGTCTCGTCCCTCAGCTCCTGCCCCAACCCAGCGGCCCCGTGAGGGACAGCCCTCCCCTGCCTGGCCCTTTAGCTGTGCTCTTGGTCCCCACAGATGTGACGAGTATATCACACAGCTGGATGAGATGCAGCGGCAACTGGCCGCCGCGGAGGATGAGAAGAAGACACTTAACTCCCTGCTGCGCATGGCCATCCAGCAGAAGCTAGCGCTGACCCAACGGCTGGAGCTGCTCGAGTTGGACCATGAGCAGACCCGACGGGGCCGTTCCAAGGCCACCCCCAAGGCCAAGCCAGTCACCCCGAGCGTAAGTCACACCTGTGCCTGTGCCAGTGACAGGGCTGAGGGCACTGGGCTCTCCAACCAGGTGTTCTGCAGTGAGAAGCACAGCATTTACTGTGATTAGGGCTGTGGGGGCGCCGCACGCTGCAGCTAACGTCTGCTTCACCTCAACTAACCCAGCAGCAGCGGGACAGCGGTGCTAGGCCGGTCTTAACGTGACTAATGCACAGAGGGCAGGATTCTAGCCGAGCAGCAGCGTGGGGCACATCTGTCACCAGGATGCTCCTGTGAGCTTTCTGTCGCTTCTTCCTCCTCAGCCCCCTCAGGAGCTCCTGGTGTCAGCTGTTGTCTTGGTGGGATCCCAGAGGTGGGGGTGGAGCTGTGCTCCATTACTGAAGACAAGTGCAAGAAGTGTCTTCGGGGCCCCAGGCACTATCGGGAAAACGCAATGGAAAGAGTCCCGGTCCCGCTCCCTTGGGACCCACAGAGGGGCAGAACCTGAATTGAAACTTGCATGTTCCTCGCATGTGTCTAATGTCAGCACCTGAAAGCAGTGGTAGAAGGTTCTGGCATCCAGCCTCAGGATGGCTCTGCGGTTGGCATAGTTTTAAGGAAAGAGTTATGTTGTAGTCTTTTGCAGGATCTCACTGCAAATCACATTCAGGACAAAAGTACAGAATTTCATCCCCAGACCAAGAGAAGAGTGGCCCTGAGCTCTTGCATTCTACAGACAAGACTCACGTCTCAGACACAGCTGACTGTGGGTAGCACAGGAGAGCAGAGCTCAGCAGCCCTGGTTTCTGAGATTTACATGCTGGTCTGGTGGCCCTGTGAGGTCCCAGTTGGCAGGGCCCAAGGCCTAGGGTTTCCTTTTTTAATAAGAAAAGTGTTCCAAGTGCCTGGCCAGTTCTTGGTCCTCCGTGTGACGCCTGTCCTGTTGTATTTGGATAACCCGGGCTGCCCACTTTCAGGCCTTCCTCCCAGGGAGTTTCCGACCTGAAGAAGCAGGGCTTTGAGAACTGCAGCCTGAAGTCTGAGCTGCCAGCAGGCTCGGCTGAACTGCAGGATACAGGTGTAGCAGAGCCCAGCCTTGTTTTGGGAGAGCTTTGCATGGCCCCGGGGCTGGTTCCCTGGCTGGCAGGTAGGAGGTGTGTGGTTCTCTATTTAGTGCAATTTGGGGGTGGTGACAGAGGAAAGCTAGCCAAGGGCTTTCTTATATGGGGAGGCTCTGTCTGCGCCAGAGCTGTGGCATCAGGCATCTGAGTTCACACGTTCTGAAGCAGAACTCTTCTCAGTATTTTTCTCCTGATCCCTTTGGGGGCAGCTGGGCCTCAGGCTACTATCTGTTCCCGATTGCTGCTTCCCTAAGGGAAGGGGACTAGCGTTGCCTGGTGCGAGGCCATGTTGTCCTCACACAGCCGTTTGCCCACCACCCGCTCTTCTCTTTGGTGCCGAAGGTGGCTCGGTCTCCTCTGGATTCTGGACACCACACAGTGCAGAACAGCTGGGGTGCAGAACAAGCCATGTGTCCCCTGCATGACCATCCTGGGGATGGCTGCCCGCATGCCCATCCACCTTCTTCCTTGCTGTCTCCTCGCCAGGCCAGCACGCAGCTTCTCTTGTACTTGTAATGGGCTTTGCGGGCACTCGGAGCCACCGGTCCCCCTAACACACACGCAGGTCTCCCTCGCCAACTAACGGGCTCGCACATGCCCAGCACGATCAGAGTTTTAGTTGTCGAGTGAACAGGAAGCAACAGGTGACCAATTTCTAACTCTTTCTTGTTTTCTCCCATTTTCAGCTGTAGAGTAGCTGCTGGGGAGGACGTGGCTACCTGGCCCTGTCACACCGCAGCCCCTTCCCCTCCCCTCCCATGGCCATGCAGAGGAAGGAAGGGCAACCTAAAAGTCCACTTAGAAACGTTTTGGCTATGCCACTGAAATTCTTTTCAAAATAGCATTCCCCGAGGTTTTAATGGGAGTAAAAAAAAAAAAAAAAGCTTTAATATTGAGAATGCTGCGAGCTACTGCCTGAAAAGTCCTCTGCTCGGCCGAAGAACCTGCTTCCACAGCCCCCGCAGGCTTCTCGGAGCTCACGGGAACGCCCACCGCGGGCCTCCTTAGTATACACGTTCCTTTTTTATCCGATCAACCTGTGCACTTTTGATATTTTGATATTATATTTGCTTCCTTGATTCCTCGCGTAGACAGTCTCAGATGCCGTGGTCTGTGGTCGTGGTCCTGTAGCTGTCCGTCTTAGCTCCTGGCGTGTTGATCTGGTGTCAGCACGAGACAGAGCTGTGTGCTCCGTAGTGTGTAGCTCGAGACTGGAAAGGAGGCTTCAGCCCAGCAAGGAGCTCAGCTCGTGTATCCACGCTGTGGTTCAGCCTTTTAGGTTTTACGGCGTTATGGCTCATGTTTGAAATTACAGATTTTAAATGCCATGTTCATTAAGAAATCCAGGGTATTTCGATTCTGGGGTTTTTCATATTGTATTATTATTATTCTTAGGAATAGTTCAATGTAACAAGAAGAAAACTTGACCTTTGCTCTGGTTAAAACAGTAATAGGCACTTGAAAAAAAAGATAAATTATTGAATGAGTAGTATTACCTACAAATTCCAGAATTGTCTGGGTTTTAGGACATTGTGAAGCATGACTGATTAACAGAATTTTATACAACTGTACCAGTGAAATTCCAAATTGGAATTGTTTTGTTACTCTGGTTGTTGTGCCAAATTGTGGTACACTTAGAAAATTCTACAGTTGTCGATTTTTTGGGTGTTCTATTTCAACGCCTTTTTGTTAGTAATCATTGCCAGTAGTGCCTTCATCAGTTAAGGGAGGTGTCCCAGCGAAGTTGATTCTCTACAATGTGCAGTGAAGAGCTAATTGGGAATGCTGAAGGCCAGTGTGGACCAACAGGTGGGAGCGGCACTCACCTCACACCTGTACCTGGGCATCTTCATTGAGGGAGAGAAAACAGTGATTGTACAAAATTCTGTTAGTCAGTGATTCTTTACTTGCAAATTCAGGGGCTTAGAAAACAAAACCACAAAATCTTGAGTGTGTTTTGGGAACCAAATGGACTTTATGGGACAAGCTAAGCAAGCTGTACGAACACCACGTTTGTGAAGAGCTGAGGGCGTTGAGAGAGCGAGCCGGCGTAGTCGGCACGTGAGTGGGGGACGAGGGTTAGCCATAGTATTCTTTGCAAATGTGAAAACAAGACATTATATCTTCTCTTGCTTGGTGTAACTAATCACTGTTAATTTCAGGAAACAGAACTCATTAAAGCTCCTTAGCAAACCAGGTCTGCTTCCTGTTCTGTTTGCTGAGTGAGGTTCACGGGTGTGGTCAGATTGGTACTATTGGAGGAAAAGAAGCTGTCCTCCATCCTCCAAAAAAAGGGACAAATTGTAATAATATAAATTGCAAGAATCAAAGAATTCTGTTTCCTGGAATGAGCATTTCTTATTCCTAGTTGTTGGGACTCCTATTTTTACCTTCTGTTACAGTGTTGATTCATAAGAAATATTGTTACATTTGAGATAACTTCATCTGTATGGGGTATTTATTTGCAATGATGTCTAAGTACTGTATTTTTTCTGTGCATTACCTTAGTGTCAGAATGTTGGTCTTTATTTTAAAGTCATATGCATGTCTTCCTGCCAAGGAACCTTTACACAGACCCAAACAAACAAATAATAATAAGCAAATGCCTTCAATTTCTGAGAAAATGAGGCAGAGCATGGAAAAGGAATAGGAAGGAGAAATTAATTGAAACTCTCTGGACACAGACATGTGACACGAATGTCTACAAAGCCAGCACGCATAGGAACAGCGGGCCTGGGTAAAGAGTCACGTTGGTAGGACCAATAAATAAAGAATAATAAAAACATGAAGCACATTGCTTGCCGTCTGTGGTTGCTTTGACCCCTGTTCTGAGTGACTGGTTCCAGCAGCACACAGTAAGGTCAGCACCTCAAAGCCCGCCAGCCTATCGGGTAACCCTGGTTCTGGGAACTGGAGAAAACATGGGGGCCCATCCTCTCTGGGGTGTGGGGAGGAGACAGTCAGGCACATCCCCCAGGGTCCAGTCGGCACTGAAACTATCCAGCCGAGGCCACCAGGATGTACTGTATTTGCCCAGATGATGACTTCGAGTAGCCTGGCGTGTGGAAGCCCGGCCGGCTCTCTGGACCAGGAGTGAATAGATTCAGGCAACGGAGGTTACCTGTTTAACAACACAGAGCCTGTTTAACTGGGGGAATGTTCAAAGGTAAACTGGGAGCACTGGAATGATTGCCATGGGTGTGGGAAAAGGGAACAGTGTCCTAGCTACAGGGACCGTAGATACCAGGGTACGCTGTGGTTTCCTCTTGAGAACCTCACTCTGCAGAGGATCATCCCAGGCCTCGTCTCCCTCTAGGATCCCTCTTTAGTAGCAGTGCCATGACCTGTTTTCAGGGAACTATTCTTTCTGGTTGAACAGAAGAGACTGTTGTTCCAGTGGGCCCAGGAAAAGTTTGAACAGACCCCTCAGCTGATCTGGAGGAAGACCTTAAAGAGGAGGGAGGCCTGAGGCACCAGCACTCAGTGGGCAGTCCCCTTTCCAGGGGGTTGGCCTGCACCCTCAGCCCCCACCTGTGTGTGCCACCTGCTGCCTTCTGGCTACTTTCGCTCCTTGGGGCATTTGATTCACACAAGCATCTGGACACTGAGCCTGCTTCCCCCATTCTGGGTCTCCCATTGTAGGGGAGGAGTGACAGCTTCAGTGGTGGCATCCTAGGGCTGAGGAGGGGAACAGTCCATTCCAGAGGCTGCCTGCTTAGCCGTGATTCCTTTCTGTGAGGTACCTGATGTGTCATCAAGCCCTTGATATCTGGCATGCAGCAGGTGTTCGGTGGACACTTGTTGGTAATAGGGTTCAGGCTGATACCATTATCATCAACCAGGGCCTTTGACACCAGGCCATGGAGCTGGGCCTTTGTCTTTTGAAGAATCTAATTTTAAATCATGTGTTTTTCAACGTGTGATTGGCATCCAGGGGAGTACACACATCCTAACAAGGAGCTCGTGTTTGTGTGCAGCAGTGAGTACAGCAGTGTGGCCAGCAGTTCTGAAGCTCCCTGAGCCCCCCAGGAGTGCTTTTTGTGGAATGTTTTATCTTGAGCACACAAATTAACAGGGCGTCTGCCTGCCAGGCCTCACGAGGCCTTAGGCTGCCTCCTGCTCACAGAGCCTCCCAGGACAGATATCCCACAGTCGGGGTTTGCTTCTGCATAGGCTCACCTTTCAGTCATGTCCACACAGTGGAGCCAGAAGGGGCTTCGTGTTAATTGTTGAAGTTCCTAGTATACAAGTTCACCTCATTTTCCCAAAAGTCTTCTTAAACACAATTCCTGGGGTGAAGGGGTCTCCCCACATGGAGCACCTCTTCCTAGAAAGCAAGAAGAGGCAGCACCTCACCATAGAAAAGCCCACCCCCCCCTCCTCCATGCAGGAAGCCTGGGAAGTGGGAGGAAAGAACAATAGGAATTTTCCTTTTGTTAGTCTCACCCTCAAGAAAGGAACCAAGAATTAAGGTTTCTGTGAAGGGCTGCACACATACACACATACACGAATCTGCAAACAATAGTGTTTACTAGTGGATTGGTTTTTGTTTTTGTTGTTGGTTTTTTTGGATTTTTTTTTTTTTTTTTGATACTGGGGATCGAACCCAGGGGTGCTTAACCACTGAGCCACATCCCCCATCCCCAGACCTTTTTATATTTTATTTTGAGACAGGATCTCGATAAGTTGCTGAGGCTGGCTTTGAACTCATGTCCCCCCTGCATGGGCCTCCCAAACTGCTTTTTTATAGGCCTTCACCACCATACCCAACAGCCTGCAGTCAGCATCCAGACTAGAAGCCCTAGAAGCCCTTGTGCTCTCTGCACCTATTCCTCCCCCCAGGGAGTTCCCTGATTTTGTCAGTGCAGATCATTTTTGCCTATTTCTGAACTGGAACTTTTTATAGAGTTACCTATCAAACTGCATATCGGGATCCAGCTAGATTTGGAGGTGCCCTCTTTATATTCAAAGACACAAGTAAGTATGGGTTGAGCCTAGTGGCTCATGTCTGTAATCCCAACAGCTCAGAGGCTGAGGCAGGAGGATCACAAGTTAAAAGCCAACCTCAGAAACTTAGCAAAGCCCTAAGCAACTTAGACGGTGTCTCAAAACAAAACAAAAAATGGGCTCTGGGTGTGGCTTAGTGGTTAAGCGCCCTTGGATTCAATCTGTGGTACCCCACAAAAGTAAAAGTATGGAAAATGATATTTCATGAAAACAGTAACCAAAAGGGTACAAGAATGTCTATTCTAATATCAGACCAAATATAATTGAAGACAGAAATTTGTTATGAAAAACTAAGGACAATCTATGGTAAGTTCACTAACTATAAAAGATATAACAACTGTATATATATATATATATATAACAACGTACATGCACCAAACATACCCTGAAATACTTGAAGTAAATACTGCCAGAATTGAAGGGAGAAATAAATGGTTAAAAATTTTATACTCTACTCTCAATATTAAATAAAACCACAAGACAGATCAGAAAAGAAGAATGTCTAAACAGGACTATAAACCAGCTAAACCCAAGGGATTTCTAAAGAACATTTCACCCAACAGCACTACCCACATCAATGGGGTAGTCACATCAATGTACATGTGACATTTTCCAGGACAGAACATGTTAAATACAACAAGAGACTTGATTAACTTAGGAAGATTAAATTGTATGGATTATATTCTCCAATGGTAATGAAATAAAATTGGAAATAAGAATAAATTTGGAAAATTCAAAAGCATGTGGAAATAAAACAATACATTTCCCTGGGCATGTACTCTATATTATTTATTTGCAGTGCTGGGGATGGAACCCAGGGCCTTGTGTACACCAGGCAAGCCCTCTACCATTGAGCCAAACCGCAGCCTACCATACTTCCTAGGAAGAGAGAGCTGGAATTAATAACCTAGCATCCTAGCTTGAGAAACTGGAAAAGTAGGAACAAACTAGGCAGGAAACAAGCAGTAGGAAGAAAACAGTATAAAGGTTACAGTGGACTTAAATAGCACAAAGAATGGGGGAAACCGCCATAAAACCAAACTTTTTTTAGAAAAAGGTGAACAAAAATGGCAAACTATTAGGTTACCAAGACCATACCCACTCTCTCTCCTGCAGGTCATCGGCGGCGGGGGTGGGGGTGGGGGAATAGAAAAAGGAGGACTAAAATTACTAAGATCAGAAAAAGGGGATGTTAAGACTGATTTTACAGAAAAACTAGGGATGCGAAGATTATAATGCCAATTAAACATCAAAGGTCACTTAATCCCAATACAGCAAAGGGAAAGAACCTAGTTAGTAAAGGTTAGATTGAGGATAATGAAATTGAAAATCAAGAGAGAAAAATCAACAAACCAAGAATTGATTCCTTGAAAAGATACATTCGCAGACCTTTAGCTAGTTTGTCCAAGGAATAAACAGTAGACCCGTGACAAACGAGATTCAATCAATAATCAGAAGTCTTCCCACAGGAATTCCAGTTTCTGCTGTGGTTACGAAAGGAGATCAGAAGTCAGCATTCTTTCCCAACAACAAGGAAAAAGGTGAACATTCTAAGATCCATCAGAGGAGTGAGTCATAGGGCAAACCTCTGCACCAGAATCTAAAGACCAGGGGGATGCATGAAGTCTCAGATGGAAATGAAGAGCATGTTATTTGAAACTGGGAAGAAAGAGCCAGATACATTGGCGCATGCATGTAATCCCAGCAACACAGGAGGCTAAGGCAGGAGGATTACAAATTTGAGGCCAGACTCAGCAAGTTAGGAAGACTGTGTCTCAAGATTGGGTAGCTCAGTGGTAAAGCTCCCCAGGATTCAAGTCCCGGTACCAAAGGAGGGAAGGAGAAGGAAACTAGAGAAAAGGTCATTCTTGTTCAAAAAAGGCAAATACTGGCTGAATTTTGTTCATGCCCTAGTATTTTATGGAAGGTAGAACTTGAAAGCAATTAAATTGGGTATTTAGCAGAAGCTATTTGTAAGCAAAATTTTGGAGGGGCGGGCTGGTTTCTTTGGACTGCCTATAGTTAAAATGCCATACAACAGAAAAGAGATCATTAGACATTGATCAAAAGGAAAGTGGAACTTAGAAATTGGGAAAATTCTCAGCCTGTCCATATTAGAAAAAAAAGAAAGAAAGCCAATTTGGTAGATAACAAACTGTGGCCAAGTAATCCTTGGATGAAATAATAAGTATATATCATCTAACTCAGTGGAAGCCAAGTACTATTCATTAACAGAGATTAGTCACCATCTATAAACCGTTCTCCAAGGCAGTGGAAGAATGACCCAAGAAGCATTTTAGAGATTAGAGCTGCCCCTCCCACCAGTAGCCCAGTGCAAAGCTATGGGGGTGTAGTGGCCTTCTGGAATTCACAGGATGCAGCAGGCAGAGGATCACTGCAGATACAGCGTCCCTCCAGAGAGGCTTCACTAGGCCCAAGGTTGGTGGAGCCATAGTGGAGGGGCTTCTTCCATGGTCCCAGCCCAGTAAGGCCACCAGGGATTGATTCCAGGGAAACCCGGTATTCGTGACTCAGGCACAGAACCACTGTAGGCACACAACTGTCTCAGAAGCAAGGCTGCCACCCCATGTGTCCTGAAGGTGGTACTGTCACCCTAGTGGGTCTAGAGGGCAGAGCCCTGAGCCAGAGAAGATTGTTCCTGAACTAAGATTTAGTGTTATTTTTCTGTTGGGTTTTAGACTTCCTTGGAGCCTGTCATTTCTTTCTTCCTATTTCTCCATTTTTGGAATAGTAATACCTATCCTATACCCATCTCACTGTTGTACTTTGCGAGTGAGAATTTGGTTCAGACAGAGCAGTTGGCTTCAGAATGAATCCAACACTCATTCTCACTTACACCTGATTTACTGGAAACTCTGACTCTAAATTTTTTAGTTGATGTTAGAATGTCTTAAGAATTTTGAGAGGGGCTGGGGATATGGCTCAAGTGGTAACGCGATCGCCTGGCATACATGGGGCTCTGGGTTCGTCCTCAGCACCACATAAAAATAAAATAAGGATGTTGTGTCCACCGAAAACTGAAAAATAAACATTAAAAAATTCTCTCTTCTCTCTCTTTCTCTCAAAAAAAAAAAAAAGGAATTTTGAGGTTACTAGGATGGATTGAATGTATTTTGGGTGGGAGTAATAAGGATGGAATCCAGGGGCACTCTACCACTGAGCTGTATCCCCAACCCTTTTTATTTTTTATTTTGAGACAGTGTCTCACTAGGTTGTAGAGGCTGGCCTTGAGCTTGTGATCCTCCTTTCCCAGCCTCCCAAGTTACTGAGATTATAGGTGTGTGTCACTGTATCTGGCTGACTTAATGTCTTTTTGCATATGAGATGTGCATGAGTTTTAGGATACCCAGGGTAGAATGCTAGGGTCTGGGTGTTTGTTGAATTCTGATCTCCAAGGTGGTGATATGAAGAAGTAGATCCTTTGGAGATGATTAGGTCTTGAGGGTGGGGTCCTCGAGATTGGAAAAGCACCCTTCTAAGAGATTCCAGAAAGCTAGCTCTTGCGTTCCACCATGTGAAGTTACAGTAAAAATACAGCTGCTCATGATCCAAGTAGTGAGATTTCACAAGACACCAAGTCTGCCCACACCTTGATTTTGTATTTCCCAGTCTCCATAACTGTGACAAGTAAATTTCTATTTTTTTAAAAAAATTATTTATTTATTATTCTAATTTGTTATATATGACAGCAGAATGCATTATAATTCATATTACACATGTAGAGCACAATTTTTCATATCTCTAGTTAAATTTCTATTTTTTATAAGCCACCCAGCTTAATATATTTTGTTACAAAGTCCAAATGGACTAAGACACATATAAAATGCTCAGTTTAACAACAACAAAATAGTGGGAACAGGGTTGGGGATGTGGCTCAAGTGGTAGCGCGCTCGTCTGGCATGCGTGAGGCACTGGGTTCAACCTTAGCACCATATAAAAATACAAATATTGTGTCTACCTAAGAAAACTAAAAAAAAATAAATATTAAAATATTTTTTAAAAATAGGGGGAACAAAAGTAGGAATAAATAACAAGGACAGCAAATAGAAAACAGTAACAAATATTAACCCAGCTATCAATGGATTAAATGTCAGTGGTCTAAATACTCTAAAATTATAAGAGTATCAGAGTGGGTTAGAAAACAAGACCCAACTGTAAGTTGTCTGTTAGAATCTTTAAGGGGCTGGGGTTGTGGCTCAGTGGTAGAGTGCTTGCCTAGTATGCATGAGGCACTGGGTTTTATCCTCAGCACCACATAAATATAAAATAAAGAGTTTATGTCCACCAAAAACTAAAAAAATAAATATTTTTTAAAAGAAATCTTTAAATGTAGCATATGCTTAAAAAGAAATCTCAAGAGAAATTTTTAAATACTTTGAACTAAATAATGAAAATGCAGATTATCAAATTTTGTGCTTAGAGGGAAATTTATAGTATTGGATGCATGTCATTTGAAATAAGGAAATTAACCAGCTAGTTCTTTGAAAAGATTAAAAAGAAAAAAAGGCAAATGTCTAATAACTTCTTAAGACAAAAAGAAAATACAAAGTACCAGTATTAGAAATGAAGGAGGGAGACTTTACTGCAGATTATGTGGACATTAAAAGGACAATATATTATTATGAACAACTGGGCTGGGGATGTGGCTCAAGCGGTAATGTGCTTGCCTACCATGCGCGAGGCGCTGGGTTCGGTCCTCAGCACCACATAAAAATAAAATAAAGATGTTGTGTCCACCAAAAACTAAAAATAAATATTTTAAAAAATTCTCTCTCTCTCTCTAAAAAAAATGAACAACTTATGCCCACAAATTTGATAACTTAATAAAATGAACTCATTTCTTGAAATAATCTGCCAAGATTCACACAAGAAGAAATTGGCAATCTGCATAAGCCTACATCTATTAAGGAAATTAAATCAAGAGTTAATAACCTTCAAAGCATTAAGAACTATGCCCAGATGGGTTCACTGGTAAATTATATCAAAACATTTTAAGGAAGATATTACCCCAGTGCACTACAGACTCATCCAGAAGATAGAAGCAGAAGGAAAGGTAAGCATCATCCCAATACCAAAACCAGACAAAGATTTGAAAAGAGAAGAAAACATACCAGTATTTCTTGTGAATAGAGATGCAAAAGTTATCAGCAGAACATTTGCAAACTGAGTCCAAACATCATCAACAACAAAAAAAATACACCATGACCAAGGAACTTTTATCCCAGGTGTTCAAGTTTGGTTTGGAAGTGGAAAGTCACTTAATTCAGTTGATCACATAAACAAGCTAAAGAAGAAAATATGAATAGATTCAATAAATACAAACAAAGCATTTAACAAAACCCAACCCCCATTCTTGATTTACAAACAACAAAAATCATACCATCTTGATAAAATAGGAATAGAGGGGAACTTTTCCAGTTTTATAAAGAACATCTACAAAAACCATCATAATTAATTGTGAGAGACAAACTTTGCCTGCTAAGATAGAACAGGACAGGGGTATCCCCTGTTAACACTTTTCACTTTTCAACATTGTACCAAAAGTTGTAACAAGGCAATAAGAAAAAAATAAAGGAAGTGAAAGGGAGAGATGGAAGGGTGGTATATAGGTTGAGAAGGAAGAAATAAAACTGTCTTTGGAGATGACATTATGTAGAAAATCTGAATATCAGTAAAAATATAGAAGTGATTATAGCAAGATTACAGGGTATAAGGTTAAGATACAAAAATGAGTTGCTTTTTTATGTACCAGTTAATGAATCAGTGGAACTTGGTGTTAAAAACACATTGCCGGGCTGGGGTTGTAGCTCAGTAGTAGAGCGCTTGCCTCGCATACAGTGACACACTGGGTTCGATCCTCAGCACCACATAAAAATAAAATAAACATGGGCTGGGGTGTGGCTCAGTGGTAAAGCACCCCTGGATTCAATCCCCACCACTCAAAAAAAGAAAAACGGGCTGGGGATGTGGCTCAAGCAGTAGCGCGCTCGCCTGGCATGCATGCAGCCCGGGTTCGATCCTCAGCACCACATACAAACAAAGATGTTGTGTCCGCCGAAAACTAAAAAATACATATTAAAAAATTCTCTCTCTTGGGCTGGGGATGTGGCTCAAGCGGTAGCGCGCTCGTCTGGCATGCGTGCGGCCCGGGTTCGATCCTCCAGCACCACATACAAACAAAGATGTTGTGTCCGCTAATAACAAATAAATAAATAAATATTTAAAAAAAGAATATTCTCTCTCTCTCTAAAAAAAAAAAAAAAAAACAAAACACAATGCCGTTTACATTAGTATTCCCCCCCAACAAGTGAATACTTTTTTTCAGGTATAAATCTAACAAAATATGTACAAAATCTATGAGGAAAACTAGAAAACTAATGAAAGAAATTAAGAACTAAATAAATGCAGAGAAATTCCATGTGGATAAGAAGACTTAACCCTGTCACAATGTTTTTTTCCAACTTGATTTATAGATTGAATGCAATCCCATTCAAAATCATAGCAAGACATTTTGTGAACATCGACAAACTGATTCTAAAGTTCATGTGGAGAATACATCCAACTCCGTATTGAGGGGGAACAGAAGACTGACAGTACCTGACGTCAAAGGTCAACAGTAAAGCTACAGTCATCATGACAGTGTGGTGAGGCAAAAGAATAGACAGAGAACTCAGAAATAGATCCACATTAGTCAGCGGATCTTGACACAGAAGAAGACAGCCTTCAGAACAAATGGTGCTGGAACAGCCGGATACCCGTATGCCGAAATATATTTTTTAAAAGAATGTAAACAAAGACTTTAAAAAAATACTCAAAATCAACCACAGACCTACATGTAAAATGCAAAACTATACAACTATGCAACTCCTAGAGAGTAATATAGGAGAAAATCTCCATGACCCTGGGAATGGCAATGACTTTTTAAGTAAAACACAAAAGGAAAAATCCATGAAAGAATTGATAAGCTGAAATTCTTTTAAATTAAAAGAATCTTCTCTGTGAAGATACTGTTAAGAAAATGAGAAGACAGCTACAGACTGGGAGAAAGTGTTTGCATAAGCTGTGTCTGATGCAGGTCTGTTAACTAAAATATACAAAGAACTCATAAAAATCAGCAGTGTGAAACTAATGACCCAATTACAAAGGAGCAAAGGACTTGAAAAGACACTTCACCAAAGAAAATATACAGATAGCAAATAGCCATATGTTCAACTTTAGGCCACTAGAGAATTGTAAATAAAACAGTGAGATACTGCTGCACACTTAAGAGAAAGCAAACATTGAAATTCTAACATCACCAAATGATGTCAAGGATTTGCAGGGGACCCTCAGCCATGGCTGGTAGCAATGCAAAATGCCTAAGTAAATTTGTTTTTTAATAAATTATCCAGTCTGCAGTATTAGTTACAGCAAGAGAAAATGGAATACGTTGGTAGATGAATGGATAATGCATTGTGGTGCATTAAGACAATGGAATGTTATTCATTGATGAAAAATAAGTGAGCTTAAGTGCATATTACCATTTAAAGGAAGCCAGTCTGGAGCCAGACATGGAGCCATTCATTTAGTGGGGGTGCAGATTGCAGGAGCCAGCACTCCTGTAATCCCAGCAATTTGGGAGACTGAGGAGGATTGCAAGTTTGAGACCAGCCTCAGCAACTTAGTGAGACCCTGCCTCAATATAAAAAGAAGGGCTGGGGATGTAGCTCAGTGGGTAAGCATTCGTGGGTTCAGTCCCTAGTACCAAATAAATAAATAGGCCCATCTGAAAAGGTGACACAGTGTTTGATTCCACCTTTATGGACTTGTGGAAAAGGCAAAAACTGTGGAAACAGTAAAAAGATCAGTGGTTACCAGGGCTTAGCAGTGAGAGAGGGAGGAATAAGCAGAGCACAGAGGATTTTAGGGCAGTGAAACCATTCTATCCAATTCTGTTACTGTTAAAACTTGGAATTATACATTTGTCCAAACTCATAGAATGTACAGCACCAGGAGTGAACCCTATCTGTAAACTGTGGACCTTGGTAATATTTTATCGCTGTAGGTGAATAAGTTATGACAAATGTGTCATTGATGCAGATGTTGAAAGTTGTGTGTGGGTGGAGGTGGGGAGTCTGTGGGAAACTCTGTACTTTCCTCTCTGCCATAAACTTAAAACTTCTCTAAAAAAAAATAGTCTTAAAAAAATCTTCTAGCAGGGACTAGGGTTGTGGCTCAGCTGTAGAGCACTTGTCTGACTTGTGTGAGACACTGGGTTCGATTCTCAGTACTACATATGAATAAATAAAATAAAGGTCTATCAAACAACTAAAAATTTTTTAAAAAAATCTTTTAGCAAAGAAAAGTTGAGGACCACAGATGACTAACCTCATGAGTTCTACTAAGCCTTAAAAGAAGAATTAACACTTCTTTTCAAACTCTTCTAAGAAATAAGAGGACATTTCATATCTAAGGCCAGTATTACACTCACACCAAAGACAAAGATATACAAGAAAATTATAGCCCCTTCCTTCATAATCATACTAAGTAATATTTATGACTGCATTAAAGTGAAGATGAATATAACTCAGGCTTGATTTCATTTTTATGTGTTCAGTGTTACATTCATCTTTCTCGTGATTTTCAAGTAAATTAAACATTTTCAGGATCCCCTAAGCGCAGTACATGTCCACCTACCAGCACTGCCTGGAGGCCTCCCTTTGCGTATTTCTGGGCTTCTTGATGATGCTCAGGGTTGTCCAGGGTGCCTGTATTAGATTTCTGTTACTGTAACAAATACCCAGGATAGGAAATTTATGAAGAGAAAAGGGTTATTTTGGCTCCCTTAAGGTTTCCACCACCTTCCAAGAGCACCATAGGTTGAGGATCAAGCCTTTAATACATTCCAAATCCAAACTAAAGCAATGCAGATACCAGCCCTTCCCATATACTGCAGGTTTCCAGATGGAACATATGCAGTTCCTAAGGAAGCTTAGAGGACCTTAAAATTCTGTTAGGAAAAAATAGTCTGTATGTACCACAACCCCCATTTCCTCATAGGTTGAAGCCCTAACCTCCAGAACTTGAGAATGTAACTGTATTTGTATATAGGTCCTTTACAGAGGTAATTGAGTAGAAATCAAGTCATATGGGTGGGCCCTAATCTAGTTTGACTGATGTCCTACAAGAAGAGATTAGGGGACACACACACACACACACACACACACACACAAATCAACCATGTGAAGACACAGGAGAGGATGGCCTTAGGAAAAACCAACCCTGCCAATCTAATATGGTAGATGAACAGAGGTGCCAGCAGTCCTATTGGCCTGAAGTTTTGTCCTAGTTGGAGTGAGGAATGGCTCGGGATTTAGTGTGGAATTTTGGAAGTGGAGACACCAATAGGGAACTTGGTAAGCTTATCGCATGTCACAGGTTGATCCAAAGCATTCACACACATACATGGCAAAGGCCAGATGGGTTCCAGCCATCTCACACTCCAGCCAGCAACACACATGTGTATGCAGAGGACATGAAAGAAGTCCCAACAGGATGTGAAGGCTGAGATAGACCTGGAAGTGACCTGAGGTCAGATGATGTGCCCTGGCCCAGGCCTCCATCCATCAGTAGACAGTGGAAGCCTCATTGGCTCAGAGCATAATCTGACCAAGCTTTGGCTAAATCTACACTGGGAAGCCAGGTGTCTCTGTTTATTGGGCAAAATAAATAAATAAAAGAAAAAAAGAAAGAAAAAAATTTCATACTGGGTAATTTATAAAGAACAAAAATTTATTTCCCAAAGTTCTGGCTGGAAAGTCCAAGATAAAGACATCAGGTCCAGTGTCTGGTGAGGTCTCAGCTTCCAATATGGTGCCTTGTTGCTGTGCCCTGCAGAGGGAGAGAACACTCGGTCCTCACATGGAGGAAGGGAGAGAAGGGAAGGGCAAAAAGGGGGCCTGGCTAGTTGACTTCCTGCCCTTCTATAAAGTCACTAATCCCATCCCTGAGGGCACAGCTCTCATGGCCTAATCACCTTTTACAGGCCCTACTTCTTAATACCATGGCATTGGGGATTAAATTGCAACATGAATCAGTCTCCCTATTGTTATCTGAGGAGGGACAAACAACAAGTACTTCTGAAGGTCACAAAGACTGACCTAGTCATGGAATTATAGATTATCATTCCCTGACACTTGATCACCACATCAATTAGGCTCATGTATACTAAAGAGATCAGAACAGGAAGAACTGCAAGACTAAGACCCTATTTAAGAAGTCTCTAGGAGGCTGGGGTGTGGCTCAGCAGTAAATTCTAGCATGTCTGAGGTAAAACCTTTAGGGAAATCCACAGGCATCACGGGAGGCAAAAGCAATACCATGAGGGGGAACTTCGTCTCTGCCACCTACATCTATGCCAAACGGTAATCACAGCCTAACTCTAGATAGATAAAACATAAAACCTCATTTTCTAATGGTCTATTTACCTGTTCATTTTACCCTATATATCATATCTAACTTTCAACAAAAAAATTACAGTCTGAAGAGGCAAAGCAAACATCGGACGGAGCCAGACAGATACGGAAGAGATAGATGACATGCAAAAAATAAATGGGTGACGGAAGCAGATAGGTGGGAACTGTAAGGAAGAACCCAGCGGAAATGATAGAAATCAAAAACATTCTAACAAGCCAGGTACAGTGGCACACACCTGTAGTCCCAGTGACTTAGAAGGCTGAGGCAGGAGGATCGCAAGTTCAAAGCCAGCCTCAATAACTGAGCAACTCAGCAAGAACCTATCTGAAAATTAAAGAAAGACTGGAGATGGGGCTCAGTGGGTAAGTTCCCTGGTACAAAAAACAAACAAAAACTACTCTAACATAGATCAGTAATGAAGGACTTGTTAGTGGACTGGGCACAGCTAAGCAAAGAGTCAAGTGAGTTTGAAGGTAAGTTTCAGAAACTTCTGGAACTGAAAAAGAGGAATGAACAAAACGGAACAGAATACCCAAGAACTTTGGGACAACTGCTAGAGATGTAGCATACATGTAATGGAAGTCAGAAGAACTAGTGATTGGCAAAAATTGATGACAAAAATTGGTCTTAGAGGACACCAAGGAGGATAAATACAAAACAAACAAACAACAAAAATCTACACCTACGCATATAATTTTCAAACTGCAGAAAACCAAAGACAAAGAGAACACTTTGAAACAAGCCAGAGAGGGAAAACACCTTATCTACAGAGGAACACAGATGAGAATTACATCAGACTTCTCTATAGGAACCATACAAGCAAGAAATAGAGCAAAATATTTAAAGGTTTCCAAAGGAAGAAAAACTATCCATCTAGAATTTTACCTCCATTGAAATTATCCTTCACAAGTGAAAGACTTTCTCATATAAAAAGAAATTTAGGATTGTCTCCGTAGGCATGACTTGCAGGATATATTGAAAGCTCTTCAGAGAGAAGAGAAATAATATAGGTCTGCCAGGCGTGGTGGCACACACCTGTAATCTCAGTGGCTTAGGAGGCTGAGGCAGGAGGATTGCAGGTTTGAAGCCTGCTTCAGCAACCTATGGAGACCCTGTCTCAAGATAAAAAATAAATGGGCTAGGGATATGGCTCTGTGGTTGAAGTGTCCTTGGTACCAAAAATAAATAAAATACAAGTCTGAAACGTGGTTCTACATGAAGGGAAGCATTTATAATAAATAAGGAATAAATGAAAGTAAAGTGAAAATTGTTTCTTACCCTTAGTGAATCTAAGATTGCTCAAAATAATAATAGTAATAATGTTTTTGATGATTATAGGTCATGGATAGGTGAATGATAGCAACATTAAGAGTAACAGGAGTGAGAAACGATTGTGTTATGTACAATACTTGCCCTGCCTGGGAAGTGATATTGTTAGTTAAAAATAGACTTGGATTAGCTATAAATGTATATTGAAAATTCCAAGGCAAATACTAATTTTTATTTTTTTTTTATTTTTTATTTATTTTTTTTTAAATTCTTTTTTTTTTTTTAAGAGAGAGTGAGAGAGGAGAGAGAGAGAGAGAGAATTTTTAACATTTTATTTCTTAGTGTTCGGCGGACACAACATCTTTGTTGGTATGTGGTGCTGAGGATCGAACCCGGGCCGCACGCATGCCAGGCGAGCGCGCTACCGCTTGAGCCACATCCCCAGCCCAATACTAATTTTTAAAAAAGTACAATTGGTATACTAATAGAGAAAAGGCATTGAACTCATAAAATGTTCAAAAGCAGAGAGCAGAAATGACTGAAGCACACAAAGAAAGAATGAGGACAATAAACAGTTAAAATAAGTAGGTCTTCATCTAACTATAGCAGTAATTACTTTAAGTGAGAATGGTTTAAATATACCAATTAAAAGACTGTCCAAGTGAATTAAAAATAAACAGTCCCCAACCGTATGTTGTCAAGTAACCCACCTTAAAAGTAGGGATACAAATAGATTAAAAGTAACAGGATAAGCTCCCCACCACCATTAGGAAGCTAGTACTTAAAACACAAAACAAAATATGCAATGGCAAGGGATGAGGATGTGGAGAAATTGGAATCTGTGGATATTGGTAGTGGAAGTGTTAAATGGTGCACTGCACTGGAAAACAATTTGGCAATTCCTCAGAAAGTAAAAATAGTTACCATATGTTTCAGGATTTCCATTTGTGGGTGTATACTTCAAGGAGTTGAAAGCAAGGATTCAAGCATATCGTTCTAGACCAGTGTCCACTAACAGACAAATAAATAAATCAACAAAAATGTGGTATATACATACAATCAAATATTGTTCAGCCTTTAAAAGTCATGAGATTCTGATCCATGATACAGCATGGGTGAACCTTGAAGACAAAAAAGGTCAACTATTGTATGATTCTATTCATATGTGAAACTACTGGAGGGAAATCCTTAGAAAAAGGAAGTAGGATAGAGATTACCAGTGGCAGTGGAGGGAGGAAAGGATTAGTGTTCAATGGGTGCAGAGTTTCTGTTTAGGATGACTCAAAGTTCTATAAATTGATGGTAGTGTTAACTTGCACAACATTGTGAAAGTACTGAAGAGCACTGAATTATATACTTAAAAATTGTTAGAATGGTAAAGTTTGTGTTATATATATTTTACCACATATAGAAGTGAGGGAGAGGGGCTGGGGATGTGGCTCAAGCGGTAGCGCGCTCGCCTGGCATGCGTGCGGCCCGGGTTCGATCCTCAGCACCACATACCAACAAAGATGTTGTGTCCGCCGAGAACTAAAAAATAAATATTAAAAATTCTCTCTCTCTCTCTCTCTCTCCTCTCTCTCTCTCTCTCCTCTCTCACTCTCTCTTTAAAAAAAAAAAAGTGAGGGAGATGCAGAAAGATATACCTTGCTAACAAAAGAAAATAAGAGTGGCTGTATTAATTTCAGACACACTACAGAACAAAGAAAAATTTCAGGAATAAATAGGATTCATTTGTCTAAGAAGACATACCAACTTGTATGCATCTAGCACAGAGTACCAAATATGTAAGGTAAAAACTAACAGAAATATAAGGAAAATTAGATGAATCAGCTGTTATGGTTGGAGACTTTAACACTCCTCTAACTGTAGTGGACATAGCCAGGAAGTGCACTGTATTGGTCATGGTTCTCCAGGGAAACAGAACCAATAACATCGTGTGTGGTGGTGGTGGGGGGAAGGTGTTTAAGGAATTGGCTCATGATTATAGAGGCCGACAATTCCAAAATCTGCACAGTGGGTCAACAGGCCTCAGACCCATGAGTTATTCAGGTCCTAAGTCTGTGCTGCTGCATTCCCTCTTGCTCTGAGGAAGTCAGAATTTTTGTTCTACTCATGCTTTCAACTGATTGGAAGAGGCCCAGACACTCTGTGGAGGGCAGTGAATTTATTAAAAGTCCACCAATTTAAATACTAATGTCATTCAACATACCCTTACACCCAGTGTTACAGTTTGTCCCCCAAAGGCTCATGTGGTGAAAGCGTGGTCCCCAGTGGTGGTACTGTTAGAAGGTGTGGAAACTTAAGGAAATAGACCTATTTGGAGGGAGTAGTCCATGAAGGAACATCCTTGCATCTTGTCCCTGGCTCTGTTCCCCAGTCCCTGTAATGAATGTCATGGGGTCAGCAGCTTTTCTCTACCATGTCCTCCCTCCATTATAGACTGCCTCACCATAGGCCCAGAAATGGTGGACCCAAGTGACCATGGACTGAAACTGTGAGCCAAAATAAATCTTTCCTTAGGTATTCTGTCCCCATGACAGAAAGCTGACTGGCAGACCCAGAATAATGTTTGACCATATATCTGAATGCTATGACTCAACTTTAACATAAAATTAATCATCACAGATTAGCTAATTTATCAATTACTAATTATCAATCTACTGGATTGAATTAGTGTCTGTAGAATACTTCATCTAACAAATAGAGTATGCATTCCTCTCAGGCTCACATAGAACATTCATCAAGATAGACCACATTCTGGGGTTACCTTCACAAATTTAAAAGACCAGAAATATGTAATGCGCTCTCTCACCACAATGGAACGACATATCAGAAGTAAAAACCTACCAGAATTATTTGCAATTAGATTTAGACAAAGATTTTTTTTAAGATGTGATACCAAAAAGATAAACTGTAAAGGAAAACTGTTAAATTGGCTTCATTAAAATGAAACATGTTGTGATTCCAAAGAAAACATTGAGAGGATGAAGATGAACCACTTACTGGGAAAAATATTTGCTCATTGTATATCTAATAAATGACTTATCTTCAAAATGTACAAGGAAATCCTATTGATTGATTGATTGATTGAGGAGACAAAGGTTGAAATAAATGCTGAGAACTTTTCCAAGGGTGTTGGCTACTGTCACTTGTTTGGCAGAGATTCAAAGGCAGGCAGAAGAGTGGAAAGGGCCTAGCCATGGGGTGCAGGGACTCCAGTGAGCCCTGATGTGAAGCTGTTGCCTAGGAAACTGGAGGCAGCTGAACCACATGTGATGGATTAGGTAGGCACATCTGGCTTTCTGTGGTGGGTCCTCCACTGGAAGCTGGGACAAAAATTAGGGAAGCTGTCAGTCATTGATCAAGTCCTGGCCATCTCAGGCTAATTATTACAAAAGTTAATAGGTAGCTTCCTGGATTATCATAGAGGTTGTCACTGCAGATTTGACCTATAGCTGACTGCTCTCCTGGGCTGATTACTATAGATAAGGGGATAGTTTCCCGGGCAGGTCACTACAGGTAGTGGGTCAGAGTTCCATTTTTGTATATTCAGTCTCACAAGCAACTCAATTTAAAATTGGGTTAAATATTTGAATAAATATTTCAGCAAAGAAAACATAAATGACTAATACATCATGCTGGTAAAGCTGCTAGCAACCGGAATCCTTATAAATTGCTGGTCAGAATGTAAAATTGTACAGCACCAATGATACAAACTTATCAGAATAGTTTGGCAGTTTCTGAAAGAGACAAGCATTATAAGACCCAGGAAATTTATTCTTAGAATTCTTCTCAAGAGAAATCAACATGACATTCAATCAGAGGCTTGTACATGAATGTATATGACATTATTATTCATGATAGCCAACGAATGGAGAAATTCAATTGCCTGTCAACTGGTGGATGTGTAAACACAATGTGGTATGAATACTAGTTGGTTGAAACAAACAAACAAACAAATAGAAAAAGCTGTAGCATGTATGAACATCAAAAGTATGCAGTGGAAAAAATATAAGCATTGAAACTATCCACCTGAGGCTTGAGGATCTCCTTGGCTCCTTGCAACCAATCCTGACATTCTGACTCCTGCCCTCAGTTTAGTGGCCACCACCTTGGTCCCCAGAGCAATGGCTCTGAGAAGGAAGGCAGCACTAGTTGACAAACTTTCTCTGAAACTGCAGCCTCATGCTCTTCAAAATCAAGGTTATTATCCTTTTTCTGATCCAAGGGGTACTTTAGAAGGAAACTGGGGGATCAGGCTTCCTCTTTTCCCAGTTGTAACTGCAGTACTGGTCCCTATCACCCAGATATCACTCCTTTCACCTTAAGGTTGAGACACTTATGCCCATTAGGGTGCTTTTGGTTATGAGTAACTGAACTCTGGCTTCAGTCAAGAAAATCTGTGTATGCATTTGAATCTTCACAAGGCAGTCTACCTCCAAGAGCAGCTTGTTCAGGGTTATGGCCTGCTGAGGTCTGGATAAGTGTTCCCCAAAGGCCCAGGTGTTAAAGGCTTGGTCCCCGTGGTGACCCTGTTGGGAAATTGTAGAGTCTTAGAGCTGGGGTCCTGTGGGAGGTCCTTAGGTCATTGGATGTGTGTCCTCAAAGGGATTGTGTGACCCTAGCCCTTTCTTCCTTCTCTTTGCTTCCTGACTGATGAGGTGAACAGTTTTTCTTTGCCATTTGCTCTTGTCACATGTGCTGCCTCTCCACAGGCCCAAAGTAAAGGAGAGCAACTGGTCATGGCCTGGAACCCCCAAAACTGTGAGCCAAAATAAACCTTTTAAAAATCATCTCCGGTATTTTGTTATGGTAATAGGATGCTAACACATGACCCTATGGCTGCTCAGTTTTCTGCCCTCCTCTCCACATAGCTTCATGCTGAGGATGGAAAAGTTACAAACTGGCTTCCGGAGCTACTCTGGCACATTATCACATGGCACATTATCCGAGAAGACAACTCCTTTCTCTCCATCCACAGGACATAGTTCTGGCTTGACTTGGGTTGCTTGTCTAACAGGATCAGGGAATGCCATGTGGAGAGTGGCCCATGGCTGAGGCTAATGTGAGTCCCCTCAAGGAGCTGGGATGGGATCATTTCTTTCCAAATGCCATGACTGCTACCTGGTAGTTTCAAAGGGAAGTGATGTGGGGGGGGTGGTGGAAGCACTATGTCCCCTCCATCAACCTTGCAAGCCTCCAGTTTATCTGGGAATGCAGGCCACAGGCTGAAAGGGCCTCACCAACCCTCTGGTTTTAGATAGGTGAGTTTCATCCTAAGAGTGTTCTTTCTTTAGGTGCTTTCTGCAGCCCATGTGGACAGAGCTCACGTCAACAGTTTTCTCCAAGAGCCCTAATCCTGCAAGTATCAGGTACATGAACTGCATCCCAGTGGACAACAGGCAACAGTTCAGCAAGGAGACTGAGATTCTAATTCTTTCTAACTCCTCTGAGCCTCAGTATCCTTGGAAAATGGAGACGTCATGTATGTCTGCAGTGTAAGAAGACAGACCCTTCAAGCCAGGATGCCTAGCTTAGGACCTCTACCGTCACTTACCTGTGAGAAAGTGAGCAGATGACTCAATGTATCGTCCTCAGTTTCTTCACCAACAAATGGGACAGCTATGGTGCCAACCTATAAGGTTGTATAAGAACTAAATAAATAGTGTAGGTAACCAGCTTCAAAAAGCACCTGCCTGGGGTTAGAGTTGTAGCTCAGCAGTAGAGCATTTGCCTAGCTTGTGTGAGGCACTGGGTTCAATTCTTAGCACCTGATACAAATAAATTTAAAAAAGATCCAGAAACAACTAAAAAAATAAATAAAAAAAGCACCTGCCTGGGTATGCCCCATGCAAGTCACCTGTTACTACTGCTGTAGTTCTCAAAGTGGGGTGCTCAGCAGCACCATCTGGGAAAATGTTACAAATGTACATTCTCACTCACCGGATCTGGTCCCAGGTAACCACACATCTGTTTTCTGTTGGGGAATGGGATTTTGCTTGTGTTCCTTTTGTTCTGCATAATGATTCAGAGTTTAGCCTGTGCTCTTTAGTGCTCTGAGATTCATAAGAGTGTAGTGTATACTCTAAAAATGCTGTTATCAGAGGCCGCTCTCTACACACTGTCTTGCACCTGGAGTTCTTTCTTGCCACCTTGGATCTCTCCACCTTTCCTTCAAATGTATCCCCCATCCTGCACCACAGATGACCTGTCCCCAGCTGATGGCTTGGAGGTAGTTTCCAGTTTGCCTATAGAAACCTCTACAGGGCACGCCTCTGATGTGTACCTTAGCATGTGTGTCTGTCGGTGTAGTGGGCTTAACCTTGGTGCCACAACTCTGGTGTAAGAAAGTCCTAATCCTACTGTGTTGTGATTGGATGCTCATCTGTTCCCTGTCTCCATACCCTGGGGTAGAAGAATTCAATCCCTTCCTTGCAAGGGTGGCCCAGCCCAGGGTACTAGCCTAAGGGGTTTCTAGTGGTCACTGCTAAACCCTGCTGCTGCCTATTGGGGTTTGTGCCATTTTACTCTTGGTTCTTCCTCCTTGGGGAACTGTGTGGCCATGTCAAAATGTACACTAAATCTTATCTCCCATCTTACAGTTCTTCCACCACTTCTCGTTGAACTTGGAGAAAACCCCCACTTCCCCTTCTGTTCTGCCTTCCCCTGTGTCTACCTCTAGGGATCTCAGGCTTGTGCCTTCCTTGGGGCCTTGCACTTGCTTCTCCCTCTCCCTAAAGGTCTTTTCTCTTGGTCTCTTCTCATCAGCCTTAAGTCCATCCCTTGTCCCCCATCATAGCTCCTAGTCATCCCCTCTCTAAGATAATATGCATCACCTCCCTGCCCTGGGCCTGAAACAAGTGAATTGGACTTTCCTTCCTGGGAATGTGTGTACAGTGGTGGCTCCCTCTGGGGACATCTGTTCAGAGACATTTTTGGTTGTCACAACTGTGGTGGGAGTACTAATAGGCAAATATCAAGGATGCTGCTCACATTTTATACTTTTTAGGGTTCTCCAGAGAAAGAGAACCAATAGACGGTGTGATTTATTATCACACACTCAGGGCGTGACAAGTTCCAGAATCTGCAGGGTGAGTCAGCAGCCTAGAAGCTGGGGAAAGCTGGCCATGTATCCCAGTCCAAAGACTGGCAGGTGGAGACTCAGTAAGAGCCAAGAGAAAGGCATGTCCCAGTTTGAAGGCTGGAGGCAGGGGTTATTCCCTTACTCAGGAGAAGGTCAGCCTTTCTGTTGCATTTGGGCCTTCAAATTGGTGGCTGTAGCCCCTCTAAATTAGGGAGGGCCATTGGTTTTACTCAGTGCTGTGGACTGAAGGTGGTGCCCCGCCCCAAATTCATATGTTGAAATCCTAATCCCCAGGGTTATGGTGGTATTAAGAGTTGGGAGCTTGGGAAGGTGATTAAGTCACGGGGCAGGAACCTCATGAATGGGATCAGTGCTCTTATGAAAGCATCAAAGGAGCTTGTTCACCCGGGTCTGCTAATTGAGGACACATGGAAGGTGCTGTCTATGAGGATCAGACCCTTACCAGTCTGCCAGCCCCTTAATCTTGAACTTTCGGCCTCCAGGACTATGAGAAGTAAATTTCTGTTGTTTATAAGCCACCAGCAACACAAATGAATAAGACAACTATTCTGCTGGTTCAAACACCAATTTCATCCAGAAACACCTTCACAGGCACATACAGAATAATGCTTGATCAGATATCTGGGTACTCCATAACTATCACACCAGAACCCAGAACACAACCCACAACAAACTTCCACAATTCTCCAGCCCAAATGTCAGAAAAGAATTGAGACAGAAACCCTAGTAGGGTTTATCTTGATCCAAAGACATATCTAGAATAAATTCCTAGGAGATGGTTTTTGAATACTTTGAAATTTTATTTTGTTGCTGGGGATTAAACCCAGGCTCTTGCATATACAAGGTGAATACCATCACTGAGCTACATCCCCAGCCTCTGTGTAATTATATTTTAATAGATGTTGCCAAACTGTCCCCCAGAAACACTGCACCTGGTGAGATGACACTTCATAGTGCAGAAAAGAAGGTACTGTTTTTTCATGGCCCCACTAGCTCGTGTATTATGAGGTATTTATGCTTGAACAATTTTTCTCATCAGAAAGCTGTGGAACCAACTCTTTGGTCAGTGAGTCAGGGACTCTGTAGCCTTCTAGGATTGACTGTTTTCTAATTATTTTTATAATACAATTTTCTGGCTGCTGGGTGGTGAAGCAGGTTGACGTTCTTGAGAACTGTGAGTCATTTATGCATGTAAGGGCTTATCATAAGGGACTTGGCTGGCGCCAGGGGAGGACATCCTTTCCCTGGAGCAGGGGCTCATAAGAGAAATAGGGAGCCAGGATCCAGGCATCCTCGTGGGAGTATACTGGGCAGGGAGGTCCCCTGGGAGCAGCCCTAAGCCAAGCACTGCATTCCTGTCTTCTGTGCAGCCCCACCCCCAGCTTCTATCCCAGGGGACTATTGTTTCTCCCTTTTGGTCCTGCAAACAGGGGCATCTTCCTGGAGCCAAGTGGACTGAATCTGGTAAATTCTAGTTCCCAGGCAGCATTGTCAGGTTGTTGGCCCCAGTTCTTGCCTGGCAATATTGTAGGGTATTTCCATGACATTGGTGTAGGCTGGCGCCTGCCTGTTTATTCCTCTACCTTTGGGTACCTCCCAGCTGCTTTCTGGCAGGCTGGCCCCATTGCCTGGAAACCACACCAGGGTAGCTTCAGGGTTCTGGCATTTGCCTTGCACATATGAGTGGTGACACATTCCTACAGTTTCTCTTAGGAACCAAGATAGCCATGAATCCCACTAGCCAAGCCTGCCCTGCACCATCGTCTAGCTCTTAGTCATTGTTACCCAAAGCACTTGTATAACCCAGTGACTCAAGGAAGTTTGCATTTGTCTGGGACCCACCATCACTGTTCCCATCGATCCTCCCAAAAGCTCTTGAAGGTGCCTCCCTTGCCACTCCTGCAGGCAGCTGGCTTGCCTTTGTCTGCCTCTCCCACAGGTTTCTGGCCAGGTTTCATGGTGCTTCCTGCTGTCTTCTCCAGTACCCTGGAGCTTTGCTCTGTACCACCTCTTCGTACCATCAAGCCATGTTCAAGGACTGGGATCCTCTATTTTATTAAGCCTTGGCTTGTGACTATTCTCTGCCTTGACAGTGGGTCCCAGTCTGACCTCATTAGTGGTACCCTGTGGCCAGTTCCAAGCCAAGGATTATTGTGGTGTTTCCTGATCCTTCTCAGGAACTATATGGGGAATGAAGAGGAAAGGGTACCCTGCCTGGCACACATGAGGTTGGTTCCGCTGTATTGGATACACCAATTCTAAAAGAGACGCTTATGTCTCTTTTAGAATTGGTGTATCCATGGGGCTGGGGATGTGGCTCAAGCGGTAGCGCGCTCGCCTGGCATGTGTGCGGCCCGGGTTCGATCCTCAGCACCACATACAAACAAAGATGTTGGGTCCACCGAAAACTAAAAAATAAATATTAAAATTCTTTCTCTCCTCCCTCTCTCTTAAAAAAAAAAAAAAAAAAAAAAAAAGGTGTATCCAAGCCAGGGAAATAACGCCATATTTCGCCATGATGTCTCAGGGTTCCCCTTCTACCCCAACCTGCAGTGCTATAGTGCTAGTTTCTCCCCAGTAATGGTCTCTTTCAAAGTCCAGTCAGTCCCTAACAGACACCTTCTACTCTTCCTTGCCTGTTAGGACTCTCACCCCATGAATTCTCCCTCCTTAGCATTTGCTGTTTATTGAAACTGAGTTCAAGGACTTCTTTGAAAGTTCCATTGACAACTCTCCAGCCAGGGTTTGGAGGATTGTATAGACTCACTGTTCCATACTCTGGCATCAGCAAAGCATCGGGGCATAAACATGTGCCCCTAAGGCAAGATAATTTATTTTACTATTATTATTATTTTGTACCAAGGATTGAACCCAGGGGACACTTAACCACTGAGCCATGTCACCAGCTCATTTTATTTTTTGGGACAAGATCTCTCTAAGTCACTTAGAGTCTCACAAAGTTACTGAGGCTGGCTTTGAACTCTGCATCCTCCTGCCTCAGCCTTCTGAGCTGCTGGAATTACAGGCATGTGCCACTGCTCCCAGCACCTCATTCGTTTTTGATATATGAGAAGTAAAACGTTACAAATGCCACTGAGTTCCCTATGTATCTCCCAGTCTCACCCCTTGTACAAAATCAGGGTCCTGAATTCAGGGTTTATCAATGGGCCGTGTATTGTTATTCTTTGGCTATGTGCCAGAGACATGAAAAGATGTCAAGTTGCAGGAGTCTACTCCATATATGAATGAAATCACACTACACATACCCTTTTGAAAAATTTTTTTCTCAGTTTTATATTTCTGATTCATCCCATTGATAAATAAGGACCAAGTGCATTTATTTTAACTGTTGTGTGATCTTTTGGCGAATCCACTGTAATGCAATTCATTGATTTCTCCTGTTGATGGACATTTAAGTCATTTATTAAGAGAGTACTGCTGTTCTTGTTTCCTTCTATACATGTGGAAAGAGACTTGTTAGGGCACATACCAGGAGGGAGATGTCCTAGTACCTGGCAGCCTTAGGTTACTACATTGTCCAATCAAGTCTTCATGTCTTAAACAGCCCTACCTGAAGAGATCCTGTTACCTGTTTCCTCTTAAGCCTGGGCCATAGTCAAAGACACTGTAATTTTTGCCAGTCGTACAGGCATGGGATAGTACTTCTCTGATACATAAGCATCTCTTTTAGAATTGGTGGATTTATTTTGCATTTTGCCTGGTTACTAGTGCAGACCAGATCATTTCACATTTTTGTTGGGCATTTTGGCTTCCCCCTTTGTGAATTTCTTGCTTCAACTTTGTGACCATTTTTCTCTTTAGCTCAGTGTCTACTTGATTTCTAGGAGTTCTTTATATATTTTTCTAATTAAAAATTATTTTATTCAAGCTGGGTGCAGTGTTGCAAATGCCTGTCATTCCAGTGACTTGGGAGGCTGGGGTAGAGGAATCACAACTGAGTGAGACCCTGTCTCAAAATAAAAAAGTGGGGCTGGGGTGTAGCTCAGGGATAAAATGCTTGCCTAGCATGCCCAAGGCGCTGGGTTTAATCCCAACACCACCAAAATAAATAAATGAAGATAAATATGATAAGGATGAGACCTGATTAAAAAAAATAAAAAGGGCTGGGGATGCAGCTCAGTGGTAGAGCACCTCAGATTCAACCCCTAGTACCCAAAATTTTTTTATTCATTTTGTTTATTTATAGATGTTATTTTTAGAGCAGTTTAAGGTTCACAGAAAATACAAGTGGAAAGTACATAAAGTTCTCACCCCACCCCCTGCCTGGGAACAAATTCCCTCACCATCAACACACCCCACCAAAGGGTACATTTGTTACAACTATGAACCTACATGGACACATCATTACCACTCACTGCAGTAAGTTCATTCTTGGAGGTGTACATTCTATAGGTTTGGAAGAATGTATAATAGCATGTATCCACCATTATAGTATCGTATAGAAAAGCGTTCCTTCCTCCCATCAATCCCTGGCAACTGCTGATCTTTTTTACTGTCTCCATAATTTTGCCTTTTTCATGTCATAGGGTTGGAATTATACATTATGTAACCTTTTCAATCTGGCTTCTTTCCCTTGGCAATAAGCATTTAAGATTCCTCCATGTCTTTTTTTTTAAAACATCACTTAAAAATTTTTGTTCTAATTAGTTATACATGACAGGAGAATGTATCTTGACACATTGTATATAAATGGAGCATAACTTCTCATTCTTCTGGCTGTACATGATACTGAGTCACACCAGAAGTGTAATCATACATGTACATAGGGTAATTTTGTCTGTCTCATTCTACCGTCCTTCCCATTCCCACTGCTCCCCGCCTCATTCCCCTCTGCATAATCCAAAGTTCCTTCATTCTTCCCTTAACCCCCCACCCCCCCACACCTACTATGGATCAGCATCCGCTTATCAGAGAAAACATTTGATCTTTGTTTTTTGGGGGATTGGCTTATTTTACTTAGCATAATATTCTCTAGTTCCATCCATTTACCTACATAATTTCATTCTTCTTTAAGGCTGAGTAATAGTCCATTGTGCACGTGTACCACATTTTCTTTATCCATTTTTTTATACCATATGAATGGCTTTCATGGCTTGGTAGCTCTGTTCTTTAAACAGCACTGAATAATATTGCATTGTATGGCCATACCAGTTTGCTTATCCACTTAGCTACTGAAGAAGACCACCAGGTTGCTTCCAAGTTATGTCAGTTATGAGTAAAGCTGCAGTCAATAGATGTGAGAGGACATAGGTTTTCATCTCAATTGGGTAAACACCAAGGAGCACAAAGGCTTGATCATATATTAAGACCATATTTTTGGGCTGGGGTTGTAGCTCAGTGGTAGAACGCATGCCTCGCATGCATGAGGCACTGGGTTTGATCCTCAGCACCACATAAAAATAAATAAATAAAAGATATTGTACCCATCTACAACTAAATATAAATTTTATATATATATATATATATATATATATATATATATATATATATATGACTATATTTACTTTTCTAAGAAGTACAAAACTTGTAAACTGGTCGGACCATTTTGCATTCCTATCTCAGCCATGATTGGGAAATCCTGTTGTTCCACCTCTTCTACAGCAATAGGTGTTGGTGTCTGCCAGTTATATATTTTCTTTGGTGATATGTCTTGTCAGATCTTTTGCCATTTTTTAATTGGGTTGTTTTCTTATTGTTGAATTATAAGAATTCTTAATAGATTCCGGAATGCAATCCTTTATCAGAATGTCTTTGATAAATATTTTCCCCTACTCTGACTGGCCTTCTCATTCTCTTGACAGTGTCTCTTGCATAGCAGATTTTAATTTTAATCAAGTTTATCTTTTTGATTATTGCTATCATAGGTGTGCCTTTGGCATTTTATTTGAAAGTTATTGCCAATCTCAAGATTACCAATGGTTCTCTCGTTACTTTCTATGAGTGTTTATAGTTTTAGTTTTACATTTTGGTATGTGATCCATTTTTGGTTTATTTTTGTGAAAATGTAAGCTCTGTATCAAATTTTAAAAATATTTTTACATAGATTGGTTTCAGTTGTTCCAACTGAAAAGGTGGGTATTTCCTTTGCTTATATCTCTGGAAGAGAATGTAAGAATTGGAATAATCTCTTCCTCAGATGTTTGGTACAATTCAACCCATCTGAGCCTGCCACTTTCAGTTTTAAAAGGTTATTAGTTACCAGTTCACTTTCTTTGATAATTATATATTTCTTTCCATGTGAATTTTGGCAGGTTGTTTTTTTTTTTTTTTGAGGGATTGTTCCATTTATTCTAGATTATCAAGTTTGTGTGCACAAGATTGTTCATAATATTTCCTTATTAACCTTTTAATGTCCCTTCTTTCATTTCTAATATATGTCCTCTCTCACTATTATCACAATATTTTTAATATTGTGTCTTCTCTTTTTTTCTTATTAAGCCTCATTAGAGGCTTATTGATTTTATTAATCTTTTCAATGAATCAGCTTTTGATTTCATTGATATTTCTCTTGATCTCCTAGGAATTTCCAATGTCATTGATTTCTATTGGAATTTTTATTATATTTATTTTCTCCTGTTTACTTTGGATTTAATTTGCTCTTCAAATTCTTAAGTTTCCTAAGTGGAAATTTATTGATTTTTAGAACTTTCTTCCTGACAAAACAGAATAGAATATACAATCCTTCTCAAGGAATACATTGCCTTGGGCAATGAGTAAATGCTGGGTTGAGTTTACTGGAGGATGCTAACTTTATATTGAATCTTACTTTTTCTAGAGAATTAAGATTTTTATTCTCTGTGGGTAATCTGTAACATGTAAAGTTCTTTGCAACGGATCATCAATACATTTTTCCCCCCAATACTGGGGATTGAACTCAGGGGTGAGCTCAGGTACTGAGCTACATCCTGAGCCCTTGGGTCTTGCAGAGTTGCTCAGGCTGGCTTTGAACTTTGATCCTCCTGCCTATCCTCCTGATTTAACAGGTGTGTGCCACTGTGCCTGGCCAAAGGTACTTTTACATTTCTTCATTTAAAACAGTTGAAGCCATCAGGAGTTGGTGGGGAGCAGGTGTCAGTGGCCCAGATACTCAACCAATAGCCATCAGGCACCTATCTCATCCCCTATTGCTCTGTTACAGCTGCTGCTGTCATCAGTCAGGGCTCCATGCATATCTCTAGAAGCGGAGGAGACCTCTACTCAGATGTCCCAGGTGTCTGACCCTGTCATAAAAGAGAATTTAAAGGCACATAGTACAGTTCAATGGTAGAGTGATTGCCTAGTAAGTACAAGGCCTTAGTTTGATCTCCAACACTTAAAAAAAAATTCTGTTGGCTTTTGACAGTTTACTAATAATGTGTTTCAGTGTCGATCTCTTTGATTTCATCCTATTTGGAGTTATTTGAGCTTTTGAATGTTTATATTCATATCTTTAATCAAGTTTATGAATATTTTGGGGAACATCAGCTTTTCTGGAACAAGTGCATGACTGCCTACCATGAGGTTGTGGGGTCAAGGATGAGAAGTTACTGTTAAGCCAATGCCTAAAATTGACCAACATTAACTGCAGTTGACCATCTACGCCTGCCTGTGGAGTTTCCAAACCTTCAGTATCCTCTAGAGTTCTAGCAGGTTCTGCCAATACAATTGTTGTCTAGGTGGGAAGATGGATTCCTGTTACTTCCTAATCTACCACTTTCCCAGAATCCCGTCTCCTTCTCTCTCTCTCTCTCACACACACACACACACACACACACACACACACAAAGAACCTTAAATGCAAAAACAAAAGTTCTGCATGCTAATGGGATACTCCTTTACTTTTGAAGGATAATTTTGCTGCATACAGGTTTTTCTGTTTTTTTTTTTCATTTTTTTATTTCTTTGGTGTGTACATAATTTTTGTAGATAGCAGAGGCCACCAGGGATCACTGGGAGGTGCCATTGTGCACGGCCATTCAACTGACAGCTACCACTGCTGCCCCAGCACATAGCCAAGTGGCCACACTAGCTCTGCATGATGAGCAAGTAGGGAAGGAATTGGCCAGCTATGCAGCTCCCTTGATTGTGTGGTTGTCCTTGCAGCAACCGCTGATTTAGCCACTGCTGCTCCACTGTTAACACTAATAAGAGCTGGAGCTGATAACACTAAAGGGAACTGTACTTTGCCTTTTCATGATTTCTATCCAAGTTGAGCAAAACAAACAAACGAAAAAACCCTCAGCTGATTGGTAACATCATTAACAACTACTAAGGGAGTATCCTGAACAAGAGGACCAACAACAGTGGTGATTGGCATGTCTTTCGGATAAGTGGCTGCCAGAATCTTTGCTTCTGTCACCTATGAATGGAGGGTTCTGTCTGGCTCTCCCTGTGTAGCTTTCCCCACCCAAAAAACACCACACCCCTTGTTTGTGTCCTCTATTCTTTCATCACCTTTTCTTCCTCTCATTTCTATTGCTCACCATTTCAGTTTCAGTGTTAAATTTGTGTTGCACAGCAGACATCCACAGAGACTCCTGACTAAATTTGGAGGGTGGAAGTTGTAATGAAAACCAGATTGAGAAATGAGCAGATAGTAAAGATAGTTAACACTTTTAGGCTATTTGTTCTAGAAATTTTGAGGTAAGAAAATAACTAAAGACAGGTAACAGCTGAGAAGATTTTCAGAATAGATAGTTGAGTCTTTTTAGAGTCCCTTCAACTTTTTAGAGTCCCTTCAACTGCAAGGGCAGTTGAAAGGGAGTGAATACCCCAAAGGATGGGATAATTGGTTTTAATGTAAAGCAAAGAGAGTCAGACTAGATCTGAAAAGGGACTCTGAGCATTGTGGAAGGCACCAGTTAAAGGAAGGCACCAGTGACCAGTGTCAGGGAGAGATGCTGACAAGCCCAGCAGTCTCCAACCACAGCGGGTCGGTTGTCCACAGAGAATGTAGGAGCAGAGAGGACTGGAGCCAGTGTTGAAGGAGAGCTCCTAAAAAGAGATGAGAGCTAATGAGGGAGAAGGAAGAGAGGATAAGATGGGTGGGAATACTCAGGGAGAGAGTGGTGAGACCCAGTAGCAAGTCAGGTTGGACATGCAAGGACAGGAGTAGGAGAATCAGATGCAGATGTTTCCTGGGACTGTTTGCAGACAAGTGTAAAAGAAAGGATGTGAAAGGACATCTGAAAGGTTGTAGGGAGCCATGGATAGTTTCAAAAAGTATCCATAGCCTGTGGCCAAAGAGTTGTGAGCATGGGCTGCTAGGTAGAATGTGTAGATTTGGTATAGTCTGTCTTATGCAAATATCACTGTATGTTATGGACAGTGAATATGGAGGACAAGAATGGATTGCACACAAGAGCACTAATGAATCAGCCACATGATTCACAGATGGCAGCTCAAAGAATGGCAGATGGGGGAATATATAACTGTTCTTCATGACGCAGTAGAGTAGGAAAACAAGGAAAATGATTAGCTGGGCACAGGAGAAAAGGTGGTCTACTGGGTAAGAAAAATGAAAAAGAGCAGAGCATAGAACTAAGCAGCTAAAAGAGGGGGGATGTTGGGAAGATCAAGGTGGGCACTGCTCCAAAGAAAGTACATCAGGGACCAAGAAGGGGGAGAGCATGGAGAGTACCACTAAACTTGCTTCTCATGTTTTTAACCTTTTGGTAAAGTTGTGTCTTCCAGGTTATAGCAGTTCATGGTCAAACTGATATTTATGCATAGTTTCCCTTTAGCGGGAAGAATCAGGTCCTATAGGTCATGAGAACAGTCAGTGGGAGATTTTTAATGCCTCCAGGGACACATAAGGTCAATACCTGTTGTTACCGGAAGATAGAGACCTTCATCCTGACTCCTTAAGATTAAGGAGAGGGGCTGGGTTGTGGCTCAGTGGTAGAGCATTTGCCTAGGCACTGTGTTCAATTCTCAACACCACATATAAATAAATTAATTAAATAAAGGTACATCAACAACTAAAAAAATGTTAAATTAAAAAAAAAGATTAAGGAGAGCTGGAGTAGTGGTGCAGGCCTGTAACCCCAAGAGCCTGAGGTAGGAGCATTGCAAGTTAAAGGCCAGCCTTGGCAACTTAGTGGGACCCCTTCTCAAAATAAAAGGGCTGGGGATATAGCTCAGTGGTGAAGCCTCCAGTAAGGAGTGGGGGGAAGAAAGGGAGAGATTAAAGAGGATAAAAATCTCCTAAGGGGGAAATGAGATTAGAATACAAAGGGCCTGACCGACCCAAAAGGTGTTTTTCTGTTTTTCTCCTTTGTTTTCAAAGGTTGTTTTTGCAGTTGGCCAAAGCAACCTGGGACCAATAAGAGCAGGCACCACTTGACTGACAGTCCCCACTGTTGCCCCTGGGGATAGCTACATGGCCTCACCAGCTCTGTGGACAAGGTGTAGGTAGGGTAGGAACGGGATCAGGGCACCACTTATGCCACCTTTGCAGCCCCTGTGCCCATCGTGGCTTTCACTGTTTCTACAGCAACCTACTGCTCAGCAGCTGCTGCGCTGGAGGTCATTTCTCTCGCTGCTGTCACTCCAGAAGCCTTGGTCCAGCCTCTGTGGCTGTCATATGGCTGTGGCAACTGCCACTTCAGCTGGAGCCAGTTTAGAGGCATACATGGCACATGGCTGCCATCTTCCCTTTGAACTTGCTGGGAATTTCTCTTCCCCAAACATGAGAGCTGAGTACAGATGGACTTCATACACGTGTAGATCACCATGGTTAGCATTATGGTGCAGATAGTCTGTGGTCACCAGTTGACTGTGCCTGCAGGAGCCACCCTTTTTTTTTTTTTTTTAAAGAGAGAGGAGAGGGGGGAGAGAGAGGGAGAGAGGGAGAGAGGGAGAGAGGGAGAGAGGGAGAGAGGGAGAGAGAGAGAGAGAGAGAGAGAGAGAGAGAGAGAGAGAGAGAGAAATTTATTTATTTATTTATTTTAGTTCTCGGCGGACACAACATCCCCGCTGGTACGTGGTGCTGAGGATGGAACCCGGGCCGCACGCATGCCAGGCGAGCGAGCCACCGCTTGAGCCACATCCCCAGCCCAGGAGCCACCCTTTTGTCTATATAAGCTGTATTCCTGTCCTCAGGGTGCCAGTCTGATGGCTATAATTCTGAGATCAGAGTGCCAGCATGGTCGGGTTCTGATGAGGGCTGCCTTCTTGCTGGGTACTAATCGCCTCACAGGGGTTCCACCTTCATGACTCTGCAAAAAGTCCACCTCTAAATACCATCACATTGTTGTTTGCCCTTCTGCATAAGAATTTCTGGGGGACCTAAAATTCAGTTCATACACTTCTTATGTAGGAATCCTATCTAATAATACACATTCAGTCTTTGCTTCCAATATCCACCTGAGGAGGTGATCCAGTATATTCTTGTTCCTGGTTTGGGAGTAAAAAAAATCCAGCTTACACTGTCTTAAGCAAAAGATGGAATTCATTGGCTCAGAAGCTTTAAAGCAATCTGGTCAACAAAGTACTTGCTATTTCCCAGCTGTTTCCTGTTGATTCACCTATGCTGCCTGGGACACTACTGGCAGCATAAGCTAATGAGGCTGTTCTATCAGCCAGCTGAAAGTGCTTCTCCCCCTCAGGTCAGTGTAAGCCACAGGAGTGAGCTTAACAGGATCCTGTGTATCACCTCCCTGTACCTCCTGAACCAACCCCTTTATGTAATTTCCAGGGAATGTAATTCCTGGTTGCCTGTGTCAAAGACACAAGCCCAGCCTTGAGAATAGGAATTAAGCCCAGGTAAATCAGACTACCTAAACTGAATAGAGGAACGGTGCTTCCCATACAAAGCCTGTGTCCGTGTTATGCAAAGGAGGGGATGTGGGGCAAAGGCATCAAAACAAAACAAAACAAAACAAAAAACAAAACAAACAAACAAAAAACACCCAAACCAAAAAACTGATGTCCCCCATTCCTATGGCTGATACTTTGTGATAAACACTCCTCCTTGGGCGGGGGGCGGGGAGATAAAGATTTAGAATGTTTCCAGCACCACAAAGGTTTCCTCAAGCAAATATTTTAAGACTTAATGTGGTATTGATATGTAGTATGATTCTGACTCCAGCTCTTCTTTCAAGTTTAGGGTCTCCTGGCCTTGTAGGTGTGGGAAGTCAGGCCTTGGTGAACTTTAATGTCTTCTCACTGTTCTGTGCTTGTTCCCTCCACCCCTGTGGGGTCTGTTTACCTCCAGGAGTGGCTATTACTACCATTTCTGAAACTTTCCTGCAGAGGATTCTAAACAGCCTCCCACCTGGCCTCCCCTTTATCCCAAGCTAGAGGAAAAAGAGATGCTTGAAGCTCTTAGATCATTTTCCTGATCTTCTAGCGTCATTTCGCTGTTATTCCCAAAGCCTGGCAGGTTCCCAGAGAGGCTCTCAGTAAGCCATTCTCAAGACTAGGTCTGACGGCCCTATCTTTATGAATCACATATCTGCATTAGGCTCGATTTTCTTCATATACGTCAACCAAAGCAACCTTTAACATTGCAGCAAACCTAATGCAGATCTGAGAATCCTGTTACTATCCACTAAGCTTTAAAAAGAGTTGCAAAAAATGTAAAACACCATCACTCTTCTTTATTTTCGGGATATTAAGTTTATCTACTAATTACATGTAATATGTTCGTTTTTAAATTTAAAAATACGGCTAAACATTTGAGGGGAGTACTGGGGAATTAACCCAGGGGCGCTTTACCACGTATTACATTTTCCCCCTTTTGAGACAGGGTCTCATTAAGTTGCGTAGGCTGTCCTCGAACTTGGGATCCTCCTGCCCCACCTTCCCAAGTCAATGGAACTAGAGGCGTGCGCGACCACGCCGGTCAAACTTCTTGTTTTAATTTAAAATACAGTAATACCGAAAGCTATAACCCATATCAGCAAAAGCCTCTGGCCCCTCAATCACTGCTAGGAGCATCAAGTGATCCTGAGACTGAGGACACGTGAGCCTCACAGCGGCTCTCCGCCCTAGGGAATAAGCCTAGGGCCGCTTTCCTCCGCCTCACCTCTGTCCCTGGAGGCCCGCGGGCAAAAAGCGCCACCAGGGAAGGGGGTGGGGTGTCTCTCGCTCTGCTGGGCCATGTTTTCCCCCTTGGAAAGCGAGGACGACAACGTTTTTACCTCACGGGACCAACGGATGCTCTGCGTCTGGTAATCCCGTGAGGGTGCAAGGGGTCATATTCCATCCTACAGAAGCGAAAAATGAGGCTCAGAGACGCCAAGCACCTTGCTGGGGTCCCACCGTCAAGCGGTCTCGAGCCCCAAGACGCCAAACGCTGAGACACGACACTGCCGAGGGGTCCCGGGCGCCGAGCAGCCGCCGGTCATTCTAGCCAGCCTCACATCCGGCGCTCGGGCCGGAAACCTCCCTTCCGGTTCCCAAGACCGCGCTTCGGAAGTGAGTCACTCTGCCAATACCTAAGATGGCCGTTGGCTCATTCACTGCTGCGGTCAAAGAGGTGAAGTGGGCGGGATCCCGGAAGTTGCCCGGCTTGGTCATGGCAGTCGCCGGGGGCGTGGCTTCCGGCGGCCCGCGCCTACGAGTAGCCGCGGAGGAGTCGACCGCAGGCGGCGGCTGACAGGCGCTCCTCCTCAGACTGCGGCCACTGGAGCCGGGCGAGGTGGGTGGCCCCCAGCTCGCGTCCTCACGTCCCGGACTGCGAGGCTCCAGGGCCGCGCCGGGGCATGGAAGAAGGGAAGATGGACGAGAATGAATGGAGGTACCACGGAGAAGGGAACAAGAGCCTGGTGGTGGCCCACGCGCAGGTGAGCGGCAGTCGGGCGGCGCGGTTCAGGGCCTTACCCGAGGGCCCGGGTTTTTGGGGCATCCCCATATCCGCTAGCATCTCCCCAGTTTGGGTCCTTCATCCCTCTAGCAACTCTTCAGTTCATTCCCGCATACCCACCAGCACCCTCCCTAGTTCGGTCTCCAGTCATCCCCCAGACCCCATGTCGGTCCCTCATCCCTCTGGATCCCGTCTCCGCTTGGTCCCCGGTCCTGCCTCCAGTGCCACTACCGCCGTTGGGCCCCCGTCCCTTTCAGTTTCCCCCTCTTCTCGGTCCCCCATATCCCAAGTATCTCCTAGTCCCCTGCGTGGGTTCTGAGCCCTCCCCCACCACGCCGGTCGCTGCCGAGAGGCCTCACGCAGTGCAGCCTCTGCCCGTGTGCTGGCCTCTGGGTGTAGGCCAAGTCGGGACCAGGCCTGGGCATCACAGTGGGGAAGTGCCTAGGATGCTGTCGCTCCAGGCACGGAGGGAATTCAGCCTCATGAAACGAAGGTACTGCTGTTCTCCCTGCTGCTGTTAATAACGGGGTACTGCCTACAGGTTCGCCTCCGGAGTCTTTTAGAATTTAAAGTTTCCTGATTCAGTGAGTTTCAGAAACTGCAGTGAAGACTTTCAAGGAGGTGGATATAGGAAGAGAAGCCTATGGATTTGTGGCCCAGAATTCTTTGACATCTTCTTTGGTACAACCCGGCAGGAACGTGGTGGGTAGGAGGGAGAAAGATGCCAGGTAGGGAAGATTTAGAGCGGGACTTAGAAGCACAGGGAGCTGGGACCATTCCCAGTTTTGCCACCGTATGGGGAGGCTCAGTGCCTGCATTTGTAAAGTGGAACTAGGAATAGAATTTGCTTTTTGGCATTTCGGGAAAGATCAATTGAGAGGGAGCCAGACAAGTTATGCCTTGCCAGTGATACCTATCAGCCCCTTGGTCAGGTGAAGCAAGCACAACTCAGAGCAGTTAAGGTCCTGCCCCATTACAGCAGCTGTTCAGGAATGGTGCAGGTTCTGGAGTAGGCACCTGGCCCATGATTCTGTCCTTGTATTTTGTTACCCATTAGCATAAGTGGGGAATTAAAGAACTCAGACCACAGGTTCTACTTATGACCTTTAGGTGAGTTAATAATGGACAAGGCTAACCTAAAGCTTCCCCTTCTAATGGAAGCTGATGTATTAAGTTTCAAAAGTAGTGGTAGATGAAGGAGCAAATTCTAGACTTGGAGCAAAAGCACACCCAGGGTAGAAGAACAGAGGCTTCTGTGCAGTTACCTCTGACACTTGGATCTCTCTCCATTGTCCTCAACAGGCACATGTCCACCCCCCCTTCCCTAAGGAGGCATTTTCAAGGTAGCCCAGCTCCTGCCTTTTTGCACAACTTCATTCGTCATGGTTGTGGTTTTTTTTTTTTTTTTTTTACTTTTACCTTTTTAACTTACCTTCAGCCATTAGGCTGTCCTGGACCCATGCTTTCATGCTTTATTTAATTATCATCATCATCGTTATTTATCATTATCATTTTTGCAGTGCTGGGGATGGAACCCAGGGCTTTGAGCATGCTAGGCAAATTCTTAATCACTGAGCTACACCCTAGCCTTAATTTTATTTTATTTATTTATTTCCTAGCCCTTAATTTTAAATCTAAATTTTCTCTCTATGCGCCTTCCTCTTTGGTGAAGAGAGTTTCAGCTCTTCACTTGAAATTGAAGCTTATCAACACAAACCATCTCATAAGAAAATGTTTCTCACGAAGTTAAGGTGGATGATGTTTGTATCTAATGTAGGTAAACTGAATTTGTGCTGTGTTGAGAAGCCTGGAGAAGCCTTTGTGCTTGGCCTGGTTCTCGAGCCTGGCTGCCAGCTCATCCCTGCTGGCATGCTCAGGCTTTGGGCTGAGAAGAGAGTGAACCCTGGAAGGCAGCTTTTCAGGGCCTGTTGTGCCCAAGGAGTGTGTACATGAGTGGTTAGAAAGAAGGTGGGTGAGTGAGAAGAGTGAGAACTGGAGGACTCCCATTCCTGTGAGCATTTAGGCACAAGCACTGCTCTTATTTCTATCTGGGCATAGGTGCAACTGCTTCTCTGCTCAGCTCTCCAGATCAGTATCATCCAATCCAAGAGAGATGGAGGCCTTCACCAAGTCTTTCCAGATAGAGGTTCACTGTCTCTGAGAGGGCACTGACCTTATAAAATCCCATCAATCCTCCCTCTGCAGCACGAGAGCATGATGCACAGTGCAGGTGCAGACAGTCATCTGAGGCCTGACCTGCAAGAGCTGAGGGTCTAGGTGGGGACATCTGCACTGTCATTGGCCAGCAATAGAAGGAATATAGTGATGCTTCTTCTGCCATATGCAAGTGTAAAATGAGAGGAAGACTTCTGTGGTATGCAGGACTTGGGGCCTGGGATTGAGGAACTCAGTGTGGACTGCTGGAGGTGGTGGGGCATGTTCAGGGTGGGCAGGAAAGTGAATGCAGGCCAGCCCATAGAGAGGAGTTGTAACAGCATTCCTGACAGGTGGTAGTCATCTTCCCCATAGCCCCTTCCTTCAGAGGCAGCCCTGTGGCCCAGGTGGTTCCAGTGTTGCCTGTCAGGACATGTTCTTTATTGTTTGGGACAGTTGTGTAGATATCCCTTTCCCAGATACAGCACCTGACTGTCCTCTGATCATCTGGTATGGACCATCTGACGTGCATGCCTCCTGTTAGTCGCCTGGACACTGTCCCCCATTGGTGTCTGGAGCCCTAGGCATGGACCCTGAGGGGACTTCTTGAGCAGGGCATGTTGCATCTGGACATATACTTACCTTGTTGCTGCCTGAGTGCATGGCACTTGAGCTAGCAGCCATATCATAGGTCATCAAAACCTGTGACTATCCTCCATGCTACTGGGCTGGACTTTTGTCCCCAGGTCTCTGCACTTGCTCCTTCACTTTGACCTTATTGGTTTTGAATTACGGCTTGTCCTGTGAAGGTCATTTTATGTCTGGTTTATCCTTCCATCTGTAAAGTATCCAGGGCACTTGGCCTCTGGGTCATTCAGGCCTTGGTATGCAGGGGCAGACAGTGTGCACTTGTCATGACACTAAGCTGTCATGTTTTCCTTCTTGTTGACAAAGGTAACCTGAAGGATTTTGCTCTCCATTGACCTGCCAACAAAGAACATTTATCAAACTTGTGTAGAGAACTGTTCATTTCCAGTCATTCCGGTTTTGTAGCCTTTCTCAGATTCTGAGGAGAGCTTCACATCATTTCTGCAAATTGGTTGGTGCTTGTGGTGTTTGTCTGGGCTTTGCAGGTGTGAAGGTCAAGCAGTCAGGGGTGAGGGGCCATCTCATTGTTTCTCTTCTCATCTTCTGTTTTAGGATATCTGGTTTTCAGATTTTTTACTTTCAATATAGCAGTATTTTATATATATATATATATATATATATATATATATATATATATATAATGTAAACAATTTAAATGGCTATTTTACAGAGACTGCATTAGGTAAATTATGCTGTATTCCATGTAATTTGGGTAAATGTTTACAATGTTAAAAGGAAAAAGGTTACAAAAGATATATAGTGTGGTGTGGTTTTAAGTATATATGTGGGAGGAAATACATCAAAATGTTACAGGTAGTTACCACTTTGTGACCATATCAAGATTTATTTTTACCTCCTTTTTTTTTTTAAGTGGGGTTTCACTATGTTGCCCATGATGGGCTAGAATGCCCTGACACAAGCAGTCCTACCTAAGTCTCTTTTGAGTGGCTGGAGCTATAGGTATGCATAACACTACACCCAGCTCCTTATTAATTTTTAAAAATATATTCTACATTTTCTACAATGAATACGCATTGTAATCAAGAAAAGGGGCTGGGAGTGTAGCTCAGTGGTAGAATGTACATTTAGCTTGCTTGAGGTCCTGGGTTTGAATCCCTACCATTAAAAAAAAAAAAAATCAGGAAAAAGGATTTCTAAATGGTTTATAGTCTTTGATCTAATTTCTGTTCAAGTTTTTTTTTTTTTTTTTTTTTTTTTTGAATACCAGGTATTGAGCCAAGAGGTGCTTAACTACTGAGCCACATCCTCGGCTCTTTTTATTTATTTATTTATTTTTGAGACAGGGCCTTGCTAAGTTGCCTGGGACCTCTCTAACTTGATGAGGCTAGCTTTGAACTCATGATCCTCCTGCGTCAGCTTCCCAAGCTGCTGGGATTATAGATGTGCGCCACAGTGCCCAGCTTTGTTCATGTATTCTTGTATTCTTGAAAAGGAGATAATTAGAAATGAAAATAAAGATTTTTGTACTAAAAGATATTCATTACAGAATTATTTATCGTAGCTTAGGTGGAAAGCAGTTGTTCAGTGCTATAGGAATGTTGTTAATCACACTTTTTCTGGAGATGCTGGAAGCCCATAAGTGTTGATATTCTTTGTTTTTTCGCAACCATATGGCATATCCCTAAGCTCTGGGCTCTTGTTGAAATAGTCAACATTTTCTTGCCACTAGCGTCTTTAAAAAAAAAAAAAAAACAAACCTCTGCATTTAAGGTTTTCATTGGCGTTCTTATAGGCTGCTGCTGCTGATATGACTTCTTTCTGTCTTTCTGTCTTTCTTTCTTTGTCTTTCTGTCTCCCTCCCTCCCTCCCTCCCTTCCTTCCTTCCTTCCTTCCTTCCCTTTCTTTCTGTCTTGTACTGGGGATTGAAGTCAGGGGCACTAGACTGAGCCATATCCCCAGCCCTATTTTGTATTTTATTTAGAGACAGGGTCTCACTGAGTTGTTTGCTTTTGCTGACGCTGGTTTTGAACTCTGGATCTTCCTGCCTCCGCCTCCCTAGCCACTGCGATTTCAGGTGTGTGCCACTGTGCCCAGTAATATGGCTTCTTTCTTGGTGAGGTTTGTTCTTTTTTTGTCCCACTCTAGCTTATTGCTGAGCTCTGCATGTGACCCCACTTTATTTATACCTTAATTTATATTTTTCATTGCATGGTTACGATTTTTTTTTTTTTTTTAATTCTCTTTGGTGGTTTTTAGCGCTGTGCCTCACTAGTATGTGAAGGTGTTCATCTGTCTGGTTTTACGTCTTCCCAGGTGACATGGCCACTTTTTCCTCCACTTTGGTCAGAACTCAGTTGGAGATGGAGCTCCCCAGTGACTTTCTTTTGAGAGCTGCAACACAGGAAGGTGAGGGAGGCCTTGCTGCATCTAGAGAGCAAGGTTGCACTTCACTGGGCCTGCTTCATGGCTATTGTGCAGCTCAGGCAGGCAGTCCCAGGGCCCCCATACTTGCTGTGCTTCTTTGGTTATGTGTTGCCATGAGTCATGCCTTCTCTTCACACGTGTTCAGATTTGCCATCCTTTAGGTATCACCAGGCTGTCCCAGTTTGTCCCTTCAGGTCTTCCCGTTTTCTCAGTTATATCATCAGTGTGGCACATTCTTTTTTTTGTGTGTGTGGGTTAGTACCTCCCCCGTGGTTTACACCTGCATCCTCTTCAGTCCATTAAGGATGACCAAGAGGTCAAGCTGGAGCTGAAAGAGCTTGGGAAGGAGGTATCTTGCCCAGGTTGGACAAGGTTCCTGTGTCAGCTTCCTGGCTTTCCTGCATGCCTGCAGAACAGTGGGCTCCCTCCCATATTACAGCTTTGCAGGCACCTTCCTTTACCACAGCTTCATTCTCTGTTGGTTTGCTTTATGGTTTTTCTCTGAGGTTGAGTTCACCCTGAGGCTGAATTGTACCAGTGGGAGCACCTAGTGGAGCCCAGCCCTGGCAGCCCTGCTTCTTGGACTGCTGAGTCCTGGGGCCCTGGGGATGTGTTTCTGGTTGTATTGCAGAAGTCAGTGACTTGGCATCTTCTGCTCCTGGTGATTGGCAGACCTGGGTGGTGTTGTCTGATGGAACAGAGCAGGGCAGGATGAAGAAGGGCTGTAGGGGGCCCTCCCCACTAGATGCACTTTTGGGTCCACCATGGTTCCTGCCTAGGAGTCATCTGCATCGATTGGGAAAAGCTGGCAGAGTGCTGTTTCTGGCCACATTCTGAGGGGTGACACCTATGCTATTGTGTTTTTTTGTCTCCCTTTGAAAGTAGCCTAATCTCAGCTTCCCAGGGTCTTTCAGGTCACCTTCCTAGGTTATCTCATCACTATGATGGAATAACCAACTTGTGAAAGGACAGGGGACTTTGGTATGATTGACTTAGAGGGTGACTCCCATCCCACACCTTAAGAGTGCCTTGTAGGTGATGAGACAGCCTTTTCCTGTTCATCTTTATGGAGGGTCTCTCCATAACAGGGGACCATAAACCTTGTTATGGTTTAGATCTTAAATGTTCCCCAAAGACCTATGTGTTGAAGGCCTGGACCCCAGCCTGTGGTGGTATTATAAGGTGGTAGAACCTTTAGAACCTTACACTACTCTAGTCTAGTAGAAGGAAGCTAGATTGTTGGGGACAATATTTCCTATGCAGGGGATATTGGGCCCTCCATCCCTTTCTGTAGTTTTCTGTTTTCTGACTGCTATGAAGTGAACAGCTTTATTCTACCATGTGCTGCCTCCACAATGTGCTACCTTTTCAGACCTGAATGCCCTTGAACTGAATTACCACAGACCAAAACCTCTGAACCTATGAGTCAAAATAAATCTTTTCCTCTTTTTAAGTTGATTTCCTGAGGAACTTTGTCATAGTGAAGAAGGCTGACTGGCAAATATTCTCTGTCTTCACACTGGCAGGTGTTCATTTTAATGTATTGGTTCACTGTAGGCTTTTTAAAAATAATTTATTGTGGTAAGAAAACAACATGATATCTACTTTTCTATTTAATGTTTAAGAGTAGAATATAATGTCATTAATAGGTATGCTTTATATAGCAGATCTCTAGAATTTATCTTGCTTGACTACAACTTTATGTCCATTTATTAGTAATGCCACGTTTTCCCCTCACTTCTCTATTCTCTAATAACCACCAGTGATTCTACTCTACAGATCCATGAATTTGTCTATATTAGAGATCTTCATAGCTGAGTAATCATGCAGTGTTTGTCCTTCTGTTTGTCTTAGCACAGTATCCTCAAGTTTCATCCATGTTGTATCACACTGCAGAAGTTCTCTATTTTTTTTAGGGTGAATAATATTTTATGATGTGCATATTTGTTGTATGCATTTTCTTTTATCCACTCATCCTCCATGGATGTTTAGCTTGTTTACACGTCTTTATCACTATGACTAGTGTTATAATGAACATGAGAGTACAAATATCTCTTCCAGATCCTGATTTCCATTCTTTGGGATAGACAACAGAGTCTGGTTTCAGAGATTCATTCCATGGTTGGCTGAATTCACTGCTTTTGGCCTGAGGTGAAGCTGATCATCATGGCAGTAAGACATGTTGTAGGAAATTTGTTTTCACCTTATGGTAACCATGAAGAGGAGGGAGAGTGAGCTCTCTGTGGCCTTTCATTTTTATTTATTACTAATCATTATTTCTTCCCTCTTCAGAAAATATATAGTATTAGAAGGAAGAAAGTAAAAATCACTCCACATTTCCCACCTAGATACTAGCTTTTATTATACTTTGGTGCACTTCCTTCCAGTCTTTACCTAGTTTTATGCCTTTTTTGGGTAGTTAGAAATCTGTCAATTTTCAGTTCTGGATTCCTCCAGGTGAGGGTGCCTCTTGGTGTCATTCTGTTAATGAGAACTGATATCTGGTTGATTTTTTTTTTTTTTTTTTTTTTTCACCTAATTTCTGCCATCAGCCTGCATGAGTGTCACCAGGCTCTGTCACCACCTGCCTAATGGCCTCTACCTGGCATAGCCAGGGGATCTCCCACCTCCAGCTGGTCCCCCCTGCTCAGGCCTCTTGTGAGGGTCAGTTGGCACCGGCTGTGCGGGATAGGCTAGCTTAGTGTGTTTGAGTGTTGGTATTGATCAAGATTGGCATTTTAAGCTGATTCTGCAGTTTCCTTGGGGATGTTGGTCAGGTTTCTGGTGACATTTTTGGATGATAAGTGGGTAGGTGGAGAGAGCTTAGTTACCTTGAAATGGACACATGACTACATTCAGACTTTGTTGGTGTCGGTTCTGGCTCTTTGAGAGGAAGGGAATGACCTCTAACAGGGAGGTGGAGCCATGGTGCATGGATGGGGTGGCCGAGGACACACTGGGGTGGCTCCAGAAGGGGTGCTGGCAGGCCTCTTTGCTGCACAGGGCTGGCAAGGCCTGTGCCACATCCTCTGCCAGGGGCTAGCTCTCCAGCCAGTGCACACGCCCCGCCCCCAAACTGGCAACTCAGCAGCCACAGGGATCCTGACAGTTGGAAGGACATGTAGGGTTCCTTTGGGGTTCGGGCCGCCATCCAAGCCCTGTTTCACCCTGCATGACCTTGATCTTGGGGATCCAGCCTTGATCTCTGGGCTTCCCTCCAGGCTGAAGCTGGGCTACTTTATGTGTATGTATTAATGCAAAGGAAGTTTATAATTTCCATTTGTAAATAAACAGAAAAGACTAGCTTTTCCTGCCTTTACCAGGAACATATTGATCAGAAACTTTGGAAATCTGAATCTGCATTAATAGGCAAGTGTTGCCAGGTATGATGAGGCATGGGTGTAATCACAGTGACTATGAAGTTGAGGCAGGAGGATGACAAGTTTGAGGCCAGCCTTATCAACTTAGTGAGGCCCTGTCTCAAAAAATGAAAAGGGTTCGGGATGTGACTCAGTGGTAAAGCACCCTTGAGTTTAATACCCAGTACAAAAAAGATAAAGATAAAAGATGGCCAGATGCCTCCAGGTGAGGGGGTTCCTGTGTTCCTCATAGTTGGAATTTCATGGGGCTTTGAACTCCTTTCTCTGAGGCTGTAGTGGAGAGTTCTGTGAAGAAAAAGCTCACATGACTTGCCTTGCATTGCTTTTCTTAAGACTGCTTGGCTATAAAAATCTGGTTTTTAGCTCATTAGGCCCCTGGAAAGTTGAGAGAGACTCTGTTTTCCTCTAGATAAAGCAGAACTCTGTGGGTGGCAGGGATGGCCCTGTTGGAAGCACAGAGGAGAGCTTGCATTGTGGATGGGCCAGGGCAGTGTGGGTTAATCTGTTGATCAGGGCATGAGTATGATTTCTTATTACATTTTCCAGCATGATCAGGCTTACCCTGGGAAACTTAACTCACTTTACTCATTAACATACGTTTGTAGTGTGAAATACTTACTGTTAGTGGCAGCATTCTTATTGTATTTGGTGTCTAATTGTGGGAGGGATTGATCAGACAGGCCCTTGAACAGAACAGCCTATTGTGTCTAGATGAGGAGTGAATAACTGTTAAGGAGAGTGAGTTTCTGAAAAGTTGTCAGGAGTTTAGATTTCTGTGTATCAACTTCTGATACACTTTCTATGAAAGCGTGTTAGCCAGTTGATTTCCAGTACTGATTGTTGATGCCTGCCTTGACAGTTTAAGTATGTATGCCATAGACTTCAGCCCTCCTATTGCAGTTGGTGTTGAAGGAGGGCACATTTATTCAGTGGATTCACAACAAGCCTGGTATATGGCACCAACTGGGAATGAGAGCTCACTAAGGGGTGCTGGGGAAGCTGGGTGTGGTGGCACACATGCCTGTAATTTCAGCTATGTAGGAGACTGAGGCAGGAGGATCACAAGTTTGAGGGCAGCAACTTAGCAAGAGACCCTGTCTCAAAAAAAAAAAAAAAAAAAAAAAGGTGTGGGGGGACTGGGGATGTAGCTCAGAGGGAGCATCCCTGGATTCAATCTCCAGTCTGCCCGAAAAAGAAGAAAAGAGGGGGGATTGGTGGTGCTGTAGAAGCCAGCACCTATGCCTGTAGTCTACACATTGTCTTAGCTGCTCAGGAGGCTGAGGTTGGATTTGAATTCAGGAAGTTCAAGGCCAGCCTTGGCAACATAGTAAGATCCTGTCGCTTAAAAAATATATAAATATAAATAAATTTAAAAAGTTACATATATGTTTGTGTGTGTGTATATAGATAGATAGATAGATATAGGTGTAGATATAGGTATAAAAGGAAGAGAGGAACTCGTGGACCAAGAGGTCCCAACCAGGACAGATGGGTTTTAGGAGGAACAGTGTTTCTGAGTGGGCATTCCCCAGGACTGAGGGCTGATTTCCTTTCTGTTGGGCCTTATTGCTCCTTCGGCATCTTCTAGAAAGCTGTGCTCTCTAAGCATTCTCCAATGTGCCCTGCCTACTCTTGCCCCTGCCAGGTTCATGGGTGCTACCCAGGACTCCTGCCAGTCACCACCTCCCACTCCTCTGCAGGTGAAGCCTGCCCCAGGCACACTCTTTCCCATGTAGAATATGTGTTCTTATTCTGTGTACTATGAACATTAAAACATTTTGGAATATTCCAGTAAACATAAAAAAAAAAATTGTGGTCATGACCTGATACTGTTAAACTTGTGTTGAACATCTTTTCAGACCTTTTCATACCAACAGATCATGTATTTGTTACTTCAAAGTTTTTATTTTGAAAACCTAACATTGGAGTGTAACATACCTGTAAGAAAAGTGCTGAGGTTATGAATTTCATTTAATTGTCATAAAGTAACAAAATCTCATTACCATTCCCTTCTGGAACCTTCCTTGGGGGCATTTCCACCTACCTGAGGAGTGGACACCAGGGGTTGATCTTGCCTCTTTTTTAAAATTCATATAGGTAGGATTATTTGTAGATAGGTGTATATGTATATATATATAGAGAGAGAATTTTTATGAAAGTGGGCTGATGCTTTGTATGTAGCAGTATATGATGACTGCATGTCTGTCTTTAAATACTGACACCTTATTTTCTTGTAAATGACTGGATGGTATTCCATGGTTTGTGGTGTGTCCCCACTATTGGTGAGCAATTAGATTGTTTATACTTGGAATTATAAACTGCTTTTATACAAAGTAGCTAAAAATCACTTGAACTCCTTTAGTTATTTCCATAAGGTAAATGAGTAGGAATGGACAGGCTTGGTCAAAGGCAGTTTTTCCTGGCTTCCCTGCTACCCACATGCCCTGGAAGTGGCTTCACTCTAGTGTCCCTTCTCTGGGTCCTTCCTGGCAGCCTCAGTCCCGGGACCTCCTTGCTTTCTGGCCCCTTCTCAGCTACTGACTCCTGTGCCTGGGTGTCAGGCGAGTACTAATCAGACTGTTTTATTTTCCAACAGCGTTGTGTAGTGCTGCGTTTCCTGAAGTTTCCTCCAAATAGGAAGAAGGTAAGATTGGTGGGTGGGCCACCCTGTCATTCCAACTGTTATTTAAGAAGAATTGGGGGCCAGGTGCAGTGGTGCATGCCTATAATCCCAGCACTTCGGAGGCTGAGGCAGGAGGATAAGTGCCCCTGGGTTCAATCCCTGATACAAAAAAAAAAAAAAAAAAAAGACTTGGTTTTTTCCTTGCTGCAGAAACATTAATGCTATTTGCAGAAATTTTAAACACAGCAGAAGCATCCAGTGGAATGTGGAAAGGGGTGGGCGCTCATTCCTGATATGAGAACTGCCAGGCCCCAGCACTTTGACCCATGTTTCACCATGTGTCACCATGACAGGGTCTGTGTATTGCTGAGCAGGACCTGCCCTGGCCTGGCCTCTGTGTCCTGCTTGAGGGCCCCGTTTGGGGTGAGGAACCTAGGACCAGGTCTCAGCTTTGCATTGCCCAGTCCCTTGGTACCCTTGCTCCAGTTTACCCATCTGTGGTTAATTGTATCTGTGAGCACAGTACTGACACTTGGTGGCCAGTCTGTGTTGAAGTGGCTCTGGGCAAGGTCTGGTGGATAATTAAGCTTCTTTTGACCGAGTCTTCCTAATACAGTGTCATAGACCCCCAGAAAACTTCTGCCGCCCCGTGCTCAGCTGTCTAACTCCCGGTATATGTGAGTCTCAGGTGTTCACAGGTGCTTACTATACAGTGGAGGCTCCTGTGTCCATGGTCCTTTCTCTGCTTCCAGCACATCCTCTGAGGGAGAGGCTGAGACACTCATCTGGCTTGTTCTACCCATGAGGCCCCCTGGGTGGGTCTGATCCTTCTGTGAGGGTGGGTACCCCACAGTGTGGCAGGTGGAGTGCTTTTGAGGTGGCGCTAGCCATGTCGAATGTGTAGGATTGATGTGTCACCATCTCACTAGGGCAGTGGGTTGAGTGTCTGTGGGCAGAGGTCATAGAAAGCTGGGGCCCATTGGTGGGTGGAGGTGGCAGCACACACAGGTGCCTCACAGGGTTGGTTTCACAGGGGAGGAAGGAACTGGAGTGTCATTGGCAGGTGGGGCTGCAGTGAGAGTGGAGTGGAATGAGCAGCCGAGGCGCCCAGAGGGGCCCCAGCGTCCCGGGCTCCTTGCCTCAGCTGCTGAAGAGAAATGACCCAAAGGATTCTGTTTCAGTAGATATGTCCCAGAGGTGGCTCCATCCTCTGTTCTGTCTATCCCCTGTCCATTGACTGCACTGCCCAAAGCCACCTGAGGCAGCACATTCTAGTCGGCGTTTTCTCCACATGTTTTGCAGCACAACAGGTGGCTAAAGACTGTGGCCTGGATGCAGCCATTGTGACAGGGTCTTAGGGATTTTGGTGTCCCCCCAACTTTGGTGGGTTCTGCCCAGAGGTCCATCTTGAGGCCATCTTAAACTTGTCTCTTACAGACCTCAGAAGAGATATTTCAGCACCTACAGAACATAGTGGACTTTGGCAAAAATGTCATGAAAGAATTTTTTGGGGAGAACTATGTTCACTGTGGGGTAAGTGACTTTTGTTCATGTCTTAATCCATGGGTGGGTTCTGTGTGAACAATAATAGCATCTCGATTTTCCTTTGGAACTTGGTGCTTTTGAAAACCCTGTATATTCAGAGTCTCCAGGCGCTTTTCCTTCCTGTGCTGTGAGGCAGCTCAGCAGATGCTGAGGACCATGAGGTTCAGAGAGAAGCCTGCTACCTCTCCTGGCCCTCCTGCTTGGTGAGGGCTTTTGAATGAGTGTCGGCTGTCCTTAAGCTCAAAGGACAACTTCCAGTAGGTTAAGAAGCAAAGGGAGCCCCTTCCCTGTCCCTGGCTGGGGCTGCCTGTCCTCATGGAGAGCACATGGGTGTGAGGTTGGAGGCAAGTCCTGCTCTCCACACCCACCAAGGGCTCCAGTTGCCCAGTATAATTTTAAAACCTGGGTCTAGAGGAACAGCTCTGAGAACCCTTAGCACTGCTGTGTGTGCGGGAGCCGCCCGCTGCTTACCTAAGGTCAGTGGGGACAGGAGACACCCTGACCCACCTGTCTGACCTGTACTGTTCTCTGAGCAGAGCCTCAGGCCTGGGCCCATGAAAGTGTCCTCAGTTCTGCCTTAGTTGTTCCCTGGAGACTTGCCTTCTGTGGCCTATTTCCCACACTGTAGTCTTGTTGGACATCTGGAGGTCATGGGTGCTGCTTTAGGAAGAGTCGTGAGGTTCTTCCACACTGTGCCCCTTGGATGGTGTCTGTGCCGACCATTCTCCTTGAGGAGAGAATGTTTGCAGAAGTGCTGGAAGTGCTGCTGCCCATACTCTGGCTCCTGTGCTGAGTGGGAGTGTTTCTGGTCCTGTGGGTTTCAGATCTCTTTCTGGGAGGGTGGAGGACATGGGCAGCGATGGTGTTTACTGGCTGGGATAATTGGATGTGGGAGTGCAAGGGATGGTGACCTGTGGGGTGGTGGTAGGGACTCCTTTGAGGTAGGGGACAGGGTCAGAGTTGTCTGCAGCAGTGGCTCTGGGTTTGGTTCTGTTTGTCTTTGATGTGCAAGGTCATAGTAGAGTAATTTGCAGTGTGGCAGCCCAGCCCACAAGGTCGCCTGCTATGTATCGCCTCCACATTAAGACACCTGCCAGAGTCAGCTTGCTTTTCCTCAGGTGAGCAGGTGCTGGCAGGATGCTTGCAGTGTGGGCCTGATCAGCTTCTCCAGGCAGACGTGTTCCCCAGGTGACAGCATCATTAGGGCTGCAGGGCCACACCTGCCCCAGTAGCAAGGGTGGATGTGTCAGCAAGTTAGGTGAGTGAAGCCCTTGAGAGGACATTTGCATCTTGTTTGCCCTGAGACAAGACATAATAGCCCCTGTGCCAAGGCTGTGGGAGACAGTGACCGCCACACCCTGACCCCAGGCCTGCTGAGGGAGCGTGATGTGAGTCTAGGCATCTTCAGGGACCTGGAGAGCTTAAGGAACTCCCCCTCAGTCCTCCAGCCACTGCTCTTAAGTACTGTAGAGGTCTACAATTTTACAAGTTCTGCCTCTGTTCTTTTTTTATCTTTTGTAGTTGTAGATGGACAGAATGCTTTTGAATATTTTTATGTGGTACTAAGGATTGAACCCTGTGCCTAATATGTTCTAGGCAAGTGCTGTGCCACTGAGCTACAGCCTCAGCCTCTCCACCTCTCTTCTGACCAGATCTACATGAGGTTGGATGCTACTGGGGTGGCCTTGACTCCCTGTTTGATCCTCGGCATGCCGATGTGTTGGCCAGATTGGGATATGTCCTTCTGAGCAGTATCCCTTTGTCCCTTCAAGGAAGGTACCACATCTGGAGGTCCTCACTCCGTGTCAGTGGCATGTCTCCAAGAGGGGCATTCTGTGGATGTTAACTTTGGCTCTTTGCAGGCTAGTGCCACACACAGGGACTGCTTGTCACTGGGCTCATGTGGTTGGTTAGATGGCAATGCTATGTAACTTCAAAGGGGCTGCCTACTATAGACATTTCATCTTGACTTAAAACATAGACATCCACATCATAAAATCAATAATTTAATGTTGTATAGAAGGAACCCAGGTCAGCTCTTCACTGGGTGGCTGTGGATTCATTTGGGCGGGAGGCAGAGGGTGGCCTAGAAGGTCTCTGTGTGTCTGGCCCGAGACCTGGGTGCTTGCTGTGTCTCCCCTGGTGTGCTTGGTGGTGTGGGACTAAGGTGTTTCTGGGATGCAGGATCATCATGCAGTTCTTATCATCATTGTTACACAGCTTAGAGACAGGCACCTGTGCTTTTGTAATTGTGATTTCTTTAAAGCAGAATAAGAACTGGGACTTTAGTGAGATAACCCAGGTTTTGAGTTTTCACACTTTTGTGTTTCCCACTGTTTTACCTTACCTGATTCAGTACTTGGTATTTTAGTACCTCACCTGTTGTCAGCTTATATCAAGTGTAGGTAATGAAATCACAGGTGAAACTGGCCCAGCAGGCTGGGGAACTGATGTTTGGGCCAGGGCATGCCAGGCCTGAATGGAGAAGCTGGTCTCCTCATGGGCAGGATCCTAGCATTTTTGTTATAGGCAGGTCTCCTGCGTCCCTTTGGGACAATTCAGCCACCCTGAAAACACAAAAGGAAAGGAAAGATGGTGAGCAATGAGGCCTCAGCTGAATCCCTTTCACCTGGGATCTAGTTTCACTCAGCAGAGAAGCAGCTGAGTGGAGAGAAGTGCTGGGCAGCAGCTCTGTGGGTCCCCTGTGGCTGCGAGTCCCCTGGTGTGCAGGCGTCTCCCCTGACACTGATCATCAGACTGGCGCTGCTGCTTAGGTGGAAGCATGAAATGCTCAGGTTGTGTGAGGGCTCTGCAAGGGTCTTCCTTGTGGCCTGAGAACTGCTGCAGGCTCTGTTCTGTGTCTGCAGATGCTGTGAGGATTGGGGACTGCAGGAGGAGCTCTGTGGTGGGAGACTGGTGGTGTGAATGGCCACTGGCCACTCTGAGAGCCAGCCACCCTTAGTACACTGAAACGTTGGCATCTGTTTAACCTGGATTGGTTCTGGAAATAGACCAGCTTTATCACCAAGACCTATAATGAGTTTAAGCTGTAAATTTTTTTTATTGTGATAGAATGGTTCATTTCACATTGTGTGTATGTTAACCCTGTTTAGATGCACTGCTATTCTGTGGCATCAGCTATCTTGTCATTGTGCAATTGCTCTGTTTTGTTTATTCTTACAGGAAGTTGTTCAGCTGCCTTTAGAGTTTGTGAAACAACTGTGTTTAAAGATACAGTCTGAAAGACCAGGTAAGGATGTCCTAGTTTAGGAATATTGTTTGTGATTTAAAAAATATCACTTCAGAAGTGTTTGACATGATCCCCTGGCAGCAGTTCTTTTTCCAGAAACTTCATCATCTCCACACATGCTTACCCTGGCCCCATGCCTATCTTTCTTGCACTTGCTGGTGGCCTTATGGGAAAGACCCAAATTAAAGCTTTTTTCCCCCATAGTCACTGTCAAAGACATAAAGTTCATGTGCAAAGCATGGAAATATCTCTTCCTAGAGCACAGCCAACCAGTGAGAGGACGGAATTGGCCACCATAGAATTCCTTCCTAATTTGATTTGGAAAATGGAAGCCAGTAGTGCTCTGGGCCTGGGGTCTGGCTGTGGCAGGGAGGAGCAGGCTTTGTGCTGGAGGGGAGCCTGAGGTGGTTGTTGGCACAGGACAGTGTCTGGGTTCCCAGTCTTCATCTCCACCAAGGTGGGTAGAGGCTGGCTCCAGGGTTTTGCCTCCAGTTGCTTGTGCTGCTCAGCATTCCTACTTCATGTTATAATCATAGTTGAGGCTTTATTGCACAGTGGTAAGAACTGCTGTCCCTCATAGCAACCACTTGGAATGAGGCTTGCTATATGAAAGAAAGGACGCCTACCCCAGGGGCCTGGAGCCCAGTGCTCTTTGGCTCTATCCACACTAGCTTCCAGCAGAGTCCTGTGAGGCAGAATGGGAGCACCATGTGTTGGGAAGGGCCCAGGCTTGAGAGGAAGAGGGGCTGCAGACTCCTTCCTCTCTGAGTTCCTGGGCTTAGGGAGCCATGGAAATTGGGGGCCACTCTCAAGGCGAACCTTGCTTCTAACAGTTGCACGTTTAGGGTCCTTCAAAGCCATTCTTAGGGTTGATAATTGGCTAGAAGGACCCCAGGTCTCACTGTTACATTCATGGTTATGGTTTATTACAGTGGAAGGATAAAGACAAAATCAACCAAGTTAAGAGTACAGAGACAGGTTGGAGAAAGTTCCACAGGGCACATGGGCAGCACCTATTCTCTTCGTGAGGATGTGTTAGTGCCCCATGTGATGCCACTGGGAAAGCTCACAGCCTCAGTGTCCAAGGCCCTTACTGAGGTTCAGAGGCATGTGGCCCAAGGCCTGCCATGAACCACTTTGTTACTGTCATGCATCCCAGAGCACCCAGGTAAAGGTGAACTTCTCTCTGGGCTCTAAGTGACTTTGGAGCCAGCATGATGGTGGGCTGGTTTTGGGTGAGGTTGACCCTCCCCCATAGGATTCTTTTCAGTGCCTTGAGGTTAACTGTCTCTCCTGCTGACCTTCAGATGTCACTCTTGCTGTCTTCCAGAGTCTCGTTGTGACAAGGACCTGGACACTCTCAGTGGTTACGCTATGTGCCTTCCCAACTTAACCAGACTTCAAACCTACCGCTTTGCAGAGCACCGACCAATTCTGTGTGTAGAGATCAAGGTGAACTCAGGGAGAAGACTGATTGGGCAAGGGGAATATTGGTCTCAGACTGTGAGGCCATGAGGTGTCTGCCTCAAGTACGTGTATGGCCCCTCAGCAGGAACTTGGTCTGCTTCTCTGTCCTTCCAGAGCCACTTACTACATTCCACATCTCCCCCAGTGAGAATGCCAGTCATGGATCTCTCCTGCAGCTCCCAGAGCCCAGGTTTAGGCTCCTTCCTGGGTGTTGACAATGCCCTGGACTGGGGCAAGCCCACATCGAGGTTCACCAGGGGAAAGCAGGTCAGGTCATCCTACACACATCATTTCCAGGGATGCCCTTTAGACTGGACACTGTCTAATTCCAGAACATTTTCATCACTTCACCTGCACAGGAAGGACTTTCCCACAGGCACAGTGGCTGGTGTGTCATGATTAGGAATCCTGAACTTTTAGTGGGGGGAAGGCAGTGGATGCTGGAGAAGGGCCAGGGCCCCCTTGCTTTGCCGTGTTGAGAGTGGCTGCCTAAGCCTCCCAGGAAGTTTTTTTTTTTTTTTTTTTTTTTTTTTAATTTATTTTTTAGTTCTCGGCGGACACAACATCTTTGTTTGTATGTGGTGCTGAGGATCGAACCCGGGCCGCACGCATGCCAGGCGAGCACGCTACCGCTTGAGCCACATTCCCCAGCCCCAGGAAGTTTTTTTTTTTAACATCTGTCTATTACCTCTCTCCATCCTTCCTACTTCTGAGGCAGTGATCTCTGGGTTATGCCCTTGGCCTGAGCACTTGATCCTCAGCCAAATTCTCTAGCACCCAACTCTGAGCACAGGCCTTCTGTGTTGCTTGTGCTCAGAGGACACAGGTTTTAGAAGGCAGCTGGATTCCCTGATATTCTGGGAGCTACCAACTATCAGTTGGACGCCTTTAGGCCACAGACTGGTGTCAGCAGGAACAATGGTTATGCTCCTTGGAGCTGGGAGTTTGGGTCCATCTCTACGCCTTCTCATCTGCATTCCATAAAGAAAGCACAAAGCTGCTCTGTGTTGTGCTCTTGTTCAGCCAGTACAGAGCCAATGTTCCCTGTGGGAAATGCTAGCCTTGGGTCCTCTGGAGGCCAAGAGAAATTTGTATGATGTGACAGGGAAGTGTTGATCCCTCTGGAAGCTGAAAGTGAAAACGGCTACTGGGGCCGTTTCCACCTGACCCCCAATGCTCTTGATCATCTTAGTGACTTGTATGTTTAGAGCTGTGTGAATTCTCCCTAAATATTATTTTCTTCCTTATTTGCTTATTTTACAGCCAAAATGTGGGTTTATTCCTTTCTCCAGCTATGTTACCCATGAGATGAAGCACAAGGTGTGTCGCTACTGCATGCACCAGCACCTCAAGGTGAGAACTGATTACCAGGTTGCAGGAGGGCTGCATGCAGGGTGTCTGAGCTTCCCGAGGAGGCCACCCTGAGGTTTCAGAAGAGTTAAGGAAAATGTGAATATTTCCTGTTGACTTTTCTTTTTAATATTTATTTTTTAGTTGTAATTGGACACAATGCCTTTATTTTATTATTTTTATGAGGTACTGAGGATTGAACCCAGGGCCTCGCACCTGCTAGGCGAGCGTTCTACCACTGAGCTGCAACCCCAGCTCCTATTGACTTTTCATTTCACAAGTTCAAGTTTCTTAAGATATAGTTCACAACCATTAATATTCCTCTTAACTATTTAATTTAGTGGGTTTTACTCTTTCACAAGGTTGTGCAATGGACACTTCTAACTCCAGAACATTTTCATCATCTCAAGAAGAAACCCTGTCTGTTAGCAGTCACTTTCCATCCCCCACTCTTGCAAGCTTCCACCAACCACCAGTCTGCTCTGTCTCTGTGGATTTCTCTAGTCTGGAATTTCACAATGGACTAATAATAGTAATATGCCTTCTGTGATTAGATTTTTTTTCATGTTGCATTAATTTTTTGAAGTTGATCCATGTTGAAGCATGTCAGTACTACTTTCCTTTTCTGGCTTCCTTATAACAATATTCCATACGGTATTCCATTGTGAATGTACCATGTTTAGTTTATTCATCTATCTACTAAATAGAATTCCAACATGTGGATCATTTTTCACCTTTGACTATTATGAATAGTGCTGCTATGAACATTTGAGTACATGTACTTCTTTGAGACCCTGTTTTTTAATTCTCTTAGAAGATTCCTATGAATGGAATTTTTGAGTGTTAAGGTAATCCTGTGCTTAACGTTTTGAGGAAACACCAAACTATTTTTCATAGCAGCTGGACCTTTTGTATTCCTACCAGCAATGTGCAAGGGTTTTGATTTCTCCTTGCCAGTACTTGTTATTGTCTGTTTCTGTGGTTATATCTATCCTAGAAGGCATGAGTTGGTATCCGTTTGCATTTCCTTAATATTAGTGGTGTTGACTATCTTTTCATGTGCTTATTAGCCATTTTATATCTTCTTTGGAAAAATGTCTATTCAATTTCTTGGCCTATTTCTGAAATAGTTTTTTTTGTTGTTGTTTTTTTAATGTATTCTAGATATTAATACCTCATGAGATATCTGATTTGCAGATATTTTCTCTAATTTTCTGTTACTTGCCTTTTTTCCCTGTGATTAATGTTTTCTGATGCACAGAAGTTTTTAATTTTGATGAAGTCCAGTGTGTTGTTTCTTTCATTACCTGTGTGTTTGATGTCATATCCAAGAAATCATTGCCAAATTCATTGTTATGAAGCATTTCTCCTGTATCGTCGTCTTCTAACAGTCTTGGGTCTTACGATGAAATCTTTGATCTATCTCTCTCTCTCTCTCTCTCTCTCTCTCTCTCTCTCTCTCTCTCTCTCTCTCTCTCTCTCACACACACACACACACACACACACACACACACACACACACACACACACACACACACGTTCTCTCTCTTGCTGTCTTCAGTACAGGGGATTGAACCCAGGAGTGCTTAACTACTGAGCCACATCCCTTTTTATTTTTTGAGACGGGGTCTCACTAAGTTGCTTAGGGCCTTGCTAAAGTGCTGAGGCTGATCTCAAACTTATGATCCTCTTGCCTCACCCTTCTCAGCTGTTGAGAATAAATATACATATATATTTCTCAATTAACATATTTTTTTATATGCGGATGGACACCATACGTTTATTTTGTTTATTTAATTTCTTTTAGGTGGGCTGGGGAACAAACACAGTGCCCACATGTACTAGGCAAGTGCTCTATCATTGTGCCACAACCCCAGTCTGGTCTTTGATATTTTTTGAGTGGTTTATGGTTAAGTGTTCAACTTAAGACTTTTACGTATAGATAGCTGATTTTCCCAGCACCTGTCAAAAGACTGTCCATTCATCCTGCCACCCTTTTTGAAGACCTTTTGGCCATATAGGTGAAGGTTTATTTCTGGGCTCTCTTCTCTGTTTTTCACTGGTCTGCATGTCTGTCATTATGCCAGTATTATACTATTTTGTTATTGCAGCTTTGTAATATATTTGAAATTGAGAAGTGTGGTGCTTCTAGCTTCTTTTTCAAGATTGTTTTGGCTACATGGGCCTTCTTACTCTTACATAAAATTTGATAATCGGTTTTTCATTTCTGAAAAAAAATGCTGTTGGAATTTGACAGAAATTGCATAAAACAAGATCATTTGGATAGGATTATTATCTTAACAGTATTGGCTCATAATCATGAACACAAGTTTGTTGTTTTTCTTTCATCTTCTTTAATTTCTTTCAACATTGTAGTTTTTGGTACTTTGTCTAAATTTCTGGGTATTTTATTCTTTTGGAATATTGTAAATGTCATTGTAAATGGAATGGGCTTCCTTAATTTCTTTTTCAGACTGTTCATTGCTGGTGTATACAGCCACTACTGGCTTTTTTATTTTTTTCTTGGTATTGGGGATTGAACCTAGTACTGCTCTGCCACTGAGCTATAACACCCTTCTTGTTATTTATTTTGGGGACAGTGTGTCACTAAACTGTCAAGGCTGGCCTTGAATTTGTGATCCTCCTGTCTCAGCCTTCCAAGTCACTGGGATTACAGGTTTATGCCACCATGCATGGCCACTACTGACTTTTGTATGTCGATCTTCAACTCTGCAAATTTGCTTAGTTTTTTATCAGCTCTTATAGCTTTTTTGTGGATCATTTTGAATTTTCTGTATGTGGTATCATTTGTGAATAGTTTTAAATTTTGGTGTCTTTTTTTTAATATGTATTTTTTAGTTGTAGATAGACACAATACATTTGTTTATTTTTATGTGGTGCTGAGGTTCGAACCCAGTGCCTCACATATGTGAGGCAACCGCTCTACCACTGAGCCACAACACCAGCCCCTAAATTTCGGTGTCTTTAGCTTGTCAACTTCTGAAGGAAACCATCTAGGATTTTTTTTTTTTTTTTTTTGGTACCAGGGATTGAACTCAGGGCACTTAACCACTGAGTCACATCCCCAGTCCTATTTGTATTTTATTTAGAGACAGGGTCTTGCTGAGTTGCCTAGTCCCTTGCCTTTGCTGAGGCTGGCTTTGAACTTGTGATCCTCCTTCCTCAGCCTCCCGAGCCACTGGGATTACAGGTATGCACCACCGTGCACGGCTACCTTCTGGGATTTTGATAACTATTCCATTGAATCTGTGGATCAGTTTGGGAAGTATTGCCATCTTAACACTCTTGATACTCTGTGACCTTGGGATGTCTTTCCATTTTTGTAGGTCCTTAATTTCTTTCATTGATGTTTTGTAGTGTAAATTTTTTACTTTTGGTTATATTTATTCCTAAGTTTTTTATTCTTTTGGATGCCAATTCAGGGGGGATTTTTATTTTCAGACTGCTCATTGCTAATGCATAAAAATATGATGGATTTCACAATTTAAAATATATATATTTAAAAATTTGTGAGGTGAAATACTTCTAACATAAAATTTATCATCTTAATCATTAAGTGTGGAGGTCAGTGGCATTAAACATATTCATATTGTTGTACAATCATCACCACCATTTATTTCCAGAACTTTTTTCAGATTGCAACACTAAAACCCTATGTTCATTAAACAATAATTTCCCATTTTCCTTTCCCCTAGCCCTTTTGTAAACACCACTTTACTTTCTGTCTCTATGTATGTGACTAGCCTAGATACCTCATGTAGGTGGAATCATACAGTATTTGTCTTGTTGTGACTGGCGTATAGTCCTTAACGTAATATTCTCAAAGTCCATTCATGTTTTAGCATGTGTCAGATTACATCCTTTTTAAAGGCTGAATAATAATAATTTGTACTATATTTTGCTTATCCATTTGTCCATCAATTGGCACTTGGGTCACTTTCATTGTTCGGCTGCTTTCAGTTCTGTTTGTATATACAACAAGAAGTAGAATTGCTAGATTATATGGTGATTCTCCTTTTAATTATGAGGAACTGCTATAGTATTTTCCGTTGTAGCTGCACCATTTTACATTCCCATCAGTGGTGCATCAGGATTCCAGTTTTCCCATAATTTTGTCAACACTTGTTATTTTCTGTCCCCCCCCTCAATAGTAGCCATCCTAATGGGTGTGACGTAAGAAATTAAATTGTTTGTTGTTTACTGGTTTTGTATCCTGTCACTTAGCTGAACTCGATTTGTTCTAAATTTTTTTTTTGTGTGTAGATTCTTAGAATCATTTGTGTATATGATCAGATCATTACCACATGGAGATGGTATTCCTTCTTTCCTTCCGACCTTGAATAACCTTTCTTTTTCTTCCCTAATTGCATAGGCTAGAACTTGTAGTATTGTTTTATAGAAGTATTGAGAAGTAGACATGTGGACATGCTTGTCGTGTTTCTGATCTTAGGAAGAAAGCTTTCAGTCTTCTTCATTGAATGTGTACAGTTTGCTGGCGTTTTCATAGATTTTCCTTTTTTTTTTTGGAAGTTCTTAAAAGATTGAATTTTATGAGATGCTTGTTTTGTGCCTGTTGATATAATCATGAGATCATGAAGTGTATTTGTTCTTCCTATTAATGTGGTATTAACATTGATTTTCATAAGTTGGACCACTTTTGTATTTCTGGGGTAATTCCCACTTGATATATGCTATTGAATTCAGTTCTATAGTTTTTGTTGAATTTTTGAATCATAAGGGATACTGGTATGTGATTTTCTTTTTTTTTTTTAAAGAGAGAGTGAGAGAGGAGAGAGAGAGAGAGAATTTTCAATATTTATTTTTAGTTCTCAACGGACACAACATCTTTTTTGGTATGTGGTGCTGAGGATCGAACCCGGGCCGCACGCATGCCAGGCGAGCGTGCTACCGCTTGAGCCACAACCCCAGCCCCTGGTATGTGGTTTTCTATGCTAGTGATGGCTCTGTCTGTCTTTGGTCATAACTGACTTCAAAGAATGAGTTAGTATTTCCTTCTCTACACCATTCAGTTTTTCTTGAAGGGTTTGAATAGTGGTGTTGATTCTTTAAATGTTTGGTAGAACTCCCTTGTGAAGCTATCTGGTCCTGGGGTTCTTTATCAAGAGTTTTGTTGTTGTTACTGATTCAGTCTCTTGTTATCTGTCTATGGAGGTTCTGTTTCTTGTGTCAGTTTTGGTCATTGTGTGTTGCTAAGAATTTGTTCATTTTGTCTAATTTGTTGGGACACAGTTGATCTACTATTCCTTTATAATTACTTTTTGTTTCTGCAGCGTTGATAGTAGTATTCCCTTTTTTAGTCATGACTTTGGTAACTTGATTCCTCTTTTTGTGGCCCAACTAGAGGATTGTGTCATATTTAATTTTTCATAGAAATAACTTTTGGTTTTGTTCCTTTTCTTTGGTTTTGTTCATCTTCTATTTTGTTTCACTTATCTCCACTTAATCTTACTGTTTTCTTCCCTCTGCTTGTGTTTCACTTGTTCTTTTTTGTTTCTTAAGAAGTTAGGCTACTATTTCGAGTCTTTCTTCTTTTTAGTAGAGAAGTTTACAACTCCCGGTTTTCCTGTAAGCACTGCTTTCTCTTCATCCTCTAAGTTTTGGTATGGTGTGTTTTTCATTTTGTTTATCTCATTTTCTGATTTCCCTTTTGAGTTCCACTTTATCTATTGGTGATTAAAAATATCTCCTTTCCTCATGTTTGTTACTGATTTCTAATTTTACTGCACTGTGTTTAGAGAACATTGTTTGCATGGTTTTGCTCTTTTTAAATTTATCAAGGCTTGTTTTGTGGTTTAATTTAAGGCTTTTACTTGAATGTTTCATGTTTACTTGAGTAGAATGTTGAATAGAGTGTGTTCTCTATTTAGGTGTGTTTGACTTATACTGTTGTTCATGTCTTATTCTTCCTATTGATTTCCTTTTCTTTTAAAATTTATTTTTTAAAGTTTGTGGTTCTAGGGATCAAATCCAGAGTCTTGCACTGTTCTGCCATTGAGGTACATTCCCAGTCCTGTTTGTTTTATTTTTTAAATTTGAGATAGGATCTTAGAGTTAAGGCTGACCTCAAACTTATGATCCTCCTGCCTTAACTTCCCTAATAACTGGGATTACAGGTATGGACTACCATGCTCAGCTACTTACACTTTTTAGTAACAGAATTTAAAATTCTGTTATATTCCGTTCCTTTTTGTAATTTTTAGCTCTTTATTGATTATTCTCTATTTAAGACATTATTTTCCTTGTTTTCTTTAGTTCTTTGTCCCTGCCTTTCTTTAGCTCTAATTGTATTTAAAATTGTTTTTAAATCTTTGTCTAGTAAGCCCAGTGTCTGGGCTTCCTCAGGGACAGTCTATCAGTTGCTTTTTTCTTTGCATATGGACCGTTCATTACATGTTTCTTGATTATTTGTTGAAAACAGTCATTGTAAGTAATGTGGCCACTCTGGAAATTGGATTCTCCCCCCTTTCTAGAATTTTTTTTTTTTTTAATTACTGCTGCTTATATTGTTTTGTTTAGTGACTTTTCTGTGCTTATTTTGTGAAGTCTGTATTCTTTGTCATGTTTGGTCCTTGAAGTCTCTGCTTGCTTAGCTTACTGGGAAGTTAATTGATAGATATCTTCTTCAGATCCAGTAAGTTAATTGATAGATATCTTCTTCAGATCCAGTAAGTCTTCCAGTCTTTGCCAAGGGGGTTTTTGTTGTTGAAGCCTACAAAACACTCAGCTGGGCAGTGGACAGCTCTGCCTTAGCCTATACTTCACAGAGCCATCAGCTCAGGAAAGAGCTCAGGGCCTTTTCAGGTCTCTCTTGAGCCTGTTCATGACTCATTAGATTGCCAGGGATATTTGGAGCTTCTCAAAGCTTCTTTGTACATCTCCTTCTTGTGTTTTTCTTCTTTTCTGGTACCAGAGATTGAATCCAGGGGTTCTTAACCACTGAGCCACATCCCCTGCCCTTTTTTATTTTTACTTAGAGACAGGGTCTTGCTGAGATGCTTAGAGCCTCACTAAGTTAATGAGGCTATCTTTGAACTTGTGATCCTCTTGCCTCAACTTCCTGAGTCATTTGGATTATAGGTGTGCATCACCACACCGTACTTTTTCTTTTTCGTTTTTAGCTTTAAGTTAGCCTGTGGTTTGTCCCATCTGAGAAAGTTGTGAAGTTATATAATTGCTTCTAAATATTTTTGACAAATGTCCCTAGGAAAAAGGGCTTCTGTACCAGAGAGCTTTGAATCAGGTCCTTTCAAATGGAATCTTCCTAGAATCCAGAGACGGGCTAGAAAGTGACGGTCCTCTGCGAACATGTCTTTGGGGATGCACCTGCCCTGTTCTGCTCGCTCTGTGGCTACCAGACTGGGGGTGTTCACTGTGATTGTGAGAGGTGGTTTCCATGGTACCCTTGGAGCTAGAGATAGAGAGATGGGAATACGGCAGTTCAAGTACTAAAAAGCACTCTGTTCTTGCTTAGATTTGGCTGATTTTCTTGAATAAATGTTTCTTGGATTATTGCAAATCTCTGGTCAATTTCCAGAGTTCTAAAATTTTTGATTGAAAATTTTTGCTAGTTTTCTCCCGCAAAAACCATGCCCAGCTTATGTGATGGGTTTTGAAGAAATATATATATATATTTTTTTAATTGTGAAGCAATACCTTGTCATGTAACTGATAAAATAGGACATCATATGGATTTGGTCACCTGCCTTCCAAGGTAACTCATATTGTCAGTTTACACAACTTTCCAGACTTTTTCCTGTGGCAACAAAATGAACATATTATTCAAGGGAAAAGAAAGTGATGTGTTTCTCTCAACATGTTCTAAAGTTTGTGTGTGCACACACACTTACGTGGTGAAATTGGATCATGCCATGTGTACATGTTCTGCCAAGTCCTTGTTTTTTTTTTAATTTTTTATTTTTATTAAAATAACCCTTGAGGATTTGTTGTGTATTCTTTAAGGCCTTTTGCAGTGTATATTTGGATGTATAGATATGTAGATAAAAAAAAAAGTTTAAGAGAAATGTAGGCATCATACTGTAGGCATCATCCTGCCGGTTGAACTGAGCCCTACTTCTTTCTGGGCCTGGTGCATAACATGTATTCATTCCTTCATTCAGCAGATTGCTGGCTGTGTGCTGACCCACTGAGTGGGTTCTTTAGTCCTTTCTTTGCTCTTGGCTTTTGGTTTCAGGGTTCTGCTGTTGTTGATAGTCTGCAGTCAACATTTTATCCTTATACCTTTTTGTCCTGTGTCAGTTTTTCAGGATTTCTTGTAGATTTATCAAGCCTGGGGGCATGCACATTTTTTTTTTTTTAAGAGAGAGAGAGAATTTTAATATTTATTTTTTTAGTTATCGGCGGACACAACATCTTTGTTTTGTATGTGGTGCTGAGGATCGAACCCGGTCCACACGCATGCCAGGCGAGCGCACTACCACTTGAGCCACATCCCAGCCCGGCATGCACATTTTACATTTTGATTACCACCACAGAATGTTGTGTCCATTTTTCATCCCACTGGTGATGTGGAGTTACTTGTTAACAACACCCTCTCCATTACTGGGCTTTACAATTTTAAAGATTTATCAATCTTATCACCAAAAATGAGCCCTGTAATTTTCATGTGCTTGCTGCTTTCTTCTCTGCTCACTGAAGGCCTGGGCTGTGGTCACCTTACTCCCAGAGATGGCTGAATGTTTCCTTGGCTCCCTCCTGCAGAGAGTCATGCACCTGGAGCCTTTTCTGGGAGAAGTCTACAGCCCCTCTGATGGTCGCATTTCACTTACGCTGCTCTGTGTTGAGGTGGCTCTGTGAAGTCGCAAACACCCAGTCATTTGACCCCCTGTTGTTGTTTTAACAGGTAGCAACTGGGAAGTGGAAGCAGATAAGTAAATACTGTCCCCTTGATCTCTACTCGGGGTAAGAGACATTTCTCCTTTCCCCTCCAGAGGTGGGGTTGGTGACCCACTAGGGGATATCCTGTGGGGTGGGTCCTGTGGGTTCTGCGGAGTATTGGTGGGGGTATCTTGTGAGGGGAACTGAGGGGGGTTCTTCTAGTGTCAATGGTGGTGAGTATTCTGTGAGGTAGGAGCAGCTGGCGGGTCTTGTGTGAGGACGGTGGGAATATTCTGTGAGGTGTGAATGGAGGGGGGCTGTTTTGTGAGATGAGAAGGGGTATTGACAGTGAGAGGTAGTCTGAGGTGGGAGTGCTTAGGGAGCTTTGAGAGATGTTCATGGTGGGGGGTGTTCTGTCAGGAGTGGGGGTGTATGGAGTGAGGTGGGACCGGGGGGTCTCCACTCTGATAGGGCTTTCCTTGCCCTCAGTGTCTGAGAAACCCTGGGGACTTGGGTTTTAGGCTTTGTCCTTCTGCTCACAATTTGAAGTAGTCACAGATTTACTGATTTTCCTTCATTCAAGTTCCCACCAGATTTGTCTTCTACTCATGCCACGTTGTCATCCCCACCCTTAGACCCTTCTAGTCTGGTCATCTACACCTTTGGCCTCTTGCTTGTCTACACATGTTAAAAGGGCTGAGGCTGCAGCAGCAGCTTCTGCCCTGGCAAGTCAGCCTCCAGACAGAGGTCAGACTCTCAGGCCTCCTCTGCGCACTCCGGCCCTGCAGCTGTGCTGTGCACCCAGCGTGTACCAGCTTGCATGTAGCACATGACCCAGTCTTGGCCCTTTAAGGTCAGGAAGGTGGTGGTGACTGGCGGCTGGGGTGGGTCCATCCAACAGCAGGGGCTGCAAGGGAGCAGTCAGGCTCTAGGGTGGAGGGGTGGCAGGAGGAGGCTGGCGTAGGGAGAGCTGAGGCAGGGCCTGGATGGTACCCGTGTCTCACAACAGCGCAACCCAGCCCTGCCCCACTTGGGCTGGTCCCGTGAGTAAGTTGACCTCAGGGCAGAGTGTGATTGTGAGCCTCTGCTGTCCTTTCTGACAAGCCAAGGCCCTTTCCAACCTCGTCTTCCCTCCTTGGACCCTGGCCGGTGCAGGGCTGTGTTGGTTCTTCCTTTGCCTCCCAGCCTCCCAGTGCTCATCTTGTGTCCCCTGCCAGCTCCCAGCACACAGTGCCTGTGGGCACTGCCGCAGTACTTTTTGTTGAGTGCTACTGCAAACCTTCCAGAACAAAGACTTTCAAAGTTAAAAAGTCCAAAATGAAGTGTTAAGTTGCCAGAGCACAGGGAATGTGCTGATTTTTCATGTGGGAATCCTCCCCACACCCAAAAGCTGAGAAGTGGTTTTTGTTTTAAATGGTGCTGGGGCTAGAGCCCAGGGCCTTGCGCTTGCTAGGCAAGTGCTCCCCAGCCAAGGCTCTTGAGTTTTGAAGCAGTTATTGATAAAGGTCTTTGTTGAGAATTTATAACTTGTCAAAACTCAACTTGGGAGCCTTCCCGGAATGTTCAGAATGCAGCCTTTCTAGAGCCGACTGACTGCGGGTGGGGGGCTTGGATCTTGCTGGCTTGCCCTCCCAGGGAGAGTGGTGACCTTCTGACTGGGCTCAGCATCCTTGCCTGGGGTGGTTTGCCTCCACCCCAAGTGGGTGGTTAGGGACAGTGCTGGGGCACCTCTGGAGAAGAGGCCCAGGGGTTAAGTGGTGGTGGGGTGGGGTAGGCTGAGGTCTTTGGATAAGTGAGGGGCAGAGCGTGGGGGAAGTCCCAGCCCTCAGCTCCCAGGAGGTCAGAGTATGCGGAGTCCCAGGACTTCTGCCCCTCTCTTCATGCTCCCCAATGACCTGTCAAGTGGCTACCTGAATGCCGGCCCCAACCTTTGGAAACTGCAGTGGGAGAGCAGTAGTGGGGGACACACACGCTGGTGGGGCCCTGGCCTCCTGCTCCCCTGTCTCAGCTGGGGTTGCTCAAATCTCTTGGGGCCAGGGTCAAGCCCCCTCTTCCCATGTATGCTCAGTTCTGTGGTGGGGGAGGATGTCACTGGACTTTCCCAGACTCTGGGTTTCCCAGTTAAGCTGGGAGCCAGGTGCTGGTGCACATGGAGGTCAGGGTTATTCCTGCTGCCCTTAAAGCGTGCCAACATTTGCTCCGTTTAGAAACAAGCAGAGGATGCACTTTGCCTTGAAGAGCTTGCTGCAGGAGGCACAGAACAACCTGAAGATATTTAAGGTGAGAGCGGCTTCCATTTGTGGGTGGTTTTGAGGTGAATCCGCTGCACTCTGTTCCTGGCAACAGGTTCAGTGATGACAGATGGGAGCATCTGGGCTAGGCTGCCTCAGGTCCTCAGAGTCTGACGTTGCCTGGAGTGCCTGGAGTCCTCGCTCCCCTGCCACCTACACAGATCTTCTAGCCCCAGGCACTTCCTGTTTTCTAGCCCCAGTCCATAAGCATAACATTCTGGTGACCCTGGGTTGTCTGTGTCCCCTGGGTGTGTGACAATGAAGCCATACTGGATGTGTCTTCATCCTCTCTGAGGTGCCAGAGGGCGCACACTGGACAAAGACATACCTGGCACTGTCCCAACTATCCTCCTCTGTGGGCGGCCCATGTGGCTGAGGAGGCAACCAGAACGGGGGCTACCGACTGCGCAGGTCTGGTGACTGCCAGGGCACTTGTGGTAAGCTGAGTGCCAACTGCCAGCTTCACAGTGTCTGCCTCTTGTGTGCCTTTATTCCTGGTTAATTTAGGGACCTTGTAATTTGGGGAGCTCCTTGTTGAAAAGCAGATTCCCTAGGCCTTGTAGTTCTTACTGTCCCAGCCCTGACAGCCTAGGGACAAGGGAATGTTCGCCATTCAGCACAGCTGCCTGCAGTTCCTTGTAGCCAAGTGGGCTGGTGGTCTGGCCTGCTGCAAGCAGTGCTGCCCAGGGTGAGGAGTAGGAGGGCTGGGACGGAGAGGGAGGGGGTGAGGTCGGGGGCAGGGCTGGCCTGGGCAGCAGGTGGGGGCTGTGCCTATGCTGGAAAAGTGTCCCTGGAGTCTCCATTGCCATGGCGTTGACCTGTAGGAGCTGAACCTCTAAGACGGCTATTGTAGGTGCTGGACCTGCATGTGGCGGGGCTGATTGTGGGCCTCCCGACCCCCAGGCTTCCATCTAGGAGAGGTCACCAGTGAGCTGGAAGCCCTTCCTCTTGCTGCTGTGTGTCCTGTGCCTTTGACAACTGGGTGGACAGCCTGATCTTGACCCATTTCCCTTGTCTAACACAGAAGTCCCACTACCCTGCCCCACCTTTATTCCCTGCCTCCACCTTCCCTAATCCAGGAAAGAAGATGTATTTCAAAGGCAGGTTTTATTTTTAATTCTTCTCAAAGACTCAAGGAACTTGATATTAAGTCCTGAAGATAATTTCCTTCTTTGGGGTGTTTGTTTAAAGCCCTTAGTGAGGGTGGTGTTTCTGACCCCCATCAGGCCCTCACTCAGGGTGTCACTGCCTCATAAAACTCGAAGGGGAAAATCCAGATGATAAGGCAATAGTTTACAAAGATGGATGGAGACAAGTGAGATGGAGTGACTTTCTGAAATGATAGGACAGCAGCACAGTAAGTGATTGGTGGCAAGCCCCTCCGTTTCTCTGGAGCAGCTGTTTCTGACCCTAGACCTGTACTGCCCTGTGGCTCTTTAGACCTGCCCAGCAAGAGAGGACACGGCCAAGGCCCTGATGTCCCAGGTGTGGAGCTGCAGCCTGGGTCCTGGCTGGTGACCTTGCACTGGATACTAGTGATGAGAGGCGTTGGTTGGGGCCTGCAGGGTGTGGACACTGTCAGAGAGGCACCCCCTGGACTTCGTAGGGCATTGGCTCTGCCAAATGCCAGCTGAGGTCCTTGAGCAGCTGAATTTGCATGTGTACAAAGCTGCCCACCTGGATTCCCAGCTCCCATTGACCTTCACATCTGATATCCTAATGCTGGATGGAGAGGCCCTGCTGTGAGAAGTCCCTCAGCCACCTGTGACTAGCTTCACTGTGGGCACTAGTAGTGGCCCTGCCCCTGACGTCAGCTGGCCACCTATGATTCCACTTTTGTCTGCCTTCCCTTGCCTACTGCCCAGTGTGTCCCTGTGGTTAAGTGGGTGTGGATACCAAACAGGTGCTCCCAGAGAGGGGCCCTGGGATACAGTAAGAGGAGCGCCTGCTCGCATCTCTTAGATGGGGATTGCCCTCTGTGAGCTACTTGTGATCTCAGTGCCTGAGGTAGTAGCTAGTTCTGGCAGGGAGTCTTATCTGAAAGCTTGGTAGGTGCTGATGGCCTTAGTTCCTTCTGCATGGGGCTCCTCCTGGGGCTGCTCTGTGGCTGCTGTTTTGTGAGGAATGAGTGACTTGAGATGGAAGTCACATCACCTTTTATAATGTGGCCCTGTGGGTGGTGCTGTTGCCTGTGTATCATGTTAGTTATACTGAGCAGACCCCATGAGGAGAGGACTCCAGGAGTAGGAGTGCCCATCATACTTACACAGATGAAGCATAAGGTTCAGAGGGCCTCTTCCTGCTCCTGGGGTCAGCTGTGGCTCAGGCCTTCCCCAGACACATCATATGTCCTGTGAAAGCCCCTGTGTCAGGTCACTGGCCTATCTAGGGGAATCTGTGGTCACTGTTTTTCAGAGTTTTCTGCTGTTGCATCCAGGAGTAGGAGTGGGAAACCCCCCAAGTCAGGGCTGAGAGCCTCAGGAGCACACAGTACCTCCAGACGGGCCCACTCACCTTCGTTAATGCAAAGGCCACTGTCCCATCATCCTCAGTGGACAGATCAAGCAGCTCCGAACAGTGTTGCCAAAGAAGCTTCTTTGTTGGACTGTGGGAAGGCAGGACTCTCAGGGTGTAGGTCTCACCTAGGGTCTTGCTTCTGCAACTCTGGAGTTCCAGCTTCAGGGTTGCCTGGGGTCAACTCTGTCAACGCCTCAGCCTCTGCTCGGGCCCCTGAGTAATGGGCTGTTGCTTTTGGGAATTTGATGCCTCGCGCTGTCTGCTCGTGGCTTGTACATGCTCGGGGAGGTCGTCTGGTAGGCTAGGGCGCTGGTTTTCAGTTTTTGAACTTCTCTTCCTTTTCAGGTTCAGTGGGATTCACCTCTTGGTTGATGACACAGCACATGAGGGCAGGTTTCCCAGAGAGGCCAGAGTGTGCAGCAACCCCAGGGGGCCCATCCAAAATATTGGGGCCTTCTGCTTGTGCCTGACCTTGTCCCTGCAGGAGCCGAGGTTTTTACTAGCTTGTGGGATCCATGTCTCCCTCTCTCTTTTTCCTGCCTGAAGAATGGTGAGCTGATTTATGGCTGTGGCGATGCCCGGAGCCCCGTGGCTGACTGGAGGGAGCTTGCACATCACCTGAAGCCTTTCTTCTTCCCTTCCAATGGCCTGGCCAGTGGGCCCCACTGCACGCGAGCTGTGATCCGGGAGCTGGTACATGTCATCACTCGGGTGCTGCTGAGCAGCTCGGACAAGGGGCGGGTCGGTGCACTGAGGCCTGGGCTCCGGGGCCCACGTGTCTGTGAGGCCAGCCCTTTCAGCAGGAGCCTGCAGCGCCAAGGTAGGAGCTGGCCTTCCCTAGGTGGGTGGTGGGTGTCCACGGGGGTTTTAGGACTGTCCACTCCCAGCGGGCAGCCGTGGTGGAGCCGACAAAGCCAAGTCCGTGGCCCTGTGAGGCATCACAGAGCATCTTGGGAGTGGTCCCTTTGATCAGGGCTCCCCAGGGTGGCCCTGTTGCTCATGCCCAGTGGACACTACCTTTCTCATCTTGTGGCTGGATTTGTAAAAATTGCAGAACATGGGACTGGGGTTGTGGCTTGGAGGTAGAGTGCTCGCCTAGCATGCGTGAGGCACTGGGTTCAATCTGCAGCACCATGTAAAAGTAAAATAAAAAAGGGGCTGGGGCTGTAGCTCAGTGGTAGAGCGCTTGCCTGGCACATGTGGGGCCCTGGGTTTGATCCTCAGCACCACATATAAAGGTATCATGTCCAACTGCAACTAAAAACTAAATATTTAAAATAAAATAAAGATATTGTGTCCACCTATAACTAAAAAAATAAATAAATAAAATTCGCAGGACATATTTGTGATGTAGGGTTTTTCTCAGGAATACATCCATATGTTTGTATTTGCAGAATTTGTTTTTTGTGTGTGGTGTCCGGGATCGAAATCAGTGCCTCACGCATGCTAGCCAGGTGCTCTATCACTGAGCCACAACCCCAGTCCCTGCAGCATGTTTTTGACTCCATTATCCCTTTGATCTTCATTGTAACTCTGTGGGTGGGGTCTCTATTTCTTCCTTGAGAACTGAGGCCAGGAGTCCTACGGGGCTGGACCTGAGAACTGTGGGTGAAGATGCACGCTCACTGGCTTCTGGGTCCAGGTTGCCTTCCTCAGACAGGAAGAAGCTGAATCAGGCTGGCCTGTGGCCTGTTGTGATGGACGTCTAGTGAGATGGAGCTGTGTGTCTTGTGGGAAACCACTGAGACCTGCTAAGAGTTGAAGGTGGCAGGTGGCTCCTATGCCAACAGAAACCCTCTTGGCTTTGCCTTCTTTGCTGCCCCCATTCCAAATTTTTCTTACCACAGATGAATTTAATTGGGTATATTTTTGTCATAAAAGCAATTCCTATTAGAAGATTTTGTGAAAATTCTGGGCTCACAGCTGTAGAGTGTGTCTGGAAGGACCTTTGGCTGCCAGCCACTGGGATGGTCTGGGGTCTTCTAAGAGGAGGCTCCCTGGTGCCTGGGTTTCTCCCAGACCTGGGGACACTTGTGTGCAAACAGGCATAAATTTCGATGCTCAGTATTTCCCTCCACATGTTCTTTTGCAACTTTTTTTTTCTTATTTAACATAAATCTCTATCAACAAGTGCATTTTTTTCAACTTGTATTGCCCTGCTGTTGTGGTAGATATTCACTGGCATTTAACACGCCTCCTGGGGGACCCTGTGAGCAGCTACTCCCGTGTCCTGCCTGGCAAGTGCACCCTGATGGGCAGCCTAATGCAGGCCTGCCACGGCTCTTCCCTGCATGGATGTTGCCTGCCCTGTTTTCACCTGTGGCTGGTCCCTTCTGGGAGATGGTGGGATTTGGTGTGTTCCAGGCTTGGGCAGCAGTGTCAGCATACACAGTGTTGAGTGGAGTTTTGTCTCCTTGAATGTCCCTTTTGAGATCATGTCCTTGTCAGTGGCTTTGGCTACTGTCCCTGGCCCTGCCTGGCCAGTTCTGAGTTTGTTCTGAGGGCAGCCAAGCTTCACCTTCTCAGTATGAATTTATGGCTCTTAACTCTGGGGTCTCGGTTGTCCTTTGTGGTCTTTCAGATTTGGGAATGTCAACATGATCTTTTGCAGTTGGGCCTATCATAAGGGATTTCTGGGGTGAGTGTGGGGTTCAGTGGATGCTCTGAGGAGGAGAGTGTGTTTGGAGAGCACAGGCACAGAGTGAGATGCTCGGTTCCTGTCCTTTCCTTTATGCATGGCTTGGTGTGGCCAGCACAGTCCTAGCGTGTTCTGACCCCATGGCTCTGAGGTGGTCATGGTCTGCCCTCAGCGCCAGGCCAGGGCCCAGTCCTCGCCTGCAATGGTGCTCCACAGTTGAGCCCAGGGTGGGCCCTGCAGTCTGCACCAACCTGTGTCTCCCTCCCTCAGTCTTCAGTGTGATAATAAACCTGCTCTCGTTTTCCCCTGATGTTCTTGGTAGGAAAAAACACCCCAGAGCGCTCGGGGTTACCGAAGGGCTGTCTTCTGTACAAAACCCTCCAGGTGCAGATGTTGGACCTTCTGGACATCGAGGGCCTCTACCCTCTGTACAATCGGATTGAGCGGTATCTGGAGGAGTTTCCTGAGCAGAGGTGAGGCTGGACATGAGGGGAGGCTCTGGTGGGCCAGGGATCAAGGTCTCCCCAATTCAAGGATAGAACAAGCCACCTGGTGCCTAACTCCTGGAGGACGATGCCTGCTGGCTATTTCCCCTTGCACTCAAGTGCACGCCGTAGCCCTGCTGGGAATGTAGTACCTTGTGAGGAGAAACCCAGGCATGAGATTACTGGTTTTATGAATTAGATCCGTGGTTTTTCTTTTACCTCCTCTTTGTAGTAAAAGAAAGCACAGCATATCTGTGAACCCAACTATTCAAAATCCTGAGTCAGGGCCAAGCCTGTAGAGGGCAGTATCGTTCCATGGGCTGCTGTGTGGAGCAATGGCTGCGGCTGCCCCCCTGAGTCCCCAAGCTTTCTTGTCAGCTGAAACTGGGTCCCTGTGCCTGCACTGGGGGCCCTGCAGTGTCAGATGGGGGTGGGTCTGCCTCCTGCCTCCTTAGCTGCCTTTGGAACCTCTGTGCGTAACTGGAGAGGGCCTAGCCTCAGGGCTCCTTGGGCCTTGGTCTTGCTGGGTTGTTTCAGACCTCAATGCTTCAGAACCAGGTTTAATATGAGGAAGAAGTAGATCCGTTGGGTGCCCTATAAATGAATTGTGAGACTGTTAAATTCTGCTACATGCTGTAGAATGTGTTAGCAATCTAAGAAATAATTTCCAGGTAGCTTTGTCATCCTGTTTTTTTTTTTTTTTTTTTTTTTGGTGCTGTTCTCTTCAGAAAAATGTTACAAATAGATGGGCCTTATGATGAAGCCTTTTACCAGAAGCTGCTTGATCTGTCCACTGAGGATGATGGGACAGTGGCCTTTGCATTAACGAAGGTGAGTGGGCCCATCTGGAGGTACTGTGTGCTCCTGAGGCTCTCAGCCCTGACTTGGGGGTTTCCCACTCCTACCCCTGGATGCAACAGCAGAAAACTCTGAAAAAACAGTGACCACAGATTCCCCTAGATAGGCCAGTGACCACTAAATGCTGGTGCATATAATGTCCAAGGAATATTTCTCCTGGCTCAGTTTCTGCCCCAGCCCATGCAGGTGAAAGGAAGGGTCTAGTGAGTGCTGTCCTGAGGGGCCACCTGGTTGGGACCATGGCCCAGGGTGGCCACTTTTAATCACTTTACAGCAGCTTTAGAATGGACTCAACACCAACCATCCTTCTCCTTGAGGCCTGGCCAGGGGCAGGGCCCACACCACACCCAAGACTGTGTACGGCTGCTCTTTTTACCCAGGCCACAGGCAGCCCAGGAAAGGCTCTCTCAGAGGAGGCCTGATTGTACTCTCTGGTTTTGTGAAATTCTGGCAATTCAGGGTTCTATGAACTTAGGTAGAAAGAAGATTGCATCTTTGTTTTCACTGATATCTACCTGAAATTTAACATTTCCATCCATTTTGAAAGTGGCATGACCTCATGGGGTAGGCAGGACTTGAGTCTCAGCCACTAGGAGAGGCCAGGCCTCCCTCCCCCTCCACAGATCACTTCCTGAGGTGTACTTTAGAATTCATTTCTTTTTCTTTTTTAAAGAAAGAGAGAATTTTTTAATATTTATTTTTTAGTTTTTGGCAGACACAACATCTTTGTTTTGTATGTGGTGCTGAGGATCGAACCCGGGCCACACGCATGCCAGGCGAGCGCGCTACCACTTAAGCCACATCCCCAGCCTCTAGAATTCATTTCTTTAAAAAATATTTCAATATTTTATAAGGTCACCTTTTTTTTTTTTTTTGTCTTTAAAGTTGTATTCTAAGAGGGGACATAGGTTTACTAGGTTGCTCAAATGGTGACGAATTCCTCTGTTCAGGGAGTGAAGTGCGGTGCTGCCTTCCTGCTGGTGTGTGATGGGCCAGGACCTAATCTGACGCATCCTGGAATTGTCTTGGTTCCCACCCTTGACAGAGCCCTAATGCTTTCATTGCCTATGGCCACAGCTGTAGAATGAGGAGGAAGCTGAGGATGTCTACCAGGGCCACAGGGTTGTGAGCTGAGTCAGAGGCAAAGCTCCTGCAAGGGTAGGGGAAGGTCCCAGAGGAGAACCTCAGGGTTGGGATAAAGCTGCCATACAGCATTGACAGCTTGGGTACATCAGCCTAGAAAAAACAACAGTATTGCCTTTCCTTTTTTTCTTCTAATAGAAGACACAGAACTTTCTTTTATATTTCTATTTTCCAATCTCCTAGCAACTATATACATGTATTACCTGAAGTTTTATTTTAATTTTTCAATTTCAGATGTAGTCTTGTTGTCAGAGACTAAAGCAAGTCATTTCTCAGCTGTCCTAATCTGGCTGAAATCTGTCCATCGGGACACACTAAATGCTGGTGCAGAGAAACTGGGTCTTGGATGCAGTGCTGGAGGGGCTGGAGGATGGCACCACCTCTCTGGAAAATGATCAACGGTACCAAATCTGCAACCCTCATGCAGCCCAGTACCTGCACTCCTGGGCCAGTGTCCAGAGAGATGAGGTCTTATGCTCACCCCAAACTGTACAGGGATGTTCTCAGCAGTTTCATTTGTAATAGCTAAGAACTGGAAACGTCCTGGGTGCACAGGCTGTGGTACAGTCATCCTGGAACTTCTCAGCAGGAAAGAGGAACAGTCTATTCATCTGCATAGCAGCTGGATGGATGGCCAGGGAGCTTTGCTGAGTGATAAGAGTGGATTCCTCAAGGCTGCACACTGCAGGATTCCACATGTGTAACATCCTTGAAACGACAGATTAGTGGTTGCTGGGATTTAAGAGAGGATATGATTATAAAAGGTCAAACTTCAGGATCCCTTTGGTGATGGGACTATTCTGTACCTTGACTGTGGTGGTAGCTGCACAAACCTACACATGATAAAACACATATGTATATGCAGCCTGGGAGACCTGAGTGAGGTCATGGATTTAATCAAGGTCATGCTCCTTGCCATGATATTGGACTATAGTTTTTGCAAAATGCTACAATTGGGAAAATCTGGGAAGTGTGGCTTGCGGTCTTCCAGTGTTGGCATGAGAGGGTTTCCTCTTGTTTGTTTGTTTTTTTTTAAGGACTAAGGTGTTGGCAGCTGAGTCTGGAGAGGGTAGTTATGATGCTGAAGCTGGGGAGTGGATCGAGAACATTCCACAGAAGTTTTTTTTTTTTTTCCTGTTATTTATCTAATTGAACCTTATGCTTCTGGAGAAAGAATAATAATTTCATTGCTCAGGACACTGCAGTCCTTGGTATCTCTGGCTGTCACGTAGTGTCTGGAGCAGGGATCAGCCACAGATGATTCAGGCTTTGATGTCTCTGTTTACAGCTACTCAGCTTTGCCACTGTAGCTGATAAGTAGCCACTGATGGGACACAAACGAGCACTTCTGTGTCCCAGGAGAATTGTATTCATAGGAATAGGTGGTAGGTGCTATTCGAGGCCTGCTGCACTGTTGCTTTTTTTTTTTTTTTTTTTTGCTCTACTGGTTTGGAAGTTATCCCTTCTGTTTCTGTACTGTGAATGGCCACATCTAAGCTTGATCGATTATTTACCACCCCTTCCCCCACATCAGTGTGGAACTTGGGGGATGTCAATTCATTTAGCTCTCCCACCATGTGTGCAGTTATTATCTGGTATTTTGTTTGTATTTTTGTTTTTTTTTAACTAAAACAAAACAAAACAAAAAACCCCAAAACACTTTTTTCCCCTTTTTTTCTTTTGGGTGTTAGGGATGAACTGAGCTGTACCTCCAGCCATTGTTATTTTTTTAAACCAATTTAAAGTATTACTTTATACACATATTTGTCTAGATTTATCCATATGGTTTGACCAGTATCATCACTGCCTGAGCTTTTTATACCTTTCTACTTTTTTCTATAACAACTTTATTAAGATATAATTTATATGCCATATAACATACCCACTTTAAGTCCACAATGCAGTGATTTTACTGTTTTCACACATGTGCAGCCCTCACCACAGTTAATTTTAGGAGACGTGCCTCACTTTGGATATCATCCCATTGTTTGCCCACTCCTTTTAGCACTAAGCTACTACCACACTACCTTCTGTCCTCTGTAAGAGATTTGTCTATTCTAGAAAATACGTATGAATGGGATATTTAATAGCTGGTCCTTTGTGTCTGACTTTGTTCACTTAGCATAAGACTTTAAAATCTCATCAGTGAGAAGAGAGGTTGAACTGGGGATTTCTCTTACCTCTGCAAGCCAGCACTATGGGAAAAGAAGCCTTAGCAGGGTCTCTCATTTTGTAGAAGGGCTCCTGAAGTCCTGCAGACCCCTGCCTCTTCTCTTGTGCAGTTATACCATCGTTACATGTTTTTAATTTGTTACTGTTAGTGTCAGTATTTATGTTGTACTTTCACCCTTATGCACATAAACATTTGTCAGATTCTAGAACTAAAGTTGTTGTGTTATTTTGATAGACTCTAACACAATATCCCACCCAAAAGATTTTTATTAATTTGGTTCGTTCTTGCAACTTGAGGACACTGTTTTCTCTACCCTCACCAACACTGAGAAGTTATTGGTATTTAAACTTCTGATTTTAATTTTATAAACTTCTGTTTCATTTTGTATCATGAAATGTAGCATAATCAGAAAAGTGCTCAGAAAGAAAAATGTACAGTCCAGTGATTTGTCACAAAACAAACCCTTGTGGGGCCACAATAGAACACAGGCAGCTGCCTGGAGTCGCTGTTGGTGCCCTGGCTAAACCGCATTGTACTGCATTGTACTGATTGGTATCCCGATGGGTGTAGTTTGTCCTGTTGGAGTTTACATGGATTACATTACACAGACATGTATTCTCTTGTGTCTTGTGGTAGTGGTGTTTTCTTTTTCCCTCTACACCATTTCTGAGATGCACCCTGGTGAGTGCCTGCTCGGCCACGTTTTCATTGCTTCATAGTGATCCGTGAGTGGAGAGACTGCAGTTTTCCCATGCTGTTTGTGGACGTTTGTGTTGCTGGTGCTATGAATAAAGCCGAGGGAAGCAAGCATTCTCACACTGATCTCTTGACATGTATGCACTCCTTTATTGACTCCATCCTTGGGGGCGGGATTTCTAGGCCAGAGTGATGTTAGCTGTAGTAGATCCTGCCAAACAGCTTTACCTGCTGCGTTCCTGACAACAGGTGGGGAGTGACCTGTGCACCACACTCTGGTACTTTGTTTTTTGTACATCTTGCTGATTTTAGTCATTCTGGTATGTAGTAATGTCTCGTGGTGAGATCAAACACCTTTTCATATATTACTGGATTTTGTTTGCTTGTGAAGTAACCATTTAAGTCTCTGTAGAGCTGTATGTCCTGTCCTTATTGATTTGCAGGAGTTTCTTGTACGCTCTGGGTAGACGCCCTTTGTCAGGTCTATGTGCTACAGATAGCCTCTTCCACTTTTAACTTATCTTTTCATGTTTAATGGAGTCCTTTAGAAGAAGAGAAGTTCTGAATTTTAAGGAAATTCAATTTGCCAGCCTTTTTTCTGTTAACAAGTCTTTTTACCCTAAACTCCTAAAGATAACTTTCTTCAAAAATGTTATTGTGGGGCTAGGTGCTTGGTGTATGCCTGTAATCCAAGCTACTCAGGAGGCTGGGGCAGGAGCATCACAAGTTTGGGGCAATTTAGTGAGACCCTGTCTCAAAATAAATAAAAAGGGCTGGGGGTGGGCTGGGGATGTGGCTCAAGCGGTAGTGTGCTCACCTGGCATGCGTGCAGCCCGGGTTTGATCCTCAGCACCACATACAAAGAAAGATGTTGTACCTGCCAAGAACTAAAAAATAAATGTTAAAAATTCTCTCTCTCTCACTCTCTTTAAAAAAAAAAAAAAAAAAAAAAAGGGCTGGGGGGTGTGAATGTGGCCAAGTTCAATCCCCAGTACCAAATAAATAACCTCAAGGCTCTATTCTGGGGACTAGGGTGTGCTTGGTGATAGAGCATTTCCTTAGCAAGCAAGAGGCCTTGGGTTCGGTCGCCAGCATAGGAAGAAAAAAAGTTATGCCTTGCCTTTCACATTTTGGTGAGCAATCATCTGTGATTTGTTTTTGGAATGGCATGATGTAGTCTTATCTTTTTGTATGGAATTGTCCTGGACACTGTAGTCTAGTACATCTTTAAAGTTGGTGGAAGGAATCCTTCTACCATCTTATAGATTGGGGCTCCCACAGTTCCTTCCTTGGGTTTGATTAATTTGCTTGAGTGGCTCACAGAACTCAGATAAATGTTTACTGGTTTGTTATAAAGGATGTTACAAAGGACATAGGTGCTGAGACGCACAGGGTGAGGTACCACTTTTCAGGAAGCTCTTAGAACCTTGACTATTGGCAGTTTTATGGAGGCCTTATTACACAGACATGATTGATTATGTCACTGGCCTTTGGTGATCTGTTTAACCTTCAGTCCCTGTTCCCTCTCCAGATGTTGGAGATTTGTGCTGTGAAAGTCCTAACTGTAGTCCTGTTGTGGTCTTTCCAACGACCAACCATCAGCCAACTCATCTGGTGCCAAAAAAACACTTATCACTTTACAGATTCCAAGGGTTTTAGGAGTTGTGTGCCCAGAAATGGGAACAAAGGCCTAATATATATTTCACAATATTACATTTCTTCTCCAAGAATGTTTTGGCTTTAAAAAATGCCTCGGCTACACTTGACCTCTTGCTTGTCCACATCAGTTTTCGTTCACCTTGTTCAGTTCATGAACTGGGCTTCTGGTTAGTTTGTATGTAATTCAAGGATGGCAGATGTTGGTGTCTGTACAGTACCAACCCTTTCAATGCAGATGTTTTCCATTTTTTTAAGTGTTATTAGTGATAAAATATATTTTTTGGTTTTCTTCAGAAGGATCTTATTTTTCTTTTAGGTTTATTTAAATATGTTTGATAGTTTTAGATATAAATGGCATCTTTGAAAATAACTTCATTTTAAAATGTTTAGGGTATATTGGCATCTGGTTGGGTTTTTATTTTGATCTTGTATCCATCAACTTTGCTCACTAATAACCTAAGTTGCTTTTGGATTTTCTTGTATGTAATCATAATCTCTGAATTTAATTTTTTTCCTTTCTTTATTTTATTTTTTTATGTGGTGCTGAGGATTGAACCCAGTGCCTCAGGCATGCTAGGCGAGTACTCTACCACTAAGCCACAACCTCAGCCCCTAACTTTTTTCCATTCTAATCCTTTTTTCACTTATTTGTTTGCTTCAGGGTATATAGTTAATTTGTGATAGTGGGAATTTTGATTTTGTTATGACTTTCAAAGAGAATTTTACTATTATTTAGTGTAGGATTTTTGTTTTAAAATAGATGGTTGGGGTTGTTGCTCAGTGGTAGAGTGCTTGCCTAGCATTGTGAGGCACTGGGTTCAGTTCTCAGCACCACATAAAAATAAATAGATAAAATAAAGGTATTGTGTCCATCTACAGCTAAAAATATTTTTAAAAATACAATGTTATCAAATTTGTTAAATTTTATTTTTGGTCAAGTGGATGTTGAATTTTATCAATGCCTTGTTTCTGTTGATAAGATCATATAATTTTTTCTTCTTAATGTGGTTAATACATCAGTTTGTTCTAATAGATTTTTTTTTTCATTTTTATTTTTTATGGTACATGGGGATAAAACCCAGGACTTTGTGCATGGTAGGCAAGTGCTCCACTACTTAGCTACACCCCCAGGCCTTTAAATATTTTTAAGGTTTTGAGACATAAAATTTTGAGATTTTTTTTAAGTTGTCCAGGATGGCCTTGAATTTGGTCCTTCTGCCTTAGCCTCCCAGGTATCTGGGATTAACAGGCATGTGCCACCTTACCCTGCTTCAGTTTCAGATTTTCTATTTCATGTTTTGGTAGGTTTCCTTTATCTAAAAATTTGTCTCTTTTATCTGCATTTTCAGTAATAAGGCATATGGTTTTCTGAGTAATACTTTTAATGTTTTATTGGATCAGAAAAATGTTCTTTCATTCCTATGCCTGGTATTTATTTTTATGCTGTGTCTTTTTTCTGTTTGTGACCCTGCCCCACAAGGCGTATGTTGAAACGTTAACTCCCACCGTGGTGATGTCAGGAAGTGGGGCTTTGGGAGGTGATTAGATCATGAGGTTGGAGCCCCTCATGACTTGGATTAGTGCCTCACATAAGAAGCCTAGAGAGCTAGTCAGCCCCTCCCACTGTGTGGCATAGAGTGAGAAGACAGCTCATTATGAGGAAATGAGCCCTTGCCAGTACCAAATCTGATGGTACCTTGAGCCAATGTCTAAACCTCCAGAGCTGAGAGAAATAAATTTCTACTGGGTGTGGTGGCTTGCAACTGTAATCTTAGTAACTGGGGAGGCTGAGGCAGGAGGGTCTCAACTTCAAGATCAGTCTCTGCAATTTAATGAGACCCTGTGTAGCTCAGTACTGGATCAACCCAGGATCAATCTCCAGTATGTGGGGGAAGGGTAGGGGGGTGAGACATTTCTGTTTATAAGCTACTTTATTTTGTTATGGCAGCCTGGACAGACTGACACTGTCTTCTTCATCAGTCCTCAAAAGTTTTAGTTTTGTCAGTTTCATAAAAATTAACTTTTGATCCTTTTATACTATGATGGTTTTTGATTTTGTTAATTCTCTTACCTTGATACTCTACCGTATATTTTCGATTTTATTAATTCTTACCTTGATCATTCTTTTTCTACTTAGTTTGGATAACTTCTTCCTGCTCTGTTAGTTGGGAATGAGCCCTTTACTTTTCTGTTAGTGCTTTTCCTGCTGTTGTAGCAAGCAAGGATTTAGTCGTTTCACCCTCCTCGTGGACAGTGCAGGCTTCCTGGGTGCCTTCTGCTGCTGCTTGTGTCGACACCTCCGCGTCCGCTCCAGGAGCCGGGGTTGCTGCTGCTCTCCGGGCATGCTCCATGTGCTGCCCTCCGCTCTGCCCTGCTCCATGTGCTGTCCACCCATGTGCTGCCCTCCGCTCTGCCCTGCATCTTAGCTTCCATGGGGTCACTTAGTTTTTGTCTGAAGAACACCTTTTAATGTTTCCTTTAGTGGATTCTGATTGTATTTAATGATATTATAAATGCTTTTTTTTTTTCCTTTTTGGGGCTTTTTTTTTTTTTTAATAGATATAATTAATGTCTGTCTGCATTGGGGGAAAACTTGTGTCCTTTGTCGTGATTTTTTTTGCCCACTTTCTCTCCTGGATTCTAACTGTGTGTGTGTCAGACCATCTTGCACCCTTTCCTCTATATTTTCCATTTCACGTTTCATTCCGGATATTTTCTTTTGATTTGTCTTCCAGTTTAGAAGTCCTCTTTAGCATTTTCTTTCTTTTTAAGGTATCTACTTAGTTTGGATAACTGTCATCTCTGCTTTGTTCCCTGCCTGCAGATTACCTTCTTTGTCCGGCTTATGCCTTTGGGGGTAGCTAGGTTTACAACCCTAGGGTTATGGTAGTGTTTTTACTTGCTCAATAACGTTAGCATTTTAACTATAAAAAGTGAATAATGTGGGAATTGCTGTTGCTTTGGAAGAAAAGGTGGAAAATCCTTCAAGCCACGGTGGTCAGTGGGCTCCTCTGTGCCAAGTGCTGGGTTGGCTCCTTCCCCACCTGTGGAGGGCGGCCTTAAGAACAGTGTTCCCTCCGCGTGACCATAGCTGTAATCCTCCACTTTCAAAAGGAAATTGCTGGTTAGGAGAAATGCTCATTGTTAACAGTTGTTGAAATTATTCCCATCAACCACTGTGTCAGCCTTTTCAGTTTTTCCTAATATGCTGTTAAAACTACTTGTTGAATTTTTAATATGAAATTTTGTTCTAGGGTTTCTAAGTGGTTCATTTTTATAGTTTCCAGTTGTCCTCTGAGTTGTTTTGTCTGTATCCTTTGAACACAGCAGCATGTGTGTCTGGCGCCACAGCTGGAGTCCCTGGAGTGGGAGTCCACTATTGTAGGTTTACTTTTTTTTTTTTTGTAAGAGCATTTTTCAGTTCTCAGCAAAACTGAGTGGAAAGTGTGGAGATTCTCATTTGCCCGTCCCCTGGTGTGTTTATTGTTGGTTTACATTTGCGTTGTTCTGTTTTATTGTGCCTGCATATTTTTTTCTTATGTGCCAGAAACTATATTTGCAATTATTTTAGAAATAATTTAAAGCCTTGGATCATGTTTTTCCAGAGTGAATTTAGGTTTGCTTCTGCCAAGAGGCCTCAGAAGCTCTAGTAAGCCGGAGTCGTTTTAATCTAGTTTTGATGATTGACCTCTTCGAAGTCGAGCTTCAGTTCCCAGTAGGGCCTGTCGACTTTGGCTCAGTTTAGATGGACACAACACCTTTGTTTTATTTATGTGGTGCGGAGGATCGAACCCAGTGCCCCATGCATGTGAGGCAAGCCCTTTACCACTGAGCCGCAACCCCAGTCCCCAGTTTCATCTTAAAGGAGCATTATTTGCACATTAACTCTAGGATGGGGTTCATCGTGGTTACTGTCCCCAAGGTCCTGGAGGGTAGTGAAAAGTGTCTCTCAGACAACCCTCCAGAATTAGAAAGCCCTCCCCTGGAAAGCAGACCCAAGTGCCTTCGTCCCCTCTGCCACCTCAGCTCTGCTTCAGTCTGAGGTTTCTGATAGTTTGTTGAGCTTTTGTAGTTGGCCTCAGCAGAAGAGTTGGACCCAAGTTACCTGCTCCAGCCCCACTCACAGGGAAAATGTGTCCTTTCATTTCATGCCTGAGGCACAACTTTGCCCATCTGAAGAGTAGAAAGCATTTCATTGTTACATTAATTTGATTTTCATTGTTACTTTCTTTGACTAGTAGTAAGATTAATCATATTTTCATACGTATATATATATCTCATAGACCCTCTATAAGAAAGGCTGTATTGATAGGAGATATGTACGTATATGTTTATATATTCATCACTTTGGGGCCTCTTGTGGGCAGTTTTCTTGGTCTGTCGAGCTCTGGCACTTTAGTTATTCTGTGTTGATACTGTTTTATGCTGCCTGTGTTTTCTCCCCATCTTCCATGGTCTTTGGATTAGGACTATATCAAGTAATAGCTCTTTAGTTTTTAAGTCTAGAGAATCTTGTAGCATTTCGGATTTGTATCTTGGTTAGAAAGGCTTATAGCTGCACTAAGGACATGATAAACGTTTTGTACCTTTTTTTTTTATATTTGGCTCAGATCTTTTGGACTGGATTTTTGGTGTCTGCTGTGTATAAAACCTGAAGAGGGTGTGAGAACAGGAGTTGGTGTTCCCTCTGGGGCGAGGGCCTCACCTGGAGGGAGTACACTCTTTTGTTCTTTGGTCCTCCCCACACCTGCCTGGGGGAGGGGTAGCTTTGAGGTTGGCCAGGGCAGAGCCTCCTGCTGCATGAAGCAAGGTTCAAGGGGTTCTGATCTGTTATCAGCACTGAGGCCAGTGAAGACTTGTAAGGCCAGTTCCTTTTTTTTTTTTTTTTTTTTTTTTAAAGAGAGTGAGAGAGGAGAGAGAGAGAATTTTAATATTTATTTTTTAGTTCTCGGCGGACACAACATCTTTGTTGGTATGTGGTGCTGAGGATCGAACCCGGGCCGCACGCACGTCGGGCGAGCGCGCTACCGCTGAGCCACATCCTCAGCCCCAACCCTGCCAGTTCCTTTTTATCACTAGGTTTTCTTTTTTTTGGTGGAGTGGGGCCTGGAGATTGAACCTGACACCAACCACTGAGCCACCTCCCCAGCCCTATTTTGTATTTTATTTAAAGACTGGATCTCACTGAGTTGCTTAGCGCCTCACTGTTGCTGAGGCTGGCTTTGAACTCGCCATCCTGCATCAGCCTCTGAGCTGCTGGGGTTACAGGCGTGTGCCACTGTGACTGGCTTAGTTTGTGGTTTTTAAAGCGGGAGCCATCCAAATTAAAAACTTCAAGTGAGACATAAAGTCGAAAGGAGGAGGAGGAAAAAAAAAGTCTCAAACTGTGCATTGCAGAGGGAACAGTTGTGGACGTTTTGTGGACTGTCCTTTTGATCTCTCGTGTCACCTGCCGTTCTTTTTTTTTAAATTGTTGATAGACCTTTATTTTATTTATTTACACGCGGTGCCGAGGAACAAATCCAGTGCCTCACACATGCCAGGCAAGTGCGCTACCGCTGAGCCCAGACCCAGCCCTGCCATTCATTCTTGGGCCTCACTTTTGTCATCTCTGTTGACGCCCGCAGTGCCCATAGGGTTGTGGAGGGTGAAGAGTTAGCATGTCGTGCTCCTAGTGTTCTGCGTGCACTGCCTGCTCAGTGCTCTGTGGCGCCAAAATGCCAGGGAGCGGGGAGGACTTACTGCTTTTCTTTCAAAGACCAGCCGCAGTTCCCTTGCTGAAGACAAGTCATGTTTCAGGTTGCAGCAGGGCCCATGTGAGGGGGCAGCAGGCAGGGCTGAGCAGACCTGTGTTCTCATAGCAGGGACTCCTCAATACTTCTGCTCTGTGTGGACCACACTCCTAACTTCATCCTCGGCTTCTGTCACAGGAAGCAGTTCCTGTACCTGGCTGATCAGTGAAGGGTAGTTTGGTGGCTGTGAGCGTGACCCAGTGCTGACCTTTCCCTCCCCACAGGTGCAGCAGTACCGAGTCGCCATGACTGCCAAGGACTGCTCCATCATGATTGCGCTGTCCCCAAGTCTGCAGGACACAAGGTGAGGCCCCTGTTGCATGTCACCTGCCCTTGGGCTAATAGGGGTTTGTGGAATAATAGGGCAAGCAGGTTCCCCATACAGCTTATTCTTAATATCATTGGACTTACTAACTCTTGCTTCTCTGTAAGTTTATAATTCTGTCAGACATTTCTGGAGAGTAACTAGAGATGATTGTTCTATTAGATTGTATTTTATCAGTGTCATTGTTTTTCCGTACTGGGGAGTGGACTCGGTGGGAGTTCCACCACTGAGATACATTCCTAGCCCTTTTATTTTCCATTTTGAGACAGGATCTTGCTGTGTTGCCTGGCTGGCCTTGAACTTGCAGTCAGTCTCCTGAGCAGCATGCCTGGCTATTGTTATTTTCTAAGAAAATACCCTAAGGGTGGAGAAGCGTGTGGATAACATGGTGAATTGCTTTGAAAGAGAGCTCAAGCCCCTTCTGGGCTCTCATACCTGAGGAGGCCTAGGTTCCCCGTGGGCCTTGTTCAAAGACTGTACCAGGTCAGTGGAACGTGCCAGCTCCAAGACTGACACCATCATCTTAACACACATGTTCACGGTCTGCCTCTCCTTCTGAATAACTAGCGTCTGCAGTCTCTCCTGGCACTGCTTCTTATAGTGCCCCCATGAGTTTTCAAGAATTCGGGATGAGCTTGATAACCCTCACTAGTTGGCACCTTCAGCACTGATCTCCAGGATGCTGAACCCTGCATGTGGTATCTGGAGTATCCTGTTGTTCTGACGGGTGTTGCTGTGTCAGGATGACCTGCATCACCAGCTGCCAGCCACCCATCTTTCTGATACTTTTGAGCAAAACAGTTCCCAGGAATTCTGTTCCCTGGCAGGCACAGCACTGAAGGCTGTCCAGAGTGAAATGTGCTGAGGAGCAGGCACAGGGTACAACTGAGGTGAAACACAAAAATGGTGCTTCTGTTTAGTTGAAAAGTCCTCTCATTCCCTAAGAAAAATACCTCCAGTACTTGGTTATAAGGAACCTCCAGATGGATTAAACATTAGATAAGAGACACCCACAAAGACATTACCTGCCACCCAGCCTGACCATGGGTGCCGTGGGAAATGGAAAGTGCGTGAATGCAGGTGCTGAAGGGAAGTTGCAAGAAACGTGGGTTCACAGACTGACAGAGGCCTGCCTGTAAGAGGCTGCTAGTGGACAGATGTGCACCGTGCTTCCTCCAGCACCTGTGTCCTGTGAGTGTAGCGCCCAGTGGTGTCACGTGTGAGCTTCAGGCTGGGTCCTGTCCAGTTTGTACCAGCTGCCCAGCAGAAGTCAGCACTTGCTGAGGGGAGAAGAGTGCATGTCCAGAAGGTTCCTTGCCATGTGGGTGTCTCATACTGGGGGGTAGAGGTACAGGAATCACCACCCACAAAATGCTCTATTTGGTCCTTTCTCCACAGAGCCAAAGGAAGATCATCTTTTTTTTTTAAGACTTGTCAGTGGCTTGGATGTGACTCGGGGGCTGCCTCAACTCACTGACTTCTCTCTATTGCTTTGAATTGGCAGGGAAACTGACTGACTTCTCTCTATTGCTTTGAATTGGCAGGGAGTTAAGGGAAATTGGTTATGGGGAGGGGTGAGGTGGCATGACTGGGTAGGACACTGATTGATTTCAGTTGCAGAAACTCTGCTCTGTGGGGTCTCAGAGGCCCCAAAGCTGAGTAATGTACTGTGCAGCAGGATTGTGATTTGAGAATCTGAAAACAATCTTAATGTGCAAAATAAGGAAATAGTTGAATTATGGTGTGGCCATTTGCTTATTAAATTTATAATTGTTCCATTTTTGTCTTAACATTTCATCCTGAGACCTCTGCCAAATTTATTTCATGATGCAAGTAAATGCATGATAAACATGAAAAAATATTTGAAGGTAGGAGGCGAAAAAATTAAGGACAAAGGAAAGTTGGGTATTGGAAAGCATTTCTTTTCTTAAGTGTTTCATACCCAATGATTTAAGTTTAAAAATTAAACTGTGCATAGGTAAGCTTTGTGTTGGAAAAACTTTGCTGGTTAGAAATGAACCTTAGATTTGAAGGAGGGTAAGCATGCGGAAGCCTGGAATTCTGTGATCCAGTTGAGGAGTGACAGGAGAGCTGGAAGTTCTGACCTGCATTTGCAGAGGACTCTGCCCTGGGAAGCTGCTTCGCCTGCTGGAGTCTGGGGACAAGGCCAGAGTAGGGACCCTCTGTCAAGGGGCTATGAACTGGTGGCCTAGTCCTACCTTGCAGAGTGGAAGTGGTGGTAGGAGAGTGGAGCAGGCCCCCACTGGTGCTAGTGTGACTTGTGCACCTGAGGGCAGTGGGAGTGAGGGGCTCCCCAGAGCTTTGTGCACAGGGATTGGGCGCTCAGTGGCTCTCAGAAGCCATGGCCAACTGTGGCCAGGGTATGTCCCAAGTCATCTTCACAGCCATGAAATGCACACCAAACCTAAGACTAAATTTAGATCCTTAAATTTTAATTTATAGCTCACAGACAGGTTGACTACATTTAAACTTACCACACCCCTAAAATAAAGGCTTCTCTACTTCTGTTTCGGCCCCATCATAAACAAGAAGGTCTTAAGTCTGCCACCTTGTTTGTGCAGGCATTTTGTGATTTTGGAATCACAGGGCGAGCTGCTCACAGCCTCCTATGTCTCAAGTTCTGGTCCTCCACTCCATTTCCTGTTCCAAACAGCACGGGCAGCAGCTTCAGCCTTGGGCTACTCTGCCTGTCCCTCTTGCTACCTTGCCTACTGCTTTGGGCCCTGGAGACCAACTGTCCAGGCGAGGGCAGCAGCTCCCTGCAGCCTGGTTATCCCAGCCCCAGTATCTGAGGCCATGGCAGAGGGACATATGTGCCTTGGGAGATTCATGCCCGGTTTTAGCTTCAAGGACCGACCCTGGGGGCAGGCAGATGTTTTGGTGGCAGGGGCTAGTACCTGCTTCCCTGGCTCATAAGGAGCTTGTGGTCAACCAGGTTGTCAGAAGGAACTGCTTAGAATTCCCTTCCTGTCGTCTTATGTGTCTTGTTGGATGCTGCTTATAACCTGAGAAATTGAGGTGTTCTTGAAAAGGCATAGGCCTTGTCCTGGGCTGACCATGGGCTTCGGGGCTCTCTGTAGCAGGCTGATCAGGGTGAGCTGTCCCTTTCCAGCTTCCAGAGGGAGACCCAAGATCTATTTGCTGTTCTCTGCTATTCAGCAGAGAGTAGGTAATGGTCCTGGCAACTGATTTGTGACCGTTTCTTTCTATGAACAGAATTCTGAAACGGGTTGAGAGCTGAGGTCTCTATTAGCATCCTTAGAACAGGCTGTCTCCCAGGAGGGAGGCTTCACAGCTGGAGTTCTGTTTTTAATGATTTCTAAATTGAGAAGAGCGGTAAATATGGTACACTTCTTCTGGGCGAAATGAAGTTTATAATTCATTCAGCCACTCTTTTGAATGCTATGTGTTGTTTTCTGAGCAAAGCAGATAGATACACAGCCATCTCAGGACCAGATTCAGTTGTTCTCAAAGTGCTATTTTTCCTTTTGGTAATGAGGATTAAACCCGGGGTGCTCTGTCACTGAGCTACATCCACAATTTTGAGAGGGCCTCACTGATTTGCTGTGCCTGGTCTTCAGCTTCAATCCTGCTGCCTTAGCCTCCTGAGCCCTGGGATCCCAGGCGTGTGCCACCGTGCCCCGCCCTGAAAGTGTTCTAAAGTACAAGTAATTGTTCACACTGTTATGAGCACATAACTATTCTGATGTTCACAAATGCTACAAAACTAAAGAGAAAATACCGAGTACTGAAGGTTTGATTTGAGAGTAAAACATGAAACCAGGCCTCTCTCTGTGAGGAGCATTAAGAAGGCTGCTTTCCTCACCAGGCGTGGGAAAGGTGCGTAAAGAGGAGTCTGTTCTCGGCTTTCATCCATCTGGCTGTTGAACGGCCAGAACTACTTTTTAACTCTTAGGTTTTGTAATGCTTGGCTCGTGATAAAGTGACTTTTTCAGCATTCGTTCCCGCCACTGGGGCCTGGGGAATATCACTCAGGCGTTCCACATAATGGCTTTTCCATCTTCCAATCCTTCATCCATCTTGTCTGATGTGGCTCAGGGTGCTGGCCTGTGTCCCATAGGTAATTACTTTGTGGAAGCTCACATGCTAGTGTAGACAGTTGGTGCAGACAGGATGCACACAAACACTGACTGGGTGCTTTTTGTGAGCTGGGATAAGAGAACTTGGAGGGTCCGTGTATTCTGAAATTGCTTTTTTACTTGCAGTTCTGATCAGAGGCCTGTCATCCCCTCGTCGAGGTCCAGGCTCGCCTTCTCCGTGTCTGTGCTGGACCTTGACCTCAAGCCCTATGAGAGCATTCCTCATCAGTATAAATTGGACAGCAAGATAGTCAACTATTACTCAAAGACTGTGCATGCCAAAGATGACGCTGTGGTGCCGACTCGGTTGAAGGAAAGTGAAGACTGCATGTTAGTTCTCCATAAGGTCTAACTTTTTTCCCTGCAGTGTCTTTGAAACTTGAATGTGAAAGTTGAATGATAGCTATTTTCTATTGTGTTGGACAACTTCTGGCTGTGAATGTTTTTGCTTTTAACCCTGTTGAGGTGAGACTGCCTCTTGAAGACATAAAATTAAAGAGCACTAGAAACATCTTCCAGGACAAGGAATGTAGGATGTGAACGGGGTGTCCCAGGAGGCTGCTCATATTCTTAAATCGGAAGTGTCCGTTAAGCCCTAGGAAGACGTCCTGGGTAGTTCTTCCTTCAACCAGGGCTCATGTCTAATTCTCTATGCGAAAAGCCTTATAAGACCAAGGTTTGGATCTCCTACCACCAGAATCCTGACGTAGAAAGCTTGAATTGTCACAAGCATCTTATGGTTTGGACTTTTGGAAAACATAGATACCACTGGAACTTTCCCGGTTGTTACTGGTCACTTTTTCAATTTGAGCCACACATCAACACAGGCTTTTTGGGTGGTTCCCTGCTGCAGAGAGTGATCAGAGTTAGTGTGGACGTCGGTTCTGAGTGGTCTAGACTCAGGGTCCCTGTGGAGGTGCCGAAGCTCACGGCTCTTAAGGGTCAGCAGGGAGTGAGAGACTCAGGTCAGGATGGACACCACTCACAAGAGCATTGACTTTTTGTTTTTGCTTTATGATTTTAACTCTAGGGGGAGATAAAGTGTTCTTTCCTACCTGAAATCGCTACTGTGGAAGCTGGGAGCACAGCTGTAACTCACTAGGCCGCCGTGGCTGGCTGGGGTGGGCACGCCCGGTGTCCCAGCATTCTGGTTCTGGTAGCACTCCGTCGTGTCGGGTGGTCGAGGGACTTCCCAAGCTGCACTCCTCCCCTCGGTTTGCCTGGGGGCTTTTTGGGGTGTGGGCCCCAGAGCCTTGCCATTCCTGTTGGGCTGCCACGGGCCCTGCTTCTGGAAGATGCGTGGCTCCTAGCTGGTGCCAAGGGTTCTTGTTGGGATCACCAGAAGTGTGCCCGGCTGCTATAAAATTGCTGGGACTCTTGGCTCCCCTTCCCCATGGCAGGTTGTACAGACTGATTATTTATATAATTTTGAGGGACTAATGAAGGCTTATTGTAACATAATATTAGTGAAACCATGGAATTGTATGAAAATGCTACATGAAAAATGAAAATATTTTGCTGATTGTAAAATTTTTGTGGGAAATTTTGTGATAACTTGAGAATTACACTTGTTTGAATCAAGCCAACTCTTCTAGAATTGATTCTTGAATTCTGTCCTTACATTTGCTTTATTCTATACTTGGGCACAAAAAGATAGTCATGTGTGTGGACACACTGGCCCCCTTTCCTTCAGCTTGCGTGGTATGTGTGCTAGGGTGGGGCTTTGGAGGTCCACCCCAGTCACGTCCACAAAGCTCAGCTCGAGGCTGTGGAGGGTGGGAAGTGGCCATTAGCACTGTTTGGATTCAGGATGGTTTGTTGCTGCGGGCCTGGGCGGCACTTGGGACACGTTTCTGCACAATATGGTTGCACTGTGTCGTGGGCTGTGCCATGCTCTTGGAGGTAGCATCCCTCTGCCAGAACCCCAGGCTCTCGGGGAGGTGGGCTGGGGAGTAGTGTTACAGCCTGGCAAGGGGCCTCATCCAGCTGGATGGGCGGAATGAAAACAAGCAGGCTGTATTCTCATAGGAGGGAGGAGGGAGCGCCCCAGCCTAGGTCTGGCAGGTGGTGCTGAGGCTGGTCTCCAGCCCTGCCACGTCCCCGCTGCTGTGCTCAGACTCCAGGATGCCCCAATGGCGTGAAAACCCTCACTGACCCTGACATACGGGTGATGGAGGGGCTCCCAGCTCTAGTTCTCATCTGAGATTATGGTGTAGCACTCAGACCCTCTGGGGTTCTCTAGTGAAGGTCCTGTGAGAAGGGAGCAGTGCTGGGTGGCTGTCATCTGGCACTGTTTTGACGTTAACAGCCACGCAGACTGTGGGGAGACCAAGAGGGTCAGGACTTAGAGGTGCTGCTGTGCAGCCAGCAGGGCAGGCGTGGCAGCTCTGGCTTCTGAGGAATGTTAAGAAATGAAGCTCCATCAACAACTGCCTCCAAGAGCCCCCAGGTGGCAGGAGGTGGATGGCTTCTCAGGGCTGGACCACGCGTGGCTCCGTCTCTGGGCAGACTGAGGTGAGGTGGGGGCCCAAGCTGGTCCACACACGACAAGGGAGGGAGAACCACTCTTGGTATGTCTTCTCAAATGTTCAATTCTCTTTGACATTTTATACATGAACAGCTGTATTTTTCACGCCATGAGAGTCTGATGTAGTATAACTGCATAGACAGCTTGTTTTGGGCAGTGATGGGGCCTTAACCCAGGGCTTCATGCATGCCAGGCAATCGTTTTACCACTGAGCGACGTGCCCAGCATTGGTTTATTCTTTGGAGACAGGGTCTACATTGCTGAGGCTGGCCTCAAACTTGATCCTTCTGCCTCCCAAGTAGCTGGGATGGTAGGCAGGTGTCAAATGCATCCAGCTAAGGGTGTGGTTTCTGAGGGGAAGGTAGATAGTACACTTAGAGTCAATATAGGTCGCACGCTTTTCGGTGCACCATCTTGTTCCTTCCCTGTGTGGGAACTAGTCATTCTCTGCACAAAGTAATTTTATCAGGCTTTCTAGAGCGGCTTCAATTCCAAGCACTTCTAGCAGGGTTCGGAAGCTCTGAGGAGCGGTTTCTAGGACTCTGTTCTTGTCCAGCTCCAGAGCTATAAAGAAAAAAATAAACCAGGTAAGAAACCTTGAGATGTTGGCGTCCAAGACCCCTCCTCCTCCTGAAGGATCACATGGACCTGGAGGCACTAGACCTGGAGCAGAGAGATGTGATCTCACCCATGGCTTGAGGCAGGGAACATTCTCTCCTGCCTTCGGCCGGCAGGGCTGTGAGGGAGCGATCACTCTTGTGCTTTTTGGTTTTTAAATGTTCTTATTAGTAATTACTCAATGTACAAAGTACACTAAGCCAGATGAACAACACCTAGCTTTGACTGAGAAGTCCCCTAGAAAGGACATCCGTACCCAGAGCCCTACCTCGCTGAGGGACTTTGGTGAGCAGGTCCAGCTTTGGTGAAACCTTCCCTTCTTCATCTATCTGTATTCTCCAAACAATCACCAGTTCAAACCTGAAAGAGGTAAAACACATTGGCCAGTGCTTTTGAAATCTGGTTTTTAGCTCCTTTTCTCTATTCTGGCTTCCTTGCTCTTAAAGACATCCACCCCAGAGGAGGGAAAAGGTGGTCAAGGGGAACCAGGACCACACTGGCAAGAATTGGATGTGGATAGGACGCAGAGCGACAGGAACTTGCACATGGCCGGTGCCGGTGCAGAGGGTCATCTTCCTTGGAAATACTCTGGCACTGACAAAGCCGTGTGTGCCTCTACTCCACGGCTGGAGAATTTCGTGCCTCAATGTCTGAGCCCAAGAGAAGCCTATGTGGTGTGGGCTGGGAAAAACGGACAGGGACCAAGACCCTAAACGCTCGAGAGCTGAGGCAGCCAGGCGTTTTGGTGGACTGACCTACCGGAGGGTTAGGAGTAAAAATGAACGCACTGTGGTCATGGGTCAGAGGCAGAAGGACGCCTGCAGAAGACCACCTGTTTGAAGGCTTGAAGAGGCGCGCACAAGGAGATGCACAGGGGCAGAGGCAGGAGGCTGAGGAACACGGGTAGGGCAGTGGCTCTGGGCAGAGTGTGGCCAGTGAAGGGAGGTGGCCGTGTGAGGAGCCCTGAAGCGGTTTCTCTGACTTGGCCTCAGGGGCTTCCTCACCCCAGCCTCCGTCCTTCCATTTGTGCAGTGGTTCCACACATACCTCACCTCCTCCTCCTCCCAGCGCCCCCTACATTTGCTCCTTAAAACCCCTCAGTGGAACTGAGGCCCAGGCCAGCAGGCACTTGTCTGCGTTTCCTGTGGTGGTATGTTCACAGGGTGCAGGACGGCCTGCCCACTTCTCCTCCACCCGACGGTCTCTGGTCCTCAGGGGCTAGTTTCCCTTCTATTGAGAATCCCTGTTTCACAGGGACTCGAGGCCGCAGCGGCCCGCACTCACCCTGGCCTCCTGGCGCTGCGGATCTCCATGCAGCTGGAGCAGGACCCCTCCGGGAGGTGCACAGTGTCGGGGTACTTCTCCTGGTGGAAGAAGTGGTTACACAGATCCGTGAGGGAGGAGGAAGAGGCCCTGAGCTGGGGTTCTGGGGACTGGTTGGGAGTCAGGGAGAACCCCACTTGGAGTTGAGAGCCCTGTGCCAGGGCCGAGTGCACGGCCCCACTCCTTCATCCTGCCTCACCTGTTGTCACACAGGCCCACCCCTTTCGAGGTCTCTCCAATGCCAGGCAGCCTCCACATTCCCGTGACCTGTCACCTCCCCTGTTTCCTCATCTCATATGACCACTGTACAACTCTGATTTTACCGCCTGCTGCCCACTTGACCCTGGTCTCAGGCCCCCCAGGTTGCAGGCCCCCTTGCTCAGGTCTGCTAACCTGGCCCTGAGCTGTGAAGACTGTTCTCAGAGCTCTGGCATCTGCCACCAAGCCTTTCACTCTGAGCCTCTGAGGGTGGTGACTGCCACACTGCCACAGCAGATGCTTCTGGACTGTGCATCCTCCCAGCTCCCCCCAACAGCCCCTGGGATTCCCCCTGACGCCCACTGCACCAAGGGGAAGGCTCCATGGTGAGCTGCACCCCACTCTGCAGCCACTGTAGGGGACAGGGCGCACTTTCCCCGTGTCTAGGCTCGCCACTCCAGGGCAGGTAGGGCTCCCCCACATGCTGTGATGCCTCTGGACACGTTATTCATAGCAGGACCTGGGAGCCTCCTGCCTACCAGAACCGCCACGTCTGTCATGACAGTTGAGCTTGCTTTACAGGCATCTTCACAGCCAGGAAGCAAGAACCCATCTGCTCAGTTCCCACAGACTTCCATCTGCTTTTTTTTTTTTTTTTTTTTTTTTTTTAAAGAGAGAGTAAGAGAGGAGAGAGAGAATTTTTAATATTTATTTTTTAGTTCTCGGCAGACACAACATCTTTGTTGGTACGTGGTGCTGAGGATCGAACCTGGGTCGCACGCATGCCAGGCGAGCGCGCTACTGCTTGAGCCACATCCCCAGCCCTTCCATCTGCTCTTACGAGTCATGTTGTAGGGTTCGGGGTCATATGCCAACGACTCTAGGTTGGTTCATCATGAGATTTCAAGGTTCTCTTTTCTGTGTGTCCTGCCACCATGCCTGATACAGAAACGGCCACCTAGGGATGGCTCAAGTCTGATGCAGGCCCCACTCTGGCCTCCACAAGCCTTGTGAAGGACAGTGAGGCACACCTGAGAAGCGTGGTCTGCCAGTCAGTCCCACGAGAAAAGGGGGCAGGCTGGGACCCGGCTGGCACAGCTTCCTGGGAGGCAGATACTTGCTGGATTGAACAGCTTAGCTCCCTCAAGTGAGGTTGTGTGGGGACAAAGATGCGTCACAAATTTTAAAGGAACCAGCTCCCTGTAAGAACTGCTGCCAGCACCCTGTGCATTAAGCCGCCAGAAAGCAAGAACGCATCCAGACCCTAAAGCATCCAGACCCTAAAGTGGGTGGGCCTAGGGTCCGCTTACAGATAATGACTGATTTCAGCAGAACAGTTGTTAGGAGAAAATGTATACCTAAGTGACTTAAGCGGAAAGTGCTGGTTGATTTTTAAACCTCAAGCTCTTCTAAATTAATAACAACTGTTTGAGGAACATAAAGGAGAGTGTGTGGACGTGGCAGTTCAGCTTCCAGGCTGTGCTTGGCAGCAGCACGTGGGGGCTCCGGGGACGACAGGGGCTTGGGCTGGCTCCAGCATGGGGCCACGGCGCAGCCTCCAAGCCAGAGGGAGCAAATCTTTGCCTCCCCAGGCTTTTCTTCTTTGGGAGCAAAAAGAGTTTAGGTGTTTTCACTAAATATACTCCTTTTAGTTTTTACAATAAAGACAAAAGTAGAACTGCTGAATCGGGGAAGGCCAGGCGTCAGCATGTCCTGGGGAACTCAGGATTGTGTGGAAAGCGTCCTTCTGTGTAACTTAATTATCTGCTCCTGTCCAGCTTCACTCCCTTGTCTGGTCACCTCAACTGCAGAGCACAGCTGGAATCAGAAGGAAGGAATTAAAGGCTGACAGAAGGGCCAGAGAGCCAAGCCCAAGAATAGCAGCCTTATGACAGTCACTGCAGTGCTGTGAAGGCCAGCTCACCTGAGCAGATGCACAGGTGACTTTGAGGGAGAAATGATCTCACTAAACACAAGATGGGCTTGAGGTCACTGGCTTAGGATCAGCCAAGATTAACAGTGATGGAGAGTTTCAGATACTACTATATCTGACACATTGATCAAAGATGATCAAATGGGCAAGAAGGAGGTAAGATGGACAGCTACTGATAAGGTGGAGATATGTTCAATATATATAGAATAATTTACATGAAGATACACACAAGCCAGGCACGTGGTGCATGCCTGTGACCAGTGGCTTGGGAAGCTGAGGCAGGAGGATCGCGAGTTCAAAGCCAGCCTCAGCAGCTTAGCAAGACTCTGTCTCAAAATTTTAAAAAAAAGGAGCGGGGGATGTGGCTCAGTGGTTAAGGTCCCCTGGGTTAAATCCCTAGCACCAAAGAAAAGTACACACAAGGTTAACTGGAAACCTATAATTGATCTGGAAAGCACCTCTGAGGCGTCAAATAGCCGCCAGGGAAGGGAAGCACCTGGCCAGCTCTCCAAGGACTCAGCCTTGGACCCAGGGCTCTTTGCAGAGAGCTGGAGTGATCTGCGCACCTCAAGGCTGTGGTGCCTGGAGGAGCCCCGCAGGAGGCTGTGTGCATCCACAGGTGCCTGGGGAAGGCTGTGCTGTGGAGGGGGCTGTCTGTCGGGAGGGGGGCTGTTGGGAGGGGGCCTTGCTGGCTGGCGTTTCCTTCTGGGGCCCCAGCCTCCCTCAGGAAAACTCCACCTGAGGAACGTGCTCAGGCCGCAATCCAGATGGGTGTTTATCCAGCTGCTCGCCATATGGGGCAGTTTGCATTGGAGGCCTCTCCTGGTATTCATGATAGAAAAATGGTGGCAGTGGGAATGTGGCAATTGGATATCCACCCATTCCACACCTGATGCCCACTGTGCTGCTGCAGCCGCTGCTGGGCTGCGGGCTGCGAGTCCAGAGTGAGGACCGTTTTTAATGGCGCTCTGCAAAAAGCAGCCCCGGGTGGCGTCTCACCCCTAACTAGTGCAAGGCGAAGAAGAACGAGCACACCGCCTTCCACCCAAATAGAACTCTTGAAACGTGTGCACACTTCTTGTGTCCACGGGTGTCCATTCACTTAGATTTTACTGTTTTCCCAAAGATTATGTCTGACTGATTGAAAGAATAGAATTTTTTAAAATTGGGATATAATGCTTGTCAAGGCTGTGTGTGTTGGCACACGAGGCTAAAGAAGCACTATTGCAGGTTTGAGGACAGCCTCAGCAATTTAGTGAGACCCTGTCTCAAAATGAAATTTTAAAAAGGGCTGGGGGTGGAGCTCAATAGCAGAGGACCCCTGGGTTTAGGTCCCAGTACCGCGCACATGGTCACCCTACAGTGCACTCATTTAAAGTACACACCTCAGCGGGTTTTAGTGATGTACCAGCAGCACCAGTGTCCTTCCCTTCTCTTGGTTTTCCTATTCTAGATATTTTGTACAAGTGCAGGTGCACAGTGTGCAGGTTTTGTGACCAGGGCTTAGTGTCTTTTCAGGGCCCCTCCACGCACTAGCAGGGATTACATCATTCCTTCATATTGCCAAATAGCACTGCACTGGACAGGTACTGGCCACATTTTGTTTATCGGCTTATCAACTAACAGACATGGGTTGTTTTTAGTTTTTGGCCACTGGGAATAATAATGCTACAATCATTATGGGAACATAAGGTTTCTTTTCTCTTGGTTACACATCTAGGGGTGGAATCCCAAGCTGTTTCCCACTGTGGCTGTGCTATTTTTATAATTCCATTAGCAGCGTAAGTTACCTGTCAAATGTATGGTATTGAAGAATGTTCTCCTTTCTGTGTATTTTTTATGATCTTAATGGTATCATTTGAAGCACAAAGTTTTTAATTTTGAAGGAGTCCAATTTGTTTTATTTCATTTAATATTTTTGTGCGTGCTTTTGGTGTCACAGCTAAGACACTATTGCCTAATCTACAGTCATGAAGATTTATATCCGGTTAAGAATTTTATTTTTGGCTCTTATTAAGTCTTTGACCCAATTTTGAGTTGACTTTTGATTTCTGTGTGAAGTGGGAGCCCAGCTGTATTCTTCTGCCTGTGATCACATTGTTCTTGATCAGCACAGATTGCTGAGACTGTCCTTCCCCATTTAACTGTCTTGGCTGCACCCACGTTTTTCAAAACTTTCTATTTTGGAAGCTTGTGGGATCCACAGAAGCGAGTTCAGTGAGGTTACCCTGTGGGTGAAAAAGTTGCCTGGACTTCTCAGGGACTGGTGCGGGGACAAGTGGAAGAATGAACCCCACTGCCTACCTCACACCATGTATAAAAGTTTACCAATGGATATAAATGTTAGAGCTAAACAGAGACTTCTGAAAGAAACCACAGTAGGAAATCTTGGTAATCTTGGGTTACCCAAAGATTTGTCAGATACAAAATGAAAAGCAGTGACCATAAAAAGCAGCATAAATTGGCTAAATGTCAAATTGACTTCATCATAATTAGAACCCACCCCCCCAAAAAAATGGATCTCACTATGTTGCCCAGGCTGGCCTTAAACTCCTGGGCTCATGTGATTGCCTCACATCAGCCTCTCAAGTAGATGGGACTGCAAGCACATGCCTCCTAACCTGGCTCGTAATTAGACACTCCTAGAAGAAAAGAAAAAGGCTGGCCTCAAACTAACTGAAAATATTGGCAAAAACAGAATATGTAAAAATCACACCTCAGTAATAAGATAAACAACCCACTTTTAAATAACGGCAATGACATTAAGATGCTTAATCAAAGATGAGACATGGGCAGCGGAAGACGTGTGACTAGTAATTAGGGACACGCAAACCATCCACACGGAGGCCCCCAGCACGGCTAACGTCAGAAAGACCAACACCGAGTCTTGGTGAAGACGTGGCGCATCCGCATCCAGCGGACATTCTTACTGGGAATCAGTAAGTGTGTAACATAAAACATCACCACACAGCCCAGCCATTTCACTCTTGCACATTGACCCAAGAGAAGGGGCGACATGTGAACTTGGATGTTCACTGACATTTTCAAAAGGGGCCACGGCCCTGTGGGGAGTCCTCGAAAGCAGTGGGTGGATGGTGGGAGAACGGTAGGACGCTGGTCCCACAGCTGCAGTGTGGCTGCTGTGCATCTGGAGGGGACAAGGAGAGGGTGGAGGGGTTGGGGTGAGCAAGGCTATGCAAGAAGCTGGGGACTGTGGCCCTCATGGCACTGGGTGGCCTCTGTGTACTCTGGGGAGGGAATGGACGCCCCTGGCTTGGACCTCTAGTTGGGGTGGCGAGGCAGGTGCTGTTGCTGAGGTGAGTGAGAGATGGGGTCCTGGCTTCAGGTGAGTCCCTGGGAAGTGTGCAGGGATGGCCAAGGAGGGAAAGCCCAGGCGGTGAAAGCAGCCTGTGCGGCAGGAGGATGTCTGCCTGCCTGACTGGGGTGGGTCAGGAAGGGCACAGGTGGGAACAGCAGGCACGGATGGCTTCCAGCAGCCCCATCAGGAGAGGCTGGGCAGCAGTGGGCCTCCAGGCTCTGGTATCTGGACACCTGGGATGATCCAGGGAGAAGGGAAAAGGGTGGAGGAGGAGAGCAGGGGCCATAATGGGTGCTGATGCTCCCTGCAGGAGGGCTCCTGTAGCTCAAATGACCCTGGCTGTCCTAGCCTGCTGCGACTGGAGAGAAGCACTCCAAGCTTCAAAAAGGTTTAGACATGCTATGAGCACTTGAGGACTGGGATCTGCCCTCATTTTAAAAAGGAAACTAAGGACTACAAAGTGCACTGGTCCAAGTCCTGCACATGCATCCCCGTGATACACAATGCCATATGTAGATGACAGTCGCTGGTTCCACTCAGACCACAGGGACTGCGGTGCCATGGTTCCTGGCACAGCTGCTCTGCCAGGAACAAGGTGCTTGGTGCCCAGGTCAACTGCACAGCTTTGAGAAATCACTTTGATGAGCCACATTTGACTGTTTTTAAAATTTAATTTGAAACAACTGAATTTACAGAAGCTGTGTCTGAAGAGAATGCTGAGCTGCCCCTTCACTCTGCCTCTTGCTCCTACACAGAGGTGTCTCCCCACTCGAAGACAGGTCCTTTATGACCAAAACCACCAACCAGGCCACAGAGTCCCTTCCTGATGTCCCTGCAGCATCCTGCTGCTTCCTGATCCTCAGGCCCCATATGAGCTGGCCTTGCCCTACGTTATGTCTTGACAGTCTGGGTGGCAGGTAGCCCCTCTGTGACACAGGCTGGCTTTAATGCCATGTGTTCAGGCAGGAGAGAAGCCAGGGATGTCCCAAGACCCCTGCTCCCAGCCAGGCCCCAGGACAATGGCTATACAACCACAGTGAGCGTTGTTGAGGGTGGTTTTCTACCCTCCTTATGTGAACCAGCACTAACCAAGTGAGGTCTTTCTCCATGGGCTGTAACCTTTTGCGATCACTGTTGACCGTCATGCTCACACCTCCTCGGTCTGTCCCGCATAAGCCTCTACACGCTGTTCCTGGGACCTTCTGATGTGTCCCACATTGGAGGCTTCCTGACTCTGGCCAACAGGCTGTTGGGGGCTCATTTTGTTCTTCCCATCCCTGCTCTAGAATGAACGGTTTCTCCAAGGATCCAGTAGTACTGGTGACCAAGACAGGGCTTGCTGTTCCTGGGGACTCGTTACTTTTAGAGCCTCTCAGTGGAAAGAGGTAGGACAGATGCTGGTATGTGTGCACATGCATGCGTTTGCCAGTGGCCTTTCCCACACCTGTCTGTGCACACAGTGTTCAAAACAAACACATACGAGCTCATCTGGACACCTCAGTCCACACACTTTGCAAGTCTGAGTTGCTGCAGCCTCCACTCAAGGCATTTCCTTGTTTTGATCAGCTAGTTTGCTGTCACCCAAGAGTGCCTGCTGCCCTGCTGAGGGAAGGAAAGGCAATATCTTTAAAAAAACTAAACATGGGTGTGATACAGTAGACACAAGGCAGCTAACTGACACTGGGAACCTTCTCAGGTCCTGGTGCAAGATTGGGTAGGTGCCTTGGTCCTTTTGGTCAGAATGTGCTATGAGAACCAAGGAAGCTGAGACAGGGTTTTCAGACCGTCTTGAGCTCTAGCAAGGGAAGGGCTGGCTTTCCCAGGGCAACGCTGGAGAGCTCCTTCCTATTTGAAGCCACCATCACAGCATCAGAAGCCCTTCTGGAACTCTCCTGGCTGGCACAGCCATGGGAAGCGAAGACTCGCTCCACAGTGCCTCCAGCTGAAGTGCTAACAGTCCCATGCTGCGGCTGGCCAGACGGTGCCCCACCTTGAGTCCTGATTAGAGCATGGAAATACCAAATTTCCAAGTTAATGGAGCAGACTTTAACTATTTTCTCTTGAACCATATTTTTCTTTTCTTTTTTAACACTTATTTTTTAGTTGTAGCTGGACACAATATCTTATTTATTTATATGTGGTGCTGTGGATTGAACCCAGGGCGTTGCACATGCTAGGCGAACACTCTACCACTGAGCCACAACCCCAGCCCCTTTAACCATATTTTTCAAGCAAATTTCCATGAAGTAAACAGAGCAGGATGAAGTTTTGCTGCAGAGTTATATCCTCTAAACCATATGATGCACACTTTCCTGGATGTGGTCTTGCAGACCCAAGACACAACACACAGGCCCAGGCACACGTGTCTGCCCCACGTCTGTCCTGTAAGAACAACAGGCACAGCTGCTCATGGCTTGGGGGCATCAGTGCCTCATCTGGCTGACCCCACAGGGCTCAGAGATCAGACATCATTAGTGGATGAATATGGGCATCCACCAAGGACTCCTGAGGATCAGCACCACTAGAACCATCCAGGAACTAACTGGGAGCAGCTGGGGAGCGCCATTACAATTGTCACTTGTCCAGAGGGAGCTTAAAGATGTGTGTTAAATATTGCTTAGTAAAACTACCACAACAACCTCTATTCCAAGTTCATGGTGGGTCATGGACCTGGGAAAGTTGGAATGTCGTGGCAGCACCAACAGTTACCAGACCAAAAACACAAATCTCTTAAGATAGGAGGACCCAGCCCAGCCTGGGTGTGACCTGTGGTCATCTTTCTGTGCTGATGTCTCAGAACCCTCTCAAGGGTGTTTACCAAACACTCTCCATGTGCCCAAGCCTGAGGGGTGGTCCCAAGCTCAGCACTTGTTGCCTCATCTCTGGATCACTCCAAAGCAGGCCTCTTTCCTCCCTGCACCCAACATTTCTTGTTTATACAGATTTGGGGAGAACTGGAGAACCTCAGGGTTGAAAGAGACCTACCTTAATGGAAATAGACTCCAACAGCCATTCTAAAGCAAACACTTGGGAAATTAAAAAAAATAAATAGCAATGTACGCATGAATAACCAGCTTGGGTCATCAGGGAGAGAACGACAGTGGAGGACGACCCCTGGAAAGTCGTCAACAACAGGTAGATGCCAAAGTCCCGGCACCCTTCCTTTTGTATGTCCCCAAGCTAAAAATGGATGGAAGAACGCAAAGGTTTTGACCTATGAAAATTATATGAAAGTCAACATCAGCGTCCATAATGACACATGGCTGCATGGCCACACTCACTCATTTAGGTCCATGTAGCCCGTGGCTGCTTTTGTGCTAAGGCAGCAGAGCTGGGTACTAGAGATCTCTTGGCTACTCTCTGGCCTCTGACCCTGAGGGATCAGGGAGGGGCCTCAGTCCCTGGGGAGCCTGTGGTACACCAGGCAATGTGGACATCCCTGAGACACAGACCAACCACCTGGAGGCTGGAGGTGACCAGGGCTTGGGGGACTCAGACCCTGTTCCCTGCAGGGAGCAAAGTCTGGCAGGAACTACATCCTATTTTTTATAGTGTTTTCTTTTGGGAAGTGACCCTGGGAAACAGAAGGAGAACAGATGAAAACCACCACCCTGCACACCATCACTCCGGTGGCCCGGGCTGTCTCTGAAGAGGAAGGTCCGGCGGTCTTGCTGGGCTCAGCCCCCAACCTTAGGGGACTGCCTTCTCTTTTTCAGTCTCCTTGCTCTAGGGCCACCATCAGGGCCCAGTTCAGATGCCATTTCTGTACTTTTGGATTCCAAAATGGTTTTAAACCTCCAGGAATGAAATTTCAACAGAAATTCCTTTATTCCCATGACCACAGTTCCTTCTGCTTCCATGTAGTTCTTACTTTTTTTCATATTTAATTTTCATTCCAGAAAGCTTCAAAAACTCTTCAAAAAAGTCCTCCTTTATTTTATAACAGTATTTAAATTCCACTTATCTTTTGTTTTTGATCTTTGGCACTCGTGGCAGTTTCTGTCTTGGGACGACAGAGCATTCTGAGCTGGCACTGTGGACAGGCCCCTGGTGCCCCATCTTCTCAACTCCCTCCGCCCAAACCCTGCTCAGACAGAACACCCAAGCTTTTTTCCATCTCATAACACACATCATACCCCCAAAGAAAACAAGATGAGTTACTTCCCCATTCAATATCCCCTCCCATCCACCCTCCCATCCACCGACTCCCAGATACCTAACATTGAGTTTTCTCTCTGGAAATTGCTCTGCCCTTGCTGGGCCTGGGGGCGAGGCCCACTCCCCCTTGTGTGTGTGCCTACAGGGGTTCTTAGATACTCCCAGCCCAGCCCAGCCCCCTCCACTCTGAGCCCTGAGTAACCTTGGCAGGCCCGACATATGAGCTCATTGAATCCTCAGCTGTCGAATGAAATTTTTGGTCTGATGCCCATTGTAATGAAACTGAGGCTCAGAAAAGTTAAAGAGACTTGCTCAAGATTACAAAACTAGTAGAGTGGTTCAAACCGAAGGCAGTCAGATTCCAAAACCCAAGCTCATAAACATATTACTATAGAACATTTCTAAATTCAAAGACTGCTGTAATCTACAGGTTAAGTTTCAGTACAATCTCATTTTGTAACATGATTCCACATTATGCTGGGGACTGACTTTGATGGTAGTAACAGAAGCATTTTTGTTAAGGAACATAATTGCTTTAAAAAAGTTTTGTTCATATATTCCCCATCTAGTGCCAGGCATGAATAAGAGCATTTTGACTTAGAGAGCCAGATCTAATAAAGGAAACTTCCTAGGCCTTACTTTTAAAATTGATGAATCCTTAGTTTTCTCTGTAGAGAAAAGTTATTTTAAAAAGAAAGAAAAAGCCAGAGTGGGCCCAGAGTTCAGAATTTCTCAGTTCCATTTTCCCACACGTAGGTTGGTCATCACAGTGGGGACAGCCGTGGGATGGGGGTAGCCTGTCGCCTCACACAGTTTCAACCAGACCCTCTGCCACTCTGCCCTTCCTTCAGGTTCCTGCTGTCTGTTTTCTGAGCACGCTGGGCTTCTAGAGAACACAGCCATCTTCCAGGCTCTCTGTGGTCTCAGGCAAACACCGTTTCAGCTTCCTAGCTTCCAACACTCTGTTGTTGCCTTCTGCCGGCCTGTTCTTTACCTGCATATTTATGTCTTTTAAATGCCTGCACACTGGTGCCTATCTGCAATCCCAGCTACTCAGGAGGCTGAAGCAGGAGGATGGTAAATTTGAGGCCAGTCTGGGCAACTTAGCAAGAAACCCTGTCTCAAAATAAATAAATATGAGCTAGGGATGTGGCTCAGTGGCAGAGCACCCTTGGGTTCAACCCCAAGTACCTGATGGGCAAGGGCGTATCTTTACTGTCATGTTAGAAAGGCTATGTTAGAGCGTACAGGCAATGCTATATATTTCAATCTGTCATTTTTGGGGACTTTGTGTTACCATGTTTTTAATTTTCCCCCAAACTTAACAGCTAGTTTGGACATGGCATTTAAGGTTGAAATTATGTTTAAATTATATTTTATGAATAAAGCCCATGATGTATGTCTAAACTCACTTTAGAGTCCTACATTCAAATACTTTTTGGGGGTGGGTATCAGGGATTGAACCCAGCGGCACTGAGCCACATTCCCAGCACTTTTTTTTTTTCTTTATTTTGAGACAGGGTCTCACCTAGTTGCTGAGGGTAGCCTTGAACTTGTGATCCTTCTGCCTCAGCCTCCTGAGTCTCTGGGATTACAGACTCCCCCCCACACGTCCAGCCCAATACTTTGTTTTTAAAGTTGGGGGAAACAAAAGAACCAGGAGTCAATACTTCTTAGAAAAAGAACAATTCCCTATCTCTAGGACAAAGAAAAACAAGGCATGAATAACTCACATAGCTCAAGAGCCAGGCCAGGTAATCCCAGTGGCTCAGGAGGCTGAGGCAGGAAGATCACAAGTTCAAAGTCAGCCTCAGGAAGTCAGTGAGGCCCTAAGCCACTTAGTGAGACACTGCCTCTAAATAAAAAAATAAAAAGGGCTGGGGATGTGGCTCAGTGATTAAGCACCCCTGAGTCCAATCCCTGGTATGGTACCAAAACCAAACAAACAACAATAAAAATCCTGAAACCAAACCAAAGCAAAACAACATACGTAGATGGAGTTTTTTTTTTTTTTTAAGATTTTTAGTCATAGATAGACACAATATCTTCATTTTATTTATTTTTTATGTGGTGCTGAGGATTGAACCCAGTGCCTCGTGCATGCCAGGCAAGTGCTCAACCCCAGAGCCACAACCCCAGATCCATAGATTGAATCTTAAATGGTTAAAATTTTGTATTACCTCAAGAGCTGATGGTTATGGAAAAATAAAATTAACCCTGGGCAAAAGAATCAACGCTTGAGGGGGAAAAAAGCCATAGTAAAGCAGCGCCAGCAGCAGCCATGATTCATTCTATTTGCATAGCAGTTCTAGTTCTGAAAGATCTTTTATGCATTGAATCACAGAACACCTTCAAGAGGCAGGGACATAAAATTATGCCTGTTTTAAAAAATAAGAACAACAAGGCTCACAGACAGTCTGCACCAGCGCCCAGAGCAGCAGTACAAGTGGGCTCCCTGCTCGCCACCTTTCAAGAAAACTTTAGTTTCCTCATGCACCAGCTGAGGTGTAAATGAGGGGTGGGGGTCAGAGGGGCATTCACCTGAGACAAGAGAGCAGAAGTCTCAGGGACCCCCCTTGACAGGCTCCTCCATGGCCTGCTGTTATTTTTTTCTTACATTGACTTTTTCTAATATCTCTTTTTTTTATTGGTTGTTCAAAACATTACATAACTCATGACATATCATCTTTCATACATTTGATTAATTGTGGGTGTTAACACAATCTTTATTTCACTTTTACGTGGTGCTGAGGATCGAACCCAGTGCCTCACGTGTGCGAGGCAAGCACCTTCCACTAAGCCCCAGCCCTAGCCCTTACATTAACTTTTTAGAACAGTTTTAGATCGGCAGAAAAATTATGAAGACAGTGCCGAGTCCCCTCCCCCACCCCATGTCCGTAACATCTTACATGAGTGTGGCACACTAGCTACAATAAACGAACTAATGTTGTGCATCGTTATTATCATCTAAGTCCTTCCTGTATTCAGATGTCCTTAGTTTTTATTTAATGTCCTTTATTTTTATTCCAGGGCTCTATCCAGGATACATCACAGGTGAGGTTACTGGGGATGGTAGCAAAGTGCACCTGGATTCCTACTTCTTTACACCTTTCCCTCGGTGAACTCTCCTAGTGTAAGTGACCTCGGTTATTTTATGAGGAGCTCCCATTGTTTTCCTTAAAGATTTTAAAGAGAAAATGCATTTTATTTGGGTCCTAGAATAACACTCGCCTCACAGTCTGGCCACAGACCACAGAAACAGCTACTAATCACTGTTCTCCTTCCTTGCTGGCCTGGGCAGGAGGAAGGAACCAGCTTATTATGGCTTGACTTTTAAAGTCAGAAGAGATAATGGAAGAGTAGAAAACACTGTGTTCCCATTCATCTATTTCCTACAGATCATCCACGAATTGGCAAAAGGGATCTTATAAACCATTCATATTTGAACATGAAACATCTCCTGAATTAGGGTAAGAGAGGATAGCAAGACAGAAAATCCTTTGTGCCCTCAAATGGCTCTGTTTCCCTAGAGGAACTCTTAGCATAAAGTACTTTAGATTGCTCTGTTGGTGGCCCACACAACATGACGTGCATCTGAGATGATCTCACAGCATCCCTGGTGTGTAAAGATGCCATGGTCCAGCTTTTCTCCGCCCAGCAAGCTTTCTCATCTCCCTTCTTCTGGCACAAATCCCAAAGGCCTGTGCTTAGGACAGGCTCGTCTCCTCACGGCCCCACCAGCGCCTTCCACACAGCGCACAGTTCCCTGGCCAGCCTCTGTCCTTGGAGATGGGAGCTCAGCACAGGGAGATGGTGACACGGGCCGGCACTTCTCTGACTGTCTGGACTGCTCCCGCCCTCCTGCAAGCCAGGAGCCATTCAAGTTCCTTTTTCCACTTCAGCCAATGCTGTGCCACCCTCTGACCTTGTGGTGAAAGAGCCCCAACTACACACAGGCATGATGTTAACACATCTGAGGTTGAAAACGCTGGGTATTCATAGAAAAACACAAGAAATGCCACATCAGGGAAATACAAACTAAGACCAAAAGGTACGCCATGACATACACGCCCAGTGGGCTAAAAACCCCCAACACCAGTGTTGAAACAGGAGTGAGCAACTGGAGTGCTTGGACACTGCTGGTGGTGTAAGTTGGCATAGTTACCTTGGAAACTGTCTGGTAACATACATGTACCCCACATCTCATCGGTTCACCCAACATAAACCTGCACATGTTCTCACATGCTCATGGTGGCCCTGTTTGTAATAGCCAGAACTAGAGAATGCACAGGACACTGTGATAAATACTCTGTGGTACATCACACAGTGGAATACCACACAGCGACGAGATGGACGATCTGTGGTCACGCACAACGGGGACCATGGCCCAATTCCATCCATGTCAGCGTTAACAGCGGGCTGCTGGCCCTTCCCCTAGAAGCCAGCAGAGTGCTCACCTGCAGTGAAAGGACAACTGGAAGGAGCAGAAGGGCTGCTCAAGTTCTGTTTCTTGACCTGAGTGGTAGTTTTACAAATTCCTTTTGTGAAAAAATATCAAACTGTATATTTATAATGTACATCCCTTTTTATATGTGTATATTTCAACAAAGAATTAAAAAGTAAAGGCAGCATCCTTGACCTCAGGAAGCACACAACTTGGTAGAGAAGACAGACAATAAGTACATAAATAAACTAAGTTTATAATTAAAACATCATGACATAGGCGAAGACGCCATCTCTTTTGCTGTCACCTTGCTGCTTTCTCCTCTGGAAGCACTGTAGCCATGCTGGTGACTTTACCGCCTGTCTGTGGATCTATCAGCGCTTTGCCGTATCCATCCTACACAACAGTGACCATAATGCACAACACATTGTAGATTCTCCAGGATTTGGTCCAAAGAACATATAATGTACTTTGTTTCCCATGAACTTCTGGATTAAGACTAGCCATCTGTAACCATTCTGCATGCTTCAGTGCCTGGGATACTGTTCAGGGAGCAATCATTGTGTCTTTCTTGGGGGAGGATTGAAAAGGCATATTTTTCAGTAAATATGTTTCAAAGCAGGTTTGGTAGGGCATACTTATAATCCCAGCTACTTGGGATGCTGAGGTAGGAGGATCACAAGTTTGAGGCCGGCCTGGGCAACTTAGTAAGACCCTGTCTCAAAATAAAGTAAAATAGTGCTGGAGATGCAGCTCAGTGGTAGAGCGCTTGTCTAGCCTGTGCCAGGGCCCTGGGTCCAACCCTCAGCACTGCAAAAATACACAACACACACACACACACAAGTATGCTTTGGATTTCTCCCCAAACATTTTATACCAATACACAAGGAATTCTGATTATTTTTCTGAGTGTTCTGAATGTTTTTAGTGCCTTTTTGTTCTCCTAGTATTTCAGTATGTGGAAAGGATTAAAGTTATCCGAAAATATCTGGAAAGGATTACAGTTATCCGAAAATAAGGAGATTTTTAATGTGGACTCTCTCTGGGCTCATTTGTAGAAAATTTCAAGTGCTTTATATTTGTCTATCCTGAAACTATGGTCCAACGTGACTTGGCTCAACTAGAATTAGCTGCATTGCATTTGAAATAAATAGGCTAAGAACCGCAGTCTAGAAATCTTTGTTACATGAAGATTTTAGGTGTAGACATTTGTTTTGGTGTTTGTGAGTTTCTATTTGTTTTTCAAATCTTCCTCTATTAATAATTCAGCTTGTGTCAGTTAAAAATAAAAAATGTATTTCAAGAAGTAATTTGGCTTGCTTGTAGGTTTAAATAAACTTGAAGAAACAATACTAATTTTCAGAAGCCAAGGCTGACCAAAGAAATGGAAAAGGACTGCACAGTTCTTAGCTTTATTTGGAAACACACAGATGCTGTGTTTAAGGGCTGGAGAGGGACAAGGGCCCCTGAGGCCCGGAGACTTGCATAACAGCTAACTGTGATCATGCCGTCCTGGCCAGCAGTGGGATGGAAACAGAGAGTGAAGGCCAAGACGGCGAAGCTGTCTGCTTTTTTCTTAAAGACAAAATGTCCAAAAGACAGACTCCAGTTTCCTAAAAGTTGTACTTCAGCCTCAAACAAACATGAACTCTAAGATGTTTTTTAAAGTGAAGTACCTTTTTTAAAAATATTTTTTAATATTTATTTTTTAGTTGTAGTCAGACACAATACCTTTATTTATTTATTTTTATGTGGTGCTGAGGATCGAACCCAGGGCCTCGAACGTGCTAGGCGAGTGCTCTACTGCTGAGCCACAACCCCAGCCCTAAAGTGAAGTACCTTTTAAGCACATCATTTATTCACACATTTGTCCAGAAAAAGGATTCTTTATTTACAAGTACCATAGCACTGAATACTGACTAGTTAGGCTTTACTGCCTCTTATGAAGCAAGAAAATGCACAGAGACACCAAAGTCAGACTTTGAAAAAAACTGTAGAACAAGTCATTAACAATCTGTGTGTTAGGGCTGGAGTCATGGCTCAGTGGTACAGCACCTGCCTAGCACGCATGAGGCACTGGGTTCAACCCCAGCACCACATAATAATAAATAAACAAAATAAAGATATTTTTTTAAAAAAATCTGTGTTAAACAGAATCAGAGAAGCTGAAGTCCTTTGTTGACATGTACCTCACCCCTGACGCCTCATCAGAGAACTTAACTTGCTCAATCAGTGCCTGAAGGTGACTTTGGGGCAGCTGCAAATGTTTCTGGGTCTTTTCTTCTCTTTCTTTCTTTTTCAAAATTTCTCTGGGTCTTTTCTGTTCCTCAGTCTTTGTATGTGAATGAGAGAGGGATACTCTCATAAAGCACTCCTATGTGACTGGCTTATATTAACATGTTAACACGTCACCACATGTGAAGCCATTTACCTCATTCCATCTTGTAGGAAGGAGAGGTTTAACAGAACTATGCTTCTCCTGAAGAGCCAAGCTGCATATTGTCAGATGAAATAATCAGCCTTTCTTTTGGGAGGTGTGATAGGGAGATCGAGGATGATACTGTGTAGTCTGTGCTTATAGATGAATATACTCCTTAAAACCTATTGAAAACAATTAAAAATGGGACAAAAGGTGATAAAGAGGTAATGTGAACATGTGGTAATTCTCAATTTAGATTATAACTAGACTTTATAAGATGAAGAAACTTAGGCATTCAGCAATAATCTGTCATAACTGGCTTAAATTATGCATTTGTAGGATCCTTGGTCTGACTTCCTCCCTAAATGCACAATCACCACACAGCCCTTAGCACAGCTCTGGCAGGAGGCTCAAGGTGGAAGGCTGGAGGAAGGCTGGCAGCCTCGCTCCGCCTGGGGTGGGGGTCACAGACCACGGCTTCTCCGAGATTTGGGGGCAAGAGGGGTTTCCCTGGACTCGACGCTGGACAGTCAGACAAGGGAGGAGGACCGCTCTGGAGCCATGCCAGTGCCAGTGGGGGGCCACAGGTTGGCCCAGCGGGAGGCAGGATTGGTGCAGCAAAACCTGAGGTCACAAAGCAACTTTTAGCAAATACCAAAAAAAAAAAAAAAGTCATAATTCCTTGCATCTTATCAGATCATAATGGAATGAAATTATAAATAAATATGAGGGCTGTGGATATAGCTCAGTTGGTAGAGTACTTGCCTTACATCCACAAGGACCTGGGTTGAATTCCCAGCGTGTGTGCGTGCACACATACGCGCGCACACACACACACAAAAAAAACCACGAACAAACCCTACAGAAATTATATAAACACACAGAGATTGAACAATATTCTTTTAAATGATGAAGGGGTAATAGAAGAAATCAAGGGAGAAATAGAAAAATTCAAGTGAGAGTAGTGTTACAACACACCAGAACCTCTTGGGACACTATGAATACAGTTCTAAGAGGAAAGCTTGTAGCTATGAGTGCCTACCTAAGAAAATCAGAAAGACTCCAAATGAAAAACTTAAGGATGCATCTCAGGGCCCTTGAAAAAGAAGTACAACCAATTTCAAAACCAGCAGAAGGAAATAATTAACATCAGAGCTGAAATCAATGAATTTGAGAATAAAAAACAATAGATGCCCTTCAATAGATGAATGGATTAAAAAAGTGGCATTTATACACAATGGAATATTACTCAGCACTAAAACATGACAATATCATGGCATTTGCAGGGAAATGGATAGCATTAGAGCAGATTATGCTAAGTGAAGCTAGCCAATCCCTAAAAAACCAATGCTGAATGTCTTCTTTGATATAAGGAGGGCAACTCAAAAACAGAGCAGGGAGGAAGAGCATGAGAAGAAGATTACCATTAAACAGGGAGGAGAGGTGGGAGGGAATGGGAGAGAGAAGGGGAATCGCACGGAAAATGGAAGGTCTTGAGACCCTCATTGCTATACAAAATTACATATAAGATGGTGTGAGGGGGAAGGGAAAAAAAAGAGAGAAATGTGTTACAGTTGATGGGGTAGAGAGAGGTGATGGGAGGGGAGGGGAGGGGAGGTGGGATAGTAGTGGATAGGAAGGGCAGCAGAATACAACAGACATTAGTATGGCAGTATGTATAAACGTGGCTGTATAACCAATGTGATCCTGCAATCTGTACACGTGGGAAAAATAAGAATTCATACCCCATTTGAATCAAATGTATGAAATATGATGTTAAGATCATTGTAATGTTTTGAGCAACTAATAAAAAAAGAAAAAAAACCCTAAAAAATAAATATTAAAAAAATTGAAAAAAAAATAGCTGTGAGCAAAAAATATAAGTGTGGGCAGAATGTGGAAGAAATGGAGCCTCACACACTGTTAGTGCAGCTAACACAAGAGAAGGTTAATGTGATCAAAAGAAGGAGAAAATGTACATTTTGTAAAACAGTTGGAAGTTTCCTCTTTCTCCTTTTAATATCCTTTACAAAATCTAAAATGATACATTTCCATGTTAAGTAAAACTGTTCCTTTTTATTTCTTGGTAATACAGGGTGTCTTATGTATTCATAACCCACATATACACCCTCCTCACAGGAGCTCTGGGGATGTGCTCTCTTACAAGGTCAATCTCTCAAACCTTCCTGTATCACTAATTCTGGGCCCCAACATTGGAACTTCTTCCAGGGAGGCAAGGCTAGAGGGACATAAACTGCTTGCTCTTTGTTGTGGGTTACCTAATACTCTTCTCAATCCACCCTGGATTCCCTTTCCACAGTGAGTCCTGTTATTTCATCCTTTCTGGACTGGGACAAACAACTGAGGGTATCTGACAAGGCAATGTTTTCTCTTCTCAAGAAACCTTCTCTGGAGCCCTGGGAGTTGGAGAATGGAAAGGGAGAAGGTACAACAGGGAGGAGTTTCTTAAACGTAAGCTGCTCAGTCTGTTTTATTTTTACAAAATTCACATAACAGAAAATTAATGATTGAAGGGGTCTAATTTGGCAAAACTTAGTGCATTCTCAGCATGGTACGATCACCACCTCTATTTACTTAGAAAAAATTTTATCACTCTAAAATAAAACCTGTACATTGTCCAGTTAATCCCAATTGTCCTTTCCCCCAGCCCCTTGCCCTACCGGTCACACACTCACTAATCTGATTTCTGTTTTCACAAACACATAATTCATCCAAATAGAACCATACAATGTGGTCTTTTGTATCTGGCTTTTTTCATGCAGCACCAAGTGTTTTGTGTCTGGCTCTCAGCCCACTTAAGGTGAGACAGGGAAAATGGGAGGAGTGAAGTTTAAAGGCTGTCAGCAAACATCAAAAACAACCAGACTCTTGATTCTCTTAAGTTTCCAAAGTTACCCTCCTAAAGTATGAGTGTTTTCATTTTGTTATTCCCCTCAAAAATGAATGTTGAGATTATCTGATGCCAAAATAAAGACTAAACTTCAAAACTGTGGTATTCAAGGTCCTCTACGGAATTCCCCCAAACATACTTTCTAGCATTTATTCTGATACCACACCCTGGTCCCCATTCACAGGTTTCCATTTTGTGCTACCTGTAAAAATTGTCATTGTACCCAAATTCTATCTCTTTACGAAATCTCTTTGTTCTTTCTGATTACTGGTGTACAACTAAATTCTAAAGCACTGAAGCACCTGCATAATTTGCAATTTGGTCAGAATATCTTACCATTTACTGCCAGCATAGTACCTAGGCACACAGAAGGTGCTTGACAAACATTTGTTGAATACATGAATGTTCATGACCTACAAATAAAAATGCTAAAGGGAATCAAAAGAGATTTAGTGAAATTAGGAAATATAAGAGAATGAGAAATTTAAATAAGAAAGTAAAATTAAGGAAATTTTTACAGGCATTTTAATATAAAAGCTCTAGGGCTTATCTGTACAACTTTTATGTTTTTATGTATCAGTTAAAATTTTAAAACAAAACCAAAAAGCTTTATGAATGACAACTGGCTGGAGACAGAAGTAACTACTAGTAATTCCTAGCACCTAAGTGCCTGCTGAATGACATCTAGTTGGTTAAAACAAGTAAAGAAGCAATGGAATAAAGAAACACTAAGCATCTACTCTGTGCCAACAGGACGTGAAACACATACTTAGGCGAGGGCCTTGTCTGATTTGGGAGGCAAAAATTAAGTGGAATGAAGCTGACACATGCTGGGAGTCACTGACAGATACTTGTTTGGAGGGAACTTGTGTTACTGCAGATGGGAATCATTGAATGGTGCCTCATGAGATGGGTCAGACCAGGACTGGGGTGGTCATGGGAGCCAGCACAGTCCCTCAGACAGGTGAGGATGTGGACCTAATCACAAGGTGTGACCAGCCTTTGGTTCACATTTGACAGTGAGCACAGTGTCTACACAGGTGGGACACTGAACGAAGTACACCATCAAGTCCATCTGAGAAAAGAGAGCTTGGCTGCTGCCGCGTGCTCGCCATCACTCACGCTCCCTCCTAAGACATCTAGAAGCTATTTTCAGCATGTAAACATTTACAATTTTCTTGTGCTGTTCTGAATTAAAGACACTAAATGGCATACCATCATGAACAGATGAAGACACAGCTCCTCCAGCTAGTGTGCTGGTGATTTCATAGTGAAAATATTGTTTGTCTCACTAAAGCCTGCTTGAAATTAGCTGATTTCAAAGCAAAACAATTCTTACCCACTGAGGACAGTGTATGTTATAACTAACACTTTTAAACTACTCTCTATATTAAAGAAAGAAAAAACCATCACCTCTCTAAATCAGAAAAAAATGCTGAAAATGAAATCAAGCAACTACTGTTTTTGAACTTAGTATATAATTACAGGACAATTCTCATGAGATTGTGCTAAAGAAAAAACTGTATAAGATTCCTGTAATTAGTTACAAATACTGTAAATGAACCAAGCCAAAAAAATAATCAAATCAATAAATACTGACAGATTAACGGATGCAAAGTTTTTACTATATTATGCAACAAAGTACTCCAATATAAAGATCTTCTCTTTAGGAAGTAAAGATAAAGACATATTGACTAGGGCTGGGGATGTGGCTCAAGCATGTGTGCGGCCCGGGTTCGATCCTCAGCACCACATACAAACAAAGATGTTGTGTCTGCCAAAAACTAGAAAATAAATATTTAAAAAAAAAAAGACATATTGACTAAAGAAAGTCAAATAAACATTAATAACTTTCCTCTGTTATCAAGGCTTTATCACGGGATAGTCTACTTGGAAGTTCATTCACAGACTACCCTATTATTACCACCACCCAGCCACGCCTGTACAACTTCCATTTGACCTTGACCACACAGATCACAGTTGACAAGACCAAGGATGACCCAAGCTGGCCCAAGCAGATTCTCTTGGAGAAACCTGAAAGTGAGAGCCAGACCACCCATCTGGGGAGCTGTTTGAACTGAGGATAAAAAGACTTGAGGATGCACAGATCGACCCTTTGGCCACATGCCTGTCAACAGTGACAGCTGTTCTGCAGAAGACAACACTTTGTGAAAGAGGATGAAACACTATTGCAGAAAGTGGGAGGGATAGGCAATAAGACCCCAGAACAAGAAAGAGCCTGTGTAGACATGAAGAGGCCTCATTACTAGTCCTGGGACCTCGGCAGTTTCCGTAATTTGTCCTGCCCTTTAAAGCGAGGAAATCCTTCAGTGTCCCTCTAAAATACTCTCTTGTATACTTGGGGGCTTACTTGAAGAAGATTACCATGACTTTCCACCAAAGAGTTTCAATAAGCACAATGGCCATTTCAATTCCTTTAGTGTCAATGTGGAATATGGGATAGGAATGAGACTCCCCCCCCCCCCGCCCACCACAGGCTATCTAGGACATTGTGATTAATATAGTTAATAAAGAAGAGGGCAGAATCAGCCTCCAAATTATTTGTTCTTTGCCTTTGGTCAATCTCTTGCCCTCAAGCAGTTATTGTTTTTAGAATAATTTTTCCAGTTTTATAGTTGCTTTCTTGGGAGGATGATTCACTGCCCTCTTAATTCTGCCATAGTTGGAAATCCTACCACAACTAACTTTTATAACTCTTTTTAAAATTCTTTTTCCTCTTTGCTTTTTGATTAGCTTTTAAAAAGTGTATTTTTATTATTAGTTCAAAAGTTACTTACTGTATTTCTGTTCATTTAGTGGATAACTTATTTTGTCATGCTTACTCATCAAAGTCTAAATTAATACATGCTTAGTCTTAGATGAAGATTATCTTCTCATTCTAAAATAAATATTTACTGGCAGCAAGCTCCATTTCTATTTATCTGACAGGAATTTTTGTACTTAGTGTCTGTACTTAATGGTAGTACTTCACTGGTTTGATAATTGCAGCTTGGTGGTAAGTTGTGAAATCAAGAAGTATGATTCCTACAACTTTGTTCTTTTTTCCCACAATCATTTTAGGTATCCAATGTTTCTTGAGATTCCATATGAATTTTAGAAAAGGCTTTCCTATTTCTACGAAACACATTATTGGGATTTAAACAGGGATTGTGTTGAATCTGTAGATCCCTTTGGGTGGTGCCGAAATCTTCACAAGTTTTTCAACCCATGAGCTTGGGATGTGTTTTCATTTATTTATATCCTCTTTAATTTCTTTCAGCAATGTCTTGTAGTTTCCATTATAAAAATTTTTCACCTCCTTGGTTAAATAATTTCTAAGTATTTTATTTTTTATGCTATTTTTGAAATTTCCTTATTTTGTTAGTTGTGAGCATACAGAAATGCAGCTAATTTTTGTACACTGACTTGATATTCTTCTATTTTGCTGATCTCACTGATTAATTCTAAAATTTTGTTTTAAATGGAGTCTTTATGGTGCTACATAAAGATTAAATAATCTACAATCAGATAATTTTAATTCCTTTCTAATTTGCGTACTGTAAAACATTTTTAGTTGTATATGGACAAAATACCTTTATTTATTTATTTATATGTGGTGCTGAGGATTGAACCCAGTGTCCCATAGGCTAGTCCTCTACCACTGGGCTACAACTCCAGCCCCTTATTTCTTTTTCTTGCTTAATTTCTTTGGCTAGGATATCCAGTATTGTGTTGAATAGAAGCATCAAAGCTGGTATCCTTGCCTTCAGTCTTTCAGCATTGAGTCTGACTTCTTCTGTGGATTCTTCCTTTAAGGATTTTAAGATGTGGGAGTAGTTTCCTTCTATTACAAATTTGAGGTTTTGTTGTCTTTTGTTTTAAATCACAAAAGGGCGTTAATGTCTTTTCTGTGTCTATTCAGATAATCTGGTGATATATCCCCATTCTTGTGTTAACGCTGTATATTATTGATGGATTGATGGATTTTTTTTTTTTAAAGATTGTACTATTTTGATCTTTATTTATTTATATGTGGTGCTGAGAATCAAACCCTGTGCTTCACACAAGCACAAGTAGTTGTGAGCATACAGAAATGCAGCTAATTTTTGTACATTGACTTGATATTCTTCTATTTTGCTGATCTCACTGATTAATTCTAAAATTAATTGATGAAGTTTTATATGCTAAACTATCCTGTATTACAGAATTAAATCCCACTTGGGCATAGTGTGTAATCTTCTAAATATGATGCTGAATTTGGTTTGCTGAGGATTTTTGCATCAATTTTCATAGAGAATATTGATCTGTATTTTTTAAATATCTTTGTCTAGCACTGGTATTGGGGTAATTAATGCCAGCCTCATAGAATGAGTTAGGAAGTGTTCTCTCACCTTCAATTTGTTCACCAGGGAAGCTATAGGTTGGGAACTTTACTACAGGGAGATTTTTGATTACCGATTTAATTTCTTTACTAGTAATAGGTCTGCTTCTTTATGATTTAGTCTTGGTAGGCTTTGTATTTCTAGGAATTTGTCCATTTCATCTGAGCCATTTAATTTTTTTGTGTACAACTGATCACAGTACTCTGTAGTCCTCTTCATAATTACAGATTGATAGTAATGTCTCCACTTTCATTACTGATTCTAGTAATTTTGTCCATCTAAAAAAAAGGGCTGGTTTCTGTTGACAGTGTCGAGGACCGATGCAGTACCTATGCACATGCTAGGCAAGTTCTAAACCACTAAGCTATAGTCCCAGCCTCTAGAGAAGGATTGTCAGCTTTGCTTGTCTTTTTTTAAAAAAACAAATTTTGTGTTTACTGATTTTCTCTTTAATATTTTTCTATCTTCTAATTTATTTATCTCTGCTTTGTACTTTATTCCACAGGGTTTGTATACTATGCTTTCAATTTTTTCTTGTAATTTCTTCTTCAATTGATTGGCAGCTTAAGACTGGGTTGTTTAAAATTCACAAATTTGTGAAGTTCCCTATTTTACTTCTGTCATTGATGTCTTATAATTTTTAACACCTATAAATTGTACAAAGAAATGGGCTTCACTGTGCCATTTCCACACATGCAAGCATCCTGCATTAATCATGTATACCTTCCTTTCCACCCACCCTCTCTCCCTTCTCCTCACGATAGTCCCTCTTTTACTTTCAGATCATCTTTTTCTATTTTGACTTCTTACTTCAATCTGCTATAGTCAGAGAAGATATTTTGTATGATATCTACCCTCTTTAAATATATTGGGCCTTTATTTATGGCCTAAAATTTAGCATGTGCTGGGAAATGTCCCATGTGCAGATGAGAAGGATATATCTTTTGGGTAATGTGCTCTGCATATGTTTGCTAGACCTCATTAGTTTATTGTGTCATTTAAGTCTTTTGCTTCCTGACACATCGTCTGTCTAGCAGTTCTAGTCATTAATGAGAGTGAGTTATTGAACTCTCAAACTATTATTATAGACTGGTACATTTTTCTTTACAAATCCTATCATTTTTTGTTTCAAATATTTTGGTCTATCATTACATTAAGCATGTAATGTTTTAATTTTTAATGCCTTCTTCCTGTATTAAATATTAATACATAATGTTCTCATTTGTCTCTTGAAATCTTTTTGATTTAAAAAGTCTATTTTTTAATGATATTAGTATAGACACTAAATTTTCTTTTGGTTTCCTTTTACAAGAAATATCTTTTTCCATCCTTTTACTTTCTATCTGTTTCTGTCCTTGAATTTTTTTTTTTTTTTTAAAGACAGGGTTACCGAGGATGATTTTTTTTAATGAGAGAGTGAGAGAGGGGGAGAGAGAGAGAGAGAGAAAGAGAATTTTAATATTTATTTTTTAGTTCTCGGCGGACACAACATCTTTGTATGTGGTGCTGAGGATCGAACCCGGGTCGCACGCATGCCAGGTGAGCGCGCTACCACTTGAGCCACATCCCCAGCCCTCTGTCCTTGAATTTTAAGTGAGATTTAAATAGACAGCATTTAGTTGAATCATTTAAAAAAACCCATCCTGCCAATGTTGTCTTTTGGAGAGTTTAATCCCTTTACAATTGTATAATTACTAATAAGGACAGATTTACTTCTGTCATTTTGCTATTTGTTTACTATATCCATTAGTTTATTTTGTTTTGTTTTGAAATAGGGTCTTACTATGTTATTCAGACTAGCCTCAAACTTACCATCTTCCTGCCTAAGCCTCTGGAGTAGATGGGGTTACAGGCATGTGCCACTATACATGCCCTCCTTATATATATATATATATTTTTTTTTTTCCTTTATTTCTTTGCCCTCTTTTCTTGCATTATTGTTTTCTTTTGTATTTCATTAACTTTTTGGAAGTCTGTTTTGTTAGTAAAACACTTACACTTCTTTCTTATTTCCATTTTGGTATTTCTATAGGTATTCTTTGTGGTTACCAAGGGGATTACATTAAAATTCTAATTTTAATTTACATTAGCCCAATTTTAATAACAACCAAAAATCTGCCCCTTTAACAGCTCTGTCCCTTTGGTTGTTGATATCACAAATTACATCTTTATATGTGGTAAGCCCCAAAACATAAATAATTCTTTGAAATGCATCAAGCTCTTAAATTATATAGAAACAATATGTGGAGTTATAAGCTAAAATTATAACAATAGTAACTTCTGTACTAAAAATTGGTTTTAAAAAAATGCATTAGTCTCTTCAATCTTTTTTTTTGGGGGGGGGGCATTAGTGGGGATTGAACTCAGGGGCAATTGACCACTGAGCCACATCTCCAGCCCTCTTTTGCATTTTATTTAAAGACAAGCTCTCACTGAGTTGCTTAGCACCTTGTTGATACTGAGGCTGGCTCTGAACTTGAGATCCTTCAGCCTCCTCATCCTGAGCCTCTGGGATTACAGGCACACACCACAGCACCCGATTAGTCTCTTCAATTTTGAAAACAAAAAGTGGAGTCACAAGCACAATATTAACTTTAATAACTTACCATGTATTCACCTTGTTGAAATCTTTATTTCTTCATATAGCTTTCTGCTACTATCTAGGGTCCTTTCATTCACCTGTAGGACTCCTCAAGCCTGTCTTTCAGGGCAAGTGTAGCAGGAATTTGTTTACTCAGGAATGTCTTAATTTCTCTATAATATTTGAAAGACAGTTTTGTTGGATATGGGGTCCTTGGCACTTTTTTCTTTCAGCACTTAGTTTTTAACAGTCCTTTTTATCTCTGCTCCTCAGACAGTGTTTTCTATCGTCTTCAAGTTTGCTGATTATTTCTTCTGTCTGCTCAAATCTGCTTTTGACTCTCTCTAGAGAATTTTTCATTTCTTTTGTATGTTTCCTCTCTGGAATTTCTTTCAGTTTCTTGAGTTTTCAATCTCTTTATTAATACTTCCATTTTGCTCATTCATCATTTTTTTTTTTTTTACTTTTTCCACATTTTACTTGGGTTCTTTGAACAGTCTTAATACAGTTTTTGAGTCTTTTTCTAATAATATGCCATGAGATCTTTTTCATGAACAGTTTCTATTGATTTATTTTCCCTCTTGGAATAGACCATACTTTTCCATTTCTTTATATGCCTTGCAATTTTATTGTTGAAAACTGGACATATGAATCTAATAATGTAATAACACAAGAAGTCAGATTCTCTTCCTTCTATAGGGTTTGTTTTTTAATTATTTTGTTATTTTGGTGGTTGTAGAGTGTTTTTTGTGACAAAGATCAGACTCAGGTATAAAATTATATCTTCTCAGGTCTGAACTGGTACTTTTTCTGGGTATGCCTGGTCAATTTCTAATTTTCCCTGTATATACAGTTACTTTTCAATTTTTATATACCTTTATTTATTTATTTATTTATTATGTGGTACTAAGAATTGAACCCAGTGCCTCACACATGCTAGTCAAGCGCTCTACCACTGAGCCTGAGCCCAGCCCGAGCCAGAGCCCCAGCCCCAGCAGTTACCTTTTAATGTCCTGGTCTTCCCTGTCTGGATCTTAAAGGGGGACAAGAAAAAAAAAAGGTGGGGGGAAGGGTGCCAGTCCTTTATGTTCCCTGGAAGTTGCTCTAGTAGGAGGTGGGTGGCTTGTAACAAGGGAGGAGGGGCAGCCACAAAAGCTGCCTCTTTGTCTGCTCCTCTGTGATCAGAAGCAGCAGTCAAAGCACCAATTCCTGATACAAGGAGGAGAATGTTGATCCCCCAGGTTCATTAAGCACAGATGTCTGCCATGGGACTAGGTTGGGGAAGGGGGTAGCTGCTACTATGCTCAGAGCTGAAATTGACCAAATCAACTACAATTTACTATCTAAGCCTTCTTCTGAATGCTGCAAGCCTGCAAGAAACTCCAGAATTCCAAAATAGTTACAGCAAACTGACTGTATCTGTGCAACTACTGTCTAGGCGGGGAGACAGATTCTTGATGCTTCCTACTGTGCCATTTCCCCAGAATCCTCTAATATAATTTAACCAAATCTCTATTGATAATCATTTAGACTATTTTCAATTTTTTACTATTTTATATACTACAATAAATATCCATGTATGAGATTTTAAAAAATTTCTCTGTACAAAAATTTTTGTAAGATAGATTCCTAGAAACATAAAGGCTTGACATTTTATAGAAGTTAGTTAAATGACATAAACAGTCTATCATTTCACATTTCTTAACAACAAATGTATGATAGGAGGGAGTTTTAAAATTTTCTTTAGTTTCTCTAATTTTTTAAAACCTTGACAAACAGTTTTATTATATATAATGGTCTATGATCTCATGCAATTTTGTGGCTTCAGTAATATCTATACACATTCTGAGAAATCTTATATATTTTCCCCAGGTTTCTCTTTTGTTTTGCAGAACTGATTATGTTCTCTTTCTCTGTAAATCTGTGATCACCTCAGGAAATGGCAACAATGCAGCTGAATATGCCAGGAACCCCGGCTTCATATATTTGATTCCTCTTCCTTCCCCTTCCCTATATCCAACTACATCTTAGGTCCTGCTGATGTTACCTCCGAATTATATATTGAATGCCCCTACCTGAGTAAAGAAGTCTTCTCCCTTTTTTGGATAACCACAGTAGCCTTAAAAGTGCAATGCCTCTAATAGACTTCTTAAGCCATACTACAATCAGTGAGATCTTTCCAAAATGTAGACTCAGTTACTTTTTTTTTCCCCCCTCACAGCCTTTGGGTAAATCAATATCATTTCCAAATCCTTCCTTGCATGATACAGACAATTTCTTTTTGAGCCTCCTCTCTCATGATCATGTTCATTCCCTGCGGGAGGAGGAACAACCAGTAAAAAGGACTAAGGAGTGAGACATAAGACAGGGGAGCTGAAAACACCTAAAGAATGGAGTGTTTGGGCTGGGGCTGTAGCTCAGTGGAGACCGCTTGCCTGGCATGCACGAGGCACTGGGTTTGATCTTCAGCACCACATAAAAATAAACAAATAAAATAAAGGCACTGTATCCATCTAAAACTATAAAAAAATTAAAAAAAAAAAAGAATGGAGTGTTAGCTGGGCATGGTGGCACACGACTATAATCCTAGCAACTTAAGAAGCTGAGGCTGGAGGATCATAAGTTTGAGGCCAGCCTTAGCATCTTAGGACCCTGTCTCAAAAAATAATAAGGGCTGGGTGGGACTCAGCGGTTAAGGACGGTGGACATACTGAGCATTCATGCTCCCACTGTGCTGCACACCCAGCACGATCACACTATTCAATTCAGAGGCAGTGATTTGTCTGATACCCTAGCGGAGAGTAGTGACTATAATCAACTGTAGTTTCTTAAATCTGTTATTGTTATAGATTTCAGCAATCAGCTAGAGATGTAATAAAAGTTTGATGAATGACTTAATCACTGAGAGGAATATGTGTGACTCCTCAAGGAATTTATGTACTATTTGGGGAAAACAAAGGAAAATTACCATTCATAATATAAAGCAGGGTGAAAGGAGTACTGGCAATGTAGTGTGCCTGGGGTGCAGAGAGCACTGTGGGGCTGGAGATCACTTGGAAGGGATGACATATAATGAAGGGACTGAAAAGAGAATGTGCTCAGAAAGAGGGGAGTTGAGGTTTTAAAAGAATGATACTTAATTGTTTTTAATGTTAATTTTTCCCTGTGTGGCAAGACAGAGGTTGTACACATTTGAACCTATAAGTAGGCATGCCTAAATTCTTCACTCTACCAGAGGTATGCACAGCAGAACATTATATTATAAAATACTATTACTTATCGCAACAGTGTTGTGATTATGCCTTTTTGTTTTCATCTCTATATTTCCTAACCATTTCCAATTTTTTCCTTCTGCTTTAACAAGGACAAATTTTAGTGTTTTTATTTTTTTGTTTTGCTTTTGTTTTTAAAGATTAGAGTTTCTGGGCTGGGGATGTGGCTCAAGCGGTAGCATGCTCGCCTGGCATGTGTGCGGCCCGGGTTCGATCCTCAGCACCACAGACAAACAAAGATGTTGTGTCAGCTGAAAACTAAAAAGTAAATATTAAAATTCTCTCTCTCTCTCTCTTAAAAAAAAATTGGAGTTTCTTTGGGGAAAATGAGAAAAGAAATTAATTGAAAACCTCCTGAGGACGAGGGTGTGGATCAGTGGTAGTGCGTGTGCTTGGCAGGCACGATGCCCTGAATTGATCTTCAGCACAAAAAGAAAAGCAAAAGCAAAGGAAAGAAAAAAGACCTCCTTCAAACACATGGCAGAATTAAAACAAAAATTCTCTTTAAATACAGCATAATAAATGCAGTCAACATTAGTTTTTCCTTTTCCTGGACACGAAAAGATACTAAGGGAAAGGAAAATGATGATGTCACCCACCAATAATGGGGAAAAAATGAGGCTGTGGACAAACACACTATGTTTGGATTTATTAAACCTCAAGTGAATGTCTTTTTTATCCCCTCATGAGTGATGGGTTATGTTAGTTGCCAAAGTCTTTTTTTTTTTCATTAAATACCTTTGTAAATATTGTGGTTGCCCTGGTTTATAGCCATCTCTTTCAGACAGTGTATCAGTGGAAAAGAATTCCTATTCCCAGCAAATGTTAAAACTACCATATGTGAGATCCTCTCACCAACCTCACGCTAAGCATGGGCTTCAGGAGTTGCAGAAGAAAAATTACAGGGAAAAGAACAATTCTAGAGGCCATGTCTACAGCTGCCCACTTTCCAAAGCAAGAATACCACACCCTGGAATGCAAAAGACCACAACCTAGGAAATCTCTCTAATAGTATTACATGACAGATAAGAAGACTGAGTCCCAGAAGGAGAACGTGTCTCATCCTGGTTTTGCTGAGGCACGTGACCCAGCTGAGGCCTGACCTACTCTGTCGGCAGCCATCAGTCACTAAATTTCTCTCCAGGTGCTAAGCAATCTGATTTTCATCTGAATATTATGGATTTGAGGGAGGGGGAGGCCTTGATACACATGAGAATAGGTGCCTGTTAACGTGCTAGTCAGTCTGCTGGAGAAAGAAGTGCTGACTGGTGATTCCACCTTGAGTGCAAGAAAAGGAAATCAGACCAGCTTGGGTTCATTTGCAGTTTTCTAATTGATCAGTAAGTTAGATGGTTTAACTCACCAAAGTTTAATTTCCTCATTTAGCTTCTGTGATGTTTTTAGTTTTCCTTGTTCATAAATTGGAGAATAATAATGCATGTCATCAGGTTTAAGAATTTGAGAGTACATGTGTACAGTGCCCAGCAAAGAGCTAGGCATCTGGCAGCCAGGAGGTACTCAGGCATGCTGGCTCCCTCCATCGCTCATCATGTATAATGTTGAGGGGGACTAGGTCAGTACCTAATGCTGCCAATGAGCAGACTGACTGTTCCTAGGTTACTTTAAAATCTACAAAGCTATTTAAATGCTGAATAAAACCTGGCATGGTGGTGCATGCCTGAAATCCTAGGGACTCAGGGAGCTGAGACAGGAGGATTGTAAATTCAAAGCCAACCTCAGCAATTTAGTGAGACTCATAGCAACTGAGCAAGAACCTAATAAAAATAAAAAAGGACTGTGACATAGTTCAGCAGTAAAGTGCCCTTGGGTTCAATCCCCAGTACCAAAAAAAAAAAAAAAAATTACATTTTTAGTTTCAAATGTGCATTCGTATAGCAAAAAAGGAACAATATGGTTTTTGAGAAAGGAAATTAAACTATAAACACCAAATATACTTTTCTTTGTATAAGTTTCTCCTGTAACTTAAACTCTTCCTGAACTCTTGTCAGAACAGTACAAGCTTTAAAACAGGTTGTTCCTGACTGTAGAGATGTAATATAAACTCACTATATCCTTCCAAGCCTAAGCTTAAATAACCAGCTATTAACAAGAATGATGAAGCTAAATTTAAAAACCCCTCCAACCAATAAAACCAGTGGTTACATAAATCTTGCATGTCTGTAGTTCCATGAAGTACCTACAATAAGGAATAACAAGTTTGGAGGGACAGCAGGGAAGATAGTAGGTCTTTCTCTTCTGGATATGCTGATGCGGTGCCTGGGAGAAATCCAAGCCAAGGTGACCAACTGGAAGTCAGCAATTTTGATATAAGCTCAGAAAATAGCTTAGAACTTAAAATGGATATGTAACCATTAGGGTGAGTTAGAGCCATGTGACTGATACAACTCATTAGCATGTTAATGCAGTGTGATTAATGGAGGTGCTCCATTATGTTTAATAAATGAAACAGACTATGAGAGAGAACAAGTGGGCAAGAGGCCAATATGGGATCTAAGGAACATCGATGTTTAAGGTATGGACACTGGCGAGAGGATCAGTATGACATATTCAGAAAGAGTCATGGAAGAAAGAGCACACTGACCTCCAAGAATAGGGTAGCCAATAAGGAAAGGACAAGAAAAAAGAAGTCTGATTCAATAGGTTTGGAGCCAATCATATTTTCAAGAGAGCAATTTCCCTAGAGCAATAAATGCAGTAGCAGCACTGCAGGAGAATAAAGAGTAAATGGGAGTGAATATGTGGACACATTTCCCATAGGTTATTTTTTAAAGAAATTGAGTAGAGAATGGAAAGAAGGAATAGATAGCATTTTGAGAACAGGCAAACAAGATGTAGGAAAATTAATGTTGGCTGGCAGAGAAGTTTGAGCATGTTAGTAGGCTGAGAAACAAACAAACAAACAAAGATCATGCAAACTACCATGCTTCTGATTCAAGGATGCTGTCAGGCTATAGTGTGACCCTACCTGGATGGTCACTGTCCTTCACTTGGTTCCTGGACTCTGATATTACTCTCTTCAGACAGGTTAGTTAGTTCAGCTCAAGACTAGGTATTCATGTTTGGGTTATAAATCCAAAGGAAGAACACTGGGGAGGTGTGTATTTATACCCAAGACCAGATCAGCAAACAACACAACCCAAGGGCAAAGGACTTATCACTGAATCATTCGCCTTTCTACATATATGTGTGACCTTTTGCTGCAACAAACAAGTTCACAATGATGCCTACTTTAGTCATATTAGAATTTACCAGCTTCTCACAGGTTTATCTACTTCTTTTTTTCCCCCTCCAAACTAGATTATTTCAAAATATTGTGATTTGTGTTATGCTTACAGTATATTTTCTATAATCTCAAGAGCAAAATACATTTAAAAACCTGGGACATCATTTTGGGGGACTATGATATATCACATTTAGGTGAGGCTATTTCATCAAACTCCTTATTATACAACAGTACTATATGTTTCTCAGAATATTTTCTTTCTTTTTCTTTTTTTTAGAGAGAGAGAGAGAGAGAGAGAGAGAGAGAGAGAGAGAATGAATGAATTTTATTTATTTTTTAGTTTTTTTGGCAGACACAACATCTTTGTTAGTATGTGGTGCTGAAGATTGAACCCAGGCTGCACGCATGCCAGGTGAGCACGCTACCGCTCGAGCCACATCCCCAGCCCCAGAATATTTTCTTAACTGAAAGCTACAGGTTCCACTTATAATCACCCTTGTATTCCAATCCCAGTGTCACACTTAGACCTGAACAGGAAGGGTCTCTGACTATGCCCTCTTCCACTAAACCAGGCATCTACATGCTCACCACAGTGAACACTTCTTGATCACATGGTGGGTCTAGCATCCTAGAATTCCCTGCTCAAATGTTTCTAGGGTTTATGGGTAGCCAGGCCTCTTCCCTGGCTCCGACATCTGGAAGGCAGATGCTGCTTGTGTGAGCAACTTTGCCACGAGGAATAACTGCTCACATGCAGTTGAAGGAGGGGCTTGGAGGCACCTAGATTAAAGAACAGGGTAGCACCTGGCAACATCAAGGCTGGCCTTGATGTTGGGATTCTCCTGCCTCACCATCCCAAGGAGCTGCGATTACAGGCCTGCAACATTGTACTGGGCTTTATTTTTTCATTATGCCCAAATCAGCCTGTCTTTTGACTCTAGTACTAGTCTCTGGAGCACAACAGATCAAGCTGATAGCCTGTTTTCCTATCTGCAGTCAGCTGTGTCTCCTCTTTAGTTTTTTTTAAACAATCCACATGAGGCAAGAGGTCCCCACCATGGGCAGAGCCTCTTCTCTCACAAAGCCAGTGGCTATACTGCTTATCCTTCTGTGGTTAACGAACTGCCTAACGCAGCACAGCTTTTTTATAATGAGTTGACATTTGGGAAAGTCATACAGTCTTGTTCTTCAGCATACCTTGGCCTTTCTTTGGTCTTTACATTTCCAGATACATTTTAAAATTTGTCAAGTTCCACAACACACACACACACACACGAACTCTTAAGACTTTTGATTCAGATTATATCAACTCAAAATATCAGTTTAAGGATGAATGATAACTTAACAACAATGAAGTTTTCATCCCGATTATAGTCTCTTTCTCTTCTTCCCCACCTTCAAGATTTCTTTGATTTCCCTCAAAACTTTATAAATTTATACAATGATACTTCCGCAATTTTATTATATTTATTCCTAAGTACTTCATATATTTTTAAAAAATACTTGGTATTTTAAAATATGTCTTTTCATTGATTTCATTCTTTCACTATATAAAAATGTAATTTACTTTTTTGGGGTGCTTATCAGGAATTGAACTCGTGGGCACATGACCACTGAGCCACATCACTAGCCCTATTTTGTATTTTATTTAGAGATAGGGTCTCCCTGAGTTGCTTGGCGCCTCACTGCTGCTGAGGCTGGTGATCCTCCTGCTTCAGCCTCCAAACTGCTAGGATTATAGGCATGTGGCACCTTTCCCAGCTGCAATTTACTTTTATATGTTAATTATATATCTGAAAAATTCTAAAGATTTTTAAAAATAATTTAACTGAATTCTTTTGGATTTTGTACATCATAGTCACATAATCTCAAAATAATAATAACTTTCTTTGCTTTATTTCCTTTTATTCCATTTTCTTGTTTTTCTTGCTTTACTGTAGTGGCCAGGACTTACACCTGGAAAGGGAAAAAATTTAATATTTCACCCAAGTATTGAGATACAATTTATGTACCAAAAATCCTACACTATTTAAGGTATACAACTCAGTGGGTCTTAGTGTAATTATTCATGGTTGGGAGCCAGCAGCACCATCTTTTACATGTTTATTTTTAAATGCTAGAAATTGAAACCAGGACCTCATACTTGTTAGACAAGAACTCTACCACTGAGTTACACCCTCAGCCTCTGCCACCTATTTTTAGAACATTTTACTTGCCCCCAAAAGAAATCCTGTACTCATTAACAGTCACTCCCCACCCTCTCACCCCATCACCCCCTCACTTCAGGTGACCACTCATGTGCCTCTCTATATGTATTTGCCTATTCTGGATTTTTCATATACCTGGAATCATCCAATAGATGGTCTTTTGTGTTTAGCTTCTCTCATGTAGCATGTTTTTTTTTAATATTTATTTTTTTAGTTGTAGTTGGACACAATACCTTTGTTCCATTCATTTACTTTTATGTGGTGCTGAGAATCGAACCCAGGGCCCTGCACATGCTAGGTGAGCGCTCAACCTCTGAGCCACAATCCCAGCCCCTCATGTAACATGTTTTTTAAAATTCATCCATATTATAGCATGTATCACTGATTCTTTTGTACTGGGGATTGAACCCAGGAGCAGTTAACCACTGGGCTACATCCCCAGCCTTATTTTTTATTTTGAGACAGGGTCTCACTAAGTTGCTGAGGCTGGCCTTGAATTTGCAATCCTCCTGCCTCAGCTTCCCAAGCTGCTGGGATTACAGGTCTGTGCTACCACAGGTGATTTTTAAAAAATTAAAAAAAATTGTTCTAATTAGTTATACATGACAGTAGAATGCAATTTGACATATCACATATAAATGGAGTATAACTTCACATTCTTCTGGTTGTACATGATGTAAAGTTACACAGGTTGTGTAATCATATATGCACATAGGGTAATAATGTCCAGTTCATTCTACTATCATTCTTGCCCCCATCAATTGATTTTTTTTTAACTGCTGAGTACTATTTTATTATTTGGAGATGCCACATTTATCTATCAGTTGATGAACATTCATGTTGTGTCCACATTTTGGCTGCTATGAATACTGCAGCTATGACTATTCATATATAAGTTTTAATGTGTGTGTGTGTGTGTGTGTGTGTGTGTGTGTGTGTATTTTTACTCCTTTTGGACATAGAGCTAGAACATATCTTGTGACTTTTGAAGATACTCAAGAATACTTTGTCAGACTAAAGTTTCCTTCTATTAATACCTACTATGGCAAATGTATGCTTTTTTCTTCTTCTTTCAACATTAGTGGATGTTAAATTTTATTAAGTACTTTTATTTGATCATGTAGTATTTAGAATTTTATCTGAATAAACCCAGTGTAGTTATGATATATTAACCTATTTATATATTGTGGGATTTGGTGAGCTAATATTTTTTAAAAAATTTTTTACTTGTAGATGGACACAATACCTTTATTTATTTTTATATGGTGCTGAGGATTAAACCCAGTCCCCCATACATGCTAAGCAAATGCTCCACTACTGAGCTACAACCCCAGCGCCAATATTTTATTTTTTTAATCTGTTAGTGAAATTGACTTATATAATTTTCTTTTGTGATAATGTCCCTGATAATTTGTAGTAAAGTTATTCTGGAAGAATTTAACCATGAAGAATATAGCCTGTAGTATTCTTTATGGGAATGACTAAATTTATAATTCGTTTTCCTTAAATAACTATAGATGATTCAGATTTTGTTCCTTCTTGGGATAATTTTGTCAAGTTTTATTTTTCTAGGGATTATTCAAATCATCTAAATATGCCATTTATTGGCATAAAGTTGCTTATAATATCCTCTTTTCTAAAAGTTTTCAGAATCTGTAGCTATAGCAATTTTTCTAATTCTCACATTAACAATGTGCTTTCTCCCTTTGTGTATCAGTCATACTAAACATTAGTTTTATTTTAAAAAACAAACTTTTGTGATGCAGAAAAAGCATTTAACAAAAATCCAACATCCTTTCATGATAGAAACTCTAAACAAATTATGTGTAGAAGGAATGTATTTCAACACAAAATAGGTCATTTGTGACAAGTCCCACAGTTGACATCCTACTCAATAATGAAAAGCTGAAAACTTTTTCATTAAGATCAGGAACAAGACAAGGATGCCACTTCCATTCTACACAGCATTCGAAGTCCTAGCCAAAGCAACCAGGCAAGAGAAAAAAATAGAAGGCATTCAAATTGAAAATGAAGTGACATTGTTCCTGTTTGCAGATGAGCCAATCTTATATGCAGAACATCCTAAAGACACAAAAAACAAAAACAAACCTCTTAGAGCTAATAAATGAATTCAGTGAAATTGTAGGATACAAAATCAATACAGGAAACTAAGTAGTGTCTATATATTAACAGCAAATTATCTGGGAAAAAAAACCAAGAAATTATTTTCATTTACAAGAGCTAAAAATATCCCCCCAAAACCAAAAGAATAGATTTAACCAAGGAGGTAAAAGATCTATACATTGAAACTTAAAAAGTACTGTTGAACACAAATTAGTGGAAGGACATACCATGTTCATGGGTTAAAATATTGGTAAAGGATCCACACTATCTAAAGTAATTTACAGATTTGATGCAATCAAATGATACTCTTCAAATAAACAGAATTCAATCCCCCCAATACATATGAAAACTCAAAAGACTCCAAATAGCCAAAGCAGTCTTTGAGTAAAAAGAACAAAGTTGGAGGCATCACATTACCTGACTTAAATTACACTACAAAGCTAGAGGAACAAAAACAGAATACTACTGGCTTATAAACAGAGACCAATGAAACAGAATAGAAAAACCTAGAAATAAATCTATGTTTACAGTTGATTTTTTACAAAGTTACCAAGAATACAGAGAAAGGATACTCTCCTAAATTGGAAAAATCGTATATCCAGATGCAGAAGAATGAAATTAGATCACATCTAATGCCATATACAAAAAATAGAGTGAAATGAAGACTTCAATGTAAGACCCTAAACTCTGAAACTACTAAAACAAAACAGGGGAAAACTCTTTGACATTGGTCTAGGCAATTATTTTTTTGATATGACTCCCAAGGTCCAGGCAGCAAAGGCAAAATAGACAAACTAAAAGGTTTCTGCACTGCAAAGTTAGCAATCAAAAGAGTAAAGAGACAATGTACAGAATAAGAGAAAATATTTGCAAACTACACATCTGATAAGAGACTACTATCCATGATATATAAGGAACACAAAGGACTCAATAGCAAGAAAACAAGTAACCTGATTTTTAAAAATTGGAACGTAATCAGAACAGATATTTCACAAAGAAGACATACAATAATTGTTATAGTCAGCTATTTCACTACTGTGACTAGAAGACCCGACCAGTACAATTATAGGAGAGGAAAAGTTTATTTGAGGGCTCATGGTTTCAGAAGTCTCAGTCCACAAGAGGCTGGTTCCATTCCTCAGGGCTCAAGGTGATGCAGGACATAATGGTGGAGAAATGTGGTAGAGGAAAGCAGCTCCCATGACGATCAGAAAGTAGAGAAAGAGAGGTCTCCACTTGCCAGATACAAATATCTACCCAAAGCCACAATTCCCAGTTCATCCAGCCATACCCTATCACTTCAGTTCCAGTCAATTAATCCTTCTCAGCGGATTAATTCACTGATTGGGTTAAGACTCTTACAACCCAATCATTTCTCTCCTGAACCTTCTTGCATTGTCTTACACACAAGCTTTTGGGGGATATCTTACATCCAAACCGTAACAGTAGTTAAGAGGTATATGAAAAAATGCTCAACATCTCTAATCATTAGGAAAATGCACACTAAAACCACATTGAGATACACCTCACTTAGAATTTAGAATAGAATGGTTATTATCAAAGAGTCAAAAGATAACAGAAGTTGTCAAGGATATGAAGAAAGGAGAACACGTGCATACTTTTGATAGGAATGTAAATTAAGAGAATCATTATGGAAAACAATATGGAAATTCCCCCACAGATTAAAAACATTACTACCATATGATCCAGCAAACCCACTACTGAATATATATCCAAAGGAAATAAAAATTAGTAGGTCAAAGAGATATCTGCACTTCCACATTTATTGCTGCACTATTCACAAGAGCCAAGAAATGGAAATAACTGAAGTGTCCACTAACTAAAGAATGGATAATATGGTAAGTACTATTTATGGCTAAAAAGTGTTACACTACATCAGTAATGTAATACTATTAATATAGCCATAAAAAAGGACAAACCCTATCCTTTGCAGCAACATGGATTGAACTGGAAGTCATTATGCTAAATCAAATAAGCCAGGCACAGAAAAGATAAATACAAGACTGGGGATATAGCTAAATGGTAGAGTGCTTTATGGGCAAGTGCAAGGCCCTTGGTTAGATTTCCCCTTGCTGCAAAAATAAATAAAAGGCAAATACTGCATGATCTCACTCATATGCAGACTCTAGAACCACTGAACTCAAACAGCAAGCAGAATGGTGGTTACCAGAGGCTGGGGAGATGTTAGTCAAACGGTATAATGTTTCAGTTGGACAGGAGAAATAAATTTAAGTATTTGAGGTGATAAAAATAAAATAAAGGTAATGTGTGCATCTGCAACTAAAAAAATATTAAAAATAAACTTTTGGTTTTGCTGATCTTGTGTGTTGCATATTTGTTTTATAAAATTCCATTTATATTTTTGCTCTTTAATATTCTAGTAAACATTCCCAGTGCCAAAGTCTTCTCACAGTTATCTCCTAGATCTGGAACCAGAGATTCTACATCATCTTCTCACCTCACAGATGATTTTAAGATGTTTTTGTATGTGATCTAGCAGTTTTAGTTTCTTCAATGCAAGGGGGCTGGTAGAATCGTCCAATTTACTAGTTCAGAATATAGAAAACTATGCACTTTAAAAATTTATGCTTATATGCATTACCATTAAAAATGTAGAATCATTTAAAAAAAACAGTGGCAGGAAAATGGGCATTTGATATATTTCTGGTGAGGGCATATCAAAATCGTTTTGGAGAGCAACTAGAAACATGTACCAAAACTCAAAAAGCACATTCTATTTCAGGGGAAAAGGGGAAATAAATCAAATATCCATCAATAGGAGGATGGTTAGATAAATTATGGCATATTTCTACATTGTCACTTACTTAACTATTCCACCCTGAGGGCAAGTTTAACAAAATGAAACAAACAACTGTGACATTTCCTTGTGAATTCTTTAAAAGGCTTTCCGGGATAGTCCTAAAATACCTCTAGGGCAAGATAAGACTCCTGACTTAGTGGTCCTATCTAACAGCTCCAAAATTTAGCTTTTTCTGGGGGATTAATATTTATAAAGTTGTCATGTTGTAACAACTTCACCCTTAAAATAAAAACAAACTCATTGGCATTCTACACCATAGGGTGAAAACACTGAAAAGATCACCTTTTTTAAATGGCACATAAAGGAAATATCCCCAGTCTGAATCCTCACAGGCAGACCACCCTGTGATGTGGGTGCTGCTGGCTCTGCTCACATTCTTCTGGTGATCAACATCATGTTCCTGCAGAGCCAAGTTTCAGGACATAATTATGTCTGCAATAATAAAGGGGGCAAAGAAAACGTAATACCAGCAGTTTCCATGCACTCCTGTGGTTAAAATAGTTTCTGCAAAAGGAGTCATGTAACAATCCATTAAACCACAAACTTTTAGAGCAGTGACTTCAGAAATTGTAAAATTTGTTTTTCTGCAACCATGTCAATCTCAGCATGGTAGTTACTATTACTCCTCTATGCTCATTCTTTTAAGAACAACTTCTTTGCTGATTGTTTATATTCTTTTAAAATATTATTCTTTTCTCATATGGTTATTAAAAAGCCTGAAACATTGCTGCCCCCCCCCCAAATTACATAGTAAAATACCCATCATAATTCCATCACTCAAAATAACTACTATCAAGAGTTTTATTTAATCCTTCCAACCTCTTCTCTAGTAAGATGCTAAATTACATATATCAAAAGAAGGCAAGAGGGGATGGGGTTGTGGCTCAGCGGGAGAGTGCTTGCCTAGCACATGCAAAACCCTGGTTTCAATCCTCAGCACCACATAAAGATTAAAAAAAAAAAAAAAAAAAAGAAGATGGCAGCAAGAGCCAGGTGTGGTGATGCATGTCTGCAATCCCAGAGACTCGGGAGGCTGAGACAGGATGATCCAGAGTTCAAAGCCAGCTTTAGCAAAAAGTGAGGCACTAAACAACTCAGTGAGACCCTGTCTCTAAATAAATACAAAAAAAAAAAAAAAAAGGACTGGGGATGTAGCTCAGTGGTCGAGTGTCCCTGAGCTCAACTCCGGGTATCCGGGTATCACACCCCACCAAAAAGAAAAAAAAAAAAGAAAGAAAGAAAAGAAAGCAAAAACATAATGAATGTACATTTTTAAAAATTGCTTTTTTCCTCTTGGTCTGCCATAAAGCTATCAATATACAACAGGGTTAATTATTTTATTTAAAAAAAATCTGTGGCTATAGTGCTTCAGAATACTTTCCTGGAGGTTTCTTTTGCATAGAAATTGTGTATCTATGTGGGAACAGATAGCACAGCTATTGTTAAGCTGTTCTCAAGTAGGAGAGTTTCCTATTGCCCCCATACTGGCCAATACTGCATGTCATTGTCATCTACACACACCCCCCCCAAAAAAAACCCAAACATCAACAACAACAAAAAATCACACAAACCCAATATGTGTATTTAAAATCAGGCCATAATTTTTTATTTGCAGGGGTCCTCAGCCCTACTGTAGACTGAAATTATTTGGATAATTTTCAAAAATACAGGTGCACGGGGCTGGGGTTGTGGTTCAGTGGCAGAGCATTTGCCTCGCACATATGAGGCACTGGGTTCGATCCTCAGCACCACATAAGAATAAGTAAACAAAATAAAGATATTGTGCCATCTATAACTAAAGAATTTTTTAAAAAATACAGATGCACAAACTCTATCCCCAAAGTTTGTCATCAATGTTCCTCTTTGGTAGTAAAAAAACAATGTTTTAATTTATATTTTTTGAGTATTACTGAGGTTGAGAAGCAATTCTATCGATCACTGCTACTTCCTCTTCTCTGAACTGCTGGTTTATGGCTTTTTGCCCATTTGTGAGCTCAGATGTCTTTTTCTTTTGGTCTGGAAACAACTCTTTGAGAATTTATCCCCTATCTGCCTAATTTTAGAGTTGTTCTCGGCAGTCTGATGTCAATGTAATCCAGTATCCTATGATTTACTTTTTGTCTTTCAAGTATGTAAGATTTTCTCTAGGTCTCCAGAACTCTTAAATTTGAAAATGATGTGCCTTGATGAGGGTCAAACTTCATCTATTATGATGAATTCTTGCCAGGTCCTTCCATAATAGATATCCCTTCCCTTCAGTTCTGGAACATGTTCTTGAAATGTTTTTCCATTGATCACACAACTCCCTCCATTTTACTTTCCTGGAATTTCTAACTAGATGGTGAACTTCCTTGACTTGTCCTTTAATTGCATCTTTTCTATATCCCATCTACCTTTCTGCCTTTGGTCCTATTTTGTAGGAGGCTTCCTTACCTTTATCTCCTAACATGACTATTGAGCTTCTTGTGTGTTATCAAGTTTTCTTTTAAATATATACTTTTTTTAGTTATAGATGGACATAATACCTTTATTTTATTTTTATGTGGTGCCGAGGATTAAACCCAGTGCCTTCCACATGCAAGGCAAGCACCCTACCACTGAGCTACAACCCCAGCCCCTGTTATCAAATTTTTAATCTCCAAAGTCATCATCAGATGTGTGAATGTATATTGCAAGGGAAGGGGTTCCCATCACTAATGTTAGACTCTTTCCAAATGCTTGGTAATCCCAGACTATCTACTTATGAATAAGAATTGAAGATTAATAAAACACTGACCAAAATCTCTGAACATGTAGACCAAGTTTGTCAAGATTGTGCTTGGAGTTGAGTTGTATTTATAGCTAGTTTGGGCTCTGAACATGGGGGCTCCCTGTTCCTCCCGGCACCCACCTCACTGTCCAGCCACTCCAGCCAAGTGGACCAGCACATGGTTCTTATGTGCAGACAAATATGGAATACTTGGCACATCGGGAGAAGTCGGTTCCTCTTCCCTGTTCCTCTTGCGTATACCTTCCCAGTCAATGTCACTGCCCCCAGGACCCTCCTAAACCTGGAAGACCTACAGAGCTGTCCTCTCTCACATATTTTGTGCTGTGGTGCCTTTCTTAGATGAAGCCTTCCTACCTTTGGTCATTTCTGGTAATTGTGGTACTAAACTGAGGTGTGCTCTACCAGGCCTTTTTATTTTGAGACAGGGTCTTGTTAAGTTGCTGAGGCTGGCTTCAATCCTCCTGCCTCAGCTTCCCAAGTTGCTGTAATTACAAGTATGCGCCACCACACCTAGCTGCCTTCAGTCTTTAAAGAGTTTATTAAAATTACTTGTCTTCTAAGAACACTACTTATTATTCTGCAGTGAAGATTTACATTTTTAAAAATGAAAGAGTTTTCATTATTTACAAGAATTTGGGTAATCAATGTACTTAGTCCATATCTTAATTCAGTCTGTTCAGGTCATTTTAAGATTTGGTGAAAATAGAAATTCAGCCCTTCTCTGTCAAATAATTTGTATCCCTGATAGTTCTTATGTAATTACCTAGTTTATGACAGGCCGACAATTACTCACTTTTCTTATGTTACTCCTTTCATTTTCACACAAAAAATTAAAAGGATATCCGCATCCCAGCTGTACAGAGGAAGAACCTTTAGTCAGAAGCATTAAGTAACTCCCTCCGAGCCCCGCAGGCAGCAGTATTGCGCGTGGAGTGCTGACCTGTCTCTAACTTGCTCATGTGCAGCCGAAGAAACTGAGGCCAAAGTAGACAACTAACAAATTTGCCAGAACAACAGGTAATTAGGAGCCTTACAGCTTCTTCCCACTGTTTCTTTTTATTACTTAGTGGTTAGGAGTTACATAATTTCCAATGGCATTTAGATGTAGCCAGTTATTGTTTTGTTTACAACATTGTGTGAGACTGGGGTGGGCTGGCAGAGAGGATGAGAGATTTAAATTTAAAAGGGATCCCAGACACATGCAGCCTTTAGTCAAGACAAGAGCACCATCCCTACAGACTGATAAAGCTCAAGTGATATGCTGGTGGGCATGAACTTCAAAACTTTTTATGCAGACAGCCTATGAAACCACAAATTTTTTAAGCTCCTTTTTGTGTTTTCAGCTCTGCCTTGTCAGCCTGCAAAGGAAACACTCCCCCCAAACCCCGCTGATGTTTTCCACTTTTCCTGAGTTTTTTTTAAAAAAATATTTCCCTTGGTAACCATTTCCCTGGTTACTTTCTTGGCTGATTTTCTGCACAAAGAACTGAAAGGCATTTATTCCCAAGGGAAGGATTTTAGATTTTACTAAGAAGTCAGCTAACATTTTCAACATTCCCTTCTTTCTTTGTTTTTAAAGAAAGCTCTGATTTTGTTTCATTTTCAGCTGGAGACTTAAATGACACCAAGAAAAGTCTACTTAGTTTAGATTTCCAGGTAAAAAAGCTTTAAATTCTAAGTTTCTGCTAAAGCATGTGGAATGGTTTTGATAGCTGGGTATTTTATGTGCAAATATGTTTAATTCTTGAGAAAATTAGCTCTTTACTAATAGATTTTAAAAGTTCGAAGTGTGCATTATTCTGTTTACTTGTTTCTTCCCCCCCACCCAGGATGACTACTTCCCAAGTATTTCAAACTTCATAGAATAAGTATTAGATTATTTTCATATATTCAGATAGAATTATGTGACTAAAAGTATAAATTTATTTGAAGAGTTCATTCTTTCTTGACTTTTAAGTCCTAAAAAACAAAGAATTAATAAAAGATGTTTTTCATTTTAAAACTGTTGGGTGATGAGAAGGAGAAATAATACCTGATGACTTCAAACAGAAGGTAAAAATTCTAAATATTTTAGAATTTTACTTAAGAATTAATGAAAAACTTTGGAGAAAAATGATAAGTTAATCAAGTTTACAGATGCTATTTAATGTTGGGATAAACACAAAAGTGCTAAAAAGAAAAAACTTTACTGATAAAAAGATATTGTGATTAGAGTGTCATAAAATTTTAGCTCTGGAAACGTATTCACTCCACTGTAATGTTGCTTTTTGAGGCAAACATTAAATGTAAAGCAAAATTCTATAGGCCACTGAAAATAACAAGGACCTAAACATCAATTATAAAATTACTTTTAAGAGGTCATTTCATAAAATTCATTTAAAATTTTAATGAGACACTAATTTTGTCAAAATTAAGATACATATCTGTCAATTTACTTCTGTACATTTCTATTACATTTCTGGATAAGAAAAATGAGTCGACTTGAGGGACAAAGAGAGAATGAGTGATGTTACCGGGATGTGAATACTAGGGTCAAGCAGGCACACCCTCCTGCACACTCACGTAGGCCATGCCCTGGCAAGTGGGTGCTTCTAGGAGGCTGGGACAACCAGATGCCGGAGACCTTCCTGGGAGTTTGTCCTCGAGCTCTGAGATCAGGGCCTGCCTTCTCAAGACCCTCACCTTTCACAGGACAGTGGGTCTGCACATATGACTGTCAAACCAAGAAAATGTCAGTGTACACAGTTTATATCGTGCAGAGCATTAATGCTGTGTGTCCATCAGAGTTCGCTTGCCTCCGCAAATTCTAGCTCTACTCTGCCCCACAGCTCAAATTTTTATATTGCTTTCCCCTGCTGCTAATGCTACTCCTTTTCAACATGCTACCTTGCTCTACGAGTTAACTTTTACAATTTCAGGTACCAATAGGCTTCTTTATATAGCCCATGTTAATTTTTCTGAAACTAAAGTAGATCATAAAAAGCTATTCAAGTATGTCATTTCAGTGACCTACAGCAATGGATTTGACACCACTGCAGTAATTAACATACATACATGATGTATGAAGCTTACTGCTAAAGTGGACAGGGGCTGCCTCAGAGACTGCTGGCTGCTGAGCCAAGATGATGGAGTGGCAGGTCCACACAGGTGAAACCTGACTTAGAGGGTGACTTTGGCAGAAGAAGTTTAGAATGACTGAGATTCAAGAGGGCAAACCAAAAGACACTGTGCCCCTTTTTCTCTTACAAAGTCCATAGAAATAACAGAAGATATGTTACAAACAAGTAAGTGCATGAATATAAATAGCTATACTGGGAAATAAGTGGATTCCTGGTGGGACAGAAACTAAGGAGTCCTTCATAGAGAAAAGATGGAATTAAGTTTAAAGAGGGAAAATGTAGCTGCCCCACGCCTGTAATCCCAGCAGCTCAGGAGGCTGAGGCAGGAGGATTGAGCGTTCAAAGCCAGCCTTGGCAATGGTGAGGTGCTAAGCAACTCAGCGAGACCCTGTCTCTAAATAAAATACAAAATAGGGTTGGGATGTCCCTCAGTGGCCAAGTGCCCCTAAGGTCAATTCCTGGTAACCCCCCCCACCCCCAAAAAGGAGTGAAAATGTAGTCTTGAAAAGGCATAGGACAGAGCAGATAGTAAAGAGAGCTTGAAGGGAGAAGTTTTTAGTAAAAAAAAATCCCAAGAAGGAAAAACTGAACAACAACAATAAACTATTTCTAGGCATATCATAGGAAAATTTCTGAATATCAAAGATGCACTGAAAAAATTTTTAAAAAAATCATAGGAAGAGAAATTTCTACAAAGGGATGTGAATCAGATTTCAAGTCAAATGTCTCATCAACACTAAATAAGAAAATAATGGGCTGATAATCTGCAAAGTACTATGGAAAAATGATTAAAATAATTTTGAAACCATAATTCTATTTTCAATCACATAGAAAGTATTTTTAGACACATAAGAATCACAAACTTTTGCAACCTGTAACTTTTTCTAAGAGGATACATATTTCTGCAATAAGCAAAATGAACCTTAAGGAGCTACTCTTACAAGGCAAGTCAGACTCATTGTTCTGCTGACAATAACTAGGTAGGAAGATGAGAAAAACAACAGGACCAGTGTTTGGATTAGGCCTAAAATCCAGGGAGGTTTGGAAGAGCTTTTCTTCTGGAGCAATCTGTGGATTCCAGAGGAGGTGGCTGAGAATGTTAGCAGATCTTTAGAATAGTCTGATGAGGCAGGAGAGATATAAAAACAAGGAAAAGGGCCAAAAAGTGGGGGTGGTGAGAACAGTAGTGCTGGTGAAATTGGCTGTTTCAAATGGGAACCAAAGTGTAATTATTAAATAGAAGGTCAGCTTCAAATAATTCAGTGCATGATTGGTAGTGCCCTCAACCTCATACCAAAAATGTAAATCTTTGGATAGAAAATACATAAATCCTATTTTTCAGTAATTTTCCTACTATGTCTGGCAGCAAATCAAAGGTCTTTAGGCAAATGAAGGAAAAAGAACAACATGACTACAAGCCTAAAGAAATAATAGATGATAATAGAGAGTCCAGAAAACTATTCTTCAAACACAGACTTTATAGCAAACACGATAAATATATTAAAAAAGTAAAAGACAAGAGTAAAAATTTCAACAGAATTGGAAACAATAAAAAGAAACAACAGAAGTCAATAGCTGGAGTTAATAGTATATAAACTACGGCTGAAGAGAGTATTAATGAACCAAAAGATGAGTGAGGAGAATGATTGAAGTAAATCGTGAAGCATCAGAACAAAAAGTATTAGGAGGCAAAGTGACATTGAAGACATAATGAGGAGGCTGTCACACCAGTAAGTGCAGTCATGACAAGGAGATGAGAGAAGCAGGATAGACCTGTGTGCAAAGAGATAAGGGCTGAGATGGTCCTAAATTTGATGAACATTAGGACACAAATTCAGAAAGTCCTGTGAATCCCAGATATGAGAATCATACCTATGTACATTGGAGCAAAACAGCTGAAAACCAAAGACAAAGAGAACATCTTAGCAGTCAGGGCGGGGGGCAAAAGTTTCTTTTAAAGAATTAATAATTAGTTTGAGATATGTCTTCTCAACAGAATCAACAGAAACAATAAAGATATAGGAAGAGTATCTTCAAAATGCTCTAGAAACACTTTTCAACCTAAAATTCTATATCCAGAAAATAGATACTTTCAAAATGAAGGTGATATCTAAACATTTTCAGAAAAACAAAAAGAGAACTGATCCTCAACAGATCTGCACAGAAGTAAATACTAAAAGATATTCTTTAACCAGAAGAAAAATAATCCTTAAAAAGATTGGAGATAAGGAAGGAGTGAGAAGAACTGAATAGGATAAATATGTTAGGTAAATCTGTGTAAGTGGTCTCAACTGCAGGGCAGGCCATACTTGGTATGTCTGGAAACAGATTTGGTTGTCTCAACTGGTGGGGAGGTGCTTGTGGCATCTAGTGGGTTGAGGCCAGCAATGCTGTTAAATAGCCTGTGACAACAAAAGGCAGCAGCTCCTCAGGAAAAAAAAAAAGAGTTACTAGCTCCAAATAATAGTGGCAAGGTTGAAAAAGATCTAGATGAACTTTGAGTACATAACGATGATAATAATCTTTTGAGGGTTTAAGATCTATCTAGAATTAAAAAACTAAGAGTGGCATATGTGCCAGGATGGGCCAACTGGAGACAAGTTTGTACTAGTTTTTGCATTGTCCAGGAAAAGGACAAGGTACTAATTTATATTAGACATTGATAAGTCAAGGATGTACGTGGTGATTTCTACAAAAAAACGGAATAGTAGAAAGTATATCATGGAATGACAAAAAATTAAGTCAGTTAAAAAGAGAGCAATAAAATGGAAAAAGGAATATAGAATAAACAGGAAAAAAATAGAAAGCGAATCATCAAAAAGTAGGTTTAAACTCAAACGTATCAACTATTACATTAAATATAAACAGGTTATATGTTCCAATCAAGATTCAAAGATTACCAGACTTCATTAAAAATGCTACTAATAAAAAGCGTATCAAAAATATAATAGGGCTGGGGATGTAGCTCAGTGCTGGAACACTTACCTAGCACACAGGAGGCCCTGGCCCAGCAACACAAAAATGAAAAAAAAAAAATAGAAAGGCTGAAAGAAAAATGATACAAAAAAAGGATACACACATTATGTATGTACACATTTATATAAAGCAGATATTAACCAAAAGAAAGCAACTATACCAACATTAGACAAAGTAGCTATTTTGGCAAAAAGCAATACTAGAGATGTGAAGAGTACTGATATAATGATAAAAGTACCAGAAAGATAACAATTCTGCACTTGTAGCTACCTATAACAGGGCTCCAAGATTTATTAATAAGCTTGACCAAAGTGATTCATAAATGCTAAACTACATCAAAAAGTCAACCCAGAATAATATAGTTTAAAAACAACAGAGACTTTACTATTATTTGTAAATTAAAAATTTAAAAATAAAATCAAGAATACTTCCAGGTGATATATGATATATGCAACAATGCCATTTATGCTCAAATGTATATGTTCATTAGAAGGGGTCATGAAAGACATACTAAACTTGGGGTTGGAAAGCTGTAGCCCACAGACCAAATCCTGTTTTTAAACAAAGTGCCATCAGAACACAGTTATGCCTACCCATTTCCTTATTTTCAAGGGTTACTTTGTGGCTACAGTAACAAAGCTGAGTAGCTGTGACAGAGAACACTGGCCTGCAAACCCCAAAATATTTACTCTCTGGCCCTTAATGAAAACATTTGACCACCCTTGTACTAAACTATGAATTATGGTTAAGACAACTTGTCTTTTCTGCCTTATAGACTTCTGTATCATTTTGGTTTCAAAAAATATGTATTGTTTTTCTAAATTTAAACACATTTTAAAAATCACTGATGAAAAATATTAAGAACTCAGAAAAAAACTGTGAACATGGTTTTATCTTTAAATCTCTTTTTGGGGGTACTGGGGATTGAACTCAGGGACACTCAACTACTAAGCCACATCCCGGCCCTATTTTGTATTTTATTTACAGGCAGGGTCTCACTGAGTTGCTTAGGGCCTCACTTTTGCTGAGGCTGCCTTTGAGCTCATGATCCTCCTGCCTCAGTCTCCCGAGCCGCTGGGATTCAGGGAGGAGTGTGCCATTGCACCCGGCTTTTAAATCTCACATGGGCTATCATGTGGACAACAAATTGTATCTTAAGCTAAGGAGGAACTTTCTGCCAATGCTGTGTGAATACAAGGTGAGGCCCAAGGAATTAGAGTTCCCCACTACAGAAAAGTAGATGATGTCAGAAGTTCAATCAAAGCAAGTTCCATACAGCATGCTAGGAAACAATAGAATCACCTAGACATAAGAGAAACACAACAAACTCCAAGGAGGTTCAGAAATCAAGGATCAGAATTCTGACTGCAGAAATTGCATGCATAATGTGCACAATGACACCAGCAGTAGTGCCATCTGCCATTAAGAATTTAAAGATCAATATGGAGGATAATGAGTCTGTTTTTTTCCTCTCTGACATGCAGTACAAGACTTGGAAATAGATCAAATGAAAACAAAGTCTTGGACTTGGGAGAAAACTTTGGGAAGGAGGTTACCATATGGAAATGATGATTATTTTCCACTGTTTCTTTTGATAACTAACCAAAGAAAGACTCCATCCAATTATAATTCATTATGTTTTGCCTATAGCAACATGTGATTGTCTTGATTAAAAGCCTAGAATAACTCTAAATCAGGTTTCATGGACCTCAGCACAATTGATATTTGGGCCAGCTGATTCTCTGTTGCAGCAGGCTGCCCTGCACACAGTAAGATGTGTAACAGCATTCCTGGCCTCTTCCCACTGGACACCTACATTGCCCTTCCCAACTATGACTACTAAAAATGTCTCCAGAAATTGCCAAATATCCCCAGAGGACAAAATCCCTCCACAACTGAGAAGCACTGCTCTAAACTATGAGCTGGCAACCATTTGCTGTAAATGACTTTAGATTTTGTAGGCCAGATTATGACTCTTGATTGCAACTACTGAGCCCTGCTACTGTAGACCCAACCATAAACAATACAGAAACAAATGAGCATGGTGTGTTCCAGTGTATATACTTTATGTACACTGAAATTTATTTTTATTTTTTAGTTATAGGTACACACAATATCTTTATTTTATTTTTATGTAGTGCTGAGGATTGAACCCAGTGCCTTAGACATGCTAGACAAGCAGTCTACCTCTGAGCCACAACCCCAGCCCTGAAATTTTAATTTCATATGATTTCATCTATCATAAAATGTTTTTTTTTTTTTTAGCAGAGCAGGGAATCATATCCAAGGACTTGTATATGTTTGATAAGTATTCTACCACTGAGAAACATCCCAGCTATATATTTTTTTAACTATTTAAAAACAACAAAAACATTTTAGCTTGAAGGTTGTACAGAAACAAGTTAGCAGGCCCAATGTGTCTTCTGGGCTGTAATTTCTCAGCCCTAGCTGCAACTACTATCAGCTCCATGGCCTACCTCCTAAGGTCCTACATGACATGATTTCCCCTCCCTGATTAAAATGTAGATCATACAACATTGTTAAGTACCTGGGACTAGTGTAGACTGTGGCTTTTGTTAATACACAACTTAAATGTGTTACTTCCTCATAACATAAAGTGATAGCCCTGTCCAAGTACAATAGTGAAGACAACTGAAAATTAAAGCATACATAAAGGTACCTGTAAAACTACCACCGCAATTCAGAAAATGAACATCACCACCTTCAAAAGCTCCCTCATGACCTTTGGTGATTGCCACCTGTCTCACAGATAAACCCTCACCCCTGTCTTGAGGCAAACACAGACATGTTTTCACTACAGGGTAGTCTATACCTTCTATAGTTTCCAGATAAAATTAGAACTAACTTGTCAATTTTTAACCAAAACAGCCTGCTAGAATTGGTTTTGTGATAAATCTATAGATTAATATGGGGAAGAATTGAGAAATTAACAACATTGAGTCATCTGATCCACATACATGGTATGTATTTCTACGTAGAGGTCTTCATTGTTTTTAGCAACACTTTTATAAGTTCCAAGATGAACACTGTGCCAATCTTTTGTCAGAAGTATTCTTTAGTATTTCACATTTTTATGCTATTATAAATGGTACTGTATTTTTTACTTCTATTTCTGATTGTAGTTAGTACATAGAAATGGCCTTGATTTTTGTAGATTGATCTTACATCCTAACACCTTGCTAAATTCTCTTATTAGTTGTAGGAGCTTTTTTGGTGAATTCCATGAGATTTTCTATATAAATGACTAAGGCATTTGTAAATAAATCCAGTTTTCTTTCTTTATTTTTTTTCATTCTGGATGCATTTTCTAAAAAGGGCAGGTTTATAAGAATTAAAATCCTAGTCTTCTTAAATGTTATAGGAAGACAAAATATATTTGGGTCTGTTAGTAAATATGCCCTGTTCCACATTAAAAATGTATTTTCTGCTGGGTGAAGGAGCACACACCTGTAATTCCTGCTGAGGCAGGAGGATCATAAGTTTGAGGCCAGCCTCAGCAAGTTATGAAGTAAAAAGGACTGGGAATGTAGCTCGGTGGTGCTGCCCCTGAGTTCAATTCCCACTACCAAAAACAAAACAAAATGAAGCCTCCCCAAGAACAACAATAAAAACTATCTGTTCAGAGATTATAAAATGGTATTTATGTACAATATGGACACATATTTTATTTCTTGAACTTGTATTATTATACTGGCTAGAAAATGCAGTAAAATGTTGAGCAGAAAGAAGTGCTGTGAACTGATGTCCTTGCATTGTGCCTGATCTTAAGTAGAAAAGATTGAATTTTTACTAATAAGTATGAGGTTAGCTGCCGAGGACTGCAGAAGGGCTGTAGGATGAGGCAGCAAGTGGTGCATGGGGGTGGGGGTGGAGTGTGTGCATGTAAAAAAGGTGTCTCAGCTGACTTTTGAGAGGCAGTGGAAGTTGCACCAGCTTCGCTGGCAGAACTAATTGAAGTTCAGGGGAGCTCTGACTGCAGTCCTGGCAATTACCTGTGGAAATTTCTCTTTACCTGTCCGTACTACCCAACCTCACTGGAATGCACCAGTCATCTGACCCAATGCTGATGGCTAAACTGTGCCTAAATACTTATTTTCTCAAAGTCCTTTTTTAGTTTCACAACATGCTTGGCCCTGCACTGCACTGGCCACTAGACCTGCCAATTAAGAGTTACTCTCTTTCTTTTGTTTATCACTGATGTCATGTCACTGTTACTTTTATGTGGTACAATCAGGTCATTCCCCAATAAATTAGAAAGCTAGAGAATAAGATATCAAAATAGAAACACAGGAGCTGGGTGTAGAGGTACATACCTGTAATCCCAGCAGCTCAGGAGGCTGAGGCAGGAGGATTGTGAATTCAAAGCCAACCTCAGCAAAGGCAAGGGACTAAGCAACTCAGTGAGACTCTGCCTCTAAATAAAATACAAAAATAGGGCTGGGGATATGGCTCAGTGGTTGAGTACACCTGAGTTCAATCCCCAGAACCAAAAATCAAAAACCAAACCAAAAAACAAAAAACCAGAAAGACAGGTGAAATGGGTTGTAGGTGATTTTAGTCACAGAATGCCTTAGCAGACAGGTGAAGAGAAATCTCTTAAGTAATTGCCAAAAACCCAGAGCATAGTGAGGCCCAGAGAGGAGTCACCTGACTGCAGCCCAGGTGCCAAGTCTGTCTTTGACAGTAATGAGTATTTTATTGGAACAAAGACATACTCATTCATTTGCATATCATCTGTGGCTGACTTTATGCTACAGTGGCACAGCTGAATAGTCACAACAGAGAACACAGTTATAATACCTGAAATATTTACTATTTGGCCTTTTATGGTCCAAGTTTGCTCAAACCTGGTCTAGAGATAAAGATGTGAAACGTTCTTTGATTTTTATAGAAAAAGTCCAAATTTTGATTTGGCAGTAATATCATAGGATATAACCCATGCATCACATCAACATTATTTCTCAAAGCCTTCCTACTGAGAAATTACTAGCAATAACAAGCCAATTTTCAGGATAAAAATTCAGTCAGCACTAATTTTGAAATTTTGTTTCATTCTAGAAACCAGATTCACTAAAGCAAACATGAAGTTTGCAGTTTGGTTCTGTTTTGTTCTGCTTATCATTTTCCAACCTGACTTTGGACAAAATGAAGACACTCCTAGAAAGCAAAGGGGGAAGATGTATTATCGAAGACTGAGAAAAAGTTCCTCACTCAACCACAGGTCAAACAGACACGCTGGAATTCCACAAACAACTGTTGCACCAGTAGCAAGAACATTTCCCACAGTTCACTTTGATTACAGCACAGAGGAAAAGTTTGAATCAATTTCAAGTTTTCCTGGAGTAGAATCAAGCTATGATGTTTTACCAGGTAAGAGAATAGTGTGAGAGAGAAAGAAGATTGGGAGAGGCAAGAGAGAGAGAGAAAGAGAACCTCCATGAAATTAAATTTTAAAAGAAAAATCCAAGTTAGCACACTTCCTAACTTTTGGTTTAATCTAAAAATGTACATTTTAGAATAATGTAAAAAAATTAATTTAAGAAACATAATTATACAAAATTATTGGAAAAATAAAAAAATTATCCTATCACTATGCTAATAAAATCAAAGCTATCATTTTGGGTTATTTCTTTCCAGTTTGAATGCATTTTATGCATTTTAAATAGTTATAATCATAATCCAGCTAAATTAAAAAATATTTAAGGGGCTTCTTCATTTGTAACTACAGATTATATAGAATAGAAATAAATTATTTAAATGATTTTATGAACACATAGTTATTAAATATTTCAATCCAAATTTTTTTCAGAAATGGAGTGAAAGCCACTGAATTTATTTTATAAAAAGACTAAATTACGGGCTGGGGTTGTGGCAAAGTGGTAGAGCGCTCACCTAGCACGAGCGAGACCTGGATTCAGTCCTCAGCACCACATAAAAATAAATAAATGAAATAAGGGTATTATGTCCAACTACAACTAAAAAATAAAATAATAAAAAAGACTAAATTACTACCTTTTTAAAGGTTGAAAAGACTGGAAATTCTGGTAAAGGTTTCAATTAGGTATTTTTAAAAACTAGTATTTAATGAACCACATTTTTCTAAGTTTATAAGAAAAAAAGTAATTATAGGTATGTCACCATTTAACAGAACTTTGAAAAGACAAAAGAAAACAACATCATATAATTTTCTATGGCCAGTAATTTATACATTATCTCAATAAGACCAAATGCTTCTAAATTACTATTTCCATTGAGTTAACAGAAAAAAAAAACATACCATTATCACAAAAATTGGTGATTTAGGCGACATTTACACCATAAGTGGGAAATGAGAGGCAAAGAAATCAACTAAAACAGTCATTGTTATAGAAGTGTATCCATAACCACTAAAGAAAGATAAAGCAAATTTTCTTAGTTAAGGAAAAAGATATCAGGCTATAATAATAAAAAAATTAAAAGATCTAAAAGTAGTACACATAATGTGATCTCACATCTGTTTAAAAATTTATTTTCATATTTATTTATTTTTGAGATAGGGTCTTGCTGTGTTGCTCAGTCTGATCTCTAACTTGTGGGTTCCAGCAACCACCTTGCCTCAGCCTCTCAGTAGCTGGGATTATAGGCACATAATCCTCATAGCTCTATGCCCATCTGAAAAAAATTTTAAATATATGTAATATAGGATGATATGCATAAAAAGTACAGAAGATGTATATTAAACATTCTAAATTGTCAAAAATGTTTTCACAGTGATCTTAAAATATTTCTTTTTTAAAAAAATTTTTATAGCTGTAGATGGACAGAATAACTTTACTTGTTTATTTTTATATGATGCTAAGGATTGAACCCAGTGCCTCACACATGCTAGGCAAGCACTCTGCCACTGAGCTACAGCCCCAGCCCAAATATTTCTTTTTTTACTGTATTACTACAAATAACATAAACTTTACCATTTTAAAGTAAATTCAGTCGTATTTATAGTACATTCACAATGACCACTATCTGTTCCTGAACATTTTCTTCACCTCAAAAGAAAACCCTGGGGGCTGGGATTGTGGCTCAGCGGTAGTGTACTTGCCTTATGTGTGAGGCACTGGGTTCAATTCTCAGCACCATGTTTAAATAAATAAAAAAATAAAGATCTATCAATAACTAAAGAAAAAAAATATATATAAAAAAACACCCCGGGACAAAAAAAATCCTCATTCCTTCCTACCTACAACACTTGGCAACCCCTCATCTGTTATCTGTCTCTATGAATCTGCCTATTCTGAAAATTTCACATAAATGGAATCATACAATATGTGACATTTTTAGGCTCAGCCATGTTTACTATGTATCAGAACTTCATTCCTTTTTATAGCTGAAAATAATATTCCATTTATGGAAAATTACATTTTTTGTTTATTTATCCATTCATCACTTCATAGACATTTGGGTTGCTTCTACCCTTTGGCTAATGTGAGTAGTGTAGCAATGGACATTTGTTGAATTTTATTTGAACACCTGTTTCAATTCCTAGAAGTGAAAGTTCTGGGCCATAAGGTGATGCTAAATTTAATATATTGTTTTATGGCTGGGGCTGTAGCTCAGTTGTAGAGTGCTTGCCTGGCATGTGTGAGGCATTGGGTGTGATCCTCAGCACCACACAAAAATAAATAAAAAAATAAATAAAGGTAATGTGTCCATCTGCAACAAAAAAATATTAAAAAAATTTTTAACTCTTATTCTAGTGAGTATGAAGTAGAAACTCATTGTGATTTTGATTTGCACATCTCTATTGACAAATAATGTTGGGCATTAGACTTTATGACTTACAGTCCATTGTTTATCTTCTTTGGAGAAATGTCTATTCAAGCTCTTTGCCCATTTTTAATTTTTTTTGTCGTTGTAGATGGACAGAATGCCTTTATTTTATTTGTTAATTTTTATGTTGTGCTGAGGATTGAACCCAGTGCCCCATGCATGCTGGGCAAGCGCTCCACCAATGAGCTACAGCCCCAACACTCTTTGCCCATTTTTAAATTGTGTTGTCTTTTTCTCTAGAGACTTCTGTAACCATATGTTTAGATAAGAGACCTTATATGACTTGCAATCATTTTCTTTCCCTGATGCTGCCTTTTTATTTCTTGACAGTATCTTTTGTTTTCTTTCATTGCTTGTGTTTTTTGTTTCATATCTAAGAATCTGTTGCCAAACACGAGGTCATGAAGATTTACCCCTATATCTTCTTCAAAGAACTTTATAGTCTTAGCTTTTATATATTTAGGTTTTTGACCCATTTTGAGTTATATTTTGTTTTTGGTGCAAGGTAGAAGTTCAACCTCATTCTTTTGCATATGGAAATCCAGTTGTCCCAGCACCACTTGGTGAAGAGACTTTCCTTTCTTCAGTAAGTGGTTTTTCTATCCTTCTTGAAAATTAATTGGCCATAGATGTGTGGTCTTTCAATATTCACACTAGCATAAGCTGGTCACTGTAGCTTTGTAGTAAACATTTTGTAGTTTCTTAAAATATGGAAGTGTGAGGCCTCTAGCTTTTTCTTAAAATTATTTTGGCTATTTTATATCCTTTATAATTCAATAAAAATTTGAAGTTAATTTTTTTCATCTCTGTAAAACAAACTGTTATGAGTTTTGAAAGGGTTTAGCTATAGTGCTTATAAAATTAGGGGGGAAAATCATGTTTATTTTTTTCCAGAATGAATAGATGGGTGAGATTAGTTTATTTGCAAGTATCAAAATGAGAGATAGATAGGTCCTGAATGGGCTGAGACAGTGGCAGGGGTTGGGTAAAGAGGAGACCAGTGAGAGCTCATCTAGGGGTAGAATTTGAGGACGGTGGCTCAGATGGAGGAAAGGCATCAGCAATGATACCTGGGGTGGAAAGAAAATATTCCTTAATATTCTCTATTACAGCTAGCTGATACGGGGTTGCAGATAAGTGGACAAGCATAGGTACAGAAGTGAATATACTAAATACCACTGCACTGTGCACTTTAAAAGGGCAACTATTATGGTATGCAAATTTTATTTGAATAATATAAGAACTGGAAAAGAGACAGCTGCAATGTCTTACTGAGATATCCACAGAAACAGGCTGTCTGTTTCACCTTTCCCGTGTTTATATCCACAAGCATGGGATATGGGTGGTTACTGGCGCTGTTCCAGCTCTCTGGGGACGCCATAGAACTGCACTGCTTCCCCCTCTGAAGTTAGATATAGCCATACAATTTGCTTTGGCCAGTACGATTAGACACTTGGAACTCAAGTGTGATTTTCAACCTCTTTCTTATCACTGTGGCAATCTGGGAAGCCTGCTTGTTGTCAAATTGAACAAGTAACAACTGAGATTTAGAGGTTGTTCCTTCTGTTGTGTAACTTAGCCTATCCTGAAAGACAGGCTGAATGTGTGGTTCACAGTCAAGTTGCCATGGGGAGATCATTTTCAGAGGTTTAGTGAAAGCAGCTGAAAAGAGAGCCAGTGAAAAACATTTCAGAGGCCCTTTTTACCCTGTGTACAAATGTATACCCTGTGCACACAGATTCTGCTCTTGGCCGGTTATATCAGTTTGACTTCACATCTTGCCCACGTCCATTCACAAATGCTGGTAACTACTTAAGAAATTTAAATGTGTTATTATTCTCTTCTAGGAAAAAAGGGACACTGCTTGGTAAAGGGCATAACTATGTACAACAAAGCTGTATGGTCTCCTGAGCCCTGCACCACCTGCCTCTGCTCAGATGGAAAAGTGCTCTGTGATGAAACCATGTGCCACCCCCAGATGTGCCCCCACACTGTTGTACCTGAAGGGGAATGCTGCCCCATCTGCACTGATACTGGTATAGAGATTTAGCCAAAACAAAACATCACGTGTGTCTTTAACTTCTACTTGTTTTTATTTTGTTACTACTTTAAGCTGTAAGTGATGATGAACTAGCTATCAACCTACTTAAAATAAGGCACAGTGCTCATACACACAGAGTCTTAGGAAGTATGTAGGCAGGGTATAGAACATCAAGACTGTGACTCTATTAGAGTAGGACCAGACTACATTCCACATGTGACTTCTAGCTTTAAACATACAGTGACAGAATTTTTACAGTAGACCATGGGTTATTATGAATTAAGCACTTTGGTCTGATCTGTACAGGCATTATCTCACTTAATCCAACTCACCATGGGTACAGTTACCATTTCAAATGAAGATACTGAAGTCATGAGAACAAAGCTTCAAGTCTCCTGGCTATTCCCAAACACTCCAGGGCAACACGGGAACCTGCTTCATGGCCTGAGTAATCTTCAGGGAAATACAGGTTTTGTGTGGAACAGTTTTCTTAGATCCTCACTGACCCCTCTCCAGTGAGGCTGGTACCTAACCAAGTAGAGGTCCTTTGGAGGAAGGCCCAGTCCTCTTGTGAGAAAAGCCAAGTCAATGACTTGTAAAAAGAAACAAGCACTTTTTAAATAATTTGAGAGGGAGAGAGAGAGACATTTTCTCTTTTCTATAACCTGGCAGAGTGCTCCTACAGAAGCACAGTTATTCACAAAGTAAGTATCTATAAAAGTCTTGCCAGCACGAACTTTAGAATATTTAGGAATTGTATTTTGCTTCACCCTGCCAATTACTTACTAAAACATGCTTTGTGAAAAATGTTAGAAAATAAAAGTGTTTAATGAAAATGATTCCTTGGAGTGAAATACAAGGTCTATAGGGCAAGATCCAGAAATTCTCAGACATTTTTCAAAGGACATGGAGTACTTTTGAAATGTTGTAGTTATTTTGGAAAAATAAACTTGGATATACAGGAAGGATTTTAAATGCTTCAATATGATAGCTTTCACTTCCCTTACCTTTTCCTATTCTCCTTCTACATGCTTTGTTAGAGATGTGAAAAAATAACTGACTTTATAATATATGCTGAATTAATACCACAAGTAATTTTTCCAAGTGATTATATTTTCTGAGTTCTTTTTAGGGGTAGTTTGTATATAGTATTATGTGAAAGAAGAAAGATGATTAATTTATAAATTTTGATGGATGAAAACCTAGGCACTGTGAACTCACTTTTCCTTAGAACTCTTTACTTAGGGGTAAGACTGAATCTAAAACCTACGTCACGTCTTCTTCACTTCCTGCCAAAGATATAAAACTAAATACAAGTGTAGATCTGTTTTCTATGATCCTTCTCTCACCGTCATGGAATGATGAGCAGCACTCCTGTGCATATGTCTAAGTTAAAACAATACCACTTAGGGCCAGGACATCCTTGATGATAAAACTGATTTATATAGAGACCAGAAAAGACAGAGAGAACTTTTTCTTTCTTTAATTTGCAGTATTGGGGCTTGAACCCTGGGTCTTGCACATGCTAGGCAAGCTCTCCCTAGCCCCCCAAAAGAGAATTTTCTGTCTATAATTCTGAATTTCAGAGCATCCCATCAGGCCCAAGGAGCTAAAAGAAAATTGGATGAAAATAATAATAAATCTATAAATAAAAACTATAATCAAGTAAAACATGTAAGTTTCACCTTTTAAAATAAATATCTGATAGCAGGCTATAAATTCTTACATTATCAATAGCACCAATTAGTGGAACAGTATCTATTTTAAAGGAATCACATCTGATCATATCACAATATCACAACAGCATTACTTTCCACTTTGCATCATGTGGCAATATTATTCCCTCTTCAGTCACCAGATAAGATAGTGTTAAATTCTAGCCAAAATAAGTGCTAAGTTATCTAATGTAGAAACTAGTACTAAGACCCACCCCCCCCCAAAAAATGTATAGATCTTCCAAAACAGAAATAAAGTTATGGTTAAATTTGTTCAAGAAAAAATTTCAAAGTGGCACTCAAATATTGGAGGGAATAATATTTACTAACCTCATTTTCATTATGATTTTTTCCTTTTATTAACATCCTCAACTTGCCCCTGCTACCTGCTCTTGTGTGGTCATTAGTCTCCTATTCCCTACTCAGTGGTAAAGCATTAAATGATAGAAATGAATTTTCTGGTGATTCTTCAGAACAAAGAGAACCTACCAATATACTTCATAAGCCACCTCCTCAGGTGGAAATGGACCAAGTATTCAGAAAAGAAGCACTTGAATCTGAGGAGGATGAAGAAGTTAAAGAGAATGGGCACCAGGAAGAGACTGCTGGACCCCAAGACCAGGGCGCGCTTCACAGTGAGGAGGAAAGCAGGAGACGGAGGAAGCCAAGCCCTGGGGAGGGGAGGCCAGCACACCCGTGGCTCTACCATGGAAGGGGGGAGGAGGAGGAGGAAGAGGAGAATGAAGAGGAAGGAGAGGAGGAAGAAGAGGAAGATGCTGTGAGAGGAGATGTGTTCCACCTGCTCTCCCGGTTCGCCACTGCTGCTCCCCGTAGAGGCAAGCCTCGCCTGCCCAGCAGCTGCTCCCTGTCCTACAGGACCATCAGCTGTATCCACACAGCCCTCAGCCACATCCCACCACTTACAGCACCAGAGATAACAAGTCTGGAGCTCCTTGGTAAGAGATGTTGACTTGTTTTATTTTGTGCTTTAGATGTAAATGGTGACTCTCACTGCTCAACGCATGTTTTACATTTTAATTTCATTAGAGACTAATTTCATCACACATGTGTTCTACGCAGAAGACAGATGCTCACCATAAAACAGCTCAGTTAGGTGGAAAGTAAACTTCAAACCAAATGATGTTTTTCCATGGATTTTTTAAAAAAAGTCACTTTTAATGAGGTACAATTTATGTATGGTAAAACTTATTTTAGTGTCCAGTTCTATAGTTTCAACAAATACATACAGTTATATAAATACCACCATTATCAAGATATAGAATATTTCCATCACTCCTCAAAATTCTTTGTGTCTCTATCTCATTAAAAAAAACTGATCTGTTTTCTGTCCCCATATCTTTGGCTTTTAGAGAATGTCACATAAATGAAATTGCACAGTTTTCAGTTGGGCTTTTTCTTTTCTTTTTCGTGGTATTGGGAATTGAACCTAGGTTGTTCTACCACTGAGCTACACCCCCATCCCTTTTTGAGACAGGGTCTCGATAAATTACAGAGACTGGCTTCTAACTTGCAATTCTCCTGCCTCAGCCTTCCAAGTCACAGTGCCCCACTGTGCCTGGCCAGTCCTTCTTTATTGCTGAGCAATGTTTCATTGTATGGATGAACCAGTGGCCAGCTGGGGAACAGCCTGTGTTTCTAGTGGAGTGCTTATATACAAAGTTGCTCTAAACATCCACATACAGATGATTGTATGGACTTGAGTCTTTATTTCTCTGGGGTTATGTCCAGGAGCTGAAGTGCTGAGCAATGTGGCAAATTCACATTTAACTTAGTAAGAAACCGCTCAACTCCAACTGGCCACACCATTTGCCCCAGAAGTGTTGGAGAGTTCCCGAGGCTCCACCACCTGCCAGCACTAGTGTCAGTTGTTTCTGCTCACTTTAGCCATTTCAGTGGGAATGTGGTATACAGATCTTGCCCAGAGGGCCACCAGACAGGTTCAGAGTGGAAGAACAGCAAGACCAGTTGTGAGAGACCGGCTGATGGGACACACTAGGGGTGGTCCTGAGGAAGCAGGAGTGAGGGGATCTAATGGGTGTAATGTTTGTGCAGGGACGGCTATCTGCAATAGGACTCTGCTAATACCTTTGACACTGGCAGAGTCCTGTTGCAGATAGCTTCCATAGCCTCCCTGACACAGGCTTTCATCCCACTTTCATATGATCACCTCAAAAATTCCTCTCATGCCCACTAAGGCCCCTCCTCCTGCAGGCTACATGCCAAGTATGGACTGCCCTAAGAAAACCCAATTTGTGAAAATTCAAAGTCTTGGGAAGGATGAACAACCCATGCTGGACCATCCTATCTAGGTTTTACAAGCAGGTCATCACATGGTTTTTATAGAATGTATTATTTCTGAACGGTCACCTTTTGTGCTTAAAATAATCAACTACCATACTTAACTAAATGTCAAAACAAAAAACTTATCAACAAAAACTTATCAAACTGAAGCAGAATGAAAACAGAGGATAGCATTAGTTTGAGGGGTGTGGTCTGAGAGATGATCTTCCCAAGCTTTTTTTTTTTCCTTAATTTTTTTTGCATTTGTAGATGGACAGAATGCCTTTATTTTATTTGTTTGTTTTTAATGTGGTGTTAAGGATAGAATCCAGTGACTTACATGTGCTAGGCAAGCACTCTGCCACTGAGCTCTAGCCCCAGGAAGCTCCAGCCTCCTTCCCAGGCTTCTTATACAAAGAAGGAAACATGCTTACAGGAAGTTAGTGACTTGCCTGTGATTTCTTGGATAAAAATAGTAACATGTTGCCAGTCCATTTCCAAAACAGAAATGAAAAAGAAAAATCAGTTTCTATATAACCTTGCAGAAACATACTTTTGTTGTAGATGCAGAATGCTACCAATACTATCCAGCAGACTGCATTCTGGCTGTCTTAATCAGAGTCATGTGAAACATGAAGTACTGACCATTATGAACTTTTGAGAGAAAATTCTGATTATGTTGAATTGTCTAGTTATTACTGTGAACATGCATTTGTTTATATATTTTCTGTCCTTGTTCTGCACATTGCTTTCTCCTCCAGATAATCAATAACCATGTACATGCATGCATGCATACACCCCTTACACATGTTAACATGTATGTATGTGCACATGGGCCTAACACAACTGCTGTGTGTCCTAGGGAATTCCATCACCTCCATCCCAGATGAAGCATTTAATGGATTACCGAATTTGGAAAGGCTTGATCTAAGCAAAAATAATATAACCTCTTCAGGAATAGGCCCAAAAGCATTCAAGGTAATCACATGCTCCAATTTGTGAATAACAATCTATGTGGACTTGCACTGGCTGTTGGTGGAGTGGGGAAGGGAGAAAAAGCAAAGTTTTAATTGGTAGTTTTCTTCTACATTAAAAAAAGTTTCCTGGGCTAGGGTTGTGGCTCAGTAGTAGAGCATTTGCCTAGCACAAGTGAGGCACTGAGTTCAATCCTCAACACCACATAAAAATAATTAAAATAAAGGTGTTGTGTCCATCTGCAACTAAAGTATTTTAAAAAAAAAAGATTTTTAAAAAAACTTCCTCTCTGATGTCCCTAAATCGCATTTAAGTTTTCTCTTGAATACAGTTTGTTGATTTACATATTCATAGTCTTACCCTAAGAACACCAGCAATAACATCAGTGACATAACTAATATTTTGAATTTATGAACTAGTTTCTCCCCAAATAGCTGGAAACATGTTGAAATCCGATCCCTTAGTATATAAAGTATTGTCTAGGAACAAATGAGTGCTCATCTGGAAACTCTATTAACATTTTCAGGTCAGGAAGCTATTGCTTTCTTATTTTTGTGTGTGGGCAAAATCTGATGGAGGATACTTTGGCAGAGTGGATTCTGGAAAAATAAATGGGTTTAGAACAAATTAGCATGGGATAGGTTGGAAAAGAAGAGGGAAAGAGAAATGATAGGAAATAGTATAGCAAATATTTAAATGGAACAGATTTGAGTAAAATTTTTTTAAAAAAAAAGGAGAAGAGAGGATCAAGGAATTTCAGGAAAACAAAAAATAGAAGCAAGAGAGGAAAAGGATTTTGTGTATAAATAAAAACTAATTCTCTTTCTCTGTCTCTCTCTCCCCTTCGCTCGTTTTCTTCATACCCCCTGCCCTGTGATGCCGGGGTTTGAACCCAGGGCCTTACACATACTAGGCAAGCACTCTATCATTGAGCTGCGTCCCCCCTGCCCCACACATTACCTATGCTTGATCAAGAGATTTCTTGATCAAAGCAAGATTTCTTGCTTTGAGATTTTCTGTGCTGTTCCAAAACTGCTGCAATTTGAATATGATCAATGGAGAAGAGAATTATTCCATGTGGCTTCACTAAAATTTACCCAATTTCAGTACTCTGCTTTTGGAGGTTGCAGGCAAGCTTTGTCCAAGAGGTATGCAACTACAGATGTGGAAACATGCTTTTTCAGAGGTCAGTTGTTTGGGTACCATACATGAATAGCTTGTGACATTTGTTGCACTTTGTTTTGAAAACTTTTCACAGTAATTAGTGCTATTTTATGACCCCTTTTCTAACATAAATATTACCATAGTAATCCACAACAGATTCACAGTACTGCATGACTTAAAAAAATTTCTGTCTCTTGCTGTGAAGATGAACACCTCAGACCTCAACAAAACACAACTGACCCCTTAGATATAGTAGCTTTCTAAAGGTGTAATATGTGTGAGTAGAATACGAGTCATCAAATGCAGCCTGCTGCAAATGCTTGATAATCGATGCTATTACTTGGCAGGGGAATGGGGTGTGGCCTGGACATCACTGTTTAAGCCTAAGGAAGTGCAGAATTGTAAAACTTAGTCCCTACTTTAAAATAAAGATACAGTAGTGTATCTCACCATTATGTGAGATACATTATTGTATAAATGTGACCAGATAAAATGGTAATTTTGAGATTTGCTTTTGTAGCTTTTGAAGAAGTTAACGCGTCTGAATATGGATGGTAATAATTTGGTACGAATTCCTTCAGAACTACCATCTACATTAGAAGAACTTAAAATCAATGAGAACAATCTTCAGGCTATTGATGAAGAAAGTTTATCAGGTATTTAACATTTGTTTTTTTTACATGTTTCCTTAGAACCTTTCTTCCATTGTTGTACAGAAATCTGATTTATAGTATTGTCAAGTATATAACTAGAAAAAAAATTAGGTCACTTTATCATTTCAGTTGACCATCAGTGGCCACTACTTTTGATTGGTAAAACTTAGCCTTTTTATTTTTAAAATATTTTTAGTTGTATATGGACACAATACCGTTTACTTATTTTTATTTATTTATATAGTGCTAAGGATGAAACCTAGTGCCTCACACATGTGAGGCAAGTGGTCTACCACTGAGCAACAACTCCAGCCTCTGGTAAACTTAAAGTATATTTTAAGCTGTCTGTTGTCTTTAAAAAATAAATAAATAAAAGTAGCCAGACACAGTGGCACATGGATGTAATCCTAGTGACTCGGGAGGCTTAGGCATGAGGATCACAAGGTTGAGGCCAGTCTTAGCAATTTAGTGACACTGTCTGGGGGGAAATAAAAGGAAGCGAGCTGGAGCTCAGTGTACACAGCCCCAGCTTAGATCCCCTGTACCAAAAAGAAAAAAAAAATTCTCTTATTGATCCCAGGTTCTCATCATTCATAATACAGTAACTCTCTGACAAATCCCTACTATCTGAAGGGCTGCACTAATACCTCCCACAATACCGCACATTTTGGTGTTCTGTTTGGTGTTGAAACCGGAGTCCAATCACACAAGAATTATGTATGAAGAGTAAGTGGACATAGTATGAGGCTGAAGTGCTGCAGGAATGAAGGCAGTGCACCTCCCGCAGCAACCCTGGCTTTGTTTCTGAGGGTGCGTGGGCCAGCACTAGGGTTCTGCCATGTCCTCACTCCATGGTATGTGGAACCAGGCTGCACAGAGGCCCAGCTTTCTGATGGATGGACTTTGGTGAGGTGCATTTGAACCAGCTGTGATGCTCTGCTGCTTTTTCTGGACTTGGTGAGGTAGCCAAAGTTGGCACAATGGGGCTGTACAGAAGAGGCTTGGTTATACTCTACTTTTCACATACTCTGACACCTTTGGTTAGACGGCATGCTTCCTTAAGACAAAGACTGCTTAAGTTTTCTTTTAATTTCCCATTTAGCCTAACTCTTAAAGGACTCAACACTTGCTGCTAACTTCATTTAAAACATATTTAAATGTAAATGTTGATAAGTCAAGCATTTAAAGGAATAAGACCATCCTTCTATTTCCTTCAGCTCCCCCCAAATTTTATAGAAACAAAACACTTCTGGTGATGAGAAAACTAATCATGAGAATTGCCAAATCTCAGGATAATGAAGTTATGGAAATGCTCAATTTCCGGATGGATTTCAGGGTACACATGAAAAACATTAATAAGCACAAATTTTGATGGGCTTTGTCATATGGAAAAGACATTGGAAAATTTAATTTCTAACTGCTTCGTTAGACTGAAGGGAACATGAAATTTAGACCAAGAATACTGACAGGCTACTTAGTAATGCCACGTGGGTTCACATTTCTAGCAGTACTGTCACATGACAAGATAAAACATAAGTCCTTATTTTGAAGGCACTCTCCTATATCCATGGAACTGCTTCTCAGTGAACTTTTCTCCCTCGCACACTAAAGCTTCTGTATTCCCAGTGTTGATGTGTAGTCCAGGGAGAACTGGCTGCCTACCCTATCTCATACTTGAAGCATGGAGATGGCACTGATCCCACACAGGTGGCAAGAAAGGAAGCTTTCTGCATTGCTCTTGCCCAGAAAACCTTCTTGTACTTCCTGGGTGGGCTGTATCTTAAACCTACTGTGGTGTTGGATCCCTGGATCCAGGTCCTCCCTTGTCCCTGTGAGGCCTGCTGCTCTGGACAGTAGGGCGGGCTGACAATGGGCAGGTGGGCCCAAGCACAGCTCTACCCAGTTCCAAGATGCAGCTGCCTGTGTGAGGGCCCCTCGCTTGGCCTGAGGTGGCTGTTGCTCTCCCAGCATCCCTCTCTGGCATCTCCCCACTTATGGCAGATTATAGTTCCAGAGAAGTGGGGAGGAGAGCAGTCCAGGAATAGAAGACAGCACATAAAAGACATGAAGAGGCAGGCTGATTCTAGGTGCTATGACAACTGAGGCAGGCATATGATAAGGGTGCAGGGCCAGGTGAACACACGAGGATGAATGTGCCTACCACGTGAGGTGTGGGGAGATCACTGCAGATGTGTGCACACACTGAGGAGAAAGAGAAGGTCAACAATTGAGGGAGAACAATGAAAGGAAGAGGAGGGGCAATGGGAAACTGGGCATGCTTCAGAAACATTCCTGTCTTGACTAGTAACCAGAACAAACAAAGCACCATCACTCAGGTTTCCTGTAGGCCACCATTAACACTGACATGTCACCATGTCCACAACAGGTCATGGCACCTCACCCAAAACAAAGGTCTTCTTACCTCTGCCTAGTTCCTGCTCACAAATCCGTTTTCAACATCAACCAGAAACATCCTCTAACTCCATCTTGTTGCTATACACACAGTGTTGTACATTTGCCTGTTTCTCTCAGGAGGTCACGCATGACTGTCAGTCCCCTTGTTACCTACTTTTTTTTTTAAAGAGAGAGTGAGAGAGGAGAGGAGAGGGAGGGAGGGAGGGAGGGAGGGAGGGAGAGAGATTGATTTTTAATATTTATTTTTTAGTTCTCGGCAGACACAACATCTTTGTTGGTATGTGGTACTGAGGATCGAACCCGGGCCGCATGCATGCCAGGCGAGCGCGCTACCGCTTGAGCCACATCCCCAGCCCCTTGTTACCTACTTTTTAATGGAAAACTTTCACCGTTTAAACTATCTCACCTATGTACAAGAGAAATGTTGGCTTATTGGTACCTTTAGTTTTGGAAATAGGAAAATATGAGGAAATATATCCACTTATTGCAGATTCTTGGCTGGTCTCCCTACTTCCTGTCATACAGCCCTTCAACTGATCTTGAGCTCCACCACCAGTTTACCACGTGGCTTTTGCCATGCCACCCAGGCCTTTCTCCTGAGCCTAGAGAACGGGAGCCAGACTTGCACCTAGGGCACAAAGGCCTGTTCCAGAGTACTTCTCCCAGAGGACCGACTTTACCCCATTGCCCATAGCCCATTGCATGGTGAAGCCCCCACCCCCAGTTCACCACTGGGCCCTTCGCCTGAGTGTGTTTCAGTGTACAAGCTTCTCCCACTTTTATCTAAATCTTTTTAACCCCAAATCTTACCACTTCCATCCCACTCGAATCTATACTTCTTTCTCTTCCAGCATTCACTGTCCCTACTCTTGCTGTTGCCTAAACGTAGGAATGGATTGCACAGGACATTTGGTGCAAGACCCATGACAGGAGTTAAATAGGAAAACATCCCTATTCTGGGAATCTTGACCATGCCCTGAATCTCTGACTCAGATTCCTCTGGGTATGTCACTGTTGAGTGGTGTGATCCAGTACCACATGTCCAATTGACCTGGATGGTACCACTCCTGAGGCCACTAGAAAAGACTTGTTTGTATAAAGGCCTTTCTTGGTAGCTCAATCTGGATGCGTGGAGAATTTTTTCATCATCTTTCTTTCAAAACTTCCATTTGGCTGCACTCTGTGCCAATAAGTGAATAACTACGATGGGAATTCACTGCTCTGCTTTATTTCTAACTCCCTTGCTCAGAGATTTTGAGGGTTTTCCAGGGAAAGAAGGTTGCTTTCTTTTTCCTGGAAAAAGGAATCCCTCATCAACCCTTTACTATCATGCTGCCAATTCATACCTACATGTCTCTGCAAATGCTTCCAATGATCTTACATGACTTTCTACTCCTTGCCCACCTGAATTTCAAATTCCTGCTTGATCAGTGCAGCCTCTGTAGATGACTCTGACCCTCTCCCTGCCTTCTTCCTCCTCCTACCCCCTTTTGCTTCTGTTCCTTATACATATTTGTAATGTATAGCACTAGAGTCATTTCTTTTCTGGACCATGCCTTTTGCCCTGCTTGAATGGTGCATTTGAGATATGTGAAGTACTTTGGAAATACGGGGCGGGGGGCAAAGATAAAGAAACTACACACTCTGAATAAACTAAAATTTTCACATGCATAGTATAATACTGGTATTTCTTTTTCCGTTTTTTTTTTTGGGGGGGGGGGTGGTATTAGAGATGGAACCCAGGGCCTTATGCAGGCTAGACAAGCACTCTCCTGAGCTTATAATTCTTAAAACTGCATGGTTTTAAAAATTATTGTAATATCCTGATAACTTTATTTTTTTGTAGACTTAAATCAACTGGTCACCTTAGAATTGGAAGGAAACAATCTCAGTGAAATCAATGTCGATCCTTTAGCTTTTAAATCTTTGAAGAGCCTATCTTATCTGCGTCTGGGAAAAAATAAATTTAGAATTATACCACAGGGTCTTCCTGCTTCTATTGAGGTACCACTATTCTTCTTCTAATGTTTTAAATGTATTATACTTTAATACAATATACAACAAAACAAACAATAAATCTTAAAAGACTATGGTGATATCCATTAAACTCAGTAGAGTTTTGGTGCTGTATACAGAATTCAGCATAACCTGAGCTTCTATGTCCTGAAAAAAGTGAAAAATGATGCTGCTGACAGCTCTTGGAGGGAATGAGGAAGGGGAACTGAGAATATGAATAGAAACCCCAACTTCCAAAAGGTACTCTGAGTCCCAAAACAGCTTAAACTATCCCAAACCAGAACCATGAATTTCAACACAGATGAGGCTCAAAACTCATAGACCTCCTGTCTCCACTCACAAGCAGCAGATAGAATCACAGATACTCAGACAGAATAGCAACCACAAAGGCTTTGATCATTCCAGCAACTCTATAGCTTAAAAATTTTGATGGATCCCTATCAAAACGGTCTTGTGACCATCTCCAGGCCCAGAGCCCCATCCTCATTTCACCCCTGCAGCACCTCCCCAGCAGTTTCCAGAGGTGCAGTTTCCTTGCTGCTGGTGTTGGGGGGGGGGGCTTAGGTCATCTATGGCCAGTTAGTGTCAACACTCCTCATTTCTTACTTTAGGAACACTGGGACCCATTGTGTCTGTAAACACTGACAGACCCAGCCAGAAGTCAGGTTCCCTATCTGAGCTTTGTTTCTACCACACTGGATGATCATTCCATCAGAACCCAGGATAGAGCTCACCCTGGCAGTGGCTCTAGTGAGCCAGAAAAAGGTCATCTATTGTCACTTCATGGCTACCTCCTTCCCTCTTTCTCATATTTCCAAACTAAGAGATGTTTGGAAATTAGTAGTTACGTAACACTGGAATTTACCGACACTTGGCTTTACATCAGAATTACCTGGGTTCTCAAGATGTATAGACTCCTGGACCTATTTCAGACATCCTAAGTCAGATCCTTTACAGAACAGGGTAGAAATTTAGATTTTTTTTTCTTTGAAAGGACTACCTCTGAACTACACGCTGGTACTTTTAAAAATTTTGAGACAGGGTCTCATTAAGTTGCCAAGGCTGGACTCAAACTTGGGACCCTCCAACTTCAGCCTCCCAAATTAATTGAGATTATAAGCAGGTGCCAACACACCCTGATAGAATTTTCTTAAGTATCAAAATTTTATATAGATAATTCATACAATTGGTAAAACACATACAACTTGGATGATATGTAAGAACAATGTGCCCATTCCCATATCTGATCTCTTTCTGGCTTCTCTCTCCAAAGAGACCTACCTGGGAGCGCTGGGCATGAAAGCATACAAGTGCAAAGCAAACACCATAAATCCTTCCTAAGTCACTGCTGCATGCCAGCCTCCCCCAATTCCACCCCTAAAGTCAGTCTCTCATCATTCTTTCCTATAGCTGCAGTTGTCGGCACAGGAATGGGTATGCCATGACTTAGTTCTTGACTGAGGTATATTTAGGTTAGAATGTAAACTTTTTTAAAATATTTTTTTAGTTGTAGATAGACACAATATCTTTATTTATTTATTTTTATGTGGTGCTGAGGACCAAACCAGTGCCTCACATATGCAAGGCAAGTGCTCTACCACTGAACTACAACCTCAACCCTGAATAGTAAACTTTAAAAAACTCATGAGGTGATCCTCATGACAAATTTGGGGACCAATGATCTAGTTCACTCCTAATACATATGAAGGTAAAAGTGAAAAGCTGCAAGTTACTTTAATAATACCTGAACTAAATGACAACAGAAAAGTTACCATGATGAAAAGTTACAATGAATACGTAATGCCAATTCTTCTGAATTCTGTTGAAAATAAGAATTTTACAATTCATATCCTTTAGCTAAAAATTCCTTCAATGCCAACTAATTTATCTTGAAGACAGCTAGCTATTAAAAATTTACTAATTGGGGTCTGAGGATATGCACAAGGCCATGGGTTCAATTCCCAGCACCACACACACACACACAAAAAAAAAAAAAAAGAAAAAAAAAAAGAAAAGAAAAGAAAAAAATTTATCTAAACTCTATCCAACTAATAGTTCTAACAAACTCTAGCAAACTCGGCTGGTTCTAAATTAAGGCTCTTAACTAATTAAAATTAACTTTTAATTAAATTAAATTCAAATAAGTCTAAAAACATGAGCCTAAAAAAATTAATTACCACATGGGGTCGTTGGAAGCTGTTCTGGAGGACTAGTCCCTCTTGGGCACCAGCTCTGGACCTTGGGCAAGCATTGCTCTCTCTCTAGGCTCAAGTTCCTAACTAGTGAGTGGAGATAAATAATTTCACCTACTTTCTGGAGTTTTGAAGTACAAATAAGATATTGTGAATCAGTTTTATAAATTAGAAAGTTTTATAAAAGAATGTGGCATGCTATATAACATATTATGGCTAAAAAATTAAATGAAATTCATTTAATTCCATAATCAGGATAGACAGTACTTTTTATTTTACTAGTTATAAAATATGACAACTTATAAGTATGAACTCACTTGAAAGAGCAATAAAACTCTTTAGATAACACTAAATAAGAACTCTTCATTAGAATTTTAGTCTCTGAAAGTGAAAATATTTATCAACTAACACAAATGAAAGAAAAATAAGTCTTTTCTCTTAATTATAGGAATTATACTTGGAAAATAACCAAATTGAAGAGATAACTGAAATTTGTTTTAATCAAACCAGAAAGATTAATGTGATTGTACTACGTTATAATAACATAGAAGAAAATAGGATTGCTCCTTTAGCCTGGATCAATCAAGAGTAAGTATATTCTACCTCTTCACTTTCTTAGTGAGCTCTCACCCTACCCCAGGTTTGATTACTCTGTAGAGTTGTTCATGACATGACTAGTATTAGGATCACTACTGCCTACTGGACACCCTATTGCATGCCAAATGCTGAGCTGCTAGCACACAAATGCCACCCTAGCTCTGCCTTCCACACAGGTTGTCAGGAGGTCCTCCTGTACCTCACTGCCTTCTTTTATCCAAACTTTCTCTTTCTTTGGCCTAACAATGGAAGCAGAGAGTAGAATCCATCTTCCTGGACAGGAATCAGCAGGCTCACTGCAGCCCTCAGTGAAGTAAGTAGGAGGCAGCTGGGGTGAGCCTTGGCAGCATGTCACAGATGATCTGGACAGGCTGGGTATGTCCTGGAACAATGTACCACAAGTAGCACAGCCTCTGAAAAACAAAGGTTGTTCAGAGGTGGAATGGAAAGAAATGAAAAGAGTCCTTTGCTGGTAATTGGAGGGTACCTGAGGCCCCTGTGTGTAGAGGAGTCTTCCTTAAGTGAAAAGAGATGGGCAGAAACCCCAGAAGACTCAGGGGAGGCTCCAGGAACAAGCCAGGAATTCAACACATTCCCCAGGTGCTCTAACGAGTAACAACTTCTAGATTCCTCAGTCTTATCCCAAGTTCTAGGTGTGGCACATCATCAAATCAAATGTGAAATGAAAATGTGGGGAGAAATACAAAATAAGTAAAAAACAAACAAAAAACCCAAGCAAAAAACTTTCTTGCCCAGGGCTCCTGGATTGCATCTCTTTTTTTTTCTAATTAATTTCTTTTTTTAATATTTATTTTTTAGTTATAGGTGGATACAATATCTTTATTTTATTTTTATGTGGCACTGAGGATCAAACCCAGTGCATGTGAGGCAAGTGCTCTTCCTCTGAGCCAAAATCCCAGCCCTGGATTTCATTTCTGATTCAACAGTTCAACCTTAGAAATATTTCAGGGACATCTTTGGGCTTTCCCATTAACCCAAAGATGTGAATTTCTGGTATGCCCTAGGGAGGCAAATCTGTAGCTAGAAGGCAGTGTGGGTGATGGGAAGAAGATGAGCCTTGCAAACAGACGGACCCATACCAGCACACAGTTACACTTATGTTTAGGATCATCACTGCAGACTGGTGCTTATAAGAAAACAGCTAGCATCACATTTGGCCCTATCAAAATTCAGAGTTGCTACTCACTACTCTGACATTTCCTACCCTGTTCACTTTTTCTTTGCCACAGAAACCTAGAATCCATCGACCTGTCCTACAACAAGCTCTACCACGTGCCTTCCTACCTGCCCAAGTCTCTGCTGCACCTCGTGCTCATTGGGAACCAGATTGAACGGATACCTGGCTATGTGTTTGGTCACATGGAACCAGGCCTGGAATACTTGTACCTGTCATTTAACAGACTCAATGATGATGGTTTGGACCGAGTCTCATTCTATGGGGCATATCATTCTCTGAGAGAGTTATTTCTGGATCACAATGACTTAAAATCTATACCACCTGGGGTGCAAGAGATGAAAGCACTACATTTTCTGAGACTGAACAACAATAAGATTCGGTAAATTTTGGCCTTTTCAAGTATCAATTAAAATTGTGGTTGACAAAATATTTATATCATTAAATAGCCATGACATGAACTTTGGGATTTACCTGAAAAAAAGAAAAAAAGGGGTGGATGGGATGGATTAAATGGGGTTGGGTTAAAAAAAATTGGCAATGCTAATAACTCTTGAAGCAAGGTGATAGGTACATAAGAATTCATTATGTTTTTTCTTTTTTTCCATGTTTGCAAATTTTTATAGTATTACTGAATATTATTACACAATACTTTAGAACATTGAGGACAGGTTCAAATAAGGTTGTGAAGTAATAAACAGACTATGCTACTACATATGAAATTTGAAAGAAACTTATCTGCACAGCACAAACAAATATATGCTAAAATTAAAATACATTCTATCTAGATTTTTCTGAAGGCAAAATGTTTTTTTCTGAAGGAAAAATTCTGAATGAATTTATTGAGACTCAACTTTGTTCACTTTTAGGGATTTTTTTTTTGCATATTTTCAGAAATTACCTGTCCCTAGATAGCACACTAACTTAAGAATTAAGCTGGACATTTTGTGAATGTGATCTTTACCATTGGCAATGAGGAAGAAGGAAACTTAAGCTCTCTCAGAATTATGCCCCTTTCCCCTTCCCTATTTCTAAAATTCCAAACTAAATGCCTAAAAAACAAAGTAAAAGAAAGGTTTAAGAATTTTTAGAAGTACTGGAGGAAGTCTTTGTTAAAATTCAGCTTCAAACTTTGGGGGCCAAATGATTTTAGAGGTTACGCATCAGGAGACATAATATATTTGTCTCACTGTTAGTGATTCTAAAATTTATCAGTGGATTTATGTGGTCACAGCCTGGGGACTCTTAGCACAAACTTTCTTCTCATCATTGAACCAATGGTTTCATTCAGAGAAGGTTATTGCTTGAATCTATTATTTCATTAGAGGTAATGAAACTATGAATTTCTATTTTTACCATTCTTTCCATGCTTATTAGCTGGAATCCCTCTCTAAAGAAATTTTGCTCATCAACTAGGGCTGTTTTGCTACTCTGAAAGGATGGACAAACACTCAATTCTTTCCTTTACAATGCCAGTCAGAATAAGTTAATGCCTATGGTATTCTACTTTAATATTTTGTTTTGAGATGCCCTCTTTCCCTGGAGAATGAACACATGCATGAGGTCCATATGGTAAGCCAGAGACTGGAGAAGGGCCAGTCTTAGACCTTTTTTTTTTTTAGTTGTTGACAGACCTTTATTTATTTATTTATATGTGGTGCTGAGAATGGAACCCAGTGCCTCACACATGCAAGGCAAGCACTGTGCCACTGAGCCACAACTCCAGCCCAGTCTAGGACTTTTAAAAACCCAATTATATGGGAATTAATGCCCCTCAAAAGAGCTGCATTAATTCCTTGCAAGGGCAATGATCCTATCAGCTTTTCAAATTGCTACCCAGGAGACCAATCCTCCAGGAAATGAATCCTTGAGGAGACTAAGCACTTCAAATCTTAACACAGTGCTTCTGGTTTTCAAATCACAGATAGGAAGATTTCCCCCACTTGCAGGGTGTTATCATGCTCCATTCAAATGTATTTATAGCTTCATTTTTCACATTTCAATCTTTAATACAGTTGGAATATATTCTGGTTTATGATATGAGAAAAGGATCCAACTTTATTTTAAGAACAAAAGCATTTTTTTTAAACAAATGTAAAACTTCAACTCCTAAATCATGAAGGCAGATTATTACTTGGACCATTTATGATTTGCACATCTATTTTTCCTTAGGAATATTCTTCCAGAACAAATTTGCAACGTTGAAGAGGACAGTGACTCAACTCTGGAACATCTTCATCTTGAAAACAACTATATTAAAGTTAGAGAAATATCACCCTATGCATTTTCATGCATAAGATCATATTCAAGTGTTGTTCTCAAACCACAAAACATTAAGTAATTCCAAGATTTCTTGTGACATTTATAAATTTTACTCATGTATTTGTTGTAGTAGCATTTGTCATTAATAAGAAATATAATCCTCATGTTATACTCAATATCATTATGCTGTCAATTGATTTGCCAATCCACAGATGAACAACCAAATATACATAATGCAAAGGGTGTAGTCTTCTAGCTTTATGGAAGGTGAAAACTCTCAGTTTCCCACCTCTAGAAAAAAGCCACCTAGCTAAAATATGACGTTATATATGCCTAGCTAAACCAGGAGAATCTGGAACAAATAAGGATCCAACAATGGTTGATCTGACTCCTGCTGTTAGCTGAGAACTCCTCAAGTCCCTTTAAAAATTATGCATGTTATGATTTAAGACCAAGAAACACACTCCCAGGAAAAAAGAAAAAACAGAATTTATGAATTATTATTCTGTTAAAATAATGATTTGTTAATTTCTGTAAGATCTCGCGCTATAATTACTGGTAAAAATATATCTCACTATTGAGTTAGCTTTAGTTCTTCTATTAAATATATGTGTGAATTTAAAACACTATTGTAATGGAAACTTCCTGGTTTAGATAACTGCACTGTGGTTATGTACATAGTTAGCATTAAGGAAAGCTAGTTGAAGGGTACATATGAACTCTATACTACCTCTGAAAGTTTTGTAAGTCTAAATTTATTTTTTAAAGATAAAAAAATAGTACTTTCAGATCATCTTCATTATTCTTCACTCAAGATCAAAAGATTATGGAAAGCAGTAGAGTTTGTTAAAAATATAAATTATTTTTGACTATACTCTTATTAAATCTAAATCTAATACATGTACTTTCTTTTTTAAAATATTTATTCTTAAGCTTTAGATGGATACAATATCTTTATTTTACATTTATGTTGTGCTGAGGATCGAGCTCGGTGCCTTGTGCATGCTAGGCGAGCACTCTATCACTGAGCCACAACCCCATCCCACATGTACTTTCGAAAACCTTTGCTCCACTAATCAAAGTTAGCACCTATCACTTTTGCTCTAATCTACTGAAATGTATCCTTTATTCAGTTCAACTAAACCCAACTTAAGGAGTGTTTTCATTTACCATACCCTACCCAAACCACATATTAAAGTTTTCATTCCACAATGACCTTTTATCTTTGCATTGCTAAAATAACACAGAAACTATGTTAACTTCACTTCTATTGTTACTCTCTCAGTGTTGTCTTGAAGCCAGACACCAGACTCAAAACTTAAATTTTAGACTTGGCCCCGCCTTGAGCAGCTTCCTCTAATTTTTAAGATTTCAGTTATTTAATCTCTTTCTTCCTCTCTTTGTTATTTAATCTCTCTCTCTCTTTTTGTTAGTTTGAGGGATTGAACTCAGAGTTGCTTTACCACTGAGCTACATCCCAGCCCACTTTATTTTTCATATTTTAAGACAAGATCTAAGTTTCCCAGGCTGGCCTTGAACTTGCAAAACCTCCTGCCTTTGCCTCCCAAGTAGCTGGGATTATAAACATGTAACACTGCACTGGTTTAATCTTTTAATAGTTTTCCCATCACCCAGGAACCTCCATCATGACTTCACAGGGCTATTATGAGAACCAAAGAAAAATCTAAAGCATTTTGGAAAACTGACTGTAGTTATTATCATCAATATTTCATGCAAAACTGAAAGTAACCAGCATATTCAACCAGTTTGGCAATTTCATGGTTAACTTTCTTTTCTTTTATTTTTTTTAGTCATACATGACAGTAGAATGCATTTTGATATATAATACATACGTGGAATGTATGTATTATATATCAAAATTCTCCTGCCCTTCCTATCCTCCCTACTCCTCCCTCATGGTTAACTTTCAAGGCATCTGAATTAATGTTATTTCTAAACTTTTGTTTCTAAGCATCTTTCTTTGATATCTAGGATTCTGAGATTTCAACATGAATAGAATAATATATGAATATAACTATTAGGCCCAAGGGTAAAAGACTGCAGGTGCTTGAGAACAGAAATAGAATCTTCTGGAAACAAAAAGCTTGGATTCATAATCAGTTTAGGAATGTAGGAGCATCACTAATTTAAACTGGCTGAACATAATTTAAGATAGAAGATAAGCTTACATATCCATTCAATAAGAATATTTGTGCAATATTTTCTGCTTGACTATAAACACATTGACATAAGTGGCTGAAGGACATCTAAGCCATAAAAGGGCCTCAAACTGAATAAGGTAAGTCAACTGAGTTGACACAGAGAGATTACCAGCCATTCCTCCATTCATTTCTTATTCTGACCTCATTCAGCAGCATTTCAGATGCTGTTCTCTAGCGCGTGACAGAACAAAGGTCTCTCCTCTCTGCTAGGGCAATAAGCAAGAAATCAAGAAAGCAGGAAAATGCTGAGTCAGTCATTCAGGAGGAAATGCATATAGGACACTAGGCTAGGCCTTCTCTGCCTGGGCCTGGAGATTCCCAGGGAGGATGTGGCCACACCCAATGACCTACAGAGACAACAGGCAAGGCTGATATCTGAGGAGCAGGCACATCTCTTCCCAGCCTTACAAAGGTAACAGAATTCCTAGTAAGAGCCCAAAATTAGAATACCTGATTGGAACTTTGCTCTTCAGTTGGAAGATTCATTTTTTTCAACTGTTTTTATAGTTTTAAAAACATATCCAACATGGAACTTGTTCAGTCTTGAAATTTCATCATGTTCTGAATGGAATGTTTTAAGTCCAATAAAAAACAGTGAAAAATGTTCTTATAGCAAACATTCTCCATGATATAAGATGATAACAAACAGATGTTTGATTTGGCCTCATAAATGTACTGTAACTACTAATACATATGTACACCAAGGAAGTCCTGGCCTAGCCATGGTCTAAAAATATAATCTATATATATATATACACATATATACACACACACACAAAGGATGCTAATTGTATTTTTAAAAATTAATTTGAGGTACTGGGGATTGAACTTGGGGCACTCGACCACTAAGCCACATCCCCAGCCCTATTTTTGTATTTTACTTAGAGACAGGATCTCACTGAGTTGCTTAGCATCTTGCTTTTGCTGAGGCTGGCTTTGATCAAACTTGCAATCCTCCTGCCTCAGCCACCCAAGCTGCTGGGATTACAGGTGTGCGCCAGTCTGGCTGTATTTTAAATTTTGAGGTGTGACTCATTATATATATGAATACTTTTGAAAGCAATAAGGTATGCTATAGTACAGGACATATATAGCCAGGTATCATGAAGAAATAATTATATCAGGAACCAGGAAACCTGGAAGCCCATGTATATTCTTCAGTGACAAATTATGCAGTCATTTTACCACTCTGGGATTCATTTGATTCAATTATAAAAATAACATATTTGGAACAGATCAATATTTAGCACACTTGGGACTCTGTGTTTCTGACAAGGAAGTAAGTACATGTCTTCCAAATCAGGCAGTTTTGCTCTCATCAGAAAGGGTGCGCTCCCCCTCACCCTTTTTTTCTTCTTAAAAAAATCAATGGACTAGGTACTATCTAAATGACATACCAGCTTTTACAATCTACCAAGCATATAGCCATCTTCCTTCCCCTTTCCCCATCTCTACCTACACTCCCACACAACCAGACTGGAGAGCCCTGGTCTTAGGCGGGGGCTGCCTGTTGTTCCTTTGGAACTTGAACAAGCACAGGGGAGCAGAGTTAGCCCTGAGCAGCTTGTTGCCCATAAGTCCTGAGTGCTCCTTTTGAAGGGAGAGGCACAATGCCACAGAGCTCACAGACCTACTGTGAAGCAGACAGGTGACAACATTGGACTCAGAATGTACAGGTAATAAAAGACAGTGACAGGGGAGTATGTGATCAAATCTGGACTCGACCTTCATTTTCTGACTCTGAAGCATGCTCCCTTCCTATTGGACCATGCTGTCTCCCTGAGTGTTTGGTCAAAAAGTCTGGGGAACCTAGAGCGCTGCCCTGAGAAGTATCCCAGTCATGGTAGCTGATGCTTACTTAGAAAGCACTACCAACACAGAGGTGAAAGATAGTCAAAACCACCTCTCCTTGGGCTAGTATTGTCAGATGGCACCATATACATCTTAGAGGTCTTTCTCATTAAATCAGAGTTAATTACTAGTTAATATGAGTGCTTTTATTAAGTTTGGGGAAAATGCCAACAATATTATAGAATTGAAAAATCGCATGAGCACAGCATAGGTACCTCCACCTATTATCAGGGCAGGAAAATTATTCCCATTCACGCATAGTTATTCCAGTAACTCCCTCCAACCCCCAGTGCTGGGATCAAACCCAGGGCCTTGAGTATGCCAGGCAAGCACTATACCACTGAGCTATATCCTGGGCTCCACTCCAGTAACTTTTTAATAACATGTTCTGTAAACCTTTGAATCCATTTGAAGTGTTAATAAATATGACAATACTTGTTTTAAGATTACTTTAGATTTGGTAAGTATATGAAAATTTAAGCCACAAAATTTAAGAACATGGCTAAAGAAAAAAACATTTACTGGCAACACACTCTGTAAGCACCGTGCTATAGGCAAAAATGTTTTCACTGAATTGAGAAACTTAGGGATAAGAAAGGATGCCTGTGATATAACATGGGATATAATTAACACTAACTCCTACAATATACACATGCAGTTCAGAGAAGAAAAGGTCAACAGGTCTGAGCTGGGCCTGGAGACAGGAGATGTATCAATAGAGGGCAGGGGATGAAGGAGCATAACTCAAGCATGTCTTAGATCTGGGCTCACTGATCAACAGGAAGCTGGCCTCACTGCAGGAGGAATGAGTAGCAAAGGGAGGTCTACCAAGTCCAGGCAGAAGTGTAGCATGCCACCAAAACACCCTGAAGGGGGAAGGCTCCTATGAAAGCAGCGGTGTAAGAAAGGGAAAAAGATAACCAACCACGGCAAAAATCCAGAACACGCAGCAACTTAGGAGGCTGAGGCAGGGGAATCACAGGTTGAAGGTCAGTTTTAGCAACTTAGTGAGACCCTGTCTCAAAATAGCTCAGTGTAAAGTGCCCCAGAGTTCTGTCCCCAAAACAAAACAAAAAAAAAAAAGCCAGAAACAGAGTGAGTGGGAACCTACACAGCACAGATGCAAGAAGGACTCCAAAAGGAATTCAAATAAGTAGCTGTCTGAACAAATAAGGGGACACACAGAGAAGTTACCAGAGAGGACAGCTGAACCAAGTCTTATGCTACTGTTGGGAAATTGTGAAAAAGAGCCATTTGTAAGAAAACAGCGACTCAAGCTGGAGCGTCATGGTGGGGTTTACACCACAGGATGGGGAGGATGGTAATGACAGGAAGGCACAGGATGTAGCCCAAAGCCAGGTTAGGACACATGCCTGGAGGGGTCTGGGAACAAAAGGGCAGGTGACACTCATTTGGGGTGGGGGGAAGCAAACTTTATGGCAGTCTTCATGATTTAAGCCTCTGATCTCCCAGAGTCCCTACCAGGCTCCCTTCCTACTGGACAATGGAAGAGTTGTGCCTAAAGTCCAGCTCCTCAGAAAGTTCCCACAAGCACTTGCCCATCAGTCCTCAGTGCTCCACCACCTGGGACAGATCTGTGCATATTAATTAGGTCTGTACTGATTACCTAGTAGTACTAGTTAGATATTGATTATTTCTTTGTATATGTGGGTGTTGTAAAATAGCTGCTTCTCCAAAAAGATCATAAAGCTTAGGAGAAAAGAGAAAAGTCATTTTTTGGACCCTTGTATTCTTTGCTAAAATGGCTGTTGGGTCAAGAGTTCCATCTCCATGTTCCCCAGGGTGAACTGGATCAACTCATGAGTTGTCCAAAGTTGATATTAACAGTAATCCTAAACAAAACAGAAATAAATTTGCAAACCTTCAGGATTTTCAAAGGAAAAATGAGAAACTAAATGGAAAAAGATTTATACAGGGCCATAAAATTAATTATGAATAATTTCTCTTATTCATATTTCTTGAAATGGACATGAGAAAGCAGAGTGTACTTTTCTGTATTCTGGGGATGAACCCAGAGGTACTTTACACTGATCCACATGCCCAGTCCTTTTTATTTTTTGAGACAGGGTCTTGCTAAGTTGCTGAGGGTCTCACTAAGTTGCTAATGTTGGCCTCAAACTTGCAATCCTCTTGCCTCAGTCTACTATGTCTCTGAGATTATAGGCGTGTGACACCACGCTCAGCCAGATTATAGTTTTTGAACAATTAACTCATGCTTCGACAACTGGTAATACTTAGTAATCGATCTGGCTGTTGTGCATAATAGCAACATTGACTATGTCCTTCCAAAGCCATCATTTAAACATACCATGAATTACTATGTTCCCAAGACGCTGACATAATAGAATACTCAAATTCTGCTGTTTAAGTGAAACCTCAAGAGTGGGATAAAACCTATAAGATATCAATTCCATCTCTCTCTCTTAATTAGAGAAAGAGAAGAAACTTTCCTCATAGAAGTATTTACAAACTCACAGATGACTGAACCAAGATCCTTGATCTACCTAAAATTAAAAAATATTATAAATACCAACCCCAAAAGTTTCTGTCCAGCTCTAACCTAATACCAGATGACCATAGGGGGCCCTTAAATTCTAGATGACTGTAAAGTGTAGAGATTCATCTCTTTTAGTTAAACAAAAGCAAAAACAAGTTTTACCATTCTGAACTGGGATTAGTATTAGCCATGGACTTGGCCAAGTGGCTTAGTCTGGGTATCAGTGTCCATGTTCACAGAATTGGGAAAACATCAGTGTCTCACAGCTGATGGGATAATTAATGAGATGATTTCCTGAAAAAGTGCTGGGCAAAAGGCAGACATTAAATATAAATGAATGTTATGGCCTACATTGACAGATCTCAGGAAAATGGCCCACTGGGAGATCTGTGACTTGTTCAAGGCTGTCAGGTCTCTTAGCATTATTTACTTACTTATTTATTTTTGAGACAGGGTCTAGCTATGTTGTCCAGACTGGTCTTAAAACTCCTGGGCTCAAGTGATCCTTCCCACCTCAGCCTCCCAAGTATCTGGGACTTCAGCCATGCGCCACCACACCTAGACTGATGTTACTTAAAATTACGGTTTCTTAGATCCATGTGAAACGGTAGATGAAGGAGGGAGCCTAGGACACTAGCAGAGTTCTCAGCATACTGCTGTGTACAGGGTCAGAACATAAACACCTCAGGCTTCACAGCTGGGCATGTTCCAACAGGGAACCTGTGGCCATGCCAGCAGCTAAATAAACCACGGCTCTCCTGAGAAGAAGGCCCCAGATTTACAAGATTCATTTATGACCACCTTCCTACTGGGTCACAGTATGCTCATGTCCATGGCACAGCACAGAGCAAACTCCAGTGTCAAACATCCCTTAGCAGGATGTCGAGGCTGAGAGAGCCCAGTGGGTAAGGAGGCTGGAATTCAGAATCTAAACTATTTCTCATCATAGGTTTAAAAAAATTCCTGACCATAGCAAAGAAAATTAAGTTTGACCTGTGAGTATAATTCATGGTGGTTATCCATAACATCCCAAAAGGAGAAAAACGATATAGTATTTAAAATAGCCAGTCAAACAAGAAAAATATCTGATCAATAAGCTTGTCCTGTAGGTGGATTCCTACAGAACAAGCTTATTGAGAAATAACCTGAGTGAATCTCCAAGTGTCTCTTGCTAGCCTCCATCACAAGTCTGCACTGATAAACCCAAAGTTTGTGCAGCAGACTTTGGGCAGGGGGTTCCTGGCAAGTTTGTTCCTTTCCCGTTTCACTACTGGCCCTCTGACCATCCACTCCAATTAAATCTCATTCAGTAGAACCAGAGGCACTTGTAAAAGATTTTCAGAGAAAAAACAATCTACTACAAACTGCAGTCCTGCATTATACAAGTTATGATTCTTCATATCTCAAATTAGGATTTCACATGTTACATGTCTTTGCTTTGACTTAAACAGAAACATAAGGGACTTAAAATCTCTGCCAGAATTCAGTCCATCACATGCTATTATTTGCAAAGGAGTGAATGTTTCTAACTTAACAAAAGCACAACTATTTCTTCTATGAAGTTACATTTCCTTTTTTACTTGAAAACTGATAGTTAAAACTTAGTTACTTTTTCCTTTGCATAAAATGTGAAGAATGTGAATTCCACACCAGGGAAAGCAGAATTGTATTAAAAATAACGCGTGACTACACTAAATGCTGTATTAGTTTGGAAAAGAAAAGGAATACATCATGTTATTAAAATGTCCTGGTTTGTTTCTAAGTAACAGAATCTCTGTGGTCAAATAAACTTACATTAAACTATCAGCTGATATAAGCAAATCATTTTGTAAGATGGGTTGTGCTTAAGATTTATTTTGCATAAACTTGGAATCACATTCACAATCACCAAAATTTATATGGGAACGGTTTCAGGGCTAATTCAACCAATATTGTGAAACTTAGAATAAAGACTGCATTATAAATTGTAAGTCTATTCTAGGGCAGTAGTTCTTAACTATTTGAAGGATGGGGCCCTTTTGAGACTATGATGAAAGTTATGATGGACTCTCTCTGCAAAAATATACACACATGAAAACACTCTGCATGTACCAAAAGATTTATAAAATCTTTCCATAAATCCTCTAGGGATTCCTGTACCCAACATAAGAATCCCTGTCTAGTTAATACCTTAATTAACTTAAAATAAATTTTACAATATTTTACCAGAGTGGGCGGGGTATATAGCTCAGTTGGTAGAATGCTTGCCTTGCATGCACAAGGCCCTGGGTTCAATCCTCAGCAACACACACACACAGACACACACATATACACAGACACACACACACACACACACACACACACAAATTAAAACAATATTTTACCAGAATAAGGATAAACCAAAGGATTAAAATTAAGGCAAAGTGCCTTATTTTCTCTATTTTTTAAGCATTTATTCTACTTGTTCAGTAATATTTTTAAGGCTACGGAAAAGTTTAAAGATATAATGAGCATCTAAATACCCTTCACCTATATTCATCGATAATACCGTCAATTCATTTAATCTTTCTTTCCTTCTGTATACATTTGTTCACCTATCCATCCTTTTACATACTTGCATCTAAATCATACCTATCCACCCACCCACTTGTATACCTGTATGCGTAACTATACCTGTTCATCCACCCGTCCATCACCGGGTGACAAGTCTAGACCATTTGAATGTATGTTGCAGAAATCTTAATACTTCACTCCAATACAACAATATGAATCACCTAAGAATAAGGATATTTTTCTCAAACAACCATGAGAAAATTATTAATTCTCTCAAATTATCAAACCCAAGAAATTTTACACTGATTCGATATTATCTAGCATATAATACCTGCTCAGATCTCACTTGTCCCAATAATGTTCTATGCTATCATGAATGAGGTTCAAGATGTAATCAAGGTTTATAGACCTGTTATTGGCCATTTCTCTAAGGAGCCCTAATTCCATCCAGTGGAGAAGAGTATTTAGAAACACGGATCTGGAAGCTAGATATGGTTACTACTCTCAGGTACTCTCAGTTCAAAGACAGGAAAGTTTATTTAAACCATTACTTACACCAATTCCTCAAAGCAAATTGACTTCTGAGACATTCTTTTAAAATATCTGACATCCATACAATATAATAAATTAAAATGTGGAAGTCCTTTGTCATTTATAAACTCAAATAAATTCTCACTAAATGACACTTTGTGGCAATAATTGATTTTTATAACTGGACACCTCAAGTAAGATGACAAGAGAGAGCTCTACCCTTTCACCTTGCAGACTTGAGTACGTGAAAGCTCAGGGAAGCAGAGAACCAGGGAGATGCTTCCCACATGCTCAGAGAACTACTGCCATACGGGATTTCAGGGCTTGTTCTGCTAGAATTTTTCAAGATATGCTATACATTTGGACTTTAGTATAAAATTCCCTGGCTTTTAAAAATGTCATATACTCCAAACACAGCTACAGGCTGAATACTGCCTATGCTTCATGATCTACAGGATGAAGTAAATTTATTATAAACCCAAGTGCCTAGTATACCACAAGGGACCCTTGAATATGAAAATAACCCATGAAATCTTAACCATCCATTTCTTCACAGAAGTTTTTTTTGTGCAAAACCCTATGCTATGCAAATTTACAAACATTCTTAAAGTGGCATTTCGACGTTAACACCTCCTTGCAGCCTTCATCCAACAGTGAGTTTCCTCAAACTTTCATCCTACTCTATGAAAACGGTTGTGGAAAAAAATGTCCTTGTTCTGAGGTTAGTCCTACTGAAGTACTGAAGTATTAGGATGTATGCAAGTTCCTTCACCATACTCAAACCATTTGTTGGATGAATGGATGGTCTTCCTTGCAGCAGCTACTATTACAAGAAAACATTATGCAAACCATTCCAATTTCATGAGAAGGTGAGGGCACACAACATACTGGCTAATAAACATCAGAAAACACAAATGGCTGGTAGGCATTGTGCGCATTCACAGTTCACCTCTACCACACAGCTCCTAGAGTACCTACCTGCCTCATCAATTATTTTTTTTAATATTTATTTTTTAGTTTTAAGTGGATACAACATCTTTATTTTACATTTATGTGGTGCTGAGGATCAAAGTCAGTGCATCAAGCATTTTAGGTGAGCACTCTACCACTGAGCCACAACCCCAGCCCTATCCATTAAATTTTTTATTTGCATGACACAATTTCTAAGGTCCTTCCCTGTTGTGATTTGTATTTGGATTGTGAACACTCCTGTTCATGTCTAGACCAGAGAAGGGGTAGACAGGGTTTCAGGAATTATATGTGACCGTGGCATTAATTTATTTTTATCTTCATCATGTTACAATATATAGGGCCAAAAAATAAATTTGCATTTAAGCTCCTTTTAGGGCAATCAATATTTCTGTTCATAAAGTGTCAGTATAGAGGCTATTACTTTTCCAATTTATCTTCTTGTTTGCAATATAATACACAGATTACTCAAGACTTTGGTTTTTGTTTTCTGTCATACACAGCACCTATAATCAAAATACTGTGTACTAATTAAAAATATTGCCATACAATTAGTTCTTCAATATTTAGGCCAAAGCCACATGAGGAAAAAATATCAAACGTATAGAAAAGCGGTCCCCTCCATAGGACCTCCTGAAGAGCCAAACACAGGAGATCTTCCTCTCACAATGCTTCGGGAAGAGGAGGTATACTGCTGTGTTTGGAATAATGACCTGGGAAAAGGTGGCAGGAACAGCTTCTCCTCAGTTCTTGTCTGCTACGCCACATCTGGCAAAGGGGAAGTATGGCTTTCCACAGCACAGCCCCATGACAGGGAAGGCTGCACCCTGGGCCACACGGCTACCACACCGGCTACCACACCATCTGCAGAGCAAACAGAGGAATGAGCCAAGCATCCCAGCCCCTGCCAGCACCAGACTCCAAGGCCTATTTCTTCCCCCCAACCTCTAATCTGAGATCAAAGCAAGACAGCAGAGGAAGACTAGCTTAAGGCTCATGGTGGGAAGAAGAGAAAGCAGCCCTAATACACCTGTAGAAACATGTTACAGAAACTGCCTCCATCTCTCAAGAGTGAGGGGAGGGAACTTGGGTGGGTGATGTGGACATAGGGTGTGCAAAGAAGTAAAAATACATGTCCCCTGAGCAGAGGAGTCTGAGTTCCAGACAATTGTTACTATATAAAAATAGGAATCACATATTGGCAAAACTTGATTTCTCCAGAAGTTGAAATCTTATAATTTTTAAGTATAGCAATTCCCACCTAATAAAAATACACACATGACCCGCAAATGATAGATTAAGAGTGTACATAGCAGTTCTTTAATAGGTAATTAGCTCAGTAGAATATATGAATAACTTGTGGCATATTCCTGGGATAAAATACTATGCAGTAATGAAAATAAATGAATGACTTCTAACCATAGTGACACGGAAGGCTCTCAAAATGAATGAAAAATGCAAGAACACAGAGTATGGTTCTGTGATTCCATTTACATAAAGTTCAGGAAAGAACCTATGGTGCTGAAGTTAGTCAGGAGCTTTTTTTTTTTTTTTTTTTTTTTTTTTGTGGAACTAGGGATTGAACCCGAGGAACTTCATCTCCAAGTTACACACCCAGCCCTTTTAAATTTTTATTCTTTTTTAAATATTTTTTTTAGTTGTAGTTGGACAATATCTTTATTTTATTTATTTTTATGTGGTAATGAGGATCGAACCCAGGGCCTCACATGTGCTAGGTGAGTGCTCTACCACTGATCCCCAACCTCAGCCCCTTTTTTAATTTTTGAGACAGGGTTTCACCAAATTGCCAAGGCTGGTCTTGAATTTGCAATCCTCCTGCCTTAGCCCCCTTGAGCCACTGGGATCAGAGGCAGGTGTCACTGTGCCTGGCAACAGGGTTCCTTGAGGAGGATGAGCATGAAGATGAATTGAAGAAATGCTGGGATCACTTGATCAGGATGGATCAGTTTGTGAGAATGAACTGAAATGTACCATTATGATATGTTTATCTCATTGTATATATACTTCAATAAAAAGTTTAAAAACAAAACATTATGCAGGACAAACTGAATTTTACCCAAGAGCTTCCTGTTCATGACTGTGCTTTGATGGAATCCAGGCTGGATGCCCTGGGCACAAGGATTAATACCATTCAGTTCAAACTTTCATGATGTTCCCAATTCATCAAGTTAACAGATATATTCACAACTAAAAGATAACTGAATAAATGATAATATGAGCATTCTAACTCAAACAAGATGGCTGCCATTTCCTCAGATGCTGGGAGCTCCGAGTACCACCTGAGCTATGCTGAGGACTGGTGGTGTGGGACTGTTGAGCTGGCTGTAATGGTCAGACTCAAGGTCCAAGGATGACTATTTTATTTAAGTGAAGGGAATATGAACATATGCACATGTGAGGCATAAGTAGTCTCTCCATGACTGTAGTTGTATCGCTTCAAACAATGAGTGCCATTTCTCTGGAAAGTGGGAACAGCAGATAATCAAGATTCTTTATGACAGGAAGTATCAGATTTTGATGATTGGTTGGAAAAGCTGCAAACAGACTGGCCCCCAATTCACATAACAACCAGGTGATCCACTGGGGACCACTATGCAGGGTGACTCTTTGTCCCTAGAGTTAGAAAAATGTCTTATCTCAAAGGACTGTCTTAGTGGATGGGAAGTGGGCAATTTCTCAGGGAAAGTGGAAAAGGGGAACACAAACAATGATTTTCTTCTCAGAGTATAGCATCTTCCCTGCTTTCAGGTCTCCAAATTCCTAGTGAGGGCATAGCCAACTTCCCCTTATTGCAAAGGGGAACCTGCAAAAAATCCACAGGAGTTATCTGGTCACTCATATCTGTTTGCACCATACTATGTGCTAGGGCTGGGGAGCAGCTTGCAGGGCCTTGTCTGCAGTTCCTTTGACATGCCTATGGCTGGAATACGAGCTTTAAAAAAAAAAAAAAAAAAAGACTTGAGAAGTTTGTTTAATGTAATAGCTTCAGTCATTAGGAGAAAACAAAAGCCTGGACTCCCTTCTCAGGTCCACTGGAATTTGGGTTTACAATTCAGTAATGTTGGTGTTCTTTACTAAGATTGACAAATATCTTAATAGTTTATACAGGGTGAATGATTTTTGAAATTGCAGTTTATAAGTAATCACTTATTTAAGAATTTCATAAAGTGTTTTTTTCAAATCAGGTATTTGAGTGACTCTGACTGTAATTTCAATGGCCGGCTGCCATGCATTATTAAACTCTCTTTTTTTTTCTTCCGAATCTTCCAGTAGACGTCTAGAGTTTAGCTAGAAGTTTTGGCTACGATACAAACAGTGATGGAAAACATATGAGCAGTAACAAGTTTTAATCTCGCTCCTCAGTACTAACATGGACTAATCTGTGGAAGCAGTTTATTCCAGTATCACCCAGGGTGCAGCCACACCAGGGTGCAGCTGTGTTAGCGAGTTTTTTTTTTTTTTTTCTTTTAAATGTAACACATTCTCATATTTTCTTCTTAAACAGTGCCTGAGAACATTTACATTATAGATAAGTAGTGCAGGGTGGATAAATTCTACTTTCAAGACCACTACTCTCTTCTGACAAGGTATGTTTTCATGTCTATCTTACATGTGCCAGTATATAATTATTTTATAGTCAATACTGGAAGACATTAATGTTACTAATAAACATTTGTAAATAATATGGTAAAGTTTAAAGCTTATTTTTATAGTTTCTTAAAAATCAGCATTTAAATACAAACCTAAATTTGTACTTAAAATTACTATAGTTTTATGCCTTTTGCATAATAAATTTATTTTAAATATAATCTCTTTTATAATAGCTAAGAGAAAACCTGACATTAAGCTTTATAATAAAAACCAACATGACTGATTTTAAAAATTACTTCAGTAGACATATGTTCTTTTAGGAAAATAACATTACTTTAGTCATTGATGATAATGAAGTTTGGGGATAAAATAGCAAATATTTATTTCAAAGTATAAAACTGACATTTTCTAATGTGTTTTTAAAATGTGTGAATTATTCAAATATCATTTTTACTTACACATTTGAATGTCCACATTTTCTTCGATATTTTAAATGTCTTTCTTATTTTTTATGCAATGAAATGGTACTGAACAGTAAATCCACATTATTTCAAAAAAATACCAGCAATAGTTTAACTATTTCTATATTCCATATGAAAAATTAGGGACTGCTTTTAATAAAATCCATAGTTAGAATTTAATACATTCAAAGATTCCCTTTATCCTTTCCCAAATTTTTGATGAAATCTTAGATTTAAAATATTAGGCAATGTGTTCAATATTCTGCTCCCTGGTAATCTAAACAGAGCAGAGCATTCTTTCATGTTCATCTGTTCAGAGGTGTGGCAGCCAAGGAACAGTGGCCACATGCTTTAGGGACTGAGTCATAAAGAACCTGAAGGGTTTATATCTCCCTAAAAATAAAGCCTCCCCCCCTTTTTTTTTGTAATCCCACCAAGAATCATTGAGTTGTTAAAAAAGAAAAATAAATCACAAGTCCACACCCATGTAAAAGCATCTTCATGTTTTCTGTTTGCTTTTGGCATTCAGCAATATTGTGCCATAGTAGAAAGGAGGAGGATATGCAGTCTTCTATTACAACTAACCACTACATTAAAAAGAATATTCCCATACCTGAGCTGAGGTTTGAAGCAAAATAGGCTAACTTTCCAAGTAAGGCATTGTAGTAAATGTCAGAAAAAGGAGAGGGAGGAAGGTTTTTTTTTTTTTTTTTTAATAGCAGATAGGTTGCTAGAGATATTAAAAAATTTATGAAGGAAAAACTGATATGAAAGGAAAAGCAGTCAAAAGGTCTTTAATCAGAATGCTATTTATACTTCTAAAGTAAAATTAATTGTTTCCTGTGGAAAATGTTGTTTTAAAAGCATCAGTGTCCAAAACAAATGGTACTGTGCATAAATTTCCAAATGCATGCTTGGAGTTTTAACTTGTTAGCTTACAAGGCTATCTTGATTATACCTGAATATGGTTTGGATTCTTTCTGTGAGCCATGTGGGGCATGTTATGTTATGTCACATTTATATACTAAAACCTATAACTGATACCTGTGAACTGATAGGAATGTGGAAGCCAAGAAGGGAAACTGCAAAGTGGATCTATAAACATGGGATTTTAAAAGCACGGTGACTTGTTTATTAAACACAGCGTCTTAGAGGAAATACCATTTCACTTAGACACATTTTCCATTCCAAATCTGGAGCGGTATAAAGGACACTGTCGCATTTCTCAGCTACATTTCTAGTTCTGTTATGAAGCCTTTTGAGGACCTGGTCAAAGCGTATTTTCCAGAGGAAAGTCTGTTTACTGTGCACAAATAATAAGATGAAAATCCACTGAGAGGCTGAGCATGGTGGAAAGCGCAGCAGTAAGGAATGCGGATGCTGCCTCAGCTCTGCCACCTCCGGGGAGTTTTGGACTCCCAAGCCTCAGCTTCTTTCTTTATAAAAAAAAAAAGGTCCCTGTAGGAATGTCTTAGATGCCTCTCTCATGTCTAAATGGCTATGATTTATTAGTAACTGCAGGAGCACTGGAATAATATTTTAAACAGTCTTCTGATTAAGAGAAACCTGAGTCCAAAATCCAAAGCTGTCCAGGAGTAGAACACACTGGCAAAACTGGTTAAAGTCAGGGAAATATTGAGTCTTCCTGAGAACAAGATATAAATATTTTTTAAAGTTTCAAAAATAGCACAGACTAAATGATGCCAAACTAATAAAACTGAGTTTGAGGCATATTAAGAAACTCAAAATTTTAAATAAAATTAAAAGGCATATCATTTTAAGTAAGACATGATATTCTCTATATTCTTCCTGAATGAGAAAGCACAGCTATCAAATATTCCCTCCTAGATATTCTACTATTTATCTATGGGTTAGCAACTGTGCAGCAGAACACGGGAAAGCCTAGGACCTACATGTGGGCCAATGGAGCCTCAGGCAGAGGCCCAACACATGAGGCAGAGAGTGTAAACAGTGAATTCCTCAAGGAATCAAGGCTGGCCTGACTTTTCTTTGCAAGCAACCAGGTTAATAGAACACAAAATTATTCTTATAGGGCCAAGAGAACACAGAGCTAGCACAGAGAAAATAATTTGCCAGAAGGTGTTTTGGGTGTCAATATAACGAGTTTTCTAAAGCCATCAATGGGTAGCAGTGGATGATGATGCCTTGAGGTGGTGGGTTCCCTTTGAGTCCTTTCACCGGAGATATTCAAGCACAGTGGTTCAGAATGTTCTGGAACCTTCACCACCAAGAGGGAACTTCAACTAGACGACAGGCCCTGCATCCACAGGCCTCCATCTGTCACCAGTGAAGAGCCCAGCTACCACATTACTCACACAATTGCAACATTTCCCCTTTACTTGCAGGCAGCAGTCTCAATTACATGTTTTCACTTCATCTCTGATTTGAATAAAGGCTTTCATGAGATACACCAGTCTAAAAAATAAGACAGAGAATCGGAGGAACCCTGCCTGACACTCTGCTGACCCAGGGTGGGCTGCTCGGCACAGTCGCAGCGGGATATGGAATAGCAGCAAGCCTGTCACTGTTGTGCTCCCCCTTTCTCGGCCCTGTGTAGCCAGCCTCTCATTATCCTTTCTACTCCAAATTCTGCTTCTCACCCTTTATCCTGCCCCTCAGCCTGAACCTCTGGCTGGCACTGAGGGAGCCTCTCCTGAGCTCATGGAGGCTACAAGGCTGAAGGAATCTGGCAGACCAGCATGTGGCCTGCACAGGAGCAAGGCCAGCCCTTAACTCCTGCTGCCAGGCCACAAGGAAAACCAAGACATGTTCTTGGCATCTGCTCTGGAACTCCAACACATTCCTCTTATTATACGTTATATATATTTTTTTCCAGTTCTGTAGTGTCCTTAGTTTTCTATTTCAGTTATATTATGTGTTAAAAGATATATTTTTTTTTCCTTGTGTAGACTGGGAATTTAAATCCTTATAGCTCAAAGTTTCTAGGAGAAAACATGTTGAAACAACCAAATGAAAAATAAACAAATAACTTCATTAAAAATCCTCATTTCCTAAGTCAGGTGCAGTAGCACACCCTGTAATCCCAGTGACTTGGGATGCTGAGGCAGGAGGATGGCAATTTCAAGGCCAGCCTTAAGTGAGACCCTGTTTCAAAATAAAAAATAAAAATGGCTGGGGATAGAGTTTAGTGGTTAAGTGTCCTGGGATTCAATACCCAATGCCCCAAAGAAACAAAACCAAAACTTTATTTCCTACAAACCAGAAAATGAGGTTAGGAATCAAGAAATTATGAAATTCAAAACAATTTCCCAGTTAGGTGTTTTTGTTTGGCTTTTGGGGGAAATAAATCAGAAGAGTATCCAGGAAATCCTTAATTGTATCACCTGTGATATCAGTCGCTGGAGACGGGGCAGGAAAAGGCAAAGGTACATAGGTAAGATCAAAGCAAAGCAGACTTTGTTGGCAAACCAGTATTTTGAAAAATTTTAATGCAACATAATTTTAAAAATCATGCATGAGTGTTCGCTTCAGCAGCACATATACTAAAATTGGAACGATACTGAGACTAGCATGGTCCCTGTGCAAGGATGACACGCAAATGCATGAAGTGTTCCTTACTTTTTTGTAATAATAAAGGCCTTATAATTTAAAAAAAAATCATGCATGAGAAAATAATGCTTCACTCACAATCTGACCACCCTTACTCTTACCAGTTATTGTGCACTATTTCAAAACTAGGTATTGAATGCTTTTTTCATATGCATGTATGCTTTCACAAATGTCTTCAGCTTTATTGATCTCAAACAGCAACTGACAATTATGAGAGCAGAGAGACACCTAACAAAGAATATCACTTTCAGAAAGCTAGAGACACACATCCCTATTCAAATGTTTGAGATCCCCACTCCAGAGCAAGTGTACATAGCCAACATTGTCTTTTACTAGTCTATTAGTTTAGGTGTTTTATTTTTAAATTTTCTATCAATGCACCTAACATTAAAGTATCAATCTTTTTTTTTTTTTTTTTTTTGTACCAGGGATTGGACACAGGAGCGCTTAACCATACCCCCAGCTCCTTTTATTTCTTATTTTGAGACAGGGTCTCACTATGTTGCTTAGGGCCTCACTAAATTGCTGAGACTGGCCTCTAACTTTCGATCCTCCTGCCTCAGCCTCCTGAGTCACTGGGATTATAGGCATGTGCAACTATGCCCAACTTCAAGGATTAACTTTAACAATCACATACTTTCTTCAGAGTAGTTGATTAGGAGTTGTGGTTGTGCTTTAATAAGGGAAATATGAGAGAGAATACAGAGAGGAGAGAGAAGTGCTCCAGCCCACACATTCAGCATCGTGACATAATTCCTAGGGCACAGTGTGTGTATAAGAAATGCCCAGTGAATAATTCTAGCAACCTCAAACTAAGCCAGAGACAGGATTTCACATGACATTGAAAGTTTCTCATCACCATGGTCAAGAAGAGCTTTGAACATGGAAGATGGAGCTAAAACTTAAGAATACTAAAGAATGCACTGGAATCAAGGACAAGTTTTGATTCAGCTAATGACCTAGAGCTGAATTTCCAGGGAATTGAGTATTTTGGAGGTCCAGGTGAAGCCAGGAACTAAACCCTAAGGAGCCAGGAACTTCAAAAAAACCTGAAGTCTAAAAAACATAATGGGTCAAAATTAGGCAGAGAGCTGAGAAACAGAGTCAGGAAAAAGTGATACTGAAAATGAAGACCAGATGACCTTCCCTAGACCTTTGTCAGGATTTACCAGCAGGTAGGACCCACAGCATCAATGGCAACACTAAACTACAGAAAGTTTTTTGACTTTCTTAGCTTTGCCGTAAGTAATCTCTTTCCTAGTATATTCAAGTGTAGATTATCACCGAGATTGCATACACACTTGGTCAGTGTGACACAGCTACCCAGTGGGCAAATGTTCACATCACCATTTAGATATTTGGAGCATATAAAATAATTTTCAGATTAATAACTCATAGGATTTTCTAACCCTCTTCTGGTGATTAAAAAAGACACACCATGTGCAAATGTGTAGTTTAATTAAGCCAGGGAGTTAATTGCTTATTGAGTTCAGGGAAACCCAAGCCCATGCAGTGATATTAAAGCTGATTTCTGTGTTCTGGGAAATGGTAACAGCTGAGAGGACTCAGGGACTAGGGGAGGAGGTCCTCCTGAGGCAAGGTTAGCCCTGAATGAAGTCTCTCTTATTCATTCACTGTTGGCACTCAGGCGACTGGGGGCCAGAGGACTTTTAAATGACTTAGGCTGAAAAACATTCTATGGAGCCTCTGCTAGGGAGGCCAGTAAATGCCCGCCTGCCAGGACTGGGTCTCATGAATGGGCTTCTCTGGGATACACTTACTTGGGATGATTTCATAATGTTTTTAATTTTATAGAAATTTCTAAGAATGTGCCAGTTTCACTGAAGTAGTTAAGTAACTACACGTAAACATCCCTGTGGAAATATCAGCCGGCACACGGCAATGAATCTACGCTCTGAGGGTTCTCATTAATATGTTCCAGTTTTGTGTGAGCTTTTAAAAAAAATCATAACTAAAACCAATGCAGCACCCACCCAAATCAAAACTCAGTGGAAAAATGAATAAAAAAGAGTCTGGACATCACTTGGATTGGATCAGGTATTAGACAGTGGAACAGATTAGAAGAAAGAAGATACCAATGACATTGTGGAAAAAGTGACCAAAGATGAGCGGAAGGTTGGAGAGAGTGAAGAGAAAATGGTTTAGGAAAATTTCCAGATGTTGTCTAAGGGGCGCTGATGATGTTTCTTTGGCAGGGTCATAGGTATGTTTTTAAAAATATTCATTCATTTTCTAATTATATAAGCATTACTTATTGCTCATTATAAAAATTAAAGTGAAAGGGGGAGAAGACAAAAGTTGTTTGTGATTCTACTACTAGAGCTTATTTTTAATCAGGTATATGCATGTAGGTTTTTTTTTGTTCTCTTGCCTTTGCATTTGTAAGTATAGTAGGTATGGCGTTTTTATAATTGCTTTTATAACCTCATTTTAAAATGTCTTTGTAAACATCTTGTAGGTTCCAAAATATTTCATGGAATAAATAAACCTTACCCTATTTAATTTTATTGTTATCACTACATTAACCACTAGGATTGTCTTTTAATTTTTTATATTATAAATTATTCTGTGATGAACATCTTTTTGAACTTTTTAACTATTTCCTGAGATTAGATTCCAAAAAGCAGAATTTGTAAATAGCAAATAAAGATTTTTTTTAAAGCTCCCAAAGCTTATTGCTAAGTTGCTTTCCAAAAAGTTTTTATAAATTTACCCTCATACTACCTACCAAAGCAGAAGAATGCCATTTTATTGTATTTTTGCCAGGACCCAGAAATGCATAGATGCAGAAGTTATGTCTGTTTAAATTCTAACTTAATGCTCAATGTCTACTTAGTCCTAGATCAGTCTTGCACCTAAGAGAGCATGAAGGAATATGTGCTTCTATTGCTCTTGGCTGTGTGCTCTGCCAAACCCTTCTTTAGCCCTTCACACATGACACTGAAGAATATGATGCTGAAGGATATGGAAGATGCAGATGACGATGACGACGATGATGACAACTCTCTTTTTCCAACAAAAGAGCCAACGCACCCCTTTTTCCCATTTGATTTGTTTCCAACATGTCCATTTGGATGCCAATGCTATTCACGAGTCGTGCACTGTTCTGATCTAGGTAAGCACCACAGATCCACTGTTTTGAAGAATAATGCTATTTTGATAAAATTAAAAGGATAGGAATGGTCATTGCTGAAATCTGAAAAATCATCCCACTGACTACACTTTTTTTTTTTTAATTTAAATGTTTAGGTGGAAGTGGGATATGGCAGCACATGCCTGTCATCTCAGCTGCTTGAGAGGCTGAGGCAGGAGGACTGCGAGTTCCAGGCCAGCCTGAGCAACATAGGGAGAGCCTCTCTTATAAGAAAAATAAGGAGCTTGGGGTTCAGTAGGGCATGTATGCTCAAGGGCCTAGGTTTGATCCCCAGTACCTCAAAACAAACAAACAAATAAATAAATGTTTAGGTAGAGAGCACAACAAATTGCAAAGTACATCCACAGTTATTTTAAAGATCCAGAATAATAGAGAGAAATAATAGGGATCTTACAATACAGAACATTTCTTTCTTTTCCCAAATTAAAGCACTATTTCAACTTTCTTTACTGTGGTTCATATCATTGTATCAGCAAGTTGAGAATGTCCTTTCTAGAAAAATTCTATGATCACAAAGTAAGATGCTTGCCCAGAACAATGAAACAGGTTATACAGAATGTGAAATCTGCAATCTAGATGTTTTATTTTAATAATTTTTTGGGGGGGTGCCAGGGATTGAACCTGGGGCACTCAACCACTGAAGCCACATCCCTAGTCCTTTTTATTTTATATTTTGAGACAGGGTCTTGCTAATTTGCTTAGGGCCTCACTAAGTTGCTGAGGCTGGCATTAAACTTGTCATCTTCCTGCCTTAGCCTCCCAAGTCGTTGGGATTATAGACATGGGCTATGCCAGCATGCTGGTTTATAATCTAGATGTTTTAAAGATAATATTCTATTCATTTTGAATGCTTTGGGTCTAGAACTGCATAGAAAAGAAGTGATTGAACTAAATTCTCTCTGAAATTTTCTAATTCTCTATTGAGTATCTTTTTTAACACTTCTAATGAAGAAGCACTCAAGAGCATACTCACCTTGCTCAGAGAGAGGATGTGATCAGAAAGGACATAAAGAGTTGTACTCAGCTACTTCCTAAAGAGGGGATACAGAGACCCGCCCCACTGTGGAGGCCAGGGTTTGGCCACAGCTCCCACAGAAGCTGATGGTCCGCTAGGGCCTCTTCCGGAGTCCTCTTTGCAGATAATACACACAGCTCACCTCCCTCATAACATGACTGTGAAAGGGTATTGATAAATTGTCACTTTTCCTCTCTCAGGAAATAAACACTTTCCAAAGCTTCAATTCCATCAGGGCCATGATGGGAGCAGGTTTGGCAAAAATCTGTTATCAGGAGGATCCTTTCAGCAAAACCTCCCACTTCCCACAAGACTTCTTATCACTTTCTAAAACCAAAATGATCTCTTATAACAAACAAAACTGACTCTGCCTTGCTAATTCATCAAGTTATCCCCTTTCCTCTTTCTTTCTATGGTGAAAGTTCTTAAGAGTTGCTAATTTTTAAAAATATCTTTATTTTTACTTTTTTTTTTTTTTAATGTGGTGCTAAGCTCGAACCCAGAGCCTCCCGCATGTGAGGCAAGTGCTCTACAACTGAGTTACAAGCCCAGTCCAAGAGTTGCTAATTTTAAAGTATGGACGGGGAAAACACATAGGCCTACAAAGCAGAAGGTAGATATTCAAAATATTTGGATATTCAATTCAGATTGGGGCTGTCATACATAATCGCTTTTTAGGATAAAGGCAGAGTTTTTTTGTTTCTTTGTTTTTGTTTTAAGTCAAAAGTGTAAATATTTCCAACTCACTTTAAAATTTATAAAAAGATGAACTGAGGGACAATAAGTTTAGTATAATAAAATGCTGATGGTACAAAGTAGATAAATAAAATGTGGATTTTTCACTATAAAATTCTTACATCTATTAAAACCTCTCATAATCAAATATTAGGAAAAAAACCCCAAGGAGGCCTTAGTCTCATCAATCATTTTGTTGCATGGAATGTCCAATAATAAGCAGGAGATAGGCACCTTCAGTCCAAAGACTAAAGGTTGGCCATCTATAGAAAGCAAAGAAACTAAGGAAGAACTGCATTACAAACAGCTTCTGAGTTTTTCTCATTTTTCTCAACCCAAGAAGAGGGAAAAAAGTTTAAGTCTATAATCATTTAATTAGTATTTGCCTATCTACACAAAGAGGAAGCATGCAGCTGTACCTTATTCTAAGATGATAAAGACAGCTATCATTGTACTTCTGGCACAAAAGTGAAAAAGACAAGTAAATCAAATACCTTTGCTCCTGAACTAATGTTATGCATGATGATATAAGTAAAGGTAAATATCACACTTAGTTGCTAATGAAGAGTCATGTAGGAATAAATAAGAATTAGTTTAATAATTTATGACTAGAAGAGTCGATTACAGAAAATGGGTGGTGAAATTTATGATCATGTACATGACAATAACCTATTTTCTAAGCACAACTTTCTATATTTTGAGCCTTCCTAAAAATGAAAAAGACCTACATGCTTCAATATCTCACTATCCCAGCCAAAAATCTAGACGAAAGCTAGTCTTCTTCATAAGCCTCAGCTGCCTGCCAGTCATCTTACACCCAATTATTTCACCTTGAAGCCTGCCAGACCCAAGATAAAAACCCTGTACAGATAAATGAGCTATGCGAAATGGCTCTGAGTATTAAAACAAAAACAAAAAAAAAAAAACCCTATGTTTTTGTCATATTACAACTACTGAGTCCTGGTACTTAATGATATCCATGCATTTAAAAAAATGTACATCTCTATCATATCATTGATTGATCTAGTCTTCAGCATGACTAATAAATAATATAACCATATACTTCTACCATTTAGAGATCTTGTCTTTGGTACGATTTTCTAGTAGTTGTAACACGTTTGCTTATTTCTCAGGTTTAACCTCGGTCCCAAACAACATTCCATTTGATACTCGAATGGTCGACCTTCAAAACAATAAAATTAAGGAAATCAAAGAAAATGACTTTAAAGGACTCACTTCACTTTATGTAAGTATTTGCTAATATTTTCAAATATTTTAAGTGAAAATCTCTATCATTAACAAAATAGTTATATTGTATAAGTGTAAACATGTTTTTTAGGTGAATATGACAAAATTTCTGGATTCAGAAAAGTTATAGTCAACAAGAAATTATAGATTTAAGTCAATTAATGATTTAATTCAACTGATGTTTACTGAATAATAGCCAGGTAAAAGGTGGTGAGCTGAGAGTTGATGGACCTTAAATGTGTTTCTAATCCATTCAGGTAACAATAATGACTATATATTAAAATGAACAAGAACACAATTATTTACAACGACCACAGCTTAGAGCATAAGCAATCTTTACCCAAACCTGTTGACTCCAGACACCACAAATTTCTAATATCAGCACATAGGAGATATCTAAGTGACTAACACTCAAACCTTGCATGAGCAGCAAGGTAACGCTCCTGTTGGCGCCTGGGTTGGCCTCCTGCAGAAGGGTCACTCTGATGGGTACCCACTGCTTTCACTACTCCTTTCCCTTTTGAATTATGCAAATAGCTCAGATTTGGAAAGTCACCATTCCAAAATACAGCTTCAATGTATGTATTTTTAAAAAAGCAAGTAGAAAACTTTTTTTTTTTTAGAACTGAGGCCTCACTTAAATATTAAGACAATCAGCAACAGCACAAAAGATTCCACCAAAGATCCACTCAGCACACCCCACTAACTTCAGACCACAGAAACTTTTGAATAATAGAAAGACCATTTTTCTAGCATCAGAAGTTGGAAATAAAAATTGTACGTGTGTATGTGCGCACACTTATTTATATATTTATGTAAAAGTAAAAGCAAGAATAGCTTATGGGACTGGGGCTGTAGCTCAGTGGTAGAGCGCTTGCCTTGTATTTCTGAGGTACTGAATTCGATCCTCAGCACCACCTAAAAAATAAATTAATTAATAAAGATATTGTGTAAAAAAAATAAAAAAGAACAGCTTATGACTGTTTCCACTACTTCAGCCCACATTCAGCTTAGACGACCACAAGAATACTAATGACATATTTAATACCAGAGCTATGTGAGCTTTCAATTTGTCATATCATTATTTTGTTGCATTTTAGGAGTCTTCCAGGTATTTATTCCACATGTACTCCTGTTATGCATTGGGAAATGATAATCTAAAATGTGTCAGGAACATTAGGTCTCTTTACCATTTTCTTAATCAACTTCTATATGGCAATTTTGTTTAAGGGTGAACATTCTGGAGTCAAGTAGAGCTGAGCCAAAATCTGTGCTCTAACGGGGAAATGGCCTCACCTTCCTCAGCTGTAAGAGAATGTAATAATAGCATGAATTTCACAAAGTGGTTATAAGGTTAAATCAGCAAATACATGTAAGGTGCTTAGCAATGGTAGGGTCCCCACCCCCATCTTTTAGCCAATGTTACTACCAGGCCAATATGAGTAGGCTGACCCAACATACTCATGTAAAGCTGTTTTGTTTTGTTTTATAAGACGGGGTCTTGCTCTGTTGCCCAAGCTGGCCTTAAACTCCTGGGCTCAAATGATCCTCTCACCTCATCTTCTTAAGTAGTTAGGACTATAGGCTACACCACTGCTCCAGGATGTAAAGTACTTTTAAAAGTACATGTTTTATACTTGAATTATAGGTATATTGCACACTTAAAGAGAATAAAAATATTTTAGACAGTTTACAAATCTTTTACGTTTCAGTTGCTTGTTTAGCATTGTGACTCTCACACAAAGGGTGACATATCTAGAGAGTGAATGTGATCTATGACATTCAGGCCTCCCAGCTCACTTCTTGCTGCTATTAAAGACACATTCACCATGACTTCTTGTTGTTTTACTTCTGCACAATACACTTTTCTTCTGTCCTTACACATAATCACACTGCTTATTAATGATGACTTTAAGGCTCCATGACAGCCAGTTCCTCGTGTGAAAACCAACATTGGCAGTATGGTGATCTAGAGTCACTCTGCCAGCCTATCATGCTGGGTTAGCATCTGACAGTGCTGCATAAAAACTTCCATTTGAGCTTTATTACTCATCCTTCCTTTTATGCAGCTCCAGCAACTCCATGTCTTCACCATAGGAAACAAACAAACAAACAGAAAAAAGCTCATGTACTGAGTCTGAATCTCACTGAGGCACACACCAGCTCGGGGCAGGGCAGCTCTGACCCTTACTTGTAGGATGATCACAGATATGTTCTGCATTACTCAAAGGAGAGCAACTTTTTATGCTAAACTTAAACCTTATGGGGTCAAGTGAGGTTCACAAATCATCTTTGTGATGCACCAACTTGCTAAACTCCCCACCTCAAAAAACTAAAGGAAAAGAACACTCTCCTAGCTGGCCTCACATACTCAGAAAGGTGCATATCTTGACAGTTGGCAATAAGATGCAGTCTCCCCTCTTCTCCTAGGCTTAACCTTTCCAGGTGCAACCTTTAACAGTAGTGGTATGTCTAGAAGGTGAGAAAAGAGATGCAAAGGGCTGAGTGAAATGGTAAGCATGATGGTAAAGGGTGTTTACTGGGCAACCTAAGTGCATATATCTGTGCTATGAAAAACAACAATGTGAGTAGTACCAGTCAGGCCTGTTCAATCAGTCTGGAAACAAAAAGAAGACTGCTTTAGAATGGAATTGTGATCAAAATCCCTGAAAGGAATTATCCTCAACTTATTTCTTGAGAAAATCAAAGGGTCTACAATAAGAGGGACAAAAGGTTCTGAAGATTCTAAGCAATCTGCCAGCATCCTTGGCACACACTGAAAACTATATCTTTACAGCTGGCAAAGAAAATGACTAAGCTATGTCATTTTGTAATAAAAATTGTTATCAAGGGGCTGGGGCTATAGCTCAGTGGCAGAGCACTTGCCTTGCAAGTGTAAGGCACTGGGTTCAATCCTCAGCACCACATAAAGAATAAATAAAAAAAAGATATTGTGTCCATCTACAACTAAAAGAATACTAAGGAAAAAAAGAAAGAAAAGAAAATGGTTATCAGAAGACCAATATGTCCCAGTTTGCCCAGGATTTTCCCAGGTTGGGTTCTGAAATTCCTACATCCCAATTTGATGGTTCTCGCAGACCAAGGTAGCTGGTCACAAAAAGGTCTTGGCCACAAAGAACACAGTCACCCTGGTATTAAGCTCTTTACTCTCTGGGGTTAGATTCACCTCAAGGATGCTGCCTTGTAGCCCTGAGAAATATCCACATAATTGAGACAGGGGTGCGCCATTTCTCAGGATCCACTGCTACCTCAAGGCCTGAAAATATGCCAGAATGCTGAGGGAACTTTGTAGGAGGGGTTTTCCTTACAGGTCTCTGCTCTGGAAGAAATGGTAAACGTTAGCACACATGAAAAAAGTGAGGCTTTCAAGGTCGATTAAATCATGCAAAAGTATTTTGTAGAGTAAACAGATATCATTTAAGATAAAATAACATTGTTGGTCACTTCCACAAAGGGTTGGGTAGAGGTTGAAGCCTCAACCATGACTGTATCACCTACTCAAAGATAAAAAGATAAGTGTGTATCAAAAGGAATAATGTTAATCAATAAAGCTTTGCATTGTTCCTACTCCGTAGTAAACAATGTTTTTAAAGCCTGGATTGGACCAGGAAAATTTTTACACAGTTGTTCAAGTACATAAATGACCTAAATCATATTGATTTTAAAGATGAATCATTATTGAATATCAGTAAATCAAATCCACTTTCTAATACTATGTAACTTACTATGCTTATCTAGGCTCTGATTCTGAACAACAACAAGCTAACAAAGATTCACCCAAAAACCTTTCTAACCACAAAAAAGCTGCGAAGGCTGTATTTATCCCACAATCAACTAAGTGAAATACCACTTAATCTTCCCAAGTCACTAGCAGAGCTCAGAATTCATGATAATAAAGTTAAGAAAATACAAAAGGACACCTTCAAAGGAATGAGCGCTTTACACGTGTTGGGTAAGTTATTCCAATAAATGGGCCATCTTGAAATCATCATTAACATGCAAATACTGAAATTTATTGTCATTATTTTAGGATTTCTAAGATAAACTGTTCATAAACAAATGAGAATATGAAATAAAGCTTAGGGTGGCATCTCAGGCCTTGCAGTCCTAGCAAACTCAAGAGTCTGGGAAAACAGCAAGACTCCAATTCTAAATAAATAAAAAAGAAACAAAGGTTTCTTGGGAGTTGATGCACCACTGGGTTTTCTAACAGTTTCTAATAATTAAAGAAAATATGGCTTTTGTAGTACATAATCTCTTCTCAATAATCTCCTTTGAAATTCCTAGTGTGGGCTCTGTTTTATGAACTGGACCCTAAGTAATAAAATCTACGCTATTCTTATTTAATATAAAGGTAATATTTTTAATTTATCACATAAACTACTAAAATATAATGTACAAAGCTAATTCATATATCATTTGAAATGTAAACCTTTTTGTTATCTGCTTTAGGAGTACTGATCTAAGCAATTGTTGTGTGTTTTAAACTCCAGTATATTTTACTTGTAACACCCATCAAATAACCATGCCATTCGCTCTGCAATATCCATTCAAAATTCTTAACCAAGATTCTCATTCATTTATTCACTAATTTAACCAAGTACCTGGCACTGACCAAACAGCCTCTTATTAGCAATTCCTTGAAGTTATCTTTCTGCTAATCATATAATTTCTAATTAACTTGTGATTAAAAACAGTTTGGAAAACAAAACAGAAAACACAAATGCTTCAAATTATATGAAGAATGATCTTTTTTTTCTGAAGCAATATTATTACAACAAAACTTTTATCATGCTTACTATTGGAGGAGAATGATAATGTAATTTATTAATTTAATGCAAAAAAGTGATCCTATTATATATTCCAGCTTACAAAGTACAAAGGAAACTTTCCTGAAACTAACAGAAATGAGAGTAAATCAACAGGAATGATGAAATCCACACTTCTTAAAATATTCTTGGAATGTGTCTCTCTGCATTATGAATTTCCTTTGCATAACAAGCTATGTGTGCTAAATAATGTCATTTCCCCCACAGAAATGAGTGCAAACCCTCTCGATAATAATGGGATAGAGCCAGGGGCATTTGAAGGGGTGACAGTATTCCATATCAGAATTGCTGAAGCAAAACTAACCTCAATTCCTAAAGGTATGTATTTGCTTTAAGACAATATTTTTAAAATTGTCCTCTTTTAATGACCATTAAATGTAGTATTGTAAACTGAACAGTATACATTGTCAAAACTACACTACAATTAGAAATCCTTGTATCAATGTATCTGGTCAGAGTAGTATGAATTTAACTTTGTTTCACATACACATAGGGAGCCTTATATAGTGATTTTTTTTTGACAATATTAAACTGCAATATTTTTCCCCAGTAAAAATAAATATTAAGAAGCAATGAACTTTTTATTTTCCTTCTCTTTTTTGACATTTACTCACCTATGTCTGACATCAGAGGCAGAAAATTCTGTAGAGAAAAAATACAGATAGTTGGCCAGACCGTACCCCCAGCTGAGCTGCCACACTTGAGGTAAAGCCCTTGAGGCCTTATGGAGGTGCCTGGCTCTGGTGAGAGTGGATGTACACTGGTTCTCCAATAGCTCCCTTCTAGGAGCGCTATGAAGAGGAATGCACTAACAGAGAATGGTTTCAGGAAAGTGTCTGGCCTAGAAGGCGTCCTCTCCTAGCAACAAACTTACCTGAAGGAACCCTGCACTCTTGATGCTAGCTTTAAGAGAATTAGAAGCTGGTATTTCAATGTCTCCTTAACTTTGTTAGATGACCAGTTTTCTACAATGTCATCTCCATGCTCCCTGATGACTAGCTGGACAGAATTACCTTTATGGGAACTCATACTCAAAATTTTGCTTTCCTTGACCCAGAAAAGGGCTCTGTGCTTTGACGATTATCTAGGTCAGAAATAACCCATGTGAGGAGTAATATGTTTTTCACTCTCAAACACATCTTTCAGTATCCACTACTAAAAGCAACAACTTTATCGTAACCCCTCTCTACTACCAACCTGATACAGAGATAAATAAAACAAATATAAACAGAGAACTTGAGATACAGTGAACTTATTATTAATAACTATTAGTAATTATTATAATAACAATAATTAGTAATTGTTATTATCAATCAACTGATCTTTCACCTAGGTTTCACTTAGGTGAAAGACAATTTTTCTATCAGAAAAAAAAAAAACAGTTAAATCCAGACTATACCAATAAAAACCACTTTCATTTAGCCTTAAAGGAGGTGGCTGTTTTTTTTTTTTTAACCAAGAAATCTAAAATGTTAACCTTAAGCTTTTCAGTTTTAAAATACCTATGTAATAGGTAAAATATATAAAAATCCCTTTTTTATGATGGAAGCTGACAGGGAAAAAAGGAAAGTCAGGACAAGGAAGGGAGTGAAGGCAGAGGAAGGAGAGGAGGCAAGACTGAAGGGCAGGAGGAGGGAGCTGCTGCGCCAGGCTGTGGCATTTGGCAAGGTGCCCTGGTTGTCCTTTATGTTCACAGATCTGACACACATAACCAGGCAGGGCCACTTGTACATTCACACTGGTGGGCTTTCTTATACTGCAAAACAGCCCAGTTAAAATTCTCAAATTTCAAACTGCATCTCAGGGTTAACTTCTAGTGAAATTCTCAACATTCTCTGAAAGCTTAAGGAATGTTAGAAAATTAAACTGCAATCTCTCAATTTACATAACTATTCCTTCAAGATCTGACATTCAGAAACCAGTTAAACTATATTCTGCTTTGTAGTTTATTCACTAAAATGTGATGGCTGACTTTCTGTATATCACAATTCCATCCATACTGACAGGATGAAGTGATAGACCTCTCAGGAGTCACTACTAGGAAGAGTTAATAGGAGAGTCTTCCTTCTTATTCACTTGGGAAATTCTGCATAATTGCATTGCTTGCAATGTGTGTAGGCAGTGTGGTGGCAGTGGCTGTAGCACCTGTGTGGGAACAGGGTGGGAACAGACATTCCTGTAGAAGCCTATTCAGGCTTCCCGTGTCCACATTCACTGAGCTTCTGCCAGATTCACACCTGTGCTCTCACCGGTTTTAGAGGCTGTGTTCTACTTTTCTCTGTGGTCACTCACCTTCCTCAAATTCTTCAAACCCTCTTTCAAAGATTTTGCTTTTCTCAGACATCCTACAATCTACTCTAGAACAGTTGGCACATTACACCATCCATTTTTCAGTGAGGACACAAGGTCTTTGAGCACAGAACATTTATCTTACATACTGGAAGGAACATATAGTCATCCCATAAAATATAATTAAACTCAGTTATTTAGAATTCAAGGAATTAGAAACATCTAAGTTTAGAAAAATTATTTTCTTGCTCTCTACTAACTTTGAAAGTTCAAAATAAATCCTGAAATCAAAATTAATTAAGCCACGAAGACTACTGATATATATATATATATATATATATATATATATAATCCCTTTTTTGGTAGTAGAAAGGGGTTATGATAAAGTTGCTGCTTTTACTAATAGATACTGAAAGATAGCTATTTCAGAGTGAAAAACATTATTATGTTTTATATAATGTTATATATATTTTGTTATATATATATGTATTTATAGTCGTGTGTGTGTGTGTGTGTGTGTGTGTATGGACATTTCAATGACTTTCATCAGTCTTCATTGTTAATGTAGGAAGGAAATGTTTCAGCAAAAGTTGAAGGAAAAAAAAAAGCTGTTCCCATCTATCTACCTAGAACCTTTGGTTGACAAATAATTTATTATATAGAAAACAAAACAAGGCCTGACTGAATTTCTGGCCAGTCTCTTTCGTTCAAGCTTCATCCAGCCTTGTCAGGATATACCTGACGTGTTCAGGAGAAAGAATATTCATGGGGTGTCTGCCATGTGGTGTCACAGCAGACACACTTCCTAATTTATAAAGAAAAAGTAATAATGCAATGAATTGTCTCAGAGTAAATATTTGTATAATTATGTTAAAAAAACCTGTGCAAGATGCTTGATTGAATTCTCAGCACCACATGTAAATAAACAAATAAACAAAGGTCCATTGACAACTAAAAAAATATTTAAAAAAACTTAATCAGTCACTTTCTTTGTATTACTTCATTACTTGACAGAATTAATCCTTTCAGCTACTTTTTGTATTAAAACTGTAGGACAAGTAATTTAATAATTGATAAGGGAATTTATTTAGAGAGCAATTCCAACTTACAAATCCATGAAGAATGATAAAATCAAAAAGTCACAGTGGTGTATACCTGAAATCCAGCTACTTAGGAAGCTGAGCTGGGAGGATGCTGGGCTCTGTAGTTTGTGGCCGGCCTGACAGCAAGGAGAAACCCCAACCCAACCCCAAGCAAAGAAAGAAAACAGAAAGTCACCATTTTACAATTCCTCCTATGAATGAATAAAAGCCAAAACCATCCATTGAAAGGTGATCTCCTTGACTCTGCATCTCTGGATCTGAGGGCCAGGTCATAAAAAACAAGGGGTTAGGATTCTGATAAATAACATCTGGAAGCTGTAGACAATTTATAAAAAGAATGTCTCAAGTCAATATTTGAAATCAACAGAATAGGAAGAAAAAGGAAGGAGTATATTATAGGAGATCTTAAAAGACATAAAACAAACCAATTGTAAAATGATATATTTGAGACACCTGGGATGGAGGGTGACCATCAGATGACAGTAAAGAATTGTTAATTTTATTAGATGTGTTATCAAAGAGGTTAAAAGAAAGACAAGCTTTTCAGTTAGACATTAAGTGTTCATAGGTGAAATTACACTGTATGAGAATTGAGTTTAAATACTATAGCAATCAAAGAAGTGACTAAACAAATAAAAAACAAATAGATAAATCAGCAAATAAATGGGGGTAAATATAACAAGATCAGAAAAAATGGAAATAACTGTTGAAGCTGGACAACAGCAGGATAATTAATAATAATAGTTTCCATTTTTGTGTATAGATGAAATTTTACATGATAAAAAAAATTAAAGTAAGTACTTAAACAATTGCCTGAATCCATAATCTGATACTTGACAAGTAAATAGTGGGGGTTGGTCTTACTTAATCTAACAAACATCTTTCTCTTCTTATTAGACCTACCATCTACTTTATTGGAACTCCATTTAGATTATAATAAAATCGCAACTGTGGAACTCGAGGATTTTAAACGATACAAAGAACTGCAAAGGTAAAAGTTTCCAAAATCTTAACTTACAAATGGTAGACCCTACGACTAAGATAGTAATGAAGCTTCTTGGAGAACATGTACAGGGGGGCTAGGGATATAGCTCATTTGGGAAAGTGCTTGCTTTGCATGCACAATGCCCTGGGCTTGATCCCCAGCACACACACACACACACACACACAGACAGACACACACACAAAAAAAGCCAACAGGTATGTTGGAATGTTATAGACATCATTATCTAGTATGAAGACAAAAATTGGTGTCAACATACTTTATATACAACCACAGATAAGAAAATTGTGCTGTATATGTGTATTAAGAATTGTAATGCATTCAGCTATCATTTATTTATTTTAAATAAAAGAGAGAGTGAGAGAATGTGTACAGGGAAACTAGTTGAGATCATTGCTATTGCTACTGAAAAGTGTGAAGGGAATACTAGAAAGAAACATTGTTTTTACTGTCTAAACTAACATCAGAGGCAAACCAGTGGAAAGAAGACAAAGGCACTCTGCGAATTTTCCATTTGCTAGATTTAGCACAGATAATTTTCTAGAAGTGGGAGGAAATAGTTGTTCCATACTGAAATAGGTTAGTAAATAAGGCCATAAAACACTTTTCTGTGATCATATAAAAAATAGGTCAGACTTATATTCTAACTAGTATTGTGGTATTTTCAGCGAACTCTATCAAACCTAGCCATCTGCATGAGTTAATGCATTTCATATCATTTTTAGGCTGGGCCTAGGAAACAACAGAATCACAGAAATTGAAAATGGAAGTTTTGCTAACATACCACGTGTGAGAGAAATACACTTGGAAAACAATAAGCTAAAAAAGATCCCTTCAGGATTACAGGAGTTGAAATACCTCCAGGTAAAACATTCTACTTGTGTTTGGCAGACATAAGCTTTTTATAAAACACTCAAGCAAAAACCAAGCAAGTAGCACAGGTAACACAGACACAAGTACTCTCCAGGTTGCATGAGGTGTTCTACCAGGTAGGACTACAAAGCTGTCACCTGAGAAGTTCAGGTCCCATAACCACCTCCAGTTTCTCCTACCAATACTGCAAAGGTCATTGTTGCAAAGCTGCGGATCCAGCTAACTTCAAGTTTCTGAAGTTTCTGAGGTAGACAGCTTAGGACACCAAGCAGGATACTATATGCTTTTGTTCTTGAAACATTTCACAAGGCAGAGCAAGAGGATTAGGATCCAGGTATTTTCACCATCAATGTGGTGTTAGATTAGAAGCAGATATGCTTTTTTAAATATTCAAACCCAAATATATAATTGACTGAAAGCCACTCTTTGGAGTATCAAGAGTTCACTTTGGGGTGGAGATGAGCTCAGTGGTAGTGTGTTTGCCTAGAATAAAAGGTCCTGATTTGATTTTCAGTGCCACTAAAAAAAATTCACATTTTATCATTTGTTGCTTTTCATTATTAGAAATCATTCCTTTCTCGTTGAGCAGCTCTTAATTTGCTGGCAAGTGTCACAGAAAGTGAAGAAAATATTTTTGCACATAATTCTAGGACTTTCACAATCCCAATGGTTTTTCTCTATGGCCTCAGATTAAGAATCCCTACTTAATATTATTTCACCTTAATCCATTTTTCTCATGTGCAAAGCCTTTCTCTTCTAAGAAGAAAAAGACAACTTGAGAACAACAATGAGAACAAAATGGGGCATTGAGCACTCAACTTCTTCTAGATTTTGTTCTGATCCCTCTTTAAACTAAAGTTTTGCTTCTGTATTCCTTGGAAACACATCCATCTAAGGATGTGCTGTATGCAGGTGTGGATCTTGGGGCAATACCTGCTCTGATGTTTCTGAAAGCTACATCTGTACAACGGCTAGTAGTGACCACAATCTGGCTACCTCAAGCCAGTTCTCCTTGATCTCACATCTGCTATTCTGTGCCACTCAGATCCCAACTTCTTGTCTCTCTCATATCTACCTGCACTCCTACTCGATTTTTTTTTTTTTTTTTTTGTACTGGAGACTGAACCCAGGGGCACTTAACCACTGAACCACATCCTTACTCCTTTTTATATTTTATTTTTGAGACAGGTTCTCACTAAGTTGCTTAGGTCCTTGCTAAATTGATGAGACTGGCTTTGAACTCATATCCTCCTGCTTCAGCCCCCAAGCTACTGGGATCAAAGGCTTGTGCCATCATGCCTGGCTTATTAGCATTTTTTAAATGAACAAAATTGTGGCACAAACAGAGAAGAATACATGTCACATGTATACAATTCAATGAACATCCACAAAGTAAACACATCCCACACACAGCCTGTTGTCACTCACAGTGAGGTCAGAGCTGTGATGAAGGATGTTGACCTCTGACACTGAGCAGCAGGGGACATGCAGAGGGACCACACAAAGCCTCTGTCACAAAATCTTAATATTAATATAGGACAGAGGAGAGTTAAACGCCAAAGAAGTATTTTAACAATGCCTGGAGTTTTCATAATCACAGATCCATCTTAAATAAAACCAAATTTAGAGGTAACAAGAGTCAAAGCCAATAACCCAGCTTTGCCAGCAAGAGGCTCCTACTTTTTAATATGCCAAAACGCTATCAGGCAAGCAGTTTGCTTTTACTTCCCAAATCTAAATAAAAGCCTGAAGAAGAAACAGAAAAGCAGTTAATGGGATGAAAGTTCATCATTCTTTATGAGTAATAATTTAAAAATACACATATGTGGCTTATAAAACTGATTTGTTCACTGCTGTAAAATAAAGATTCAACTACTGATATAGTATTACAAATATGCATTTAAGATGTTGACAGATACATCTTTCTATAAAACAAATTACAGCTTCTTTCCACAATAGAAAATGCCAGCCAGTGTTCCTTCATGTTCATGTTGTGAGTTGAATTCCTAGATCACTGAATTTCATTCCTTTGCTCATTTCTAATACTTTCAAAACAAATTAATGTAAATATGGCATTGAAAAAACTATTTACACACATCAGGGGTGGGAGGAGCTAGGGGACCCAGCTAATCAGGCAGTATGCTCTGAGCCGTGGCACCAATGGCACCAGTTTTATGCCATACAGGCCCTCTCCCAAATATGAACTTGGAGTTGTTAGAACAGTATTTAACATGCATAAATAAGTGTATCTCTTTTAAGTGAAAATACATTCAAGTGAATGAAAAATAAACTGCTGAATAATGTCATAAATGCTGACTATAAACAGAATATCTTCTTTGTACATTTACTGTGTATTTTAATCCATTCTTTTTTCCTACTACAACAGATAATCTTCCTTCATTCTAATTCAATTACAAAAGTGGGAGTGAATGACTTCTGTCCAACAATACCAAAGATGAAGAAATCTTTATACAGTGCAATAAGTTTATTCCACAATCCAGTAAAGTACTGGGAAATACAACCTGCAACATTTCGTTGTGTTTTGAGCAGAATGAGTGTTCAGCTTGGAAACTTCAGAAAGTAATTACTAATGTATGCTGAATATAAAATTCAAAAATTCTTACATTTGGGATACTTGAACTCTATTAATAATGGTGGTATTATACACATACACAAAAATCTATCTCATATGGTAAATGACAAAAAATTTCAACAGAATTTTGCCAAACTATTGATACATAAGGATTAACAGAAATAAGCATGTATTGTAGTTTCATTTTGCATACAAATGATTTTACATACATTTCTTGCTTGAACATTCCTTTCTCAGTAACAAAAAAAAATAGACATTCAATATTTAACCTTCAGTTATCAAGTGCATTTCAAAAACAACCGTACTGTAAATGGAATGCTTGACTTAGCAACATTTGTGCTTTTTCATTTGTTTTCAGAAACACAAAACTGACAGCTATATGAAGAGTACACTATACTATTCTTATTCTTTATTAACTTGGGTAGTACTGTAATATTTCTAGTCATGTTCAAGTATGGTTTGATATAACCACATTGAAATCCTCATGTGTTAGAGCATGTTTTTTATTTTTAAAACTAACTTTTTATAATAAAACTTCAAGTATTCATTACCAATCAACAGATGCTATTCGTAAAAGCTGGGTTTTTCGGCTGTAGCACATTGTTTTCTTTTTTCTTTTTTTAATTATTACCTGACTATAAAATCTCTGTAAAATGCATTGTGAGTGATTATATAAAATCTATAACTCACATTTTTTATTCAGTTATTATAAGCTTTTAATAACATGTCAATTGTTAGGTTACATAACATTGTCACCTCAACTGTAAGGAATATTTTTAGGATGTCCCTTGGAAAGACCTTATTTGGAAGACTCTGAACACTGTCAATTCTACACTAATTTGACTCTTCAAATACATAGTAGACTGGACAACTCTGAGAAGCACATGTGGTCTAATGGAATAGGCAAAGAATCAAAAAAACTGAAGACTCTGTACAAAAGTTAAGAATACTTTGATTTTTTTTTAAATTGGCATTCAGCATAAGTGAAATTAGAAAGTAAGAAAAACATCATTAAAAATATTGGTTCGAAATAAAATATTTGTGCTCTGGTCTAATTCCTTTTCCACCTGGGAACACAGTTCTTTTCAGAAAAATCTAATTTATGGATAACATTTTTAGAGCAGCATTAATTTTCCCTCCTTCGTTCCCTCCCTCTCTCCCTCTCTGTGGAACTGAGCAACATCTCTAGTTCCTTTTATTTTTTATTTTGAGAGAGATTCTCATTAAATTGAAGGCTGGCCTTGAATTTATAATCCTCTTGCCTCAGCTTCCTGAGTCCCTGGGATTATAAGTGTGTGCCACCATGCCCAGCTAATGTTTACTCTCAGTAACAGTACTAAAAAAAATCATATAAGTCTTGCACTATTAAAGATAATCGCACCTTTATGTTAAACTATCTCAAAACTAGATTTAATTTATTATTTTTTGTAGGGGAGAAAATAATATAAAAATGGGGTAGAGGGCCGAAATCAAGGTTAAGAATGGGTATATAAAATCTCCTATCTTTTGTGGTGCTAGGGTTGGAACCCAGGGTTTAGTGCATGTTAGGCAAGCACTCTAGCTCTGAGCTACACATTAAGGTCTCATTCTTGACAGCAGTTCGTCAATTTTGGCACTATTGAGATTTTGGGCCAGATGGCTCTACACTGTAGAATGTTTCAGCAGTTCCCTGGTCTCTACCACCAGATGCTAGCAACACCTGCATCTTCTGCCCATCTCTGTTGTGATAATCAACAATTTCTCCAGATTTTGCCAAACGTTCCTGAGGAGGACAGGAGATGAAACAAAATCTCAATTGATTGAGAACAGTTACTTTAACAGGAAATTTACTTAATTTTTTTTTCAGGTTGTTCCAATGATCAATCTTGCCCCCTCCCTTTCCCTCCCACCCCTCTGCCCTATCTAGAGTTTGTCTATTCCTCCCGCTCCCTACTCCACTATGAATCAGCCTCCTTAGATCAGAGAAAACATTAGGCATTTGGCTTTTGGGGGTTGGCTAACTTCACTTAGCATTATCTTCTCTAACTCCATCCATTTACCTGCAAATGCCATGATTTTATTCTCTTTTATTGCTGAGTAATATTCCATTGTGTATATATGCCATATTTTTTTATCCATTAATCTACTGAAGGGTATCTAGATTTTAAGACATAAATTTGCAAATCTGTAATAAAAGTGCTACTTTGGTGAAAACTGTAGAGGGAAGAACACAGTGTGATTAAAAATAATAAAGATTGGGCTGGAGATGTAGCTTAGTAGGCGAGTGCTTGCCCAGCGTGTGTGAGGCCCTGGGTTCAATCACCAGCACTCCAACAAATAAATACATACATAAAGTAAAGTGAAATAATAAGAGTCAATTACCAGTACACAGAGAGGAACGCAGGGCTCTGAGCTGGAAATCCAGTTCCATTTCCAGTCCAGGGCAAGTCATCACCTTTTGGATCCCTTGGATCCTGCTTTCTTATCTTCAGAGGATAGAGGTGACAACATGGATCTATGAAGTTGTTATGAGGCTTGAGTGATAAAAATGAATGTGAAATGCTTTGCAAACCAAAAGTTCATAAAACATGAGCAACTATTATACCAGACAACTATGGACAGACAAAAAAAATTAAAGATCATTAAGTCCTTAAAAATAAAACACTATAAGGATAATTATTCTAAAATTAAAATACAGTATAAAGTTTGAGTTGTTTTAATATTTTTCTACACCATAACAAAAATAAAATAAATCATGATGTCAGGGCCATGATAAGAACACATATAAAAATAAAATGTTCAATGAGATTGGAAAAATCCATTTCTTGAAATTATTAAAATACTAAGATTAATGCTGAAGCTAAAATAATCAAAACAAACAGCTTAGAGCAGTTAATATTTTTTTCTAAAAAGAAAAGACAGAACAAAAATGTTTAAATAATGGAAATGACTCCAGAAATCCCTGCAATTAACATCCCACAGTTAATGTTTGTGTTTTCCATCCACAGCTGTTATCCACTTTTTATTTTAAGTTTGCAAAAAACAAATCATTAATAAAAATCATAAACAACCAAAACTTCATTAAAAATTTCTGCTATAAACACATTTTATGGTAAATACAAAATATTATCCAGTTGAAATCCATTCAAGATTGAAAACAAATGAGTTATCCAACTTACTGAGTTTATTAAAGCCTTCAAGGCAACAAAGAATCTCAATGACCACAAATCTATATTTCCTCCCAACTATTGGTCATCATCTATTAGTCATCAACATTCATGAAACAAACATAATACCTTAAGAAAACCACTTACCAACAAAAGCTTAAAAAAAGAACAAACCCTTAATATTTGTTCCCCTTGAAGCTACTACACTATTTCTCTTTCATTCACAATACCCTTTTGCTTATTAAAGAAGAAAGAAAGAAAGAAAAGACAGAGTCTTGCTATGCTGCCCAGACTGGACTTAAACTGTTGGGCTCAAGTGATCCTTTTACCTTGGATTCCCGAGTAGATGGGACTACAAGTACATGGCACTCTGCCTAGTTTCCCATCACTTTTTCAAATCATATCTTCATTACCTTTCTATTCTCATGGACCTTAACCTATTGCAGCTGACCTAATTCTTCTAAATTTATTTTCCTCAAATTGTGTCATATAAATAATATTATTCCAGGATAGCTGATGTTTAAAGAATACTTTGACATATCCTACTAAATGCTTTACTTATATTTATTAATTTAATCTTCACAATAACCCTATGAAGCAGGTACCTTTAGTTATATCTGTTTTTTTAGGTGTGGGAACTGAGGAACAAAGATTTAAATAATTTGGGCAGATATGGGATTGATACCCAGCAGCCTTGATTCATATAATACACACACACACACACACACACACACACACACACACACACTTTTTTCTCTCTGTCCTCTAACAATTTCATTTGCTTTTGTGTTTAGCCACTACCAAAATTCAAAATTCACATCTCACATGCTGACCTCTTTCATGAGGAACAAACCTTGAAAAGCAAACCCAAATATTCAGTGCCATAAAAATCAACCTCTTAAACAATTTCCTTTAAACTCTCATGATCCCTTTCGATTTTGTCTTTCCTCCCAGTTATTCAGGTTCTAAACTTCTAAGGAGTCACTTATTCCTAACACTCTTGCAACAGCCAAGTAGGCACCAAATCCTTCCCTGCCTTCCGATAAACATAGACTCCTTTTATCCTCAGTCACTATATCACAATCTCAATTCCAGCTGGAATATCAAAATAGTTCCCTGGCCTCATCTTGCTTATCCAATTCTAACAAACTGCCATCTGGATTAATTATGTCATTCCCTTCATCAAAATCTTACAATAGTTTTTTATTGGTGACTGAATTAAGAACACATCATAACTTTAAGACTATCTTTTAAGACTATCATCTACATTCAAATAATGACATTTGAGGTTTTTATTTCACAGTTCGGCTCCAGATTACTTCCTATTTCTCAAATACACTCTACATTTTCTGGCTCCTATGTCTTTGTTCATACCATCCTCTGCATCTGTCAACATTTTAACTTCAAATGTCTGTGTCAAAACTATTCATCTCAGCTCATCTTGTTGATTCTCACATAAACTGATGTAGACTGTTGCCTCCATCTCCCAGGTCTTCCCAGTATTTTGACTGTGCTTCTCCTTTGTTGTCATGATATAACTTATTATAGCCATTTGTATGCTGGTTCTCTCTTTCATATTTTCCCAAGGACATGCTGGTTGCAAGGATTGTCTTGGTCATCTGTCTCCCTTTCCCTAATACTTGTACATTGCCATGGCTCCACATTTCTGAATGAAATCATTGAAATGAAATGTGTTCTCATCCTAAAATCGAAGCGTGTTTTTATCCTTCCCATCTTTTCCCACTCTAGCAGCTCCCATCCCCCCACCCCCGCAGGCCTGTCACAGTCCACACTTCCTATTTGAAGATGTGCTGCTTTTACTCCACATGATGTGGATGTAGGGCAGCCAGCCTTTTTTTCCCCCAATGCACTTTTACACGATCACTGAAGGCATCTTTTACATTCTCCATCACAGACTCTGGGGAGCTCTGGAACACATTCTCCCATCCAATTACCTCTGAACAGAGTTAACCAGGAAAAATTTCCAGCAATAATAGCTCTGTCAGTAAAATTTAAAAATTGCTTGGAAATGAACCCATACACAGAAGAGGCTGCAAAGAGTCTGATGGAGAAACACAGGGACAATTCAGGCTAAGGAGTAAAAACACACACCACTTTTGCTGCTGCAGTAGCCAAAAGATGTGACATGAAGACTTGTAGTGTGACGGAGATTTTCTTTTCCCTGTTTACTGAGAAATATAACAGAAGCAAAAGCAAAAGCAGGTAAAACAATATGATAATTAGCAATGATAATTATTTTATATTCCCATTCCTATTATTTTAAGTAAGTTTTATTGAGTAGAAATTCAGTACTGTATAATTTATTAAAGTGTACAAAATTTCTTTAGTACAGGTATGCAACCATCACTATAATCTATTTTACGTTTTCATCACAAAAATAATCCACATATCCAAGTTCCTACCACTTACTCCTTGGCAAGCCTACTTTTTCTATGGATTTCCCTACTCATATATTTCATATAAATGGAAACATAGCAGGGGGTCTTTTGTGAGTGGCTTTTTCTGCTTAGCCTAATATTTTCCAAGTTTATCCATAAGGTAGCAAGTCAGTACTTCATTGCTTTTTATTACCAAGGACATACTACATTTATTTATTAATTCATTCACTTGTGGAGGGTTGGGTTATCTCTAGTTTTGGGCGATTACAAATAAAGTTACTATAAACACAACAAATTTCTGAGTGGACATATGTTTTCATTTCTCTTGAGTATAAACCTAGGGATGGAACTCTGGGGCCAAATGGTAACTATGCTCTTTTTGAAGCTGTGCCATTTTACATTCCCATCAGAATTTATATGGATTCTAATTTCTCCACATTCTCGCCAGTATAATTATACATTGCTTCATGGGTTCAAGTTCTGTATGTTAAGCCAAATAATGAATATTTTTTTCCATATAGAAACTATACAATATAATAAATGTCAAAGAAAGCACTTTTTCTTTACTTTCAGGATCTAAACATTCTGAATGTTCAGAGGTCTTTTGCTATATTATTTTATATTCAAATATCTATCTATAGAGTCAAGTTACATGACCAAAACAATTTAGAAAAGTAATTAATTGTGTTGTACAAGATTTTCCACCTACCACTATCATGTTCAAAGGAATTCATGTTGCAATGCTGACAAAATCTGGAGCTACTCTGGAAAAACGTGCAGTTTACTCATTACCTTAACCCTGAGGCAAGTTCATCCAGGATAGTGCTGGCTTCCCAGCTAAAAGTAACCAATGAAATACAACACATCAACTGCAGTTGATGTGCTTTCAGGAAAACCACACTTGAGAATTATAATACTTTATCTTCCTTATCTCACCCTCAGTCATTGAGTTTGTAGTCCACCATGCCGTTTACTTTGTGGATTGTGGTAGTAAATGAGTCAAGATGGACTTCCTCAGAAATGATAATGAACTGTGGTCCCAGTTCTTCCCATTTTTCAGGTACAACCTGCCATGACCAGAGCGGCCAAACTAGCAGGCTCTGGTGAGGGGTGATGAGAGATTGGAAGAAATAAAACTCATGTACTCAGATTGTGAAATTAACAGCTGGGATTTTTGGAGTGCTGCTCTCTGAGAAGCAGGTCTAAAGAATTAAGCCAGCAATGTTTATTATATATGTCTCATTAATCAGATTAAAGACTAGACAAGCATTATTCTTTGTATTCATGAAAGTTACAGAGTGAGCAACATTATGCAGCTTAGTCCTCAGTTACATTCTACAGTTGCAATATGCAATGGTAGGAGCATTGTGCAGCTCTCAAGAAAGTCCATTATTTAAAGCTACCTTTATGTGAGCAGGTTCAGGAGGTGCAGAGCTGGTGAAACACTGTAGTTGTCTTAATAAGAGAATTCCTTCATTCCCAGGAGGTGTGTGCCTGAGAGCAAGATTGAGGCTCTAGCATAGAGCCTCCCCATGGAGGGCATTACCACAGCAACCAGGCATCCTGCACCTTTGCACAGAAACTTCCCAAGGCACCAAGCATGCCACAGCCATGCAGTCATCAGGGATCCCAATTTCAGACAATGCTTTCCCATTCACTGTCATGGCTCTCTACAACAACCAAATCTTTGTCTTTATAAATCAATAGATCAAATGAACCTGTCATCTTTTGCAGTCTTGTTGCCCTCAATATCAAATTGCCACCCTTTATGACTGAACTGAGTACTTGTAGAGCTGTTCACCACACTGCTACACTTTATGAGCTCGGGGTTGGTAGTTATCAGCAAGGTGAGTTCATACTTCTGCAGTCAAGTAAAGATTTCAGAGGGATATATGCCATGCTGGCACAGAATAAGAACTCGGCCATGATCTCTGCACTGCTCTTGGCCCATCATGATGCCCTGCTCCCAGGACAGCTGCTGGGCCATGGTGAGGCTGCAACCAAGGGGAGATTCCAGTAACCTGTGACAACCACCACCTGGTTTCAAAAGTCCTATTTTTTTTTGTTTGTTTTTAGCTGTATTTGGATACAATATCTTTATTTTATTTATTTTTATGTGGTGCAGAGGATTGAACCCAGGGCCTTGCACATGCTAGGCAAGTGCTCTACTACTGAGCCACAACCCCAACCCCTCACTGTTTTTTTTTTTTTTTTTTTTTGAGGTGCTGGGCAAGCACTCCATCAACTATATTCCCAGCCCCTCACTGTGGTTTTGATTTGTATTTTTCTGATGCTTTCCTTCAAGTGTTTGGCCATTTCTTTGTGGAGATGTCAATTTAGAGTCTACCTCCATCTTTAAATTAGTTTTATTTTTTAAATTATTGAGTTGCAGAAATTCTAGACACAATTCCCTTAGAAGATAAATGATTTGCAAAATTCTTCTCCCATTTGGTGACTTGTTTTTTCACTTTCTTGACAGTGTCCTTTGACATGCAAAAGCTTTCAATATTGGTGATGTCCAATTTATCTACTTTTTTCTTTTGTGGCTTTTATTCTTTGTGTCACATCTAAGAAACAGTCACCTAATCAAAGTTCATGTATAATTATATCTAGGATTTCTTTTAAACATTCAATAGTTTCAGTTCTTTTGGTTAGGTCTTTGTTTCATTTGTAGGTAAATTTTGTATATGGTGTTACAAGGATATCCAGTTGTCCCAGTACCATTATTCAAAGCAGATCAAGATCAAGATACCAAACACATCTATCACCTACAAGGTTCTTCCACACTCCTTCTCAGTCCATACCTAGCCCTAAGGGCACTAATTTCATAGTGTACACTGCCATCTATTAATTTTTACCTGTTCTTGAACTTGAATTAAACAGACTCACACACGTAAATATTCAGTTACTAATTTCTTTTGATTGTTAAAAGAGAAAATTACAGCTGGGCCTGGAGGCCCATGCCTGTAATCTCAGTAACTTGGAAGGCTAAGGCAGGAGGATTGCAAGTTCAAGGCCAGCCTGGGCTTACTGACACTCTGTCTCAAAATTTAATAATAATTTGTAAATGAGTCTATGGATGTAGTTCAGTGGTAGAACATCCCTGGGTTTAATCCCCAGTACTGTAAAAAAGAAAAAAGAAGAGATGCAAGGTGCAGTGGCCCTAAGCAACTTAGCAAAACCCTGATTTTAAATTAGGAAGAAAGAAAGAAAGAAAAAGTGCTAGGAATATGGCTCAGTGGTAAAGCTTCTCTGTGTTTAATCCTTGGTACCAAAAAGGGAGAAAATTACAAACAAATCTAGTTTTGCAGATCTTAACTGGCTTTATCTGATTCTAAAGTAAGGTAGCAGTCTAGACACAAACCGGTTTAGAAGAGAATGGCTTAGAAGAGTCTACCAACCAAAAGGCAGATCATATGCAGAGCCAGAAAAAACTTAAGCACAGAAAAGTACAAAAAATGGAAGTGAGATAGAATAGCCAGTTTAGTTATAGCTTGCATCTGTCTTATCTTAACATGATTTGAGCAGTTGGTTGCTTATGATTGACTGAAACTCAGCTACTAGTTAGGAGAGTAGGTCACGGTCTGCTTACCTAAAGTATTAGGTTACAGTTCACTAGGTGTAGATAAGCATTTATTAAACCAAACTAGAAAATTTATGGAAGCAGCTTGAGGCCAAACTTGTTAACACCCTCAACATAATAGCTATGCATCTATGTTATCACATATATATGTTATCACATATATCAGCAAATTCCTTTTTATTACTAAAGAACATTTCACAGTAGGGTGCAGTGGTGCATGCTTGTAATCCCAGCAACTTTAGAGGTTGAGATGGGAGGATTGTAGGTTTGAGGCCAGCCTCAGTAATTTAATAAGGCCCTAAGCAAGTTAGTGAGACCCTGTCTCAAAATGAAAAATAAAAAAAGGTTGAGGATGTGGCTTATTGATAAAGCTCCCCTAGGTTAAATACCCAGTATCAAAACAAAACAAACAAAAATTATTCAACTGCATATAACCCAGTGTATTTTTTTTCATTCTAATGTTGAAAGTCTCTTGAGCTGTTTTTAGTTTGGAGCTATTATATATAAATAAGTTGCTACAAGCATGTTTATGCACAACTTTTTAAGGGCATATGCATTCATTTCCATGGGATACATACCTGAGAGTAGAACAGTTGAATCATAGGATAGGACTATTTACAGATGTGGTGGACACTATCAATAGTTTTCCACAATTGTACCAACTGATATTCTCACTGACAATGTTTAAGAGCTTCTTTTGTTCCACAACCTGATCCACAATTGATGCTGTTAGTCCTTTTTTATTTTATTTTATTTTGTACCAGGAATTAAATCTAGGGGTGCTTAACCATTGAGCCACATTCCCAGCCCTTTTTATATTTTGAGATAGGATATTGCTAAGTTGCTTAGGGCCTTGCTAAGTTGCTGAGGCTGGCTTTGAACTCATGATCCTCCTGTCTCGGCCTCCTGAGTCACTGGGTTTACAGGAGTGTCCCACCATGACCAGCTGTTAGTCTTTTAAGCACAGCCTTTTTGGTGGGAAAGCAACACAATCACCTTGTGGTTTTAATTTGCATGTTTCTAATAACTAAGGACATTAAGCATCATTTCACATGCATACTGGCCAAGTGGGTGGCTGCTTTTATAAAATTCCAAGTCTTTTACCCATTTTAGTGTTGTTGTTTTTTTTTTTAACTGATTTAAAGTGTTAGTTATACATTCCTAATATGAGTCTTTGATTACTATACACACTGTATCTCTCCTCAGGCTGTGACTTTTTTTTAAATATTTATTTTTTAGTTTTTAGGTGGAAACAATTTCTTTATTTTATTTTTATGTGGTGTTGTGGATCGAACCCAGCGCCCCACACATGCCAGACGAGTGCGCCACTGCTTGAGCCATATCCCCAGCCCAGGCTGTGACTTTTTTTTTAACTCTGAAAAATTGGTGTGTGTTTTTTTTTTGATTAACAAAAGTTCTTATTTTAAATGATGTCCAATTTATCAAGTTTTGACTTCATGATTGGTGTTTTTAACTTCTTCCTTAAGAAATCTTTGTTTACCCCAAGTATATGAAGTTACTTGCCCCTATTTTCTCCTGGAAGCATGTTTTATTATCTTTCATATTGAAGGTTTATGACCCATCTTGAATTGATTTTTGTGTTTGGTATAAGATATGCATAAAAATTCACTTTTCTCCCTTTGAAAAATCCATTTGTTCCATATCATTTATTGGAAAGATATCTTTAACTCACTGAACTTCAGTGGTGTCTTTATCATAAGTGATTTCATATATCTAATTTATTTCTGGGCTCTATGTCTATTTCTAAAGTCTGAATTTTTATTCCATGTGCTTGAAATTCAGTAATATAAGTCCTCCAATTTTGTTGGTCTTTCTCAGAATTGTCTTAATTATTCTAGATCCTTGGCATTTCCACATTAATTTTAGAATTAGCTTGTAAATTATACAAAAACCCTGTTGAAATTTTTACTGGAACTACTATAAACCTGTAGATCATTTTGGAGAGGACTGGCATCTTAGTAATATTGAATCTTTCAAACAATAAGTGTTCTTTAATTGCCTTCCTCACATTTTTTTTAGTATCCACATAAAAGTTTTATACATTTTTGAAAGTTGTTCCTTGGTTATGGATAGATCAGATATTATCACACATGACAGTTTTTTATGCTGATTATGTGTTGCTAATATATAGTCTAAATTGATTGTTTCATACTGACATAACCAGCAATCTTGAACAATTTGCTTATTAATTCTAATAGTGTACCTATAGATTCCTTGGATTTTTAAAAATACAATCATGTCAAGTGCAATTAAAAATAATTTTTATTCCTTTTTTATTTTTATTTCTTTTCTTGTATCCCACTATTAGGACATCCAGTACAAATTTGAGTATGAGTGGTTAAAGTGGACACCCTTGCCGGTACTGAACATCAGGGGTGGACAAATTTTGCTATTTCTTCACTGACATCACATTTAGCCTGCCTGGCTCCTCATGTTACGTTGCCTGTATTTTTTTTTGCCAACAGATACCCTTTATCAATTTAAAATCTCTTCCAATTCCACTTTGCTGAAAGTTTTCATCCTCACAATGGTAAACTGGATTTTATATAAAATGGTTTTCTTTAATTACTGAGATGATCTTATACTTCTTTATTTTGTTAATATTGTGAATCATGGGCTGGCAATGTGGCTCAAGCGGTAGCGCGCTCGCCTGGCATGCGCGGGGCGCTGGGTTCAATCCTCAGCACCACATAAAAATAAAACAAAGACTTGTGTCCACCGAAAACTAAAAAATAAATATTAAAAAATCTCTCTCTAAAAAAAAATATTGGGAATCATAACGGTCATTTTCCAAACCAACTAGAATTCTTGGAAAAATTCTTGATCATAATGTATCCATTTTATGTATACTAGATTTTAATATATAATGTTTTATTTACTATTCATATATTTATTGGCCTATAAATTTTGTGATGTCATCATCAGATTATGGCATAGAGGCTATTTGGCCTAATAAAAAGAATATCTTCCTCCACTTTTTAAACATAATAAATTATCACACAAACATATTGACTATAATTACTTAATACCATCAAACCCAGTAATTGTTCAACTTTCCAACTTTTCCACAATTTTTTAAACAGGTTTGTTTGAGGCAATATCCACAAAAGGCCTACACAGATGCCCTGAATTGATAAGAAGTCTTTTAAACTATAAATTTCCCCTTCGTCTCTTTCTTACAATTTATTTGATCGAGAAACTACGCAGTTATCCAACGGTATCTTCCTTAGTTTAGATTTTGCTGATTGTATAGTGGTAGTATCCTTTAACATAATGATGTCTTCTACATTCCCAATAAGTCAGTAGTTGAATCAATATTGACATTTAAAAATTTTTTTATTTGTTCTCTTTACATATACATGACAGTAGAGTATATTTTGACACATTTATATAAACATGAAATATATCTTATTCTATTTAGGATCCCAATCTTGTGGTTGAACATGATGTGGAGATTCATTGTGGTTTATTCATATGTGTACATAGAAAACTTATGTTAGGTTCATACCACTGTCTTTCCTATGATCTCAATTCCCTTCCTTTTATTCCCCTTTGTCTAATCCAAAGTACTGCTATTCTTCTGCCTTCCCTCCTTGTGCGAGAGCATTTGCATATCAGAGAGAACATTCAACCTTTGGTTTTCTAGGATTAGCACTAGGCTGCTATAAATATTGATGTGGCTGTGTCACTGAAATATGCTGATTTTAAGTCCTTTGGATATATACTGAGGAATGGTATAACTGAGTCAAATGGTGCTTCCATTCCTAGATTTTTGAGGAATCTCCATACTGCTTTCCAGAGTAGTTGCACCAATTTGCAGTCCTACCAGCAATGTATGAGTGTGTCCTTTCCCCACCTCCTCACCAACATTTATTGTTACTTGTATTATTGATAATTGCCATTCTCACTGGAATGAGATAAAATAGAGTGAGATTAATGGTCTATCAGAGGTACAGGTGGCAAAGACTTTCTCCTATTCTGTAGATTCTCTTCATGCTCTGATTTCCTTTGCTATGAAGAAGCTTTTTAGTTTGATACAATGCCATTTATTGATTCTTAATTTTAGTTCTTGCCAATCATTTTCCCCCTCCGTCACCTGCAGACCCTGCCTTTTGTGGACTCTGGATTTCAGCATCAAACTCAGTCACTCTAACTCCGGCCCTTTTGACTTCCTGGCAGGGCATGACCCTCCCAGTTGGTACTGGGAGCCACTAAACTCAAAGGGAAAAGGGGATCTATGTGGATTTCCACCACTCGTATTCCCTGGTGTAAAATGCTCTCTGCCTCTGAGTTTCCCCTGGCTTCTTGGGCATGCTCTATGACATGCTGTGTGGATTTGTCAGACCTGATTTTCAGACTGGCTTGGGCTTGCCTGGACCCCCCGCAGCCACAACCACAGGCCCCAGCGGGGGTGGGCTTCAAGATGGCTCTTTCCTTAGCTCTCCTAGGGCAGCTGGAAAAGACAGGACATCTCTATCACATGAGAGTACTATGCAGAACATCTCTGAATCCGTCTGGCAGTGTCCTTAATCAGAGATGATTTTGGGAGGCCACAGGCCTCCCAAAAATGCGGGTTTGCTTTATGCCGGTTTGCTTTATATGGCTTTGATTGCAAAGGGACTGCTGTGAAGGCAGGCAGGGGTGTAATTTTTACCTCATTCTATTATATCCAACCTCCTGAGTCCCCTATCTGTTTTGACTGTCCAATATTAATTCCCAGTAAAGCTCCCCCCACGGCACTCCCCCCCCCCCCAACCACTTTACTGAGAAGCTGTCTACCCTCTTTCTTGGTTTCACACCATGAAGCAGCCTGAAAAGCAACCTTCTCTACTCTACCATCTTCCAGATCTAATACTGACATTTTAAATTATTATTATTTTTGGTACTGGTAACTGAACCCAGGGGCATTTTACTGATAAGCTACATCCCCAGCCAGTTTTATTTTTTAGACAAGGTCTCACTAAGTTGCTGAGGGCCTCACTAAATTGCTAAGGCTGGCTTCAAACTTGTGGTCCTCCTGCTTTGGCCTCCATAGTCACTGGGATTACAAGTGGGCAACACGGGGCCTGGCTCAATTTTGACTTAAAAAGAATTTAAAAAAAAATTTTTTTTTTTAGTTGTCAATGGACCTTTATTTAATTTATTTACTTATATGTTGTGCTGAGGATTGAACCCAGGGCCTCACACAAGCCAGGCCCTACCACTGAGCCACAACCCCAGCCCCCTTAAAAAGAAATTTTAATAAAGTTGTAAAAGTTTTATAAGCATACAGCTTGATAATTGTTTACAACTAAGCAAAGCATGTAACTAGTATCCAGGTTAAGATAAGAACACTCCTAGCACGTAAGACTTCTGTCTGGTCACTAGCACAAAGGGCCACCACTGTTTTGACTACTAGCATGAGTTACTTTTCTTGATGTACTTGTATATCGATGTGATCACACTTACGCTGTAAATATTTGTTCCAATCACTGACACGAGCAAAGCAAGAACATTGCTGTCCAGACACTGAGCTCTACTATCCTCATCTGGGATTCTGACTTACAACCAACCAAGGCAAGAGGACAAGGAATTTCTTACACAGGAAATGTAACTCAAAAAGTTCTTCATCATCAATAGTGCTTGATGGGCTGTGCCTGTGGAGACTGCTGCATCTACCAGTGGGGGTGCTTTCAAGCTCAGGAAGCTTCTGCGTGCAGGTCTAATGAGAGTAGGCTCTCCACTAACCCTCCCAGAGGACACTTCAAGCAGTTGCTACAAGTTCTGCGAGTCATTTGAGATGCTGATGAACCAGAGCAAAATGTTGTAACTCTTAATTTGTTTGTACTAGGAAAGAAGATGATATTCTCACTTTCTATAGGAGTCAGAGGCAATGACATAAAGTTATCAGTCCTCAAACTGCACTTAGTGAATTACACAACTATAAAAGTTCTCCAAAAGCCACTAAAACATTTCTTAATGTAGTAGGAGCTGAGTTAGCTTATTCAACCTGGTTTTAAAACTAAATTTAACATTATTAAAAAATGAACATATTAACTTCTCTTCCATATAATCTAAAAGGATTAGTGACGCATAACTTAAGCTCTGAGAAATGGTAATATCTGAAAACCCATCTTCCCACTTCATAGCATCAAAAGCCCCTTCTTTTCCCCTTCCATTTTCCCTTGCCCAAGGCCCACCATAGCTGTTCACTTGCTCCAGACATACTGCAAAAAACTGCCAACAATATAAAAATTTCTCTCATCTGACAAATTTCTCCTTAATCAATTTATTTAACAACTATTAGCTTGAATAAATATAAGTAATAGAAATTCTATTTCCTAGATCTATATATATATCCTCTGCTCCCACCCATATTTCCCATCAATTTACTACTATGAATAAGTCAAAGAGTTCCTTTCATCTAAAGGGTACTTGTAGCAATATTATATAATTCCACAGAAAATATGGAGACTAATCCATTGAGACTGAGTCTAATAATATTAAACTCAATCTCTACGTCTTCATATGGAGATTAATCCATTAATACTGAAACTAATAAATCTCAAGGGTGACTCCAAGTACTTTAACATGGAATTGAAGAAGAGGATTAGACATGAAAAGGCATCCCCTAAAATGACAGGAAGCCAAAGAAAAGGTGGGACAAAAAGCCAAAGGTGCGATACAATTTTAGATATGGAGTAGCCACATTTACATCTATCTCGTAAGATGAAAAACAACTCCACAGATAGAAAGGTGACCTCAGGGGGCTGGGGTTGTGCCTCAGTGGTAGCACACTTGCCTGACACTGGGTTTGATTCTCAGCACCACACATAAATAAGTGAATAAAATAAAGGTCCATCAATAACTAGAAAATACATATTTCCAACATATTTGTTAAAAGATACATTTCAAAGTGCCCTCCTCCCTGGCTCCCCCACTAAAAAAATTAGCCCATTAAATTTACAGGGCGAATTACCTAATTTTTACCATGGGAGGGCAGTCTTATTCTAATATGCTTTAGAAGTCTGAAATAAAAACAACAAAGTCAGATATATTTTAAAATAATCTTAAAACACTAATCATATTTTAAAAATTCGAACAATGACAAATAACTACAAGCAAAAACTCTAACATATGGCTGGACTGCTAAAAAATACTTGGGAAAATGAAGGGATGAAATATTTGAAAACTGAGACAAAAAATTATGCTTCGTATATTTATAAAGTATCTAAGTCACTTCACAATAGTAGGAAATCTTAATAATAATGATGATGATAAGAAGAAGAGGAGCACCCAGTATTTACTAAGTCCATACTATGTGCCAATAACAAAATAAGCACTGCTGAAATACCCGCACTTGATCAGTAGAAATGGACACACCAACCCTCCAGATTAAATGGACATGCAAAGGACTCACAATAGGGACAGGGTATAGCTCAGTGTATATGTATACTTTGTACATATTTGTTAAATTATCCACGCTGACCTCTCCAGGTGTAAAGATGCTGGAACCTAAAATTTTAAAAAGAATCCCTGGTAATTCTGATCCTGATGGCTCTCTTACTACACTTTAGGAAGCACTGATTGAGAGGACTCCTAAACTTCTGACTTACCTAAAAAAGGTGGGGCTGGGATGGGGAGGTACCATTTATAGAAAAAGTGAATAATGAAGGAAAGAAAACTTGTGAGGTGTGTCAGTTTTACTTTTGTCCTCTTGGCTTGCTCCCTTACAATATGCAGACCTAAATATTTAAACTTTCTAAAATAGTGTCTGCCTCCTACTTTTTAAATTTATAAATAATATTTTAGAGTAGTTTAGGTTCACAGCAAAACTGAGCAACAGATATAGAGACTTTCCAGACCCCTTTCTTTATTGAATTCTTCCTGCTAGTGCTATCCAAAGCTCCAGGCCCATCTTGTTCTTTCCCTCAGTCCTCCTGGAATCAGCCATTTTCCAAAGGAGTAGCCCTGGTTCCTTTTATTGGAGAATGGTATTAGAAAGCAAGATCTGGGGCTTGGGATGTGGCTTAGTGGTAGACTGCTTGCCCAACATACTGACAAAGAAAAAAGCCAAGATCTAGTTACTAGGTGTGCTCATTGCTCTTGGGCTATGTTTTATTCTAGACCCTTTCAGTTTCAGCAAGGAGATACACATGTGTCTACTAACTCATGTAACTACATGTATCTATAAATATCTCAATACTAACCATCTGTGTGTATATTTAGCTAAATATGAGTTATATTACTGCATCCAACTCTAATCCACCATGATGTGGATCATTCTTACCTCCTGCCCTTGCTTATCTGTTACCTCCCACTTCAACAGTGAGAAGCCTGGCTCCTACCATCTTCCTTATAATAAATAACTTAAACACTCCATTCCAGTTCACAAGTGCCCAGTATATGGGTATACCCACATACTCCTCCGTCTCATCTGTTTTTATCCCTCTCCTTGTTTTATTCTCCTTGATTGCACTCTATACCACTTGATAAAAGCTTATTTTCTGATTTCCTCCTTTATGATATCACTGCTAAGTCCCCAGCATCTAAAACTGCCTTATACACAGTAGGGGTTCAATTAAAAAAAAAGAGCTGAATAAATGAACAAATGAATAAAAACATGTTTGCCTATTATATTAATTAATTAATTAAGCAGGTCTCACTTTCTTAGCTGAATATGTTATTCACTTTGAGATACTATATGCACTTCAATCAAATTACAATTATAACATATAATTTAGACTATTCACCAATTCAGCTGACTTCCCAATTATCACAATTAAAACCAATGAACTAAATCACTGGTCACCAAGTATCATTCACAGCTCCTACTTTCCTGGAAGGTCTGACTCTAACCATCATCTCCCTCTATTTCCAACCACTGCCAATTTAGATCTCCTAAACACTGCCAACCTAGTTTAAAATTTTAGACAGTTTTGATTCTATGTACTCTAGCTATGTATTCATTAAATATTTTTCCACATTTGTTGGGAACATGAACAACATAATCACTACTATAAGTTCAAATCATCTAGTTAATGAAGAATTATATAAAAACAAAGTGGTTAATTTTAAGTTAATCTTCCAAAGAACTGTGGAAACATTAAAACTTTTTTAAAAAGTACACAGATCTGCTCTCTTTTCCTTGTGTGGAAGCCTGAGGTTTAAGAACAAAGATACTAATAGGAAACATATGGAAAAGATCAGAAACAAAATGGAATCTTGGCCCAAATGTTTTGCCACGTTTTACATACCAATGTCTCAAATAATAGGCTAGATTTTTACAATATTGAAACGCTGTATATGTTTCTTAAATCTGAAACATAACAAAATAAATCTGTGAGTTCTATGTAAAATCTTAATAGAAAACATGGTTTTAGGAACTAAAAATGAACTCCAAGGTTTACTTTACCTTATTTGCTCAAGCTTGAAAGAATCTTCCCTCCCCAAAAGAACACAGGTCCCACTGCCAAGAGATACAAGTTAACTCTGTTTCAATATGAAAACATTAGCACAAAAATTTAGCATCTAAGCAAGCTCCTTAGCTGTTACTCTTTAGGAGGGAGTGCTCAGTAAAATGGGGACATTTTCTAAATCTGTAAAATAAAGGCAATAGTTATCAGGCAACAGAATCTTTTCATTTCACCTTATTCAATACCAGAAGAAATCAGACATACCCTCAAAGTGCAAGGCAAAGACTACCACAGTAAAGGATTCATTTTTATTTTAAAGGTCATTAGGCATTCTAATGAGTATATTCAGGAGCAAGATGAGAGAAGGGATAACTAATAGAAAAGAAGGTATCGATTTTTGTATGGAAAAGTTATATCTTTAATTTGTGAAACCAGTGAAAATCTACTGCATTTTAAAAATATATTTGAGCCAGTCACATGGCTCACACCTATAATCCCAGTGATTTAGGAGGCTGAGGCAGGAGAAATGTAAGTTCAAAGCCAAGTTCAGCAATTTAATGAGATCTAAACAACCTAATGAGAACCTGGTTTTTTTTTTTTTTTTTTTTTTTTGGTTGTTGTTTTTAAAAAGGCTCAGTGCTTAAGCACCTCTGGGTTTAATCTCTCATACCAAAAACAAAACAAAAGAATAAATTTGATATGAAATATTTTTATTCTGATTCCTTTAACAAAAGCATTGATGTGAGCATGAGATGTTGGACAACCCAGGGACTAAAGACAATTCTGAGTTCCACCTTAAATTTCCGAGATACTGGCCTCCTTGTCACAGGGGACCTTAATTTGAAGAATTCTCTGGCATGAAAATGAAAATAAAAACAGTAATCAGTACATGCTGTTTCATTTAGTTCTGTTTTCCTTTCATATTAGAGGAAATTCTTGCCACACCTCAAACCAAAATTAAGGGGAAAAGAAAGAAGTAAGCCACATAAATCTGACCAAGAACACAAACATCTTAATTTGAATCCTCAAAGTTTTGTGTAATGAAAAGAAATACATAATTTTAATTCAACCCAAGTGTTTTCCAACCAGATTGTATTTGCTTAAATTGCTACAGTAATTCAAGGGACAACCCTGTCTGGACACAGAGTTACTGTGGATTTTTAAAGAGACTCAGTTAAAGAATTTAGGAATTTCTGATTCATTTAAAGGATTTGCAAATTCATCAACCCTTGAAAACTAAAGCAAATTTAACAGGTATGATGATAAAATAATTTTCAATTTTTAAAGAACGTATTCCTACTGTTGAAATTAAAAAGTACTTTAGATTTGTTTAATGTTAAATAGACTGCAGCTACCATAAAAGCACAATTTTGGGAAGCAAAATCTGGTAATAGAACAAAATTTAAATTTTGATTAAGCAAATTCAGAGAAACAAATAAGTAGAGTGAGTTTAAATTTCTAATATAAGATTACCCAACAATTTTGTTTAGACTTTTTTAAATTTTAAGAAAGAAAAGATTCTCAGCATCTCTCTCTCTCTCTCTCTTTCTCTCTCTCTCTCTCGTCTTTATTTTTTCCTCTCTCAATTTTAAGTGACAAAAATATCTAATGTTTTTGATCCATGAATGTCGCTAGTGAGTCTAGCTGTAGTGATGATAATTACACTCAAGATTTTCTCAAAATTTTTCTATTAATCAAATTCCCAACATAAAATGTTTTGTTTTCATTTACCCTTTTCTGAAAGGGAAGGCACAAATGCCTTATTCAATCTATTGAAAGATCTACTACAGTTACTTGAGTTCATGGTAATTAATAATTAAATGCATCATGGCTAAAAATAATTGAGTTTTAAAATTTTAAATAGCAAAAGAATTTCAGAAATTTAAAACTGTGTTGGACAAAACTTGAATATTGTTTCTTACAATGCTAGCTTCTATAGCATACAAATGAATCCTTAAAATAATAAAATGCCATGACTCTTTTAAACTTTCCAGAGCTAAGTAAATATACCTCATTTTTATAAAGAATTTCAATCAGATTCTTGATGAAGGCATGAGTGCTTTCCTCCACATAAGAGAAATTTATGATATAGAAGCTTTTATTGTAATATGATATGAAAACTCACATTAATGGATAATGTTAAAAAACTGATTATATATAGATAGATAGATAGATAGTTGTTTTGTTTTAAGTTTTCCTTTTATTATTTTTCTATTGGACAGTGTAATAAGAGAGTGAGTATTGTTAAGACAAGATATTCATAGAAAAGACAATAGCCAAGTTCTTAATGTTCATCTGAAGAAATCACAATCGTGAAATAAATGCCTAGAGATAATCAATATTAGTAAAAAGAAACATTGCTAACAAGATGAAATCTATAACTTATTAATTCAATCATCCATTCAAAAAAACTTTGATCACTTATAATCATAATTGATTTTGTTAAAAATTAGAGCTTGCAGGGTGAGGGGTGTAGCCCAGTAGTAGAGCACTTGCCTAGGATGTGAGAGGCTCTGGGTTCAATCTCCAGTACAACAACAATAAAAATTAGGACCGGGAAATGAGATGACTGATGTGTGTTCTAATGTTTTGCTGTGAGTTTTCCTATAAGGAACAAGGCATAGACTGTAGAATATGAAAGTGAAAGTAGCAAAAATATTCCTAGCAAATGGTTGAGATTAGCTGGATAAATGAAATAAGATCATTACAACAGGAAAAATTATCACAGGGAACAAGGAAAAGGAATCAGAGCTGATGAGTGTATGGATAGAAAAGAGGCTAATTTCAGACAGGAAACTACACTTGGTTAAAAGAGGGCAGGACAAGGTGGCACTAGAGGGTTACAAATACAGAGGGAATGTTTAAAATGAGTTCAGATTTAGAAGAGAAATTGCTTTTCAGGGAAGTATTTCTTCTTAGGTGCCCGTAAAGAATAAAAGTTGACAGCATGAAGAATTTCCTTTATTTTCGGAGAGGTCCCAGTAATGAGGTTTCGATTTTAGTCAAAGGTGTATAATAAGTGTAGAGTCAAAGATATCATTCACATATCCTTTTTTCCCCAAAATTTTTCATAATTGTTAAACAACAGATTCTAATTCTCAAATGTAAATTTGCTAAATTATGATATCTAAAGTTATTAACACAAAGATAAAATTCAGACTAAATGTCAGTGAGCAATATTCTTTTAACATTTCCAGGTGTGGTGTTGCATGCCAGTAATCTCAGCAGCTTGGGAGGCTGAGGTGGGAGGATTGCAGGTTCAAAGTCAGCCTCAAAATTTAGTGAGGCTATAAGCAACTTAGTGAGACCCTGCCTCTAAATAAAAAATAAAAGTGGCTGGGGATGTGGCCAGCCTTGGGTTCAATGCCTGGTTTAAAAAAAAAAAAATCCTGTGTGAAAGTTGGCTGTACACAGACTCCTGTGTGGCATGGTCCAATGGTATGGCCCATCTCTACCTCTCAGCTTCCACCTTCATCTTCTGGGAAGGTTTTATAGACCCAACTCTAGTGGCTTTAGTGGCACTAAAACTCATATGCTATAGTATAATGAGTGATAATAAAAACCCTGTAGAATTTCCTATAAAATATAATCCACAATAAGATGTATAGGATTTTCTATACCAGTTTCTGCCAATCTCCCAAAGTCTAGGTTAAATGATATCTAAAAAAGACTTCCCCACTACAAATTTTTACTCCTCACACTTCAGATAGAGCCCTAATATCCAGAACTCAAAAAATTAAACAATAAGAAAACAAATAACCCAATCAACAAATGGGCCAAGGACCTGAACAGACACTTCTCAGAGGAGGACATACAATCAATCAACAAATACTCTGGCAGTCAGAGAAATGCATATCAAAACCACCCTAAGATACCATCTCACTCCAGTAAGATTGGCAGCCATTAGGAAGTCAAACAACAACAAGTGCTGGCGAGGATGTGGGGAAAAGGGTACACTTGTACATTGCTGGTGGGACTGCAAATTGGTGAGGCCAATTTGGAAAGCAGTATGGAGATTTCTCAGAAAGCTGGGAATGGAACCACCATTTGACCCAGCTATTCCCCTTCTCGGTCTATTCCCTAAAGACCTAAAAAGAGCATACTACAGGGACACTGCTTTATCGATGTTCATAACAGCACAATTCACAATAGCTAGACTGTGGAACCAACCTAGATGCCCTTCAATAGATGAATGGATAAAAAAATGTGGCATTTATACACAATGGAGTATTACTCTGCATTAAAAAATGACAAAATCATGTCATTTGCAGGGAAATGGATGGCATTAGAGCAGATTATGCTAAATGAAGCTAGCCAATCCCTAAAAAACAAATGCCAAATGTCTTCTTTGAAATAAGGAGAGCAACTAAGAACAGAGTAGGGAGGAAGAGCATGAGAAGAAGATTAACATTAAACAGGGAGGGAAAGGGAGAGAGAAGGGTAATTGCATGGAAATGGAAGGAGACCCTCATTGTTATACAAAATTACATACAAGAGGAAGTGAGGGAAAGGGGAAAAAAAAACCAAGGGGGAGAAATGAATTACAGTAGATGGGGTAGAGAGAGAAGATGGGAGGGGAGGCGAGGGGGGATAGTAGAGGACAGGAAAGGCAGCAGAATACAACAGACACTAGTATGGCAATATGTAAAACACTGGATGTGTAACCGATGTGATTCTGCAATCTGTATACAGGGTAAAAATGGGAGTTCATAACCCACTTGAATCAAATGTGTGAAATCGGTATGTCAAGAGCTTTGTAATGTTTTGAACAACCAACAATAAAAATTAAAAAGACTTCCCCACTGCCCTCAAGCAGGGTCAACTCCTGGGCCACACAGCATTGTCTGTGCCTGCTACAAACTACACAACCCTCTGCGTTAGGTTAAGGTTCATTTTGTGGTGTCTCTCTCTTCCATTAAAACATTTCTCTTTATAGAAGGGACCATGGCTTCATGTCCTCCTCATTTCTGTGTTCCTCACCAATTTAGCACAGTGCTTTACATTTAGAAATAATTCAAGACATATGTAAACTAAAGGAACTCAATCAAACTAACCACTAATATTTGTATATTATTACTAAACACATCCCATACAATAGCTAGCAGAATAACTACAGCAGGTAAAAAAAAAAAGTTCCATGAAGCAGATGCATGGAAGCTTCCAGCCTGGCACAGAGAGCTGGCTTGCTCTGAACACTGCCCTGTGGGATGAAATTATAACCTGTCCGACACTCCAGCTCCTCTGGCGACTCTCTCCTACTTCACCCAATGACACTAGAGAATGAAGAACTACAGCTCAAATTCTTTAATTCACTAAATTAAGCATTCATTTCTAGAGGGAAAATTCTTTTTTTTAATGTGGTCCTGAGGATAGAACCCAGCGCCCGACACATGCAAAGCAAGCGCTCTACTGCTGAGCCACAGTCCCAGCCCTAGAGTGAAAATCCTTTACGTCAGAATGAATTCTATTCAGATTGTGGCTATAGTAGTCTTATTGTGCTCCTTTAGCAGTTAACCGCCATTTCTCAAACAACTCATACTTTGTTCCTTCTATGCTGTTACTCAGCTCTTCTAACTGGAAATAAGCATCCTCACCTCATTCTACGAGAACCCTAACATTCCTTCAAGGATGCAGAATGAACAACAAATGTAATGTATCTAGATCTGCAAAAAGAAACTTCAAGTATTTACAAAATCACATACTGGTAAAGGGATGACCATTGTTTTGCATTTTCTTGTAGGATAAATATAAGAAAATACATTGGAATAAATAATTATTTGATTCAGTTTTCTTGATTACAAAAGGGTAGTAAGGTCATCATCCAAAAACAATAAAGGGGAATGAGGTTTTAGAAACTTGAAAGAGGATGGAAAAACAATAGTAGGTGAGAAGGAAAGGAGATTAACTAAGTTTTAAATAGCCATGAAAGATTAAGGTTGTAGTTGAGAATTGAGAGTAAAACCAGTTAGTTTGGTCCTGTTTTTCTTTTTAAAACCTGTACTTCTTATTTTTTTTCTCCATATTGATTGCTGCATTAAAACTGTACATATGGTGGAATTTGTTGCTTCATATTTGAATATGCACATAATATAATTTGGCCAATATTATTTCCCAGTATTTCCACTATTCCTCCTCCTCTTCCCTTCCGCTGGTCCCTTTCCTCTACTCTATTGGTCACTCTGCAATTTTCATGAGCCTCTCCTCCCTCTTTTCCTTTTCCTCTCTAGCTTCCACTTAAGAGAAAATATATGACCCTTGACTTCGAGTTTGGCTTATTTCACTTAACATAATATTATCAAGTTCCATCTATTTTCCTGCAAATAAAATAATTTTAATCTTCTTTATGACTGAATAAAACTCCACTGTGTATATGTAATACATTTTCTTTATCCATTCATCTGTTGATGGATACTAGGCTGGTTCCATAGTTTGGCTATTGTGAATTGTGCTGTTAACATGGGTATGCATGTATCACTACAGTAGGATGACTTTAATTCTTCAGGATAAATACCTGAGTGGTATATCTTCATGATATTGGGAGTAAAGGATGAAATGCAATGAAAAGACAGTAGGATTAATATATTTTACATTTTACTGAAACTGGAAAATTATTGCATTTGGAATTACCATATGAAGATAGTGGTCAGAGTGTGAGATGTGCAAAATTGCGAGTATGAGGGGGTTACTGTACTGATAATGACAAACCTAGGATGTGGGTACATGGGAAGAATGGAGGACAAGATCATGGAAGGAAAAAGGATCAAGGGCCTCTGACTCTACTTGAATAAGTGCTTCAAATCCTAAACACATACAATATTTACATTGTATGCATTTTAAAAATTTCGGACAAGAAACTCAGATTTTCTCAAATGGTATTCTGTGAAGAGAAAATGATTCAAGTAGCATCTTCTCAATTATACTGATAAAGGACAGTACCGTTCTAGATGAATAGGAGATAAGTAATTTCATTACAAACATTTATTCTCTCATGAAACCCTAGATGAGAAGGGTAGCAAAAAAAAAAAAAAGTCTCAGGAAAAGGAAAAAAAAAAAGAGGTAAAATCTTTAAGTTTTTCCTAAACAATATATTCATTCTACCTGTGTATAGCAGTTTTCAATTTGCAAAGTACTTTTAAATGTGTATCTCATATGATACCAACAACTACCAGGTGAGATAAGCAGGCTAAGTATAATTTCAACCATAATTTTGTAACTTTCAGTTTATTTATTTGAGACAGTCTCACTGTGTTACCCAAGCTGGTCTCGAATTCCTAGGCTCAAGTAAGCCTCCTTAGTCTCCCAAGTAGCTGGCACCACGAGACACATATGTTCAGTAACAAGACTGAAATGCAAATTTTCAGTCTTAAGAAATAATACTCTTCTCTATAAGTTTCAGCGATACAAGTGTTAATTGTATAAGAAATCTTTCCCCTTACAATTCCACTCCACATAATGTTCTTCTGCTGTGCTGCACTGCACTCTCTGCTTCCTTGATTCTCCACTAGACTTTAAACTCCTGGGAGACAGGGAAAGTTGTGTTTTGAATATTTGTATATCTAGAAATTAACTAAAAATATTAGTGGAAATAAGGAAGTTAGGAAGAAAACATAAAGACTAATTTACTAGAAACTAAACTTGGCAGGATATAGATATTATATTTGAAGTTGTTAAACAGACTCTGGAAACTGTTTCATGAGGACAATTTGAAGGTGCAAATAGACTTAGAAAGCATCAAGAGGAAACAAATTAGGTTTTTCTAAGTATCACATGTTATCACATAAAAGGGCACATTTCGGGGCTAAGGATGTGGCTCAAGCGGTAGTGCACTCGCCTGGCATGCCTGCAGCCCGGGTTCGATCCTCAGCACCACATACAAACAAAGATGTTGTGTCTGCCGAAAACTAAAAAATAAATATTGAAAAATTCTCTCTCTATCAAAAAAAATTTTTAAAAAAAGGGCACATTTCGTATTCTTTCAAAGGGGATTAAAGGGTACCAGTAATAGAAGTTGTGGGGTGAGGATTTTAGCTTTATACTAGGAATCTAATTAGCAAAAGCACTCTAACAGAAACATAGGATGGAATGGCTGGTAAAAACACCCAACTTTTACAGTGGAGGGAGCACCTGACTGTAGTTGAGTCATGTCAGGTAGCTAATACTAGGGGAGTAAGCAAGATAACTGAGGTTCTCATGAAAGAGAATGGTTTCTTAGTAAAAAGCATACAACACTAGACCTTTGATTCTGGTTCAGTGCAAGGTGATTTTTTGTTTTTTAAATTCTGCTTCATTGGTATATAATCATTACTTTTGGTTTCAGTATTGCCCATTCTTCTGGATATTCTCTTATCTACAACATAATATATTGTATATAATTGTCAATTTAAATGAGAATTATTCTGAGTTTCATTCATTTTTTTCCCACAATATATTTCCTTTTCTCCTTGCAATAGGAAAAAAAAAAAAAAAAGAACATGGGCTTTTTGAGTCTAGTATATGTCCTTTTCTTCTTTTTTGGAGTCAAAGTATACTGCCAATATGAAACTTATCAATGGGATGAAGATTACGACCAAGAACCAAATGAGGATTATGAACCAGAAATCCAATTTCGTCAACATGTAGAATATGGAGTTCCTTTTTATCAGCATAGTTTAGGTTGTGCCAGTGAATGCTTCTGTCCAACTAACTTTCCAACATCGATGTACTGTGACAATCGCAAACTCAAGACTATCCCAAATATTCCAATGCATATCCAGCAACTCTACCTTCAGTTCAATGAAATTGAGGCTGTGACTGCAAATTCATTCATCAATGCAACTCATCTTAAAGAAATTAACCTCAGCCACAACAAAATTAAATCTCAAAAGATTGATTATGGTGTGTTTGCAAAATTTTCAAATCTACTACAACTTCACCTAGAGCATAACAATTTAGAAGAATTTCCATTTCCTCTTCCTAAATCTCTGGAAAGACTCCTCCTTGGTTACAATGAAATCTCCACATTACACACAAGTGCCATGGATGGGCTGGTAAACTTGACTATGCTCGATCTCTGTTATAATCACCTTCACGACTCTGTGTTAAAAGAAAAAAACCTTGCCAAGATGGAAAAACTAATGCAGCTCAACCTATGTCATAACAGATTAGAATCAATGCCTCCTGGATTACCTTCCTCACTTATGTATCTATCTTTAGAAAATAATTCAATTTCTTCTATACCAGACAAATACTTTGATGAACTTCCAAAACTTCACGCTCTAAGAATGTCACACAACAAACTGCAAGACATCCCATATAACATCTTTAATCTTTCCAACCTTATAGAGCTCAACGTCGGACACAACAAATTGAAGCAAGCATTTTACATTCCAAGAAATTTGGAACACCTATACCTAGAAAATAATGAAATAGAAAGTATGTAAAATTTTATATATTTTAATGAACAAGAAATGTATTTTGCCTCTTTAAAGAATAAATTGTTAATAATCTATGCTTTATAAATTATGAGAAAGTGCTGCTTTGAAATTGGCTAAGGAAAAGGTAGAAATTGACCCCAGAAAAAGGTTTTCCATTAAGTTTATGTCTTTCCTATTAAAATTTTGTTATCTTGAATATTAGGAAATTGTACTAATAGAGTATATAAAGAAATATAAATAAGTTCCCTGAGTAGTGGGACTATGAATGATTTTTATTTTGTTTCTATTAAGAATTTATTAAGTAATCAGAAAAGTCAGTAAATTTATATTAACTTTGGAAATGAAAATTCATTTATACTTTCATTTTCCTTAGCATCAAATAATAATTGAACCTAAAACCACTTATAAATATTTTAATAAAACTATTCCATGTAACACAAAACCCTACATAGAATTATGAATATAAACTGGTTTTAATTTTTAATTCGTATTTTTCAGATATCAATGTGACAATGATGTGTCCTTCTATTGACCCACTACATCTTCACCATTTAACATACCTTCGTGTGGATCAAAATAAGCTGAAAGAACCCATAAATTCATATATCTTCTCCTGCTTCCCTCATATACATAGTATTTATTATGGTGAACAAAGAAGCACAAATGGTCAAACAATACAACTGAAGACCCAAGTTTTTGGGAGATTTCAAGATGATGACGAAGATGATGGGGATGATCATGATAACACTCCTGAAGGCCAAGAAACAGAAGGAACAGAAGAACACTTCAACCCTCACTACTATGAAACTCAAGAATGGCAAGAAATTATATAGGTATATGTTTATGACTTCATAAAATTTATAACTAACTGAACACATAATTGTGCAAAATAATATATCTAGAATTATGTATTAGTATAAAACCAGAATTGCATTTAACAATCAACTGCATCATTGCATAGCATTAGAACTTACTCAAATGACATAGATCTTTAGAAATATCAATTAGAAATAGTGAGAATAAAAAACTAAACTTCAATGGCTTCTTATACTTTTTTCAAACTTTTAAACATCATCAAGCTGGAAAAAAAGTGAACATGCCGATTCTCATAACAGTAATTCCCACAGAATGATTAAGAAAATAGCATTAGCCAGGAGACCAGAGCCAAGTCCATTCCATCACTCTGAGGACATCTGATAACAGTAGGGCACATCAGTGTAAAAAGCAAGCATTCATTTAAGTAATACACTGTCCTCTTCCACTCTGTCTTCAGACTTCAAGCTTATTGTTGTTACTCATTCATTATGGTACCCTAGGATTACTATTAGGAGCACAGAATATGTTTTATTTTCAAGAGGCCATCTTACTAAGAATCCAAAGCACACAGATTTATGAAATCACATGTTCACACTTTTCTCTTAAAGCATCAAAGAGGTAACTAAAAACCACCAGATTATTTCAGAGCAATTTGTCTTTTAGGAAAATTTAGCAATGGTCCAAAATCTTTATTGTGTTCCATTTTCTCTCTCTCTGTGTCTGTCTCTCTCTCTCTCTCTCTCTCTCTCTCTCTCTCTCTCTTTTATAGTTATATAAAGATTTGCTGATAAATAACTGCTTTGTTCACAAAGTTAAATTAATGTTGCCAAAATAAGTCATTTTATATAATAAAAAGCCCTTACAGTGCATACTTACTTTGTGCTAAAGTGTTTATTGACATGGTGCTAAAGGTGAATATAGATCCTTTATAATTCTAGAATAGACAAGTTTTAACATCTTCTCTAAAATCTTAAAAATCACTCATATTCTTTAATCTATCATTTTGAAGTATTTTAAGTATACCTTATAACAAAGACTCTAACTGCTGTGATCAAGTCTCTTGATTTACCAGGCAAACATTTCATAGATTTCCTCAGGTAAGAAATGCAGCATTAAAAGAGAATAAAATTATGGCATTTGCAGGTAAGTGGATGGTATTGGAGAATATCATGCTAAGCCGAGTAAGCCAATCCCCAAAAACCATAGGCCGAATGTTCCTCTGATAAGTAGATGCTGATCCATAATGGGGGAAGGGGGAGATGCAAAAAATGGAGGTACTTTGATTGAGCAAAGAGGAGGGGGCAGGGGGGCAGGAAAGATGGTGGAGTGAGATGAACATCATTACCCTAGGTACATGTATGACTGCACATGTGGTGTGATGTTATATGGTGTACAACCAGAGAAATAAAAAGTTGTGTTGCTACTATGTACAATGAATCAAAATGCACTCTGCTGTCATATATATCTAATTCGAATAAATAAACTAAAAAATTAAAGAATCAAAGAGAAATGCAAACCAATCCAAGGCTAACATATTATATGAGGAATCCCAAATACATAATAACAATTCGGACAATATGCAATAATCAGACAGGTAAAACTATATTTCAGAAGTATCCACGCTTCTGAGTCTTTTGTATTTCTGGAGATGTCAATACAAAATGAAGCCACTAAGTGTTCTTTATATATTCAAAAGGCTGCTAGCATTACCAGGAATTCTGTGAACACTTACCTGCTCACAGAAAATCCTTAACAATTCAGATTGAACATGAACAAAACTCCATTCATTTACTCATCAAGCCATTTGGTGTACAGGGCTTAGCAATGAGAGATCAAGAAACAGTACAATGTGTAACTGTGGTGTAAGATGTAGGTGAGAGTTAAGAGTAAAATGCTAGTAATTTGGGGAATGTAAAAGTCTATCTCTCTCTCTCTCTTTTTTTTTTTTTTGTAGTTGTAGATGGACAGAATGCCTTTATTTTATTTGTTTATTTTTATGTGGTGCTGAGGATCAAATCCAGTGCCTCACCCATACTAGGTAAGCACCCTGCTGCCAAGCTACAGCCCCAGCCCCACCTCTCTTTCTTGAAAAATTTAAAAACAGTGTCATATATTCAAACATTTATTATGAATTAATAGGTGGAAAACACCATGAGTATTTAATAGGCACAAAAAAGGTAAGACTATTTCTAACCTAGAGCAATTTAAAATTAATAAGGATCCATCAGATAAATGCATTTCAAAATCACAGTGAGATACCACTTCATGCTCATTAGGATGGCTGGAATCAAAAACCAAATAAGAGTTGTTAGAAAGGAGACAGAGAAATTGGTGCCCTTGCACACTTCTGAGAAGAGCGTCAAATGGTGCAGCTGCTTCAGAAAGCAATCTGGCAGTTGTTCAAAAGCTAACGTTATGCATAAGTCAGTAATTCCACTTCCATTTATGAATCCAAGAAAATTGAACACAATGTTCATGCAAAAATGTGTACATGAATGTCCATAGCAGCATTGTCCATAAGAGTCAAAAAGGAAACCACCCAAGTGCTTATGAACAGATAAGCAAAATATGGTTTATCTATATAGTGGAATGTTATTCAGTCATAAGAAGGAATGAAGCACTAACACATGCTACAACTTGAATAAACCTTTATAAACATTATGCATGGTAAAAGTCAGCTATAGAACACATACTGAATGATTTCATTTGTAAATAATGTGCAGAACATGGAAATTTATAGAGACAAAATTTATTGGCTATCTAAGGCAGCAGGGTAGGGAAATAGGGAAAAAATGGGGAGTGACTCCTAATGGGTTGCAGGGTTTCTTTTAGGGGTGATGAAAAAAAAACCTAAAAATGATTATGCTGATGGGTATATAAAAGCCTGAAAATACTAAGCTCTACTGAATCATATACTTTTAAAGGGTGAATTGTATTGAATGTGAATTAGCTCAGGAAAGCAGATATTTTGGCCGAGCACACTGGTACATGTCTGTAATCACATTAGCTCAGGAGGCTGAGGCAGGAGGATTGCAAGTTCAAAGCCAGCCTCAGCAACTTATTGAGGCCCTAAGCAACTCAGTGAGACCCTATTAAAAGGGCTTGGGATGTGGCTCAGTAATTAAGTACCCCTGGGTTCAGCCCCTGGTACCAAAAAATAAAGAAAATAAGACCAAACAGCTCCTCCTAACACAAAGAAGAAAAAAAATGCTGAAAAGGCAGCAACTGTGAAAAATTGTGTGAGCACAGATACCACCACCATTACCCCTTGTGAGGACCTGCTGAAGTTGCTGAAGGCTACAGAAAGAAGTGGTATCTTGATGTGTGACAGGAACCGACCAACAGAGGGGAGGAAAAAAGCTCTTGGCTGAGATTAACATAAAGAAGTAGTATTACTTTTTTGAACTCTTACAAAATTTAAAAAGTAAAAAATCTTCCAATTTTCAGAATTCTGGAGCTTCTATTTTTAATCTTTCTGAACTTATAAAAAATAATTTAAATTCTCAAAGAACATCCTTATCAAAAATAAAACTACACAATTTAGCAATTCAAAACAAGGACTTTGATATCACATATTTGGGTATAAAGCCTGATTTAACACTTTTAAGCCAGGTAACTTTGAGTAGGTTATTTGGTTTTCCTAAGCCTCCCCTTTCTAGTTTTTCTTTTGTTTTGTTTGGTTTTTTGTGCTGTTGGGGATTGAACCCAGAGCCTCACACATGCCAGACAAGCACCCTAGCACTGAGTCACACACATCCCCAGTCCTCTTTCCTAGTGATTAAAGGAAGATGGCTCTTATATAGTTGATACAAAGATAGAAAGTGCATGCCAGTTGCAGGTATCCAATAAACACCTCTTGCTCAGGAGGTCTGGCCTGCAGCCCGTAGGTCTCGGTGCTAGACACTCTGGAGTGCTCATGTTGGCTTTCCTGTACTGGAGTGTGCACAGAAAGGAGTCAGCACCTCTTTTTCAGGTTCTTCCAACATTCTACTCATACACAAGATTGATGGACAAGAGAGACGTTAGTAATGATTTTACCAGGGTATGTACTCCACAAAAAAACAAATGCATAGTCACTGTGGATAGTTTAGCTTTCCAAAGCAACTAACTTGTGAAAGATAGTTCATGTCTTTCAAAAAATGGCTCAACAGGATGAGGATGGCAGTATTCTCTCCATCACCCTCACAAGTTTGGTCTTCCACCCAAATTCTTCCTATCAGGCAGAACAACTCAACTCCAATCTGCTCTGGTTCCTCTCTACAAATATGTATAAATAAGTGCATCAACAAACATCCTCCAGCTAAAAGCCCAATGAGGAGGTAGAGTAACCACCATTTATTCTTTAGCAACTCAAACCTATCCCAAGTATTTCCCATTAAACGTAAAACAAACAAAACAGCATAATCATTTTTAGGTTCCCCAGGAGAAACTGAAGAATAAAGTATTTTCTTTAACTAGGCCATAAAGATTGCAGAGTCCCTGTACTGCAGCAGTAAACCATACTAGTTGATTTGATATTTATAATAAGAAAGAAAAACATGAAAATACACCTATAATTTTTCTCATTATTTCCATTACACAACAAAGTAGTTGTATTAGCTAATAGACTAAACCATTTAAAACTATTAACAAAAAATCCAAATCATAACATAAATCCAAATTTAATTAAGAAACACACAGTGAACATACATTTAAAGGCTTGGGGATGTAGCTCAGTGGTAGAGTGCTTGCCTAGCTTGTGTGAGGCCCTGGGTTCAATCCCTAGCAATACACATACACACACACACACACACACACACACACACACACACACACATGTCACAGTAAAACTGAACATATACTTAGCTTTTAGAAAGAAAATAAAAATTTCAAGATGCTTCATAAATTAGTTCAAAATAATGCTGGTTGAAAATGCTTGGCTTATATTTAAATATTATCTGAAACACTACACATATGTTTTCACTTTATTCTTCAACATTGGGGCTACTAAACTAAAATACAGATGTATGCATATCACATAACATACTTAACCAGCTCCCTGTGGAAAAAAGAAAATAGAAGAAATAAACCTTGTCTCTTCTATATACTCTTTCTGTTATAAAGCATTCATATGACTCCAAGGACATCTGGAACTTAAACCTTGGTTTCCTGATTCCAAATTAATTTTTTGTAAATCTTGGAAATAAAGTATAAGAGCAGCTGGAAACAAGATTAAATCCTAAGATCTAAAAATCTGAAATTCCTTTTATGCTCCAATTTCCTCAATATATACAACTATGCCTTGTTATAAGCTAAATATGCTTAGTTATAAGTATCATATTGTGGACATCTTTTATCAATTTACCTGTTTAGGTTGTGAATTCATCATAGAGATTTATGCACTACTAAGAAAAATATAAATTCACAAATAAAGACAAATTTTTACCATAAACTCTTCCTTATGTTGAGTCATAATTCCCCTTCCTTTAAATACTTGGGAAAATACTCATTGTACTCCTGTGAACAAACAACCAGTGTTCAGGCATGAGCAGGAGATTTAAACCATAGGCTTGCCATAATACCTTCAAATGTTGGCTTTAAAAGGTATGAATATGTAAACTCAGTAGTTCTCAACAGGGTCAATTCCACCACCCCTGACATTTCCACAACTGGAGGTGGTACTGGTAAACATCCTGCAGTGCATACAAAGGCCCCGAAACAAAGGATTATCAGGGTGGAGCTCATGAGAGAGTGCTTGCCCAGCATGCCCAAACCCTAGGTTCAATCCCAAGAACCACAAAAAATAAAAACAAAAAACTCCCACAAGAGAATTCTAAGGTCCAAAAGTCAATGGTATGGAGGATGAGAAACTCTATGGTATGTAGATTATAGTCATTCAGATAAAAAGCCAGGCGCAGTGGTGCACCCCTGTAATTCTAGTGACTCAGGGGGCTGAGGCAGGAAGATTTCAAGTTCCAGGCCAGCCTTGGCAACTTAGTGAAAACTTTTCTAAAAGTAAAAAAGGGCTAAGGATGTAGCATAGTCATAGAGCACCTCTAAGTTCTATCCTGAGTATCAAAAACAAAATACAAACACAAAATAACAAAGAATGAGGCCTAAAGAAATTAAAGAATGGGTCCAAGATCAGCTCAGGTAAATGCAGATCAAAACTAGAACTTAAGTGTTCTGATTTCTAAAGTTAGAAGATGAAGGAAATGAAAATGGAGAAAAGACTCTTATGGTTTGTAGCTTTTATTGAAAGTCCATTTGGTAGCTAAAAGGGCTCTGTCAGTAGAACCAAGATAACCTCATTCCCAGAAAACCCTTGTTTCAAAACTCAGTTCCATATTCATTCTCTCTCTCTCTCTCTCTCTCTCTCTCTCTCATAAGCAATTGGGAGGAAGAACCACAGGTTAATGGGACACTATCAAAGAAATAAATCTCCTAGAAGATACAAGGATAATGCAACAGGGTCACCTAAAAGAATCCAACAGATAAAAATCCTTCATTTTGGATACAATGTCTACTCTTGAACAGTAGCAGTTTTCATCTTGTTCCTAGTCTTTTAACTAAAACAAAACATTTCCTTCTTGAACAGAAAACAACCTATTTTAGTTTTAAGCATTTTAATATTGGGAAATGTATATACAATGTTTGGCTTTGGCCAGGTGTCATATTAACTACTTGGGAGGCTGAGGCAGGAGGATTGTAAATTCAAGGACAGCCTAAGCAATTTAGCAATACCCTATTTGGGGGGAAAAATTAGATAAGAAGGGCTGGAGATATAGCTCAGAGGTAGATCACCACTAGGTTCAATCCCCAGTATAGCAATTGAGAGAGAGAGAGAGAGAGAGAGAGAGAGAGAGAGAGAGAGAGAGAGAGAGAGAATGAGAGAGAGAGAGAGAGAGAGAGAGAGCGCGCGCGCGCGCGAGAGAGCAAGCGCCTGAAGAGAGGTCTGGACCTTGCCTTGACTATCTTAGTTTAGATAGGACCAGTCAAATTCAATAGTTTCAGGTTGAGGTAATCAGAAATATCAACCATGAAATTTAGATGGGGGCTTTGCATAATGTAGTATCAGTAGATGTGGAGGTTGAATTCAATCACATGAACAATCAACCAGTCATTAATGAAGCCCCAATAAAAACTCTGGACACCAAGCCTTGGATGATCTTCCCTGGCAATCAATTCTTTGTGTGTACATACTGTCACCATCAATGCTTACAGGGCAACATATCCTGAGAACAATGGAAGCTTCATATTTGGAACCCCTCTAGATTCTGCCCTTTGCATCTCTTCTTTTGGCTGATTTTTCTGCTTATCTTTCCCTACATAAGCCATAATCTTGAGCAGTACAGCCTTCACTTACTTCTTGAAGCACTTCTAGACAATTGATTATGAGGGTGGTTTGGGGAGTCATCTGAACTTGGATTTGCTATCAAAGGTGAGGGTGGTCTTGGAGGGTATGGCCTCAATTTTATCATTTGGCTAACTTTAGGCAGGAACATCAGTTTATTTTCCAATGTAATTCTGGATATTTCCAGACTCTAGCTTGTGTAATCATTGCCCCTTTGGTTTATGTGAACACTCTGAGACTTACTTTTAGTCAACAAAATGTGGCAAAGCTGAGAGTGCACATGTGATCATGTTTATTTGAAGGCCACAAAAGACCATGTTGCCCACCTTGCTAAACATAACCTCCCTCTCCAGTGTAAAGCAGGTGGCGTGTCGCAAGCTGCCCTATAAAGGAAGTCACACTGCAAGGAAGGAGGCCTTCAGCTAACAGCAAAAAACTGAGGCCTATAGTCCCAAATTCTGCAAGGATCTGAATGCTACCAACAACTCTTCCCCATTGGACCCTCAAAATGAGGCTCCAGTTCTGGCTGCATTTCAAATGCAGCTTTCAGATGAGATTCTGAAGCAGGCAATCAAACAAAACCATGTCAAACTCCTGACCCACAGTAGCTATGAAATAGTAAGTGTATGTTATTTAAAGTCATTAATTTGTGATAATTTCTTACACAGTACTAGATAACCATCACAACAATCAGAAACACACCAGGAGAGGGAAATTTATAAAATGCAAATAGGGTCATAATTACTTAATGGCTTAAGAATTTCTCAGTAGTCTCTCACTGATTACAGACCAAAGTCTAAACCTCTTAGGTGTTTTAGTCAGCTTTTTCACTGCTATGACTAAAGGACCTGACCACAACAACAGTAGGGGAGGAAAAGTTTATCTGGGGGTTCCAGTTTCAGAGGTCTTAGTCCATAGCTCCATGCCTTAGGGCTCAAGGTGAGAAAAACATGGCAGAAGAGTGTGGTAGAGGGAAGCAGCTCACATGGTAATCAGAAAGCATGGGACTGTGCAGGGTGGGGGCAGAGAGACAGAAAGAGAGATCTCCACTTTCCAGATACAAACACATACCCCAAACCTATGGCCCAAAGCCCCACCTCCTCTAGCTACACCACCACCCAATTAATCCCATCAGGTGATTAATTCACTGATTGTGTTAAGACTCTCAATCCAATCATTTCTTCTCTAAACCTTCTTTCATTGTCTTACATGTGAGCTTTTGGGGACACCTCACATCCAAACCATAATAGTAGGGTATAAAAGACTCTTTTTAATCTGATTCTGGTTCCTTGTCTAATCAAATCTCTTAAAATAGTCCATTCTGTTTCATCTTTTCTCTTTCTCCCTCACTCTAAGCTCCAGCCAAATTCAACCAAGTACAAGTTTTTAAAAATTATCTATCCATCCCTTCCACAATAAGCTGTGCCTCTTGCCTGGAACACCTCAATGCCATGCAACCGTCCTCTTTTCAAATCTCTATAGAAGTCAGTGTGGGTGCACCTCCTTGACCTCAACCAATAAAGTTTGTGGCCTCTTCCAGTATCAGCCAGCCCTGTGTACACTTCTGTGCAGCAAACCCAACTTGCATTCTAGTTGCTTATTAGCTGCCTTTCTGTTGATTTACACTACAAGAAATCCTTGAGGGGGAAAACTGAATTCTATTTGTCTAAGTTAGTTTGTAGTTCTGGCACAGATCTGGTGCTTAATAAACTTTTATTAAATAAATGAATGCTCATAAAATTATACTTACTGGTCATAACTTTTCAAGGAAAGACATTACAATACACAAAATAATTTTCTGTAATCCAAAGTACCAAATTGTAGCATTAATGAAACCATGACTTCAAGGTTTTCCAAATCTGGACATATATCTATCCAGCTTACATTTCAGCTCCATTAACCTGCCACACAATACCAATCAATATCTACTGTTTTATGATTACATATTTTTAAGACCCTTTACTGTTTCAAAAAATAAATTTAAGGTGGGAGTGGTGACACACATCTATAATCCCATTGGCTTGAGAGGCTGAGACAGGAAGATATTGAGTTTGAAGTCAGCCTCAGCAACAACAGGGTGCTAAGCAACTCAGTGAGACCCTGTCTCTAAATAAAATACAAAATAGGGCTGGGGACGTGACTTGGTGGTTGACAATCCCCATCACCAAAATAAATGAACAAATAAACAAATGTGATAAAAAAGAAAATTCAGAAAAGTTTACTCTACCTTTAAAGCCATAAAATCAATAATTTATCTCAATCAAAATCAGAGCATATCATAATTAAAATTAAAGTAATTCACATTCAAATAAAAACTTGGGTGTTAAAAGTTTTAGTTTATCTAAACTTTGATTTGAAACTTGCTAAAACCAATTTTCACTAGAAAAGAGAACTGGTATTCTTTCAGGTTCCATTTTAACAAAATATTCATATTTGTTAAATTTTTACCTTAGAGAAAAAAGAAATATTACTCTGATTGCCAAAAGCACTAAAGAGTAATACAAATAAAAGTGAGTAGGTTTTAAAAAGTGAATCTTCAAAGTTACTTACATGGTACCTATAATACCACTTTAACTTTTTAAAATCAATTTAATATTAAAATAAGTTTATGCAGTTCCATTCATTCAGCAAACAAAAATATTTTTATTACCAACCCCCAAATTATAGATCAATTTTATTTTTAAACAACTAATTCTCATACATTGGTTTTTATTACATGTAACTAAAATAAAGGAACAAGAACACCAAAAGATCAAATTATAAAATAAAGTAGGCTAAAACTAAATATTTCATTGGATATTTCGGACTATAAAATTAATTAAAAACTTTGGACAAGACCTTTAGTCCATATAAAATTAGAAGCACAGACCACATTTTGGTTTTAGTGTTCTTTTTCATTCAAAAAGCAGGTATTTTAGCTCATGGGAAAGTAGCAAAATGTAAATTGTGATTTTTGTAACTATGTCATTTTATAAACTCATATTCACTAAAAGATTAGTGATTATTACACAAGATAAAAAGAACATGGGTCTGTATTCAGTCGAAGCAGCCAGATAGCAGCGATTTCCAACATCTCCAGCACAGTTCTCTAGTACAACACCCTGCATTTCACCCTAGAGGAGGAATGTTGGCAAAGATCTTTACCACATGGAAACTGCTCTCTTAAAGCTGCTGGGCCCTGAAATTTTATTCAGCAGTTTGAAATCAATCCACCGCTTTCCTCACTCACCCTCCCACTTGGGGCTAATGCACAGGCATGAACACCTACTGAGGAAAACCACAAAAAACTTCAAAACGGCTATAACGGTAGGCTTTTTTCCCCACATATTATTTTAAATATTATTTGCTAAAGTGTGATGTATCTAATAGTCTTAATAAATGTAAAGGACATTTCTAATGTGTTTAAGTTCAGTTACCTTGAACAATTAATTTTTAACAATTATTTTAATCTATCATTACATTACATAACTTAATATTGAGGCAGATAAGAACTGGGTGTTACAAAACTCACAAACCCATTTTATTTTTAATTTTCAATCACTGGATTTTTGAGAAATTGGCATCTATAATGTAGCATCAGCAACTCTGTATGATTCTGAAGTTACTTAAGAAATAATCTGAAATATCTGCCCACCAGATAAAATACACTGGTGAATCTAAAAGAATCCTTTCCAGTATGTTCCTCAAAGTTCCTTGATTAAACTCTGCATTTCCTCTAGTCTACAAGACTATTGTTGCAGTTTTCATAGTTTAAACTGAAAAGACCTCATTATTAATTAAAAATAGTGATAATCTATTAAATATTCTGTAAGTATTAATGACTACATGATATGAAATTAAGATTTAAGTTTTAAATTTTTTCTAGGAACTTGTTTCAAAAAGCAGAATCAAAAGTTCTTATAAAGCAGCAAAGTTGAAATATGATATTTTTAACTCACATGAGACAGATCTTGGGTCTTCATTTAACTATTTCTACTACAGGTATCCTAAAAATATTTCATTGTATATAAGTACCTCTATTGAAGGCACTTATTTATTAAGAAACTTAAATTATCAACCTCTCTTAAATCTTTGATAGACAATAAATAAAACTTTCTAAAACTATTTTTCAGAATGTTTACTGATACATGCAAACTGCTAGTATCTAATTAAAGATCATTAAGGGTTAAATACTTGTTCTCTGGCCCCTACTGCGTACACTCTGCCAAAACATCCTCTAAGCTTTTAAATATTGCTTCGATGGTCTGCATTTTTATTTCCAGGGAAAAGCAGAGTTTTGTCCCACAATCTGCAGGCCACTGGTTTATTAACTTCCAGTCACCTTGATTTCTGCTGAAATGAAGACTGTGCAGTCTACACTGCTCCTGTTACTGTTCATGCCTCTGACAGAGCCAGCACCACCAGCTCAGCAGGATTCAGGCATCACCCATGAGTATGGAACAGATAACTTGGAAGAAACCATATTTAGCCAAGATTATGAGGATAAATACCTGGATGGAAAAAATATTAAGGTATTTTATTTCTATTCTAAATTTACCTTCTAAAATAGTACCCATTTAAATGTACATTTTGTTTTTCTTGAATTTATCTGATAAAGGGGAAATGAAAAGCATTTTAAATGGTTAAAAGTAATTCATAATAATTGTCCCCTGAGATTATACTTTTAGAACATGCATGACTTCCAAATTAATAAATAGTACTTATGGTAACCAAATAGTTGCTATAGTAAACAAAAAATAAAATTTAAGGGAAACTAAACTTTAAAGATGATCTCCGACCAGTTGCAATTTATATATTATGTTATGCAATGCCCTATATTTGCATATTTTACTGCCTAAAAAATAAATTAATGAGAATAAAGATGAATTCTTAGCTTAGTTTATTATTTGGGGAAAAATGGTTCAAGGAAATGACCAGAAGAGCACTGGTTATGTCAACTACACAAAGTACCAAAAATTGAAAAACAAATTCATAGGGGCTTTCTTTTAAATCAGTTTTAGCAGTTTAGACTCTATATCAGTTTGCAAGGATCTGTAACTGTTATTGAGTTAACATTCTACAAGGAGAGTTTCTATAACACATCATTCACATCTCACCTTCAAGCAATGTAATTATTTGTGGTTTTCTTGGCACACAGAAATGAATATTGGTTAAGGAAAAAGTTACATAGCACATAACTATCTGTTGCCCACTGTATGCGTCATACACACATACACACATACAATGGAAAACCAGAAATGTAGCCAAAAATATAATAAAATTGGTTGCTGGATAAGTTCTTCTCTGCTATAAACCAGAGGGTGAAGATTTTAAGACTGACTAGTTAAATTACTTTTCTTTTTGCACAGAATAAGCAAATGTTAATACCATTATTTCTTTCTTCTAATGCAGTTAGTTGATATACTGGTATTATTTTTGACCATGATTATGACAGAAAATATTGGTATTTCCAGTCATAGTTATAAATTTAAAAAGAAGAGGCACCCCATCATAATATAAGCTAAATATAAGCTATTGGCTCACTTGGATAATTTGAATCCATCAATCAATTATAAGAACATTTTCAAATTCCCTGATTCTTAAAAAGTTTAGAGATAACTTTCTCTCTGCTTCTTCTCGTTTCAGGGTTTTAGCAGTTTTTCAGCCTAAACATGTAGACTAAATTTTGTGGAACGGAAGAGAATTCAATGGGACAGGGGGTAGGGGAGGCAGCCAGCACAGATGAAAAAATGAAGACCAAGGAAGGCAAGGCCAGGAGTGATGACCGAGAGAAACGAGTGGAAAGAATAGGACACCACATAATATGCTACACTTCAATGGCTGAAAACATACTCTCTGAGAATAGAGGGGAAGGTCAATGTTAGGGACTCCAGTTCCCCAGAGTTGACAGCTTAGGCCAGTGGTTTGAGTACCACAGAAGGCCAGAATAAAGGGGCTCTGAAGGTCAGGGCTTCAAGAGACATGTACGTAATTAAAGGTTCAACCCTAAAAGAGACAGATGAAGCTTACACAATACTTCACTCATGTGGCTTCAGGGAGCTCTGGAGTACCTCTTGCTCAAAATGATAGAATCTGATAAGAGGAACTAAGACAAGAATCACATGAAATAGTTTCACCTCAAAAAAACTGTCATTCCCATTTGGAGAATTCTCTCCTAGTTTCCACTAGGAATTTCAATGTATTCAACATTTACTAAGTACTGAGTTCAGCCATTGCAAATACAAAAATAAAAAAATAATCTGGTTCTTTTACTCCAGCAGCTCACAGTCTAGGGTAAAAACACATTTATATTATAATGTAATAAATTATGAAATGAAATTATGTAAAAAATGCTAACAGAACACAAAAGAAATTGTGATTATGAGAAGATAAACACTCTGTGACACCTGGGTTGACAGTCAAATTTAGACCTCATCACACCTGATAACAAACTATTATTTCTCCAATAGGAAAATATGATAATACCCGATGAGAAAAGTCTTCAGGTACAAAAAGACGAAGCTGTAACATTATTACCCCCCAAGAAAGAAAATGATGGTAAGTACAAATACTCTATAATCTAATTTTTTTCTAAAAGAACCTTTAAAAATAACTGCAGGAACTTTATCTTATAGTAATAAAAAATTACCTCAAGATAACAGTAAATGTAAACTGAAATTTTAGCTCCAGTGGTAAAGACAAGCAAATATATTGGGAGTGCAATCATTTGTCACCGCACACTATGAATGAGAATATGGAACAGGAGCATTCAAGAACAACCAAAGCTTAGTCCAAGCTTACCATCTACAGAATGTATGTTTATACCCAAATGAAATCAATTCCAGAAATACTTAAAGATTGATCATTTCCTGAATACAATGCACAGCCTCAGGGTAAGGTAAATAAAATGTAATTCTTGCCTTCAAGAAACTCACCGAAGAGAAATGGCTCTTTTTATAATTAATTAAAATATCCATTTCCATTAAACTAATAGAGAACTTATAGTAAAATAAGTTCCATTTAATAGTTCCTATGTATTCCATTTATCCCTGCTCTAAAATAGAACATTATTTCATACAGAAATCATGAAAAAAACACATTAATTTCTATAATGCTACAATAAATTTAAAATGAACCAAGCAGAAAATACATCTTAAAGTACCTTAGGAAAAGCAGACTTAGACAAATGGTCATTCCTTGTTCTTAGATAGGATGACTCAATATCACAAAAATGGTAGTTCTAAGTTCACTAAAATTACTAAAAACTTATAAAAGCTGGAAAAACAGATTCTAAAGTTCATATGGAAAAACATGCACAAATACAGGGGGAAGCACTGAACAATGTCTGGTATATGCAGAATGAGACCTACCACACATTAAAACATATTATACTTTAAAAATTGTGAATCCTAGTGCATGAATAGATAGAAATGTAACACACAATACCAACTTAAATCACTGACACAAAAATGGTACTTTTAAAAAACTGGGGCTGGGGCTGGGGTTGTGGCTCAGTGGTAGAGCACTCGCCTAGCAGGTGCGAGGTCCTGGGTTCGATTCTCAGCACCTCATGAAAAATAAATAAAATAAAGGTATTATGTCCAACTACAACTAAAAAATAAATATTAAAAAAACTGGGGCTGGTAAAACTACACATCCATTTGAAAAGGGATATAATTAGATTCATACTTTAGACAAAAACAAAAAACAAAAACCATACTCCAAGTAGATTAGGGATCCAAATGTTTATGATGAAAATACATGCACTAGAAGGCACCCTGTGTGGCGAACACCTCAAAGTCCAGATATATTAACATAAAAGATCATTACATTTGATTCCATTAAACTTTTGCAAGCTGGGAATGATGAGATTCCAACAGCAATGGGCACACCCAGAACCGAGATCTTGGTTTCTAATACCATTCTGCACTAAAAAGAACCAGTACTTTTTGAAGAGAGAACTCACTTTAGGATTGAGGTAGGGAAAATGCAAGATTTGTCTGGGACATCTTTCTAGGCCAAAAAATAAAGACGTGCTCAAAGAATAATAGATGTGTATAATATTTTTTAAAAATTCATCAAAATGTATGAAATACACAAGTAAATATGTAGACAATATATATAAGTCCTATACACTGAAAGTCAGACAATACTGTTGAGAGAAATTAAAGAAGATTTAAATATATGGAGAAATATATTGTGTTCAAAGTCTGGAACACTTAATAACGTCAAGATATCAATTTTCCCCAAACATAAATGCAACTCAACACAACCCCAATCAAAATTCTAACAGGCATTTTCAAGATTTTATTTTTAAATTAAAAGCTGTGTCTAAATTTGTATGGAAAAAGGCAGTTGTAGTAGCATATGCCTTTAATCCCAGCAACTTAGGCAGTTAAGACAGGAGGATAACAAGTTTGAAGCCAGCCTTGGCAACTTAGCAAGATCCTGTCTCAAAATAAAAATAAAAAGGGTTGGGGATGTAGCTCAGTATATGAGTGCCTCTGGGTTCCATACCTAGTACAAAAAATAAAAAAAAAATAAAATTTATATGGATATAGAAAGCACCTATAATACTCAAAACAATGTTGAAGAAGAATAAAGTTGGAGAATTTATACGACATCATAGCAAGACTTATAAAAGTACAAGAATCAAGATATTGTGGTATTGGTGTAAAAATAAAATTTTAAAAACATCAATGGAACAAAATAAAAATCCAAGGGTTTATACAATATGGTGAACCAGTTTTTGAAAATGTGCCAACACAAATCAGTGGGGGAAAGGTTAATCTTTCCCCAAAATCATGTTGAAATACCAACAGCCATAACAGAGAAAAAAAAGATATTAACCTTTTTTATTACCATATTTACCATAAAAGTTAACTCAAAATGGACCAGTGCCTAAATGTAAAGAGCTTAAACTATACAACTTGAGGCGGGGGGTGGGGGTGGGGGTGGGGATTAAAACCTTAGTGGTTGTTGTAGTTTGAATCTAAAAATGTGCCCCCAAAATTCATGTGTTAAAGATAGCTTCCCAAGCTGATGGCACTATTAGGAGGGATGAAAACTTTAGGCAGTGGGGCCTAATGGGAGGGATTTAGGGGTGTGCCCCTTTGAGGGTATATTGGGACCCTGGGCCCATCCTCTTTCTCTCTCTGCTTCCTGGAGACTATGAGGTGAACAGCTCTGCTCCACCACATTCTCCCTGCCATGATGTTCTGCCTTGTCATAGACCCAAAAGGAATTGTGCCAACAAACGACCATGGACTGAAACCTCTGAAACTGTGAGCCAAAAATAAATCTTTCTTCAAGTTGATTCTCTCAAGTGTTTTGCCACCGTGACAGAAAGCTAACACAGGGACTACCAAATAGTTCATAAAAACAAAAGCAACAACAAAAAACATGTATATAAAGGAATCATTCATTAAAATTTAAAATATTTGTATTTCAAAAGACATTGACAAAAAATAAAAAGACAAGTTACAACTGGGGTAAACATTTATAAAACATAAATCTGACAAATGACTTATATCTAGAATACATAATCCTAAAAGTCAATAATTGTACAAAAATCCAGTAAAAAAATAGGCAAAACATATGAATAAACACTTTACCAAGGAAAATTTGTGGATGTCAAAAAAGTACATTAAAAAAATGTTCAATATTACTGTGATTAGGGAAATGCAAATTACATAATGACATACCACAATACATTCTACTTAAAGGCTAAAATTAAAAAGACTGACTATATCAAATGTTGATAAGGATATACAGCAACTAGAGTTCTCATACATTGTGGTGGAAATGTTAAAAATGGCATAGTCCCTTAGAAAATAGTTGGAGACTTTCTTCAAAAGATAAAACTTACACTCATAATACAATCCAGTAATTCCATTTCTGGGTATGTACTTGAGAAATGAAAGCATTAAGTCTACAAAAATCTGTGTATAAGTGTTCACAGAAGCTTTCTTAGAAATGGCCAAAACCTGACCCAAATGTCTATAAGAGCTGATGTATTAATTGTATACACTTAGACAATGAAATAATAAGTAATAAAGAGGAATGAATCACTGATACACTCAACAATGGTTGAATCTCAAAATAACTATGTGGAGTGAAAGAAGCCAGACAAAAGAATATATAGTGAATTATTCTTTTCTTATAAAATTCTCCTAAATTCAAAGTAATGAAAGCAGATCAGTGGTTGCTTGGCAACAAGAGTGGGAGAAAGGTATTATTAAGGGGCATGAAAAAATTTGTGGGTGGGGATGGTTATATCAATTGTCTCAATATACAGTGAAAGTCTTGTGGGTACATACATATGTCAAATACAAATTGTACAATTTAAATATATGAATTTACTCAATTAGCCATAAAAAATTGTGGGAGAAAAAGCTTTAAAAAAAAAGTTGGCTAATCCATGACAATTTGATTATTAAAACAAACATGATGGTAATTGATTATGACTCATGAATAGAAAATCCATGAATTCATATTGATATAAAAATAAATAGGAAAAGAATGGTCCACTTTACAGCAGAACACCAAATAACAAAAACATAAGGAATGATGGAATTAGATACTCGCTACTTGGCAACTATCCTAATAAGGAATGAGTCGGACCTGGAACAGTGGCACATGTCTATAATCCCAGTGGCTCAGGAGGCTGAGACAAGGGGATCCTGAGTTCAAAGCCAGCCTCAGCAATGGTGAGGCATAAGCAACTCGGTAAGACCCTGTCACTAAATAAAATACAAAATAGGTATGGGGATGTGGATCAGTGGTTGAGTGCCCCTGAGTTCAATCCCTGGTTCAAAAAAAAAAAAAAATCATTCAGTTAAGAATTATTGATGCATCCTAAAACAGTGGATAAAAGTTTGACAACACATCAATTTTTTTTTGTTTTTGTCTCAAAGTACTTCTCCAAAAGATATTATTAATTACAAGGTGAAAAATAGTAACCTTACAGAGTGAGAAACATGGCAGACCCATTTTAGCCATATGACCAAAAACATTATCAGGAATGAGACAGATACCAAGTGTCTCCTGATACGCAACACTGAGGACACAACACCATTTTCAAGATATTCCAGCCAAAAAATGAAACTCTCAGACAAACCCTAATACAAAGAAATTCTGCAAAATAAATGTCAGGGGACAGCAGGGGATGGAGGGTTTTCACTTTTCAAAAATGATACAAAAAACAAAGACTAAGGAACTATTCCAGGTTAAAAGAAAAAGGTGGGATAAATAAATGCAATCAATGAGTTGGGGCACAAATAACTTCCCAAGTTACCCTGAGGCAACTCAAGTAGAATTCAGACCTGGGATCTGAACAGTGCCTGTGATGACTTCTAATTTTCAAATTAATATTTTGCTCATTCAACTAGTGATTTCTAAAGACTTTAATCACTGTCACCAATCTGAAATAAATTTATAGATTTAAATTTTTTTTAGACCTTAAAAATTCTAATTATCAAGCACAATGTAGGTCACTGGCTACCATTACTAAATAAATATGCTTACTACTATCATCTATGATTCTGTCAAATACCTTTTCAAATTAGTAATAACATTTTTAATACCAACAATTTTAGCACTAGAGGCTAAATATTTTCAAACTGCTTTTTATACTTTCATGACTTTGTTTCCCAATTTAGAAATGCCCACGTGCCTCTTATGTGTTTGTTTAAGTGGCTCTGTGTACTGTGAAGAAGTTGACATCGATGCTGTACCACCCTTGCCAAAGGAATCAGCCTATCTTTATGCACGATTCAATAAAATTAAAAAGCTGACTGCTAAAGATTTCGCAGACATGCGTAAGTTAAGTTTAAATACGATAGTAGTACTAACTCCTATAAAGAAGTTTGTACATACTTATAGCCTGCCACATATGGAGTTGTCACAAAAATGACTGGTTTGTTGGTACGTATTCTTTCCACTCTGACTTTCTCTGTCATCTTTCTTTACTGGTGATTGATGTCTGTGTCGACAGCCTAACAAACGAACAGCAGTAATTTTTCAACCCTCATAACTCAAGATCCACTTTGCAGACTGAGAGTATAACTCAGTGGCAGAGAGCTGGCCTAGCATGCATCAAGCCCTGGGTTCAATCTCCAGAACTTCTAAAAAGAAAAAGGAAGGAAGGATGGATCCATTGCTTCAGATAGTGAGCACCACCAATATAACTACAATACTTCTCTAACCATGTTTTATATTCCACCTTTTCTGTGAAAGCACAGGAACTGCTTTTCTTCATTTTAACTCATGTTTTATAAACCTGGCTATATATTAAAAATATCTGGGCAAGTATTTTTAAAATACTAATACAAAGCTGTATTTCCTAGAGGTTCTAATCCAGGATGTGGCAGAGGCCAGGCATCATCATTAAAAAGAACCAAACTTCTTTGTTGCAAATAGTGGCATTTAACTTTCCCAGGTCATTAATGATGTTAAACTCCTGGATTCCTATTAAACCTTAACCCAACAAGGGTGATATCATTCGTATAGCAGAAGGCTCTACCTCTTCAGTGTAAAACCTCAGTTCTGGATCATTGATTTCTTGTCAGTTTCTTAGACTCTGTAGCTCAGTGGTAGAGTGCTTGCCTAGCACATGCAAGACCCTGGGTTCGATCCTCAGTACCACATAAAAATAAATAAATAAAAGGTATTGTGTCCATCTACAATTAAAAATATATATACTAAAAAAAAAATCACACACACACAGGAATGTGCACTGACCTCATTATACATTTACTGTATTAACTATAACTGCATTCATGCTGCCAATAGTATCTCCCAACTGTGGAATGAAGTACATTTCATCCTCATGATTTGGGATCCCTTATTTGCAAATTAACCTACTTGCTAAAGTCTTTTTGTAACCTCCAAGTCAATACACATGATACTTTCGTGATCATTAGCAGATACGAATGGAGCAGCAAAAAAAAAAAAAAAAATGAGTTATTTAAAATGAGCATCCCCAGCTGAGGCTGAACAAAGCAAAACTCTCTTCTGATTTCAGCTCTTATACTGTAAATAAATGCTTATTCAGTCTATTTAGTGACATGTTTTCTGTAGTTTTATCCTTTTTATTGATAATTTTACTGTTGAAAAGAGCCCAAGACTAGTACTGCAGTGCTCCATAGCATTTCTAAGTGCAGGAAGGCTGTGATATGCTTTACAGAGAAAATACATGTGCCCAATAAACTACATTCAGGCATAAGGTAATAGTGCAATGTTAATGAGCCAACATTGTACATTAAAAAAATTATCTTTAAATAAAAACACATAACAGCAGCAACTGGTTGACAAAAATAATTGACAAAAGGCTCATGGGAACCTAACCTTGTAATTCCCCTAGGAGCAATGGTTCAGTTTTCATTAATTTAATATTTGTAACAACATTATAGAGATGACTATTGTGGCCTGGCACAGTGGTACATACTTGTAATTCCAGCTACTTGGAAAGTCAAGGTAGGAGGAACACAAGTCTAAAAGCCAGCTTCAGCTAGTTGGCAAGACCTTGTCTCAAAATTTGAAAATTTAAAAAAGAGCTGGGAATGTGCACACGAGGCGTGGTTGTGCACATCTGTAATCCCAGAAGCTTGGGAGGCTGAAACAGGAGGATTGTGAGTTCAAAAGCAGTCTTAGCAACTTAGTGAGGCCTTAAGCAACTCGTTAGACCCTGTCTCTAAATAAAACATAAGGGCTGGGGATGTGGCTCAGTGGTAGAAGACCCCTGGGTTCCATTCCTAGTACCAAAGGGGGAGGAGAAAAACTACTGTGAATGAGTACCAACTGTATTTCTCAATCATCTTGGAAAAAGTGATATGCACATACATATGCACACTGAATTTCTCAATCTCTCAATCTGCATGACTGTTGCAAATCAGGGAACACTTAAGTAATAAGGCTTAGAAAGATTAAGGTAACATACCCACAATTACAATGCAATGTGCTGGCCAAAATTTTTTTTCAAAAGCACTAATTACATGATTCCAGTCAATCTAATGTTATGCTTACTTCCCATGATTTGCAATAAGAATTTATTTCAATCTGCCTATGCATCCTGAGAAATTCAAATAGAGAACTATGGAAAGACTACTTAAAATCTCTTCCAAACCTGAGATTCTTGGACTTCAGTTAGACAAAGCATTATCGTTAGACACAAAGAGACATTCGGTGTTCAACAAAATTCTACCGATGCAGCTTGACATGTATCACATAGTAGAGATTGACTAGCATGTGCAAGACCTGAAGTTCAATTCTTAGCACCATCCACACAAATGATAACCACAGTAAACTTTCCTGAGTAGACACTCTAGTAGGCACTAAAGAAAAGATGTGATCCGTTAAACAAATGCTTTCTTCAGGCAACAACAAGATTTTTTTTTTCCCCCTCAAGCTAACTTAAGAAGACTTGATTTTACTGGAAACTTGATAGAAGACATAGAAGATGGTACTTTTTCAAAACTTTCTCTGTTAGAAGAGCTTTCGCTTGCTGAAAATCAACTACTGAAACTTCCAGTTCTTCCTCCAAAGCTTACTTTATTTAATGCAAAATACAACAAAATCAAGAGCAGAGGGATCAAAGCAAATACATTCAAAGTAAGTATTTCATCATATGGCTGAACACAGTATCAGCGATAATATATCAAAAGAGAGAAACTTTGGTCAGTAATTCTGTTTTGATTACTTATTTTTTCTTTCTTCTTCTTCTTCTTCTTTTTTTGAAATGCTCTAGCTATCTTGCCTGCCTTGAACTCCTGGGTTCAAATGATCCTCCTACCTCAGACTCCAGAGTTGCTGAGATGACAGGGGTGTGACACCTCATGGGATTTTGTTTGGATGACCATTTAAAACTATTTTAATGAAATAAATGAAGATATTTCTTTCATAACAAAGAGCCTTTATACATTATACAATATATAATGTGTCCATAAATATATAGTCTCTTGAAAATGTTAAAATATTTCACTTCTCTTCCCTTTTTTGTTTATATTTAAGATCTCCTTTCTCAATTTTAAGAGAGATTTTAAAGTTAGATCAGAGTTCCTGATATGTTTCTGATAAGGAACTCAGAAGTTAAGAGGCTTTTAGCAGACTTTTTAAAAGCATACTCACTTTTTAAAACTTGTAATTTCAAGATATAAATTTAAGTAGGGCATCTTTGAATAATTGGCATACTAAAGACTTACCAAGATAATCAACATTTCATTAAAAAACAAAAAAATGTTGAGCTGGGCACAGTATCACATGCCTATAGTCAATATTATTTGGAATGCTGCAGCAGGAGAATCATTTGAGCCCAGGAGTTTAAGGCCAGCCTAGGCAAGACAGTGAGACTCCTTATGGGGGCAGGGGGTGAGGAATGTTTCAAGTACTTGTGGTTTTACACATATAGAGAGGATTCATGACAGCTTGAATGAAAATGATAAATTTGGCCTTTTTGTAGCTTTGCTAAATGCCCTAGGATTATAACAGACACTAGTAAAATAAGGTTACTATAATTCACATAAATGAGACCCACTGGGAAGATAGGTGCTTGTTACCCATATGTTGGAAAAGCAGGATGCTTTTACAAAGGAATTTAATAGTACAGAAAAGAATTAGCAAGATCTGATACAGAATGCATATCAAAGTTAAGGTAAAAGAGCAATATCTAGGAAAACTATAGTATATAATTATACACTTTAATGAGTTAGTGTTCATGAAGAGTAACCCAACATGAATTCCTTATGGAAAAAGCCATAGCAAGTTAAGTGTTTCATAAATTGCTTCAGGAAACATGTTGTTCAACATACATCTGTTAGGTGTGACTGCTTCACTACAAGTTGGTGGAGTTGAAATGGGAAGCTTCAGAAGATCAAGAGAGGTTAGGACAGCAACAGGATCCAAAAAGCAATTTCCCACAGTAAGTGAACTCATTAAGCTGTTTCCAGGACAAATTCAAAGGGCCCAGAAAGATCATGGCATCAAAGCTTGGTATTCAGAGATGAGATGAATGGACAGAAACTTGAGGTAAGAAGCAGAGCTTTGCTGGTCATCATAAAGGCCATAAAGGACCAAAATACACTAGTTGTGAAGCCAAACAGTGATGACCAAAACAAGAAACTATCATACCAAGCATATGTACTATTGATATTGTTCATACCAATATTCTTTTATAGAAATTGCTTGAATCCAGTGAAGGAATACACAAACCTCAATAACACTCCAACTAAATTTTCCTTTCAGAAATTGAATAATCTCTCCTTCCTCTACCTGGACCATAATTCCCTGGAATCTGTGCCTCCTAACTTACCAGAAAGTCTACGTATAATTCATCTTCAGGTATAATTGCTCTTTTCACAATCTCTGGCTTTGAGTACCTATGGGTCATTCTTAAAATTCACTGGGAGAGTCACTTGTAAATTACGGTTAGATGACTACGGCAGTGCAATAGCTCAATGTTCATCAAAAGTATTAATATTTAGTCAAATGAACCCTCCTGCCCAGAAGCTGAGATTAGAACCAGACCAGCCACTGGTTACACTCACTACAGGTGTAAAGTATGCTCTTAAGTGAAATTTGTGTCCAATGTACACTTGGCATCTCTTAGCTAATCTTAACTCATGGACTTACAGTGAGGGGGCACTGGGACCTCTAATTCATGTCTCTTTCTCCAAACAGGTAAACATTTCTAAGTACAACATCAAGTAGGGAATGCAAAAGTGAAGGAGGAATGAAAACAAAAAACTGAAATTGTTTTTTCAGAATCCTAAGAATTCCAACTTGCATTACTTCCTTAGAGAATACCTAAGGACACAGTACATTTTTGGAAGTGACACTCTAGAATAGGATACTTTCTCCATTTAATATAAGCCTATTTACATTCAGAACTTTGTGTTACACAAAAATTACTCTTAATAATTGATAGACTATTCTTCCAAAATATCATTGTATACTTAAAAACGGGTGCTCAGACTGCATAGTTTTATTATCATGCAGTATATGATATTTAATACTTTTTTGAAAAAATATTCCATGGGATCCTACTACATAGCAACAGATGGTTGATTCCAGATTTATGATCAATTTTTATTTCCTTTTGTTTTTCAGTTTAACAACATAACTTCAATTACAGATGATACATTCTGCAAGGCTAATGACACTCGTTACATTCGAGATCGGATCGAAGAGATTCGCCTGGAGGGCAACCCAATCATCCTGGGAAAGCATCCAAACAGTTTTATTTGCTTAAAAAGACTACCTATAGGGTCATACTTTTAATCACTATCAATACAGCTTGTAAGCTAAAGTACTCATACATATAATCTGTCTAAACATTATCTAAAGGATCATAAATACTGGTTTAATATTAACTTTTTATCCCACTGAGATGGAATTTTATGTTTTAAACAAAGATGTTGAACAATCTTACATAACTGAATCTCTAAGTTCAAAGTAATGTAATGTGAAAATATTTAAACAGCACTAGAAAACCCCTCTTGTTTACACTAGACTACCATTTAAAAGGCATGTTTTTATATAAATACCATTTGGATGTTATTACTCCCCTTACTAATAAAGGAAGAGAAGAAGTCCAAGAAACTTTCAACTGTCTTTCCTGTCCTTTACTGTATCTCAAAAACATTTAAGGCAGATTTTCCAAAAACTTCAAAAAGCTAAATGTTCCCAGTGATCTCCAATGTTTTTTCTTTTATGATTCATCATTATTTATTATGAAGTAGGAACTTTGATTTCTTCCCATCAAGGCAGCTATTTTAGTCATATTTTCACTTAGTCTAAGAAAAAGGAGATAGTCTCATGCTTCAGCAAAATTTTCCAAAAGTAGAATTTTATTCTTTGATAAAGACCTAATATAGAAAGGTTCACAGTGTTCTGCTTTGTGGTTATACAATTAAAATCTTAAATAGTAAACATTTTTCTTTTATATAAATATTAACATTCTAAGCCTACCATAAAACATTTAAAAAGTCAAACAAGTTAAAACCACTAAGCTTCTAAGAAAAATCAAGTCTATCCCATTTCTCAGAGAATAAGATTCCTCCACTGTACAGATTTTCAAATATGAAATAATAGCAAAATATTTTCTTTTTACATTATAGGAATGAGGGTCTCATAAATAAATTTGTTCAAAGATGAGAAATGAAAACAAAGTGTCTTCTGTGGGGTCACTGAACACCATGTGCCACCTGCCCATACATACACACATTCACCCAAACAAACTGAAAATTCGTAGCAAAGCTTCTCAGCAACATTCTCATGTTTTAGAAACATGAGTCTGATCTGTATACGTAAAAGTACCAATGACATTTCCATTATAAAGTATACACTGGAATTGGAAATGTCTTTATATTATACTATTCCTGGAACACTTACTTATTTCCATTAAAAATTTTTTTTAATATATTTTCTTTTCTTTAAAATATATTTTTTTAGTTGTAGTTGGACACAATAGATTTTATTTATTTATTTTTATGTGGTGCTGAGGATCGAACCCAGCACCTCACAAGTGCTAGGCGAGTGCTCTACCACTGAGCCACAACCCCAACCCCTACTTATTCCCATTTTTAACCATTTACTTGTTTTTTCCCCTACCTAGAATGACCCTTCCCACATTTGTCTAGGTAGATGCCAAAATAAAACTTTTTCATTTAAGCATCAGTGATGTCTTAAGGCCACGATTGCTAATCTAATAATGCTTATTAACTTATTCATTGATTGTGGTAATTGATGAGCATAGGTATTTTGTGTGTTTACCCCATTTCTCTATGACTGAATGCTCACTGAAAAGCCTGGACACCACTTTATCTTCTAAGAAGCCTAGCACAATATCAAGCACATTGGAATTAAACATACAATAAATATTGTAAAATCCACCCAAACAGAAGGGTTCTATTTTATTTGGAAAATAGCCATCTTTAAACTATCATAATCATGAATAAATCAATGAAAATAAACTATACCTGTATCCAGGAATACACACCTAATAAACAAAGGCTTGGTGAAAAGGCTGAATCTAGGGAGGTGTTAAGTTTCTCGTTTTCAGAAGAATGATATTTTTTCTATATTCTTTTCATAATAAAACATACTGAGAAAAGCACCATGAAATAAATCACACATTAAAGAAAATTAAGTCTGTAGTTAATCTGAATTAATGAATTTTCTTAAAGAAATAATTTTGGGACTTCTAGGTAAGAAGATATAACATTGTATCTTCATCTACACATCCTTAAAATAAAAAATACAAATTGTACCACCGAGAAGGTAAAAGCAGAAATAATAAAGTAAAAATGAGATTCCATTATATTATGTAGATGTTTCATTCTTGATAATAAGAAAAGAGGCTTAAAATTAAAAATGATTTACTCCTTACAACTACAATCTCCAGATTAAAAGCAATTCTTATGAAGGCCACAATTTTTTTTTCAGAAATAGAAAAATTCACTCTAAAATTCATATGGGAGCTCAACAGACTGCAAGTAAACAAAAGAATATTGAAAAGAAAAAAGGGAATTCTCACACTTCCTTAATTTCAAAACTTACTATAAGCTACAGTCATCAAAATAATGTGATACTGTCATAAATACAGATATATAACCAATAAAATAGACTAATGAGTCCAGAAATAAATACTTGACATATGGTCAAATGATTTTCAAAAGGGGTAGCAAGACCACTCAATGGAGAAAGGACAGTCTCTTCAACATAAGCTGCTGGGAAAACTGCATACTCACATGCAAAAGAATGCCTTACCTTACACCACAAACAAAACTTAATCCAAACTTAGCGCAGTGACACATGCTTATAATACTAGCGGTTCTGGAGGCTGAGGCAGGAGGATCTCAAGTTCATTCTATTTATTTATCTACTTAATTTGTACTTTTTAGATATATATGACAGTAGAGTATATTTTGACAGATTATACATACTTGGAGTATAACTTATTCTAATTAGTATACCATTCTTGAGATTGTACATGATGTGGAATTTCTCTAGAGGTGTATTCATATGTGAGCATAGGAAAGTTATGTCCAATTAATTCCACTGTCTTTTCTTTTCTTTTCCCACCCCCACTCCCTTGCCTTCATTCTCCTTTGTCTAATTCACTGAATTTTATTCTTCCCCTCCTCCACTTATTGTGTTGTTATATATATACATATCAGAGAGAACACATGATCTTTGGATCTTGGGATTGCCTTATTTCACTTAGCATGATAGTTTACAGGTCCATCCATTTACCAATAAAAATCATTTTTAAGGTTGAGTAATATTCCACTGTGTATACACACCACATTTTCTTCATCTGTTGAAGGGAAACTAACCTAGTAGGTTAGCTATTGTGAGTTGTGCTGCTATAAACATTGCCAATACAAAAAATCGTTATAAAAGCAGGCATTGTGCAAAATCATGTGGGATGATAAAGATTAAGTCTTCAGATGCAAAGAATTACATGTTCATTACACAGATCATTTTATTTGTTATACAGTGATATAAAACATTAAAATAGAATGACTGGTAAACACTGGGCAGACAAATTTCAGATTTGTTCTTTTCCCAAGGATGTCATGGACTTCAGAGCCAGGAGACTACTTGGAATCAAATCTTGGCTCTGCTGCTTCCTTTTTTTTTTTTTTTTTTTTTTTAGTTTTTTGTGTTCTTTTTAGTTATACATAACAGTAGAATATTTTGACATATTATACATAAATGTACAACTTCCCATTCTGTGGTTGTACATGATGGGGAGTTACAATGGTCATGTATTCATATACTAACAAAAGAAACTTATGTCCAATTCATCCACTGTCTTTCCTATTCCCATACCTCTCCCTTCCCTTTATTCCCATACCTTCTCCCTTCCCTTTATTCCCTTTTGTCTAAACCAAAGTACCTCTATTCTCCCCCCAACCCTTATTATGTGATACCGTCCACAATATCAGAGAGAACATTCGGCCTTTGGTTTTTTAAAGATTGGTTTATTTCACCTAGCATGATAAGCCTCCAGTTCCATCCATTTAACTGTAGAGGCCAAACTTTCATTCTTCATTATGGCTAAGTAACGTTCCATTGTGTATCCGTACCACATTCTCTTTATCCATTTATCTGTTGACGGGTACCTAGATTGGTTCCCTGGCTTAGCTATTGTGAATTGAGCTGCTAAAAACATTAATGTGGCTGTGCCACTGCAGTATGCTGATTTTAATTCCTTTGGGATAACTGGGTCAAACTGTGGTTTCATTCCAAGTTTTCTGAGGAATCTCCATGCACCAGTTTGCAGTCCCACCAGGAATATATGAGTGTACCTTTTCCCCCACACCCTCACCAACATTTACTGTTACTTGTATTCTTGATAATTGCCACTCTGACTGGAGTAAGATGAAATCTCAGTGTAGTTTTGATTTGCATTTATCTACTTGTTAGAGATTTGAACATTTTTTTAATATATTTGTTCACCGATTGTATTTCTTTTGCTGTGAAGTATCTATTCAGTTCCTTTGCCCATTTACTGATTGGGTTATTTGTTTTTCTGGTGTTAACTTTTTTTAAATTTTTTATATATCCTGAAGATTATTGCTCTGAGGTGGAAGTGGCAAAGATTTTAGGAGAAATACAAGTTCAAAGCCAGCCTCAGCAACTTAGTGAGGCCCTAAGCAACTTAGTAAGACCTTGTCTCAAAATAAAAAATAAAAAGAGGGGCTAGGGTTGAAGATCAGTGGTAAAGCACTTGCCTAGCTTGTATAAGGCACTGAGTTCAAGCCTTAGCACCACATAAATAAATAAATAAATAAATAAATAAAGGCAATGTATCTGTCTACAACTAAAAATAGAAAAAGAATTGAAGTATGGACAGTTCAATAAATAAATAAATAAATAAATAAATAAATAAATAAATAAATAAAGCAGAGATGTGTCTCAGTGGTTAAGTGCCCCTGGGTTCAATTCCTGGTACCATAAACAAACATACAAACAACAACAACAACAAAAATCAAATACATAGCCTTCAGAGCTAAATTATTAAATTTTGAAAAGAAAACAGAAATAAATCTTTATGACAATTAATATAGTAATAGTTTATTGAATAGGACACAAAAAACACAGGCCATAAAGAAACATGTGAGAAACAGTTTTTTATGAAAATTAAAAATTTCTGTGCATTAACACTCCTTGGTCTATACCCAAAGGACTTAAAATCAGCATACTACAGTGACGCAGCCACATCAATGTTTATACCAGCTCAATTCATAATACCTAAACTATGGAGACAACTTAAATGTCCTTCAATAGAAGAATGGATAAGGAAAATGTGGTATATATATTCAATGGAATACTATTACTGAGCCATAAAGAAGAATGAAATTATGGCATTTGCTGGTAAATGGATGGAGTTGGAGAATATCATGCTAAGTGAAATACACCAATCCCAAAAGACCAAAGACCAAATGTTTCCTCTGATATGAAGATGCTAATTCACAATAAATTGAGGGGTACTAGAGAAGAACAGAATTAACTTAGATTAGGTAGCGGGGAGTGAAAGAAGTGGAGGAAGGGAATACATGGATAGGAAGAATAGTAGAATGGTACAGACATTATTACCTTATGTATATGTATGACTGCATGACTGATGTGATTCTACAACATGTACAATCAGAAAAATGAGAAATTATACTTCACCTATGTATGATATACCAAAATGTATAAATGCATTCTATTGTTATGTATAACTAAAACAAAATTTTTTTTAAAAAAAGACACTGTCTTCATCCAGAGAAAGAAACTACATATATATAAGAGAAACCAATTTCTACCATATATATATATATATGAAACTTTACAATTCAACAACAACAAAAATCCTAATTCAAAAATGGAGAAAGAACTTACCCATTAAATATATTAATGGCCAAGAAGCACAAGAAAAGACATTAGCATTGCTAATCTACTAGAAAGAGGCAAATCAAAACCACAATGAGATATCACTACACACCTATTAGACTACTAACAAAACAACAACAACAAAAAAAAACAACAACAACAAAAAAAAAAAAACAGAAAATACCAAGTGTTGGAGAGGTTTTGGAGAAACTGGAACCCTTATATTGGTTAATAGGATGTAAAATGGCACAGCTGCTGTGGAAACCAGTTTGTGATTCTTCCAAAAATTCAACTTAGAACTATCCTATGATTCAGCAATTCCATGTCCAGATAAATACTTAAAAATTCTAGGCAGGGACATGTGAAGAGATATTGGTACATATATGTTCAGAGCCACATTATTCTAACAGCCAAAACATGGAAACAACCCAAGTGCCCATCCACAGACAAATGGATAAGCAAAACGTGATACATCCACACAAGAAAATATTCAGCCTTAAAAAGGAAACCTGAAACATGCTGCAACACTGATAAACGATGATGTGAACTAATCCAGACCAAAAGTCAACTCCTCTTGTATGAGGTACCTGGAATACTCAAATTCACAGAACCAGAAAACATAAAACTGTTTACCAGGGGATGGGGCAAGGAGGGAATGGGAACTGATGGGTACAGAGTTTCAGTTTTGGATAATGCAAAATATACAGAGAAGATTAATGGTGATGGCTGTAGAAAAAAAAAAAATCAATGCTTTTTTCAATCCTAGTTATATTATCACCAGCAAAAGCCAGCTCATGGAGTGCTCTATCCTCTATAGAATCAACATACCAATCATACTTCTTCACTTGCCTGGAGAGCAGCTAGAGTCAAAACAGCTTAGGAAATGGGGACCACAGCTCACAGTTACCATCAGCCACTCAGGTGCATAATGAAACAGCAGTACTGGGTGACTCATTCACTACCTCAACTGCCAGCAAATCTCCCAGTCATTATATTTTACCAGTTGTGAAACACAGATATTTAATTGTCCTAGCACAAGACTACATATAAGAAAATATGACAAAATCATGAAAACACCTCAAGGAACCATAGTATGGGAAATGACCATGTTTCATTCTGAAGAAAATCCTCTGCCTGACAAATTTTATTAGCTATGCCAAAGAGAATAAATCTTATAATAATAGTAAAAAAGGAATAGAGCCCAAAATAAAGAGGAGTTAGTATCAATCTTAAAAACAACAGTCATGACCATTAGGCTTTTTAAGGAACATGAACCTTAAAATTTTATGTTGACTCTTTCACAGGTGGTTTTTGTATGATTCACTGCTGTCAATAATGTGATACCATCAAGCTAAGAAAGACCTGAATGATTACCGAACAGCCAAACAATTCTGGTTACACCCACAAAACAAATAAAAACAAGTGCTTTAAAGTCTCTCCACCAGCCCAAAGACTCATTACTTCACAAAACAGACTTCAATATTTAAACTAAAAATGTGCAAGAATCAAAAGATTCAAAATACAGTCTGGATCAGGAAGTTAAGATTATAGTACTTCATGACAAGCCTGCTCTGACTGTATTTTTTAGTAGAATTTATTATTTTATTTCAAGTACCCTTGAAAGACTGATTTTTCAAAATGTACATCTTAAAATACATTAAAATTTTACTCTATTTCTTTTAAAACATCCCACAATATAAATTAGTCACTAGTTTATACTGAAGCTTCTTCTCAATTTATTACAAAGAACTGCAAATTCCTGAAGTCAATGGAAATATTTTCTCTTCTTTGAAAACTTTTGAGAAAACTATGCTACGATTGAATCTCCAAATTTACAACCAGTTTCATTTTCCATATATGTTTAAATTCAAAGACTTTAAACTTTACCTTAAAATGTTTAAATGTGCGCTTACGACACTTGTACCACTCCACAAAAAAATGTAGGCTTCGGAAGAACATGAATAAATCTCTTTTTTCTTCAGCTCTGTAGAAATAAGAGAGTATGATTAATAAATACTATTAAATGATAGACCAAATCTAGCTTTACTTCTTATTCTTCCTTTATATGTTCTATGCTAACATTAAAAAAGTACTGGATATACTTCTACATACTAAACCTTGAACTTCTGCATGTTTTTCACTCTATGATTGCTACTATCTCAGCCTGAAATGCCCTTTCCAAAAGTTTAAGTCCTATCAGTCTTTCAAATGCCACATTAGTAAAAGAATGGACTTGGACTAGCGAGACCTCCAGGAAGAAAGAGTACTGATGAGTGAGCTCAATCACATGGCCAATAATTTAATCAATCATGCCTATGTAAACCCAAATAAAAACTCTGAACCTAGGAGCTCAGTGTAACTTCCTGACTGGGGAACATTTTGATTTGCTGGGAGGGTGATATGCTAGATTCTACAAGAAAGATGTCTATTCCCAGCCCCTTGCCCTTCCTCTCACAGCCACCAGCGATGTATGTGCTGCTTGCATTTGGTTGTTTCTAAATTTTAACCTTAATAATAAAATGGTAATTATGAGCATAGTGTTTTCAGTAAGCTCCTCATGGTTTTAGCAACTATTGAACCTAGGGGCCTAACAGGAACTCCTGAATTCATAGCCTATCAGTTATTAATGCAGGTGGACCCTAAAACTTGAAGCTGGGGTCTAAAAGGAGGCAGTCTTGTGGAGGACCTTACCCATAACTATAAGTGTCACAACTAAACTATATTGCATAATTCCTGCACCACATATCCTATTCCCTAATAGCTATAAATAATTTCACTTCTTTCCCTATGAGCTCCCATAGAAATCTGTCTTAATTCACCTAATACTTTATCTATTGTAACACTGTCAGCCACATAAACTATGAGCAAATTGGGGCCAAAATCTGTTAGTCCAATTTATTCATTCACTAAATAAATGCTTGTTGGAATCGAGTTCCTGTTCAAGCTATAATGGAGTAAGCACACCAACTGAAAAGCTCCCATTAACTATAACTGAAAACACTGGACACACAGAGAAAGCAAACATCAGAAGATCTGAAATTTTGGCAGAAAAAAAGCAGAATTGGTAGTATTCTGGAATCTAAGAAAGACCTGATGATGAATTCCTTGGAGTTTATTTTTGCCTCCTATATATACCAGTTTGGATACTTGAGCTGCCTATAACCCAGAACTACCAAAGGGTGCAGATAAAACAACAACCACAAGAAGTTAGGGAAAGACCTCTCCCTTTAGCCAGCAGAGGGGGGCACTGCAGAATGGAACCCTAATACTGCATTCCTTTGGCTCCCAAACAAATACTCTAATCCCAGCAGCTTAGAAGGCTGAGGCAGGAGAATTGCAGTTTTGAGGCCAGCCTCAGCAACTTAGGGAGACCTAGTCTCAAAATTCAAAAAAAAAAAAAAAGAATAAAAAGGGCTATGGATGTGGCTCAGTGGTTAAACACCCCTTGGTTTAATTCCTGATACAAAAAAAAAAAAAGAGGTTAAAATTACCATAGCTCAAGTGAAATTATCCAGCTCAAGAAAAGAAAAAAAAAAAGAATAAAGAAAATAAACAAGCCTAAGAGATTTGGGGGACACCTAAAAGAATACCAAAATACATATAACGGAGTTCACAGAAGGAGCGCTAAGAAAGAAAAGGTCTCAAAGCAATCTCAAGAAATAATGGTCAACTAGACAAAGGTGCCAAAAACACACACTGGACAAAAGATAGCCTCTTCAACAAATGGTGCTGGGAAAACTGGATGTCCATATGCAGCAAAATGAAACTAAACCCCTATCTCTCACCATGCATGAAACTCAACTCAAAGTGGATCAGGGACCTGGGAATTAGACCAGAGAACCTATGTCTAATAGAAGAAAAAGTAGGTCCAAATCTTTATCATGTCAGATTAGGTCCTGACTTAACAAGACTCCTAAAGCACAAGAAATAAAAATCAAGAATCAATAAATGGGATGAATTCAAATTAAAAAGCTTCTTCTCAGCAAAAAGAAATAATCAAAGAGGTGAAGAGATAGCCTACGGTATGGGAGCAAATTTTTACCACACATACATCAGATAGAGCACTAATCTCCAGGATATATAAAGAACTCAAAAAACTTAACACCAATAAAACAACCCAATCAATAAATGAGCTAAGGACCTAAACAGACACTTCTCAGAAGAAGATATACAATAGATCAACAAGTATATGAAAAAGTGTTCAACATCTCTAGTAATTACAGAAATGCAAATCAAAACTACTCTAAGATTTCATCTCCTCCCAGTCAGAAGGACAGTCATCAAGAATACAAGCAACAGCTCTTCAGTCTCGGACATAAGTCGCAGCGACATGGCTAAACACACTAAGAAATTCGGAATCGTCGGTAAATATGGGACCCACTACAGTGCCTCCCTCCGGAAAATAGTGAAGAAAATTGAAATCAGCCGGCTCGCCAAGTATACTTGTTCTTTCTGTGGCAAAACCAAGATGAAGAGATGGGTTGTGGGGATCTGGGACTGTGGTTTCTGCATAAAAATAGTGGTTAGTGGTGCTTGGACCTACAACACCACTTCTGCTGTCACAGTCAAGTCTGCAACCAGAAGGCTGAAGGAACTGAAAAACCAGTAGAAAGTTCTACCATATAGCAAAATTGTGGCTTGTTGTAAATTGTGTTCACTGGATGTTCTGATGTGAATTGCATTAATATTGCCCTTTCAAAAGAGATTTGTAAATTGAAGCCCTTCTCATTTGAATTGGAAAATTTTGTTGAGATGGGTTATTGTAATTCAGGTGTTTTTCCCCCATTAGTCAGATGACAATGGCATGAAACTAAGTCTTACAGCTTAGGTATATACTTAGCTTTTTTTGTGTTGTTTTGTTTTTTTAAACCACTGTTCAATGACTCAGATATGTTGACATATTGTACAAAATTTGTTTTAAAGGTGAAATGTGGTAAAATACACAAAGGATATACATAAAAAAAAAGAATACAAGCAACAATAAGTGTTGGTGAGGATGTGGGGGGAAAGGTACACTCATATACTGCTGGTAGGACTGCAAATTGGTGCAACCAATCTGGAAAGCAGTATGGAGATACCTCAGAAAACTTCTAATGGAATCACCATTTGATCCAGCTATCCAACTCCTTGGTCTATACCCAAAGGACTTAAAAACAGCATACTACAGTGATGCAGCCACATCAATATTTACAGCATTCAATTCATAACAGCCAAACTGTGGAACCAACCTAGATGCCCTTCAATAGATGAATGGATAAAGAAACTGTGGTATATATACCCAATGGAATATTACTCAGTAATAAGAGAGAATAAAAAATTATGGCATTTGCAGGTAAATGGATGGAGTTAGAGAATATCATGCTAAGTGAAGTAAGCCAATTCCAAAAAAGCGAAGGCCAAATGTTTTCTCTGATAAGTGGATGCTAATCCATAATGGGGCAGTGGGGAGCATGGGATGAATAGAGGAACTTTGGATTGGCCAAAGGGGAGAGAGGAGTGGGAAGGGGGCATGGGGATAGGAAAGATGGTGGAATAAGATGGGCATCATTACCCTAGGTACATGTATGATCACACGAATGCTGTGACCCTACTTTTGTGCATAATAAAAGAGCATTCTGCTGTCATGTATAACTGATCAGAACAACAACAACAAAAAGAAATAATAGTCAAAGACCACCAATTAAGCCCCAAAAGTTAATATATACACCCAGGAGCTCAAAAACTTCAGGGAGAATAAACTCAAGGAGATCTACACCAAGACACATTATACTCAATCTGTTAAAAGCCAAAGAAAAAGATAATTCAGGAGAAAAATGACTTGTCATACAAGAAATCATTTTATAGCTGACAAGTGATTTATTATTCCAACACAGGAATTCTGGGGGAACAAACTATAGTCAAACTGCAGCATTTGTTATCAGAAGTGATAAGTGTTATGAATATATAGGGTGAGTGTATAGTAGGAGAAATTGAGTCTGAGTTATTTTTTTTTAGTAAACAAAATAGGAACTAAAAGAGATATGAAGATTCTATCCTATCATCAGATGAAAAAACAGACCTTAAATAAAAATTAATACATGAGGCAGAGAATTACATTAGATATTGATAAAAGGGTCAGGCTATCAAGAAGATATAACAATTATAAACATACTCTCATCCAACAACAGACCCCCCAAATATGTGAACTATAATTTGACAGAGTTAAAGATAGAAATAGTTCAAAAATAACAATTGGACACTTGAACTACCCACTTTCAATAATGGACAGAGCAGCTAGAATAGAAAATCAATAAGGAAACCAAAGATTTGAACAACACTGTTAACCACTCGACCCAAAAGGCATATCAAAACATTATACTCAACAACAGTAGAATATATATTGTTCTCTATTGATACCTTCTTCAGGAAAGACCATATGTTAGGTCACAAAACAAGTTTAAACAAGTAACAAAATATGGAAATAATATATTTCTAGGAACAATAGAATAAAAGTAGAAATCAATAAGAAAACTTAATAGATTTAGAAAATTCACAAGGATGTGTAAACTATACAAAATACTCTTAAACAGCAAGTCAAGAAGAATCGTAAGAAAGAATCAGAAAATACTTGGACATAAGTTGAAATAAAAATATAACATAGTAAAACTTATGCGGCACAAAATCAGTGTAAAAAGGGAAATTTATAACTGTAACATCAACATTAAAAAGAAGATCTTATGGGCTGGGGCTATGGCTCAACGGTAGCGCACTTGCCTAGCATGTGTGAGGCACTGGGTTCAATTCTCAGCACCATATATAAATAAATAAAATTAAAATCTATCAACAATTTAAAAAAAATTTTAAAAAAAGATCTTATATGAATAGCCTAATGTTACACCTTAAGGAACTAGAAAAAGAAGAGACAACTAAAACCAAAGCTACCAGAGGGAAGAAAGTAATAATTTAGATTACAACAGATATCAAGGAAATAGTTAACAGAAAAATAAACCAAACCAAACGGAAGGGGATTCTTAGAAAATAAAATTAAATTAAAAAAATAACAAACTTGACAAACTTTTTGGCAAGGCTAAGAAAAAAGAAGACTCAAGTTACCAAAATCAGAAATAAAACTGGGGTATTACTACTGATCTAACAGAAATAAAAGGGATAATAAGAGAATGCTATGAACAATTGCACATCAACAAATTAGATAACTTGGCTGAAATAGACACATTTTTAATAATATAGAAATGAGCAAAACTGAAAGAAAAATTTGAATATAGTTCTTTCTTGAAAAAGAAAATTTGAATATACCTACAATAAGCATAGAGATTTACCTGATTTACATCAGCCTACAGGTGGGCAAGATCATTTAACACAATGCCTATATTATAATGAAGTGTTGAAAATCTCATGTAAGTTATTGAATACTATACTAAAGCTGAAAAACAGAACAGTTGTATGAGTACACTTTCACAGTATTTTTTAAACAGTATTGTTAAGTTGAAAAATTGTTAAGCTGAAACATCGTAAGTCAGACACTGTACATATATTAAAAATCCTCAACAAAATAATAGCAAACAGACACCGGAAGAACACCGTATGAAAACAGAGTATTACATCTATAAGCAAAGGAATGCCCAAATTACCAACTGCCATCACAAACGGAAAGAGACCTGGAGCAGGCTTCTAGGCCTCTAGGACTGCAAAATATCATCATCCTCAAAAAAAAAAAAAAAAAAAAAAAAGCTTTTATTAATTATGTTTCATGAAGAGCTAGTAGAGAGAAGCTTGAAGTCTTCAAACATATTGATAATATGATGGGAACAATCACCCTGATTTTATCAGTACACATTGTATATATGTATTGATATATCACACTGTATACCAGGAATACATACAATTAAACTTTTTTTAAAAATAGTATGTGGTCCAACATACTGCTATCCCACTGCCAGGCTGTGATACTATAAAATATGTATTTAGTTTTCATCTTCATTTCCTGACCCACAACTCCTGAAATCCTTGGGATTCCCAAAGTGATGGTTCCTTTTTCTATACTCAGGAGTTGACTGATGGCTGTTAGCCCCTAGGAAGCTTCAGGGCTAGAGCAGACCAAGACAGGGTTAGAGGTTGGGACTTGCAGCTCTACCTTCAACCTCCAGGAAGAAGAGAGTAGCTGAAAGTTGATTACCAATGGCCAATTATTTAGTCAATCAAGCCTATGAAATTAATTCTCCACTATAAAATCCAAAATGATAGGGTTCTAGAGAGTTTTCAGACAGCTAAAAATGTGTAGGTGCCTGGAGAGTGGCGCACCGAGAAGAGGACATGGAAGCTCCAAGCCCCTTTTCTAGTACCCTGCCCTGTGAATCCCCTCAACTTTATCTTTTGTAAAAGTATTTGTAATAAGCCAGTAAATAAGTACATATTTCTCTTGAGGTCTGTAAGTGCCTCAAGCAAATTAACTGAACCCAAGGAGGAGGCTTGTGAAAATCTTGATTTACAGCCAATAGGCCAGAGGCATAGATGAAACAACCTAGGTTTTGGAACTGGCATATAAAGTGGGAAGCAGTCTTGGGGACTGAGCCCTCAACCTGTGGGATCTGATGCTATCTCCAAATAGTACCAGAATTAAATTTGAGGATATCCAGCTGTCTGTTGCTGTAATGCTTGTTTGCTTGTAGTGAGAAATCCTACATCTTCTGAAGTTATAGAAGTCTTCTGTGTTAATTATGGTGAGAAACCAAAGGAAAATAGGCAATTTGTTTTTCCAACATGGGCATATACCCGAAAGAAATAAAATCATATGTCAAAGAATCCATACTTGCATCTTTATTGCTGCACTTTTTTTTTTGTACTAGGGATTAAACCCAGGGCATTTGGCCACTGAGCAATATCCCAGCCCCTTTTTTATTCATACATTTATTTCACTTACACCCTTGCTAAGTTGCTAAAGCTGGCTTTGAACACGTGATTTTCCTGCCTCAGCCTCTTGAGCCATTGGGATTACAGACGTGTACCACCATACTTGTCATTGCCGCACTATTCAAAATAGCCAAGATCCAGAGAAGTTCATCAATGGATGAATGAATTTTCTTTAAAATGTGGTGTGTTGTATGTACACACACATACACACAAAAATGAAATATTAGTTATGAAAATTCTATTTTTATTCATTCTGTTATCTGTAACAGTATGTCTGGAACTGAATCACATTATGATAAGAGAAAAAAAGGCAGGTACAGAAAGAGACACTGCATGTTCTCACATGTTGAAGCTAAAAAATTGATCTCATAGAAACAGAATAAAATACTGGTTACCAAAGCCTGAGAAGGATATGGGAGAGAGGGTTACAGAGAGGATGATTATTAGGGCACAGAGGCAAAGTTTAATAGGAGAAATAACTTTTTTTTTTTAATGATTCTGGGTCTTGTACATGCTAGACAAGCCCTCTACCACTGAGCCACATCCCCATTTCCCAGTGGTTAAGTGCCTCTGGGTTTAATCCCTGATACCAAAAAAGAAAGAAAGAAAGAAGGGCTGAATACTTCCCAAATTTTACCCCCCACACACAAACAGAATAAAATTAAAGATTTCTAAGCCCTGACAAATCATAGCTGAATATCTGAAAACTGAGGGCAAAGAAAAGTTCTTGAGAGTAAGCAGAGAGAAATGAGGAATTCCAAAAAAAGGGAACAATGACTTACTTGTGGATTTCTCATCAAGAACTATGGAAGCCAGAAGCAAGTGGCACACATTTCAGGAGCCAAAATAAAAGAACTAAAAACTAGAATTCTCATTTCCAGGGAAACTTTCCATAGGTAATGCAAATAAACATATTCTCACGCGAAGAAGACTAAGGTAATTTGTTGCCACAGACATCATTCATATGGTTTTCTTAGGTCTTTGAGCTGATTGAAATCTGAACATCGGCTTCCTCAAGGCAGCATCTATTGATGTTTTCTCCTCCTGTGTGCCATCCTTTGTTATAATTTTTTTTTGCCTGTAACTTTTGTTGAAAATTTACATTATTAAATAATACAGTATAGCAATTCTGAAAACTATATTCCCACCTCCCCAGAGAATGTTATTGCATTTTTTGTTATTTTTATTTGTTTAATGGCTTTTCTGAGTTAATCTGTAAACTCTGTATTTTTTGTTGTGTGTTGCAAATTAAGTAATCAGCTAACATAGAGGTCCTTTTTATCCTTAGTTTCACTTCTAGTAGTTATAGCTACCCAAAGTCAACTGTGGCCCAAAAATATCAAGTGGAAAATTCCAGAAATAAATAATTAGTAAGTTTTAAATTATGTTCCCTTAAAATCTTGCAATGGTCTGCTCCACCCTGCTCAGGATATAAATCACCCTTTTGTCAAGTGCTATATATATACACAACCCACCCATGGTCACATAGCAGCCATTTCAATTATCAGATTATCCAATACCACAATGCCAGTGTTAAGTAACCCTTAGTAACAAAAAAAAAGTGCAACAGTGATGCTGGCAAAACAGCTATGCCAACAAGAAGCCATAACATGCTTTCTATGAGAGAAAAGGTGAAACTTCTCAACTTAATGAGGAAAGAAAATAAATTGTGTGCTGAAGTTGCTAAGATGTATAATAATAAATCTTCTATCCATGAAATTTTAAAAGAAAAAGAAATTCATGCTACTTTAGCTGTTGTGCATAAAACTACAACAACAAGCAAAGTCCACAGTGGTAAAAGAAAAATTAACCAATATTTTAGAGAATACATTCACAAAATGGTTGCTATACTAGACTGTTACAATTGTTTTACTGTGTTACAGTTATTAATATCTTATTATGACTAATTTATAAATTAAACTTTATCATAGGTCTTACATACAGGAAAATACATAGTAAACATTCCACATCAGTCGGGTCAACATCCACAGATTTACTTGATGATGCACCAAAAATATCTGAAAAAACTGCAAATATTCTGGGCTGGGGATGTGGCTCAAGCGGTAGCGCGCTCGCCTGGCATGCGTGCGGCCCGGGTTCGATCCTCAGCACCACATACAAAGATGTTGTGTCTGCCGAGAACTAAAATAAATAAATAAGTTCTTTCTCTCTCTCTCTCTCTCTCTCTCTCTCTCCCTCTCCTCTCTCTTTAAAAAAAAAAAAAAACTGCAAATATTCTGACCACATACAGACTTTTCTTATCATTATTCCTTAAATAATACAGAACAACTATTTACAAAGCATCACATTATTTTAGGTATTATATGTAATGTAGAGATGATTTAAAGTATATGGGAGAATGTGTGTAGGTTATATGAAAATACTATACCATTTTATATAAGGGACTTTAACACCTGTGTGAGATCTTAGAATCAAGCTGTGTGGCTCCAAGGGATGATTTTGTATACTGGGTTAGGTACAACCATGATTTGACGCATCCACAGAGTATCATGGAAAATATCCTCTGTAGAAAAGGGGGGTACTACTGTATTCAGAGATTTACTTGAATATCTACAACCATTGTCTCTTGGTCTTTACCAAGAACCTCTGAGTGTGTTTGTTAGGGCACTCCTTCAATAATCAATAAAATAAGTAAACATTCCGTTTTAGCCTTCACTTTTTTTTTGGCAGAGGGTTTATGGTCAGCCAGTAGCAAGAATCTGGAGCCATCTCAGGTCTTTCCTGAGCAGCCATACAGCCCTGGGCATGAGTATAACCCTAGATACAAGCAGGACCTTCTAGATTCCTAAGAACATGTCAGAGCTTTTCACAGCTCTCACAGCCATCTCATCCTCCAATTTTTCCCTTTATTCTTTTTTGATAAACCTGCTATTTGTCTCAACTACTATCTACTTCCTCAGGCAGACAAGAAGTTTTAAAAGTTACTTCCAATTATTTTCATCAGATGTTCCTAGGTAAAAAGGTTTTTGACACTTGGTGAGTTCTGAGTCAGATCAAAGATAGTCAAATGAGATTATTCAAAAGACCAAGGGACAGGTCATCAATGACAGTTCACTGGAAATATGAGGTTTCCAAAGAACTTAACCCATTCTGTCCCCTCTCGTGTCTGCCAGACTGCTGGTTATCGTTGTGATTAGGGAATTTTGGTTTTCAAGGTTAATGTGGACTGGAAAGGGAGAGAGAGAGGAATAGGGCATTTTAAGTGCCACAAAGTTCATTCTTCTTACCAAGATGCTTCCACCTTCTGAATAAATGCTTTCTGTGTAACTACAAGTGTTTGGTTAATTTCAAGTATTCTGAAAACATTGATTCTGACAGCTTTTGCCAGTTTCCCCATTGCTTTTATGGAGGAGAGAATTTTTTAAGGTATTTATTCTTCCATTTCTACTAAGTTGGATTTAAAAAAAGGCTTTGGGAGGCAGGGTTCCATATTAACCTTGATTTTTTACTGAATTCTGATTTTGACACCTGGAGTCTTGCTGACCCTGGAGTAAATACCTTTCTAAAGGTTAGCCAATCCTGAGAAACAGTTGAAAATCCTGCCCTGGAGCATGCTTCTCAAACATAAATCAAACAATCCAGAGTCCAGGGACAGTCACCTGATTTATAGGTCTCTTTCCCATGGAAACCAAGAGAAAGACACCTGCCCACAGATTCCCTTTTCCCATCTGCCTACTGACTGACCCCCCAGGGATTCTCAATCCACGGCCCCGCCCAATGTGGTGTGCCCCCCTTTCCTGTTAACAAATTTTCAGTGGTAAGTTTGGATCTGAAATGTTCCCCAAAGTCTCACGTGTTGAAGGTGAGGTTCCCCAGATGAGTGGTACTGTTGGGAGGTGGTGGAAACTTTAGGAGATGGGCTTAGTTGGAGGAAGTGGGTGTCCTTGAAGGGCATATCTTGTCCCTTTCCTCTCTTACCCTGCTTCCTGGCACCATTAGGTGAGCAGTTTTGCTCCACTACACACTCCCCTCCATGATGTTCTACCTCACTACAAGTCCACAGAGATGGGGCCAGGAAGACACTTCTGATATCATGGGCCAAAATAAATCTTTCGCCCTTTAAGTTCACCTTCTCAGGTATTTTGTCACAGCTAGGGAGAGTCAACTAACACAAATGGCAATCTTTTTTGTGGGCCTCAACATATTTAAATAATAATAAAATCTATTAAAGGCCCCTCCTATTCACTATTCTTGACTTAAATATTGGTCATGCAGTAAATATAAATATAGATATTGTATGTCTAATTTAAACTGTTGGTTCCTGTAAATAGTGAAAGGACTATCCCTGAATATATAAACTAGTGGGGCCAATCTCCATATTTGATCCATCACACAGTTCTACAACAGATGATGAACTCATTAGGTTGCTTCTTAGAGACACCTCACAAAATTGGTCTTCACAGCAGCTGCAGTTAATGTCTATGAAGGTGATTCACTTAGCGTAGCTCCTGATCATTGAGCAAATGGCCCTTCAAAGTTACTTTGAAGCTAATCTTGGTAACTTTATTAGAAGTTAGAACAGTAACTTCATGAGCATTCTTGGGGAAGCCAGTACAAGCATAAAATGGACTGTGATTCTCTTAGAGGTTTGAAAAAATAAGCATGAGTATATAAAAACTCATTCAGTTTACCTGTACAATGAAAAATCTGAGAAGTTTTGTCCCAAACCCCTTCCAGTTATAACTTTTCATGCTTTTTTTAAAAGGAAAAAAAAAACACTTTTAAAAAACAAATACCAAAGATGGGCTAGGATTGTAGCTCAGTAGTAGAATGCTCACCTCGCAAGTAGAAGGCACTGGGTTCAATCCTCAGCACTACATAATAATAAAATAAAGGTATTGTGTCCATCTACAACTAAAAAAATATGTATATATTGAAAAAAATACTGAAGAAAGCATGTGGCACACAAAATTTAATCTTGAGGAATCTTTATAACTGAACCAGCTGAGTATTTTGTAAATAGCAGTGCGCATACATACTTACTGGAGGAGTTTAAGAATGTGTACCACAGTAATATCAAACAATAAGCAATCTGTAAAATGAAATAACTCCATCTTGTAGTTGGCCCAGGCAAACAGTATTTTGTCGATGAGGCTTTGCTAAGAAGCATTCCCTAAATATTGTCAGTCACTCCATGTGGTAATAGATATAAAACACAGAACATTCTTCTGATATTTCTATCATTCCAACTGCAGTATGTTTCATTATTTCTCAGATATATTCTTTAATTCATAAATATAAAATTTTAGAATGAGGCAGAAACTGCAAAATAATTTTATCCATTTCTTAATTTTGCAGATAAATAGCTCCAGAGATTAAATAGTGTTCCTAAGTGGTGTTGGTCATTAGATTAAGGGGAAAAAAAACCTAGCTGGGTAGTAGTGCATGCCTGTAATCTCAGTGGTTCAGGAGGCTGAGGCAGGAGGATCACAAGTTCAAAACCAGTCTCAGCAACTTAGTGAGGCCCTAAGCAAGTCAGTAAGACCCTTTCTCTAAATAAAATATTAAAAAGGTTAGTTATATGTGGCTTAGTGGTTAAGAGCCCGATGGGTTCAATCCCCAGTACCCCCCCCCAAAAAACCCAAACACCAAAAAAACAATAAAATGTCATATGAACATATGTATGAACTATGAAATGTTACATGAACATTGTCCTTATAACCACAAATTTATAATCTACACTAGGAGAATATACAGTTAATGATTATAGTACAAGGCAGTATTTGATACATTTTCATAGTGCACCAACCCATGCACTGTGTTCTTCACAAGGCTACGTCACTGTACTATCTAAAGATGGACACCTCTGCTTCACCTGTGCATACTTATCACCCATTTTCCCACTTTATTTTTTTCCATATTTGTCAACATTTAATGTATTATTTATTTTACATGTTTTCATATATTGCTTATCTCTACTATTAGAAAATAAACATCATAAGTCTATGAAGACAGGGTTTTTTTTTTTTATTCATTGCTACCTAGTAAGCACAGAAATAACTGTGGAAGGCCATCTCACTCACTTGTCTATGCAGTCTGTTCTCAGTCTTGTCCTGCCAAGGGTTTGCTGGCTAAGTCATTCAATCACTGTTTGAATACTAACCACATGCAAGGCATTCTTGAAGTGACCTGGGGCTAGTACCATCCTCACTTTCCCTTGAATGGACTCTGTGTGCCCTTACAGCTATTGATGCTATTCCCATAATCAATTACCACACATTACTGGTTTTACTCCTTTACTAGTTTGTAAATCAGAAACTATCTTATTTATCATTGTATTCTAAGAGACTAATACAGTACAAAAGTACATAATATTCTTTTAAATGCATGTATTTATTTTAAATTTAGATACAGTAAAATTCACTGATTTTTGGCAAATGGAGAATGTTATGTAACTACCATCCTTAAAGAAGTGATAAATCAGTTTCATCCATACAGGAGAACAAAGAGAAGAAACACATCAGACTAACTCTTAAAGCCAAAAGACAACAGATGAATATCTTTAAAGTACTCAGGAGGAAAAAAAAAAAAAAAGCTATCAACCAAATATTCTATACCCAAAGGATATGATATATCTTTCAAAAACAAAGATGAACTAAGACTTTTAAAATTTAAAATAAAAACAGGCTAAACTAATCCATTACAAGCAGATCTTCACTACAAAAAATAGTAGGATTAAGCAAATGATTAAAATATTGATATTGCTGGTAGCCAAGTTTCTCAATGTGGAAGAAGGAACACACAAATACAAAATGAGAGCAAGTATAAAAACACTCTGAGGGCTGTGGATATAGTTCGGCAGTACAGGTGCTTACCTAGCACTAGAGAAAATCAGAAAGTAACTGTGTATGCCCAAGAAAGATGCAGGCTCAGAAAACATCTGAGAAGACTTTAAATTTATACCTCAAAATAGTCCTTTGCAGGAAACAGCCTTCAAAAATGCACATAAGTAAATAATCAAAACCAAGCCACCCCTGGGGGAGGGGAAAAATCTAATGTTATGAGTGGGCACTTTTAAAATAAATAAAACAGAATACAAAGAAAGAGGAAAATATGGTCCATTTAAAGGGAAAAATTAATTGATCAACATACACCATTCCTAAAAAGAAGACAGCAGATCTACTATGACAAACTAAAATAACTGATTTAAAGATGCTCAAAGAACTAAAGGAAAACATGGAGAAAGTCAATAAAATGAAAGATTAAATAAAAGGCAACATCAATAAATATCTAAAAAGAAACCAAAAAGAATTCTAGCACTCAAAAGTACAATAACTGAAATGGAAAATTCTCTAGAGGGATTTAAAGGTAGAACTGATCAGGCATAAGAAAGAATTGGTGAACTTAAAGACAGCACAATGGAAATTATCTGAGCCATAGAAAGAAAAAAGATTTAAAAGAAAAGTGAACACAGCCAAAGAGAGCTGTGCACCACCACCAAAAGGACTAACTTGCACATGACAGGAGTCCTAGGAGAAGAGAATAAAGGGGCAGGAAGAATATTTGAAGGAATAATTAATGCATTTGAAAATGCCTCAAGTTTGATGACAGATACAAACAGAAAATATCCAAGAAGCCGAAAGAACTCCAAGGTACAATCAAAGAGATCCCCACCAGAACACATTATAACCGAACTATCAAATCCAAAGACTAAGAGCAAACCTTCAAAGCTGTAAGAAAGAAGAATATATAAGGCAATTTTAATAATATTATTAGCAGAGTCCTCATCAGAAACTTTGGTGACTATAAGGCAGTAGGCAATATATTCATAATGCAAAAGAAAAAAACAAAAACTATAAACTAAGTATCTTCTTATAGCCTGAAAACTCTTTCAAAGGTGAGAAAAAAATTAAGGCATTCTCAGGTAAATAAAATTTGAGGGAGTTCATTACAATTAGACTTGTCTGGCATGATAATGCTTGAGAGACTTTCAGAATGAAATGAAAAGATACTAGATAGAACTTCAAGCCATATGAAGAAATAAGGACTCAAAGGTAAACATATGGGGAATTATATGAGTTGATTTTTTTTAATATTTATTTTTTAGTTGTAGCTGAACACAATACCTTTACTTTATTTATTTATTTTTATATGGTGCTGAGGATTGAACCCAGGGCCTTGCATGTGCTAGGACCCGCTGAGCCCCAGCCCCAGCCCAGAGTTGATATTATTGTAAAAGTGATTTGTAATTCCACTTGTTTTCTAAATAATTTACAAAACTAATACTTTAAAAAAAACAGCTATTGGTCTGAAAGTACCACTGTCCCAAAGGATCAGTTATAGAACCCCCATGGATTCCAAAATCTATGGATGCTGAAGTTCCTTAAATAAAATAGTCTAGTATTTGCAGTATAACCCCCACACATCCTTCCATATAATTTAAACCATCTATGGATTACTTATAATAAAATGTAAGCACTATGTAAATAGCTGCTATATTGTACTACTTAGGGAATAATGTTTAAGGAAAATGTCTTTACATATTCTGTACAGATTCAATTTTTTAAAAATATTTTGAACCACAAAGTAAGTTGAATCTATAGATAAGGAACCAATGATATAACAGACCAATTGTATTATTTTAATATTGTTTCTGACTCTACACATTGTTTTCTATCTAACTTAAAAGATTAATGTATTTGAAAGAATTATTCATTAATGTTTTGGGGCACCTAATGTGTATAGTACATGATTTTGTAATATTAATGACTAAAAGGACCGGAGAAGGAGCTGTAAAGAAACTCAGTTTTTCTGTTACTAGTTAAACTGGCATAATTTCATATTATAACACTATAACTTTAGAATGTTAAATGAGATTCCCATGATAACCACAAAGAAAAACTACAAGATTTACACAAAAGGAAATGAAAAATGAATTTAAATCTTTTTATAAAATCAACTAAAACCAAAAGAAGAAGGGGGGGGGAGAATGGTCATAACTTTCCTAGCCTTGTATTTATACACATGAACAGAGTAATGCCACATCATATACGACCCCAAGAATGGGAACCTAAATAGAATAAGTTATATTCTATGTATATATATTCTGCCAAAATACATTCTACTGTCATGTATAACTAAAAATAAAAAATTAAATTAAAAATTATTATTAAAAAACCTACAAGGTGTAGATAACAAATAGCAACATGATAGATGTCAGTCTCCTTTTTTTAGTAATTATTTTAAAAGTAAATAAATTTGTCAGGCATGGTGGCATGAACTTATAATCCCAGCTACTTGGGAGGCAGAGGCAGGAAGATCACAAGTTTGACACCAAGTCAATGAGACCCACATCTCAAAAATAAATAAATAAAACTAAATGACAGGGGCTGGGGATGTGGCTCATGCGGTAGCGCGCTCGCCTGGCATGCGTGCGGCCCGGGTTCGATCCTCAGCACCACATACAACCAAAGATGTTGTATCCGCCAAAAACTGAAAAATATTAAAATTCTCTCTCTCTCTCCCTCTCTCTCTCTCACTCTATCTTTAAAAAATAAATAAATAAATAAAACTAAATGACAGGCTCTTCAATAAATGGTACTGGGAAAACTGGAAGTCCATATGCAGCAAAATGAAATTAAGCCTCTATCTCTCACCATGCACAAAACTCAACACAAAGTGGATCAAGGACCTGGGAATCAGACCAGAGACCTTACACCTAATAGAAGAAAAAGTAGTCCCAAATCTTCATCATGTCAGATTAGGCCCCAACTTAACAAGACTCCTAAAGCACAAGAAATAAAATCAAGAATCAATAAATGGGATGAATTCAAATTAAAAAGCTTCTTCTCACAGCAAAAAGAAATAATCAATGAGGTGGAGAGACAGCCTACGGTATGGGAGCAAATTTTTACCACACACACATCAGATAGCACTAATCTCCAGGATATATAAAGAACTCAAAAAACTTAACACCAAAAAAACAAACAACCCCATCAATAAATGAGCTAAGGAGCTGAACAGACACTTCTCAGAAGAAGATATACATGCAATCAACAAATATATGAAAAAGTATTCAACATCTCTAGTGATTAGAGAAATGCAAATCAAAACTACTCTAAGATTTCATCTCACCCCAATCAGAATTGTAGTTATCAAGAGTACAAGCAGTAAAAAGTGTTAGGACAAGATGTGGGGAAAAACATACACTCATACATTACTTGCTGGTGGGACTGCAAATTGGTGCAACTACTTTGGAAAGCAGTGTGGAGATTCCTCAGAAATCTTCTAATGGAACCACCATTTGACCCAGCTGTCCCACTCCTCAGTTTATAGCCCCAAAGACTTAAAATCAGCATACTATAGTGATATAGCCACACCAACGTTTATAGCAGCTGAATTCACAATAGCTAAATTGTGGAACCAACCTAGATGCTCTTCAATAGATGAATGGATAAAGAAACTATGGTATATAGAGACAATTAAATAGTATTCAGAATTAAAAGAGAATAAAATCATGGCATATGCAGCTAAATGAATGGAGTTGAAGAATATTATGTTAAGCGAAGTAAGCCAATCCCCAAAAAACTAAAGGCCAAATGTTTCTCTCATCAGTGGATGTTGATCTATGATGGGTGGCAGGTGGCATGGGAAGAATGGAGGATCTTTGAATTGGGCAAAGGGAAGTTGTGGAGGGGTTATAAGGGTAGGAAAGATGGTGAAATGAGATGAGCATCATTACCCTAGGTACATGTATGATTGCACGAATGGTGTGTCTCTACACCATGTACAACCAGAGAATTGAAATGTCGCACTCCATTTGTGTATGATGAATTGAAATGCATTCTGCTGCCATGCACAACTAAGTAGAACAAATAAAAAATAAATAAATATATGTAAAAAAGACTACATGAACTAAAGTCGTCAATGAAAAGACAGGGATTAGCAAAAGGGACTTTTTAAGTACATTGTACACAAGAAGTCTCAATTTAGTTCTAAAGAGCAAATAAACTGAAAATGAATTAATGGAAAATGATATTTCATGCAAATTATAACCAAAACAATATAATTGCTGTGTGAATAGCTGCTACACTGTACTGTTTAGTGAATAACGTTAATGCAAAAGGTCAGGGATGGCTATGCTAATATCATTCAAAAGAGACTTTAAATTAAAAAAAGGTTGAGACACAAAAAAGTACAGTTTATTAATAAAAATACAATAAAAAATATAATACTTTCGAATATCTGGCACCAAGATATGTGAAGCAAAACTTGGCAAATGTGAAAGGACAAATAGTTCTGCAATTAACAATTATAGACTTCATTATCCCACTCCCAATAATGGATAGAACAGCCAGACAGAAGAAAATAGAAGACTTAACACAATAAACCAACTAGATTTAACCTTACCAGAAACACAACCCTCTACCCAACAGGCAACAGCTGTGGGGAAAATTAATGATAATTCTTGAAAAAAATAAAAATGGAATTACCATATAATCCAGTGATTCCGCTTATGGGTACATACCTAACAGATGTGAAAGCAAGATCTCAAAGAGATACTTGAACAGTCATATTCATAGCAGCAGTATTCACAATAGTTAGAACAAGGAAACAATTCTACTGATGATGGATGAAGAGATGGGCAAGATGTGATGTAGACATACAATGGAATACCACATTTCACTGCATAATTGTTGCAGATTTTATGGCAATTTTTTGTGTGTGGCAGGGGTGGAATGTGACCATTATGTGAACTTTTAAAAAATTATGCCATTATTAATCAAAAATGATTTATTACCAGATATCCCTTTCTTGGATCCCTCCATCTTCGGGAGATCTGATTTCTGACTATTACTCTAATAAATCCTGTTACTTTGCTCTCAAATAAATAAATAAATAAATCACTGTTGCTAAACTGTCTTTGGTGCAAAACTAGAATACACAGATATTTGTGAATATACATTAAAATGGAATAGTCCAAATTGACACAAATCATTTTTTCATGATCATTTAATAAACATTTTTCCAGTTTGAGAAATAGAAAGTTAACATATTAGTTGTTATTGATTTATGGATTATAGCCAAAATATTACCCATGAGAAAATTTACTACAGGGTTGCAAACTATGAACTTAGAAAATGTAATCTCTGTTTGAAGATTCTATGCCTCTATCATTGGTTTCTTTGTCTGACATGCCTCCTCAGCACCACTCACATAAAATATGTTTACCACTAATACTGTAGTGCTCTAAAAGAACCATATATGTCATTTTCTAAAACCCACTGACAAAGTCGGTATACTGAGAATTCTAGGCTTGCAACTATACAGTATGCAAGACAAATGCACATCCACATGCCACTAGTGAATACACTGCTGCTCTGTTTGCTCACCTTTTAAATGGTGTGATGAACAGAATACCATGCAAGAATCTCAATGAAAAGTTATAAACCAATTTGGGGACTGAAAAAACAGGGTGCAACAATTATGCAGTGAAATATGGTACCATTCTACTTAAAATAGGAAGAAATGCTGACATAGACCATAGATACACCCTAACAATATTTTACTAAGTGGGAATAACTATAGATAACAATTTTTTGAATTTTAAAACGATATTTCAAAAAGCTAGGAGAAAGGATTTTGGAAGTTTTCACTATAAATACATAAATGTATACATGTATCAAAACACATTACCCCATTAATATGTACAAATTATGTTTTAATGTATTAGTTTACAATAAATTTAAATAAAAATATTATGCTAAGTGAAGAAATCCAGTCAAAATAAGGCAAACACTTTGATTCCATTTCTATCCGGTAGATTATTAGTAATTACCTACTAGTGTAGTCAAAAATCAAACACCAAAATTTGAATGGTGGTTGCCAGGGTTAGGGGGAGGAAAGAAGGGGAGTTACTGTTTAATGAATTCAGAATTACAGTCTTATAAGAAGAAGAGTTATAGAAATGGACAGTGGTGACGGTTGTACAATATTGTGATTGCGTTGTACTACTGCATACTTAAATATGGTTAAAATGGTAAATTTTATGAGTATTTTACCACAATAAAAAGAAAATGGGGTTGGGGATGTAGTTAAGTGGTAAGGCATGCTTAACATTTATGAGGCCCTGGGTTGGATCTCCAGGACTGCAAAAATAAGAAAAAGGGGGGAAAATTAAATAATCCAAAAGAAGACAAGAAAGGAACACAGGAACAAAACACAAAGGGAACACAGAGACAATGGAGGAAATCAGAATAGCTGAATTAACACAGATACATAAGCATATACTTTATATGGAACACTGCATATTAAGTGTTTAAATTTAGTCTCGTGTGTATTAAAAATATATTGTCAATGTCCGAGAAAACAAATTTCTTGGCAAAGAATATAGGCCTTTAAAAAAGCAGAAGTTTCTCCAATAGTGCATCGAGGCCAAAGTGACATGGTATTTCATTTTCCATCAAACAAATGAGCAGAAAGTTAAGTTCCTCATCATGTGATGAGGAGTAAGCCAAGAAAATAATCTTAAAAGCAATAATGACCAAATTTCTTTTCCCCACATGCACACAAAGAGGAACAGACTATTTTTTTAAAGAACTTTAAAAGTAGAGTAATTCACAATTCTTTCATACCTCATTTGTATCTTCATAATACTGTTATTACAGCAACATACAGTTTTCCATTATAGAAAGAAACTGTATGTGTGTGTTGGCTCTTAGAACTGTAAGAGTAATTGTAATTTATCTATTTTTTCCTAAGCAAAGGCCAAATTTCACTAAATGTAAAACAGATGTCATGGATTTCTTTCACAAAATATTGGCAGTAACATACTTCAATTTTAACTGAAGTAGTCAGAAAACTAAAATAATTCCAAATGTCTCCATCTTAAGCATAAAGCAAAACACAAACAGAATTTTAGTATAAAATTTCTAACATTTCTAAAAATAAATTTCTAGGAAAATTCAGTGTATAATTAGGTGATTATCTAAAGTTAATTCACTAAAATGTTATCAGTCATTCATATATTGTTGGTGGGAATACAAAACAGTATGGTGACTCTGTAAAAAACAGTTAAGCAGTCTATTATAAATTTAAACAGATTGTTATCATATGACTCAGCAATTCCACTTGTGGTTATTTATCCTAGAGAAAAGAAAATGTACATTCAAATAAAAACCTGTGTAAATGTTTGTAGCAGCAATACATGTGTACACACACAAACACAGCCCTTCACATCAGAGTGGGATGTCCATAGCGGCATATATGTACATATATACAATAGTCCCCCCATATCCAAGTAGAATACATTCTAAAACCTCAAGTAGGTGCCTGAAACTGCAAATAGGACCAAATCCTACATATGTTTTTTGTTTGTTTGGTTTTGGTTTTTTGCAGTACTGGTAATTGAACCCATTACCTTGTACATGCTAGAAAGCACTGAGCTACATCCCAAGCCCTTTATTTAAATTTTTATATTTCAGGCTGGCCTCAAACTTGGTATCCTCCTGCCTCAGCCTCCTGAATACCTGGGATAACAAGCATGTGCTACCATGTCCAGCTACATTTTTTCCTATGTATACATAACCATGATAAAGTTAAACTTATAAATTTAGCACAATAAGAGATCAACAACAATAACAGCAAAACACAACAATTATCACAATATATCATAATAAAAGTTAAGTAAATGTAATGTCTCTCTTGAAAGAGTCAAGACAAACATTAACAGTTTTAGACCATGGTTGACCACAGATAACTGAAACTGCAGAAAAAGACATTGTAAATAAGGAGGGATTACTATACAAACATAATACATATATTTATAGAGATAATATTCTATATTATATACTATGATTTTATATAAATAGTATATATAAACATGTATATATACACACATAAACTATAACATGCTATATTCACCAAAATATGAAAATAATGCAAATGTTTTTCAATGGATGCATGGACAAACTGATATATATGAACAGTGGAATACTACTTTAAAATGAAAAGATCAGAGCAGGTTTACCAGGGTGTGTTCAGGGTCATGGAGGGAGTCCACCACAGTGGAGCACACCTGTAGTCTAGCTACTTCGGAGGCTGAGGCAGAAGGATTACTTCAGCCCAGGAGCTCCAGGCTAGCCTATGCAACATAGTGAGACCCTGACTCAAAACAAAAAGGAATCCTAGAGAATGTGACAATAAAAGGATAGCAAAAAGGCTTTTTGTGTGTTCATAGAAGAGTTCAATATCTTGATTGTGGTAATTGGTACACAAATCCATACATATGTCAAAACGTAAAGACTATCACCAAAAATGCCAATTAATTATTTGAAAAGTGACTAGGTAAGCGGAAAATTGAAAACTATGCATGAGTCTATCCAGAGTGGAAGGAACATATTTTAGGTAAAATATTTCAGAAATTAAAAAATGTGTACGATATTTTATTTAAATATGTATGTTCACATATCTAAACTGTATGTTCACACAGTGGAATAATAATAAGAATGAAAACTTCCAACTTCATATGACAATATAGGTGGACATACAAAGTTAACAAGATGATAAGAATACAAATGCAAGACTACATTCACATGAAGTTCAAAACCTGGCAAAATGTATCTTTGGTGCTAGACCTCAGGAAGTAGCTGAACTTAGTGGAGGTGAGCAGCGCCTAGAGTGGTATGAGGGGCTCTGGGTGCTGGTTTCACAAATGTATCCTGTATTGGGGCAATTCATTGAGCCATGTATTCAGGATCTGTTATTCTGTATGTATATAATATCGAAATAAAGTTTTTTAAATGACAAAAAATAAATAGGTCAAATAAGACCATTAATTTACAAATACAGTAAACTATCTTTTCCTGAAATCTCCCTATTTATGGGCACTGAAGGCACCACAGTGAATGACAACAAAAGGCATGATCCCTACCCTTGAGGAAGGAAGGGCAAATTTTATACACGATACAAATAATCCCAAGTACTGAGAAGAAAATTAAATAAAGAAACACAGGACTGGGGATATAGCTCAGTGACGGAACACTTGCCTAGTATGTGCAAGACTATGGGTTCAATCCCCAACACTGGAAAAAAAAATATATATATATATAAACACACACACATATGTTCATATATGTATAAATGAATACACACAGATTTTCACTATGAATATATATATATATATATATACGTGTGTGTGTGTGTGTGTGTGTGTGTGTATATATATATCTCAAAAGGAAATTAGACCCCATCTCTCATCCTGCACAAAACTCAGTTCTAGGGCTGGGGGTATAACTCAGTTGGTAGAGTGCATGCCTCGCATGCACAAGGCCCTGGGTTCAATCCCCAGCACCACAAAATACAGAAAAACACCACAACTCAACTCTAAGTGGATCAAAGACCTAGGCATTGGACTAGGGACCCTACATCTACTAAAAAAAAATAGCCAGATACGGTGATGCACACCTGTAATCCCAGCAGCTCAAGAGGCTGAGGCAGGAATATTGGGAGTTCAAAGCTAGCCTCAGCAACTTAGCAAGGCACTTAACAATTCAGCAAGACCCTGTCTTAAATAAAATATGAAAAAAGGGCTGGGAATGTGGTTCAGTAGTTGAGCACCCCTGGGTTCAATCCTCAGTACCAAAAAAATTAAAAAAGAAAGAAAAAGTAGGCCTAAATCTTCATCATGTCAGCTTAAGAACTGACTTCTTCAACAAGACTCCTAAAGCACAAGAAGTAAAATCAAGAACAAGTAAATGGGATGATATCAAACTAAAATTCTTCTTCTCGGCAAAGGAAACAATAACATGAGAAAGCCTATAGAATGGGAGAAAAATCTTTGCCACCTTCACCTCAGACAGAGCATTAATCTCCAGTATATATAAAGAACTCAAAAAACAACACCAAAAAAAAATATGTATATATAATCCAATTAATAAAGGGGCAAAGAAACTGAACAGACACTTCATTGAAGAAATACAAATGGTCAACAAACATATGGAAAAATGTTTATATATATGAATATAGAAGAATGGAGGAAGCTATTTTCCCTCTAAAGCCAGAGAACTGGGTTTTATCACCTGTGCAGGATGAGAGAGAAGACTGTGTGAGGAGGAGAGCTGGAAAGGAGTACTCCAAAGAGCTGCAATGCTCCTTAGGCCACAGCTGCAGTGGAAGGTACACTAGAAAAAAACCTACTCTTTACCACAGGAATGAACATGAAGGTTTGTTATGCCTGTGCCACAAGTGGTTAAGATTTCTGTCAGAAAGTAAAAAAATATGAGCCAGAATATCACACAAGCATGATATATGAATTTATAACACCTTCATGGTGAAACAAACTTCAAGAAGGCAGGGAAAATAAAAACAACTGATCCCTGAGCAATAATTCCACTGGGGCAAAATCATTCTGGACAGATACTTCAACAACACAGGACCCATAGAATTTCCCCAGAGAAAATAAGCACCACTAAAATGAGTGCATAATTTTAAAATAAATAAATAAATAAATATGAAACTTTTGAGGAAATGAGAAATTAATAAACAAGAATTAGCAAACACAACAAATAGAAAGATCAGTGCCTCAGGAATGTAAACTAATAGAACAATTTAAGTTATAATTGTATTTAAAAATAAAAAGCTAACCGGGAAAGAAATGATAGAAATTATTTATATTAAAAATTTTCCTAGCTGAAGTGCTGGGAAAATCCTGAGCCTTGGGAGCAGAATAAAGGAACAGTTGAAAGCCCACTGTAGACAATAGCAGGCAGACTGGGTAGGAGAGTAAGTTCGAAACTGAACCTACCTCTCACCATCACTCAAACGGTGGTCATGGCAGCACACCTTTACGGTACCTATGCAGACAACTGAAACTCTGAAGGAAAAGCCTGTCATCTGCAGTCCTCTGTGAAATGAATCCTCACACAGTATTTTTTTTTTCTTCTCTCCCCCAACCAGATAGCCCTGGACATGGAAATTAACAAAGGAAGTGCATAGAAAAGTAGAAAAGCTTAACCCCAGGTTGCTGGCTAAAGGATTAAGAAGGGAAGTCATAAAGGGCCTGAAAAGATGTTGGTGGATTGAAGAAATAAAGAACATAAAGAGAAATCTCATAAAGATATATATGAACCACTGGCTTACCTTTACATTGCACATACATGTATGTGATCCTAAATAATAGATCATAAACTTTGAGAACTTAGCTATCTGACAGACCACCACCCAAAACCAGACTGGCTACTGGCTGGCACAAACAAAGGACTGATCTGAATAGTCCTATTTCATAATAGCAAAAAATGGGAAATAATACAAATGTTCTTGGATGGGTAAAAAGAATAAATAAACTATTGTATTATACCCATACAATGGAATTTCTAAGGCATTATCCTGAATAAAATAAGCAAGTTTCCAAAGCATACATTCTGTGTGGTTTCATATTATATGGACAAGGTAAAACTCTGCAAATGGGAACAGAATGATAGTTGCCAGAGCACAGGAGCGGGGTGTGAGAAATAGAAAGTTCAGTGTTTCATCTTCAGAATATAGTCTTTAGCCTTAATTGGATCCAATGGTAGCCGTTTTGATTTTAGCTCTTCCCTTTTCCCACACCAATTTTAAAATTAGCTAACTCCTATCAGGGCAAAAGGCAGTGCTGCAGTCAGGGACAAAAGCAGGTGGACTGCCTGCTGCCAAGATGCACTTGCTAGCCAGGTTTGGAAATGTGCCCTTCTGGCAGAAGTCAAGTTTTGCCTTTCCAACCCACTTCTAAGCACATGCTCAATTCTGTGGCACCTCACTATTTCTAACAGGGGTCACATCTACAGAGGGCATGATGAATTGTTGATTTGATATGATGGTAGTTTCACGAATCTATGTATGAAAACTAGTAAGACCTACATAACAACAAAAAAAGTCAATTTTGTCTTAAGTTAATTTAAATAAAAAGGCAAATTAGGAAAGATGCCACACAGAGAACTCTTGAGAAACAGCACTATAATGAAGCTGAAAGCTCAATGGATGTGTTAATAGCAGATACGACAAAAATTGAAGAAACAATTATCCTTTCCTGGACCACACACTGAAAGAAATAATCTAGAAAAATTACATGGAAAAGAAAAAAAAGATTATTTTTAATAAAAAAAATTTATAATGAAAATTTTTGAAGAACACACATGGAACATATACAAATGAGAGGTACTGCCAATGAAATTGAAAATTCAACGAATGGGGCTTAGTCACAAAATGAAGAAAAATTACTGAAGTACAGATTTGAGGAATAAACACAAAGGCATAAAGAGGAAAACATAAGGGAGAAAAATAAGGAGATGCGGGACGGGGATGTGGCTCAAGCGGTAGCGCGCTCGCCTGGCATGCGTGTGGCCCGGGTTCAATCCTCAGCACCACATACAAACAAAGAAGTTGTGTCCGCCGAAAACTAAAAAATAAATGAATAAATATTTTTTAAAAAAAAGAAAAATAAGGAGATGCAAGAGAAAAGAAGGATGAGCATCCATTCCAACTTCCAGAGTAAGAATCAAGAGAAAAATAAGAAGAGTTCTGCTTTCAACTTAAGATGTTAAATGCCACAAGGTCATTCTCAGCCTAAGAACAAAATCTGAAAAACCTATAGGATCAGATCCTTTTTTGAGCCATCATGAACTTGGAAGTCACAAGGCAACTAAATAAATTAAAACATTTCTTCCTCAGTGAAGAGTCAGGACACATGAATAGTTCACCTTTGGTTAAGCATGGAGGAAAGAGCCATCATACAAATGAGTAATTAAGAAATCAGCTAAAATTGCGAAATTCTTAAAGGGCAAATGTCGAATGGTATCAACCTGAAACAGATGAGAAACTCAAACACAAAGGAAGACTGGGATCATGGCAGGAATTCAGAGAGAATTCTGCTCAGTGGCACAGGAACAAAAAAAGTGATCAGCTGCTGATGGGGTACAGCAATGAAGCCTGAACTCTACTCTTGTCAGAGCAAAAACCTTAAGCCACTGAAAAAGACACAACAAAGCAATAGAAGAACATCCCTGCTAAGACAAAGATTCACTGCTTCTGAAGGAGGGAGAGTGGAAAACCCTCTGTTCCACAGGAGGTACAAGACACCCACTGGGCCCAGGATGCTACATGAACTCCAAGCAAAGGTCTGCTACCACTGGAGGAGGGAAAAGAAACTCCCTCCCACTCAAGACCAAACAGACAGACAAAGGGCGAGTCTGGCTGCACTGGAGAGGAAGAGCAGGAATGCTGACAACGCCCTACCACTGAGGCACAAGCTCCCAGGACCTATCCAATACTGAGGATGGACCATAGAAAGGTAGAACACCTCTTATTCCAACCACAAGCCTAGCACTAAGTAACAAACACCAACAATCCACTGCTGGGGAAAGATTGCCCTCCCAGGTGCTAATGTGCAGAGACGACTGATGGCTGGGAACAGAACTAAAACACTGAGGAAAACCCTCCAGCTTCTAAGGCACTGTTCTAAGCATAGGTAACCGCAGCCCACTGCTGGAAGAATTAGAAGATATGGTGCCTGAAGAGAATGAAAGCAACAAGAATTTCAAATCCAGCTGGGTGTGGTGGCACATGCCTGTAATCCTAGTGACTTGGAAGGCTAAGGCAAGAGGATTGAAAATTCAAAGCCAGTCTGGGAATTTAGCAATTTGTCTCAAAAGTACCCCTGGGTTCAATCCCAAGTACAGCCAAAAAAAAAAAAAAAAGGAAGAAAAATTCCCAAATCAAGATCAACTACTGATAAAGGGCATGAAGAATACTATTTGCTTAAGTCTGTTTTTCCACAATGTTTGCCATTCAATCAAAAATCGTGGGCTGGGGTTGTGGCTCAGCAGTACAGTGCTTGCTAGCACATGCGAGGCCCTGGGTTCAATCCTCAGCACTACAAAAAAATAAATAAAAACTAAATAAAGGTATTGTGCCAAACTAAAAAAAAAAAAAAGTGAGACAAAAATTCAAGAAAAGATCTAACCCATTGTAAACTAATCAGCAAAACCAGACTCAAAGATGACTCAAAGGCTGGTATTGTTAGACAGGGACTTAAAAATAACTATGATTCATATGTTAAAGGATCTAATGGAAAACGTAGATATCATACACAAACAGATTTTTTGGGGGGGAGGGGGAACTTTAAATTGAACCCAGGATGCTTAACTACTAGGCCACATCCTCAGCCTTTTTTTTAATTTTGAGACAGGTTCTTACTAAGTTGCTTGAGGCCGCATTAAATTGCTGAGGCTGGCTTTGAATTTGCTATCCACTGGCCTCAGCCTCAAGAGCTGCTGAGATTACAGGCGTACACCACCACACCCGGTACAAATGGAGAATTTCAACAAAGAGAAAGAAATAAAATTAAGAATCAAATGAAAACATAAGCAAAAAAAAAATTGCAAGAGATAAAGAATTCCTTCAAGGGACTGACAGGATGTACTGTACTTTATGGAGAAAAGAACCTTTTAACTTGCAGGTATGCTCACAGAGGTTATCTAAACTGGGGCACCATGGCACATGTCTATAAACCCAGCTGCTCAGAAGGCTGAGGCTAGAGGATCATGAGTTGGAGCAGAGCCCAACACAGTGAACCTCATTTCAAAAAAAACAGATTACCCAAACTGAAACACAAAGAGAAAAAGAAATAGAACACAGCATCCAAACACTGTGAGACAATATATCAAATATTCTAGCATATATATAATTAAGAGTTGCAGAAGAATAAAGACCGCAAAACTAACATTTGAAGACACATAGTCCAGACTCTTTAAACAAAAAACGTTCTAGACAACACAAACTGTGGAAAAGCAAAATTAAGGGAAAGATTTGAAGGCAATCTCCAAACACATAATGCAAATAAGGCAAGTGCTCTACCACTGAGCTACATTTGCAGCTCTTTTTATTTTTTATTTCAATAAGGGTCTCACTAAGTTGTCCATGCTGGCCTCACACTTGTGATCTACCTGCCTTAACAAAATAGTTGGGATTACAGGCCAGGTGCTACCACAGCTGGCTCATACTGTTGTTTTATACAAGCAATGCTTAGTGTTTGATGTGAAGGCAGATTGTGATAAGGGATAATCAGGGTAGAGGCAAGAGTTAATGAAATAATGACTAAGAATTTTCCAAAAAAAAATAAAGATATTGATCTTTTGTCTGAAAACTACAAGTCTATAATGGAAAACTAAAAGTAAATTCATCTTTAAAAATACAGTATTTAAAAACAATTGAGTGATGGGCTGGAATTGTGGCTCAGTGGTAGAGTGCTTGCCTAGCATGTGTAAGGCACTGGACTTGATTCTCAGCACCACATATAAATAAACAAAATAAAGTCCATTGACAAATTAAAAAAAAAATTTTTTTCTAAATTGAGTGAAAGGAAGATCTGTAGAGAAAGGAGATGAGGGAAGGAGTGGTGGGGGAACATTAACTAAAATTGAATTCCATGAATGCACAAATTTGTTAAGATGAACCCAACTACTATGTATAGCTACCATGCTCTAATTTTAAAAAATAAAAAAAGTAATTAACACCTGTAATCCCAACAACTGAAGAAACTGAGGCAGGATGATTACAAATTCAAGGCCAGCCTGGGACACCTAGCAAGACTCTGTCTCAAAATATAAAAAGGACTGAGGGTTCAGCTCATTGCCACAGCATCCCTAGACTCAATCCCTAGTACCACAAAAAACAAACAAACAAAAATACACTATTTGAAGGGAGGGGGCATGCGGGAAAAAAGATGGTGGAATGAGATGGATATTATTACTCTAAGTACATGTATGATGACACACAAAAAAATAAATAATTAAACTGCATAACAGGGTGACAAAGAAGAAACAAACTCCAACAAGGAGAAGCAACTTATAAAATATCATATACAAAGTCTGGACTAAAGTCCAGGTCTTCTGACCTGTGTTCAGCACTTTTTCTAAAATACCAGTCACACTCCACAAAGGGAGATCACAGTTTAGAAGAATTACCCAAAAGTCTGAAGTCAAATATTTATTAAGTAACCACAACATACCCATTACTACAGGGTGACAGATATTCTAGTATTCTTCCTTTTATAATTTGTACAAGAGCAGATGCTACTTTTGAAGCATGTTCTGGAAAAAAGGTCATGTGAGCTCTACATGACACAACACATTCCTGGTTTTCCTTCTACCCGTCTGTCTAGGACCTCTTGGTTAGTTAAGGCCCATTCATTTTTCAGATGTCAACTCAAGCTTCGGGAAATCATTCCACGTTTTCCCTGACAAGTCAAAGTCCTAATGTACTTCAACAGTCTATGCAGCTCTCTTTCTAGCATGCCACATAGCCATAATTTCACATTTATTTCTACAATTATTTAGTTAATATAGAACATCTTATGGTTGCAAATTCCATGAAGATCAAGAATTATGTCTATTTTTGTCCATATTTTAATATTAATGCCCAGCATAGTGAACATACAATAAATAGAGATTCATAGCGGTAATAAGTGTTTGAGTATATGCCCTAGTAATGGTGTTATGCTTTGGAGAAGATACATTTACTAAGAAAAGTCTAAGTTTAAAACTGCAGAGTAAAAATAGCTCATAAAATAAGTCCGTAAAATAGCTTACCTAGATACAAATTCACTTAATTCTAAATATTCTGTGGGTTCCATTATTATGTTGAGCTCAGTAATGACAGAAGATAAATTCTCCTTAGCCTAAAATTTAAAAAAAAGAAAATTTATACATCATTTATCCATTTTCTTATTAAGATTAAAATACTTTTAAGTTAGGCAAAATGAAGTATCTTCAAATAATAGGAAAGCATAATGAAAAAACGATAATCAAAGTACTGGTTATTCATTGAAACAATAAGATCAGATCCCACTCCATACCAAAAACTAAAATGAACTCCAAATGAATTATTTCCTTAAATTCAACATTAAAATCACAAAATACTGGGAGGAAATGTGAACATTTAACAAATTACTGAGTCAGGAAAAACTTCCTAAGCAAACAATAGGGAGGGAAAAAAGCAAATAGGATTACATAAAAACCCAGTATCTAAGTAAAAATAAAATAAAAAAGAAGTATTAAACTGAGGAAAATATTCACAATAAATATGACAAAGAGAGGGCTGGGGATGTGGCTCAAGCAGTAGCACGCTCGCCTGGCATGCGTGCCGCCCGGGTTCGATCCTCAGCACCACATACAAACAAAGATGTTGTATCTGCCGATAACTAAAAAATAAATATTAAAATTCTCTCTCTCTCTCTCTCCCTCTCTCACTATCTTTAAAAAACAAATATGACAAAGAGACAAAACTGAAAAGAAAAAGGCATAGGACATGAACTAAAAGTTCAGCGGTGAAAAAAAAATTAACCTATAAAAAAGTGTTTTACCTCAACAGTAAGATAAATGTAAATTAAAAACAAACATTTTAACAAATCAGCAAAGACTAAAAAATATTACTGCTGGTAAATATACACTCAAAGTTGGCAGCGGGAATATAAATTGGTATAACCCTTCTAGAAATCATTTTGACAATGAATAATCTGAAATATTCATTTTCTCTTAATTTGAATTCTAAGAGTCTATACTATGGTAATAAGAAATGAAAACAGATTTATGAACAAAGATATTCCTAATAATGCTACAAAAAGCCAGAAACAATTCTATACCTAATGATGAAGACTATTACACAAACTGTTATTTTGATACGCAAACTCAAGTAAATGTTTCCATTTTCTTATTAATTTCCTTTCTTTTCCTGGCATTATTTTGCCCTGATTTTAGATTTTAGGTTGCTTTGTCCAATAGGACAATGAAAGAACACCATATCATCTTGTACTTTGATGTCTGTGGCTCCTATTTGTTGTTAATGAAAGTAAATCTAGAAATTTCTGTTATTTCCTAAAACTAGAGTGCATTTTAGGAAACTCTGACATGTCTCCTTAATATTCTGAGCTGTCAGAGAATGGATATTGATGATATCTAATCTTCATATAGTTTTTCATCTGCTTGAGTGTATAGTGGGAATCGCTGGGAGCAGCTGTCTGTGGCATCTACCATCATACCTAATCAAAACAAATTCCTGAGGCTTTCTCACCACTCATTTAAAAAAATTAAAAATTATTCAAAGGATCTGCAAAGACATTTTTCCAAAGATGATATACAAGTGGCCTATAAGCACTGAAAGATGCTCAACATCATCAATGTCATTTGATGTAGTAATTTCACTCTTATATATAAGGCAAAAAAACATGTTCACAAATACATGAGTGTTTATAACAATGTTATTCATAACCAAAAAATGAAAATAACCATTTCTATCAACTGAAGGAATAGATAAAGTGTGGTATATCCACACAATGGAATATTATTCAACCCAAAAAGGGTACTCACATGTGCTACAACATGAATGAATCTTGAAAACATGCTAAATGAAAGAAGTCAGACACATGACCATTTACGTGAAATGTCTAAAATATAAAGAAATCCATAGAGGAAAAAACAGATTAGCAACTGCTTAGGGCTGAAAGAATCCAGGGATATTGAAAGATGGTAGTTAAAGAATATGGGGCTTCTTTTCAAACAGATGAAAATTTCCTAAAATTAATTGTGGGAGTGGTTGTACAACTCTGGTGTAATAAACACTACTGAATTGTACACTTTAAAGTTATACGATATGAAATTATATCTCAGTAGAGCTGTTACCAAATAAATAAATAAAAGCAAGGAAGACAAAAATCTCAGAGGCATGTCTTACTTCAAGTATGCAGGGTGCATGGTAGATTTTGGCCTTTTGCCCGTTAGGATAAGCAAGTCATCCTGTCAACACAAAGTCTGGGATTACTGGCCTTCTATTTATTTTCCTCCTTTGGTAGTTTGCAGACTCTGTTCAACCACTGGAAAGCTAACTTCAAAATATTGTTTTTCCATCATTTTCCTGCCTGTGGTACTACTGCCAACCAGGTTTTCTCCCCAGTTGGTAAACAAGGGCCAGGACCTTATAAACATAATAACCTCAAACCTCCTACGTGAATCTCAGCAGCTTGTTTTTTCTACTGGGTTCTTTTCTACTTGTTTTTCTACCATTTAAGTCCACATTTCTCATTCTTCTTCACAACTTAAGAATTGTGGGTGGAGATCTTAAAGAAAATGGTCTCACAAACTTTTGCAAAATACCCATGCCTCTCAAAAGCACTCTGTATTGAGATTTCAGTGTTTAGGTTCAAATATCATAACAAGAAACAGATTTTCTTTAGAGCCTATAATAATGAGAATATATTCTATTTGCTTAAAAACATCCCTTTTTAAATCATTTTGTTGGGTTTCAGGGAGACAAGTTATGCACACATACATAATTTGCTACTTTTTGTACAAACTCCTAAACATCTCACTTATTATGCTACATGGTCTGTGGGAGGCATGTTAATTCTCATGATCTTCCAACTCCTCATAAAAATTATAGCCCTGATAACACCAGACAGTAAATCTGAGGAACAGAGTTCTATATTCCAACTACCTTTGACAATAATAGCTTTGCCAACAGACAATCTATACTATGCATAGATTTCCCTATAAAGTAAGGAGGTTGACCTAGAAAATCTATGAGGTTGCTTTTGGTTCTAACATATTCAATATATATGATTTTAGGTTTTTATGGGAATTGCATATTAATAAGATTTCTATTCTGGAAAAATATTTATAATATTATGAAAAAGAGAGTTATTATTTACTTTTTAATGTTCTGAGAGCTAAACATCTCCCTCTAGTGGAACATTTGATTTTAAAAAATGAGAACACAAGGTTTATTTATTTATTTATTTTGGTCAGTCTTAACAGTAAAAATGTGCTCAATAAATGGCAAAATCATTTTAGAAGGCAAATCAACAATATTATTAGAAATTACAAGTACATTTTCTTTTATTTTTTTTATTTGTTGATAGACCTTTATTTTATTTATTTATTTATATGTGGTGCTGAGAATCGAGCCCAGAGCCTCACACATGCCAGGCAAGTGTGCTATTGCTGAGCCTGAGCCTGAGCCCCAGCCCCAGCCCCAGCCCCAGCCCCCTACATGTGCATTTTCTTTGAGCAATTCTACTAGAGATATATTTCTAAAAGGAATAGGAATAGGCCTAGCATATGGTAGCATTTACCATCAAATAGTAAAAACTTTAACAGTTCTTGGTCAGGCACAGTGGTACACACCTATAATCCCAGCTTCTTGGAAGGCTGAGACAAGTTCAAGGACAGCCTACGCAACTTAGTGAGACTCTGTCCCAAGATAAGGATATAGCTTAGTAGGAGAGCACTGATGGGTTCAATTCCCAGTACCACCAAGCAACCAACCAACCAACAAACACAAAAACATCACCACCACATTAGCATTCTGAGCAACAAACAAAAAAGCCTTTTGTTCCTTTCCTTTCTAAACAAGGACTCTTGGTGACTCCTACAACTGATTCCTAAAGCCCTGCTGATTCCACAGCTGTCTGTAACTGCTTCCAACATCTTACCAGTCAAATCTTCAAGAAGAATCATAAAATTAAAAAGGTTCAGAGAGAAATGAGTGCTCTTAATACGGCCAAGGAGAGTATGCTTTTTCTAGTAGTAAAAAAAAAAAAAAAAAAAAAAAAAAAAAAAATCAAGCAGTCCCAAAACCCCATACTTTAAATGTGAACAAGAATTCATGTTTCTTTATAGATTCAGCAAATTCTTTCAAATAGTATCAACACTTCCTCTCAGATTCCCCCCACCCCCGTATCCTTTAAAGAATATAGGTCAGAAACTGCTAGTTGTCCCCAAAATTTATTCTTCTTCCTTGTCTTAACTTTTCATTGTCTTATTGTAACAAAAGTAAGCAATTTAAAGAAATTGAAATTAAACAGGGTGCAGTGGTGCACACCTGTAATCCCAACAGCTCAGGAAGCTTAAGACAGGAGTATTGTAACTTCAAGGCCAACCTCAACAACTTAGGGAGACCCTCAGCAATTTAACAAAGCCTTGTCTCAAAAAATAAAAAGGGCTGGGGATTTAGCTCAATTGTAGAGTGTCCTTGGGTTCAATCCCCCGTACCAATAAAACCAAACAACAAACAAAAAATAATAATAATAAATAAAAAATAAACAAAGTTAAGGGCTGGGGATGTGGCTCAAGCGGTAGCGCGCTCGCCTGGCATGCGTGCGGCCCGGGTTCGATCCTCAGCACCACATACAAACAAAGATGTTGTGTCCGCCGAAAACTAAAAAATAAATATTAAAAATTCTCTCTAAGAAAAAAAAAAAAAAAGTTAAAATATTACAATCTATGTCAACTCTCAGGCCACAGCCCTATTAATGAGAATGCCAACTAATCTTTGGCCACCACCTATCTGGGAATGTACAACCTCACAGAGCAGCTTGTTTACCTCAACTTTACAGAACAGTCTTGATCTTTTCAGTTGGATTTGTGGGCACATTGTCCTAAGACAAGATTAATTTTGCCCACAGTCTTACTTCTCTCCAGATAATCCAAGAAGCAACTGTGAAACAAATGAACACCTATATCAGAAAAAGCCTGCAAGACTCCCAAAGCTGCTAGAATGTCCCTGAGTTGTTCTCGTGGAATATATATATATTAGAATATAGTAGTTATCAGAGAGGGAACTGGATATCAGGTCTATAACTCCACCAATCTGCTATAGGTTCTGGGTCTATCCCATTCATGGATAACAGCATGCAGGAGAACAACTGGTGTATTGCCACTCTAAGGTCAGAATCTCATTAGCCACAAAAAAAGGAAGATACAATTGAGCTGAGTATGGTAGTGCGTGCCTATAAGCTACTTAGGAGGCTGAGGCAGGAGGACTCCAAGTCCTAGGGCAGCCTGGGGAATTCAGTGATATCCTGTCTCAAAATTATAAACAAAGCAAAAACCCTAAAAGTGGTAGGGATGTATTTCAGCAGTAGTTCTTTGCCTACCATGTGCAAAGTCCTAGGTTCAAGTCCCAGCACTGGGGGGAAAAATGCAGTTGGGTCAGACTATAAAACCATCAAAAATGCAAAAACATTCAGGAGTCCCCAGGTCACCCAAAGGAAAAGATTGGGGTCCTAACAAGTGGTACAACCCAATCGATGCCAATCATTTGGGTTCATGCTCCATTTCAGCCTTCAACAGATAATCTCTGTAGTCATGCAAAACAATGATATCACCTTGGTGACCCTGGAAAGCCCCAAGCCCTGGTGATAATTGGGAACACTGTAGGCCACTGAAGGCCACTCACCATCCATGCATGATATAAGAAAATGCTGAATTATGTGTCACATTCTGCCTAACAAGCCCTGGGAATGCCACATTGCATTTTCTTAATCAGCTTGGCAGTAACTGCAGGGTGATAAGTAGGTGAGTGCAAATGGAAGCTCTGTCATCAACTGAGGAGCCTAGATCCCCATCCTGTCTTCAGCCTGTCCAGGCCAATGATAGAAATTGGATACTCTGACTGCAAAGAGAAGCAAAACTTCCAAGCCCAGATACCTGGACCCTGTCCTTTGACTTAGTAAGGAAATGGTTGTCTGACACCTAAGGAGGCAGGGTCCTAACTCCCTGACTGACTCCCATCATATAAAACAAACAAACAAACACACAGTACAACTTGGGGCTCTTCGTGGCTGGGAACACTAACAACAAGAATGAGGAATCCTGGTATCTTACTGTGGGTACGTAAAGGTCACTTGTCCCAAGGACTTGACTGTGACAATTACACTATACCCAGTGTATTGATCTGATGAGGTAGGTAACCTGCCTGTCCTTCCTTGTTCTATTCTTCCTCTTTGTACACATTCCCTGGAGCCCAGCTGGTGAAAACAACTGATTGAAAAATCTTTTCTACCACCAAAGCAGTGCTGAGCCTCAGACAGTTCTCAAAATCATGCTTGGATCCCGCTTTTCTTAGAGCCAGCCTTTGAAAGTGTCTGAGCCTGTTCTACCTGACCCTGTCCAGAAGCCTATGCTACCATTCTTTTTTCATTGTTTTCTAAATCTTAGCAAAACATATCTGCTTCCCTGTGTTGGCTTAGCAATCCAGCACAATTTGTGGATCATCCAACTAGGCTGCTCCCAAATTCCTGACTCAAAGAAGATGAGAAAGGTAGTTTTTTTTTGGTTATTGTTTTTTTGTTGGTTTTTTTTTTGCTGTTTCCATATGTTAGATATTGGAGAAAATCTGTTACTCAGCAATAGGTAACTGATAATACGGGGCTGGTGTATGACTACTCTTACAACCTCAGGGCTTATACAAGGAGCCCAGAAGCGTTTTGCTACCTATCCTATGATAAAGCACCTGTTGCCTTAGTAACAATTGTACAAATGCCACTCCTCATTGCAGTCACTGCTGGAGGCTGGGGTGTGTGAATTGCTTCTGTTATAAAGAAACATCTCTGTTATCACAATAGGCTCCTTAATTTACCTGAATTTCTAGAATTTGAAATTCAAGTTGAAATGTAACCATGTGGCAATTTCCTGATAATCTGTGTCTCTGTAGAACTTTCTTTATACCTGTAAATTAGAAAACAAATATTTTATTTGACAAAAACAATTTTCATCACATACCTATCACATATATGTGATTATCTATGATACATATGAGTAGATGTATGAAAGTATATGTTGGTAATTGCATTAAAAAATCTGAACAATGTGCACCAAACTGATTATCCTTACAAAACAGGATTAATGACAATTTATATACTGTAGTTCTCAATTATACCAAAGGTTAAGTAAAAGACAGAAACATAGTGGTATAGCCCTAGATAAGTTTCAATCATATTTTTCATTTTTTTTTAACATTACCTAGTTCCTGTCTAAATGGATTCAGCTTAACATGACTGCAGCTTCAGCCTCCGGAGTAGCTGGGAATATAGGTGTGCGCCGCTGCACGTGGCAAGGCCACAACTTTCTTAAAACCTTGCCTAGGGACTGGAGTTGTGGCTCAGTGGTAGAGTGCTTCCCTGAAAAAACTTATTTTTTTTAAAAAAACAACAACTCGTGGGCTGGGGATGTGGCTCAAGCAGTAGCGCGCTCGCCTGGCATGCGTGCGGCCCTGGTTCGATCCTCAGCACCACATATAAACAAAGATGTTGTGTCTGCCGAAAACTAAAAAAATAAATATTAAAATTCTCTCTCTCAAAAACAAAACAAAACAAAAAAACTCATGCTTAAGAATTTATGTCAAGACTTTATACTGGTGAAAGTTTTACATGTGACCTGTCCTCATCCTCCATTTTTTTTTTTTTTTTTTTTTTGGTGGGGGAGGTATTGGAGAGAATTCAGGGGCACTCGAACACTGAGCCACATTCCCAGCCCTACTCTGTATTTTATTTAGAGATAGGATCTCACTGCGTTGCTTAGCACCTCACTTTTGCTGAGGCTGGCTTTGAACTCAGGAGTCTCCTGCCTCAGCCTCCCGAGTAGCTGGGATTACAGGCATGCATCATTACACCTGACTGTCCTCATCCTCTATACTTCCTGTATTCCATCTCTTCTTTTCAAGTAATTCAGTATCTAAATTAATCACTCCATTTCTATATGTAGTTCAGAAAGTCCCTTCAGTGAGCTGCCCAAGATTTTCTCCCTGCCCTAAAAGTTGTTTCAGTGGAAAAGTCAGGAAGCACTTTCAAAAATGATTTCTGCTTTGGGATATGTTATTCTTTTCCAACTAAAGTTCTTGATATTCAGTTGCAAGGCTGAATTAGCTTCCTCTTAGCTGTTAGTACACTATAGATCTTCAGCAATAAAACTCTGTCATTAGGAACAGATACCTTCTTTCTGGCAAAAGGTTCAGGAGCTGAACATTTATTTGGCCATAGGCAATGACAGCAGCAAACCATTATAGATCAGGCAGGTTTCACATCAGTAATAAATTATTATGTTCATATATTAATAGTGCTGTTCTAACAATCCCTAATCACATATCACTCTTACTTAACTAGTAAGGTTATTTAATGATAAAGACTGTATTCCATTATTTAATATTTACCTTAGACAACTTTTAAATACTATTGGGCACAATGGAATGTTCAAAAGACTATAAACAGGTTTATCAAATAGTGAATCTGCAGAATTTTTCAACATTATGATAACCAATCATATATGGTAAGCTTCAAAACCACTTCTAGATTAAAAATAATGCTCACCTTTTTCTGTCATCTCAGTTGTTGTTAGGTCCTCTGTCTGCTTGGCATAATTTCTTATATTGAAGCCAGTAAGTGTACTTAGAAATGAAAGTTCTGATTTTAAATGTCCAAGCTGACTTTTTAGATCTTTTGAAGATTCACATTTCTTAGTATCTGATTGGTATGTTTCTTGAAATGATTTTCTAAAAAGTAAATATCAGAAAGTTATTACAACTACTAACAATTGGTTCATTTAATACCCCAATTTTCTTTAAACCATTCCCATTTTGTTTCTCTTAATCACTTCCCATTAAAACTAAAGCATTATCAAAACTAATATGGCCATTAATACTGTAATCTCTAGTTTCAACAAAAAACAAAAATAACCAAATTATACTAGGATATTTGTACATAGTAGAAACACCTTAAAATAAACAAAAATAGAAGTACTTTGCAAAATTGAAAGGTTAGTTCTCATCTGGGAATTTCCAACCTAAAAAACTAATACCCAAGACATCTCATAAAAACAAAATTAAATAGCTAATTTTTTTTTTAAAAAAAGCAAATATCACAAAACATTTTATACTAAGAGATATCTCAGGAAATCTAAGAATACAGAGGGGAGTAAAGACTCCAAAGAAGAAATGTCATCATCTCTTCAAATAATACTATAACCAGACATTCTGAGAACATGTAACTTTAATTTTCCTTGAAAAAAAGAATGAGTTAATAATTGCATTAGATTATACTTTTTTTCATCCTTTTTCCCCCCTAAACACTCAGCTATATTCTACACTATAGACTTCTGCCATTCCAAAACATCTCTTTTTTGGATTCTGGGGCATGATTACCCTGACTTTCATTTATATCTTGGATCTTCTGCTATCTCTGCTTTTTGTTACCAACATTAAAGGAAAACCCTAATACTCTTACCCCTAGTTTCTTAAATATTATATATTCTTCTCATTCCAGAGAAACACTCAATGATTAACCTCAGCTCCTCTATGCCAGCAACTCCTAAAACACACCTTTGCCATAGATCTTTTCTTCCTGCAATGTAGACCTACTTACTTATTCCACATTTTCCCCCCTTGAATAAGCTTTTCTTCCAAATTCCCCCTGATGCATAAGGCTCCATATTTTAGAAGTTTATGTTTCATTGGCCTTATCTGTGGATATAGTGTCATCCTTTCTGCTCCCTCTCCAACCTCTTCTTCCTTTACTATTTCCAATTCCACTACATTAATCAATGCTTTTATGGCCTTCTACCATGTCTATAGGAAACAATCTAACTCTATTCACACTGAGGATCAAAGACTTGTATAAGGTCTATAAAAAAGTTTAATATTGTTTTACTTCTAATTTTAAATATCAATAAGTACATTTTGTAACATCTGAAAGATTATCACATATTCTTTCACATTTTCTATCATGGATTGATGACCAAAAAATTTACTTTGAATATAAAAAAAACAATGAAAAAAAACAGAGGCAATCTTCAAACATAAATGATGAGTTTCTGCTAAGTGAACACCAAATGTCACAGAACGTTCAAGAGAGCAAAGCAATCACATTAAAGGATAGATAGACAGAATTCAAAAAAGAACTTGCAGTTGGCAATGGGAAAGAGAGATAGCAGTTAATTATTCAATGGGTATAGAGTGACAGACTGGAATGATGAAAAAGTTCTAAAGATTGACAGTGGTAATGTTGCAAAACAATATGAACATGTTTAATGCTACTGACCAATATGCTTAAAATGATTAAAATAGTAAATTGTATGATATATGTGTATTTGTATATATTTCTTATCATATACACAAAAGAGGAGCTGTGTATTCTCATTGATAGAAACTAGTTATATAAGCAAAGTATCATTGGTTTATTTCAACTAATAATATTAGTTTGAATTATGTTCTTTTTTTGGAGGGTAGCAGGGATTGAACTCAGGACACTCAACCACTGAGCCATATCCCCATCCCTATTTTGTATTTTATTTAGAGACAGGGTCTCACTTAGTTGCTTAGCACCTCACTTTTGCTGAGGCTGGCTCTGAACTCAGGATCCTCCTGCCTCAGCCTCCCTAGCCACTGGAATTACATCCATGTGCCACCACTCCCAGCTGAATTTTTTTTAGCTTGAATTTTATTGGTTCTGTAGTTTTATTATTTGCAAATTTCTTATTAGCATAAAATGCTTTTGTCAACACTAGAGGTTCACAAGAAACCCCTCTTAAACCAAATCTATACTTGATTTTAGCTTAAAAGTCAATGATCTACTAATTAGTGTTAGTTATTATTAAATATGTTAATTCAGTCTTCACAACAAGGTGAAAACTTGAGTACCGTTTTAACAAGGAAGGGGTTCCAATCAAGATCATGCAGCCATTAATAGCCAGAATTTGAAGGCAGGCAATTTGGCTCCAGAATGTGGATATATGGATATAACTGAATAATTTATTTTATTTGTTCTTTTTAGTTATACATGACAGTAGAATGTATTTTGGCAAATTATACATAGAGTTAATATTCTATTTAGGATCCCACTCTGTACATGATTTACCCTGGTCATGTATTCAAAAACAAGGCTAGGAAAGTTATGTCCAATTAATTCTACTGTCTTTCCTATTCCCTTCCCCCTCCCATTCCTTCATTTCCCTTTTTTGTTGTTGTTGTTTTTGTTTGAGAGAGAGAGAGAGAGAGAGAGAGAGGAAATTTTTTAATATTTTTTTTTTTTTAGATTTTGGTGGACACAACATCTTTATTTTATTTGTATGTGGTGCTGAGGATCGAACCCAGCGCCTCGCACATGCCGGGCGAGCGCGCTACTGCTTGAGCCACATCCCCAGCCCCTCATTTCCCTTTTTTCTAATCCAATGGATATCTATTATTCCACACCCCAATTTCCCTTGTTTTGGGTTAGCATCCACCAATCAGTGAGAACACTTGGCCTTTGGTTTTGGGGGATTGGCTTATTTTCACTTAGTATAATATTCTCCAGTTCCACCCATTTACCAGCAAATGCATTATTTCATTCTTCTTTATGTTTGAGTAATATTCCATTGTGTATATTATACCATATTTTCTTTATCCATTCATCTGCTTTAGGACAGATAGGTTATTTCCATAGCTTGGCTTTTGAGTTGAGCTGCTATAAACATTGATGTGGCTGCATCACCGCAGTATGCTATAACTGAATAATTTAGCTCCAACTTTTCTACCACCAACCCATCCAACCATTTAAAATCACTTAAAAAGTAGCTTTCACACATGTCCCAATCTTCCATCTCCACCATAGTTGAGAAAAAAATTTCCCATTAAACCTAAATACCTTGGATTGACATTTAATGTCTTCTAGAGTCTGGAACTCTTGTGACTTTTCCAGTGTGATCAATGAGGAGTCCCACATAACAAATAATCTACTATGGTATTCTGGACTAATAATGACATCTTGTGGTCAGTGGAGAAATCATCCTCCCCATAATACGATACAGTATTTCTCAAACTTTAAAGAGTTTGCTTATTGGGGAGGTAAGAGGAGGATGTCTCATTAAAATGTAGGTTATGATTTAGTAGGTAGTTCTCAAACTCCCAGGTGATTCTAATGCTTCCAATCTATGGTTTACACCTGGAGTAGCAAGGACATTTCATTTACTCTTGTGAGAAGCATATACATACCCTGTTCACCTGTTTCCTTCATTTTTGTTTGTTTTTTTTTGGTACCAGGGATTAGGGGCACTTGACTACTGAGCCATATCCCTAGCCCTATTTTGTAGAGACAGGGACTCACTAAATTGCTTAGCACCTCACTTTTGCTGAGGCTGGCTTTGAACTCGCAATCCTCCTGCCTCAGCCTCCGACGCCGCTGGGATTACAGGCTTGGGCCACTGCACCCGGCTTCTTTCTCCCTTTTACCAGCAACAGCTTTCTCTACTTTTATGACTGCATAGAACATCATGCAAACTTCCCCCAGCTCTAAGAATGGAACTGAGGACCTCACTGCATGCTAAGCAAGCATTCTACCATTAAGCTACATCCCCAACCCAAACATTTTCTTTAGACCCCCTCATCCTCCTTCACATTTTCTAGCACTTTTGTCCATTTAGATCAGGGGGAGGGGGGGAACCCCTCTCTCTGCACCTATACCAAATTAGTCTTGTTTTTAAAAACGAAGATAGTTTGATTTCAAGTAATGAGATGATACATAACCGATAATTGTTAGAGATCTTTTCTCCTCTTCAATCAAGAAGACTCCTAGTATTTTAGGGTCCAATTCAGTTCTAACACCTCCTTTGTCTAGGACCTTTGGCAAGCTAGTTCTGATTCTCAGGTTCTCTAACTTTAAAACTGAGTTAAGGATAGCATCTACGTCAGAGGGCTGTCAGATTCTCCCTACAGTCGATATTAGCTACTTTTCCTTGTATCAGCTTTTCACCTAAACCGTGCTTCAAAGAAAATTTTATGTCATTTTCATAATAATTAAAAAAAGGTATCCCCGTGGCTAGGTGACCTATACAAACAAATGTCCCGAAAACAAAGTAAGTAAATCCCACTTTGAAACTGCTGCCTGCCGAAGGCAAGATTTTCTAGTTAAAAGAAATAAACAAGACTTGGGACCTTGCAAGAAACGACTTTCTCACCACTATCAGTGGACGCGCTGAAAGGCGCGTATCACAGAGAGAACCCCGTAAGCGGTACTCCAGACGCTAGGCCACCGTCATGACAAAATCGGCGACGGTTCCAGTCTACGTTTGGGGGTGTCCCAAGCTACAACCCGCAGGTCAGGGCCTCCGGGGAACCGCGGCCCGGAGCGCTCTGTGCAGTCCTCTGCCTCGCCTTGAGGCAGTGCCCGGGAGTCCCAGGGAGAGGACAGGAGCCACGTACCGGTCTCTGGCCGTCCCTTCCCAGGGCGCAGGCAGCTCGCTGCACGCTCGCTGCAGCGCCGCAATCTCCGCCTCCAAGGCGCGCACCTCAGCGCGCTGGGCGTCCATGGCGCACAGAACTGCCAAGCCAGGTCCCGGCCGCCTCGCCCCGAGCTTCAAGCGGCGCGCGCTACCGGCACGTACCACTGCGGAGCTCGCGGGGTAGGGGAGGCGGCAGGGTGACGCGTAACCGCGCGGACCGGAGAGTCCACCCCCGCGCTCAGACGAGACTCCAGGTCTTGAGGACCCTCCCCACCTCCCCACGGCTGTCTTTAAACAGTCCCGACTCTTGCGAGTTGGTTCCTTCCAATCCGCCAAGCGTCCGGCTGCCCACCCCCGCCAGCAGCCTTGGAACAACCCGGACGTCTAGGTTACTGGAGAGGCGGTTCCGGGACCTGGTGAAAGGGGGCGCTCGTTCATTTTCTTCCGCTCCCTCACTCTGGCCTGCTCAATGCGGGAGTCACTGATCAAGTCGGCTCTTTAGAAATTAGGGAATTTTGCAACGGGTTTTTTTTTTTTTTTTTTTTTTTGCGGAAGTTGGGGGGAGGGTGGTGGATGCATCACAGCCGCCTGAACGACGGGAAACAAAATAAAGAGTGCTCCGGAACTAAGTGCGGAAACGGAACCTTAGGAGACGAAGTTGGAAATCGAGTAGGAAGGAAGAGGAATTGCACTTGGTGGGCCATGTGATTAGAAGTGGGCAGATGCGCGGCGCTGGCTCTAGGAGACGGCGTGGTGAGCTCTGGGCTTGGGCTTGGGAAGTGATAGGGCTCCCGAATCTGAGCTCTACTTTCTCTTTTTTTGGTCTTCCGGGAGGAAGAAGGCTGGGGTGGCGAGGTTGGGGTAGAGACTGCTAGGAAGAGTTTCAGTCGGAGCTGTCACCCAGACTCGGTGTCATGCCTTGGGCTTCAGGAGCTCTTCTGTGATCTCCCATGCGGAGGAGTATGTCAGCTCTTGAAGAAGAGCAGGATGGGAGCTTAGCGCCCGAAGAGAGCTAAAGGAGATGAGGGATCTGATGATGGATGTCAAACCTCAAGCACCTCTAGAAAAGTTTTCCTGAATCCCCGGTAATCCAACAATTCCGTTAGTATAGTGTTAACAATTCCGGGATTGGAAATTAGACCTGCATTATAATTCTGGCTTCATCACTGATTTTCTTTATAGCATTGGGAAAGTGGATTCTGCTCGTGTGAGAAATGGAATACATGCAAACTGCTATGCACCATATAGACACATAGTAAAAAAGCAAGTCTTCGTGCCTGAACAGCACTTTGCAGCACTTTTATTGTGCATAATATTGTAATTGCAGTATTGGTTTACTCCTCTTGTGGGTGTGGAGCTTCAGGATGGAGATGTGACTTTCCTCCCTTAGCATATGAACTGCCGCATCCTACATTTGTCAGCCTTGGTTAAAGTGACAAAAAGAATGTATGAAGGAAGGAAAAAAGAACACCGAAAAATAAGTAAACAAGTAAATGAAAAGAGACAGTATATAATAGTTGTGGTCATTTAAAAGGAATATTATGTGTGTTCCTGTGATTGTGTAAGTGTGCAGGTGCTGTTCCAAATGCATTCAGGAAGAATTGGTATGTAGTCCTTGAGCAGAATCTCCAGAGAGATACAATAGGAAGTGAAGCATGCATCCAGAAGACCAATTTGGCATGTAGGCTCAGGGGAGAAGGAGTTATGTTTGAGGAGAACTATGGGAAAGAACTTCTCCATATACAGAAAATTACTTTTCCCACTAGAACATACCAAGTGTATGCCCAACCTTCATGAAAGCCAACAAAGAAACCAAGCGCCTTTTTGTGGGTGGCCTTGGCCAGGCCATTTCGGAGACAGATCTACAAAATCAGTTCAGCAGATTTGGAGAAGTTTCTGATGTGGAGATCATCACACGGAAAGATGACCAAGGTAAATTTATAATCCTTCACTGGATGGTTACAGGCAGACATGGGTTAAATATTACAAGATAAAGCAACCCCAGCAGTAAATATTAGCTCTGAACACTGAAAATGATATGTAATGCCCTGGAGGTATTATATGTGATATGAAACTTGTTCACAATTGCTGAAATCAGAAAAATTCTAAAACATGATATCAGAAAGGTCTTAACATCCAGTTTTGAGAATTAACATTCTAAATCTGTTAAATGTTCTATTATGTAGAGTATCACTAATATATGATCCAGATGTTTCCTTATCTGGTCACTTAATTTTCTTTTCCTTATTCATTTTGTTTTGGAATATTTTGATGATGATGCTTAGAAAAGTTCAATCTTTGTATCCAATGAAAAACAACATTTGTCTTTGAAATAATAAGTTTCTAAAAACTGATCTTTTAAACTTAGAAAGTTAATTTTCACATTATTCTCTGGATAATATTTAAAATAAACTTATTTTTATTTTCTTAGGAAACCCACAGAAAATCTTTGCATATATTAACATCAAAGTAGCAGAAGCAGATCTGAAAAAATGTAAGATGGTCATTATTTTTTATATTGTCTGCTTGTTGGCATCACTGTGTAATTTGAAGTAACTTTGGTTCTAAATCTAAACCTCAACAGACACTTCTAAGTCATACAAAAGAACAACTATGATTAAGAGGATTCTGGTATTCTACATTTCTGCTGATTAGGTCAATTCCATTTATGTCAGCAGACCTGTAGTAGCACAATGGTAATGAGTTTGCTCAAAAACTGGTATTCTCAAATAATTTTGAAGGGGCCAAAATTTCACAGAAAGTGCCTGCTAGAAATCTCTCTGTCACACTTCTCTATTCATTTCTTGGGTAGCTAATCTTTGTCATTAAATATTCTGAGGAGGGGGCATTAGAATATACAGTTGTAAGATACTATGGTATCTCTTGATATGATTTAGTAAACTGAATACTGAGGGTGAATACTGACTGTCAAAGAGGAAGGAGAGGGCAAGAATCCATAATACTGCTGATACAGTAATGAATTCTAGTTACTTAGGGGTCAAAAAGTCAAAGACACTGAAAAGTGAGTAAAAGGAACATATGATAGAGGAAGAAGGCTATCAGTCTTATAGTTTTGTTTGCCAAAATATTATTCAGGGAGGAAGTTGTGTGACAGATAGGAAAACTTGTGTTTAAGAACACATTAGCTCTGCTAATTTGATCTGTGGCAAATTATTTGAACTTCTAAGCCCCAGTTTGCTTTTCTAGTGAATGAAAAATATAATGCCTTATAATATTCCTGTGATGGTTAAACTAAATTTATGCTTAGTATGGTGCCTAACATATAAAATTCTGTTGATGGTTGTTATAAAGCTGGTAGCAGATGTTTAGAAAAACTGGCTACTGTGTTATAACAGTACTAACAGTTCAGACACTTGCAGTTATTTGTGTGTTACACGTTGATAATTGGTATGAGGTAATAAGTAAAAGGTGCTCCCAGGATTCTCAGATGTCCTCTTTTCACCCTGACCACTTACCACTTTCATAGTTAGAAAATAACAAGGAAATAGTAAATGTCAGTTATTCACTAGAGGTTCCTGACATTAGTTTATAAACAAATTTCAAACAAATTTTGCTTTACAGTTTACATGTTTCCTTATTCTAGTCTCTTGGTAACGTTGAGATAGGAAGTAAAAGGAAATTTCTGGTAAGTGGTCAGGATAGATGGAAGCCTAGGCTTCCTGTCTCTAGGTCACATTTTCTTTTTGTGTGTGTGTGTTTGTGTGTGTGTTTCTTTTAACAAGTCTACTTTTCTTGGTACTAAATTACTAAAAAGAAAGCATTACATTTTTGAATTGCTATGTACTTGGGTAGTAATTCTTTACCTTTTAGGTATGTCTGTTTTAAATAAAACAAAATGGAAAGGTGGAACACTACAAATTCAGCTAGCAAAAGAAAGCTTTTTGCACAGGTAAGTTTTTTCCATATAAATTTAAACCCCATTTCTTTATTTTCAAAATTTTTATTTTTTTTTTAGTTTTTGCAGTATGAGGATTGAATCCAGAATCTTGCCCATCTTAGGCAAGCACTGTCACAGAGCTACATCCCCATCCCTAAACCCAATATCATTTATTGGTTTTATATATTCACTTAATTTATTTGAAATTATCAAGCAATATAGTACTAGTAAATTTATATTAGTAAATATATATTAGTAAAAAATATATATATCTGAAATTCCTCTCAACTCTGACTCTCCTTAGCCCAGACCCCATTAAAAAAGAATTCCATGCATTTACATGTGTATATGTTAAGATATTTATGTATCTAAGTGCTGTGGCACATGCCTGTAATCCTAGTGGCTTGGTAGAAAGTTCAAAGCCAACTTTAGCAACTTAGTGAGGCCCTAAGGAACTTAGTGAGACCCTGTCTCAAAAAATAAAAAGGACTGGAGTGTGTTCAATGGTTAGGTGCCCCTGGGTTCAATCCCTGGTACAAAAAAAAAAGTGTATGTGTACACACACACTTATTTTCTCTTTTCACATAACCTTCTGTGGCAATATAGCCTCCCCTTTTTTCCTAATACCAGTTAGTACAGAACATGGCTGTGCTGCAGTGTAGTTGGTCCTTCCGACTGATGGACATTTAGAGTGTGTTATAGTTTAGATATGAGGTGTCACATGTGAGACAGTGCTCAGGTTTAGAGGTGAAATGATTGGGTTATAAAAGCCCTCACCCAGTGAGTTAATCTCTTAATAGGGATAAACTGAATGGTAACTGAAGGCAGGTAAGGTATGGCTGGAGAAGGTAGCTCACTGGAGATGTCCCTGGCAAGGAAAATTCTCTCTCTGCTTCGTGATACCATGTTCCCAACTGCTTTCCTCAACCACACTCTTCCACCATGATATTCTGCCTTACCCTGAGCCCCCAAACAATGGAGCCAGCCTTCAATGGAGTGAGACCATTGAAACCATGAGCTCCAAAATAAACTTTTCCTCCTCTAATTGTTCTTATCAAGTCTTTCAGTCATAGCAATGAAAAAGCTGACTAACCAAAACAGAGTGTTTGCACTTTTTCATGATTATAGGTACTCCTTGAGGATGTCTCCTGCATGTGCACAAGTGTTTCTCTGGGATTTATGACAAAAAGTAGAGTTGCTGAGTCTCAGTGTTATGTACATTTAAATTTTAATAGACATGGATTTTTCACTGCTAATGCTAGCATCATACTAAAATATAAAAGTAATAGGAGATACCCAAATAAGAGTATTTATGCAGGTAATTTAAGAATAAGATAGTTTAACAACCATTGACATTTTTAAAAGTATAAAGGTGATTTTTCAGGAAGAAAAGACTGTATTAGCTTGGGAACTCTTCAATAGGAAACATTTTTAAGAATATACTAATGGAGTGACTAGGAGAGTTAATAAGATTATTCTAGACAAGAAAAGATACAGTCTAAAACAAGCAGCAAACAGCTTACTGGAGGCATGTTTTGAGGGACTGCTCTTACAGAAAGGTAAGTATTAGATTTTGTTCTTCATCTGGGGGCCTCTGACTATGAACAGGGTAGTCATGTACTTTTCGTTCATTCTGCATCACTTAGGTACTACCACGTAGGCCTGGGACTCTGTGCTGAGCAGGGAGAGCACATGGTGCTGCTGCCCTGAACTATATGTACAGATAGGCCCAAGGAACACATCTGGGTGGTAGAACATAAAGAGATAGACTAGAAACAAAGAGGCCACTGAGCATTGATCAGAGCAGTTGTCCACACCTGAGTGAGGTGAATTGGAAGGTCAGGATGGCATTCTCTTTATTAGGAAGATAGAAACCAGCAAGACTTAACAAATTGGGCTCTAAAAACACCTCTTCCTCACAGGGGAGAGTGGAGAGAGAGAGGATATGAAAAGTGTCCAGGATTTATAAGTTGAAAGGGGAAAATTGAGCAAGTTTGTGATCCACGTCTTGGTCTTGCATGAACGGGAACTGAGATATCTGCTGGATTGGAGCACAGGCGTTGGAGTGAATGGCAGAGGCTGGGAGGCTGACTAGAGAGGGTGGTCAGGAGGAAAGAAGCCTCCATGCTCAGCCCTCCACTGCTCAGTTGCCTACAGCAGGGGACTGGTAAATAAAACAGATTTATGCAATGTGTATAGTAGGGCAATAACAGTGGTGTTTTCAAAAAATGTATAATGATAGAAAAAAGATTACCCAACAATACCTATAGGATTATTTATATTACACTTTTAAATGTATATATTTATATTTAGAACAAAACAGATAAAATTTAAACCATAGGATATGAGATGAGGAACATATTTGGTTTTCTTCATTTTTCCATGTTTTTTATTTTTTCTATAATGAAAATCTATGTTTAGAAAATAATAAAGGTCATTATACTATCAACAAAGTTTTTTGTTTTATTTTGGTTTTTAATGCTATGAGATGTTTAGAATGCTCATTTGAGTTCACTTGAAGGAAAATAACCATTTCGAATGAGTGATTATTTTACCTGTTTTATTTATATTTTCCCTTTGACCCAGATTGGCCCAAGAGAGAGAAGAAGTGAAATCAAAAAAAGAAAAATCAACAACAGGCAATACCAATGTGTCGGAAAAGATGGGAGGGATAGATTTCCAAATGAAAGCTGTGCCAGGAACAGAAGTACCAGGGCACAAAGTGAGTCTCTTCTGATAGCCTGAACCAACCCAGGAACCGAACACCTGAGACCATGTTATTTTTGTATGTCATGTCTTAAGCCAATAGCATTTTTCCCCTTGCTATAAAGAAATTAACATAGATCACGTGTTCTAATTCTTAAGATACATGTATGACTCTTAAGTTAGCATAGTTCCCCATCATTTTAGAGAAATAAAAAGCAGAAACAGATAAAAGCTGTCTCCTAAAGGACAGGTAGTAAGAAGTATAGGCAGCTTCCATGTTTGGCTTTTTAGTAGCTAATGTTTTTTCTTTTCTTTTTTTCTATTTTATTTTTTTAAATATATATTTTCCAGTTATAGTTGGACACAATACCTTTATTTTATTTATTTATTTTTATGTGGTGCTGAGGATCCAACTCAGGGCCTTGCATGGGCTAAGCGAGCACTCTACTGCTGAGCCACAACCCCAGCCCTAGTGTTTTTTATATAATAATCTCCATCGTATGTTTGGATTTGATATCTGCTCCAAATTTTCTTTCTTTTTTTTTCCTTTTGTAGATTTTCTCTTTGAGAATTCTTGTTTCGTTATTAGAAAACTAAACCCAACAATAATAATGATTCACTATAAATTCAACTTTTTAAAAATTATATTTATTTATTGTTTCTTTATTAATTTTTAATTTGTGACACATATTATAACACTTATTATTATTATTTTTTTTAGAATTGGGTTGTAAGTAAGTTTGGAAGAGTCTTACCTGTTCTTCACCTGAAGAATCAACATAAACGTAAAATATCCTTTGTGATTTGCTTCTCAGAATGACTGTTATTTACTAGAGTGATGAATACTTGCAAAACACATTTACATTATTACTGCCTCTATTAGTAAATCTTCAGTGTTTATTTAATAGTTTGTATGTTCCCATTTTGAAGACAAGATAATTAGATAATAATAAGAGAATGTCATGAGATTTTATATAATTAAGTAATATGAATGATGAATGCCGAAAGAGAAGTTTTATTTATCAGATTATACATCTTATTGCATATGGGTTCACGATCATTGCAAAAGGAGTTATAGAACAGTAAGAGGAAAAGGGCCTATTGTTAAAGAAGGCTTAAGGAGAATTGAGGTAGGTCTTGAGTTAATAGTAAAGTGGTAGAAAGTAGTCTTAGAGGAAAATTATAGATATAAGTATAGAGAACTGGGTACAGTGGCCCACATCTATAATCCTAGCTACTCAGAAGGCTAAGGCAGGAGGATCGCATATTCAAGGCCAGTCTTGGCAACTTTTGAGACCCTGTCTCAAAATGAAAAGTGAAAAAGAGATGGGGATGTAGCCTAGTCGTAGAGTACCTCTGGGTTCAATCCTCAGTACTACCAAAAAAAAGAAAAAGAAAGAGAAAAAGAAAAATGTAGACTGGCAGGAGAATGGTCAGTGGAAAAACAGTAGGCAAATTCTGTGCCTATTCAGTTTGATCACGTGGAGACCTTGAAGAACTGATGTCATGGGATTCTTTGTAGAAGGTGTGTTTATATTGTCTGGATTTGCTGTAGTATCTATAAAGTTCAAGTAATTTGCCAACTGATAATGGTGGTACTTGGTTTTAACTCTGGAAATGTTTTAGAAGGCTTCATTTCATAGATCATGAAAATTTACTGTGGAGTCCCTGTTTTGTTTGATAAGAAACTGAGAGCAAGATAAAATAAACAATGTGCTTGAGATTAAACAATATTCTTTTTGTTTCACATAGATGTCCCTAACACCTAGTGCTTTTGCTTTGTTCCTTGACTCTGGGTAACATCATGAAATATGATCCGTCAAAATACTGCCACAACCTAAAGAAGATAGGAGAAGATTTTACAAATACCACTCCTATAACTAGCCTCACTTGGGAATTGGAAGGAGGTAATGACCCTATGAGTAAGAAACGTCGAGGAGAGTTCTCTGACTTTCATGGCCCTCCCAAGAAGACTATAAAAGTACAAAAGTGCAAGGGTTCCACTGTGAGTCCAAGGACCAATCTCGAAACAGAGAATAATAGCACATCAACCCAGAAAATGCCTTGCGCTTCTGTTATTCCCAAATCATCCCCTGTACCTAATTCTGGTTCTCAAAAACTTCAAAATGTACCTTTTCAGACTTTTGGTTTGGAAACTGCCAGGAAGAGAAATAGCATGTCTGATGATGATATTGATTCTGAGGATGAATTAAGAATGCTGATTGCAGAAGAGGAAAACTTACAGAGAAGTAAATGGTCCTCAATAAATGAATCTGAAAATGATCTTTTTGAAGTTGTAAGAGATGATTTCAAATCAGATGTTCACAAATTTCATTCTTTAGCAGGGCTAGGAGTTAAAAACATCTCTCACTGTGTTAGTGACAGAATTATGGGAAGTGACCATGAATATGATTCAGGAGATACAGATGAAATCATTGCAATGAAACAAAACATTAGTAAGGTCAAAAATAGTGCAGAGATTTCACAAACAGAAAAACCTATGCACAACAAAACTTTGAAAAAGAAAGAGATTTTCAATCATTGTAATAAAATACAAAAAAGAGAAAACAAGAAAGAGTCAGCTGTCAGTAATGGAGTGAAGCCTCTAAGTCATAAATCTTCATCTGACTCCAGCAGCAGTGATGATGAAGACAGTGAAGGAGATGAGGAGTATAACGCCATCATGAAAAACTGTCCCCGTGTGAATCTCACTTTAGCTGATTTGGAACAGTTGGCTGGCAGTGATCTGGTGGTACCAGAAGATTCTGAGAGCGATGGCCCAGAAACCAAGTTTGACAGAGCCTCCAAGAGACCCAAGACACCCCGTGCCCTTGGCCGAAGCCGACAGTGCATTCATCCTGAGGAAATTGTGGCTTCCCTTTTAGAGGAAGAGAAAACCTGTGACAAGCAGAAACCAAAGGAAAACAACTTAAAGCCCAAATTCCAGGCATTCAGGGGTGTAGGCTATCTCTATGGAAAGGAATCAGTGAAAAAAACCTTGAAAGAGAGTGTGGACTCTAACAATATAAATGAAGATCAGAGTTCCTTAAAACTGGAGGATTCCAGTAGCATTTCCATTGAAAATGAGTCCCTACGTCTTAATGGTTCATCAAGCAAACTGACTTCACAGCAATGTGCCAAGACAATAAATAGCCCAAATCACACTCCACCTCAAAAAAGACAGTTCAGTTTTGAGACCCAATATCACAAGGTAGTTTCCCCTAGCAGTTCAAAAAAGGGAGCTATAGATTCTATTTCTAGTCTGATGCCATTAAAAGGTAAAAAATCCTTAAGTCTTAGTGCAAAGATGCACAAAATAGGCATTGATAAAGACAGTTGCCATGGTACCAAAAAGACAGACGAAGCTTCTGAGGAAGAGGGTTCTGATTCAAGCAGCCTCACTTCTCTTGAGAAATTGCCAACCCTCTCTTCCAGAAAAGATGCTCAGGAAAGCACAGCAGATTTCTCACTTTCTGTTAGTAGTTCAGCAAGTGCGACTGGTAAGAATAAGTATGCTGAAGACAATCAGAGACGTTTGGCAGCCTTGGAAGCAAGGCAGAAAGCAAAAGAAGTGAAGAAGAAACTGGTCCACGATGCCCTAGCCAATTTGGTGAGTGTATTGTCTTTTTTTTTTTTTTTCCTTTTTATGTTTTTTTAGTTGTAAATAGACACAATACCTTTATTTTCTTTGTTTTTAATGTGGTGCTGGGAATCAAACCCAGTGCCTCACACATGCAGTGCAAATGCTCTACCACTGAGCCACAATCCCAGCCCCAGGTGAGTGTATTTTCAATCTATGCATTTAATAACAACACTCTGGAAGTTCAGCTTTTCCTTCCTATGCAGGTAGGTGTGCCTCCTAAGAGCTCTTTGTCTTCTTGGCATTCACCACTTTTCATGTTTTTTTGTCCTTAAGTTAGAAACTTGTATCACCCTAAAAATTTAGCGTATTCCTAAGGTATTGAAATTAAATATTAGTATTTACCTAAAACATTTTAAATTTATTTGAAGTTTTCTTCAGGGCCGGGGATATAGCTCAGTGCTTTCCTAGCATGGGGCCCTGGATTCAATCCCCAGCAACAACAACAAAAATCCCTAAAATTTTCTTTATTTTTAAATTTCACATAGTGATTACAAAGTGATTTGTAGCTTGCCAAGACTTGCTAAGATTTATTGTAATGAACCTTTGAGAAATGTGAACAGTTAAGTGGGAATTAGGCAGAGGTAAAAGACCAGGAAGGGAGAGGAAAGATGTTCCAGGAAAAGGAAGCACATTTTACAACAGTGAATATTTTCACTCAGACTATGATTTACAGATATATAGAGGTGGCAAGAAATATAGAGGCTGCAGAGGTTGAACTTCACTCCTAAGGCTAAAGAATTTTAGCAGGGAATTGAAGATCAGTTGTATATTTGGAAAAGATTTGGCAAACTATGGCTCTCAGGCCATCCAGACCATGGTCCTGTTATGTATAGCCTTTAAGCTAAGAGTGGTTATTGAATATAGGACAGAGACTATATGTGGCCTGCAGATTCTAAAATATCTACTTTCTGGACCTTTACAGAAAAAGTTTGTGAACCTCTGTTTGGCAGAGATCCTTCAGGACATGACAAAAACAAATAGAATGGGTCAATTCTGGAGATAAGGAAATCCTTTGGAAGGTTGGGGACCAGAACCAGGGCACCAATGGTGGGCATAGATTTAACGATTCCAAGAAGGTCTAGTTGATAGGAGTTGGTGGTCATTGGATATGGAGAGAAAGGAGTTCTAAGTTTCTATCTCAGGCAAATAGCAGATGAGAGTGGCATTCACTAGATAAAAAAAAGGACAGGAAGGAGATGTGGCAGGAGAAAGAGATGATGGATTAGGACTTGGTTAGTGTGAGTTTCTGTTGTCTTAAAATGTGATGCTTCTGATGGCCTCCCCAGGATGGTCGTCCAGAGGATAAGCCAACACACATCATCTTTGGTTCTGACAGTGAAGATGAAACAGAAGAGACAAACACTCAGGAGCAAAGCCGTCCAGGAGAGGAGCTGGTGAAAGTAAGATGTTCCATACATCCTTGTGGACATTTATCTGCTTGGCAGATCCATCTGTCTATTGCATTCCAAGTCTTCCACACAACTTCCAGTTCAGCACAAAGTTCTGGGAGCTGCAGTGAAACTCAGGCCTGCCCAGGCCTCCACACACTCAGATGAGTGGGGTCATAATGATTTTCTCACACATGAACCTCTCTGTGTTCTCCACATCATCTGCAAAGTCACATCACTATCAGTGAAAGACTACAGAAGATGTTCTTGCATGCAGTAACTGCCCCCCAAATCCAGGTAGCATCAGAGAGCCTTGGGATTAATGATACTGGAGTTCAGTTAGAGATTCCTGAGTCAGGAGTTTCTGTCTGATGCATCCTGGTAGATGCATCTGGGTTGTTTTCATTGTTTGTTTGTTTTTTAATGTGGGCAGAAGATTACATTGTAAAGGAGATGCTGATTGCCTCAGTTACTAAACATTTCTGTTTTCTCTATATAACAGGAATCTGTGGGTAAAGCCTCCGGGCAGCTGTTTGGCAGCAGTGATGATGAGGAACTTGATTCAGAGGATGACATTGACAGGTTCAAAATTAAACTTCAATTTGAGGGCAAAGCTGGACAGAAGGTTAGTGAACACTAAAAACAGAAAAATGTGTAGCATATCTTGGTTTTCAATATTAAACTTCAGATAAATGCAGCAGACTTTGACACATATTTCATCATTGGGAAATAGGAAGCAAATCCTCTCTAATTCTCTGATTGGGCAGGTGAGGTTGTGCAAATGTTAACAATGTGAATTTCAGAGTGTGGGGAAGTGCACCTGAAGTCCTGTTTAGAAGCAATGTCTTGGGAACATGGTTATCAATTGTGTGTTCTTGTCTGTTTAGCTCCTGGATTTACAATCGCACTTTGGCAATGATGACAGGTTCCGCTTGGACTCTCGATTTCTGGAGAGTGACAGTGAAGAGGAACAGGAAGGTAAATGCTTCATTGTCCCAATAGTCCTGATGTAGAGAAGTCATCCAGCATACCTCCTTTGTTTAACCTGAAGAAACTCTACACACCAAGACATTGAATTGAGTTTCTAATTAAATGTTTTGTCAAGTTAACTTAATATTTCTTAAGTTTTTTGTACATTTTTATTCTGTAAAATTTTATTCCTTGAAGCTGACAAATAGGACAGGAGTAGAAAGCATTCACCAAAGATAACATATTCCTACATCCTATTCCTGGCATGAGAGAAGGTGGCCAAGGCCCTTCCTTGGGAATTGTATTTGTAGTGCCTCAGGTTTGGGGTTGGCCTTGGAAGATAATTAAGTCCAACTTGACTCTTTCTAATAAAGAGTCTTCGTCTTCCTCTGGTGTGCATACCAGGTATCTGTTTTTTAAAAAGCATAGGATCATGGAATGCCATTCTATGGAATTTATCCTTACTTGGTAAATCTAAAAGTAAATGCCAAATTGATCTTTACCTGGATAAATCTAAGAGGAACAGGGCTTTTAGAAGCATGTTGATCCTACTTCCTGTGCCATTTTTCATAGCAGTGTTTCAACACATTATCTAGAAGACTATCTATTCTCATCCTTTTAAAGACCTGATCTACACGACCACTGTGAATAACCTCAGCCTCAGAACCTCTGTCCTTATCTTCCTTGTCTTGTTTTATTCTCCTTCCTGAGTTAACTAACCTAATGTGCATCTTAATCTCACAACTTGTACTTCCTGTCACCCCATTTCTCAAATAGTCTATTATTGTTTGATCCTATCAGTGCTTTAAAGTGATTATTATCAACACTATACATTTTGGGAAACCAAGGTTCAATGGGGCTTATGAATAAATTCTTCAGGGTTCACACCAACTTGCTTCCAAACCAACATTTGACTTTCGGATCTTTGTACAATCCTGTATTGAAAGCACAAGAATGAATAGAATCTTGAGAAGAGCCCATGTTCAGAAATTACATAGCTGTGACGGTAGAGGTTACTTTCTTGAGTTCTTCCACTTTTGTGGAACAACTTCCTGTCCAGTGACACTTTTCCAGGTAGCACCCTCCTCAGCTGGCCTGCTCCCCTTGTTAATGTTGATCATCCTTTTTGAAATTTTTTTACCTTTGTGGCCAATGAAGCATATTATCTATGTAGGGTCTTAAAGGCTTAGACTCCTTTCATGTTTCTGTTATCCAAACTCGGTATTTGACTCTGTTCTCTGTGTCCATTTCTGGTAGTTGAGGGTAGCAGCTGACAGTGTTCAGTGATGCCTCATGTGTATGAGAAATAGAGCTTTCTTCCTGCTATACTTTTTTACTGAATCAAAGACTGAATAACTGTCCATTTTAATCTGTCACACTAACAGTCACTAAAATAACTATCTTTTACTGTTCTTATAAATTTTAGACCTAAATGTAATCAAGATCACATTTTTAGAATGTTAAAAGAAATCAAAGGGTCTATAATCACTTTTGTGTTAGTATCTTACCATATTACATTTTTTGATCTTTGCCTTGAAAATTTCAGGCTTCTGCTGGGCACAGTGGTACATTCCTATAATACCAGCTCTTCAGCAAGCTGAAGTCAGAGAATCACATATATGAGGCCAGCATCAGCAAATTAGATCCTGACTCAGAATAAAATTAAAAAGGACCAGGGATACTATAGCTCAGTGGTGGAGCACTGTTTAATGTTCATAAAGCCATAAATTCAATCTCCAGCACTGCAAAAATTTAAAAATTTAGAATTGCCACTGAAGTCCAGATTTCATTTTTATAATCACAAATAAAAATAGAACATTTTGTTTGCTGGTGATGCAACTTCTGGGTTTGTTGTACCATGAGGGTCTTGTAGGTAGAAAGGTTAGCAGAATGTGTCAACTTTTTATCTCAGTGTGCTTCAGACATATTATGGTGATTGGTAAAGCTTTTGATGATTGAGATTTCTCAAGCTGTTTATCAAGATATAATAATTATTTTTTTTCCTTAAAGAGGTAAATGAAAAGAAAACTGCTGAGGAAGAAGAGCTTGCTGCAGAAAAAAAGAAAGCCTTAAATGTTGCACAAAGTGTTTTGCACATCAGCTTGAACAATCCTACAAGCAAAGGATCAGTAGCTGCTAAGAAATTTAAGTATGCTTTATATTCTAGCCTATTCCAATGTATTTTCCTTTGCCATAAATGCCTTCTTGATCACAATTTAAAGTTATGTCTTAATCTATTAATTTTTGGGTAGTGCTTGAGATCACTAGGCAATCCCTTTACCACGAAACTACCATCCCCAACCCAGATGGCTAATTTTTAATTTCCTGTGAGGATATGTTGACAATTTGTATCAGATTCTTAGAAATATTCTTATTTTGACCCAGTGATTCACTTCAAACATGTAATTTAGACAGATTGGTGTCATCAAACCCATGTAATTCCATCATCCAACTTTGACAGTCACCAAAACATAACCAGTTTTCTCTTCTATACATTTGTTTAATCTGCCATACTCAGTGAAGTATTTAATGCAAATTCCACATAGTATGTCATTTTATCTGTATTTATTTTAGGATGTTTAAAATAATTCTTAAGATTAAAACAAGATCCAGGGAAACTCAAAATTTCGTAATTTTAAAATATTGTTTCTAACAAGGTCCTAATTTGTCTTCTTTCATACCATTAGCTTCATTTTGGCTAACATTGGTATGCTTCATGTTGAATTATAATTTGCTATTAATTTTTTGTATTAGTGTTCTGATTGATTTCTCTCTTCCATGCTTTTGTTTTTTTTAACATAGGGACATCATTCGTTATGATCCAACAAGGCATGATCATGCCACTTATGAAAGAAAAAAAGATGATAAACCAAAAGAAAGGTAAATTAAGCTACTTTTTACCTTAGGTAGCTTCTGAAACTGCTTAGCTCTAATGCTTTCAAGCTCCATAAACACCCTGTTGTTTGAGCAGTTGAATTTTCTTAGCTCTATCTAAAGCATTAACAAAAGATTTATCTATTTATTTCTGGTACTAGAAATTGAACCCAAGGGCTTTTAACCCCTGAGCCACATCCCCAGACCTTTTTATTTCGAGACAGTGTCTTGCCAAGTTGCTTATGGCCTCCCTAAATTGCTAAGACTGGTCTTGAACTTGCAATCCTCCTGTATTAGCCTCCCAAGCTGCTGGGATTACAGGCTTGTGCCACCCCACCCACCCAGCACACTTCTTCTTTCTTTCTTTCTTTCTTTTTTTTTTTTTTTTTTTTTTTTTTTGTGTGTGTGTGTGGTGCTGGGGATTGAGCACAGGGCCTTGTGCATGCGAGGCAAGCATTCTACAACTAAGCTATATCCCCAGCCTGACTTTTTCATTTTTAAAGGGTGGTCTATAAATTATTCCTTAAAGAGTCAGATAGTAGATATGTTAGATTTTGCAAGCCTCTGTTAGGACAACTGCCCTTTACCTTTTTTTTTTTTTTTTTTAACATTTTTTTTAATTTATTTTTTAAGAGAGAGTGAGAGAGGAGAGAGAGAGAGAGAGAGAGAGAGAGAATTTTTAATATTTATTTTTTGGTTCTCGGCAGACACAACATCTTTGTTGGTATGTGGTGCTGAGGATCGAACCCGGGTCGCACGCATGCCAGGCGAGCGTGCTACCGCTTGAGCCACATCCCCAGCCCTGCCCTTTACCCTTGTATCAGAAAAACAGGGAGATGCTTTCCAATAAAACCATTAACAGACACTACAATTTGCCTTTTATATAACTTACATGTCATAAAATCACCCTTATCTCCCTGGTCATTTCAAACTGTAAAAAATATTAATGTGAAGGGGCAGCAGCCTAGATTTGGCCCAGGGGCCATAGTTTGCTACTCCTGCTTTAGATCATGTTTTCCTGGGTGGCATAGATTTGATTTTTGCTTAGAAACCACTTATTAAATTTTATGTCATTTGCCTTCTGGAGATGAGGAATCTTTAAAATCATGATATCTTGGTGCCTATGAAAGAAAAATATATTCCCTTTAGGTTTACTTCTCTCACATTTTATTCTAAGCATCAAGAAGACCCCGTCCAAAAAAAAAAGCCTTCAGCTTTTCTGGGTGTCTCCTTAGCTAGATCAGCTAGATCATCTGGTTAATTGGGTACATTTTCTATTTTCTACAGTAATACAGGTAATGTTGCTGAACTTTTGACCATCATGTAATAGGGATCCACTTTCCTCCAATTTTCAATATCATTTATCATGCTTTTCTGCAATTCCTTACCTGCAACTTCCTCAAGGCCATGTGGTTCCTAATAATGGTTTCTTTAAGATCCTTTAGGCTTTTGCTATATCCTTGTCTCAGAAGTCACATAGTACCACATCTGCCTTCTTTTCTTTGTGAACAGATCACTAAGTCAAGTCCATGCCCAAGGAATGAGGAAATTGCCTTCTACCTCTTGAAAAAAGTATCAAGGAATTTGAGACCAGTTTTAAAGCCACCACGTGATGGTTCAATCAAAATGGCCTGAAGCTATTCATGTGATGCTCTTTTTTAGAGCTCAGTTTCATAGGAGATACATCCATCTTAAAACCTAGCCAAGTGGTTTATTTTATGAAGTATAAACAGTTTCTTTCTTTGAGATGACCTTCACCATTAAAATGGTTATTTAGGACATCCTGTTCAATTTTAAGTAATACATTAAGAACTTCTTGCCTGGTCTTATACATGGAGTGGACTAATCTAGGAAAAAGGATTTTAATCTTTTCATTAGCTGAAAACTCAATATTGAAAATGACCATGTAACTTTCTATATAAGATCAAAGAGAAAAGCATATTCATCCCTAACTGCAGAACAAATTTATGACAACATAAAAATCTGATTTCAAGAGACTAAGCACATTTATGTTTCACTTCTAAAACTGAATGATAATTAATTGATGACCCATCACTTTCTTAAAACTCACAGAATTTTGGAACTTAAAATGATCTGAGAAGTCATTTGATATAACAGGTTCATTTCAAAGACATGGAAACAGGCCCACTGAGGCTAAATGATTTCTCTATTTACAGGTAACAGTTTAAGTATAATTTTGGAAACATGGTTTAGAGGATAAAAGGAGAATATGATTCATGCTAAATATTTGCATTTTTTGTGCTTATTGGTCAAGATACTTTGGATATTTTTAGTTGTTAAAAGGATGAAATTAAAGTTATCCTAGGAGTTTACCTTTTCTGATTATTAGAAACTTTCCAAAACTTTTTTCTTTGTAACATATGTACCTGTATATGTCATTGTAGTAAAGCAAAGCGGAAAAAGAAAAGGGAGGAAGCGGAGAAGCTACCTGAGGTGTCTAAGGAAATGTATTACAACATTGCTACGAATTTGAAAGAAATATTCCAAAATACAAAAGATACCAGTGAAAAGGACGAAGGGACAGCCTGGAACCTGGACTGTGGTGGAGATAAAACCGAGGAAATTGATAATGCTACAGCTCTGACAAGTGGGACTGAGCAGCCCAGCGGGTTCATGTTCTCCTTCTTTGATTCAGACGTTAAAGATGTAAAGGAAGGTATTTTCCGTTTTCCCCCCTCACTTTTTCATTTCAAGCAGATTAAACTTAATTGATTGAGTCTCCCTTAAGTTTAGTGGATTTACAATTATCTGAGATTCAGTGCTGCGTGACCATAATTGTGATGCTCCTGAGACGTGAAAGAAACTATTTTTGCATTTAAGCGAGCAAACTTGTAGTCAGCTGTCATATGAAGGGAGGAAATATGTCATATGAAGCCAGGGAATAATGTACCACATCCCTTCTTCTACATATGAAGTTGTCAAGAAGTAAAGTAAATCATTTAATTAACTCCATGTCTCAAATGCAGTTGGAAATGCATGAGTCGTGGAGAATTAATGTTGCATATGACAGGAGAAAGAAATAGGTAACCTTGGTTTAATACAAATGAGCTATGTCATCAATATATCAGTATGCCAATTATTTCTAAGTTTATTTTTGACAATTTTCAGAACCTAAAAGAAAGAAGAATAAACACCAGTTTTTAGTTGTTGTTTTTCTCTTTTTTTTTTCCACCCTACTTTGGGAGATTTATCTCTAAAACCCCAGGTGAAAATAAACTGTTCTTTAGGAGACTGTTCTTTTCCTAATTTTAAGATAATCGTGTTGAAGTTTTCAGAATATTCACTATAAAAAAGCATGACCTATCCAGAAGAATACAGGCACAACTAACTGCAGTGATTCTACTTTAAATATTGGCACATAAAATAGTATACATGTGTTGAGCAAATATATGTCAAATGTCAGCTCTGTGATAACTCCAAAAGTATTTCAAAAATTATAAATAAGACATGATGTGCTCCACTTATTTTATGTTCTTGTCTTGTTCATTTGAGCATTATGGTTAGCCCTAAACTGTTGAGTGTTGAGTAGAGTTGATGCAAATGTTAAATATATATGTATATAATGTTAAATATATATATATATATATATATATATACATATATGTATTTATACAAGAGATAGATAGATACTGGGGGTTAAACCCAGGCACACTCTACCACTAGGCTATACCCCACTCCTTTTATGTATCTTAGTTGCTCATTTGTGCCATCACCTTTTATTTTCATAACCATATAGAGACTTATAAAGTTGAAGCAGTGAAATCTGGGAAGACTATCTGGAAGGGAAACCCTCATTTCCAAGACAGCAGCAGTTCAGAAGAAGAAGATGTTACTGAAGAAACGGATCACAGAAAGTCCAGCCCTGGGTAAGCATTTTGTTTGTATACGGGTATACTTTGTGATTTGTGAAAATCTGAGTTAGACATGCTAGAAGTATTTTGTTAAGTATCTAGGCTTCTCTTTGTAGGACAACTTTATTTTCTTTTCTCAGCTTCTTCGATATGCCTTTTTATAGTGGGGAGTGTGATTCCTTTTTCTTGAGATTTCCATAGAATTGGGAGGGAGATAAAATACGCCCAAAGCTATAGCTCAGTAAATGAGCGCACCACAAAACAGGAAAAAAACAACAACAACAAAAAAACAGATGACCATTAATGGGCAGGTTGAACTAATAACTTAAAAAAAAAAAAAATATATATATATATATATACACACACACACACACACACACACACGTGTGTGTGTATATACATGTGCATATACATGCATATATAAAATATACACATGTACACACATACACACACCCAAGGAATTGAGCCTGATGGTAAAGTTACTGGATCCTGAGGTTGTCTGGGTGCCTTCCCAAAGGGAACACTGGCAAACAGTGTTGCGATGGTGGGAGTGACAGCATCAACAACAACCAGAGTGGAAAGGTAGAATTTGTATGTAAGTCCTCATTATCAAAGCTTTAGTTAGAAGAGAATTTTGAATGGAGAAGGGGCAGGGTCATTTTAACTCAAGGCAAAATGAGGAAAACAAAGCAGCTATATTTAAGAAATAGTTTATATTTTCAATGTAAATATTTCCTCTTAAATATTCAAAAGTAAACTAACCAACACCTGTCTTTTTCTCCCTCCCCTTTTCAGAGAAGCATCAGTACCTGAAAAAGGGACCACTAGATTTTTTTTTTTCTCTAGGAATGATGAAAGACTTCATGGTAAGTCCTTTTTTCTGTTAAGTGATATAGTATAGCTCTGATCACACACTCTTGTATGATAACTGGCATCTAGAGATTCTGGCCTTCTGTAGTAGACTGATGCGAGTTGACTTGTAAAGCTCTCAGAACTGAGGGCTCCTCGGTGTCCATGTTCCTTGCTCATTCGTTATCATCCATAAGGGCTTGTTTTGTTATAGGAACTTGCCAGTCTGTCAACATTAAAAAAAAAAACAAACAAACAAAATCAAGGTTTTAGTACCCTAAAAGTCCACATAAAAACTCAAAAGCTGATGGCGAACTCCTTACTTCTTAAAGCCTAGGCACAAACAGAAACAAAGTTATGTTACAGTAAAAGACATGTGAACAGTAATTGAAAGAACGTTCAAGGCTTGCCATCAGGAAAAAATGCCCGTTTCTTGAGGAACAGCTCTGCAAATTTATAGAGCCGGGGGTGGTCTGACAGTTGGCATGGGGTGCTTTTTGATTGGTGGGTAAGGATCAGGTGAGCCAGCAGGGCTAGTCTGATTGGGTAAGGATCAGGTGAGCCAGCAGGGCTAGTCTGATTGGTGGGTAAGGATCATGTGAGCCAGCAGGGCTCACCATTGGATTGCAGGATCATTTGAGCCAGCAGGGCTCACCATTGGATGGCTTTTCTTGGGGGATGGAGAAGTTAGTCTTTGGAGCCGTGGCAACTCCCAACATTCCCCCCTCTTTGTTATTAAATGAGAGTGGGTGTCGACTCATTCTGGCTGCCTCCTGCTGAAATGGGGTGGTGTGGGAGAAAGAGAGGAGGGAAGTAAGGAGCCCCCACAGGAGGGCAGAGAAGACAGGTATCAACAAAGGTTCCATGCCACCACAGATCCATGATGACGTCAGTCCATTCGGCATAGGTCTCGATTGGAGGTACCATCAGTAGCCAGGAGTTGGTAATTCCTGAGGAGAAGCTGGTTAAAAGCTTGATTAGAAATTTTACTCACTTGAGTCTGAATGAACTTTATGATGGGGGAAGGAACAGGCACAGGGAGTTTTTATAGCCCAAATCTAATGGGGTCTCTGGGTCTGCAAGCTGCCGTGTTGGCCCAAGGGGGGGTTAAGTGTTCGACCTTGAGCAGGAGCTTGGGCGTTTGGGCTTAAAGCAAACAGGTGATAAAGAACCAGACAGGGTTTGAGAAGCCAGGTCAAACTGCAACTAACTTTGTTTGGCATGCCCTGCAGACCAGCCTGTCCTGCGCCTAACACCCTCAATTCCACTCTTCATTCCTAGTCAATCCAGCTCCCTCCCCTCTCTATTAAGGCTGCTCTTCAAGCTTTCTCCTACTAGGGTGTACCAGCTTGCTTCTCTCTTTGCCTTTCTCGAAGGCAGCCAAGGGAGGACGGTGGCCCATTGTTACCATATTTCCCTTTGAGAGCAGTCAGATCTATCCAGGTTTTATGTGAAACACCTCAACTTTAAATACTGATACTTGAAATTCTTACAAAACTGGGAGGGTAAACAAAACACACATGTTCCTCCTTAGGCCCAGAAAGCAACTGGTAAAGTGCTCTCTCATGATCACACTTATTCAGGGGGTTACCATGCTCTGGACACCTACGTAGTTTGTCAGAAGGACAACACACAACGGTCCCACTACCAGCCAGATTCAAGCAAGTGGGGGGTGGGATCTGGCTGGAGGGGGCCCTTAGGGTCACTTGCCTTGAATCTTCAGACATAGGGAGAAGAGAGGACCCAAGAGGGGCCAGAAATGAGGCGGAGCATTGACAAGAGTACTTAATGACAGGTGACAATTGTTGGCTCTTCTGATGAAGATGTAGGAGTGCTGGGCTTAAGCCTGGAAATATGAATCCACAGGGTAAGCTGGTTATTAGGTAGTTTGAGTTTGGCTGCTAAGGGAGTGCACATAATCACCTGAGCAGGACTCTCCCATTTTGGTTTTAGAGGGGGGTTTTTCTCCCAGTGGGCAATAGTAAACAAGTTGACCAGGTGTTAGGAGGTAGGGTTTTGAAAGAGACTGAGGTCAGGAAGGAGCCAGTCTTGATAGCACCAGAGTTCAGAGTGTAGATGGAAGAGGAGGGGCAGGGCATAGGTTTCGGAGATGGGTAGGGGTTCTATAAGCAATCCGGGAGGAACGAGAGGAAGGTCATACATGACTTCGAAAGGTGAGAGATTAGAAGGCTTCTTTGGCAAGGCTCTAATGCACAATAAAGCCAAAGGGAGCACCTTTACCCAGTCCAATCTTAATTCATGGTGAGCTTGGTGTGAGGGTCTCTTTAAGGGACCGATTGGTCCTTTCAACCTTTCCGGAAGCCTGGTGGCGGTAAGGGCAATGAAAATGCCAAGGGAGTGATAGCACGTGAGCCAGTCCCTGAGTTATCTGCGAGGTGAATTCTGGGCCATTGTCTGATTGGTTAGAAGTGGGCATCCCAAAATGGGGGATTCTGTGAGTAAGCAACAGACCAACTACTGTAGAGGCCTGCTTGTTAGAAGTCGGAGAGGCTTCAACCCATCCCGAAAAAGTATCTACTAATACAAGAAGATATTTTATGTTTTTTATTCGTGGCATGTTGGTGAAATCAATCTGCCAGTCTGCAGCCGGGGTATGACCACGGGCCTGATGAGAAGGGAAAGGTTTAGGTTTTAATGGATATTGGTGTTGGTATTGGTTCTCTGGCAGATATGACAAGTGGAAGTGATCTGTTGTAGGAGGGTCTTATGGCATGGGGAAAGGGTGAAAAAGGAGTGAAGGAAAGTAGTGAGACTCTGAACCAGACGAGGTCTGAAGAGGGCAGGGGTCCCTCAGAAATGGTGGTAGGGCAGGGTAAAATCGTGTCTAATACCTCCAGGCATTTGTGGACAGGATCTTGTGAGGGAGAAGATGGGAGGAGGGATGCAGGGTTTCAAGGACTGAGACAAGGAGGGATAGAACTCTGAAAGGAGGAAGTCACTGTAGCCCCTTGTAAGTGAGGAAATCCTTAGCGGGAAGCCAAAGGTAAGCTTAAGTGCTTCTTTCTGGAGGTCATGGGCTGCTGCTAGGGCTCTGAGGCATGGGGGCCAGCCCCTGACGGTGGGGTTGGATAGGTAGGCCACTGGTGCAAATGTGGGGACATCCTGACCCAGAACGCCCAGACTTTGTCCCTGTTTTTACATAGAGGGTGAAGGGTCAGGAGAGGTCAGGGAGATGCAGGGCAGGTTTGAGCTGCAGAGATTGGTCGTCACCAAATCCTGACAGTCAAAGCTCTCATCCTGGACGGAGACAGACCCATGGGAGACCTTGGCCAAGGCTTTTCGGGACCCCTCCTGGAGAGGCCAGATACTCTCAGGGCCGGAAAGAGGGGAGAGGCAGGGCAAGAGAGTAAGGGTAAGCGTCTGTCTAGCGGCCAAGTCTTAAAGGTGAGAGGACTAGGACTTTCGAATCTGCCCAAGGAAGGAGTCCCTGAGGGCCACCATAGCCTTAAAGGCTGTGGTGGGGTGCTTTCCTCCCCGCAGGTGGGCAAAGAGATTTGCTGGACGATAATCATCATATTGCAAGAGGGTGGATTTGGGGCACTGGGGTGAAAAGATTGGAGGCCGGAGGCCAAGGTTTGTCCAAAGAGGTGTGGACTATCAAGATCCCTGAGGAGGGACAGTCCAGATTAAAGGCAAAAAGATATCCTTTAAATCTATGACCAAGAAGTGGGTGGCAGTGTGGGGGATCTGAGACAGCAGGGTGTATGGGTTGGGAACCAAAGGATGTATGGGCCTAAAGGAGGTGTTGATGAGTTGTAGGTAGGACCTGTTGGGCTTTTCTCCCGCTAGTTTGGGAGTATTCTAAGGGGAATGAGCAGGACGGAGGTACTCCTTGCTAAGAAAGTCCTAAATAATGGGTTGTAGGCCCAGAAGAGCTTTTGTGGACAGGGGGTATTGATCCTGATTAGGGAAGGTGTTAGGATCTTTGAGATGAATGTTAACTGCTAGGCAGGAAATGGTGGAGGGGGTGTGGGTATCCTAAACAATCACCAGGTTAGTATGGTGTTTCATGTCAGCCTCACAAGTGGAGCAGAATGGCCAGTCTTCTTCCAAAAGGGGGCCTGACTGATGCCAGGAGCCCGGATGTTGATTGTTGTATTGAATTTAGAGAGAATATCTCGCTGAGCAAAGGAACTGGACATTGGGGCATAACTAGGAACATCTGAGAGAATGGGAAATTGTCTATGGAACAGAGTAATAGGGGAGTCTTTCTTGGATAGATGGTCTTTCCTCCTACCCGACAATAGGAGAGGTGGACGGCACTGTTTGCCCCAGAATTCTGTCAGGACTGAGAAGTTAGCCTGGTGTCAAGGAGAAAGTCAACCTTGTATCCATTCACCTGAATCCGCACCCTGGGTTCCTGTCTATTGATCGGGGACAAGGACCCAAGGCTCCATCAATTGATTGCTATGCCCAGAAGGGCAGAGGGTTCCCTGGCCATAGGCCTCCTTTGGGGTCTAGGACAGTCAGAGCCCCAATGACCTTGTTGTTGACATTTAGGGCATGGAGTATGTGGAGTGCATGGTGCGGGGCATGCCCTGGCCCAATGTCCCTCCTTGCCACACTTGAAGCAGGCGCCCAGGGGGGTGTTTTCTGTGGTGGGCGGCCACCCAAGGAAGCACTTTGCTGGTCCTGAGCCAGCAGGGCTAGTCTGATTGGTGGGTAAGGATCAGGTGAGCCAGCAGGGCTAGTCTGATTGGTGGGTAAGGATCAGGTGAGCAGCAGGGCTCACCATTGGATGGCAGGATTATGTGAGCAAGCAGGGCTTACCATTGGACAGTAGGATCATGTGAGCCAGCAGGGCTCACCATTGGATGGCTCTTCTTGGGGTATGGAGAAGTTAGTCTTTGGAGCCAGGGCAACTCCCAACAGCACTATTCTAGCAATGCTACATGTTTGATTTTGAAAGAAAAATATATTTTTGAAAATTTCATAGAAGTTTTTTTAAAAGATCTTAACTAGAATTAGATACCTTAATAATGCCAACTTCAGAATGTTGTCCATTTCAGTAGTAATTTGCTGCCCTGTGTTTCTTGTTTTTCCATTAATAGGTTCTGACATGTTTTGGTGTGGCGTGGGAAGTAATGTTAGCACGAATTCTTGGGAGGCCCGAACAAATAGCTTACGTATGGTGAGTAATTGTTTCTCCATATCATTGTCTCTGAACATAGATAACTGTTCTTTGTGTTAAGATTCCCCTAGTGTGAGAATATTATGAATATGATATGAAAATTTAGAAACAAACAACTGAGAAAAGGATTTAAACTCTCAGAATTATCTCATTGGAGGGAATTTAGAGGTTCATGCATCCCACAGCTGGTACAGGCAGAAAGTCTGGCTATTTAAGTGTTGGGTCCCAGAGTTCATCCAGGTTCATTTTCATTAAGTAACAGGAAATCAAAATTTTTTTGTTTTCTTTTGTTTTTGGTACTAAGGATTGAACTTTGGGGCACTTGACCACTGAGCCACATCCCCAGCCCTGTTTTTGTATTTTATTTAGAGATAGGGTCTCACTGAGTTGCTTAGCAACTTGCCATTGCTGAGGCTGGCTTTGAACTCACATTCATCCTGTCTCCGCCTCCGGAACAGCTGTGATTACTTGGTGGACTGCCACCACACCCTGCTAGGAAATCGGGTTTTTAAAGTCTGAATTATAGTTCCCTGATCTTCTACAGCTAAGAGTTTAAATAGTCCTTATTTATTCCAGTGAGCATTTCCAAAATAGGTTTCTACAGTAAGCTAAAGTTTACTGTATAATTATTGAACACCATGAGAACGATTTGTTTTTATTGTTAACTAAGGCTTCTGGTTTTATTATTTTTCTAGGATTGTCGAAAGAAACATAAAGAAGCCAAAAGGAAAATGAAATCAAAATAGTAAATGTTGGCATTGGTTTTGTTACTGAACGTGAACAATACTGAAGGAAATTGACCCAGAAAATAGTTTTAGACATCAAAGAAGAAATTTCAAAGTGGAAGAAAATTCAAAATCTGGCTTGTTGATTATTATTCTGGTTGCCACCTTTTTCTGTGGAATTCCTCCATATTTCTTCTTAGGTGATTACTTCAAAAAATTAAACTGAGCTGGACACGATGATGTACAACTGAAGTCCCAGCACTCGGGAGGCTAAGGTGTGAAGGTCATTTGAGCCTAGCAATTTGAGACCAGTCTTGACAACACTGAGATCCTATCTCAAAAAAGAAAAAAAAAAAAAATTAAAGGGAACTTTCAAGAAATGAAGTCCATTAAAGTACTTCTTGTATATAACCTCTTTGCCCTCCGTCCTCAGTAAGTAGTGTGCATTTTCTCATGCAAAGTTTGCATGAAGCCTTTTTAAATAAATGATTTATTGTACTTGTGTTTCCCAAGTTAATCTTTATGTTAGTTATAGTATTTGAAATATTTGTTTCTGATTGTACCACAAACATCCACCTCCATTTTGTACTTTTTATTTGACATATCAACTTTGAGTCCTATACTCATTTCCTGATAATGAGCTAACTGAAATGAGAGTTCTGTGAAGACCAGGAAAGGAAGACAGAGAACAGTTTTCCTGTCTCTGGCTTTGAGAAAGTAGGGAGCAATTTATAGAGACAAATCCATCTATCCCAGAATTCAGAAGCTTATGAAAAATACCAGGTATCTTGAAAGATTTTAGTCAAGAGCTGGAGTCAGATTCCCAAGTCCAGAAGCAGGTTTAATATCTCACTAAGTACCCAAACCTGGCTAGGATTCAAGACAGATATGCCTTGTATTAAAATGGGTCTGTACAAAATTGTGTTCCGTAGACAGTTCCAAGGGATTATTATCAAACCATGAGGTGTATATATGTGTGTGTACATATATATGCATGTGTACATATATGTATGTGTGTGTGTGTATATATTTGTCATAATTTTTGGATTTATATCTCGCTTAAATACAAACTGTAAGGGTTGGAATTTCATCAGGTTTGTTAACCATTATATTCCCACTATATAGATCTGTGTCTGGCACATAGTAGATACTCAGTATGTATGTTTTTTAAATAAATGTGATACATATATTAAGTAGCTTAAAGAATCATTCTGGATTCATATGGATCTAAGATTTCAGGTTTGTTTGTGTGAGTGTGTGTTTGTTACTAGGGATTTAACCCAGAGGTTCTTTACCACTGAGCTATGTCCCCAGCCCATCTTTTAAAGTTTGAGTCAGGCTCTGGGTTGCTAAGCCTGGCCTCAAACTTGGCAGTCCTCCTGTATCAGCCTCCCTAAAGACTTCAGACATTAAGGAAAATGGGAACAACCACTCAACAGGATAAATCACATACTTTCTTATCTGTTGCTTCATAGCAAGCCATTCCAATAACAGTAATTTACTTTGTTCACAGATGTGATTTAGTGAGGATTCAAGAGACTGCTTGTCTCTGCTCCACATGGTGTCATAGAAATGGTTCAACTGGGGAGAAGGGATCTACTCAGGTGGCCTGTCTGTTCAGTGCTTGTCCGCAGGCTTCCTCAGGCTCTAATTTCTTAATTTTTGTTTTGATTAACTTTTTCCTAGAGAAGTCTTCCCATACCTTCCAACACTACTTTAGAAATGTGTCTCAGTCCACTTTTTAAACAATCAGACTGGGAATATACCTGTAGGTTTTTCCCCCAGGCATACCTGTCCAGGAGCCCTCTGTCCTTCTCCAATCTGTTTTCTGGACTAGTGGCAGAAATCAACTGAACAGATGGTAACTTAAGAAATGAAAAAACTTTGAACACATTCTAAACACGTCCATTTAACAAAGATATGCAACTATTAAATACATTCCAAGTGATTCAAGAAACTCCTTTGGGAGGAAATTAAGCCTTTTACTCTAATTTGTGATGGACCTAGACCATGGTAACTGTTGAGTAAATGCTAAACAGACATATCAAAATATTCTCAGTTAAAACTTAAGCAAGCGCTTTCTACCTATTCTAGAAGAGTCTCTTTTTTTTCTTTTTAAGTGCAGTAAATCATATAAAGATGGTCATGAAGCCTTTTCATCTGTTCCCTTGCCATTTACCACAGGGAAAGCGGCCTCTGGATTACAGCACAGGCCCCACAGTAGTTAGCAAGCCACTGCTCAGAAGTCTCAGTGTTTTTAGGATGTAAATTTTAACAGTAATTTACATGAAGTGAGATGCAGGCCTTAAATGTCTGGTTAGATGAACGCTGACACGCAAGACAGAGGCCCCCTGTCCTGCCGCAGCTGGGGACGGTGGGGTGCAACCTGAGCCTAGCACGTAAGGCTTCGGGCCAGCCCCGCCCAGGCCTCCGCCTGCGAGCGCCGGGCTCCTCCCCTCGCAGAGCTGCGTTCACGGAGCGCACTGCGGCACAAATTTCGGCCCGTGGGCGTGGCCGGAGTCGTGCCCCTTGCGGCCAATCACCTCTCGGGTTGTTGGAGGGTGTTAGCGCGTTCTGATTGGCTGGAGCCGGGGCAGCCTCTTCCTTGCCCCGCGTGTTATCAGGGTGTTGCATCACCTCGGGTCGCCACCGCGTGGGTGCCGGCTGCCTCCTAGGCTTGCGGGCCCCCGGGGCTCCCCAGGTAAGTCAGGCCTTTCTGGTATGCAGGGTCCCTCACGTCCGTCCACTGCTGCTCGTGGCGCCCCTCGGGGACGCGGCGTCCTGCCCTCAGAGGCGAAAGTCACGTGTACGGTAAACCCCCGAGACTGGGACTCTGTGTGTGTGTGTGTGTGTGTGTGTGTGTGTGTGTGTGTGTCTGGCTGCACACACACACACACACACACGTATATAAAATTCTCCTAAGGGGCGTTTTCTTCAGGATCTGCTGCGAGTTGGTTGCAAGTGTATCTGTTTCCAAGGAGGAAGATGGGATTCGTTCTAAAGGAGCACCGCGGGACTTAGAGCCCCGCACAAATCCGGGTCCGACTTCTTGGACCCTGATTTAGCATCCGCGGAAGTTCTGCAGCTTCCCCCTTTGGCCACAGTGGTCCTTAAACACTGTGGTTTGAGAATTCAGGGTGACGGGGCATGCGGGAGTTAAGGCGAGTGAGTTTATTGCCAGTCTAGATAATTATAAGGACAAATGAAGGCGTTATTTCGAGTCCCAGAGTGCAGCTTCTTGTCCCTGTTTTCCGTTGATGTGCATTTAGCATTGGGGACCTGGGTCCCAAGGCAGGCATGCGCGATGTCCCTGCCCTCAGTAATAATGCAGTAGCCAAGTGCAGGCCTTATTGGGAGCACAGAGAAGATAGATATCTTTTCACTGCTTTGGAATTGAGAGAAGGAGGTCGCTTCTCAAGAGCTGCTATAGGGCATGGGCCTTGAAAATGAGCAGAGGATCATACCCAGAGTAGTGTAGGATTTGAAAGTACCAGTCATATTCATTCAGAAGATGGGGAGGCACTGTTGTCACTGCAGCTTAGAATGGGTGTGTGAGGAATAGGTGGGAGGTGGCACTTAGTTTCCAGCCTTATGAATGCATGGTTGCTATTTTTAGTGAGGTAGTGAAATGAGTAAGTGTATTTTGAAACTATATATAACATATATATAAGTTGTATATCTGACTGACACTTGCTCTTTTCTTTCTCAATATGTATAAGTAATATGTATACAGTTGGCCTTCCATATCCATGGGTTCTGTATCTGCATTCAACCAACCTCTGATCATGTGATACGTAGATAGGCCTGTGATAGTTGCATCTGTATTGAGCAAATACAGGCTGTTCTTGGTGGTCATTATTCATTAAACAATACTGTATAACAACTAATTATGTAGCATTTAAATCATATTAGGTGTTTTAAGTAACCTGGAGATGATTTAAATTATATGGGAGAATGTATATAAGTTATATGAAAATACTATGCCATTTTATAAACAGGATTTGAGTATCTGGATTTTGGCATCCCAGAGGGTTCTGGAACGAGATTCCCAGGGATACTAAGAGACAACTATTTTGTTTTATTTTGTTCTTCTTATGGTGGGAATTCCTCCAACGGCCTTGCATATGCTAAGCAAGTGCTCTACCATTGAGCTGTGCCCCCAGCCACCCCCACCGCACAACTGAATTTTATATATGCCAGTTCATTATTTTTAATGGCTGGTGGTATACTTTTTATTGATATACCATAGTAAAATTGTTTTCAATTGTTTGCATATAGAAATAATGCTTCCATGTTTCAACCTAAATATCAACAAGAGGGAGAGTGTTCAAAGAACAGTGGTATTTATTTGGGAGTAGCAGAGCATCACAATGGGAATATGCATGCCATAGTAAACTATGGGCATATTCCAGGAAGTCCTGGCAAGAGAAATATTTTAAAATCAAAAAAGGAGAAAGTTACTTGGATACAGAGTTCACTGGTCTTGGAGACCTTAGGCAAAAATTTGCATTAGCTAATTGGTGGAGATGCCTGGTCCTGAGCAGATGTTCTCTTAAGAGCATCTTGTCTGAATTATTGCAGTCTTAAAGGGCATTAAAGATATGTGCCAGGCTTACAAAAATGGGATACATGTAGAATGAGAAGAAATATTTTCTGAGCCTTTATTTAGCTGAGTGCTAGGCACTGAAGCCAGGGCTCCAACCCCTCTTTTGGAGCCTTTAGAAAGTCCTTAAGAAATTTCTTAAACAAGCATTAACCTTCCCTCTTCCTAACTTCCTGGGTCTGACAAGAAGAATCTCATCTTGTTATCATTGACATTCACATGTAAGTATCTTTGTATACAGATTTTTTTCACAAGTAGTCTGTGGGATGTATGTTAGTAGGATATAACTAAAATTGAGAAAAAACTTGAGATAACCCACTGGGGGTTATATTTGACTTAATGTAACAGAGTAGGAAGTCCTAGGAATGAAAAAGAGTGAGCCTCAGAAATAGATTTACAGGTAGAATCCACATGTCTTGGTGATTAGTTGGATGTGGTAGTCCTTTTGGTACTGTTACAGGTAATTCAGAAATGCCATCCTTATGAAAAGTAAAGAATAGTGAAACCACAAAGACAGTTTTAAAAGAAATCAGTTTGGGCAAGTAAAATCTGAGATTTTATACAAAATGTTTAGAATTTGCTGAACAAAAGGTTGAAGCTAAGGTATCTGAAGCAGGGAGTTGTGGAATAGGGAAGAATAAAGGGCCTAATTACAGGAAGAGGAAGAAGAGGAGATGGCCTCCCTGGTTGAAACCTGGCAAGGTTAACCTGCTCTTCACCCCACACCCACCGCCCTGTGGTTGCTGGAGGCTGTTGTGCTGGTACAGTTCTCTAGTGGATACAATGGGCCAGAGCAATCCTGTGATTTATGCATGGGAGCTGTTTGTCCTCAGCAGCTTCCATAGCCCGGTCATTGGTACATAGTTCAATTCTCTTACTCTGGGTCTTGGTGTTTGGCATAATAATACTATGATTCTAAATCTTTTGGGTCAGCAGAGGCATCCTTAAAAATTCAGTAAAAGCTATAAGCCCTCTTCTCAAAAAACTTAAATCTTCTTTTCTCAAAAAAGAAAAGTCTCAAACATAATCCTGAATAATTGTTAGAACAATGGGAGAGTGGTGATGGTTAAACTTTGATGTGCATGCTGATTCCTTAGGGAGCTTATTAAATGCATGTTCTAACAACAACTCTTGTGGCTGGGACTGATGAGTCCACATTTCTAATAAGTTCCCCTGGACAAGGCTACAGTAGGAACAGACTCTAAGTGACAGAAATAATTGTGTTGATATCTAAAGGTGTTTTAGTGCTAGGCATTGAAGCCAGGGCTCCAATGGAGCCTTTAGAAAGTCCTTGAGAAATTTCTTAGACAGGCATTAACCTTATACAGTCCCATAAGATTCATTTGGCCTCTGATTAAGTAGCCACTGAACCACTAGGATGCTTCATCAGTGTGCAGAAACCAGTACTTCTTTACGGCCTTGAAAGGTTGGAGGTTGTAGTAAGAGTTGAAAATCTAAAGTACCTTATAGCTTCTATTTAATATTGTTTAACGGTGCACCCTGACTGGAAATGGCGATTTCAGATAGTTTAAACAGCCCACCTGTTTTTATCTGATTTTTTTCCTATATAGAACATAGGCACTCAATGAGAACAAAAAAGGAAAGACTATTTACAAAATACTTTTCTGTTGGCCTGAGTTGATTGCTATACTTAGACCACAGAGCTTTCAGTGCTTTCAGAATTGGTTGAGGACTATATAGGTCTTTTCTTGTAGAGTCAATTACTTCTAACTGATATTATTCTTGAGTACTTAAGGCTTTCCATCTTCTCTATTGTTCTCTCATTATTAGCAATCTGACCTTGGCTTAGAATCTGACCTTGGCTTAGAAATCTGGTTACTAACTTTATTAGAATTTTAAGAGGTTGGGGTTGTGGCTCAGCAGTAGAGCACTGGCCTAGCACATGCAAGGTGCTGGGTTCTATCCTCAGTAACACATAAAAATAAATAAATAAAATAAAGGTATTGTGTCCAACTACAACTAAAAAATAAATATTTGAAAAAAGAATTTTAAGTAAATCGCCTTTGAGAGGGAAGGGGCTTGAATGATGCTCATTAGATAGTGAAGTCACAGGTGGATCAAGTGTCTGAGGTTATTAGCAAAACTTTCACAGGGTACTTTAATAAGACATTTCTTACTAGGAACTAATTAGGTAATGGTTTATTGTTTATAACACCAGAATTCAAACAAAAAAACACATAAAAATGTTTTGTTTTACTTCAGATAATACCATCAAGAAAATTAAAGACAAAGCCAGGTGCGGTGGTGCACTATAATCCCAGTGACTCTGGAGGCTGAGGCAGGAGAATCACAAGTTTTCAAAGCCACCCTCAGCAAAAGCAAGGTGCTAAGCAACTGTATGAGACCCTGTCTCTAAATAAAATACAAAAAAAAAATAGGGTTGGGGATGTGACTCAGTGGTCGAGTGCCCCTGATTTCTATTCCTAGTACCCAAAAAAATATATAAAATAAAGACAACTCACAGGAGAAAATTTTTCAAATCATATATCTGATGAAGGACTTGTATCCAGAATATATAAAGAATTCTTAAAACTCAACCATGAAAAGAAAACCCAACTAAAGATGGGCATAGCATGAATGTTTACCCACAGAGGACACAAAAGGACAATAAATACCTGGAATGATACTCAACATCATTAGTCATTACGGAAATGTGATTCAAAACCACAATCAGATACCACTTCATACCCTCTCAGATAGCTGTAATCCAAAGGTGGACAATAAGGAGTGTTGGGGAAGATTTGGAGAAATTGACATCCTCATTCTCTGCTGGGGGAATGTAAAGTGGTGCAGTCACTTTGGTTTTGTGTGTGTTGTTTTGATGTTGGTACTGTGTATTGAACCCAGGGTTCTTGCATATAGACTAGCACTCTACCGTTGAGCTACACCCCAGCCCATTGCAGTCACTTTGTTAAGTATTTTGGTAGTTTGTCATAAAGCTAAAATATGGAGTTAACATATGACCCAGAAATTCTGCTCCTAAAGAAAAATAAAACTGTATACCCACATGCAAACTTGTACCTGAACATTCATATCAACCTTATTCACAATAGCCCAAAGTGGAAACAACCCAAGAGTCTGTGCACTAATGAATGGAAAAACACTGTATCATGTATTAATGTAGAAGAACATACTCAGCCATAAAAAGTAATGCAGTATGAATACTTGTCACAGCACAAATGAATCTTAAAAACATGCTAATGAAATGAAACCCAGACACATATAGATGACTCATAGAAATGCTTCCATTTATGAAATGTCAAAATAGGCAACTTAAGAAAGCTGTTTAAAGCTTTTCAGGGACCAAAGAAGTGAATGTGACTGCTAATTTATTATAGGGGTTGAGAAGTGTTGAAATGAATAGTGATAATGATACATAACCCTTTGAATATACTGAAACCTACTGTATTGTCCATTTTAAAAGACTGGACTTTATGTTATGTGAAGGGACCTCAGTAAAGCTATAATTTTATCATATAGTTATGTAGTGATATGTTCACTCATTTAATAATATATTACCCTGCTATTCCTAGATTTCTCTTTTGACAGTAATAAATTTGATTTCTTTTGCAGCAACAGAATGGTTCAACAAGTTCCAGAAAACATCAATTTTCCTGCTGAAGAAGAAAAAATTTTGCAATTCTGGTCCAAATTCAATTGTTTTCAGGAATGCTTAAAGCAGTCAAAACATAGGCCAAAGTATGTGAATTTCTTTGGTAAAGGTGAAGTCCTTGAAAGCAAACGTTTCTTAGAATGAGTTCCACTAAAGCAGAAACCCTTTATTCATCTTTGTATCTCCACATTGTACCTGCTTTTTACATGCTGCATGCTCAGTAGTAGGTAATTGTTAAATGGATGAGTTCTTGGTTAAGGTAGATTAAATTTCTTTAAGAAACCATCTAAATAGAATGAATATACCACTCTCTACCATTCCACTTTTTTCATCATCGCCACCCTCTCTTAGCACTTATACCTAAGTCCTATATAGAAGGCTTTTACAGTACTTACTGCCTCTGGTCTCCATTTACCTAAAAGACCAGTCCTTTAATCACTGATTCCATTGTGTGCCTTCTGTGGTCAAAAGCTTTGAGATCAGTGTCTGTTGCCCTGTTTTACTGATGAGCTAACTCAGGATCAGAGCTATTAACTTGTCTTAAGTTAATAGACCAATAAATGAAGAAAGGATAATCAAATGGCAGTCTCCCCAACTCTCATAACCAGTAGACTTTCTGAAACCTAGGCCTCTAGTAAATATCTAATCAATTATGTCTGAAATTCCTGATCTTGCTACTTTTTTTCCTTCCTAAACACTGCAGTAGGAGTTGGGTATTAAAAAAAAAAAAATGTCTTAAATTCTTGCTGTCAATTCTAAAATTACTAATGTGTTTTTATTACCTCTGTTAGATTTACCTTCTATGATGGGCCTCCTTTTGCAACTGGACTGCCTCATTATGGACACATACTTGCGGGGACAATTAAAGATATAGTTACAAGATATGCTCACCAGAGCGGGTTTCACGTTGACAGAAGATTTGGATGGGATTGTCATGGCTTACCTGTGGTATGTTTGAGTCTCCAGCCTTATAAATCTGATTTTTTTAAGCATTACATTTCATAATGTCATTGAAATATAGTAAATTTTAACTATATGTCTGACTTTTTGTTCTTCATTTCCATAAAATTATTTATAGTTCATTTTCTCTGTAGATTGAGAACTATTGGTTATTTTTTAAGCTGTTTATTTTCTTGAGTTGCTTACTTGTATTTGTTTCTTAAGTCAAGAATGTTAACAGTCTTCCCACAAATTTTCAGGAATATGAAATTGATAAGACACTGGGAATCAGAGGGCCAGAGGATGTGGCCAAAATGGGAATTGCAGAGTATAACAATCAGTGCCGCACAATTGTGATGAGATATTCTGCTGAGTGGGAGGTATGTTAGGTTATTTTCAGTAGAATGAACAAAAAGTTTAGTTTTAAATGAAAGTTGAAATGGCCTATTATTCTTTGTTCTTTTTATGAGATGTTCTCAAAAGTATGGTGGTGCATACGAAGATGTGACACAAAAGGGGTTGATCCTCTTCTTTGCATGTGTATTACTAAGAAAGGGTCTTTAGCTTCCATCCCAATCCTGTTAACTTAAACTGAAGCCTCTCTTTTCTGATTTCTATGAGCTTGGTTGGTCTTCTAAATTTAGTCTCCTGCCTACCCCACAGTATATGACTAGAATCATGCTGTTTCAGCAAACAGGCTTACTTGAATGCTTCGTTGTAATAATTCATATATTTTTAAAACTTCAAGTTTGGGCCTGGCACAGTGGCACATGCCTACAATCCCAGCAGCTTGGGTGGCTAAGGCAGGAGGATTATGAGTTCAAAGCCAGCCTCAATAACTTAGTGAGGCGCTAAGCAACTCAGATTCTAAATAAAATACAAAGAAGGATTGGGAATATGGTTTAGCACCCCTGGGTTCAGTCTCTGGAACAACAACAACAAAAAATCAAGTTTGGGCTCATGCTTGTTATGTTAATTGGACTCCCATGTTGCACTCTTCTTTTTTTTTTTTTTTTAACAGAGAGAGAGATAATTTTTTAATATTTATTTTTCAGTTTTGGGTGGACACAACATCTTTGTTTGTATGTGGTACTGAGGATCAAACCCAGGCCACACGCATGCCAGGCGAGTGTGCTACTGCTTGAGCCACATCCCCAGCCCCTGCACTCTTATTTTTAGTAATCAATCTCCAAGCTGCAGAGCTCCTGCCCTCCTCTTCTTCTGAACTTCAGAACATAGATTCCCCTTTCCTCCCTGCCTCTCAGATTGGCTTAGTATGTTTGTATAACTTAAAAGCATGTCTGGCTTTGTTTTTTCCTTATTCTCCATCTTCATTTCAACCTCTCAAACTTGCTATTCTTCAGAATTCCCTGTTTGGCTAGTGGTATGACTCTTCCAGCCATGATCACATCAGGTGCCAAATCCTAATATAGATATAGGCATTTTTTTAATTTTTAGACTTTTCATTCTGAAAGTTGTTTTTTGTGGTGCTGGGGAATCCATCCAGGTCCTCTCACCTCTCACATTCTAAACATGCCCTCTACCTTCCTTCTCAGCCCCTGATGTCATTTCAGACATGTTAAAAAATGTTTGAAGCATTCCTCTAAACCCTTCATCCACTTTCCCAATTGCTCCTGTCTTCTATAATTATAATGTAATTTCAAAAGCAGTAAACTAACATTGATAAAATACTATCAACCAACAGATAACACCTTAAATGAACAAAGTTATCATCATTAATGAGATAATTTATATTTATAATTTATATATTTTAAATTTATGTATATATTTTAGTTGTTGATTGGACTTCATTTTATTCATTTATTTATATGTGGTGCTGAGAATCAAACCCAGTGCCTCACACATGCCAGGCAAGTGCTCTACCACTGAGCCACAACCCAGCTCAAAATACTATGGATCTTGTTTGAATTTCACCAGTTATCCTACCAATTTTTACTTCTGAACTAATATCCAATCCAGAATCATAAATTGCATTTGGTTGTCGTGTCTTGTCAGTCCCACTTTTGTTTGGGGGTGGTTACAGGGGATTAAACTCCGGCGCATTCCACCACTGGGCCACATCCCCAGCCCTATTTTGTATTTTATTTAGAGATCGGGTCTCACTGAGTTGCTTAGTGCCTCCATTTTGCCTAGGCTGGCTTTGGGCTGGCTTTGAACTTACTATCCTCCTGTCTCACCCTCCTAAGCTGCTGAGATTTCAGGCATACTCCATCGCTACCAGCTCAGGCTCTTTCAATATCAAACAGTCATTCAATCTTTGTCTTTCTCGACATTGGTGCTTCTGGGGTGTGGGAGGTGTTAGTAGGGATTGAACCCAGAGATGGTTTACCACTGTGCTACGTCCCCAGGACTTACTTATTTTGTATTTTATGACACAGTCTCACTAAGTTGCTGAGGCTGACTTCAAACTTTCAGTCCTCCTGCCTCTGCCTCCTAATAAGTTGGGATTATAGATGTGCAACACCACACCCAATCCATATTACTTTTATCCTCACAAATTTAATTTAGGTTACAGGTTTTGGACAGGAATGCTTCAGAGGTGATGTCATGTCCTCCTCAGCATGTCATGGCAGGAAGCCTGTGTTATTGCTATGTCTCATTAATGATGATAACTTTGTTCATTTAAGGTGTCATCTGTTGGTTGTCTCCTTTGTAAAGTTTTTCTTTTGTTGGGAGTATCTTTTCAAATATTCTTTTTTTTTTTTTTTTTTTTTTTTTTGTACCCAGCATTGAACTCAAGGGCGCTTAACTATCCCCAGCTGGTTTTTTGTATTTTATTTGGAGATAGGATCTTGCTGAGTTACTTAGGGCCTCACTAAGTTGCTGAGGCTGGCTTTGAACTCACTGTCCAGAACCATCGGGATTAGAGGCATGGACCACGGCGCCCAGCCAAATATTCTTTTTTTTTTTTTTTTTTTTTTGAGAGAGAGAGAGAATTTTTAATACCTATTGTTTAGTTTTCAGCGGACACAACATCTTTGTTGGTATGTGGTGCTGAGGATCGAACCCGGGCCGCACGCATGCCAGGCGAGCGCGCTACCGCTCGGGCTACAACCCCAGCCCCAAATATTCTTTTTCTTAGGATACTTTCACTTATTAATTTGAGCACGTGTTGATTATTTACTAGCAACGATTATATTTCTGGTTATTGCCAAATGGCAGTTTTGGTTGACTTTTATAAATGGATATTTTAGCATCTGTATATAGTATAATTCTTAACTTCACATAGTATGTTGTTTGAAATATAGATTTATTTTAACCATTTTATTGTTTGGATTTCCAAAAATTATCATATATGGATATAATAAAAATAAACAACACATTGGTGTACAATATCAAATATCATTGTCTAATACTGCTCTAATATCCATACGTTTTAGTCTACTGTTACCAGACTTGGCCGATGGATTGACTTTGACAATGACTACAAAACTCTGTATCCACAGTTCATGGAATCTGTCTGGTAGGTTTCTTTAAAATTGTAAATACAATGAATATTCTCTTGGTCAGTGGGGAGGTATGCTAGTGTGAATTACTTTGTCTTCAGATCCATAATTCTGTATATTTGGGAATAAATAATGTTTTTGAATTCAGAACATTTGTATTTGAAAAATTTACCAGTATTTGCATGTATTCTTTTACATATAATAGTCCAAGTGGGTTGAATCGAAAATTCTAATAAATACATTAATAATTCTGCATCCTTAAGTAGAATAAAGAATGTAAATGTCCTCACATTTATATTTTACATTTTTTTTCAAATTAGTTTATACCAAATATAGGAAAAAATTACATTTCAAAAGTGGGGGTTTTATTTATTTATTTGTTTGTTTTTTAAGTCTAAGAGAATGTGTACCTGAATTTAGTGCTGAAAGAAACTATGTAGTGAAGTCACTGTTCCATAGTGGTTCCAAGTGAAATTTTTTTTTGACCATCATTAGCCGTGCCAACCTTGATCGGTGGTTTGCCTAGGGCTTCTACGATAATATGAGATCATTACAAGGCAAACAGGTACCCTTAGCATGGTTATAAATGTCCGAGGTACATAATCCAGTCTTGATTAAGTCCTACTTTCATTAAATTGTACATGAAAGTACAGGTGAGTTGCAGAGCTGTTTTGTAGACCACAGTTTCTTTGAATTGCTTTGTAGCTGCTTGTAGCTTTTATTGCCTTCTTATCCACTCACATTTCTCTTAGTCTGAATCTGTTATGCATGCTTGGCATACATACTTTGCCTTTGAGGAGCTAGGCACTTTACCACAGTTCTTCAATCCCTTTGACTCTGACATGCACCTGTGGACATATCTCTAGACTTACGTACCCAAAAGAAGGAAGCCATTTAGATTTTCTGGAATGCTAGACTTTGAACAGGAACCTTCCTGTCATTGAGCAGCTGGATTTCCCTAGAGCAACTGACAACCAGTTATTGGTCAAGCATTTCAAAAAGAAGTGCCATGAAACTGAATTTTTAAGTTTACCAAATTGAAATGTTTAAGTTTTTTTAGTTTAAATTAAAAACAACATGTGGATAGCACTCATTAATTAGTATAGCTCTAAAACCCACTCCTTTTCTTCTTACTCTTCTTCTTACTTCTTAATTTACATAAATGGTTGGACCAAGAGGAAAATAGATTTTAAATTTTAGAATGTTAATACTCCTAAGGAGGGGCTACTGAGTGGTAAAATGCTCACCTAGCACGTGCGAGGCCCTGGTTTCTATCCTCATTGCCACATAAAAAATAAATACATAAAATAAAGATATTGTGTTCAACTACAATTAAAATATAAATACTAAAAAAAATATTTAAATACTCCTAAGGAATTTGTTTGTATATAAATAAGGCATGTAAGCTAATGGTGAATTTAGAAATGGTAGGAGATAACCTTGATAATAACAGTAATAGTGGTAGTAAGTTAGATTCAGTTGTTGCTTTTGACTATATAAAGTATTCCCCATGAATTTTCCCATATGACCCAGAGAGTTCCATGGATAGACTCAGGACCCCTATTTGAGGTAGAGGCAAGTAATTATGATTTGCGTGAGCTTGCACAGCTAATGATTATTTCATCAAATCTAAACTTTTTAAGAATTTTTAAAAGCTTACCTTTTTTTAAGCTTTAAAAGCTCAGGAATAACATTTTTTAAAAAACCTTTTCTTCATTAAAATGTTATTTTAACAAATGAGTTTAATTCATTTACTGTGCCAGGTTCATAGCCACTAGAATATAATTTTTTTAAGGCATAATTAAGCAAGGATTTCTAATAGTGCCTTTATTATTCAACTGGGAGAAGAACTCTTGGAGTGACCATTACAATTAGTGCCTGGTGTACTTAGCTTAACACAGCACATTTAAAAGCTCAGTAAAAGTTTTGATTAAATGTACAAGAAATATGAGGTTGGGGCTGTGGCTCAGTGGGAGTGCACTTGCCTCACATGTGTGAGACACTGGGTTTGATTTTCAGCACCACATCTAAATAAATAAATTTTTAAAATAAAGGTCTATCAGCAACTTAAAAAAGTATTTTAAAAATGTACAAGAAGGGGCTGGGGTTGTGGCTCAGTGGTAGATCTCTTGGCTAGCACGTGCAAGGCCCTGGGTTTGGTCCTCAACACCACATAAAAATAAAGATATTGTGTCCAATTACAACTAAAAAATAATATTAAAAATTTGTTTTTAATGTACAAGAAACAGCTGATCCTAATCCCAGTAGTTTATACTTTTTTAAAAAATTGCATTTGTTAAACTATTATGAGATTTAAATAGTAGACCAAAAAAACGAAAGGATCAGCTCTGAAATGCCAACCATAATTATTGTTGTTTTTTTTTAACATTTCTAAAAATTTTAGTATGTATGCTGATAGGTACAGATTTATATCATTGGCCCTTCGTTGTGCTGAATGGTCTTCACATTATGTCATGAACATAAAAATGTCAATAGAGAGTAGTATATTTAGTGTTTATTCAATGTCTTGTAATTAATTATAAGATCTGATGTAATTTACTACTTAGTCCACAAATGAGACATTTTTTCACTTCTTTGGCAGACAGAAACTGAAAATGTTCATAAATATTTGTGTTTGAGGAAATAGATTTTTGTATATGTAATTATGAAACTCCCAACTCTTTACTTGCCAGGTGGGTCTTTAAACAACTCTATGACAAAGGCCTTGTATACAGAGGGGTGAAAGTCATGCCCTTCTCCACTGCATGTAACACTCCACTTTCCAACTTCGAATCCCACCAGAATTATAAGGTATGTGAAATGGTGAGATATCTTTCAGTGCCAAGTAATGTACCTGGAGGTTGAATGGTTGTAGACATCATTAAGTACTCCCAGGTAGCCCCAACATGGAATGGCAGTCTTGGCATTGGTCACTACTGAGGACTGATAATGTTACCAGTCACTGAATGAAGCCTCTTGTACGATTAAAATGAGCTTTTGGTTTTGTTTACATTGAATTTATGAGGTGTCTTATAGATTTTGCTTGCTTTGAGCATATTTTTATGCTTCTCTTCATTTATAATTCCAGCTCTGACATACTTCCCACCACTCAAAATTAATGGTTACCATTTTGGGTGACTTTGTGCTGTATCTGGGACCTGGTACATCATTAGATGTTGGGAAGAAAATTTGGGATGGTGAATTGTATTATGATCTGTTCTTTGATGAAATGGAGTCTCTACCTGTCATTAGTGTGACAGAGGTGTTGAGACATTCTGATTTTCTTTACCTCATCTAGACAGATGGTAAATGGCAGGGAATCTTCTGAAACATAGGAAGTGTTTTCATTTTTGCAAGTTCATCTAATCCTGTGTTTTTAATGGATATTAACTTGTTTGGAAGTCTTGTTTCAGGAGCCAGGTTTGGAAATTATATTAATAAAATTCAAATTTTATAAGGCCTCATCCTCTTAGAGGATGCTTTCACATATTCCATTTGATCTTTGCAAATCCTTATGAGATGAATGTGATGATTCCTTTTTGTCTTCTTGTGATTGTGCTCATATTGTGTTGTGTTTATTTAATAAAATATTTCAAGCACATAAAAGTATAGAGAAAAATATACTACCTGAATACTAAGCCTGAGCCCTATTTTGTATTTTATTTAGAGTCAGGGTCTCACTAAGTTGCTTAGCGCCTTACTGTTGCTGAGGTTGGCTTTGAACTCACAATCCTCCTGCCTCAGCTTCCCAAGTAGCTGGGATTATAGGTGTGCCCCAACGCGACCAGCTGGTGTTCACATTTCTAATTATTTCATAATGGTTCCAGGATTATTTTCTATTTAGATCTTGCTGAGTTTGCAGGCATGCCCCACTGTGCCCAGCTTATGTATTTTTTTAATTGTAGTGGACAAAATACCTTTATTTTATCTACTTATTCCTATGTGGTGTTGAGGATCAAACCCAGTGCCTCACATGTGCTAGTCAAGGCTCTACCACAGGGCCACAACCCCTGCCCCAAGATAACTATTTTCTAAAACAGTTGTTTTGTTGACTTAACTCTTCATAGGCTTATTATAAAAAAGATCGTTCTAACAGTGAAGGCTCCATTCTTTTATTCCTTTTCATAGAGACAGGGTCTTACTGAATTGCTTAGCACCTTACTGTTGCCGAGGCTGGCTTTGAACTTGCCATCTATTCTCCTGCTTCAGTCTCCCAAGCCACTGGGATTCCAGGTGTACGCCACCATGCCTGTCTATTTTTTAGTTTTTATTTTGAGATAGTCTCACTACGTTGATTAGGGTCTTGCTAAATTGCTGAGACTGGTCTTGAATTTATGATCATCCTGTCTCAGCCTCCTGAGCCACTGGGATTATAGGCGTGCACCACCATGCCCAGCTAAGTATTAAAAATTTTATGTGAAATTTCTTGCTTTGAACTTTCTTTTTATAAATGTGGTGCATGGTTGCTTTGTTTTGTTTGGTGCTGGGAACTTAACCCACAGATAGTTTACCTCTGAGCAAAATCCCCAGCCCATTTTTAAGTTTTGAGACAGGATTTCACTAAGTTACTTAGGGCCTGGGCAAATTGGTAGGCTGGCCTCAAACTTTCAGTCCTCTGGCCTCTGCCTCTCAAGTCACTGGGATTATAGGCATGTACCAGCATACCACTCAGTAAACAGGTTTTTGTTGTTGTTGTTGTTGTTTTGTTTTGTTTTGTTTTTTGTGGGGTGTGTTCCAGGAATTGAACTCAGGGGCACTCGACTACTGAGCCACATCCCTAGCCCTTTAGTATATTTTATCAGACAGGGTATTATTGCTGAGACTGGCTTTGAATTCATGATCTTCCTGCCTTTGCCTCTTGAGTTGATGGGATTACCACACCCTGCTAGTAAAATTCATTTATTTTAGTCCTATTTAGGATTTGTTTCCTTTTATTTTGTGACTCTTGTTGAGGGTTTGTAAAATAGTACTTTACCTCAATTTATTTCAGGATGTTCAAGATCCCTCAATATTTGTAACTTTCCCTTTGGAGGAAGATGAAAGTATCTCCTTAGTTGCTTGGACAACTACTCCTTGGACTCTACCTAGTAATCTTGCCCTCTGTGTTAATCCAGATATGCAGTATGTGAAGATTAAAGGTAAGTGGGTGCCTGGTTAGTTGTGACAAATATAGATAATTTTATTTACCCAGGCTTGGTGGTACACACCTGTAGTCCCAGCAATTTGGGATTGCAAGTTCAGAGCCAGCTTCAGCAATTTAGCAGGGCCCTAAGAACTTAGTAAGATCCTATCTCAAAATTCAGGGGGACAGAAAAAAAGGAAAAGGGCTGGCACTTAGCTCGGTGATAAAGCATCCCAGGGTTCAATCCCCAGTACCAAAGTAATCAAAGAATTTTATTTAATCATAAAGGTAGGTAGACTTTAAGATTCTTTTATTTCTGATTGAAAAGTAACACTAAAAGATTAAAATAATTCTGAAATATTAAAAAGTAGAAAGTAAAATCTTCTCATAATTTTCAGTTTGTAAGCTGCTTTTATACTTAATGCCTTAAGATAGATTAAGACTCTAAGATTCAAAAACATGACATCACATTCACTTTTAGAAATCAGTACCAGAACTTGAGAATTTTATGCCTTTCAAATATTCCCTGGTAGAGAGTTATCACAGGCTCAACTAGGTCCTTCCATAGAGACTTAAATGAAAAAAGAATGTACTTAGTAAGTGTACCTTCATATTTGGATAGCTTACGGAAGGGAAATGAAACAAAGAAGAGAAAAACCCACTGCCAGCCAGATGCAGTGATACACACCAATAATCACAGCTACTTGGGAGGGTGAGGCAGGAGAATTTCAAGTTCAATGCCAGCCTCAGCAACTTAGTGAAAGACTCTTTCTCAGTATAAAAAGGGAGTAGGTAGCTAGGATGTAGCTCTGTGATAGAACACCATTGGGTCCTATCCCTAAAATAGCAAAAAAGAAAAAAGAAAACATTTGCCGGGGTACTGATAGTAGGGATTGAACCCAGGAATGCTCTACCACTGACCTACATCCTTAGCCCTTTTTCTTTTGAGATATGGAGTCTTGCTAAGTTGCTTTGGGCCTCACTAAGCTGCTGAGTCTGGCCTAAAACTTGTGATCCACTTGTCTTGGTCTCTCGGGGGTCACTGGGATTATAGGAATGCATCACCATGCTTGGCTCAAAATTTTCACTTTTTTGTATTTACCTTAAAGAATTGAGAAACGGGACTTGAACAAATATTGATGTGCCCATTTTCACAGTAGGAATATTCACAGTAGCCAAAAGTTGGATGCATCCCAAGTGTCTTATCAACAGATGAATTGATTAACAAAATACAATTATTTACATACAATAGAGTTCTACTCATTCTTGAAATGTGGTCTGTTCAGTTCCTAATGGGTTATACCCATCTCAGATGCTACTATGAGGAACATTTCTAGCAGAGTAGAGGGTAACATGCATTGGGCAGTCTGTCACCACAGGATAACCACAGGAAGTTCCCAATGCCATGCCTATTCCTTCCTGGCTTCCATGCTGAGAGAAGGTCCTCATGTATTTCATGAATGGCTTCCTGCACACAGGCCCTGTGTTTGATCCCAGCACTGCAAAAAAAGAAAGAATAAAAAGAATTAGAAAGATGTATGTATGGTAATATATGGAGCAATGTTCACAAAATATTATGTGAAAACAAGTTGCAAAACCGTATAGAGTATTGCCTCATAATATTTGAAAAAATAAAGAGGGGCTGTGGTTGTGGCTTAGCGGTAGAGCGCTCGCCTAGCACATGCAAGGCCCTGGGTTTGATCCTCAGCACCACTAAAAATAAATAAATAGAATAAAGGTATCATGTTCAACTACAACTAAAAAAAAATTTTTTTTTAAAGAAGAACTTACAAGTTTACATATACATTTCTTAGGTAGAATGTGCATTAAAAAATCTGGATGGAGAGACACCTGAATGAGGATATCTGAGAGGGAGTGAGATCGTATGGGACTTTTACTTTGTGAGCCATTTGATTTTTGTTAATGTTCTGATTTTTTAAACATTCACATGTATTAACCTAAAGAAGGAGAAAATAAGACCAACTTTCTTCAAATAGATATGGGTGAGAAATAAAATAACAGCTAGCTGCCTACATGCCTTTGGGGTCTGTCTGACACAGGTCTGGAAAGCAGGGTGCTGCAGTGTTCTGTGCAGTGCTCCCCTCCAAGTCCTGAGCACTCTGGTGCTGGTGGCACAGGAGCTCTTCAGCAAAGAAATAGGCCTGATGCATGTCTCCAGAGCCAGTCTGTCTGAATCTCACTGAGGTCTACCTTTTTTCATTCTCATAGATGTTGCCAGAGGAAAATTACTCATTTTAATGGAAGCCAGATTATCAGCCCTCTATAAAATGGAGAGTGACTACGAGGTCCTTGAAAGGTAATTATTCAGATAGTTGATATGTGGGTGTATGTATGTGTATCTGACTTTAGTTTTAAAGAGACAACTTTATTACCCACCACTATATTTTTCAAGTTGAATCCTAAGTACTAGTAAGTCCAGGGCATATGTTCTGCTCTCATGACTAAGGGTCAGGAAACCAGTGAAAGTGGAGACTTGGTGTGACTTGCAGCCTCATTTCTTTAACTTAACAGTGAATTTGCATTTCTCCTTTTTCCAGATTTCCTGGTGTCTCTCTCAAAGGCAAGAAGTACAAGCCTCTGTTCGACTATTTTGTGAAGGTAAGTATAGGGAACACCATGGCAGGGACTCCCCACATCCATTTCTTTGATTACTGCAGTGAAGTGATGAGTGGATTCAGTTCTTGTTGTTGGATTGTCCATGTGAGTGTGCCTGAACCCACAATCTGAATTAGCATTAACAAAATTAAATTGTTGCCTTCTGGCTTAAATCATTAAATTCATGTGGGAATGTCTGGGGTGTAGCTCAATTGTAGTCACTTGGCATGCACAGGCCCTGGATTTAATCCACAAAAAGCGGGGGCAGGGGGTTGGGGTTTTTTAGGGTGTTTTGTTTTTTGGTACTGGCTTTTGAACACAGGGACACTCTGCCACTCTACCACCACTGAGCCACATCCATCCCTAGCCCTTTTTATTTTGAGACAGGGTCTCGCTAATTTGCTGAGGCTGGCCTCAAACTTTTGATCTTCCTGCCTCAACATCCTGAGTCCCTGGGATTACAGGTTTGTGCCACCATGCCCAGCTTATGTGGGAATTTTTAAATAATGCTTTCACATTATAGAAGGAGTCACCTTATGCTTTGTTAGGTTTGTATATGTATCTATGTATTGTTTATACTGTACTAGGGAACTTATGCATATTGATTCCCCTATCCATATTCTTTGAAATTTCCTTCTGTGACTGAATTGCTTGAGCTGGGTTGAAAGGAGGAAGAAAGCAAAGCACATGCAATGAATGGAAATAAACCAGAAGTGAGACCATATGCGAGTTCATGCTCAGGCAAGGGAAAATAATGAAGAAGCCCAGTTATGTGGCCACAAAAATTAGAAAATTTTATCTGTAAGTCTTCAGATAATTCCATCATCAATAAATGGTGAGCCACTATCCAGAGAAATGATGTCTTAATCATCAGGTTTCTTCCCAACCTGAATAATCCTATCTTTTCTATTTCTGAAAAATAACTTCACATGCTAAAGGGTTTTTCAGGCTCTTAGCATTGTTGATGCAGAAGTGTTTTTCTCTCCATCCCTGATGCCTGCCAACCTTTCTTTTTTTTTGCAGTGTAAAGAGAATGGCGCTTTCACTGTGCTTGTTGACCACTATGTGAAGGAGGAAGAAGGCACAGGGGTTGTACATCAGGCCCCTTACTTTGGTGCTGTGAGTAGCAGAATCTTGCAAACTTACTTATGAGAAGTAAATGTCAATAGCTGCTTTTCATGGGATGCTGAGTCTTATGTGTTATCAGGCTCTTCTCGTGTGGACTATGGAGTCAGCCTCTTCTTTGGCTCACTCCTCCCAAGATGGCATGTTAAACTTGCATCTTCAGTTTCTACTCATTGTGAACTGGTTTCTGGAAATGATGGGTAAAATCCTGGTCTGTGGCCTGACATTTAAGCTCCAAAAGGCCACCATTCCTGTTGTCTTTATTCATTCTTTCATGGTTTACATGTAGTAAATGTCTGTCTTGTGTGTGTGCAGTTGAAGTTTTGACAAGCTCTGTAAGCTTTAACAGCACTTAGAGACGTACAGACACTTGGACCATAAAATAAAGATCTCTTCCATTTCCCCTACTTGTTCTTAACCAAATACTATAAGATCAGGAGGAAGAATCTGTCCTTATCTTCCTAAACCCTATAGAAGGGTGCTCCCTTTTATGTTTTTCCTAGAATAAAAATTTTTAAACAACACATTCCCTTTAATATAATTTATATATAAAGATATAATCAAATAACAGAGATTTGTAAAGGCACATTTAGATTTGTAAACCTTGAATCGTGGTCCTGCTGCTGATGGGAAGATCCTGGGCCAGTGTTGTAGCCTGAGTTTCCTTTTCTCCTCTGTAGGATGAGGTGATGATAGTTGCCTATTGGGGTAACTGAAGGATTAAATGTCATCATGTCCCTGGAGTTTAGCACAGTGCTTAATACTGTAAGAGTGAGAGTCCCTGTGGTCACTACTGCAAGGGTAGTGCCCACGGGGCACCTATAGACTCTGGACTTTGTTATAACAATTTATTTTGTTCTCCCTTCTTTCCCTTGTACCTCTTTTATTTTGGTTAGAGGATTTTGAAGCAAATCCTCAACCTCATGTCTTTCTTTAATCCCAGGTGCATCTGTGATTGATAAGGACATTTCTTTTTAATGTAGTCACCATGCCATTGTTATATATAATAAAATCAACATTTCCTTAATAGGCCTAATAATTATTCATATTTGATGTGAGTAGTCTTAATGATACCAATTAGTGTTGTAGGAACTGGTCACATATGAGGTCAAAAAATTTTTAGTGTCCGCTGGTAATGATTACTCCACTCATAGTACATAATGAAAATACAACTTCTGTAACTGAGTCACAGCACCAAAAAATAAAGGTAGCCTCATGTTTTTGAATCATAGTTCAGATTGTCCTTGTTAAATGTGAATAGTTGTTACTAACTATAGTTATACTTCACATATCTAACTATAGTTATACCATGCACTTATGCAAACCATACTTTTTAAGCCCACTTGGAAAACATTTTCTAAGAGGCCTCAACTTACCTTGTCTTTGCCTGGGAGTACACTACATCACTGTGTTCAACATCACCTGTTCCCCTTCCATTCAAGGGGCTGCTCTTTCCTTATCGAAGTGGCTGAGGGCTGTTTGCACTGCACTTAATATTTCCAGTTTTTATGTCTTGGGCATTTCCTGTCTGCCCACACGTCCCACCACCCAAGCAATACAGCGCAGTGAGAAGTGAACACAGTTCCAGGAAGAAGCATGTTAGCTTTCTAGCTTGTCTTATAGTCAAACCAGAGTAGTTTCAGTCTAACAGCCTCTGTAACTTCATATTTAAGCAGCATAGCATGTTAGTGGACACTGTAGACTCTGAATGAAGTGGGCTGTTTGGATTTGACTCTTACTATTGCCACTTTGCAGCTGACTTCTTGTTTGGGGTTTTTGTGGGGGTTTTTTATTTATTTATTTTTATTAGTTATTGACAGACCTTTAATTATTTATTTGTTTTTATATGGTGCTGAGAATTGAACCCAGTGCCTCACACATGCTAGGCAAACACTTTACCACTGAGCCACAACCCTAGCCCCTGCAGCTGACGTCTTTGTGTGTCAGCCCCCTTATGCGTAACATGGGGGTTATCACTGTTGTGTACAAGGAAAGCCCTTGTGAAACCCTAGTATACCTTCTGCCTTCCTTGCAGCAGCATCATGAGGGCTAAATGAGGTAGTGTGATGAAGTGCTCGGCATTGCCGACATGCAGGTCTAATGGTTAACACTCTTCAAGGCTATTCCTGAGGCACTGTGATTTATTTATTTATTTGTTTGTTTTCGGTGGACACAACATCTTTATTTTATTTTTATTTGGTGCTGAGGATTGAACCGAGCACCCCGCGCATGCCAGGCAAGCGAGTTACCTGTTTGAGCCACCTCCCCAGCCCCCGTGATATATTTATAAAGTGAATACCTTGGTTTTAGATTATTATTGGCATCCTTTGATAGGATGCATGCCCAGATGTATATCAAGCATCTTGTGGTGCATTAGATTGTGCTTTATACCTGTATGTGCCTTTGTTTTTTAGATTTGTATATATGCTGCTGTTATAAATCAAATTTTTAAAAAAATATTTATTTTTTAGTTTTAGGTGGACACAATATGGTTATTTTATTTTTATGTGGTGCTGAGAATCGAACCCAGTGCCTCATGCACGCTAGGGCGAGCACGCTACCACTTGAGCCACATCCCCAGCCCTGTTATAAATCAAATTTGACTTAGTTTTAAAACATTCATGTATGTCCTCTGTCATCTCAGTGAATACCCTGCTATGTATGGCAGGTCTGTGAAATAATTGTTGGAAAGACTAAGCTGAATGATCTAATCAGCCTAAATGGTCCTTGAATCACCTTTAGTTAAAAGGATGAAGCTGATTATGTGTATATATCAGAATACTCAAAAGTTTGTAAACCTACCATTTCATGCTTTCCTCCTTCCTCACACATTCAACTGTTTTATTCTTCCCTCTTGCTCCTCCGTTCCCTTTTCCCAGGATGACTATCGGGTCTGCATGGACTTCAACATTATTCAGAAAGACTCATTCCCTATTTGTCCTGTGGATGCTTCAGGCTGCTTCACAGAAGAAGTGACACATTTCGTGGGACAGTATGTGAAGGTTTGTAGTCCATAAGACCAGAAGGATGTTGCTCTTATATATATATTTCATCAATCAGTCCTCCCTTTTTCCTCCTCAAGTAAGCAAATCAGTGCAACTTATCACTCTCATTTATAGCTTATGTTGTAACTCATCTAGGAACTTGGTGGGGTTTTTTGTTGTTTCAGCATCAAATCAAACAGAGGCAGATACTACCAGCTGTACTAGGCGGGTATGATGTCTTTAAAGGAAGCATGCTCTAGTTTCAGGAGCAGGAGTCAAAAACAGGACTCTGTCTCATGAAGCAGTTTTGTGACCTTGGGGTAATGGTTTCCGATTGAAAACTTCCTTAAATGTTTTGGAGCCAGGTATGATGTTTGCCCTGTGATCCCAGCAACATGGGAGGGTGAGGTGGAGAGTAACGTGTTTGGGGCCAGCCTGGGCAGTGTAGCCAGACTTTGTCTCTAAAAAATAAAAAGGGCTGAGACTGTAGCTCAGTAGTCAAGTGTCCCTGGGTTTAATCCCCAGTGTCACCCCCCCCCACCTTTTAAAAAAAACGTCATGGAATGTATTTAAAAATGAACACTGTTTTTTTAATGACACATTTTTTGATGCCTTTAAGTCACAAGACAATGTTCGATTTTACTAATATAATTATGTTGCTGCCAAGTATGATAGGGTTTTTTTTATATATATTTAGTTGTAGTTGAACACAATATCTTTATTTATTTTTATGTGGTTCTGAGGATTGAACCCAGGGCCTCGCACGTGGTAAGCAAGCGCTCTACTGCTGAGTCTCATCCCCAGCCCTGATAGGATGATTTAATGACTGAATTTTTATTTTTTAACAGGATGCCGACAAAAACATCATCAGGACATTGAAGGAACAGGGCAGACTTCTTGTTGCCAGCACCTTCACACACAACTATCCTTTCTGCTGGAGGTGAGAGGAGGCCAAGACTATCATAGCTGGAGCTCCACACTCTGGTTATGCCGTTTGTGTGCCTGTATCTTCATATTCATAGGATCCATCTCAGGGGTACCCTGTAGTTAGTGTTTGGAAACTGCCCTCTTATTTTTAGGAGAATGCAAAAAAGTTGTCTCTTTCCTTGGGAGTTGTGGGGTTGGGGGACACACACTATTTTATGTTGTGGCCACATTTTTTTTTTCTTTTTTAAGGATGCCAAACATCTTTGAAATTTTATAATGGAATTTATTGAGAAACACAATGTTATGATATCAAGTCTTAATACAGGATCATGCTACAAATATGTGTATCAAAATCTAGTGTTCAGTGGCCTAAAATTCAGTCCCCATATTTTGTCTCTCTGCTGACATTCACAAAATCACATCTTAGAAAACTGTCATCAGTAGAACTCTTTTATTTTTCTTTTTAGTGTTGGTATTTATTTATTTATTTATTTACTTATTTTGTGCTGGGTAGTGAACACAGGTGTGCTTTACCATTGAGCTGTGTACCTAGTCTTTTTTTTTTTAAGACATGATCTTTCACTAAGTTTCCTTGGGGTCTCTCAGTAAGACTGTCCTCAGATTTACAATCCTGCTGCAGCATTCCAAGGGTATGCAGCACTGCATCCACCTCTGGTCTCGTTCTTTTATTGGGTTTTGCCCTTCGTAGTATTGTGGAAATGATGTTGGGTTTTTTTGTTTGTTCGTTTGTTTGTTTGTTATCAGACATTGAACTCAGGGGCACTCGACCACTGAGCCACATTCCCAGTCCTTTTTTATATTTTATTTAGAGATAGGGTCTCACTGAGTTGCTTAGTGTCTCGCCATTGCTGAGGCTAGCTTTGAACTCTGATCCTCCTGCCTTAGATCCCAAGCTGCTGAGATTACAGGCATATGCCACTGCCCCCAGTGAGATGACCAATTTTTAAGACTTAAGACATTTGCATCTATAATAAAAATGAATTTTAACCAGGCTCAGTGGCACACCCTGTAATCCCAGTAGCTTCGGAGGCTGAGACTGGAAGATCACATGTTTGAGGCCAGCTTCATTCAGCAACTTATAGAGAGCCTGTCTCAAAATTAAAAAATAAAAAGTTCTGAGCATGTAGTTCAGTGATAAAGCATCCCTGAATTAAATCCCCAGTACTAAAAAATAGAATAGAATAGAATAGAATAGAATAGAATAAAATAATTAAAATTTAAAAATACAGTGCAGTATAACATGTATGTATGTGTACATCTAAGCAGAAGTCCAGGTAGATAGTGGTGTATTAATAAAAGACTGAAAGTCAGTTTTCCTTGGGTGCCTACATCTCTCCTGACTGGCTCCATCTGTGTTTGCCTCCCCAGATCAGACACTCCGCTCATTTACAAAGCAGTGCCCAGCTGGTTTGTGAGAGTGGAGCACATGGTGGAGCAGCTACTGAAGAACAATGACCTGTGTTACTGGTGAGCAGTGAGATGTGTTTCTTCATACTGTCCTTTGCTTTAGTTAGTATGGTTTACACTCTCCCAAGTCACAATTTTTATTATGACTATAATTTTTATAGTCATCTTTTTTTTTTTAAGTTGAACATGATACCTTTATTTTATTTATGTATTTTTATGTGGTACTGAGGATCGAACCCAGTGCATCACACACTGTGCAGGCACTCTACCAGCCCCTATAATCATCTTTTATTGTTCATTGTAATAGCTGCCTCTATTCTGTAGGTAAAGATACATAAAGTAATTTAATATACAAGAGTAATATCCTTATGATACAACATGTAAAGGAGCTTTTTTTTTTCTTTAAAACCCAATGGAAATGAGAAATGGCCCCTTATTCGTTTTACATAGTAAAATGACTTTGGAGGAAAAATTCTGGAATTACTCCCTCTGCTAACATCAAATAAAAATTTTCAGGATAAACATTTTGTGGTGTATCTGCAAACACCATTTGTACTTAACCATTTTTGGTGCTTGTTGAGTTCTGGTATAGGTAAACTCCAAGCTCAGAAACTTTTCTCTCTGCAGCTGAAGTTTGGCAAATATATGACAATGTCATCTCCACCCTTGTTTGTAAAATGAAGCAAAGTTTGAATTTGCAAAATGAAGCAAAGTTCAAATCTGCATTTCAAAAGAATGTTTTTCCCCGAGTTTGGATTTCAATTCTTACTTCCCACAGGGAAGTAAGTAACTTAACCCAACCAAAGAATTGTATTTGATTTGGGGAAAATGAGAAGATCTCAGGACAATAAAGAAAAATGGTTTTAAACTATGGCTTTCTAATACATTATAGCCAAGTGTGACTTCTCAAAAAGCAGCTTTTTCATCTAAAGCTAGCAAGCTCATTAGTTCCCCTAATGTATAAGGTAAGAGTGTGGAATAAGGTAACCTGTAGAAAGCAGGATAAAAATGTAGTGCCCAAAAGAAGACAACGTATTTAGAAGCCTGGCAATACCCTGACTCAGCCTTGTGCTTAGAGGAATTCCTGCAAAGTTGAACTTTAAGGAATAGGAGCTCTTTTCCAGTCAAAATAGTAGAAGTTCTGGGAGTAGTAGGGATGGCAGAGGGAAGGAAGACTGAATGGCAGAGAAAGATGGGGAGTCACATGCCGAGGAACTTAACCTCATTGCTGAAGGCTAAAATGCAAGGTCAGGGATGACCAGGGAGGAGACCAGAGAGGGCCACAGAGAAACTTCCAATTACCCAGCTCGTTGGGAGCCTATGCTAATACTTTTTAGTAAAGCTGATGTCATCAGATGACATGAAGACTAGAATTGATTGGAATGAGGCTGCTGGAGTCAGGGTGGCTAGTCAAGAGAGGTCTGTGGTGGTCCTCAGTTGACAAGGAGGATGTGGGGAATGTATATGCTTTGGGTCAAGTCAGTGGAAGCAAAGGCTATCACGTATGCTGGTGCTATCCATTATAAAATATGCTTCTGGTATCTCAAGTTCAAGGCCAGTCTTAGCAATTCAGGGAGACCCTGTCTCAAAAAATAAAAAGGGTTAGGGATGTAGTACAGAAGTAGAGCACTCCTGTGACCAATCCCCAGTACTGGGGGAAAAAAAAGAAAAAGAAAACATGTTCCTAGCAGTGAGCTCAGTATTTCAGATCATTTGATTCACAAAAGCTTATATGAATATAATTTACAATTTTTATTTCAATGGAATTTTGTTCTTAAATCATTGTCTAATGTACTACGGCAGGGTCCCAGAGTTTGTGCGAGAAAAGCGGTTTGGAAATTGGCTGAAAGATGCACGTGACTGGGCAATTTCCAGAAACAGATACTGGGGCACCCCCATCCCACTGTGGGTCAGTGAAGACTTTGAGGAGGTGAGGTGGGGCCATGTGTCCTGTGTAGACTGTGCTGGGGCACTTTGCTCATGCAGCGTGAATGTGGTGGAAAGTCATGTTTTTCTCTCTTTGCCCCTTTCTTATTTCATCTCTTTTTTTTCTCTATTCTTTCCTAGAATCATGACATAAAATAATTATTTTTAGTATTTGAATTTCTAAATTTTCTTCTATAAAAAGTGAAAAATACATTCTGCATTTTTCTCAGGGAAATACACATATTAAGTGCTTTATTCTTGTGTTACACAGATCTCTTCCTCTGTGCATTAAGTTATAGCATTAACTTAAGGTTAAGCTAACATAGATAATGAAAAAGCAGAACTTGAAAAAAAATTAACATTGTGTTTATTACTTTGGTAAACTTCTAAAATTGCTTTAGTATATAGTAAACTTACAAAAATTTGTATGTGTGTGTGTGTGTCCATGTGTGTACATGCGCAGATACACAGATATATTTCCATGAGAGGGTCTTCTGCCATTACTGAGAGCTTTACAGCAGAGATAAGCAATGGCACCCTGGGCACTTGTCACTTTCCTTTAGGGACCTAAGAGGCAGCTGTGAAGTAACTGAATCAGAATATTTTGGGGAACTGGACAGGAAAGACGGAGAAAGAGACTGTGGGTGCCTGTAGGTAGCAGAAACCCCCTTGCTAGGTGAGAACCCACAGCAGCTCCCACTGGCACAGCCCCGGTCAAATGATTCCCCTAATTCTGAGTGTACCAGGAAGCCCCATCTCTCACTTCCTTACTTAGATAAATCCTAACATCTTGCTGAGTATTTTGATCTGATCCAAGAACACTAACTTAGTTCTAGCTTTGTCTTGGGAAGATTCCAGATTAAAGTTCTAGGTGCCAGGAAGAAACACAGATGCCTTAGAACAATAGTCCAAGGCATTTCTCTTATGCATTTCACCGTGATTTTGGCAGAGATTTGCACATAGTCAATCCTCCATAATTACCCATTAAGATGATGGCTGTCAGTGTTTAAAATCCCCCTGACATAGGGTAGATAACAAAGTGGACAAGTTAGTGCTTGCCTTGTCAGAAACCAGTGTGTGGTGTTGTTGAACAGTCAGCCATGTTGAAGATAGCTGTCCTTCAGCCCAGATTGGTATTTTAATGAGCTTTTCAGGAAAAATCAGAGGTTTCTCAAACAGGAATATCACGTAAATTAATTCAATTTGATCTCTCTGGCTCTAAGGAGCTCTTTCTTTTAACTTTATTTTTAACAGGTAGTTTGCATTGGGTCAGTGGCAGAACTTGAAGAACTGTCAGGAGCAAAAATCTCGGACCTCCACAGAGAGAGGTCAGTTTCTCAATGATTAATTCACTTCAGTCCTGTCACCTCCTACTGAGACATGATACCTAGCAAATTACATAGCTGCACATGGCAAGCGCTAGTTTGTGAATCACTATTGATGACTTGCATAGGATTAAGGTAATATGTCCTCCCTCCCCGGTTGAAACACCAGGTGACAATAATGTGTGGTACTCTCAAAAGCCTTTGAGAATGGCTGACATTTCTGTTTACAAATGCATTTTCATTTATGCTTCACTTAACTATGGGATATGTTCTAAGAAATGCATCCTTAGACGATTCTTTTTTTGTATGAACACCCATTTTGGAGTGTTCTTGCACAAACCCAGATGGCATAGATGACTCGCTTGACATGGCCTCTTGATGCAACCAAGAAACGTGGTAAACACAAGATGTAGGTGGGTACTGTTAGTATAATAGTCATACTGTTTTGACAGTTTTGTTTTGTTTTTTTTCCTGCCATACTGGGAATTAAGCCCAGGGCTTCACATGTGCTAGGTAACTACCCCTACCACTGAGGTATATCACCAGCTCTTTTTTCAAGTTTCATTTTTGTGACAGGGTCTCACTAAGTTGTCCAGACTGACTTTGAAATTTTAAATTTTGGTCATTCTGCCACAGCCTCCCAAGTAGCTGGGATTACAGGCTTCATTAACTTTTTTTTTCATGAGTAGAAGTACACTCTAACAATGAGAAGTACACTCTAACAAGCAAGGTGGTGGCCCACCTGAAATCCTAGTGACTTGAGAGGCTGAGGCAAGAAGATCAGAAATTCAAGGCCAGTCTGGGCAATTTAGCAAGACCCTGTCTCAAAACGAAAACTGGCTGGAGGTGCAGCTCAGTGGCAGAGTGCTCCTGAACTCAATCCCCATTACCACACACACAAAATAAGTAAATGCATAAACCAGTTACATCATTTGTTACCATGTTATGGGCTGTACTTAATTATATGTGCTATACTTTTATTACTTTTATACATCTTATAGCACACTGGTTTGTTCGCACCACTATCACCACAAACACATGAATAATCCATTTACTCAGCGTCGGGACCATTACTGAGTAAGAGGAATTCTTCAGCTCCCTTACAGTTGCATGGGACCACGTATATGCCTTGTTGTACAACCTGTGAATAATATCGTATTGGGGCTCTGTGTTTATTACTGGCAGTTAAACGGCAAGTTCTGTTGTGCATAAAATGAGAAGTACTGCTTTTCTGTGTACTAGCATTGACCACCTGACCATTCCATCACGCTGTGGGAAAGGATCACTGAGGCGCGTGTCTGAAGTATTTGACTGCTGGTTCGAAAGTGGCAGCATGCCGTATGCTCAGGTTCATTATCCTTTTGAAAACAAAAGGGAGTTTGAAGATGCTTTTCCTGCAAACTTCATTGCCGAAGGCATAGACCAAACCAGAGGATGGTATGCCCTTTCTTGCTTTAAATGTTTTCTTGATTTTATTGAGTACCTACCATGTGTCCTTGGGTGCTGACTAGGGCCATGGCAAACAAGACAGCCTGTGTTCCTGATTTATGTCCTTTCTACCCACTATGAATACTAAAATGCTTTTCAACTAGGATATTCTTTCACTGAAATAGAACTATGGTATTATAATTTGAATTATTTCACTAACATTTTTGCATTTATCTATATGTTAAGTTGGAAGTTTAAGTCATACAAAACAATATGTGTTCTTAACTTTTTCGTATTACTCAAATGCTTAATGAGTATTTACAAGATTATAGGTTGGGTGCTCAATAGTGGGGAGGTAGTCATGTGCATGGGTAAAAATTCTAGCCTCATCAATTAACATTTTAAAGAAAATCCAAATTTTAAAATACACAAGGGAGGAGGATTTGGGAATTGGGTTTTGTCTTGTGCCCTATTAAGCAATTCGCTCATCCCCTTAATTGGAAAAAAGTGAGTTGCCTTCTTTTTTGGATAGGATTTGCTGGCCCATGTGCTAATTATAGTTTCATTAATAATGTTTCTACAGGAATGTATTTAAGGAATTTTTGTCATTTTCTGCTCTTTCAGTTTGTGATAATCATTGAATTCAAACCTTAGTGTATTCAATGTGTCATTTTAATATTCTAATCAATTTATCTATAGGAACAGCTATCAGAAACAAATTCCTATTGTGGGGAGGGCCAGATGACTTCCCATTGAGCTTGTTTCTCTCAAAAATAGTGAAGTCTAGCTGCTGTTTAAGTCTTTGTGTGGACCCCATGTGCCCACTGTCCCTTTCCACAGATCATGGCTGCCTCCTGGGTACCAGCAGTCCTCTTAGCCTTTTTTGGGGAACTGAAAGGGCTGTCTGGGTTGGTATTTATACTAGAATGGGGGTCTGCTCTTCTCATTAGTTATGTTCCCTGATGTTCCTAGAGTACAGGGTTAGGTCAGGTGATAGGAGAGCATTACCCCTGGGATAGTAGGAACATGTCAGGGTGGCATGTAAGCATCACCCAGGGCAGTGGCAGGACCAGGCTAGGGAGCTATGCATTAATGGGATGCATAACATCTGACAAAATAGAAGCATTTGCTAGATTCTGAATCCTGCCTTTTGACCATTTGTATGAGTGCTTTTTTTTCCTTTGTCATCACAATATTTGTCCTGTATGATTTTTTTCTTGTTTCACCAGGTGTTTCAGGTGGTGCTGAGGGAACCCTGTGCTACCTTTATAGCTGGTTATACTGGCTCCCTTTTGGGGAGTTGGGGTAGCAGAGGGAGGACCAGGACATTGATGGAGGCTTTTATTTCTTTGCAAGCCAGAGGCTCTAATTTGATCTCTGGTGGGTTCCATGCATCTGTTTATTTTTCAACCCTTCCTTCATGGTTATGATGTGTAACTAGAATTAAGAACCTTTGGTTTGTATGATTATCAAGAAGTATACTGTATCAAAAATAGAAATGCAGTCCAGTGAGTAAATGTATTTTTTCCTGTGCTTGGATTCCTTCTCTGTTCTTACCGAATTGTTGGGGTTTTGCTGTTTTTTTTTCTTCAGGTTTTACACCCTACTGGTGCTGGCCACAGCCCTCTTTGGACAACCACCTTTCAAGAATGTGATTGTGAACGGTCTTGTCCTGGCAAGGCAGGTGCACTCTTCTATGTAGTGACTAGTTCAGTCCTAAAATGTGGGGTTTTGTTAACCTCTGTTTAACTTACAAGGAAGCTCTCTGGGGCTCTAGAACCCACAAGTTCTAAGACCCAAGCTAGTGAGAGCCACACCAGGCTCCACTCTGCCTCCCATTGAGTATTATTTCCAATTTTTGACTATTATAGGACACTCTTACTTTTCCTTTGCTTCCATTACCTCTACTCGTTGAGAATGAAAATAAATAAAATAATATAGAGGTATGGCTGTGAGGAGGAAGATCTAACATCTAGTCGGTGTCCTTACCCTGTGTACATCAACATGTCCTCATGCTGTCAATTTTCAGAACTATTTCACATGGCTCTTATAATTATCTCCTTTCAATGATGAAGAAATTTACAGCACAGAAAAGTAACTTGCTGAAGGGCTTAGCAAATGAGTGCTAAATTCATGTCTTGAATTCTGAACTTGGGGCTTCACGTATTAAGCATATGTTCTTTTGAGCTGCAGCCTCAGATCTGCTTTTCTTTCCTCCTTCACTGAAAATGTTATTGACATTATTATAAGTTTGCATGCATAAAGATGTCAAAAAGTATGCTCTCTTGCATACTTTGCATAGTTTCCCTCCAGTGGTTACATTTGGAAATCATAGTCTAATAATAAATATCACAACCAGGAGGCTGACATATGTAGTCCACTGATATTATTCACATTTCTCCTTTTTTAGATATACTCATTTGCTTATGTGTATTTACTAGACTACAACTTTCTCACATGTGTAGGTTTCTCTGTCCACAAACACAGTCATAATAATGAATGATTTCAACACCACAAGGTTTTCTCCTATTGCCCTTTATAATTACACTCACTCCCCAACCTTCCACCCTCATTCCCAATCCCTGGCAACCACTAGTCTAGATAGTATATGATTCTGATAGAGGTATATATCAAAAGTTCATTCATTTCCATTGATGAATAGTGTTCCATAGTATGGGTGTACCATAATTTATTTTACCTTCCACCCCTTGAAAGACATCTGGATGTTTCACTGTTTGCTGGTGTGAATAAAGCTGTTGTGAACATTCTTGTAGTATTTTTATGTAACTTTATTTCTCTGGGATAAATGCAAAGATGTCTTCCTTCTCTAGTCAGCCTGATGGCTCCCCATGGTATTCAGAAATTGTTTACAACTGTAGGTATGTCTTAATGCTGGCTTGCATCTAAATTATTTACGCCTTCCATTTGCATTTGTGTATTCCTAGTTGCAGATAATCTATATACATGTGTAAAATTCAGCTGTGTTGTTTACTTGTTTAATTGTCATCTACTTTTTGCTTTACAAGTGATGGCCAGAAAATGAGCAAAAGAAAAAAGAATTATCCTGATCCTGTTTCAATTATCGAGAAGTATGGTGCTGATGCTCTCAGGTACAAAGCAGTGTTTTATCTTGAGTGTGTGTGTCATTTTTATGTTGGCATCTCTCATCCTATTAATTACAGTTCTTAAATTTTTAGTTTGTAATTATGCTTTTTAACATGGATTTGTTACATGGAAAGTTACATTAGTGTGGTTGTTGATTTTAAGGCCTAAAAACAGTTTTCTATATAATAAAATCATTTTCAAACCTAGAGTTTTTTTTTTTTGAGGAAAAGAACCTGCTTTGGATTTTATGAGCTATCCAGGGCCTCCCCGAGACTAGTTGCAGGTTGCCTATGACTCAAATTCTTTCTAGTTTCCGTGTCTTGTTGTATTCGGATTTTTTTGTTGTTGTTACCATTTATTTTAATTTCACACCATATGAGTAAGAGCAAATAAATCAATATTAAAGAAGTTTTAGAGAAATTTGAGCCACTGTTTGAAATGTTCATAATCATGAAATCACATGGTATTCAAGTTAAAAGGACCTGAAGGTCTCATTCAGCAGCCCCATGTCATAGAGAAGCCCCAAGCCCTGGAGCAGTGAGGAGGGCTATCCTTCAACTCATTTATCTGTCATACTTGCCCTTGGTGCATCCACTATTTAGGCTAAGTAACTATAGTGTGGGCTATCCTGTAGGGTGATTGATATTCCTAATTTCTGCCACCCAAATGCCACACTCTGCTCTTTGTAAAGGCTACTACTCTCTCTGAACTCCTGTGTCCACATGCATTGGAGGTGTGGGCAGTGTCCATGGGAGACAAGAAGTGGCTCTTGATGAGGATCAGGCAACCTTCCTCTTATTCTGAATGCAGTGCCATATTTTGGTGTGGGGTCACAAACGGGTAACCCCTTTATAACAAAACAAAAGGCTTTTTGACTTTTAAATTGATCATATGTAACTTTACCATGTGAATTTTCTGCCTTTTCCAGATTATATCTGATTAATTCCCCTGTGGTGAGAGCAGAAAACCTCCGCTTTAAGGAGGAGGGCGTGCGGGACGTCCTTAAGGATGTGCTGCTCCCGTGGTACAACGCGTACCGCTTCTTCATCCAGAACATCTTGAGGCTCCAGAAGGTACAGGCCATAGTAGGCCGCACGTGTGCTAAGCCACATGTGTGTGGCCACTTTGTTGTACTCTCTGATGTTGGAGACAGCAAAGAGCCATGAGGAGGCCATGCATGAAGGTGCAATAGTTGTCCAGGGTCTTCTGTGCGTCATGGGCCTCACCTGTAGAAGGGTAGGGTATGTTTGTTTTATCAGCAGATTCTCAGTGCCAGGGACATCATGTTTAGTGAGGTCACATTATCTCTGCTCTTGTTACCCTGGTGCTGCTGCTGCCTGAACCAAAGTGGGCAGGGAATTCAGTTTGTGGAGCAGGGACAGGTGAAATGGGCTTTTAGAATCAAGGAAGATTTGGACAATGCAAAAAGCAGAGAGAAATAGAGTATTCTGGGTAAGGTCATCAGCTTAAGAATGCAAATAGTTCCCAGTACTAGGTTTCAGTTTGTAGACAATCCTGTATTCTGTCCCAGAAAGTTTTATTGTCCTTCTTTCCTTCCATTGATTGATTGATAGATATTTATTTATGGTACTGAGACTTCAACTCAAGTTCACTTAAGCACTGAGGTACATACCCAGCCCTTTTTATATTTTTTTTAGAGATAAGGTCTCACTGAGTTTCTTAGGATCTCACTAAGTTGCTGAGGCTGGCTTTGAACTTGCTATCCTCCTGCCTCAGCCTCCCAATGTGCTGAGATTACAGGCATGCACCACCCCACCCAGATCCTTCCTTGGATTTTAAAGTATTTAAACCATATATAAGATTTGCAAATATGTCTCAATTCAGAATCACTCTTCAGTGCAGAGCAGTAGTTTTTTCCCTAAATTCTCTTAACTTCGCTCAGAAAACAATTATTGCCAGGCACCATCACACACACCCATAATCCCAGCAATTTATTAAGGCCCTGTCTTAAAATATTAAAAGGGATGAGGTTGTTTCTCAGTGATCAGTCACCCCTAAGGTCAGTACCCAGTACCAAAAACTAATAGTAAGAAGGAATTGAAAACTTTATGTCCCAAGTTAGTGTGTATCTGGATAATATTGCTGAATGTCAGAAAATTAGATTGCCTGTTAATAATTTGAGTTGTTTTGTTTTTTTTGTTGCTCTTTCTGTTTTAGTGATTTTTGAGTTTATTTTTCTGTAGTAAGTTACTTCCCTTCTGTTATGTGAATGTCTCATTAATTGTCCTCAGGAAGAAGAAATGGAATTCCTCTACAATGAGAGCACTGTTAGAGAAAGCCCCAATATCACAGACCGGTGGATTCTGTCCTTCATGCAGTCGCTTGTGGGCTTCTTTGAGACCGAAATGGCAGGTGAGTCTCTCCTGGTCTGTCCTCTTATGATTAAGGACTGTTTATGTGTGTCATTTCATTATTTAATCGCTTTTCTTTGAAAAAAATAGAGGAAATTTTGAGAGATAACAGAATGAACAGACAGCAAATAAGTATTTCTTCTAATCCCCAAATATAATTTTGTTACAGCTTGTTGATTGTAGAAAGGTATTTGTTTCCAAGCCCTTAGGAATTCTGTCTGAGGGGTGTCCAGGTGGCCTCACTCCTCCACAGTGTAATAGGCTTTGGAGCTGGATAGCTATGAGTTCAGACCCCAGCTCTGCCACTTGCTACCTCTCCAGGGGCTTGCCTCAAGTCTCTCGGCCTAGATTTTCTTATCTGCAAAATGCCTGGTAGAATTATAATAAGGTTTAAATAGAGATGATTCACATAAGTTGACTGGCAGAAATAGGTATTCGATAAGTAATACTTATTATAATGCATTTTAAAAAAAATTTTAGGTCTGTTTTTCTAAATAAACACCAGTGAGTTTAGTTTTAGAGAGAGGTGGGGAAAGTGGGTTATATTGACTTCCTTAGGGTTTGAGAATGGTAAAATCATAGATCCAGTGAAAAATTCTAGAAACTATTGACTGGTGCATCTCAGTCTGGAAAGTGGGCAGGCAGATGCCCCAGGTCACAGTGGAGGCAAGAGAGACCAGAGAGGTTGACCTGCCTTCTCTGCACCCTGTTGGGCAGGTACAGCTGGACAGAGTAGACCAGGGTCAGCATTAGCCTGGTCATCTGCACTGGGCTTTCCCTGGTTTAGTCAGTACTGTTAAATTTGGCTCAAAAGGACTGTGTAGCTGCTGGGCAAATTGACATGAATGGAGTTGAAAATGAGTGAGAGTCTGATTCCTGCCAGGAAAGGGCAGTGCTGAGAGCTTGCTCCCACACAGCTGTCAACAAGTGGGTGGACAATGTGGGGATTGTGAGTGAGGCCTGCGCCACCTTTTAGCACCAGCTGCCATGACTTCCCATGAAGTTGGTCTGGAAAGCTTATAACCTGGCCAGAGCTCACTCTGCCTAGCAACTAGAGGTCTTGTGCAGGAATCCAGGTATCCACATAGAGACCAACTCATGACCCAGACTGTTCAGTTGAGATCCCAACTTTGCTGGCCTGCCTCCTCTGTGCCCAAGAGGTCTCTTTTTCCACTACACCTTTGGCTTTCTTTCCTGAACTATCTGAATCTCTAGAAAGCCTGTTCTGTTTTTATCATAACCTTTGTCAGAATTTCTCAACAGTGGCACTGTCAATAGTATGGGCTAGATTATTTGTTTTGGTGTGGGCTATGCTGTCCTCTATATCATTTTGGCAGCATCTCTAGATCCCCCCTCTAGATGCCAGTAGTACCCCTACCCCACAAATTAAGACAACCAAAGTGTCTTCTAGGCATTGTGAAATGTCCTCTGGAGGTAAGAGGCATAGACCTTTAGAGCTTTCTGCTTATCGGGTTTTTAATTGAGGTGTGAAGTTGTACACTGGAAAGAAGCTGGACTGCGTTGGTGCTGTTACATTGTCCAACTCCATGCACACCATGCTTCCCAGAATTGTGTGTGCCTCAGACCGTGCCACACACACAGACTGGAGTTCAGTGTTTCCTACTGACCAGTGTGGGTTTGCATGTGGCTCAGGGTGCATTCCTGAACACTTTGACTCTTATTTATTCTCAATAAATGAGCCACTTGTGGTTGCTTTGGTCTGATTCTTACTGTCTCTATAGTGAATGGAGTCCCTAGGTAGAGGGCTGCTTGTGCTTTATTGTGTACAGGCCTCATCTCATGAGGCTGGTAAAGGCCACCTGGCTGATTCTCTTACTTTTAGCTTATAGGCTTTACACTGTGGTGCCTCGCCTGGTCAAGTTTGTAGATGTTCTAACCAATTGGTATGTCAGAATGAACCGCAGAAGATTAAAGGTAGGTGCTGGTGGGAAAAGCAAAAAGTGTGTGAAAGTTTAAGCGTTGGAAAAATGAGAACAGTCAAAAGGAAAATGAACATTGTCCAAAAGCCTCTGTTTTTGAAACTTTCTTTTCCTTTTACCTTGCATACTAATTGTATTGATTGCCATTTGGTAACAGGGACCTATAAGTTCTAAAAGTCATTGTACATGTTTTCACAATATAGATGTGGACATGTCATATTGAGAAGAAAGTGGCCAGGCCATGCAGGATGGAACCGTGCAGACCTTAGAGTTCTGCAAGTACCGTCAGATATAACTGTGGACTTAGGAGGGGCACCTCCTTGTTATAACCCAGAAGGACGGTTATTTATCAAGTGTTTGTTGTGGATAAAACTCATAGTTGTTGGGGTTTAGAATGAGTATAGCGTAAGCACTAGTCTCAGGATGCAGACCATTTGCAAAAGTCACGGTGGGACAATGTTGGAAGTGATAGTGTCCTCACTGCAGGCCAGGTGAATGTTCTTCCCACCCATCAGTCCTATTTTAAAATATATTCATAGTAAAGGCCTACAACATAACTAATTTCATTCTGGCTAAAATATATTAAGAAAAATTCATATGGGTTTATAATTATATGTATTTACACATATCTATAAGGATATATACTAAAGTGTTTATAGTAGTTAAGTCTAAGAAACTAAAATATAGTTGGATTTTCTTTCATCTTTTTTCTTTTCCTATGGGGATTGAACCCAGAGGAGCTTAGGAGCTTTACCACTGAGCTATATCCACAGCCCTTTTAATTTTTTATTTGGAGACAGGGTCTCACTAAGTTGCTGTGGCCTGCCTCAAACTTGTGATCCTCCTGCTTCAGCCTCCTACTGCCGTCCTACCCGGCTCTTTTATTATTATCTTAATTTTTTCCTACAATGAATTAGACCACCATGATGGATGACCCTCTGTGGCCAGTGGTTGTCACCATTTCTCCTTGTTCTACCTCGTGTCCTCTCTGCTATTTGCTCTTTGCTGTCTTCAGGTTGCCTCTTTTAATAAATGGTTTATTGATAACCTTTTTTTTTTTTTTAAGCAGTTTAATGTTCCTTTTTTATTCACTAGGGTGAAAATGGGATGGAGGATTGTGTCATGGCCCTGGAGACCTTGTTTAGTGTCCTGCTTTCTCTGTGCAGACTAATGGTGAGATATTTGGCCAGTTCCTAAAACTGGCCTGTAGGTTGCATGTGGTGCCCTTCTTTAGCTTGTATATGTTTGGTATAAAAGTCTTGAAAGAGCTTATCTCTAGTTCCTTATTCATATATTTTAAATAAGTGCTAAGAAATACTAGATTCTTATAGTCATTGGCAGTGCAGTACAGGTCAGAAATCTTGCATCTAGACCAAGATCTATAGTTGAAGATCATGTCTTAATATGGATTGCCTTAATTATAACCAGGAGGTTCCTGAATTCATCTACCTGAACAAATACAACACAAACAACATTTTTAACTTACCATTGAGAGAAAAATGTGCAGGTAACTGGAATGTGTGTTCCTTCCAGTTCAAATATTTAATTGAATATTATATAGTAAGAAGCCTTTGGTTTCAATTGCCTATATCCCGTTCTCCTACTCCAGTATAATTTTACAATCTCCCCATTCATTCTGTAACATTCACTGTAGGAGGATCTACTTTGTGCAAAGTCCTGCATGCCTAGTGCTTTCCATGTCTGACTTTATTCACCAGGATACTGCACAGCATGTGGTGTTTCCCCAATTATGGATGAGGTTTCAGTCCTCTGTGCATATTGACTTGACCGATTCTTGGTCACAGGCTCGTGATTTGATTTTTGTTTGTTTGTTTGTTTGACATATTGCAGAAATTTAGGGATATTTTAAGTTCTGCTGACTGTAGCCCTACTGCTGGGCTTCAGAGATACAAGGTCCTTTCTGTTTCACAGAGTGTGAAACTATGCCCAAGTCTGCATAGTACCTTGTCATTCTGTAAAATGTTTAATTACTGTTTCTCACTGTGAGATCAGCTGTTGTTATGTATATGAATGACATGATGTTCTGTGTCCTCATACAGGCCCCATACACACCATTTCTCACTGAATTGATGTACCAGAATCTAAAGGTGCTGATTGACCCAGCTTCTGTCCAGGACAAGGACACCCTCAGCATTCACTACCTCATGTTGCCCCGTGTTCGGTAGGAACCAAATGCAGATAAACCTTTCCTAGGCCATAGGAAGGGGAGTGGCCAAAGCATGTGGCAGCCCAAGCTCCCAGGGAAGGAATGGAAAAGAGTAGGCAGTTCCCTATCCCAGCCCCTCTGTGCTAGCTTCCCACCCAAGCTAATGTAAGTTGCTCCTCAAGCTGCAGAATGGGGCCTATTTCCATAAGCAGTAGGAGAGGGATGCTGTATGTAGAACCCCTCTGTAGAACTGTGGCAGGTGGTATGTGGATACACTCCTAAGGACACCTGGGGAGCTCATTGTGTGCCCCCTAATGCAGTTCCAGGTGCCTTGCCAAAAGAGACTATCCCTTCTCTAGCCTGACCCTCTTCCTCACTTAAGTATGCCTATTTTGGATTTGTCCTTTTTAATTTCTTTCTTTTTTCTCCTTCTGTCAAACAGTGAGGAATTAATTGACAAGAAAACTGAGAGTGCAGTGTCTAGAATGCAGTCTGTGATTGAACTTGGACGAGTGATCCGAGACCGCAAAACTATTCCAATAAAGGTTTGATTTTTTTTGTTTGTTTGTTTACATTTTATGTGGGAATTGCTTTCTTTTTTTTTTTAATATTTATTTTTTAGTTCTAGGTGGACACAATATCTTTATTTTGTTTTTAGGTGGTGCCCAGTGCTTCACGCACTGGGTTCTTAATATAGACAGCATTTAGCAGTGGCAGAATTTTCCCCCCTTTTCTGCTTTTAGGGTGTGAATGGACGTAGTTCAACCTAACTGGTCTGGAGCTTACAATTCAGATAAACATTTAACATTCCAGTTTCTTCCATTTAGAGGACTTAACAAACATTTTTCTCCTGTTTCCTCTTAGTATCCTTTGAAAGAAATTGTGGTTATTCATCAGGATCCAGAAGCTCTTAATGATATCAAGTCTTTGGAGAAGTATATCCTTGAGGTAAGATAGATGAGTCATCTATTTGGGATCCAAATAGTTTTTTGTTTTTTTGAGAAGATAATTTTGATGAATATTCTTCCATGTTTTTGTTTTTGTTTTTGTAATTCATAACAAATATAAAGATTTATGAAATTTTACAGTTTCCATAGAATAATCTTGCTATGGACTTTTGTTTACATATCCTATTTCATGTGAATTTGTTTTCATTTCTCATATTTTTTTTTTTTCTGGGTACTAAATATAGGAACTGAATGTTCGAAAAGTTACACTGTCTACAGATAAAAACAAGTATGGCGTTCGGCTAAGGGCAGAACCAGATCACATGGTCCTGGGGAAGCGTCTGAAGGGAGCCTTTAAAGCCGTGATGATGGCCATCAAGCAGCTGAACAGTGAGGAGCTGGAGCAGTTCCAGAAGAGTGGTGGGTGTCCTCTCAGGTGGGGCTGCATTTCCTTCATATCTTCAGGCCAGGGCATATTTCACATTCAGGCTTCTGTTGGAGTTTGACCTTCTCTTCCTTTCTTAAATGAAAACTTTTTCAAGTTCATAAGAAAAATTATTATAAATTATGTAAATCATTTTATAATTACATAAATAATTCCAAAGATTTGGAAAGACAATAAAAATGACCCCTAGCCCACCACTCATCCCTGTAACTAATAGACAGGTAACTACTCGCTGTATTTTAATATGTAGCCTCATAAATGCTTGTGCACTGCTAAAATTCTGGCTTCTTTCCACCAGTTACATAGAATCACAGCCTTAATGGAGATCGCACTAAACTTTTAAATTTCTCATCTTTCACTTTTATGTATTTTAGTACTTGATGTACTTTGGCAGTTCTTTCCTACATTCTTAACTTTGTATTTTCAATTTATATTATCAACATTATGTATTTGTATATGGAAACGCTATTTTAGTAGCTGTATAATTTTCCTTCATGTGCATACTTCATGTTACCATTCTTTGGTTTTGGTGCTTTAGGCCACTCACCGTCACATTTTAGTCTATTCATATATTCATAGTATGAATATTGTTGCAGTGAATACTTTTGCATGTATTTATTTTATAGAATTGATGTCTTTAGGTGAGATAACTAGATTGAAGTTACTGGATCAAATGGATTAGGTTACCAGGGAGCTCAACAAATCCCTCTGTGGCCTCGAAAACCATCCTTCCTTGTGAGAGAAAACAGCTTACTGGGGCTTCATGACTGGGGAATGGTGTTCCCCAGGAGCATCTGGAAGTTGCTTGTGGAGAGAAAAAGGACAATTTTTGGACGTGTCAGAACGAAGACTTGAAAAGAATCAAAAGAAGAGATTGCAATGGTTTCAGAGGAAAGGGAATTAGCAGTGAGGTTTGGAGCTTCTTGTTAAGGAGAAATGGATAGAGCTCACCACTGTTCTACCCACGCTTCTGCAAAGATATCTACATCTTGATCTCTTATTTGTCAAAGTTGGATTTGTTCATTCAACAAATATATTTTAAAGCCCAGTGTAGAGCTGAATATAAAGTGCTATGAAGGAAGAATATGGGGTAATGTGAGAATATGTAGCCAGTAGGCCCAGTCAACTTATGGGGCTAGGGAAGGAAGCTCAGCTCATTCTCCCCACTCCACTAAATAGTGTCTCAAGGTGCCCAGGAATTTGAAACCTTGCCATGATAATCATACTCAGTCTGAATATGGCTGTTTGACATCCTTCAGCTACCCTGGGACACAAGTTATTTGTTATTAGGTCTACCTAAAATTGAAAATCATAAGCCTAAATGTATTTGGAGTAGAGATTTAAGGACTCATAAGATGAGTAGGTATGGAAATTCTGGGACATGTCTCTTAAGATTCCTCAAATTTTTATAATTAATAAAACATAAAAGGTTAGCAGCTAAAACTTGAGTCACTCATTCCTAATTCAGCTCAGAATATTTAATTGGAAGATGCCGTTTCATCAGCCTTCTAAGTCCCCAGTCTAAGTCATTTGACCAAGTAACCAACACATCAGAAATTCCTAACGTAAACCTTACTTGAAACTGAAAGCCTATCATTTCTAAACTGTAGTTTCTGGATGAAGTGTTCTGTCCTGATGGAAAACAGAAGAGTTTTCAGAACGCAGGGACCTAAAGTAGAACTGGCAGCCTAGAGCTTGAAGCCCAGGAACATGACAAAAGAGAGCTCAGGGGGCTTCCTTGAAGGTGGGACCACCATCAGCATCTGCCCACACTTTCTGCTGGCCCTGGACAGACCTGCTACAAGTTCTTCACACACATCTCATTTCACCCACACCACACCCTTCTAGCCACTTGTGAGTGGACTCTAAAGACTCATTTCACCATCTGCTCCTTGTTTAGATGGGAACTTGTTGTCTCATGGTGCACCCCTTTAGCTTTTGACCTGGAAGCTTATTCAAATGGACATTGGTACTGTCCTCAGGGCAACATAGAGTATTCTACAGATGTTACATTCATGGCTGCAGCAATGGTAGGAATCTGGGGTAGTAACATCTTCTCACGTCCGCAGCCCTGTTGCTGTGAAATTTTCATCAAAATGGGCACAGTGCACTAGTAACCAGGCAGCTTAAAGAGGAGGAACTGATGGAGTCATCTTCTCCCTCAGGGAGCATTGTCGTGGAAGGCCATGAATTGCATGAAGAGGACATCCGTCTCATGTACACCTTTGACCAGGCCACAGGTGGGACTGCACAGTTTGAAGCTCACTCAGATGCTCAGGTATTTTTCTGTTTCCTACAAGGTTCTTTACAAAGAGATAAGAACATGAGAAATTTATTCCTTTCCTGACTATGTTGATAGTTTATCTCAAGGTAAAATAAACCAGTTATTTACTTTAGATTGGCTCTATTAAATTTCTCTATGGTAGACCCTTGACATATGTTTGTTTAATGAATGTATGAATCAGTGTTTTATAGTTATTACTTGTGAGAAATTCTTTTAAATGTTGGATTGCAGAAAAATAAACTCCGTGAGAAACAAGTCAGTCATGACACAAGAAAGGAAGCCAAATCTTTTGTTTTTAAAACAGATTATAGTGATACACATAAGAGTAGGATTCATTGTGGCATTTGTACATACATATAACATAATTTGGTCATTTTCATTCCCCGTCCCTCCCTTCCCCTCCTCACTCCCTCCCTCTATTCTACTGGTCTCCCTTCAGTTTGTTTTTGTTTTTGTTTTTTGAGAGAGAGAGAATTTTAAAAATATTTATTTTTTAGTTTTTCGGCAGACACAACATCTTTGTTTATATGTGGTGCTGAGGATCAAACCTGGGCCGCACGCATGCCAGGCGAGCGTGCTACCTCTTGAGCCACATCCCCATCCCTCACTTCAGTTTTCTTGAGCTCCCTCCCCACCGCCACCCCTCGGGCTTTTTCTTTCTTTCCTTTTTTTTTTTTTTTTTTTAATCATCTCTAGTTTCCAATATGAGAGAAAATATATGACCCTTGGCTTTCTGAGAATGGTTTATTTTGTTTAACAGTGCTCTCAAGCCAAGTCTTGATATCTGCCTGGAGAAGTTCTCAGGTGGAAATAAGTTTGGAGAGGCCCTATAGTGGTCAGGTTGGAGGTCTTCAGGAACCTCTCCATGAAGAGAATGTACAGGCTGTTTCGAATTCAGGGTCAGTCCTTTTGTTAAGATTGAACAGAGTCCTGGAAAGTTTTTCCTACTTAAAGAAGTGTCTTCTGTGATGCCTCTTAATTTCTTGATGTGGCACACATATTGTAGTAGGCTATATCCACTTCCACCTGTATCTCTGATCTTTTTGTGTATTAAGGCGGTTTGTGAATTTCTCTGATTGAGTTTACTCCAAGGGAAATGGATGATTCCCAATTTACAAGGACTTTTGTAGAGTATATTTTACCCTATAACGTGTTATGTAATCAAAGTAGTAGTGTCATTATTACTGCATATAACCAAAACCTTCAGAACAGATGTGATAGGAACTAAGGTTAGGAATAAGATGGCAGCTTAAATCAAGTCATATAAAAAGTATTGAAGTCCATTCTAGAATTCACGTTTTGAATCATACTGACAAACTAAAGGATCATCAGTGGTCACAGATCAAGAAAATTGCCTGGAGTTGGCTGCTTTGAGGCCTCAGTCCACTCATTTGTGGTATACAAAGTTTATTTTTCTGGGGGATGTCATGTTTGTTTATCTTAATTATTAGTAGACTTGATACTTGTTATTAGATGACCCAAATACAGAGTTTCATGAGGGACTTGTAAAAGAGGGTCTCATGTCATCTCCTGTGAGCAGCACCCTACAAAGAAATAAATGCTACATCTTTCTCCCGTGGTGAAGGATAGCTATTTACAAAGAAGTACCTGAATGGTGAAGGTACTAGATCAATTTTATTTCCTTTGCTCAGTAAAATGAATAAATGGTATTGCATCATAGACTCCTGAGAATTCAGTTTTTACATTTATTTTTTTCGGTGTTGCTGGGGATCAAACCCAGGTCCTTATTCATATAGGCAAGCACTCTACCTCTCAACTATAACCAAGAATTAGTTTTAAGTAACATTTTGCTGAGTTTGAAAGATGGGTTCTTCTTGATTGTCACATTGTGCGCTGCTCCTTCTGCAGGCTTTGGTGCTCTTGGATGTCACCCCTGACCAATCAATGGTGGATGAGGGAATGGCTCGGGAAGTCATCAATCGCATCCAGAAACTTCGAAAGAAGGTCAGTTTGTCAGATCAAGGAGAAGCTGCCTGTGTTTGTTTTATGTTGGTTGTTAACAAGGACCAGCAAGGCATGTAATGTAAGTTAAGCTGATGGATTATTGGTAATGATTCATTAATCCGTTGTCTGTTAAGATTGTACTCTACAGGGAAAATAGGCCTCTTTTTCTACCTGCTTACACACTCTCAAGCTGGATATGGTTCTTTTTATTTCTTTGAACAAGAGTTTTTAGCCAACCTATGCCCCTTACCATGCTTCCACAAAATCACCTGGGACGATAGCTCTCTGGCTGGTGCAGAAAGTAACTAGAGATGACAGTGTCTCTGAGGAAGGCAGACCTGCAGGCAGTGTGGAAGGCTTCTTGCGCAGGGGAGAGATTTGGGGCCTGGACAGAGTGGGATGGTTTTTCCTCATTTGGGAACTGAAGAAGGCACAGAGCCCATTGCCTGCAGAGCAAAGGGGCCACCAAACCCAGTGAGAGAATGGGAAAACTCTTACCTCAAGGAGGTGTCGACATTTAGGAGTTCTATATATCTTCCTCCCCAGGCCAGATGTCTGGGACCTGTGGGTCTCAGAGGAGTCATCCAGCAGATCACAGGAGTGTTTGTGCACACTCTCCCAGTTCAGAGCTTTTTGAGTGAGTTCTCAGTTGTTCCTTTGTTTCAGTATTCATAAGGGGCTGATTGTACTAGGAAGACACCCATCCAGTCTTCCCAAAGAATAAGCAGAGGACCACAAAGCCAATCGTGTTCTTACAGTATAGCTCTTCCCGAGGAGGCAGCCCTTGCTTGGTGATCCAATGCGGTGTTGTCAGGACTGGTTTGACAGTACCTTGAGTTTTGATTAGCAAAATGTGCTTTCTTTTAAAATTTCAGTGTAATCTGGTTCCAACTGATGAAATAACAGTCTATTATAATGCAACGTCTGAAGAAAGATACTTGAATAACGTTATTGAAAGCCACACAGAATTCATATTTGCCACCATAAAAGCTCCCTTGAAACCATACCCAGTTCCTACATCAGATAAAATCCTTATTCAGGAAAAAACACAGGTGAGTTCAGAATTCTGTTGAACTACTGAAAGATTTCAGATTTGGTTTTACTTTAAGTTTATTTAGTTACATCTGGATATTCTGGCCCCCAATAGAAGTATTACTCTGAATGGTAGTGAGTAGGGTCAGAGAGGAATCCAGAAGAAATGAAGGGGAGGGAAGCAGAACTGTTCTCCTACAAGTTCTCTTGGAGGAGGTAGCCAGGAGGGTGTGTGATATCTGCCAGGAAATGAAATGACTATGTGGATCTGTCTAGAAAAGTTGATATTATAGATGCTGGTGATAACTGTTAGAAGTAAATGACAATTGACTTATTTTTTAAAGAACAGAATAAAAGAATGGGAATCCTTTTTTTTTTTAAGATTTATTGTTCTTGTTAAGAATTCAGTGATGGTGTGACATACTGCAGTCTAAAGGCTGCAGTTAATCATATGTTCTCATTTGCTCAGTTAAAGGGGTCTGAATTGGAGATCACACTGACTAAAGGATCATCCCTGTCTGGTCCTGCTTGTGCATATGTCAACCTTAACATTTGTGCAAACGGCAGTGAACAAGGTAGGAGGAAATTAATCCCATGGCTTGTATGGCATTATTTAAACCTTTGGGAATCTTTAGGCTATCAGAAGGGAACTGGTAAAATCAGATAACTTTTTGTTTTTAATTGACATCAAAGTGAATCCATTTAAGTAAATGATGGACTTGCACTTACAGGAAGGTGGACGTGTTTTTCCCAATTCCTCCCATTAAATACATCAAAATACCCAGTCCATTATATACCAAAGCAAACATAAGACTGTCAAAGGTAGAGGGAAGAAAGCAGACCAGCTAGGAATGTTGAAACCAAGCAACATTATAGTGGTGAGTTCCCTGGATTTTCTTTTTTTGCCTCATATATATCAAACGTAGGGCTTAAGAAGTTGGCAACCTAGAAATGCCAACAAGTACAGACCGGGAAAAAAAAAAACACACACACACAACCAACCTTGCTTTCTCTAAACAAAGGGGTAGGATTTTTCTTTTATTTTGTTTGAGGTTCTGGGGATTGAACCCAGGGCCTTACCTAAGCTAGATAAGTGTGGAGGAGCAGTAAAGGGGCACCACCATTTAACTGGGGCTCTAGAGGAGAATGAGATCTCTCTTCCTTGCCACCCCATAGTAAAAACAAGCTTGGTTTAAGTAGAGCCTGATAGTGAACCTGGATTCCTTCTCCCACCTGGAAGTAACTAGGCAGTGTCCCTTTTACCTGCCAGTGTGACATCAAAGTCAACTAAAATAGAGATCTTACTCAAATGTCCAGGTTTCATTGGAAAGTCACTGATCATACCAAGAACCAAGAAGATCTCAAACTGAATGAGAAAAGATGCAAATACTTACTGACATGACTGAAATGTTAAAATTGTCTCAGAATTTAAAGCAACCATAATAATGTTTCAGGGATTAATAACAAATATAATAGAAACAAATGAAAAATACAAGGCCTCAGCAAAGAAATAGAAGGTATAAAGAAGAAATTTTAGAACTGAAAAATACAACTAACCTTCATGTGGTAGTGCATGTCTATAATCCCAGCTACTTGGGAGGCTGAGCAGGAGGATTAAAAGTTTAAGGCAGCCTGGGCAACTTAGCAAAACCCTTTCTCAAAACAAAACAAAAAAAATTTTTAATGGGCTGGGCATGTGGCTTAGTGGTTGAGCACTTACATACCATGCAGACACGAGATCCTGAGTTCAACCTCCAGTACTAAAAAAGAAAAAAAAAAAAAGGAGGAAAAATATAGCTTTTAAAAATAAAACCAAAAAAAATAAAAAAATTAAAAAATAAATAAATAAAACCAAAAACCTCAATGGATAGACTCAGCAAAAATAGAAGAGAAAGGAAAGAATCAACTAGAAGATGGGGAAAAAAAATTATCCATTTCTGAACAACAGAGTTGAAAAAAAATGAATATCAAAAGATTAACATTCTTGTTACTGGAATCAGAAGAGAGAGAGGATAGGACTAAAAGAGTACTCAGAAATAATAGCTGAAAACCTCCTAAATTTGCCAAAATGTATAAAAGGGACCCCAGAGAGCTAGTCACCCCTTCTAGTGTGTTAGGACACAGCAAAAAAGTGCCATCCGTGAACTTGGACATGGTCCCTTACTAGACACCACATCTGTGGGTGTCTTGATCTTGACCGCTCAGTCTTCAGAAATATGAAAAATGAATTTATCTAGTTTTATAAGCTACCTAGCCTGTGGCATTTTGTTATAGAGTCTGAACAGACTAACACACTGAGTGAAACACAAACAGGATAAACCCCAAAGAGTACATATCAATACACATCATAATCCAACTACTGAAAATTTGACAAAATGTGTTGAAAGTAGTGAGAGAGATAAAATACCTTACTTACATTTTTTTCTGATCAGAAAACAGGCCAGAAAGTAAAAGACATTTTTTAGCTCTTGAAAGATATGTATTACCTGTCTAGAACGCTATATCAGGAAACCTACAGGATGGTGGGAAAATGAGAGAAAACTAAACAAATATGTTGCCAGCAGACCATTCCTACAAGAATAGCTGATTGAGTATGTTTTTTGAGGGGACAGGGGAGATACCAGGGATTGAATCAAGGGACATTTAACCACTGAGCCAGGAGTCACATCCCCAGCCCTTTTATTTTTTATTTTGAGGGAGGGTCTTGCTAAGTTGCTTAGGACCTCCCTGAATTACTGAGGCTGACTTTGAACTTGCAATCCTCCTGCCTTAGCCTCCCAAATTCCTGGGATTATAGGCATTCACCACTGTGCCTTGTGCTACTGGAGTTCTTTTTTTATTTATTTCATTTTTTTAAATATATATATTTTTTTAATTTTTAAATTTTATTTTATTTATTCTAATTTGTTATATATGACAGCAGAATGCAATTCAATTCATATTACACAAATAGAGCACAATTTTTCATGTCTCTGGTTGTACCCAGAGTCGAGTCACACCATTCATGTTTTCATACACGTACTTAGGGCAGTGATGTCCATCACATTTTACCGTCTTTACTACCGCCATATCCGAGAAAACATTCAGCATTTGGTTTTATTTACTTATTATTATTATTATTAGGTGGTGCTGAGGATTGAACCCAGTGCCTCGCCCGTGCTAGGCAAGAACTCTGTGGCTGAGCCCCAGCCCCTCTTTGTATTCTTAATAGCTGCCATTCTGACTGGAGAGGGATGAAATTTTGATTTGCATTGCTCAAATTGCTAGAGAAGTTGAACATTTTTTCATATATTTGTTGATTGATTGTGTATCATCTTCTGTTCAGTTTCTTGGCCCATTTATTGATTGGGTTATTTGGCGGGGGTGGTGTTAAGATTTTTGAGTTCTTTATATATCTTAGAGATTAGTGCTCTATCCGATGTGCATGTGGTAAAAATTTTTTCCCATTCTGTAGGCTCTCTTATTCATTCCACTGATTGTTTCTTTTGCTGAGAAGAATCTTTTTAGTTTGAACCCACCCTATTTATTGGTTGGTTCCATAACTTAGCTATTGCGAATTGAGCTGCTATAAACATTGATGTGGCAGTGTCACTATAGTATGCTGATTTAAGTCCTTCGGCAATAAACCTAGGAGTGGGATAGCTGGGTCATCTGAAGTGTAGGTTGCTCTGTTTCTGTTCTCTCGACTAAAAGGCTCAGGAATCACTTCAGGTAAACTGGGCTAACTGGTCTGCTCAAAATAACCACACAAGAGACACAAGTACCTTTTTCTGTGGGATTGCTGTGAGGCCTCCTCTGACCTTAAGGGTCCTCAGGAAGAGAGAGAGAGAGCACACGCTGACCCCTTTTATTGAAGAGAAGCTATTCAAATGAGGCAAGGGGTCAGGTTTCAGGGGGCTGAGTCTATCTTCCTGATGTCCACTGTGAACAGGTTGACTGACATCTAGGTAGGCCACACCCAAGGACACAGTAAGAGAAGGGGACACACACAAAGCACTTCCATGGAAGATGCTATCCTAAACAGGGCAAGGGGTTATATTACAAAGGAACAGATGAGTGTAGCTCCACCCATGGGGCTATAGCAAGACACACCCATGCAGGAGACACTGTCCCTGGAACCCAAGAAAGGTGGGGAAAGTTCTGCCACATTGCTGTGACTGAGCACCTCAGCACCCAGCCGGGGAGTATGACTCAGTCATGTGCAAGGTTGATCTCCCACAGTAGGTGATAAAGATTTTATCCCATTCTTTAGGCTCTCTCTTCACATCCTTTGCTGTGAAGAAGCTTTTTAGTTTGATATGATATATCAAAGTGCATTCTACTTTATGTATAATTAATTAGAATAAAATTTTTTTTTAATTTTTTTAAAGAAAAAAATTCCATTTATTGATTCTTGATTTTATTTCTTGTGCTGTAGGAGTCTTGTTGGAAGTTAGTTCCTAAGCTGACATGATATAGATTTGGGCCAACTTTTTCTTCTATTTGGCATAGGGTCTCTGATCTAATGAGTAGGTCCTTGATCTACTCTGAGTTTTGTGCATGGTGAGAGATAGGAGGTTAATTTCATTTTACTGCATATGGATTTCCAGTTTTCCCAACACCATTTGTTGAAGAGGCTATCTTTTCTCCAATGTATGTTTTTGGCACCTTTTTCTAGTATGAGATAACTATACTTATATGGGTGTGTCTATTTTGGTGCCAATACCATGCCATTTTTGTCACTATAGCTCTGTAGTATAATTTAGGTTTTGGTATTGTGATGCCTCACTTTTCTCACTGAGGATTGCTTTGGCTATTCTGAGCCTCTTATTTTTCAAAATGAATTTCATGACTGCTTTTTCTATTTCTATGAAGAATGTCATCAAAACCTTAATAAGAATTAAATTAAATCTCTGTATCACTTTTGGTAGTATGGCCATTTTGACTATATTAATTCTGCCTACCTAGTAACATGGGAGATCTTCCCATCTTCTAAGGTCTTCAATTTCTTTCTTTAGAGTTCTGTAGTTTTGTCTTGGGGGTCTTTCACCTCTTTTGTTAGATTGATTCCCATTTTGGTTTTTTGTTTGTTTATTTTTGTTTTGTTTTTGAGGCTATTATGAATGGGGTGGGTTTTTATATACATATACATATAATGTGTATATATATTTAGTTGTAGTTGGACATGATATTTTATTTATTTACTTAATGTGCTGCTGAGAATTAAACCTAGTGTCTCACACATGCTAAGCAAGTGCTCTACCAGTGGTGAGCCACAACCTCAGCTCATGAATGGGGTAGTTTTCCTAATTTCTCTTTCAGTTGATTCATTACTGATACATAAGAACATAATTGATTTATGGGTGTTGATTTTATATCCTGCTACTTTGCTGAATTCATTTATGAGTTCTAGAAGTTTTTTGGTGGAGTTTTTTTAGGTCTTCTTAATAGGGAATTACGTTGTTGCCACATAGGGATAGTTTGAGTTCTTTTTTCCCTATTTGTATGTCTTTAATTTTTTTCTTCTATCTAATTGCTCTGGCTAGGGTTACACTGATTGAATTTTGAATATTGAATAAGCCTTACATTCCTGGGATAGACCCTACTTGGTTGTGGTGCATAATTATTTTTTTATATAGCTGAATTCTGTTTCAAAAATGTGGTAAGCATTTTATACTTTCATGTGAGATATTAGGGGTTTTTTCCCTCTCTTCATAAGGCTGCATATAAGCATGGAATAAATAATTCATATGGCCCAAGGTTTCCACTTACATTTGTGGGAAAAAAAAAAAAACAGGATTTTTCATTTAGGCACAAAGTTTTAAAGACTGGACACCAAGAACACTGTCCATAAAAGGGAAAATTGGTCAATTGAACTTTAACAACATTAAAACGATTTTCCTTGTAAAAGATACATAAAATGAATGAAAAACAAGCGGCAGACTGGGAGGCTTTTATAAACAACGTATCCAACAAAAAACATGTAAAATGTAGAGATCTATCAGCACTCAACAGTAAAAATACAATCCAATTAGAAAAAAAGTATAAACATTCTTGTAAGAGAATATGCTAATGATGAAAATATTAACATCGTTAGCCATTAGGGAAATACAAATTAAAACCACAGTGAGGTTTGCTGCACACCTATCAGAGTGACTCAAATAAAATAAATGCTGGTGAGGATGCAGAGGAGCTAGATCTCATACAATGCTGGGGAAATGTAAAATGGCACAGCCACTCTGGGAAAGGGTTTGTCAGTGTCTTATAGAAACCAAGCCTGTGCTTTCCATGATGAGTCAACAGTTGCGCTGCTAGGTATTTATCCCAGTGAACTGAAAACATGTTCACCAGGTCACCTGTTTGTGGATATACAAAACACATAGTAGCCAAAACCAGGATGCTCTTCAGCAAGTAAAATGGCAAAGTGTGATACATTCATACCACAGAACACTGCTCAGCAATAAGAAGGAACAACCATTGATTAGCACTGCCACTTATTTTAATCCTTTAGAGATGACGCTGGCTGGAAAAAAGTCCCCAAAATTCCACCCTGTGTGATTGCACTCTTGAAATGATACCACAGGAATAAAGACTGTTATTTGCTAGGAGTTGTGGAGGCATTAGGGTGCTTATCAGAAGGAAACAGGATTCTTGTGATGACAGAACTATTCTGTATCTTAATGGTGATGATGGATGCAGGATCTACACCAGTATTAAAACTGAAGAGAACTAAACACACACCCCAATAAGTAAAAGTAAAACTGAGGAAATATGAATAGGATTAGCTGAGTACATCATTGTAGATACCCTGGTTGTGATATTGTATTATTTCGTAAAGATGTTACCTTTGAGGGGGAACTAGGACCTGTGGTATCTCTATTATTTCCTATAACTTCATGTGACTATAATTACCTTAAAGGAAAATGTTTAAATAAATCAATAAAGTAAATATCTGTAATTGAATCTAGGTCTAGGATACATCAACATCAGGGCCACTGAAGGGTTTTTTTTAAGATAATGATCAGATCGTATTTTTAACCACTCTGTACTTTGTGCATTTACAAATGGCAACAAATGAAAAATGGGGGTTATAAATACAAAGATTTGAATCTAGAAAAAGATGAGAACTATAAAGTCTCATCCTTAGTCATATCTACTTGAGGATTGCCAAAACTTGTACTAAGTAGATAGAAATAGTATATACTTCAGAAAAAGAGAAAATAAAATATTAGGGCTTTAAACCCCCTTGTGTACCTTGTCTTTTCCTCTAAGTAAAACATTTGTTTTTAAGTCTTACTTTTTTAAAGATCTTATTTTTGTGGATTTTTTAGGTGGAGTTTTGCTTCTGGAAAATCCAAAAGGGGACAATAGGTTGGACCTTTTAAAGCTGAAGAATGTTGTTACTAGCATTTTTGGTGTTAAAAATACAGAGCTGTCTATCTTCCATGGTGAAACAGGTATGTGGAAAGAGAATGTCTGTGCTTTGACTCTACCAAACCCTGGTGCTTTTCTTGACTTGGAGTTGGCAGCTCTTCAGCAGTGCCAGGCTGCAATGTCTCTCTGAGCCCCCTCATTGGGATTCCACTGAAAACCCTGGGCCTATCAGGAGGCCAAGGTCCAATCCTACCCAGCTTCCCATGTGACAGATTTCAGGATTCAGAGACGCCCCTGGGGAGTTGTAACTTATTAAGCATGGTACCTAAGTCTTACTAAATCTACGTGCTATGATACAGTTTTTAAAAATTACAACTTTTTTGCTGATTATAATTATCATTTTTCAAATGTAAGCTTTTCATGGTGAAGTTGGAGATTAAGAGGAGCCACATTATAACAGGGAAAAATTGCTTTTTGTTTTAAATTATATTATTATACCATTTATTTTTCAATATAAGTATTTCTACTGTTTTGGGGGCTGGGGATGTAGCTCGGTAGTAGAATGCTTGCCTCAGTTCAATTCCCAGTACAAAAAAAAAAATAGATTTTCTACTCTTTGGATGTCAATGGAAAGCACCACTGTAAAAAGACAACATGATAATTTAATAGTGAAGTAGGAAAAGGTGAATGACTTCAGAGTTTTTTATATTTTTAGAAATACAAAACCAAACTGACTTGATGAGTCTTAGTGGAAAAACACTTTATGTGACTGCGGGATCAGTTCCCTCTCCTGTCAACAGCCCTAGTACTCTTCTCTGTGAATATATCAACCTGCAGCTCCTGAACGCAGAGCCACAAGGTACGTGTCTCCTGGGGCAGGCAGGCTGTGGGGTGTTGGGTATTAAGATTCCCTTAGGGCTCAAATCTATGACTCGGGTATTTGTCAACACATAACAGTGATTTTAAAGTGTAGACTCCCCAGCTCTTTGGAGAGCACCACAGGTTTTTTTTCTTTTCAAAGTGTGTTTATGGAGAAAGCCTTTATCTATCTGGTGTAGTCAGGAAACAACATAAATAGGTTAGGTAAAAATGACAAATAATGAAGCAATTGTTTAAATCCCAGAATGTTTCATTTTATAATTTTTTCTTTTATCATTTTCATTGTCATTGTTGTTGTTCATTTTTATTTTACCCTTTTTTCCCTTGGTAAATGTTCTGAAAACTTGTATGCCTCCATGCCTTAATCAAGAATCTATAGATTGATACCTATTTTAGCTTAGTGTCATGGCACATTTGAAATAAATCACTCGTTGTATGCACTTTTTGTTGTTGTTGTTTTAGTTGTAGGTGGACACAATACCATTTTCTTTCTTTCTTTCTTTCTTTTTTTTTTTTTTTTTTTTTTTAATGTGATGCTGGGGATCAAACCCAGTATCTGACGTGTGCTAAGCAAATGCTCTACCACTGAGCCACAGCCCCGGCCCCAGTCATTATATGCATTTTTATGAAAGTCTTTCTTTTGGTTTTTCACTTGACTATGTACTACTGACTGTCCTTCCCCCAAGCTGCTGGCTTTTATATAAGTCCATTTTTCTTTCCCTTGTCTCCTTCACCTTTGGAGACTGTCTAGGACTGTTTCTACAGACCGTATGTCTAGCTATTAGATGCCCTGGGAGCCAACAGTGCCACCCATTAGAGCTGTCCATAGTCACTGCCTGTGTTAGAAGGTGAGCTCTCAGGCATTAATCCAGGTTGTTTTCCTTCTGCAGAGTGTTTAATGGGAACAGTGGGCACCCTCCTGCTTGAAAACCCACTTGGGCAGAATGGACTCACCCACCAAGGTCTCCTGTATGAGGCAGCCAAGGTGTTTGGCCTGCGAAGCAGGAAGCTAAAGTTGTTTCTGAATGAGACTCAAACACAAGGTAAGGGGATTATGGACCGTGAATTTTTTTCTTCATTGAAAGTTGCTATTAATGCCATGAACCATTTATAGATTATGGGTATAAGAGATGGTACTTGTTTTTTTTTTTTTTTTTTTTTGCACTATTTCTTTAGAAACTAACTACAGTATAATTTTTTAGAAATAATAATTGAAAGGGTAATTACTTTTTGCTTTGAAAATAATTTACAAATATAGGGCTTCTAGGTAAATGGGCATATTTGCTGATCTAAAATTTGTTCTCTTCCTCAAGAATCAAAATTATCACATTGTAAGATACTAGCCTAAAGGAAACATTTTAACTGACATTACCGTCGGTTACCTCCCTTTTCAACTTATGAAGCTTACTCCCATTTTGTTACTGGCCCATATAACATGAATAGCTAGGTCAGTAGGTGACATCCATTAATTCCGAAAACAAAATCAGAGGACAGCAACTTCCACAAGCTGATGTCTAGCAGCAATGTGTTTTCTCCCCTCGTTTTACCCCTTCATATCACCTCTTTTGTGATTTCAGTTTTGGTGGCACTTTTTGTCAACTTCTCTGTTGACATCATAGCCTTCACTGGAGTTTTGTCATGGAATCCTGCTTATTCACCCAGCACTTCACTTTTGGTGCCTCTGGAGTCATTTCCCAAACAACTTCCCTTCCTGGGATCTGTTCATGGCCATCCTTTTCACCATCCCAACTCAAAATCTCCTGCCCTTCCATCCTTTTGCTTACAAAGCATAAGGCAGGTTTTTCAATCAGGGTTTATGTCTTTTAGCACTTGTGCAAAGTTGCCAGGCATTGTGTGTTCCAAAGTAACCTCTTATCCCTTCTCTAATAATCATCTCTTCCTTGAACTTTGATGAGACATTTTCAAGAGACACCACCCTGCCTCTCTCCTATGTGTTTGTATTTTCCCTCTCTTCATCCTTGTATGCCATAGTCCAGTTTATTTTGGCTGATTTATTCTTTCTTCTCCATAATAAGGTGTTTTTTTCTTGTGGATTCTTTCAAGATTTTTACCATTGTCTTTGATTTTCTGCAGTTCTACTAAGATATGCCTAAGGGTTTATATTTTTTGATAGAAGTCATTGTTTCTATTATAGTGCTGATTTGATTTCTAGCATTTCCTTTTTTAAACATTCTTCATTAATTTCCATCTTTCTGTTTATGTCACTCATTTGTTTTGCTTATTCTATACTGTTTCTGTTGAAGCCCAATTTTAAGGATCACTTAAAATTAAGGAACACTTCTAGTTCCTTGGAGACACTGTTCACCCACACTGTCTTTCAGCTCAGTTGTTTGGGCCATAGAGTGTATTTAGAAAGTTGAGTCCATCATGCCCAAGGCCAGAAATTCCTGGAGGTTCTGCATGTCCCTGTAGGGCTGAGTGACTCCTGCTTTCTGTTCTGGTTTCCTGGGGCCATCACAGTGAACTGCCACTCACTGGGTGGCTTAAGACAACAGAAATTTATTCTTCCACCGTTCTGAAGCCTGAAATCAAGATATCAGTGAAGCTACACTCTCCTAAGGCTGAGGAAAGAATCCTTTCCTTGCAGCCCCATCGCTCCCTGGTCACATTGCTTCCTTCTCTTCTATTTCCTCTTTTTACAAATAAGGTTACATTCACAGCTTCTGGGAAGTTAGAATGTGGATAAGTAGTTGGGGAGGCTATTATTAAACAGTGCATTCTCCCCTCCCACCTTTGGTGAAAGATCTTATTCATATTTATCCCTTTGCTATCTGTTCCTTTTTGAAGTCCCAGTTTCTTGAGGAGGGCTGTTTTAGACGTCCTAGTTGGTGTAGACCAAGAGATTTTTCTAATTTCTCTTTCACAGACTTCAGTACAAAAAGCATTAAGCCATTAGAAACCACCAAAAGATCTTAATAAAGTACAAATCCTTATTTTCTCTTGAGTTCCTCTCTCCCTCCCTTTAATGAAAAGCAGCCAACTCTACCTTAGATTTACTTTCAGTGACTTTCCCTTGTTTTTTATCCTCTCACCTTGTTTAGGGTGTTGTCATCCATTTCACCTGTCTACGTCTATTCTTCCGTCAAAATTGTCTTCATGAACATTCCTGCCATGATGCTGTTCCCCACTCAGAGTCCCCAAGGTCCCCATTGCTTAATACTCCAAGAACTTCAGCTTGGCACACAAGATCCTTCATGTTCTGGGCCTTGTCTGACTTTCCAGTTACGTCTTTGAGTTTTTCCCTCTATCAGGAGGCTGTTTTTACTTTCCCTCCTACACACATGGTTCTTTCACAGTGGTGTGGTGGTAAGAATCATCTGTAGGACATGTAACTTCCTATCATGATAAGCACATTCCTACCTCCTTTTCCTTAGCCCTTGAATCCATTGATCACCACATGCTTCTCAGCCCCACAAAGTTTATTTCTGTACTTGAGTTCTTAGGTATAGAAAGTAGAAGTAATCTAAATGATTGGAATTGGTCACGGATAGAATCATGTCTCTGTGAATTCAATATTTATAATACTACCATGATTCATACAACCAGCGATCTTACCTATACTGTCTTACTCCGTTCCTTTTCTCTGAGGTTAGCCAGGCAAAAGTTTAGTAGCTAAGAGCATAAGGGTGACTTACCCAAGCTTATCACAAAGCTGGGACTTCTTACAGTGCAGTATCTTTTTCAGTCCAGTATCTGTAGTCTCATTTTCATTATAATTTGCCTTTTAAATTTTTTTTCATAAAGTATTAATAACCTAGTAAATTAGACCACAAAATGCTTATAATTTAGAAACTCTTCAGCATCTTCTTGTGTTTAACCCTAAATTCTAAACATCTCCAGATCCTGTCATTACCATTAAGGAGACAGCTTAGAGGGTTTTTCACATCCAGAATTGTCTGCTAAGACCTCAGCTATTTTTGAGAAAGCTGGTTCTTTTCCTTTTTAAATTCAGATCTCATTTTGTCTCAGAGACAAAATGTACCACAGTAGGCAAATAACTTATAAATTTCTTTTTCCTTTCTTTTCTCCCTATAGTTAGTATGTTTTAATACACTGCATCTTTATTATACTTTTAGATGTGCAAAGGTTTCATCATTGGCCATACTGAATCCTGTGTGTTCTTTGACATGAGCGCTTCAGCCTTGGTGACTTCTTTATAGTAACAACATGTCTTAGGCCTGTCGTGTACCCCTGCTCACCCTTACCTGGAATAGATATTCTTCGGATATTCTTCCAGTTATAGAGAGTTTTATTTTAGAAAGCATGTCTGTACTAGTGGGTTGACACTCCTTCTAGACTTTTTCTATTGGTAAAATATATGCTTATGAGGGGAAAAAGCATCTTGGGCAGTACCCAGAGTAAGTCACACTGTAAAGTGAGGAAATGGTCCTTTGGATGTTTCCAGTAGTCTGCCCAAAACTTCTCATTCCAACTGCAAGGAGATAAGGTTCAACTGTGAATCAAAGTAAAGAATCTACACAAGACCACCATCACTTCTGGCACCAACTACAACTTCCAGGGGCAGGGGCATCCCAAATCATCCTCAGGTTCAATAATTTGCCAAAAGGACTCAGAGAAAGGTATTACACCCATGGATTGTCTATTATAGTTGAAGGATACAAATTAGAACCAGCTAAAGAAAGAGATTAATGGGTAGAATCTTACAGGGGTTCAAATGAGAGGCTCCAGGTCCTCTTCTCCTCATGCAGAGGGGAGCTTTTGGGATCATGTCAACTGGCTCTAACACAGAAACATCTTGCAGAAGAGCCAAGTTAAAATTAACCAAAGAGATGCTCAGGGCAGAATTTAGGAAAGAACCAAGTATTTCCATTGTCCTATCCCCAGGGCCAGAATGGCATCAATGTTACCTCCTTCAAATGTGACAGTACAGAGTATTACCAACCAGGGTAGCTCACAAAGCCTTGGTGTCAGTTTTAGTGAGGTTTCATTATATAGGCATGATTTGATTCATTGCTCCCACAGCTGACTGGTTTCTATATCAACTGATACTGTGTGGCTCAGTCCCCACCCTGAATCATACAGTAAGTCTTTCTGGTGTGCCAACTCTACCATGAGTCATCTCATTAGCATCAACTATTGTGTGTGGTCACGTGCTGCCATGAGTGACAAAGACATTCCTATCAGGAAATTCCAAGGATTTAGAGGATAACTTTAGAAGCAGGGACAAAGACAAAATCTTACTTAGGATGAGGCCAGATTTCTTACTACATAGCCAGTTAACATTTTTTAAAATATGTTACTTACTCGTACTAGATAGAATATTGGTTTTTTAAATTTTTTCTTTCCATTCTAGAAATCACAGAAGACATCCCCATGAAGACTTTGAATATGAAGACTGTGTATGTTTCTGTGTTGCCAACAACTGCAGACTTCTAATATTGAATAATCAGTGTGGTTCAGTAAGCCTTTCCCTGACTTAAACCCATCGCCTATACCTGTGTACACATGGACCTGTTGAAGATACTTCCTTCAGGTGCATGTCTGATAGGCCGCTTTGGACCTAAAATTCAAATGGGATTAATTAATTAGCTTGAGACCTCACATAATATTCACACTTAACCTTAAACACCTATGCAGTCACGTTGGGGAAAGGTTATGATATTACCTCAGCACCACAAAGTTTATAGTTTATTTCTCTACTTGAGTTCTTCAGTTACAGAAAGTAGAAGTGATTTAAATGGCACAGTATATATACTTATATGTACATCATTTTGGCCTTTTAAAACTAATTTGAGACCTCTTAAAGAAATGAACATGTTATATATTTCTGCTACCTGGATTTTCCTGGGTAATTTGATGACATATTTTAAGTTTCAGTAAATCAAAATCTCTTTCAGATATGTTTGTTAGAAGTGATTCATTCTCCTATGATTTAATGAAACTGGACTTGTAATCTTTTAAACATATAAAAACTTAATTGTGACTTCTGTATTAAGACAGTGAATTATAAACCTAATATCACCTCTTCCTAAAACCTTGGTTGACAGTTTGAGTCCTTAAAGAAGCATATACCAAAACAAAATTAGATGCACAAACGTGTATTAGAAGAAACGTAAATGAAGGATGACAGGAGACGAGAACAAGCATGGTTACTTCCTACTACAGCATAGGTCTGATTCTTATAAAAAGAGAAAAGGGAGGACGAGTACACAAAAAGCAGTGCAGCTCTGAGGCAATGTAGTCAGGCCAGTGGAGAGTCTCCAGGCAAGTATTCCTGTCATCAGAGTTTAGAGTTTGGTGGAAATTGCCTGCCTTTGTGCCCCATGCCTTGGTGAGTTAGTGTCTAGGAGTAGCCCACAGGAATCATTGCCTTGGCACAAATGCCTTGATGGATCTCAAAATACAACAGCCAGAAGCTGCCAGCCAGCTCACTTCCACATCAGATTCTTTTGAAAAGGACAGTCCGAATGACACATCCTGATGACTGCTACAACAAATGCACTCAAACACACCCACAAAGTTGGAGAAATCAAAGGAAGCAACTACCAGAATTTGGGGAACTGGAAAGCAGATAGATGGGCATTAACTAACTTGTAGACCCAACAAAGCCCAGTTTTAAATAGGCCACAGAGGGATTAAGAAATGTATTTACAGCTCAGAATCCTCAGTACCAATTTCCTCTAGGGCTAAGGATAAAGGCAAGGCATGAAAATAGGGAAGAGTGGCTAGACAACTCTCTACACCCCCACAGTTGGCATGAGAGGGTAATAGAGTATATTAGTCAGCTCTTCATCACTTTGATCAAAATACCTGACATAACCTAATGGAGGAAAAGTTTATTATGGCTCATTTTCAGAGGTTTCAGTGTGGCCGAAACATGACAGAAGGGTGTGTCAGAGCTTAGGAAAGCTACTCCGCTCATAGCAGCTGGAAAGGAGAAAGAGAGGAAGGGCCAGAGATAAGAAGCACCCTTCCAGACATGCCCCTAGTGACCTAATTCCTCCAACAGTGCCCCCATGTAATCCATTCACCTATCAATGGATTATATCCACTGACAGATCAGAAGAGCCCTCATGGTTCAGTCACTTCCCAAAAGCCCCCTCTGAACATTGCTGCACTGTTGTCTAAGTTTGCAACACTTGAGACCTTAGTAGCATTCCAGAGCCAAACTCTAACATAAAGTGAACCTGGATGGTGGAAATCAGTGAGTTGAAAACAAGGGCATTTACAAGTTTGGAAGATTCCCCAAACCAGTCCTAGAAGGATTCAGACCTTACCGAAAGCAGTTATATTCGTGGTTATAACAAATACCCGACAAATAACTGAAGGGGGAGAATTTATTTTGGCTCACTGTTTCAGAGCTTTTGGGACCATGTCAACTGGCTCTAACACAGAAACATCTTGCAGAAGAGCCAGGTTAAAATTAACCAAAGAGATGCTCAGGGCAGAATTTAGGAAAAGGCAGTTGATACTGCCTCTGCCTTGATAGTTTTCTGATGTGATTATACCCCTGCCCTGTACCCTAACCCAGGACTATCCATTATGACCCAAACCCCTGGCAAAGACATGCCTTCCTAGCATAAGATAAGGCCACTTTGCTTTTTATACACTACTGCAATGGAAACAAGATTTATGTGGCTTTATATATACTGCCCACTAAAAGAAGAAAATTGTAAAAATTCTAACACCAGGTATTAGCTAATGGCTCACTGACCAACCTATAATTAAGTTCAAAATTGATAGTTACTGTTTTACTTCGGTGTTGTACATGCCGTGTTAGCTTTCTGTTATTATAACACATACTTGAGTAATCAACTTATAAGGAGAAAAGGCTCATTTTGGGCTCACAACTTCTGTCAGTTTCCATCCCTTCTTGGTTGGCCCGGTTGCTTTTGGGCCTGTGGCAAAGCAGCACATCATGGTGGAGCAAATCCTTTTCCTTTTTTTTTTGTCACCTCATGCCTGGAAGACAAAAAAGGAAGAGGTTGGGGGTCCCACAGTCCCCCTTCAAGGGGCCCATCCCAATGACAAGAAGACTGCCCACCAGGCCTCACCTCTTAACATTCTACCACCTCCCAGTAGTGCCAAGCTGGGAGCTAAGCCTTTAACACATGGCTCTTCGGGTGCCATTAAGATCCAAACTATAGAAGTCCTAATTCTTATTTATGAGACTCGCTCCATAATTACCAGATTTTATAATGAAAGCATCTAACATGGAAGAAAGGTCAAATGGAAAGCAATGAGAACTACCGCCTGCCAAATCTCAGAGGAGAAAACACTCCTGTTGACTTAAAACATAATAGCAGAAATTTTAAAGCTAACAGAATCATTGGAAAGTGATATTAAGAAAATTTTCCAAATGCTGGAATGATTAAAGATGGAAGGTGGGAAAGAAGAGAAACAAATTATTCAGTCCAGGAGGTCCAAGATCCAAATGACAGGAACTCCAGAAAGAACAAAGAAAAGATGGGAACTCGTAAATGTAAATTTCACTGGACGTAAAGGCAACCGAGTGATATCTTCAAGTGCCTAGCACACTGCATAAAAATATATTCCAAGGCTTACAACTGAAATCTTGGAACATAAAGAAGGAAAGAAAAAAAACAGGGTATATTTAAAAGAATACTCAGTAATGTTTTGGTATTCTTAACAGCAACATAGAAAGAAAGAAGAGAACTGTCAAATTCTTAGGGAAAGTTTGTTAGATAAAAGTCTACCTCATCACAATAGCAAATGAGTATAAAGGTAGAATAATGCCTTTCAGACATGGGTTAGGTCTCGTAGGTTATTATCTCCCATGTACTTTCAGAGAGCTATTGCTAATACCATTCTCCAATTAAAGGAAACAAAGTGCTTGGTTGATCCTGAAGCTGGAGTTGGGATATATACAAGATGAGCCTGGAGCATTTCTGCAGAAATAAGAATACTCAAAAGTCAATATGTGTAGAAAGTGACATCAGCAAGAGGGCAGAATAGGAAGCTCCAGACTGATTCTCCCATGGAGATACTGACTTCAAGGTAGATGGACCAAATTGCCTTTGAGAATTCTAGAAACTGGTCAAGAGGTTTTCCCTTTCAGGAGGGAAAGGGTAAAGGAGCATGTATGAACAATGTTCTGGTTTATAGTGAGTCTGCCCAAAGGACTGACTTTGGACAGTGTGGCTTGGCAGCTCTGACAGGAACAGTGTGCTATTTTGGTTGCCTGGGGTATCTGCTGCAGTCATGTTGCAGCTCCAGAGAGACTGCAGGACCACAGACAGACACCAGGGGGAGCAAGATATGACTTAAAATGGCAAATCTGGAAGTTTACACACTCAAATCTAATGGGTACAGTAAAGAAATCAAAAGGAGACAGAAGCAAGGTTCAGAGGCAAAAATGGCTGCTCATCTTAACTGTCAGTTTTATTTATACCATTAGGTTACATTAGGTCATAATGTAAGATGTTTTTGCTTATGATATGTGCTCCTGCCAAGCATACATTGGTTTTCTTAAGAGTTCCTGGGGAACACTGCAAAATGTTCCAGCTGTCGGAAACAAGATGTCTATTCTCCAGGAGTTTGCTCACCAGAGAAACTCTATCCTATATATTCCCACAGTCAGAACTCTTACAGTTCTAGAAAACGTTTGAGAGGCCCTAAAAATCTAGCTGGACTAGCTGTGAAGATATCACCCTATACTAAGCCAATCTGTAAAGACTGGGAGAAGTGGCAGGGTTGGTTTTTTTATTTTTTGTTTTTCCGATTCCTAACAGCATTTATTAAGTGGGTGGCAGTTTTTTCACAAGCCCAGATCTCAGCAAAAGAGCACAAGGCATACATGAAATAGAAAAACATGGCTCAACCAAGGAGCAAAATAAATCTCCAGAAGCCATCCCTAAAGAAATGGAGATCTGTGTATTATCTGACAAGGAATTCAAAATAACCATGTTAAAGATGCTTAATGAGCTAAAGTACACAAATAAATGAAATTTGCAAACAATGCATGCATGAACAAAATGAATGTATGAGCATGAGAAACTATAAAAAGGAACCAAACGTTTTAGAAATGAAGAATACAGTAACAGAATTGAAAAGCAACAAGAGTTCAGCAATAGACTTGGTCAAGGAGAAAACACAATAAACTGAAGACATGTCATTTGAAATTATTGAACGAGAGGAGTGAAGGAGGGATAGTAAAGGGGACAGAGCTTAAGTAACTTTAACCTGATACCTAAGACAATATAGAAAACAGACTAGCACCCATGGTATATACCATGACTAAGTGGGATTTATTTCTGGAAAGCAAGAATGTTTCAGCACATGAAAATCAATCCTATGATATACCACACTACCTGAACAGGAAGTGGGGAACCACATAACCATCTCAATAGCTGCAGAAAACATTTCACAAAATCCAGCCTTTCATGATGCAAACAATAAATTGGGAACACAAGGAAAATCCCTGGACATGATAAAGGCCACATATAAAAAGCCCACAGCTGAAATCAACATTGAAAACTGAAATTTTTTCCTCTAAAGTAGGAACAACAAAAAGCAAACTTTGTTCACTTTTCCCTATTCACAAAAGGAATATATTGGCCCCTGGGGCATTCTACCACTGAGCTACATCCCCAGCCATTTTTATTTTAAGACAGGGGAGTCAGCCTCAAACTTATGATCCTCCTGCTTCACAACTTCTATTCAACATAGTTCTAGAAGTTCTAGCCAGAGCAGTTTTACAAGAAGAAACAAAAGATATCCAGATAGGAAAGGAAGAAGTAAAGTTATGTTTGTATTTTTATTTTTTAGTGGGGGTGGTAGAACCCAGGGCCTCACACATGGCGAGACAACTGTTCTGCCACTGAACTGCATCCCCATCCCTTTTTATTTTTGAGACAGTGTCTCACTGAGTTGCCCAGACTGTCCTTGAACCTGTGATCCTCTTGCCTCAGTCTCCTGAGTACCTGGAATTACAGGTATACACCAGCATGACCACTTGCAGCTGTTTTTGATATAATCTTGTACGTAGAAACCCCCAAAGAAACAATGCCCCTCCTCAAAAAAAAAAAAACTGTTAAAACTAATAAATTCAGAAAAGTTTAAGGATTCAGAATCAACATTAAAAAATTATTTGCATTTCTATACAATGAGAAACCCCCAAAATAAATTAAGAACATAAATCTAGGAACTGAGGTTGTAGCTCAGCGGAAGAGCACTCGCCTAGCATATGTGAGGCCCTGGGTTCGATCCTCAGTAACACATAAAAATAAACAAAATAAAGATACATTTTTTTAAAAGAATATAATTCTATTTGCAATAGCATTGAAAAGAATAAAGCACTTAGGAATAACAATCAAGAAAACAGAAGACTTTCTACAGCAAAAACTACAAAGAATTGCTGAAAGTTCGTAAATTAGAAAAATAAATGAAAAGACACCTCATGTTTGTGGATAGAAAGACAGTATTTTTAAAATATCCATACTTTGCCATGTGATTTACAGATTAAATGCAATCCCTATCAATTTTTTACAGAATAAAATAATCCTAAAATTCTTACAGAATTTCAAGGAACTCTGCCTAGTCAAAACAGTCATGAAAAAAATAATAATAATAAAGCTGGAGGACTCACACTTTCTGATTTCAGTACACCTTTCAAAACTATGGTAATCATTGTGGTACCACATCTATTGAAATGTTTCAAAATGAATCTCTTTTCACTGAACAACAACTACCTGTTTACTCTCCTTGCAGCGCTTAATAGGTACCATTCTACTTTCTGTTTCCATGAGTTGAATACTATAGATATTTCATATAAGTGGAATCATGCAGTATTTGATTGAGAAGTCTTGACTGGCTTATTAGCAAAATGTCCTCATGGTTCATCCATGATGTAGCACACGACTGGATTTCCTTCCTTTTTAATAAAGGCTGAATTATATACCATGGTATATACCACATTTTCTTCATCCACTTGATAATGGATATTTGGGTGCTTACACCTCTGGGGCTATTGTGAGTAATGTTGCAGTGAGCATGGATGTGCAAACATCCCTTCAAGATCCTGCTTTTCATCTTTTGGATATATACCCGAACTGAGCTATCTGGATCATAAGGTGATTCCATTTTTAGTGTTTTGAGGAACAACTATGCTGTTTGTCATAGCAGCTGCTGTACTTGCTGTGCTGAGTGGTTCAGGGCATATATACATGTGCATATTTGTTTCTTTTTTCCTTCATTTTCAGTATTTTTTTCCTTTTTTAAAATATTTTTTTTAGTTGTAGATGGACACAATACCTTTATTTATTTTTATGTGGTGCTGAGGATTGAACCCAGGGCCTCACACATGGGAGGCGAGCACTCTACCACTGAGCCACAACCCCAGTCCCTTCAGCATTTTTAATGTAGTTAATTTTCCTTGCTTTGTCTTTTGAGGGTTTGCATTTTTTGATTTGTATGGTTTGGGTTTGTTTTGTAGTGTTTTCATTTTGTTTCTCTTATTTCTCTTTTTCTCATTTCTTATACTAATAGCCAAATTTGATTGCTCTGTCTTCCCCTCTCCCATTACTTTGTTTCTCCTGTATCTTCCTTTCTGAAACCATCACCTGCTACATCTCTTCTGCATTCTCTGTTCACTTTTTGAAAATGTAAGACTGTACCCGAAAAGGCCCACACATAAGAGCCCAAGAAATTTCCCTCCCAAGAGTTACATAAAACCCAATACAGGAGTACAACAAATATGGGAAAAGAACAGGTAACATAAGTAGAATTACAGACAGAAATCACTTAGTTAACTCAATAGATGCAGAAAAGGTCTTTGGCAAAATTTAGTACCCATTCTTTGTGAGAACACTGAAGGAACTGAGTAGATAAGGAACCTACTTCAACATCATAAAAACTATATATGGAAACCCCAAAACCAACCTCATGGGAAATTGAAAGCATTTCCTTTAATATCTGGGACAAGAATGTCCACTCTTACACTCCTATTTAATATAATGCTAAAAATTCTAGCCAGAGGGCTGGGGTTATGGCTCAGCGGTAGAGCACCTGACTTGCACGTGTGAGACCCTGGGTTCGATCCTCGGCACCACATAAAAATAAACAAAGACATTGTGCCCAAGTATAATTTTTAAATTCTAGCCAGAGTAGTTAGGCAAGAGAAGGGGAAAAGAAGAAGTCAAAATATCACTGTTTTGCAGATGCTATGATCCTTTACCTAGAAGATCCAAAAAGCTCTAACAAAAGACTGCTAAAAAATTTTGCAAAGTAGCAGTTTACAAAATCAAATACAGAAGTCAATAACTTTCTTATATACCAATAATGAATCTGAGAAAGAATATAGAGAGCTCTTACAACTCAGTGCTAATTATTTTAATTGTGCTAATTATTTGAACATTTTACCAAAGATACAAGTGGTAATAAGCATGTGAACGGTGATCAGCATCATGAGTCACTGAGGAACGGAAATTAAATAAGGTTACAATGAATTACACAGCCACTAAAATGGCTAAAAAGTTCATGTCTGACCATATCATGTTTTGGTAAGAACATGAGAACAAATGGGCCTCTCTCACAGTGCTGTTGGGAATGTGAAATGGTCCCATTTATTTAAAAAACAGTTTGGCAGTTTCTTCAACAGGTAAATACAGGCTTCTAGTCAAGACAAGATGGCCTAGACCTTGTTTTCTTGCAGTAATATTATGTTGCCTCAGCATCCATTTTTTTTATACTTGCCAATATTTTTTATTTGTTTTAACTAGTTATATATGACAGGAGAATGCAATTTGACCCATTGTACACAAATGGAGCATAACTTCCAACTCCTCTGGCTGTAGGTGGTTCAGCATCCATTTTGAATATAAGTTTAGCTCTTGTAGCAGAAACAGAGCTTAGTTAACTCATAGGGCAGCTTTCAGTCCTCCATCTTTGCCCAGTTCTTCAGTGTAGTCAGTCCAGATACCAGCCTCATATCCTCTCCTAGTGACCCCTTCCTGTGGGACAGCTAGATTCCACCTACTTGACTGCCCCCACTGACCCCCTCACTGCACATCGACTGCCCAGATCTGCCCCAGTGACCACATCTCAATCACAGCATGAGTTCATTCCTGCTTGCTTTAAACCCAGCAATTAGAACTCTCCATGGGAAACCAGCTTGGGTCTCGATCTGGACCCCAGTAAAGGCTTTGGCTCGAAGGCCTCCTTCTCTCTTGCTCCCCACCCACTGGTGGAAGGTGTGCTTTCAGATGGCTCCCTGCTCTCCTCTCATAGATCTGAATCATTAGACACTTCTGTTGTTCCAGTGTCATGTTGTGCTGCCTCTCTGTGTCTCCTCTGCCTAACACTCAACCCTAACTCTCCTCCAGAGGGACTATCTTGGTGAAATAAATTGGACACAGGCCAGACAAGAGCCACAATGGTGTCTGCCATATATACAAGTTTCTGGCAAGAGGGCCACCTGGTCAAGGTCTGACGCTCAGGCTGCAGCCATCAGCCGAGATAAAGAAGTGTCCTGTGAAGGGCACACCGTCTACATCCATGACCACCTGCCTTCGAGTCACTTCAGAGCGGGACTAGAGCTTAGACATCAGGACCAGAGAGAGACATCAGGACCAAATTAGAAGGAGAAATGACAATAAGAGCAACAACTATAAACCATGAAAATAACCAAAGGCAACCAGAGGAGGACTCTGGGAGGCAGTCAAAGCAAGGTGAACTGGTTCAGGAGCCAAGACTAGAACAACAACATAGTTATAAGGTGTCCTCAATCTCCCCATCCAACAGAAGATGGCTTAGACCCCAAATTGCCTGACCCCATCCAACACATGTAGGCTCATAGCCCCCACAGGACAAACAGGAGTTCCTCTGACACACCAGCCATAGCCAGACAAGGGAGCCCAGCCGACTGCAGGCAGCAAGGGGAAGTGTTCCTTTCCCACTGGGCCTGAGAGTCCCCTCTCCTGACCAGAGACCTGGCATGACAAGGTCACTCACCGATAGGCTCATCCTCTCAGGGGCACCCAGTCAGGGCAGTCTAGGGCAGCCTCTTTGTCTGTATTGCCTGAGATACCCCTCCTCTCACCAGGGGTGGCTGGGTGGCAGGGGGTGGGTTTCACCATAGCAAACAATTGTGCTGATCTCTGTCTCCACAGATAGAAGGGATCCTCGCACAAGCAGGGACACAAAGCCTTTGTCCTCAAAGACCAAGAAAAACCCTTTCCCCAGTATCCTTCCGTGGGAAGAGTCATTTTGTCTTTTCAGGAACCAATGGAAGCCCCAGTGACACCAATTAAACAGACCAAAATGAAACCACAAAGGCTCTGAAAATAAAATTGTTAGTGAACTGCTGGCCACAAACGAACAGGGTACTTGTCTGCTGAAAGGCCTGAACAGACCCAGAGTCGCCTAACGATGGAAAATCACTGTTCAAGCCAAGAAAAGCACATGTTACATGAGAAAAGTAAATCAACTGACATCAAATTGACTAAAGTGTTGGAATTATCTGGTAAAAATTCTAAGGCAGCTATTGAAAAATTGCTTCAACAAATAATTCAATTTTTTTTTCACATTTGTCAAGGTGTTTATTGTAAATATTTTGTTAGATAAGGCATACATTTTGGGAAAAAAATCTGTTCAAGGTTCACTACTAGTATGAGTTTTCAGATGTTCAATGAATTTAAAATTTGAATAGTTTTGAAAATATTAACTTTTTAGAATTTCTGGGCACAATGAATTCTCCAAAAATCAGTAGTGTTTAAGAATCATGTAACTTTGCTTAAGAAACATGTGACTTTGCTTATCTTGAGAAAATGAGACAAAAAAATTAAGCAAAGAAATAAAAGTTATGAAAAAGGAGCCAAATTTAAGTTATAGAACTAAAAAATACAAAATGATGTCTATTTTACATCAATATTCAATGTATAACTGGAAATTTAAGCCAGTGAAATAAGAAAAGGAAATAAAAAGCATATACATAAGAAAGAAATATAAAAAGAAAGAAAGAAAATTATCCCTATTTCCAGATGATATGACTGCATATTTCTAAGTTCTGAGGAATCTACCAAAATACCTAGAACTGGGCTGGGGTTGTAGTTCAGTGGCTGAGCACTTGCCTCGCATGTGTGAAGCACCACCTTAAAAAAATAAATAAATAAATAAATAAATAAAAGATATTGTGACCATCTACAACTAAAAAAAATCCTAGAACTAATTACCAAGCACAACATGTTCTTTGAATACAAGATCACCACAGAAAAAGTCAATTTCATATCTGTATACTAACAGAATACACATGGAAATCAACACTAAATCTGAATGCTATTTGTAATTGCTTCAAAGAAAATGCATGACAAGAACCTGGAAATGGAATTCTGTAAGCTCAAAAAGAAAGAGTACCAAGAAGAGTATACTCATGTTAGGCAATTTACACATGCCAACTGCCCAGTTTTCAAACAGGAAGAATGTTCCAGGCTCATCTATAATCCCAGTGGCTCCAGAGGCTGAGGCAGGAGGATTGGGAGTTCAAAACCAGTCTCAGCAAAAGTGAGGCACTTTAAGCAACTCAATGACACCCTGTCTCTAAATAAAATACAAAAATAAGGCTGGGATGTGGCTCAGTGGTTGAGTGCCCCTGGTACCAAAAAAAAAAAAAAAAAAAAACAGAGTGTTTTTTGTTTTTTGGCTTTTGGTGCTGAGGATTAAACCCAGGACCTCCAGTATGCAATGCAAGCATTTCACCAGTGAGCTATGTTTAAATAGGTCTACCAATCTGCCAAGTGACAGGACCTAAGAGAATAAAAAGACTATGCCATTAAAATTAGCTGCCAAGTCGAGAAATGAAAAACATTAAGCATCCTAAGTCCAGGTAGCAGGCATCAGCAGCAATTTCCAGTTGCTGACATGGCATAAAGAAAATTCTGAAGGAAGAAATATCTGGACGGCAAAATGCCAATCTGCTGGAAGAACTCAGAGTTTCATTTCAAATGCTCATCTCCAAATCCCAAATGTGGTTGCTGATAACTTCTCCACCAAGGGTATGCATCAAGTAGTTTTTGGAGGACTATGGAAAGCACATAGTAGAAGGTGACAAGAGTGAAGTTGGAAGTAGAGAAATTTTATCATTCTCAAATTTGTAGTGTAGACAAGAGGTGAGGGTGTCAATACATGGCAGAAACAAAAAGATGCAAATTGGGTTAGACAGCCACCTTGGAATCACAGCTCCTGTGAAAGAAGGAGGGAAAAGAGGAGAAAGAGAACAGGGAGAGGAGGAAGGGAGAGGAGGGACAGATTATCCAACCCAAAACTGACCTACTGTTAGCCCCCAAATGCTCAATTAACTCCCTAAATAAATGCAGTTTCCTGGATAACGTATTGAGAGAATCTATTACCCAAATCTTTCCTCCTTTATTGGGCTGTGAAGTATTGACTTACTTCTCCTGTATTTCAGGAAGTGCCCCACATTCTAATGTATTAGAGATAGAGTCTGTTCATCTTGCCTACACTATTCATGCATCTGGGCTCACACAAGTGGGGAGTCAGCCTGGTGCCCTGGTTTTGGACTACCAAGTAGTTGTTCCCAAGCTGGCCTGAGAGGAAAAGAGGTGAAATAATGGCAACTCCTTGCCTTCCCCCAGTATAATGTTCCTATATGAACATTTCCACTTTACTATGGAACTTCTGAGCACTGTTTTCCTTACTAGTTTTTCTCTGTTAACTGTTTTTCTTCAAAACATCATGACTATTTCAGATTTCAAGAATATTTTATGTCCTTCAGTTTTAGGGGCCATCTTAATTAATACTAAACAGCAAGCTATTAATGATCTCCCAAGGGTCATGTATTCTACCAAAGCTTCTGGAGAATTTTTCTGTTTCGAAAATCCCAGAAGTGGACTGGACACTAGGTGGCACTCATGAGCTTTCTCCATAAACCCTAGTCTCTGGAAGTGCTCCATGAGCCATGTCGTGGGTCACACAGTGCTGTTGTACAAAAGAATTTGTTGGTACCAGCATTTGGGTTGTCCTTATCACTAGTATCAGAAATATTGTCACTGTAATGCTACCAGGTGTCCTACAGTTCATTTATGACACTAACTACCTGTAGGTGGAAGTGCATTACTACCTAGGTAAAGCAAGGGCTCAGAGCCACCAGACTGTGCCCCCTCCTGGGTCACCTGGGTACCCACACTTCTGTTCTTGGCTAATTGGAGCCTCACAGAACTCCCTCTACAGGTTCAGTCATTTGCTATGGCAGTTCACAGAAGTCAGGAGCACTTATGTTTGCCGGTTTATTATAAAGAATACAGATGAACAGCCGGATAAAGAGGAATGCAGGGCCAAGTCTGAAAGGGTCCTGAGTACAGAAGTTTCTGTTCCGGTGAAGTTGAAGTGTGCCCCCGGTCCTGGCAGCTGAACTCCCGTCTTTCAGGGATTTTTATGGAGGAATCAAGATAGAGGCATGTCAATCACTACCTCCATTTCCTGCCCCATTCCCCTTCCTGGAGGATGAGAGGTGGGGGTCAAAGTCCCAAGATTTTAATCATGACTTGGTCTTTCTGATGACCAGCCCCCATCCTGAAGCTGTACAGAAACCTATCAAGGGTGACCTCATTAGAACAAAAAGATGTTCCTCTACCACCCAGGAAGTTCCATGAGATTTAGGAGCTCTGTGTCAGGAACCAGGGTTGAAAACCAAACTCTCATCATATCACAATATCACACCGTTAATACATTGAAGTAAACCAGACAGCCACTCTGCACAAAGCCTGTTCTAACCTTCCACTTCTTAAATAACTTTTATCCTAATCCAATCACCCATTGAATCCCAGTATCCTGTCAGTCTAACCCTTGTTAGGTCATCACCACAAGGTCCCATGTCAAGAAGTGCTCAGCTTCTTTGTTCCCTGGCCATTTTCTCATGCACGTGCTAGTAGCCTTGGGTTCCCACGTGGTGGTTGGGCCAAGGAACCTCATCCTTTCATTAATCGTTATCCTGATTGGTTCGCTGGACCACTGTCACTCTTCCCACCCTCCACAGTGCTGCATTCAGATCTTTGTTTTGTCTCCAATCAATGTGAGCTTTATTCATATCATTTCTTATCAACCATGGGATGAATTTCTGAATTCTTTGGTTTTTCCCAGCTCTTATGAGACATTCTAATTTTTTAGAATGTTTTTTCCCCTTTGGCTTTGGCCCTGATGCTAATGGCTATACATCAGATGGGCTGAAACCTGAGCTTGACAGACCTCAGGATTTTCTCTGATATACTCTTTTATTTCATTTTAGCTATTTCAGACAATAAACAAGAGATTGTACTTTAGAGGTTTCTTGTTATTTTACATTTCACTATGTAACTAATAAACCATCTCTTCAGGAATTGGTTTGATTGTTTCTAAATTCCATTAGTTACTTTTAGCTACCCAGGAATCAAAGATGTATCAGCTGTCACCCTTTCATCCTTTCCCCCAAACTATGCTCTTGCATGTTTCACTAAGCCATGGCCCTTCTAGCAAATTCCACATCTGAGGCCAATTGTATCTGATTTTTTTAAGACCACCTTCAATTTTATTATTTCACTGGGAGAAAACTCAAAAGAACTTGACAGAGTGATTTATTACAGTTTATTACCATTAAAGGCTATAGATAAAAATCGGCAAAGGTAAAGGATGACAACAGAGCCCAATTTTCTTCTCCCACTGGGTTGTCAGACAGCACCTCATTCTGTCAGTAAGAGTGTGTGACAACTTGGACAAAATGCTGTGAAACAGAGGTGCTCACCCAAGGTTTGTGTCCAGGATTTTTATTGAGGAGGAATCAGTCATTGTGTGGCTTATCTTGGGTAGTCAGCTTCCAGCCCCTCCAGAGGTCAAATTGATGCATGTGCCCAAGGCCCCATGGTAAATCACATTGTTAGCAGATACTCTTAATAAGCATGATAAGCCAAGGGCTTAATGGTGTTTTTCAAGAGCCAGTCGAGGGGCAGTAATTTCTATGGAAGACACAGAGTTTGAACTCCCCAGAGCTGCTGAGTTAATCTTTTAGTGCATAATATCATGCTGGCATCATTTGATGAAAAGGTGTCTTTCTTCATTGAGTTGCTTTTATGCCTTCATCAGAAGTTAGTTTGAATCTGTGTAGGCCTGTTTCTGAACAGTTCATTCTGTTATGTTGACTATATTTCTATCTTGTTCCAGTACCACACAGTCATTTTAACTGTGGCTGGCTACATCTTGAATTTTAGATCATGGTGACTTTTCATTCTTTGTTAAATAATTTTAACATCTCTGTCATCTGTGTTGGCATAATAGTTTGTTTGCTTTTGTTTTCTTTCAGTTTGATACTTTCCTGGTTCTTTGTCTGATGAGTGTTGTTTTTGTAAAAATCTACATTTTTGTACTATGTTATTGATATGGGACAGGTGGATGTGAGTGTTGAGAACATGAGGTGAAGGGAAAAAATTCTATAAAATGAACCCACTATGCTGGCCCCCACATGCTTTCTTTTCCAAGAAGCACTTTACCTGTAGCCCTGCCTGTCTTAAGTTGACAAATTCTGTCACATGCCTCAGCAAACTACCTGTTGTCTGCAGGAGAAATGCAGGCTCAAAATAATGTGGATAAGAGCAACCCAAGTTACCCTGAAGGGGGAAACTTTTGTGACCCTTTTCACAGACCAGATTCTGGAACTCGGGGAAATAAGGATAATGTCTCCTAACCATAAAATCTGTAAGAATTCATTGTTAAGATTTCAATTAGAACTGGTCAGCATGGGCCAAAGTGACCTAGAGTTGTCATGGTTGATGTCATACTGCTCTCAGTCAAAAGTCAAGAGGTGGACCTGACTGGGACTCTCTGGAAACTTCTCTGGGATCTCCAATAAAACCAAAGTGCAGAAGAAGCACACTGTCCCTCTCTTTTCTAAGATGCCGCAGTCTGGCTGGGCACAAATAACCAAGCCGCCACACAGCCTCGTAGGTTCAAAACAGGAACTCGTTTATTCTCCGCACTCCCGCAAATGCCACGAAGGCAGCCTTCTCCCGGGACATACCACACACCAACCGGAATTCCCTCCTCCGGAAATCCCTCCTCCGGAAATCCCTCCTTCGGCACTTCCCCAACCAATGAGAACTCCCCAGGAATCCCTGAGAGAACTCCAAAGTAGCAGGCCTAGGCGGAGAGCAGGGGTCTAATATACAATTGAATACACAGCTTAACATAACCATCATCATCTCAATGGCTTGCTGGCTTCACCTCTCAACCACTCCGTTCTGGCAAAAATGCCATGCATCATCCTGTGGCCCTCAACACTAAGAGGACCCACTCTCTCTTTTCCTATCCCTTCCATAAACTCATTCATGTTCCTCTGAGTGACATGTCCAAAATCTTCCTGACTCAATCTCAAGAGTCCAGGTTTGAAGTAGGTAGGGGTCTTCATACTGCCTCAGCTTCAGGAAGGCCCTGACTGCAACATTATGACACTTGGATCTTATTTTAAAATTCTATTTTAGCTGGTTTTACCCAACACTGCCTCATCAGGAGACAGAGCTACACCACAGATTGTGCCAGGTGGGGTCCAGGCTCCCCAAGTGGTCTCCCACATGGTCATCCAATGGGAGGCCGGCTGGATTAAGGTCCCAGCTTTCTGCTCTAACAGTAGACTGGTGGTTGGGGAGGGGTGTTTGGGCACCACGTTACAGCATCATGTGAGGTCAGAAGTCTCAGCTCCTCACCTGCCTTGCTGAGGGGTGGAATGGAGTTGGTTTCTTCTTCTGTGGTATTTGGCTAGAGCAGATGAGTCATTGTCCAATAGCTCTCTATCTTGCTAAGCTGTCCCTCTCCCAGGGGGCCTTTGGCAAGAGCAGCCTCTTTAAGAAGGTGTTTGTTTTTGTCTGTGCTAGTTGACATTCCTGAGATGCTGGTTTCTCTAGCTCCAAGTCTAGAATTATATGGGGTCCGGAGAAATCCCAAGAAAATCACTGCCATGTCATTCCTTGGACTGCAAGGTCCTTTGCTGTTTGCCTTCTTCTCTTCGCCTTTAGATCTTTGTGTTTGTTTTACAGATTAATGTCCAGTGCTTGGTGGGAGACACAGAGAATAATAGGCATCTACTCTATCTTCCTAGTCATGGAAACGCCACATTCTTTTGAACGCAGTGTGGAACTGTGGGAGGGACCTGGCCACAGGCAGGTGCTGGAGTTGCAGGAAGCAGTGAGACCTGACCAGCAGCACCTCTCCTGGCAGGCCCCCTGCAGGCCTGGGCGCATGAGTGGGTTCATCAGGTGTGGCAAAATGTGAGAAAGGTCTGGTGGACTTCTACTCCAGGTTCATCATTTAAATATAATTGAACAAAACAATTGGGAGTAACATTATAAAAAGAAGAAAGGACATGTTTGCATCACATATTTGCTATGAAAAACAAATCACAAACAACTAAAAATCCCCAGTCTCTTTACACCCTCTGGAACAGTGCTTTCAAACTTCAGCTCTCTATTGGTTTCAAAGCCAACTTGGAGGGTTGATTAGAAATAAAACAAAATAAATAAAGGAATAAAAAAGAAAATAAATAAAATGAAATAGAAAAGGATTAATAGTATCTGGTTACTTCACATGTAATGAGCATGTATGTTACAAAACTTCAATTTACTTAATCTATGCATTAATATATAGATGCACTAGTGTAAAAATATATAACTATAATATATTTTTAAATATATATTTTTACATAAAATTTGAAACTTAATATTTTAGAAGCTATTTCTCATTTAATATTATTCTAATTTCATTAAGTGACCTTGTAGAAAATTATAAAATAGCATTCAAAACATGGCATGGCATTGCCTTCCACCCCATTTCTATCTGCTTAAGGAATTCAATGTGTTTAAATTTTAGTTAAAATGTGTGTGTGTGTTTGCGCACACACACACACACACACACGCACACATGAGACACACACACACACACCATTTAAGATGCTATAAAAAGAATACCTTAAACTAAGTAACTTATAAACAATTAAAACTTACTTCTACAGTTCTGGATGCTGAAGTCCAAGACCAAGGTGCTAACAGACTTGGGTGTCTAGTGAGGGTCCGTGTCATTTGTTCATCGATGATGCCTCCTTGCTATGTCCCCACATGGTAGAAGGGGTGAGGAAGTCTGGGGCCTCATTTCTAAGGAGAGAATCCACTGATAAGGGCTCTGCCTTCATAACCTCATCACCACCCAACACCATCATATTGATGATCAGGTTTCAACATATAAATGTGGGGGACACAAACATTCAGGATATGTATATGTATAATAGGATATGTATAATAGGATAAATTCTGAAGCATAAAAGAGTCCTAGGCAAGAATGGGCTCAGATTTAAGACAGGATGACCTGCTGATCTTGGCAGTGGGGCATCCATGATCCCCCTAGTGCTGAGTCTGGGCCTCACTGGCCACCAATCTGTTCTTCCTTTTCCCAGCTCAGAATTGAGACAAAGTCGGTTCAGGACACACAGCCTCTGGCAGGCAGTACAGAGCAAACCTCCAAATGTCTCCCATCCAGAGGCCTGACTGTGAAGCCCCTGCCAGCTCACCTGTGATAGGGACACCTTTACAGAGGGATGCTGCCAAGGTTCGGCACAGGCTGCCAGAGGCCCACGAGAGTAGCCATCAGGGCATACCCTGTACTAGTGGCCAAGGCCGCTCCAACTCCAGTGAGACTCTTGTTTTCCTTTTATAGATAACTTGCCTAGTCCTCCTGGCAGCTGGTCCAGGTCTCAAGTTCTCTCCATGGCCCCTTCTGCCTGAAATCTGGAGTTGTTTTGAAGGTGTTTTTCTTGCATCCTGTGACACATGTTTATAGTTCATTGAAAAAAAAGTTTGATGACTATCCTTGTGTCTATATCTTTACGTAGTGTTTTAATTATTTCCTTAGGAAAAAAATCCAAGAGCTGGAGATGCTGAGTCAAAAAGTCTGCAGTTTTATAGTCTAAATTATATTGTGTAAATATTTATGACAGGCCTGTGAACTTACACTAGCTATTTCCCCACATACTGGCCAAAATAGAGTAAAATGTATGAAAACAGCAACATATTTGATTTTTAGACTATTGATCTTGTATACTGTGACCTTTTAAAACTCCTTTATTTTGTAAGTTTTTAGCAGATTTCTTTTTTTTTTTAACATTTATTTATTTATTTATATGTGGTACTGAGGATTGAACCCAGGGCCTCACATGTGCTAGGCGAGCACTTTACCACTGAGCTACAACCTCAGCCCATATAGCAGATTTCTTTTTCTTTTTTTTTCATTAGTTGCTCATGACAATACAATGATCTTGACATATCATACATTTGAATCAAATGGGGTATAATTTCTTATTTTTCCAAGTGTACAGAGTTAGGGTTAGCAGATTTCTTAACATTGATTTTACATAGATCATTCATCTACAAATAGAAATAGTTTTGCTTCTTTCTCTTATTTGGATGCCTCTTACTTCTTGTCCTTGACCAACTTTCCTAGCTAAAACTTCCAGTGTGAGGCAGATTAGAGCTGGAGGGAGTGGACCCTCTCATCCTCATCGTATTCCTTACCTTACTTTGAAAGCATCAGTCTTTCACCTTTAAGTATGATATTAACTGTGAACTCTTCCAAGGACACCCTTTCTCAGGTTGAAGAATTTCCTTTCTAAGATAATAGAATGAAACAGACATTATTACTTTATGTATGTATTTGACTATATGACCAATGTGATTCTACCATATGTATAATCCGAAAAATGAGAAATTATATCCCATCTATGTATGATATATCAAAGTATATATGTGCATTCTACTGTCATGTATAACTAATTAAAACAAAAATTTTTTAAAAAAGAATTTCCTTTCTATTCCTAACTTGTTGATGTTTTCATCATTTAAGGGTATTGGATTTTCTCAAATGCTTTCAATTCATTAAGAGATGATCATGTGATTGTTTTTTATTCTACTGATAATAGTGCATTATATTAGTTGATTTGGAGGTGAAATCAATATGGCATTCCTTAAAAAAATATGGCATTCCTTGATCTAGGTATATAATTTTATTTATATATTGCCAAATATGGTTTATGGTTTACTAATACTGTGCTGAGAATTTATGTCTGTCTTTGTGTTAGTCAGCTTTTTGTTGCTGTGACCAAAATTCCTGGCAAGAATAACTTTGGAGGAAATACCAATGGGTGGATAATGACTCCACAAAGAGATTATGGTTGTGACTTATCCATCTATGATGCCATTTCAGGAGAAGATGGGAATAGAGATGGTATTATACCTGAATGGAAAATGGAACAGAGATGGGTTAAAATGAAAGAAAGCTTTTGGACCTCTAGGCTTCCACAGGATGGGCCAATAGAATGGTCAAACTGTGAACATGTGTAATCCTTGGAGAAAGGAGAATAAAGATCCCAAAGGTGAGGCTTTCACCTTAATGGTTTTATGGGGTTGGTTTATCTGCCAGGCTTCAGCACAACAGGTTGCCATTCCGTGCCACAGGGGCAGGGCTACTGCCCAAGGCTGCAGAGGGGACTCTGCTACTCAGAGCTAAGGAGGTGGGACTCCTGTCTAGGGCAGTGAGGGTAATACTGCTGCCCCATTAGTCCCTGAAAGTCAGGATGCCCATCTGAAGTCTCTTGTGTCTCCAGGAGATTGTTGAACCAAAGAGGATTATTCTAGTGCCTGAAAATCTAATGAAATTTGTCCTGCTAGCTTTCAGTCTTTCTTGGGATCCCTTTTTTCTTTTTTTGGCAATAAGAATGTCTATTGTGTGCTTTTTCCACCACTGTATTTGGGAACTAGATAATTTTCCTGGTTTCAAGGTTTAGCAGCCGGAGAGGAATTTTATCTCAGGATGAATCATACCTCAAGTTTTATTCACATTTATTTCATTTAGATGATATTTAAATTAGATATTAAACTTAGAGGCGATGCTACAATGGGTTAAGATTTTTGGGTTGTTGAGATGTGGGTGAACGTGCGTAAGAAGAACACAAATATTGGGGTCCAGAGGACAGAGTGTTATGAACTCAGTTACATTCTCCCGAACTTCACAAGTTGAAGTCCCAAATCCAGTGCTTCAGAATGTGATTGTATTTGGAGACAGGGCCCTCCAAAAAATGAACAAGTTAAAAATCCAATCTGGTGCCCTTATGAGAAGAAATTTAGACACAAGTGAGACACCAGGGATTTTCACACACAAAAGGAAAACCACAGAAGGACAAAGCAAGAAGACAGCTATCTGCAAGCCAAGGAAAGAGACTTTAAAAGAAACCAAAGTTGACAATATCTTATCTTGGACTTTTGGGAAAGTGGGTTTTTTTTTTAATATTTATTTAGTTGTAGATGAACACACAGTATATTTATTTTTATGTGGTTCTGAGGATGGAACCCAGTGTCTCACACATGTGAGGCAAGCACTTTACCATTGAGCTACAGCCCCAGTCTCAGTGTTTACGTTTTTGTATAAATACGATCATATTGTCAGGAAGTAGTGAAAATTTCACTTCTTCTTCTTTTGCACTTGGATGCTTTGTATTTCTTTTTCTTGTCTGTTTGACTTGGTAGAACTTCCCAGTACAATGCTGTATAGAAGTGGTAAGAGTGAGCATCCTGTGTGACTCCTGATCTTAAAAGAAAAGTTTTATGTTACATCAAGTAAGCATAAGAAAAAGCAAAATATTTTATTTCATCTTCATTTATCCCTTCAGTAATGCTTTTTCTATTTTATGAGATTAAAAAAATATTGGGGAGGCTGATTCACTAGATAATATTTCTTCTGCTCCCTTCTCTCTCTCTCTTCTCCTTCTGGTATTCCCATTATGCTCCTTTACATGTTTTGTAATTGTTTCACAGTTCTTGGAAATTCTGATTGTTTTAAATTTTTGATTTTAGTTTTCAGAACTTTCTGGTGGTATATTTTTAAAGTCACTGTTTCTTTTTCCTCAGGTGAGTCCAGCCTATTGATAGAGCTGTTACCGCTGTTGACCGGTGACGAGTTCTTGCTCCCCGATGTTGAAGAATAACACCAAAGAAGCACGCCGAGGCAAGGTCAGAGTAGAAATTAGAAATTTATTAAAGGACAGAAGAAAAGACTTCTCCCGGAGGAAGAAGGGGACCCAGAAGCTGGAATCCGTGGAAGTGCAGTTGTCTCCCCTTTTTATAGTTCTTTCAGTGATGGAATGTAGGTTGGAAGGCCCGAGGGGTGGACACAGGTGGGCCAAACAAGTGGTCTGAGCAGGAAGGACTTCATTATCACTTCTTGGTGATGGGCTATCTCCAAATCTGCTGGGGGCTATTCATTAATACTTCTTCCAGGTGGACTTTGGCCTAGGGCCTTTTCGGAACTTCATTAACATTCCATGAGTTGTCCTGTTTTCCCTGAGTCATTCCCAGCATGGCCTCCATTTTAGATTTCACTCGGTATTAGACCCGATTTACCTAACTACACTGACTTCCTAACTTTAAATCTGGCTTCAAAGCCCTGATAGAGATGTTTTATTTCTATTACTGTGTTTATTTCTAGTATTTCATTTTGGTTCTTAGAATTTCCATCTCTCTGTTTACTTATCCATTTGTTCTCGCATGTTGTACAGTTTTTCCACTAGATTCCTAAGCATATTGTTCATTGTTATATATTGTTGATCCGAGAAATCTAACATTTCTGTCATTTCTGAGTCAGGTTCTGATGCTTTTAAATTTTGCTTCTCCAGATAGAAGCAAAGTTTCTTGTCTTTTTGCATACATTGAGTGACTTGCAACAGGCTCTGATTGTGCTCGAACTGAAGAGGAGGGTGTACCTCAATTTTTTTCTGAAGGCAGTTCAGGCCCATATCATCGCGCCAACATGGCCGCCCACAGCCCCTAGTGTCACCATGGGCGCCGCCATATTGGCGTTAAGCCCCTCCTTCATCACACCGGAATGGGAACTAGTTTAGCAGAATGCCATGTTGGTTAAGGGCAACTTCGGTCCGTGAAGCCTCTGCTGAGCATGCGCACAGGCAGGCCACGTCCCTGGAGTCCTGCTAGGGCAAGGGGGGGGGGGAATCAAAGGGAGTGGGTTACGTTTTAATTCCTGCGACTGTAGTCGCCGCCCAAGGCAAAAGAGAGAGCGGGTGAGCGACAGGTGAGTGCAGGGATGGAGCGTCCGTGCTCCGGGTGAAGAAGGGTCTCTGGCATCCGCGATGAGGGGTCGGACTGCGGTGGGGATGAGGAGCGGATTGGATAACGGTCGGGTAGTCTCGATGATGGGTGTGAACGAGGGGAGCGGGCTGCGGGGGCCGTGGAGGCGGACCTGAGGGAGGACAGCCCGGCGTCGGCGACGGCGTGTTTACCTGGGCGTCTCCTTATCAAATCGTCTTTATTTTGCTAGGGATTCGAAAACTGCATTGCCACGGGATGGCGTGTAAGTTTGCAGTTACCTTGTTCTGTGCCCTTTCGTTTCCTGTCATTCCCGTGAATACGTTTATATATCATCTTCTCTTTTCAAAAATCAGGCATCACAAGGGCTTATTTTTTATTTTTTTAAAATTTTTTGGTACTGGGGATTGAACTCAGGGGCTCTCAACCACTGAGCCACATCTCAGCCCTATTTTGTATTTTATTTAGAGACAGGGTCTCACTGATTTGCTTAGGTACTCACTTTTGCTGAGGCTGGCTTTGCACTTGGGATCCTCCTGCCTCAGCCTCCCGAGCCGCTGGAATTACAGGCATGCTCCTCTGTACCCGACTCCAACTACATCTCTATCTGTGAAATGTATAAATTCAATTTGATATTCCGCTTTTATCCTGAGCTATTTAGGAGAGTTTCTTCATCCTTAAGCTATTAAGATGTTTTTATTGCTTATTTTTATTTTATTGTATTTTCAGGAACTGTATACTATCAAATTTCAACTTCTTAAAATTTATTAAGATTTTCTGTGTATTGGGCAAAATTCTTTTATGTTTATTAAATTTGTCTTGTTGAATTGTTCAAATCTTTCCTGATTTTGGTCTACTTGATTCAAAATATTCAGGAGGGAATAAAAATACAATAAAAACCTCTTACTTTGATAGATCATTTTGTAATACTGTGTGCTTTTTCCCTAATTTTATTTGTGTTGCATCTGGGGGAGGGGCATATATACATAAACCTAATGGTTAATGCATTAACTATAATTTTTCATTTATTGGATGCTATTAATATATAATTCTTTTTTTTCAAAACAGAAAAGCACTTAACCTTGAATTCCATTTTGATATTTACATTGTAGCCACTGCTTTCACTTTTATTGCATTCAGATGGTATATCTTTGTTTAGAGCTTTGTTTTATACTTACATTTGCCTATTAGTTTTAGGTGATCTGCTTGTAATAATAGATTTTATTTTTTTAAAATCTAGCCTTTAGTCTCTGTGTCTTGGCAAGAGAATTTTACCTCTTCAGTTTAGTGTAGTAATGATTTACTTGATTTTATGCCTTCCAACTTATGGTTACTCATTTTTCAGGGTTACTCTTTATTTTAACTACTTCTTTTTTTGATACTTGGGATCGAACTCAAGGGCACTCGACCATTGAGCCACATCCCCAGCCCTGTTTTGTTTTTTTATTTAGAGACAGGGTCTCACTGAGTTGCTAAGTACCTTGCTGTTGCTGAGGCTGACTTTGAACTCAAGATCCTCCTGTCTCAGCCTCCCAAGCTGCTGGGATTACAGATGTGTACCACCACACCTGGCTATTTTAATTCTATTCTTATTTTGTGCTTTTTCTTTTCATCTTAATAATCTCGTTGGATTGATGAAATTTCTATTCATTGTTTCCACTTACACCCCATGTAACTTCTATTTCTTCCTCAGGTAATTAGGAATGTTTTGTTGTAGGATATTATTAATTTTCTCTTTAGTTGCCTCCTTATCACATCATTACATTGTCCTTTTTTATAATTACATATCTTGTGTAAAAATTGTTGCTGAATTATATTTTCCTGTTTGAGATTTCTCCCTCCTGATTTGTTTTACTTTTATTTGTAATATTCCCTTCAGTATTTTCCTCCAGATAAAGATGGAGATATTCAGCCAATGTTTTCATTTCTGAAAATGTACCTCTCTGGCCTTAACAAAAGAGTGGTTATTTATGTACTATTTCCCAAATCATTTAGCACTCATTACTGAAGATTAAGAGTCTTTTGATTTTCTTTATTCTTTCTGTTTAAATAATCCGTTCTTTCATATGTGCTGTATCTTTAGCATTTAGGAGTTTTCCCAGATTTGTTCATTCATTGGGTTCCTGTGTGTGTGTGTGTGTGTGTGTGTGTGTGTGTAAATGTGTGGGAAAGACTAATGGACCAGGAGTGGTGGTGCCCCCCTGTAATCACAGCGGCTTGGGAGTCTGAGGTAGGAGGATTGCAAGTTCAAAGCCAGCCTCAGCAACTTAGTGATGCCCTAAGCAATTTAGCAAGACTCTGTTTCAAAATGAAAAATAGAGGGGAAAAAAGCAGGGGTAGGTGCTGGGGATGTGGCTCAGAGGGTTTATGAAAGAATGACCAGACAAGGCTGGTCATAGGAGAAGTACCGTTTATTGAGGAACAGCTTTGCACATTTATAGAGGGAGGGGGCGGTTTAACAGTTGGCACGGGGTGCTTTCTGATTGGTGGGTAAGGATCATGAGAGTCAGCAGGGCTCACCATTGGGCGGCTGTGGGAGACCAACCTTACATGTGACTGAGTACACTCCCCGGCTGGGTGCTGAGGCGCTCAGTTGCAGAAATGTGGCAGAGCTTTCCCCACCCTTCTTGGGTGTGAGGGTCAATGTCTCGTGAATGGGTGTGTCTTGCTACAGCCCCGTGGGTGAAGCTATGCTCACCTGTTCCTTTGTATAGGATAGAATCTGCCGTGGAAGTGCCTTGTGTGTGTCCCCTTCTCTTACTGTGCCCTTGGGTGTGGCCCACCCAGGTGTCAGTCAACCTGCTGACAGTGGACGTCATGAAGATAGACTCAGCCCCCTGAAACCTGACCCCTGGCCTCATTTGAATAGCTTCTCCTCAATAAAAAGGGTCAGCGCCTGCTCTCGCGCTCTCCTTCTTTTCCTGCGGACCCTTAAGAGGAGCCGTCACAGCGGCCCCAAAGAAAAAGGTATTTGTGTCTCTTGTGTGGTTATTTCGTGCAGCCCAGTCAGCCCAGTTTAACTGGAGTGAGGGCGGCTCTTCCTGCCGCTATCTTGAGGGATGGGGAAGTTAGTACCAGAAGAGAAGCGCAATTGGCGCCATCCCTGGGTCCCCCTGCCCCCCCCAAAAGACTAATGGTACAAGCCTAATTGTGTTAATGGCAGGAGGTGTGTGTCTATTGTACTGTGAGGACCCATTGCAGGTGCAGATGTGGCTGGGATTGGGACTCTTGGAATGGCTCAGAAGATGCATGGTGGGTAGAAAGTCATATAGGCATGGAGGCCAGAAATGGGGACATGGGGTTGATTGATAGAGAGCCAGGAAAAGACCGTCAGGGTAGAGGTATTGGAGGCTCTGTGATCAGGGACTATAGAATGAATGATTTTGAGCCTGTGGGGAGGGAGTAGGGTAAGGGATTCTAGTTCTAAGGCCTGTGTGACTTCTGAGAGTCACTGTGCAGCAATTGACAGTTGGTGCAGATTAATGAGTGGGGGTGAGGAGTTAAGTGCCAAGGATGGTGATAATCTGAAGGGCCTGTGAGGTCAGATGATGTCTGCATTTTGTGTAAATTACTGATTTCATAATAATAGCATTAGCTAAGGTTAATGGATGTTTATGTGGCACACATTGGCTGGGTATGTTTCAGGTATTATGAACTAAGTATAAAACTCTTAGATGGGTTTTAATACTTATTTCATATAAGTATTCTCATAGCAAGGAACAACCTCAAGGTATGCACTGTTCATACTAGCAAATGGATCTTGCCTTATTTTATTTATTTATTTATTTTAAAGATATATATATATATATATATATATATATAATTATTATTATTTTTTTAGTTCTCGGCAGACACAACATCTTTGTTTGTATGTGGTGCTGAGGATCAAACCCAGGCTGCATGCATGCCAGGCGAGCGCGCTACCACTTGAGCCACATCCCCAGCCCTTGCCTTATTTTAATAAACCAAGCTCTAAGAAAATTCCTTCTTCTGGGCTTCTCTATTCCCCTCCCCCACAATAGCAGTTGTCACTTCTACAGAACCAGATCCTGATAAAAAGGATCAACTTATAATTTTTTAAAAAAATTTTATTTATTTTTTAGTTTTGGGTGGACACAATTGCTGGGTTTCAGTTCTCGGGACTAAAAGGCTCAGGGGTCACTCCAGATAAACTGGGGTAACTGGACTGTGCAAGATAACCACACAAGAGACACAAATACCTTTTTCTCTGGGGTCGCTGTGACGGCTCCTCTGACCTTAAGGGTCCTCAGGAAGAGAGAGAGAGCGAGAGCAGGTGCTGACCCCTTTTATTGAGGAGAAGCTATTCAAATGAGGCAAGGGGTCAGGTTTCAGGGGACTGAGTCTATCTTCATGATGTCCACTGTCAGCAGGTTGACTGACACCTGGGTAGGCCACACCCAAGGGCACAGTAAGAGAAGGGGACACATACACAAGGCACTTCCATGGAAGATTCTATCCTAAACAGGGCAAGGGGTTATATTACAAAGGGACAGGTGAGCATAGCTTCACCCATGGGGCTGTAGCAAGACACACCCATGCACGAGACACTGTCCCTGGAACCCAAGAAAGGTGGGGAAAGTTCTGCCACATTGCTGTGACTGAGCACCTCAGCACCCAGCCAGGAAATGTAACCAATCACGTGTAAGGTTGGTCTCCCACAATCATCCATAGTCAAATTCCCCTTATCATCTAAAAAGTGACTTTTTAAACTTTTTACCGTGAGAATTTCTAAGATACAAAAGTGAAGTGAGTTGTAGAGTAAACCCATCTGTACCCTTCAACCAGTTTCCATGATCACCAGCTCATACCTGACCATGTCATCTGCACCCTCCCTTCCCTCATGTTTTTCTTTCTCTGCAGGATTATTTTGAATCAAATTTCAGCATTGTGTCCTCTCATCTACACATATTTTGGTGTGTAAATCTAAAGATAATTGCTTTAAAAAATAGTACTGTTATAACATTTTTTAAAAAAACTCACAGTGTGTTTAAAGTATCGTTTTATGTGTGTTGGTAGGTAGTGTTAAAGAAAAGTTACAGACAAATTAAATTTAGCAGAGCTTATTTGGGCAAGGAATGATTCATGAATCAGGCAGCACTCAGAACCAGAAGGAATTCAGAAAGCTCTGCCCAACAGTGGGAGATCTGAGCTTTTATTGGCTGGTAGGACACGGAACCAAAGTTGAGCCATCACCTGACTGGTTTCAGCTAGATGTCTATCTTATTTGGTATGATGTGATATATTGGCTGCTTGTGATTGAAACTTGGCAGTTATACTCTTTTTATTTTTTCCCCTCCCAGTACTGGGGATTGAATCCAGGGCACTCTACCACTGGGTTACATTCCCAGTCCCCGTTTTTCTTTTCTTTTTGTGGTGCTGGGGATAGAACCCTTGTGAGGTAAGCACTCTACCAACTGAGTGCTGTATATCCCCAGCCCCTGTCCCCAGTCCTTTTTATTTTTTATTTTGAGACAGTTTTGTTAAGTTGCCCAGGCTGGCCTTGAACCTGTGATCCTCCAGCCTCTGCCTTCCCAGTCGCTGGGATTACAGGTGTGCCCCCTGCCTGTCTCTTACACTCTTAAGTTAGGCTTTGGTTTGTTTGCACACTAAGTTAGGTCGTAGTCTTCTGTGTAGAGACTATGATCTAACTTCCTTCAGGCCAGCTTCAGGGGGGCAGCTTCAGGCCAAATTTAAGTTTATTTAATAGTAGATTTAGAAGTTTGATTGGATTAGGTTCCCTTTTTGTTACCTTTTTGGCAAGGTGGCTTCCAGTTAGTATTGTGTGTCTCCATCGTGAGACGTGTCTGCTCATCACTTTTTATGATATGAGGAGCCATTGATGATCATTTCCTAGATCTGCTATTGCATCAGGGGTTCAAAATGGACAGATTCCATTTCTGCCATTGCTTTTAGTTCTTAGCTGGCATAAATATAGAGAGAGGAATTCCTTCATCAGTGTTGAGTTACCCAAAATTTCAGCTGTTTAGGAAAGGCAGCAGAAATGCCTTTTTCTTCCTCTATTTATAGATTTCAAAAATAATAATTTGATACCCAACATTTTCCAAAGGTTCCAGAAATGTTCTATATCTTGATCTGAGTGGTAGATGCACAGGTGTGGGAAATATATATATACCTAATATTTATGTAAAAATTAGCAAAGTCAGGAAAAAATATTGAAAGAATGGAGCTAGGGTAAAGGGGACACAGTAACCAATGGATGGCTTTTTTTTTTTTTTTTGGTGATAGTAGGGATAAAACCCAGGGCCCCATACATGCTATAAGAGGTCTACCACTGAGCCACATCCCCAGCCCCACTCTTTGGAGCCTGCTCCCAAAGAATCGATAAAAGCATGTGTTAGGGGATAATTGAGAAATTTTAAAAAATATTTATTTATTTTCTAATTACAGGTGGACACAATGTCTTTTTTTTACTTTATGTGGTGCTGAGGATTGAACCCAGTGCCTCACACATGCTAGGTGAGTGCACTACCGCTGAGCCACAACCCAGCACGGGAGATTTTGAATATGAGCCCATATTAGCATGATATTACAGAATTACCATTACTTTTCTGAGGGCATGATAATGATTTTTAAGATTTATTTGATGTGTTTAGACCTGAAATGTCACATCTGCAACTTTCAAATTAAAAAGCAAAGTATAGAAATAAAGCACAATTTTACCTCTTCTCTCTTAGGGTTTTTTTTTTTTTTTTTTGGTGGGGGGAGGGTAGAGGTTGGGCCTGAAAATTAAATCGACCTTAAACAGATTAATAGAAAAGCATACCAATTTCATATAAGTCACATGTGACCTGGGAACCTTGTAAAGAAATGAAGACCCAATGAAGGGACAAAACCTCATGCTTTTATGTTAGGTGGACAGAGAGGCAGTGGGGGAAAAGGGACTGAATGTTATGGGGAGGCTAAAGGAAGAGAGTGATTGTAACAAGGTCTGTACAGAATTCCCTTGGCCACGGCTTCCCATCAACAGCGCTTCTCTCCGTTTCAGTGTGGGCATCTTCCATACGGGGCGTTCATCTTCTATTTTAAAGAAGAGAAGTGGCGAATTTGAGTGCTCTTCTTGCGCCTGCAAATTTTCAGGTGTTCTTAGCTCACAACAATCTTTATATCAAAATAGCATGTTTTGGAATTCTTACTCTGCCATCCTTCACACGCATATTTAAAATATTCATATATGTGTATATGAATATGTGTATGTTTGGAAAGATGAAATAAATTTGGCAAATTGCTAATTATTGAAACAAGGTGGAGGGTATATCCTTGTAATCTAATCATTCAACTTTTCTTTATGTTGGAAAACTCATAAAACAGTTTTGGGGAACAATGGCCACAGTCAGTTGGTGACTTGGCTCAGGTCTTATGGCTCATTATTAACTAGAACTTGATCCCCTTACTGTGCTGTAGCCAAAACAAAGTTTCTACTGAAAGCTCTCTTTGAAGAACTATATGTAAGGGAAAGCAGTAAAAAAGTTAAGAAGCTCCCTTTCTGGTATTTCTTGTGGATATTCTCACGTCTTGGGGTAATTAACAGAAGCTCAGAGTAAAATTATCAATTTTAGGAGTCATCTAACACACTGTGTGGAAGATGGACAGGTATGGATAGATAGAATCCAAGCCAAGAGAAAATGAAGAGGAGACTCCCAGTTCTAAGTCAAGTTTGGAATATCGCTTTATGTATTTTCACACAGTTTTGAACTTGAACTATAAAATATTTATTCTTTAAAACAGTTATTTTGTTGTTTACTGACAATAAAAAAAGTTGTTGAAATCACCTATACATTTACCATCACCCAGATATTATATGTTAACATGTTAGTATATTTGTTTCCATATAATAGCCTATGTACATAAATACATTTGTGCATGCATATATGTATGAATGTGTACGTACACATGAGTAAACATAGTACAATGAAAGTAGAATCATACTATTTGGTATGTCTTTTTTAGGGGGGGAAGTACTGGGAATTGAACTCCGGCACTTGACCACTGAGCCACATCCCCAGCCCTGTTTTGTATTTTATTTAGAGACAGGGTCTCACTGAGTTGCTTCACACATCACCTTTGCTAAGGCTGGCTTTGAACTCGCAATCCTCCTGCCTCAGCCTCTTGAGCTGCTGGGATTATAGGTGTGTGCCACCACGCCCAGCCTATTTGGTACATCTTTTTATATTTACTCAGCATTTTAACATACTATTCTATTGTATTTCAATTTTATGTAACATTATGTCCTATAAAGTGTTTAATTAATCTACAGTTATTGTCAGGGTTTTGTAGCTTTTCTTAGTTATTGGCCATGTTGTTGTGAAATTCCCACCCTTGTGCAATATTGGGTGTTTTTTTTTTTTTTTTAATGATGTAATCCTAAAAGTAAATTTTGGGATTGTAGATGCATAAGTGCTAAATGACACATGTATCCATGTGTGACAATGGCATGCTTCCTACTCTCATCTATACCTCTGCCCATCTGTTTTCTCAGATCTCTGCCCCTTCTCTAGAAGAGCCCAAGATGAGCAAGTCCCTGGTGAGTTCTTGTCTGTTCATCTATTTATTTGTTTTTTTAAAAATTTTTCCTAGTGAATTTTAGGAGTCATCTAACACACTGTGTGGAAGATGGACAGGTATGGATAGATAGAACCCAAGCCAAGAGAAAATGAAGAGGAGACTACCAGTTCTAAGCCAAGTTTGGAATATCACTTTATGCATTCTCACATAGTTATGAACTTGAGCTATAAAATTGTTTCTGATCTTCCTGACGTAAAGATAATGGAAATGGATGCATGGTTTGTATTATTGACAGGTGATTTGTCAGTAATATCAGTTTCCTCACTCTTGATGTTTGTGAAAGTTTTTGATGGATTTTCAGGTGAGTGGTGGCTGAGCGGTGTCTCAGTGGTGACCCTGTTCACAGGGCCCTGGCAGGTTTTCCCTGTTGGTTGAGCAGTGCTTCCCATGCTTGACTTGCACATTAATTCAGGTTCTGGTTCTGGGATGGAATGCAGTTTGCATTACTCACAGTCCCAAAGAATGTCAGGGCTTCCTTTCCAAGGACCACCCTTTGAAGCAGACTTAAGTTTTTATCATGAATAGGTGTTGGATTATGCAAATGCTTTTTCTGCATCAGTTGACATGATCATGTGATTTCACTTCTTTAAACTGTTGATATGGTAGACTACTTTGATCAGTTTTGTAATATTGAACCAACCTATCATTTTTGGAATAAATCCTATTTTGTCATGATATATATTTCTTTTTATATGTTGTATTTAATCAGTATTTTGTTAAAGATCTTTGCATCATATGTATGAGAGAGATTGCTCTTACTTCTCTCTGCCTTTCTCTCCCCCACTCCCTCTACCAGTTTGGTTTTGATATTAGAGTAATAGTGGCCTCTGAAATGAATTGGAATGTGTTCCTTTATATTGATTACTCTGCCAGAGATTGTGTATAATTTGTGTTTACTTTTTCTCTACTGTGTGTCCAGTTTTTATATTAGGTAATACATCATAGAATTAATCAGAAAATAATTCCCTTCTTTTCTGTTTTCTGCAACACATTGTGTGGAATTCATGTTCATCCTCTAAGTATTTGGTAGAATTCTCCAGAGAAATCATCTAGGCCTACAGATTTCTTTTATGGAAATTTTAAAATTGCAAACTCAATTTCATTATTATTTGTTTATTATTGAGGTTTGTATTTTTTTAGGCATTGATTTCTTTAATCTAAGTTGTCACATTTCTGTGTGTAAAGTTGTTTGTAGTTGTGTTAGTCTACTCTGGCTGCCTTAACATTATACCACAGATTGGATGGATCAAAAACCAGAACTTTTGTTTTCTCACAGTTTTGGAGGTTGGAAGTGGGAGTTCAGGGTGTCAGCACGGTCAAGTTTTGGGGAGGGTACTCTTAATTCGAAAATGGCTGGCTTCTGACAGTGCACACATGGCCTTCATCAGTGCATGCTCACCTGCAGGGAGAAAGAGAACTCTTCTTTAAAGCCATCAGGTTGATTTTTACTTTTTTTGTTTGGTTGTTGGATTTTACTTTTTTTTTTCATAGACAAGAAGAACCTTACTGAGCCCAGCTTGCCCTTCACATCAGTACCTCCTCATCTTTGTCACTGCCAGAATTTTCACCACTTGGATCTCTGGCATCAGCCCATCCTGGGATGGTGACAGTTGTTTCAGGGGGCATAGAGCTAGAAGTGGCACTGTCATCTCAGCTGGGGTCGAAGAGGTAGATAAGAGTGTTGGCCAAGAAGAAAAGGAAACTGCCACCATCCATGTTGCTGAGAGCTGGGGCCCCACTTTTGTTGGGTTTGGGGGTGGATCTGATGGTGGTTATGTGTCCCAAGACTCCAGTTTATATCTGAGTTAAAACTAGGAGGCTGAAGTTGAGTGGGAGGAAGAGGAAGCCCTTCATCCTGGCAGAGTCTTGCTGGGCTCTCCTGGTGACATCTGTGGGAGATGAGTTCAGGGCTCTCTGCCTAATACCACCTGTCTTCCCAGAGCAGGATCCCACCCCACCTGTGTGACCTCATCTAATCTTAATTACCTCTTAAAAGCCCTGTCTCCAAGTCATGCTAGCTTAGGCTGTCAACATGAAATTTTGGAGGACAAGCTCAGTTCATAGCAGTAATATTTCCTTTATAAATACCAATAAATGATCTTTTCATAGAATCTTCAAAAAGTTTATTGATTTTCATTATATTTTTATCTTTTCAATCTTATTGATTCCTGCTTTTATCTGTATTATCCGCCACCCCTCAACCCCAGTTTGCTTTGGGTTTTGATATTTTTCTCTAGTTTCTTTAGGTGGCATCTCAGTATTGATATGAGAAGTTTCTTGTGTAAGCCTTGTCGCTATGGATTTTCTTCTCACCACTGCTTTAACTGTATCCAAAAATTTGAATACTTTAAATTTTTATTCACTTCAGTGTAATTTTTGTATTTGCGTAAGACTTCCTTTTTGATTTTTTTTTAAATATTGGGAAATCATTATTTATTTGACGGATAACTTCTGAATTAATATAAAGAAATGACAGTAACTTGTATTTACATTCATTCAAAACATTTTCATTAAGCACCAAGTAGAATAGTTTATGATCTTTTCACTAAAAACACTTTTATCCTTTTTGACTCATGCATTATTTAAATATGTGTTGTTTAGTTTCCAAATGTTTGGAGATTTTCCTGTGTTCTTTCTGCTACTGATTTCTAGTTTGAATTCACTGTGTACAGAGAATATACTCTGTATGACTGCATTCACTAAGATTTGTTTAGTTATTCTGAAAAATGTTGAGAGAGGGGTGAAGTCTTCAACTGCAACTACGGATTAGCCTCTTTCTCCTTTTAGTACCACCAATTGTTGTTCCCTGAGTTTTGCAGCTTTATTGTTTGGTGCATACATATTTAAGATTGTTTTGTCTTCTTACTGAATTGACCCATTTATAACTATATTATGGTCTGAATGTTTGTGTCCTGCAAGCACTCATAGGTTGGAACCCTAACCCCCAATATAATAGTCTCAGGATGTACAGCCTTTGTGAGGTAATTAGATTTAGATAAGGTTATGAGGTTAGAACCCCATGTGGAATCAGTACCCTGTAAGAAGAGAAAGAGACCAGAGCTCATTTTCCCTTTGCCATAAGAATATACAACAAGAAGGAGGCCATCTGCAAACCAGGAAATGGGCTCTACCCAGTCACAGAATCTTTGAGCGCTTTAATCTTGGACTTCTAGCTTCCAGAACTATGAGAGATAAATATTTGTTATTTAATCCTTCCAGTCTGTAGTATTTTGTTATAGTAGCCTGAGCTAATTAACTATGTAACATCCCTGATAATTTTCTTTCCTCCACAGTCTATTTTATTTAATATGGATATAGCCATTTCTGCTTTCATTTAATATTTGTATGTTATATATTTGTATTAGTGCCCTAGGGCCATCATAACAAACTTCATAAACAAGGTGGGTTAAAACAATAGGGATTTATTCTTTTACAGTTCTGAAGGCTGGAAGTCCAAAATCAAGGTATTGGTAGGGCTATGCTCTCTCTTCTTCTTCTAGTGGTTGCTGGAAATCCTTGTGTTCTTGGTGTTCTCCTACTGTTTCTATTGTCACATGGCCATCTTTCCTCTCTCTGTGTGGCATTCTTCCCTCTACAGAACGTAAACAGTTCCTAATTTATTTTCACTGGATATTGAGTTCTACATCAACAATTCTTTCCCTTTAGCAACTGGAAACTATTGTGCCACTTCCTTTTGATTCTGTAGTCTATGAGAAACCCTCTTTCATTCAAACTGCTATTTCCCTACAGATAACATATAATTACCCTCTGGCTGCTCTCAGATTCTTTTCTTGAATATGATTTTCAAACATTTCATTATAATGTGTCTGGGCATGGATTTATTTGATCCCTTCCTGTTTGAGACTTGCTCAGCTTCTGGAATCTGTAGATTTATACCTTTTTTTTTTTAATCTGGAAAGTTTTCAACTATTATTTCTTCAAATATTTTTTGCACGTCCCCATCCCATTCCTTTTCCTTCCCTCTAGGACTCTGATGAAATGAACGTTAGATCTGCTATATTATTGTATGGGTCCCTTAGGCTATGTTTGATTTTTCCATATATTTTATTTCTTTTGTTCAGATTAGTTAACTTCTATTGATCTGTCTTCAGGACAGTCGATTCTTTCCTTTGTATGTTCATTCTGCTGTTGAAATCATTGAAGTCTTACATTTTTCTTTTCTTTCTGGGTGTGTGTGTGTGTGTGTGTGTGTGTCTATTGTTAAGGATCAGTCAACCCAGGGCTTCACGCCTCACATGTGCTATCTAAGCACTGAGCTACACTTCTCAGCCTCTGGTTCTTTTTAGTATCTTCTATTTCTTTGCTGAGAGTTTCTATATTTCCATTTGTTTCAAGAGTATTTGCAACTTCTTGTTGGAGTATTTTTGTGTTATCTTCTTTAAATCCTTGCCAAGTAATCCCAACAGCTCATTCATCTCAGTGTTAGCATCTGTTGATAGTCATTTCTCATTTGATTCTGAGATTTTTTTTGGTTTTGATATATAAATAATTTTGAATTTATTCAGGACATTCTGATTATTATTTATGAGACATGGTTTTGTCTTTAAATTTTCTGTTTTAGCAGGTAGTCAGCCTGTTTAGGTTCAGAGGGTATGTCCTGGTCTGTTTCCATGGGCTATAGTTCTGATGCCAATTTAGTTTTCAAAGTCCTTGCTCTTATCAGGTCTGTCTGTCTTTTGTGCTATTCAGAGGCCAACTTGAGATCTGGGCAGTATCTTATACCCTGTCTGGGCTTGGATTTATTTGATCCCTTCCTGTTTGAGACTTGCTCAGCTTCTGGAATCTGTAGATTTATACTTTAAAAAAAAAAAAAATCTGGAAAGTTTTCAACTATTATTTCTTCAAATATTTTTGCACTTCCCCATCCCATTCCTTTTCCTTCCTTCTAGGACTCTGATGAAATGAGCGTTTAGCTCATGACTTCTTCAGTGATTATTCTAATTTATTTCATACATGGGCTGCACATATTGAGTTTGGAACATTTTCTTTACTCACCCTAAAAATCTCATAGTTTTAGCTGTCACCCTCATATTCCTCCATTTCCCCTAGCTGAAGTCAACCACTAGTCTACTCACTATCTCAATAGATTTGCTTATTCTGGAATTTCATATAAATGAAATCATATAACATATATAACATATCATTTTTGTGACTGGCTTTTTTAATTTAACACAATATTTTCACGATTCATCCACATTGTGGCATGTATCAATACTTTAGTACGTTTTATGACAATGTTTTTTTTAAATTTTTTTTTAGATTGAACCTTTATTTTATTCATTTATTTATCTGTGGTGCTGAGAATTGAATCCACTGCCTTACACGTTAGGCAAGCACTCTGCCACTGAGCCACAACCCCAGCCCTTGACTGAATGTTTTTATATTATATGGATAGACCACATGTTTGTTATCTCTTTATTGTTTGGAAGACATTTGTGTTGTTTCCACTTTTGGCTATTATGAACATTCATATGCAAGCTTTGTATAGATAAATGTTCTCATTTCTCTTGGGTGTGTACCTACATATAGAATTTCTGGGTTGTATTGTAACTCTGTGTTTAATATTTTGAAGAATTGTCAGACTGCATTATAGACCACACCAGTTTTTACTCCCACTTGCACTGTAGGAGGGATCCAGCTTCTCTTCCTTACCAACACTTGTCATTATCTTTTTTATTATACACACTCTAGTGACTGCACTTCTCTAATAACTAGTGATATTGAACTATTTTCATTACAGTTTTCTTAGTGAATTCACAGGGATGTCTCTTTGTAATTTTGATTCTGTTTCCTTGATGACTCATGATGCTGAGGACCTTTTTCATGTGCTCATTGGCTGTTTGTATGTCTTCATTGGAGAAATGTATCACTGGATCATTTGCCCATTTTTTAATTGGGTTGTCTTTTATTAGGTTGCAAATGTTCTTTGTATATTTTAGATACAAATCTGCTGCGCCCCTCCCCTGACTCAGGCAATGGCAAGGCCCTACTGAGGTGGATGGCGCAAGGCGTCCATCCTCTGGAGGAGCGCAGTATGTTTCTGGGAATGGGCTGATTTGTTTTTGTATTCCTTTAATAAGTATAGTTGCGATTTCTCATATGACCATTAAGTATGAAGGAAAAATCATGACTTTCCCAATTAATGCAACTACTTCTAAAGCATAGATCTGTTTGCTCTAAATGCAATGATTCAGCTGTGGAGCGTAAATTGTTAATGTCTAATGAAAAACTCCCTGTATTCCTGTCAAGGAAGTTTTTGAGAAATTAAATTTAAATCTAGAGAAGAAAAATTAATGTTAAGAAGACAGATTACTGCTTAGTACTGGGCAACTTGTTCTTGTTCCTGTGCACAATGGTTTGTGCTCTTACTTTTGTTTGATTAAAAGTAATAACAAGTCAACCACTTGCCGTAACCATGTCCACCATGCGGCCTGCACAATGGTTTCATTAATGAGGTTCTAGGCATAAAGTTAGTTAGAAGAGATCGAAATAAAACACACAGACTCAGTTACCTTATTTCTATTGCCAGGTCCGAGACGGCTCCCCTCTCTGGTTCCCACCTCTAAACGCCCAGCAGGGCAGCAAGGATTACTCAGGGCTAGCAGGAGAGAGAGAGAGAGCACACGCCGGGGAGTAGCCTTTTATTGGGGAACAAGAGATTCGGGGAGAATTCCATCCAGTGAAGGTTGAGGGGGGGACTGCACTCCAAGGTCAGGGTCAGTGATTGGGTCCCCGGGGTCAGTGGTCAGCCCACCCCCACACGGATGGGCTCTCTCATCAGGAAAGGGCCGGGAAAGCTTCGACACAGCCAAAGCGCCTCAGACCCTTAACGGGAGCCACCCAATCACATGTCAGAAATGGCTTCCCACAACCATGGCACCGGTTCCAGTCAGTAAGTCAAGAAAGAATAGTCAAGGTATAGGCCAATAGTTTGGGACATTTGTAACTATTATTAAAAGTTAACTAAGCAGAAACAGCTCAAAGCAAAACACGAACTGAAAGTACAAATGCTTGCTTATGCATAAGCCAAGATACATTCTTCTATTCTAATTGTAGCTACATAATATTTTGTTTCTTTGAATAATGATTCCTGTTTTGTAACCACAAAGTACTGTGAGCCTGCCAAAATGAAAAGTATATATGATCAACTTCACAAGTAAAGATTGGGATCAACACCTTCACTTTGGTGTCTGTGTTGTTTCTCCACCCCCTCTTTCGCCGACTCCTCACTATCCGTTCGTCTCCTGAGACCCCCTGTTGGAGCTGGTCTCCGACACAAATCCCTATCAAATATATGATTTGAAAAAAAAATTCCCCCGATCTATGAGTCTTTTGCTCGCATGACTGTGTCACTTGACACACAAGTTTTAATTTTATCTGTTTTTTCCTTTGGGTGCTTGTGCTTTGGGGGTCTCATATTAAGAAACCATTGTCACATTCAATGTCATAAAGATTTACCCCTTTTAGCTAAAATGTAAGTTGTTTTTTTTTTCTAAATGTAAAAACATTTAGACTTTCGATCCATTTTGAGGTAACATTTTACTGTGGTGTGAAGGAGGGTTCAACTTTATAACATGGATCTCCACTTGTCCCAGCACCATTTGTTGAAGAGTCTGTTCTTTCCTTTATAAATTGATCCTTGGCCAGGCACGGTGGTGTGTGCTTCTTAGTCCCAGCTATGTGGGAGGCTGAGGCACGAGGCTTGCTTGAGCCTATGGGTTTGAGACCAGCCTGGGCAACAAACAAGACCATGTCTCAAAAGCAATTTGTTTTGACACTCTTAGCAAATAGTAATTAACAACAATTTGAAGGGTTTACTTATGGACTCTGAGTTGTATTCTAGTGGTCTGTATGTTTATCCCGATGCTAGTACCATGCTATTTTGAAAGAAGAGCCTTATTTTAATTTTCTTTTTTAAAGAAAAAACTGGCTTAGTGGATCATTGAATGCAAAGTGTGTGGCAAAGTATCTTTTCTTCTTTAAGTGAACTATTATTGGAATATGGCATACATAGAGAAGTTTGAAGATTGATGAATTTTCACAGCTTATTTCTATGTAACCAGCATACAGGTTTTTATAAAAGATATTGGGCTGGGGTTGTGGCTCAATAATAGAGTGCTTGTGTAGCATGCATGAGGCACTGGTTCAATCCTCAACACCACTTAAAAATAAATAAGGTAAAGGTATTGTGTCTATCTACAACTAAAAAAAAAAAAAGATTATCATTATTATCAATACTGCAAAAGAACCAGCAGGGTACTTTTAAAAAGATTTCTTTTTTTTAGTCAAAACAACAAAATAAAATATAGGTGTTTAGTGGGAACTTATATATTATAACCTAATAAATCAAATTAAAAATAAGGTCCTAAATATCTTGTTCCCATGATGCAGTCTTGACCCTTCGCATTGAATAGGAATTGGTTCTTACAGGGACCAGTATCTTTCAAGGATGTAACTGTGGAGTTCAGCGGGGAGGAGTGGCAGCACCTGGACCTTGCCCAGAGAAGCCTGTACAGGGATGTGATGCTGGAGAACTATTTCAACCTGATCTCAGTGGGTGAGCACAGCCCTGCGCGTGCAGAGCAGGCTGCACCCAGGGCACTCTTTTTCTTTCCTAGAGGAATTTCTGAAATCTGTGGATTTTCTGAAGTCTCTGCAACTCCCAAAGACTGCAGGGCATCTGAAATATGTAATGGTTCTGTCTGTTTTGTCCCGTGTTCTTAAGAATCTCTTTTGGGTACTGTGAGTATACCTCTGTTCCCAGTGGACATTTTTGGGAATCACATGGCGTACTTTATCATGTGGCCCCTGAAACACATTCTCTATCATTTCCTGTTGACAGGCTGTCCAGTTCCCAAACCAGAAGTCATCTTCAACCTGGAGCAAGCAGAGCCACGCGTGTGGGATGAGGAGGCCTCCTGTCAGCACTGTGCGGGTGAGTGGGAGCCAGGAGCATGGCCCATGGTTCAGCCACCTGCAGTCATGCTGGGAGAGCTTCTGTTTCTGCCATTAGTGTGACTTTTCTGCTTACCTTTTGAGTTTTTAGAACTGCTTGATGGAGCTGACGTCATCCCCTTGGAAATGGAAATGCTGTCCCCCTCACGGCCTCTTCCCACACCAGTGCCACGACCTCTGAGGAGGACCTGTGCTGGTTGGCAGTGCCTGGGGTGGGATCTCACCCGGCATCATCTAGGATCATGCCCTCTTGCCCTTTGTTCTCTCTCCATAGAGAACTTCTGCTCCTTCTACCTCCAGCCAGGGCTTAGTTCCTTTTCTTAGGCATTTAAACTCCCATAGATCTGCCTTCTTTTAAAAAGTCACCATGGGTCACACTCCTGTTCCCTGGTGTCTTTTCCTTTATGTCTCAGCATTGTCACCTGGATGGCTTATTTGATAACCTGTGCTCTTCTTCACTGCTGACCTCGAGGGCATCCTGGTCACTTTCTTCCTGCCTGGCTAGTGCAACACAACACTGACTCGATCTTTCTAATTTGGATATTTTACCAGAAGCTTTTGTACCTCATGTTCAGGAGATTGAGTTAATTATAACCTTAGTTTGTGGTCAGTGTCCTCATCAATGTGTTTCATATTCTCTTACTTATTCCTTTTAATCCCCATTCTCCATACTCATTGTTCCTTCCCAGGGGCAACTGCTTTAATATGTGTGCTATCTGTCCTAGAATTTGTGGGGGTTTTGTAAAATCTAAATTGTTGGTATTTTTAGTTTATAGAAATGGTCAGTTTCTTTCCCTGCCCCCTTTCCTTCTGCCTCTGTTTCTTTAAATTGGCACGTTTCGATGTTTTCCAGGTTAATCGCTTCCAACTGCTGCATAGCACGCTTAGTACAGATAAATATACCACATTTTACTTGTCCAGGCTCCTCGCTACTACAAACAGTATTGTAATAAATTTCTTCAAGCACTATTCATATTGGAAATGAGAATTTCTCAGGAGTGGTAGGATTGCTTTGACATTGACTATACTAATACTTAATATGACTTAGTGTAATTGCACCTTTTTCTGGATTGACTCCTACAATTAGTTTCCCCATATCTCTGCCTATATTTAGTATTACATGCATCTCCAGTAATTTGGATTTAAAATTCCAATTATTGTTTTGTGTTTCTTTAATAACATAATGTGTGGAACATTCAGCTGTATCTTGTCATAGACTCTGTTTTTAATGCTTGACTACTGACATCTTCCAAGCCTTCCCTCTGTCTCTTCCCCATCTGCCCCACATCTGGACAAACTGATAAGCAAGTTCAGGTTTTCCTTCCTTTGGGAACATACAGGGCCAGGCAGCCAGCCATACCCCCAACCAGCAGAACACCCCAGGCCACTTTGGACCTGCTTGGAGCTCTCCCCAGAGCCTCTTTGCATGAACAAGCCTTTTCCTACCCACTTAGCGTTTGTTTCCCACCATCACTCTTGACATCTGATCCAGAACTGGGCTGGGCCAGTTCTCCCCTGCAGGTGCCTTAACACTGAGACAGTAAGCAGGCAGTTCAGACAGTGACCACCACCAAGGGGCCTTTCTCCTTTTCCCAATGGCTCCACTGTCTGCACTTTGCCTCTGCCGTGCACATAACCAACCTGAGGTGGAGTTTGCAGTTGTTATTGAGGAACAGGTGTAAAGAGTTAGGCCCTTCCTTAAATTTGCCCTTGGTCATGTGTCTCAGCTTGAACTATTTGTGTGTTTTACATTGAATCATGTGTCCGGGTTCCAGCTGGGACTGATGCTCAGCTCACAGGAATGACTGTTACTTTGTGACCACTGTGTGCCTTAGCCAGGCCTTGGCCCCATTTATGCAGTGCCCAGGAATACAGATGCCTTTTGTGGACGAGGGTGGGTCCCTCCGTGGCTGCCTGAAGAAAGGCAGACGAGTCCCGGTGCAGCAGACCTCAAGCAAGTGGCTGACCTCAAAATCTTCCCCTATTCTACGTGGGTTTTTGCTTTTCCCTCTGATCTACCTTCTCAAACAATTCCTTCTGCTTTTCTGCTAATTTTTCTCTTAGAAAAGATCATTTAGATGCCCTCTTCTTTCTTCCTACTGGTATCTCCTAAAGCCATACTTATGTTTTCTCATGCCTGGATTATTCTAACCTTATTTGAATATGTTGATTTCATTTTTTTTCCTACTTCACTTTAGATGTGACTGACAGATTTATTACTTAAATCACTATACATTTTGTTTATCTTGTCCTAGTTATATGGAGCAAAACTGAAGTCACTCATTATTATCTAAATTATGACACATTCTTTTCTTAATGGTTTTGTAAGTGAAAGAAATAACATGGCCTCATTTCGTAATGCACATTTGTCTCTGTGTAGTTTCTAAAACCAAGTCTGTTCCATTTTACCATTTTCTTTAATGTTCCCCTGCATTGTTTTCTCATTTCTCTGCCTTTTCAAATTATGCACACACTCATATTTTTTGTGCAGATTTCTCTTGCTCCTTGAATCAGATCTCATACAACATACTTACCTGCTTTCTCCCTCCTCTAATTCTCCAGTCCACAGAAATTCAGAGAAAGCTACATTAAATGATATGATAACCAAGCCTTTTGTCTCTATACTTCTAAAAAAATTGTTTATATAGAAAAAATACTTAGTAAAATTGAATTTAATCTCTAGGCAGAAAAGTTGTTTTGCTCCATTTCAAAAGAATTTTAAATTTTTTTCTTCTAGAATCAATTCATAGGGCCAGAGATAGTAATTAGAGAAGATAATGGGTGGAATCTTTATAAAGTTTCAGCTTTTGTGCAGTATTCATATGTTAATCTACACATCTAAGTAAATTCAAGTATAAATATGAGTGACTGAGAATATTCATTTGTTCACTTTTAAGTTAAATGAAAACAGAGCCTCCCCAGAGTTGTGGGGAGGTTAGAGATTAGCTCTTGGAGCAGGGGACCCTTCATGGTCTTAGCATGCGCATGGACCTAGTTTTATCCCCAGCATCAAAAAGAAAACAAAACCAAAAAAGTTCTTTTAAGCCACAGGGTTTACATTTTGTTCTTCTGGCGCCTTCCTCGCTTCTACCTTTGCTTGATTTGAATCTCTTCCTTCCAAATTACTAATCATTTGATTTGGGCAGTTATTAAGCTTTTCTGTGGCTCACTTTCCTTGTCTATAAAATGGGGATAACAATACCAAAGGTATTGTAATAAAACCAAAGGACTGAAATAAAGTTTATATAGAACTTAGAACAGCACCTCCAAATGCTCTTGCTTATCCTAAGGTAAATGTAATGTCTTAATTTTATTACTGTATGTTATTGTATTTATATTACAGAGAGAGTATTGTACCTATATATTTATATATCTTTACATATTATGTGTATTTATTATGTTTATAGAGCACGTGTCCCATTTCTCTGTGTTCATCCTGAATTAACTCAAGGTATCAGTTGTTCTCTGTGTCAGTTTAATCTTTTCTTTCTTTTCAGATGGCGATATTGGTTTTGAGACTTCACAACAGAGACTGTCTGAGGAATTTTCTTTCCAGTGTGAGAGGGTTGATCTCTTCACAGGAGATAACCCCTATTCCCTTTTAGAAGAATTGTGGAAGCAAAGGGGGAGATGTGAAGGAAACCAGGCCACACCTTTACGTCACATTGTCTTCAGGGACAGGGCAGCACTAGCTGATTCGAGGAGCTGTAGATACCAGGACGCTGGGAAAATTGGGCACATAAACACACATCTGATTCCTTCACGAAAAGGATTCCATGCTGGTGATGCCTTTGGAAAGAATCTGAAGCTCGTTGCAAGCTTATATAATCATAATAGAAACAATGCAACAGAAAATCATGATGAGGTTATCAGCCGTGAGGATGCTGTTACCCACGTGGGTTCTCATACGGAAGGGAGTGCTTGTGGAGGTAAGCATTGTCGGGAACGTGGGGGTCATAAGCAAGCTCTCACTCCACATCCAAAAAGTCATGCTGTGGAAAATCTCCCTTTGTTTTCTGACTATGTAAAAGTTTTCACTGAGAATTCCCACCTCTTTGCACATCAGAGGATTTATGCTGGAGAAAAACAGCATGAGTGTAGTAAATGTGAGACAGTCTTCACCCAGAAGCCCCCACTTGCTACTCCTTGCAGAGTTTCTGCAGGAGGGGAGTCCTGTAAGTGTATGGTATTTGGGAAGTCAAGTCACCAGAAAACTCGTAATGAGGAAAATTTCTATAAATTCAGTGAATACAGAAGAGCCTTTATCCAGAAGTCTGATCAGTTCAGACGCCAGAGAGACCATCCTGGAGAAAAACCCTATGAATTCAGTGAATGTGTGAAAAGCTTCTCACAGAATTCAAACCTCAGCATAATTAAAAAAAATCATACTGGAGGGAAACACTTTGAATGTACTGACTGTGGAAAAGCCTTCACAAGGAAATCCACACTAAGTATGCATCAGAAAATTCACACAGGAGAAAAACCCTATGTATGTGCTGAGTGTGGGAAAGCCTTTATCCGGAAATCCCATTTTATCACACATGAAAGAATTCATACTGGAGAGAAGCCCTATGAATGCAGCGACTGTGGGAAATCCTTTATAAAAAAATCACAGCTCCATGTGCATCAGCGAATTCACACAGGAGAAAATCCTTTTATATGTTCACAATGTGGAAAGGTCTTCACTCACAAGACAAATCTCATTATACACCAGAAAATTCATACTGGGGAGAGACCCTACATATGTACTGAATGTGGGAAAGCCTTTACTGACAGGTCCAATCTCATTAAACACCAAAAAATTCACACTGGAGAAAAACCTTATAAATGCAATGACTGTGGAAAATCATTCACCTGGAAGTCACGGCTCAGAATCCATCAGAAATGCCATACTGGCGAGAGACATTACCAGTGTCGTGAGTGTGGGAAAGCCTTCATTCAGAAGTCCACACTAAGTATGCACCAGAGGATTCACAGAGGAGAAAAGCCCTATGTGTGCAACCAGTGTGGGAAGGCCTTCTTCCACAAATCCCATTTTATCACACATGAAAGAATCCACACTGGAGAGAAACCCTATGAATGCAGCGATTGTGGGAAATCCTTCACCAAGAAATCACAGCTCCACGTGCATCAGCAGATTCACACAGGGGAGAAGCCCTACAGGTGTGCTGAATGTGGAAAGGCCTTCACTGACAGGTCCAATCTCTTCACACACCAGAAAATTCACACCGGAGAGAAACCCTATAAATGTAATGACTGTGGAAAAGCCTTCACTCGAAAGTCAGGCCTCCACATACATCAGCAGTCCCACACTGGAGAAAGACATTACGAGTGCAGCGAATGTGGGAAAGCCTTTGCCAGAAAGTCAACACTAATTATGCACCAGAGAATTCACACCGGAGAGAAACCCTATGTTTGTACTGAATGTGGGAAGTCCTTCATCCAGAAGTCACACTTAAATAGGCACAGGAGAATTCACACAGGAGAGAAGCCCTATGGGTGCAGCGACTGTGGGAAGTCTTTCATTAAGAAGTCACAGCTCCATGAGCATCATCGAACCCATACAGGAGAAAAACCGTATGTATGTGCTGAATGTGGAAAGGCCTTCACCATCAGATCAAATCTTCTTAAACACCAGAAAATTCACAGTAAACAGAAGCCCTATAAACGCAGTGACTTTGGGAAGGCCTTTCACTGGAAGGTGCAGCTCACAAGTCAACACAGTGTACCTCAGAAGTCTGACGCTGGGGAGGTGGAGTGCCCAGTGCCGCAATCATGGTGTGGGGGTACGAATAAACAAGAGGCCACAGCTTGACCAAGAAGCAGGAGGTGACCAAGACCCACCCACTGCCTCTGTCTAGTCAGAATCATGGATATCTGCTTCACATAGTGGATGTCCACGAAGATACTTTGGAGGAAGTGTTTACACAATGTTCTGTGGCCAGGCTTGGTTACTGGCAGATTGTCAGGCCCCTGCAAATCACAGTGAAGATGAAGCCAGAGGCATGGTGCATGCCTCCAATCCCAGCTACTTGGGAGGCTGAAGAAGGAGGATCCGGGGGGAGGATCGCTTGAGCCCAGGAGTTTGGGTCCAGCCTGGGCAACATAGCTAGACCCTGTGTCCACAGAAACAAAGGAGAAAAAAAGAAAAGGTGGCTTACGATCTTTCTCATTTCACTTTTTTTGATAAGCAGCTGTCTAAACTCAGAGCTGTTGAATTTCTCTTGCCCTGGGTAGCAAAACTTTAATATTGTCCAAAAAAATATTTCATAAGGAGTAGAGTGGTGAGAAAATTTTTCACTGTCTTAGTCCCCAAAGGACACCAAAATCAGGATGGAAATTAACCAATTCAGGTCTGCAATGAAAAGAAATTAGAAGCTTTTGTGAAAATTGATACTAAAGATACAAAGAAAGGACTCAACTCTCACCCCCCTTTTGGAAATCACTACTAGTCGTCGTTTATAGCAGTTATTGCGTGTGCCTTGTTAGTAGCTTCCAGGAGGCCTAAAACGGGCTCCCAGTCTGTGTCTCTGAAGCAGTCAGTGATGCAAGCAGCAGTCCTGTGACTGTTTCACAGCTGGGGCCAGGGTCCTGGAGCAGCACAGGGACCCAGACTTAGATAACAGCACTCTGGAGCCTCAACTTTGTTCATAGAAAACTGCACTTTCTTACTGATTCCTGTTTGAAAAAGAGACAAATTAAGGAAAAAATCTGTTTCAAAACCTAGAATACTTTCTCTCCGATTTTGATATTGTGTTCTCTACATATTCATTATGTACTAGGTTACCATGAGACATAATTGTAGTTTGTTATTTTAGGAGATAAAATATAGTTAACCATTTGGAAAAGTACTCCTATTCTTTCCCATTCTCTACAAATTAATCTTATTTTATCAGACAATAAAAGAAGTGCATCATGATCTTCCAGAATAATTATGAATTTGTCTCTCTTTTAGAGCGACTGATTTTTACTTTACATTTTGAAGTGTTTTATATGCATTGAAATTTAGAATTGTTATGGTTTTCTTAGTTAATTGAAACTTTAACATTAAGTAATGTCCCTTTTTATCTCTAATGATGCTTTTTGATTTAAAGTGTCCTATGCCAGATATTAATACGATGTAGTAACTCCTGTATTAAAGGCCAGAGTAAATGAGTGCCGCTACCACTCCTCAAGGGGAGGAGTTAGAACATGACCTCCAGGTGTTCCCTTCTTCACCTACGTGTCCCCACCTGGTGCATCTGAAGTCTGTGTGTAGTTGCCGTAGTCAGTCATTCTTGTTTCAGAACCCATATGCATTTAAGTTAACCCACATGTTTACCCTTTTCATTACTTTTTTCTTTTTATTTTTTTTATTCTCCCCCGGAGTCAGTTTTTTTCTTGTTTCTGAACACTCTTTAGTGTTTCTTTTAGTGTGAATTTGCAGATAACAAAATCTGTTTTTATTTGTTGCAGATATCGTTATTTTGGCTTTTTAAAAAAATTGCTTTGGTGCTGAGGATTGAATCTAGGGACTTGTGGATGCTAAGCACTGGGCCGTGTGCCCGGCCCTTGCCTTTATTTCTGAAGGATTTTTAGAGGGTATGGACTTCTAAGTTGGCACTTGCTGTCTATTCATATTTTGGAATAATTAATTATGTTCTGTCTTCCATTGAAAAGTAAGTGGTCAATTGGCAGGAAATTTCAGTTGGCTGCTTCTAAGTAAGGAGTTTGGAGTCAACAAATAAATAAGTAAATAAATAATCAATCCTTTTTCTAAGAGGGATTGAAACCAGGGGCACTTTTCCACTGAGTTACATCTGGACCCTTTTTTTAATTTCTTGAGACAGGGTCTCTTAGCTATCATGTCTGGCTAAATATATTTTTAAATTACTAAAATTACTTAAAAATGAAAATATTCTAGTTTACAATATTCCTTTTTTCTTGTTAAGGACTTTTTAAAGTTGTGACATAGAAGAGAATATTACCTGTGGTGGTATCAGTTTTATTATGATAGCTTCCAAACTTCAACAGTAGGAGAAGATTAACTGAAACGTCTCAGATGTCTTCTTTTTAAAATATTTTTAGTTGTAGTTGGTCACAATACCTTTATTTTTATTTGTTTTTATTTTTCTGTGGTGCTGAGGATGGAACCCAGCACCTCTCAAGTGCTAGGGGAGCACTCTACTGTTGAGCCACTGCTTCAGCCCTCAGATGTCTTCTTTAATACTCTGATTTTCCTTTGCATCATTATTTGAAAATGATGTTAATGAAGACTGGCCCTAGAGCCCTGGGATTTTAAAATAAGAATTCAAGAATTAATTTAAGGGCTGGGGATGTGGCTCAAGCGGTAGCGCGCTCGCCTAGCATGCGTGCGCGGCCCGGGTTCGATCCTCAGCACCACATACAAACGAAGATGTTGTGTCCGCCGAGAACTGAGAAAAATAAATAAATATTTAAAAAAAAAGAATTTAATAGGATTACTGAGATTATGATTCTCAACCTTTTTTATGCTCAGGCATAGTTTAAAACATAAAATTCTACACCCCCAACTTGGGGAGTGGGCAGGACAAAAAAAAAAAGCTACTTTGCCTTTTGTCAACACAGAATTAGTCTCCAGGAGAAAGGAAGGCTTCCTTTTGTGGGGCTCCTTGCATCCCTGTGGAGGGAATGATGGAAACCCGTGAGTGGACAGGACAGCTGGCTCTGAAGTAGAATTGAGGTGAGTGCAGGCTGCAAGCATGCAGGGCTGGCCTCCCCTGGGGGTCCTGGGGTGTCCAGACCTCTTCACACCAGCATGCATTGGAGCTCGTCTGTAGTGACAGCAAAACTATTTTAAAAAGTTTTACAATTTATAAAGTTTTTAATAAACGTGCATTTTATTAAAATAAAATGCTGTGAATTCAGTAAGTATAGGAGATGTGCATTCCAACCAACACTTAATTATAAATCGGATAGTTCATAGGGGAGAGTGGCTGTCTGTCTGTACTGACTGTGAATAGGGTTGCATTCACAAGTCCCCCTTCCTTACATATCAGAGTAGTTATGCTGGAGAGCAGCTTGGGGAATAGACAACAGTGGGAAATCCTCCAGGGGAAAGTCAACAAGTTCCTACAGAAGCAAAGTCTTCCTGTAGAAGCAAAAGAAAAAAAAAAAAAAGAAATAGAATTCATGTTTACTAATTTAAGTCAGATTATAAAGTGCTCTGTATAATTTGTGTACCTTTTATGTCTTTTGAAAAAAATGATTGTTTTCTTGGACATGAATGGACACTTTGACAGTGTCAGACACTGTTTGCTAAACCAACGTGCAATTTTAGTGCTCCTATCTCTTCTGACTTCTGTATCATCTTTTGAGGCTGGGAGTAGCTGAGTGACTTGCCTCAAGCCAAGAGAAGCAAAACACTAGTGGGTGTGTCCTGGGAAAACCTTTGCTTTCCCAAGAAAAGGGACAAATGTAACTGCTGCCATCAGTTCTACTGTTCTTCCTGATGGTTAGTTACATGGTTCCTGCTGCATGGGCTACCTTCTTTCAACCACTGGTAAAGACCAAAAGAATCACAGAGACACTGGGTCATGTATTATCTGTTCAACACTAGCAGCAACTGACTGCCAGTCCAGACTTTAATTATGTTATAAAAATAAATATATTTTGGGCTGGGGATGTGGCTTAAGCGGTAACGTACTCACCTGGCATGCACCGGTTGCTGGGTTCGATCCTCAGCACCACATAAAATAAAAGATGTTGTGTCCACCGAAAACTGAAAAATAAATATTAAAAAATATTCTCTCTCTCTATCCCTCCCTCCCCCCTCTCTCTTTAAAAATAAATAAATATATTTTGCATAAACCATTGTATTTTAGGTTTATCTTATATTCAAAGTATACCTAAATTTTTTAGACATCAAATGTATAAAATAGTTCATTTTCTCCTATATATTATAAAATATTTTTTTAAATTGTGTATTTAAACTAGATTCTCCACACAATCTTGAATAAGATAAACTGCAAAATTATTGATGACCCTTAATGAGTAAAAGGAATCAGATCTTGAAAAAACAGGATCAGAAGAGAATACTACCTAGAATAAATGAAGTTTTCTAGCAAGACATAATTTACTAAAGTTGAAGAAATGAAAAACTGAAAAAAATCAATAAAATAATTTCAGAATATTTCAGAACTACCATTTAAACTGTACCAGGTATACAGGAAGAGATTTCTTAGGACACAAAAGGAATGAATTATAAAAGGATAAGTTGAACTTTTCAAATATAAAAGCTCTTGCCCTTTTAAACACCATTAGGAAAATGAAAAGGAGAGGCATAGAATGGGAAGAAATATTTACAATAGGTATCTGACAAGAGATTTGTCTCCTGAAAATAATAAAAACTTAAACCCATTATACAACAGTCCAATAAAAATAGCAATATACCTGAACAGAAATAATTCACAAAATAAGTTATAAAATGGCCAAGAAAGAATTTCAACATCAGCCATAGGAGAAACACAAATTATTACCACGGTGAGACACCTTTCCACACCCATTAAAATGATTGGCACTGCCAAACACTGGAAAGTGTTGAGAACATGGCAGTCGTAAATGGCAGAAATACTTGAAAATGGTGTCATATTCTTAAAATTTTCAGATATGAAGCTACCACAAAACCCAGAGGTTCTACTTTGGAATGTAACACAATAGAAATAAAAACTTATGTCCATCCAATACTTGAACATGAATGTTGATAACTATTCATGATAGACTAAAAGTGGAAATGATTTACGTGTCCATCAAGGGAATAGTGTAGTATATTCATAAATATAAAACTATACTACTACAAGGCAATAAAAAGGAACAGATTACTGATAAATGTAACAATATGGATGGATTACAAAGTTATTTTGATTAAGGAAAAACAGACACAAGAGTATTGTATTACATGAAATTTTAGAAATGCAAAATAATAAAAAAGATTGGTAGTTGCCTGGGACTCAGGAAAGGAGGGACTCTTCTTGGGATGATAAAAATGTGGAGTGTTTTTTGGTGGTTGTGAGTACACAAATGTCAGAATGCAATGAGTTGAACTCTAAGTGGACTGAATGTAAATTATATCCAATAAAGTTGATTCTAAAAACTGAACATGAAAAGATGGACCCACATCTGAACTGATCATGTTTAAAGGTAACTGTTGACTTCACATCATTCCAGTTTAAGGAGAGAGACTTTTTTTTTTTCTCCAGTGTGTTTCATTGTCTCCCCTAATTGCTTCATTGCAGCTTTACAACGTGCCATTGTTCTTAAGATGTCACAGGAACCACTGTGCAAAAATAAGGAATTACTGACTCATTGCTTGTGATCACAGATGCAGAAATCCTAAATAAAATTTTAGCAAGTAGAACTTTTTAGTATATAAATAAAAATTAGGGCTGGGGCTGTAGCTCAGTGAGAGAGCACTTGCCTAGCACATGTGAGACACTGGGTTTGATCCTTAGCACCACGTAAAAATAAAGTATTGTGTCCATCCACAACTAAAATAATATTTAAAAAAATAAAAATTAGTCGTGATTTTATTTTTAAATTTAAAAATTATAGAATAGTTCCTCATTTGAACACTCATAGAGTCACTAAAATTTTGTAATCCCAAAATCAATGCTTAAGGCATTTTTCTGGGCATACACTAGTGAAAAGTTTGAGTCAAACAATGTGCTCATTCCTGCTTGGCAACCATGTTTCTATTCTCTTTCTCCCACTCTGTCAGTTAACATCCCACTATTTTGATAGTGTCCTTGATGCACAAATGTTTTTCATGTTGATGAAGTTCAATTTCTTTCTTTGATGTCATAGCCAGTAAATCATTATCAAAATCGGTGTTGGAAGCTTCCCACAGGTTTCCTTCTGAATTTTTGCCTTTATTTTTAGTTTTTTTTAACCTATTTTGCATTCATTTTAGTATAAAATGAGGATCCAACTTCATTCTTTTCATGTGGACACCCAGTTTTCCAGACACTATTTTTGAAAAGACTATCCTTTCTCATCTGAATGGTCTTGATGTCCTTGTTGAAAATCATTTGACCATACATATGAGAGTTTATTTCCAAAGTCTCCTTTCTAATCCATTAGTCTATATGTCTGTCTTCTTGACAATACTACCCTGTTTGACTACCACAGCCTTGTAGTAAATTGTGAAATTGGTACACAAGATTCCAGATTTGTTCTCCTTTTAGATATTTTTTGACTTTTGGGGACCCTTGAGATTCCATGTGAAATTCAGGATGAATTTTTCTATTGGGAAAGTCATTGAGATTTTTATAGGAATTGCAATGAGTCTGTAGTTCACTTCAGGTAGAATTGTCATCTTAACAATATTAAGTTTTCCAATGCAAGAACATGGAGTTTTTCCATTTAATTGTGTCATTTTAAAATTCTTTCAGTTCTGTTATGTAGTTTTCATTGTATAAGACTTTTACCTCTTGGTTGAATTTACTTCTAAACATTTTTTAGTATGTTTCAAAATGTAACATTCAAAATGTAATTTATGTCTTAATTTCATTTTGGTATAGTCCATTTATAATATATGGAAACATCAGAATTTTGTGGATTGGTTTTGTACCCTACAATTTTATTGAATCCATGTATTAGTGTCTGTATGTGTGTGTGTGTGTGTGTGTGTGTGTGTGCATGCACATGCATGTATGTTTGTGTGATGTTTAGGGTTTTCTACAATCAAGACTGTGAAATCTATGAACAGAGATAATCCCACTTCTTTCCAATTTGGATGCTTTTATTTCTTCTTCATGTCTGATTTCTCTGGCTTGAACTTCCAGTACTATGTTGAATAGAAGAAAGGTAAAAGTGGGCATCCATATCTTGTTTCTCTCTCTCTCTCTCTCTCTCTCTCTCTCTCTCTCTCTCTCTCTCTCTCTCTCTCTCTCTCTCTCTCTCTCCTGGTATTGGGAAGTGAACCCAGGGGTGCTGAACCACTGAGCCACATCCTATTTTTTGGAGACAAGGTCTTGCTACATTGCTTAGGGCCTCACTAGGTTACTGAAGCTGCCTTTGGACTCGAAATCCTCTGGCCTTAGCCTCCTGGGCTGCTGGGATTACAGGTGGGCTGCTGGGATTACAGGTGCGCTCCACCACGTCGTCCAGGTCTCATTTCTAATCACAGAGGAAACACTTCCACCACGGAGTGTGCTCTTGTCTGTTTTGATATGTGGTTTTTATTATATTGAAGTAGTTCCTTTGTGTCTAGTTTATTGAGTGTCTTTGTCATTAAAGGGTTTTGGATTTTGTAAAAGGCTTTTTCTACATCAATTGAAATGAACATATGTTCTTTCCCCTTTATTCTGTTAATGATGAGTATTACACTGATTGATTTTCATACATTGTATCATCCTTACCTTCTGAGAATAATTTTCATTGGCCATAGTGTTTAATCCTTTAGATACACTTTGAATTTGTTTTGCTAGTATTTTGTTGATCTTTGTATCAACATTTATCCAGATATTTGTATAGGTAAGAAAAAAATTACATTCTCTTGTTATTGGGCAGAGTATTCCATGTAATTGGTCTGCAGTGTTGTTCAATTCTATTATTTTCTTATTGATCATTTGGTTGTTTTATCCATCATTGAAAACATGATTGAAGCCTCCTACTATTGCTGTAGATCTGTTTATACACTTCAGTTCTGTCAGTGTTTTCTTCATATGTTTGGAGCTCTGATTTGGGGGTATATATGTTCATAATGTTACATATTCTGATGTATTAACTCTTCTTATCAATATGCAATGACTCTTTGTCTCTTGAAATAGTTCCAGTGTAAAGTCTAATTCTCCTATTTTTAGTATCGCCACCTCTACTCTCCTTTATTATTTGCATGGAATCTTTTTTCATTTCTTCATCTTTTTACTTTCAATCTATGCGTGTAGTTATTTTCTTTTTAAAAATATTTTAAGTTTTAGATGGACACAAGATCTTAATTTTATTTATTTAGTTTTATGTGGTGCTGAGGATTGAACCCAGTGCCTGACATGTGTGAGGCAAGGGCTCTACCACTGAGCTACACCCTGTAGTTACTTCCTTGTAGACAACTATTATGGTTTTGATCTGGAATGTCCTCCAAAGTTAATGTGTATGGAGATGGGGCCTCTAGCCACTGATTAATGGTTTGATCTGTTGGTGCTTAAATGGACCGTTGGGTGGTGGGGCCTAGTTGGGGGAAATAGTTCACAGGAAGCATGTTCTAAAGAATTTTTTAAAAAAATCTTTTCTCCAGCATAACTCAGGCCCACAGCAATGAAGTAGGTCAGTCAGTCAATCGTGGACAAAATCTTCTGAAACCATGAGCCAAAATAAATCTTTCCTTCTCTAAGATATTCTTGTTAGGTATTTTGGTCACAGTGATGAAAGGTAACTAACACAATAGACAATCCTGGTTTTTTCATCCATCTCGCAATCTGTGCCTTTGGATTGGATAGTTTATTTCACTTACATAAAGTAGTTACTAAGAGGAAAGACTTACTTTTGCCACTTATTCATTTTCTGTGTCGTAGCTTTTTGGTCTGACATTCCTCCATCATTGCCTTCCTTTGTATCTAGTTGACTTCCTTTCCCTTTTCTGAATATTCTAGATATTTTCTTTGTTGTCACCATGGAAAATATATTGTAAACATCCTACATTCATTTATTTATTTTTAATTTATTATTTTTTATATTTATTTTTTAGTTGGACACAATACCTTCATTCTATTTATTTACTTTTATGTGGCGCTGAGGATCAAACCCAGGGCCTTGAATGCGCTAGGCAAGTGCTCTACTGCTGAGCCAAAAACCCAGCCCCTATTTATTTATTTTTAATGTATTTTTTAGTTGTTGATGGACTTTTATTTTATTTATTTAATGTGGTGCTGAGTGCCTCACATATGCTGGGCAAGTGCTGAGCTACAGCCCCAGCACAACATCCTAAATTGATAACAATCTATTTTATTTTTTGGTACGGGTGTTGAAACCAGGGGAGTTTAACCATGAGCCACATCCCCAGTCTTTTTGTTTTGAGACAAAGTCTCTCTGAGTTGCTTAGTGCCTCAAATTTGCTGGGGCTGGCTTTGAACTCATGATCCTCCTGTCTCAGCCTCCTGAGCCACTGGGATTGCAGGCATGTGCCACCGTGCCCAGGAACTTTTTTTTTTTTTTTTAAACTTGTGAATGTCTGAATTTCTCCCTTGTTTGTGAATGACAACTTTTCCATATGTGATTCTCAACAGAGACATCTTCTTTTTCCTTTCAGCATTTTAACTATATCATCTTACTGCCTTCTGGCCTGTAAGGTTTTTCTAAGAAATCTATTGATAATCTTACTAGAAATCCCTTAATCCAAGACAAGCCACATTTTCTTCCTGCTTTTAAGACTGTCTTTTTTCTTTTTGACAGAAGTTTGATTATAATGTATCTGTGTAGATTTCTCTGATTTTATCCTACTTGGAATTTGTTCTTTGAGCTTCTTGGACTTATAGATCTATGTCATTTTGCAAACTTAGGGAAATTTTAGGTAAAGGGTTAAGATCTTTTCAGATCTTTTTCTGAGCATGCATCTTACCTAGCCCTTTGTATGCTTTATCTTTATTCCTGAGTATATATGTCTACTTTGAAATATCTTAATTTCCTAAAGAGCATTGTTCTAACTCCTCTCCAAGGCTGCAGACACTCTAGTATATGCTCTCACCTGTGTCTCTTACCCAAAGCATCTGCAGGTGTATAGTTCTCCTGCAGCTTTCACAAGGTGTCTGCTGCTTCCAAGTTTTCTCCAGGATGAGATGCAAGCTATGCTGCATTTCCCCATCTAAATTTTAAGTCAAAACAGAAACCAGTCCCTAAACCAGTCCTTTGCTATAAACATTGATGTGGCTGCCATCACTGTAGTATGCTGATTTTAAGTTTTTAACTTCTTTGGGTATAAACCGAGGAGTGGGATAGCTGGGTCAAATGGTGACCAGATAGGTCCAAATGTTGCAAAATATGATAATTTCTCCTCCTTACATTTCAATCAAGGAAATTGAGCACTAGGCTGCTGCTTCCTTCAGACTGTGAATCTCGTCCTACCAGGGAGGTGTTGGGCTAAGGAAGAATAAAAACACCTCAAGGTTTCCTGCCATTTTAAATTTGGCTTTTTCTTTTTTTTTATTGGTTCAAGTCTTTTTTAAAAGAATTATTATTTGTTCTTTTTAGTTATACATGACTGTAGAATGTATTTTGACATATCATACATACATAGAGTATGCTTTCCCATTCTTGTGATTGTACATGATGTGGAGTTACATTAGTCGTGTATTCCTATATGAACATAGGAAAGTGATGTCCAAAGTTATGTTCATTCTACTGTATTTCTTATTCCTATCTTCCCCTTCCCCCCACCTGCCCTGTTCAATCCAGTGAACCTCCCCTAATCCCCTTCCCCTGCCAATTGTGAGTCAGTATCTGCATCTCAGAAGAGAAAATATGGCCTTTGGGTTTGACTTATTTCACTTAGCATGATTGTCTCCAGTTACATCCATTTACCCGCAAATGCTACAATCTCATTCTTCTTTATGCCGAGTAATATTCTGTGGTGTATATGTAACACATTTTAAAAAATCCATTCATCTGTTGAAGGGCACCTAGCTTAGCTATTGTGAACTGAGCTGCTATAAACATTGATGTGGCTGCCACCACTGTAGTATGCTGATTTTAAGTTTTTAACTCCTTTGGGTATAAACCAAGGAGTGGGATAGCTGGGTCAAATGGTGAGTCCATTCCAAGTTTACTAAGGAATCTCCATACTGCTTTCCAGATTGTTTGCACCAATTTGCAGTCCCACCAGCAATGTGTGAGTGTGCCTTTCCCCCAACATCCTTGCCAACATTGTTACTTTTATTCTTAATAATTGCATCTAACTGGAGTGAGATGAAATCTCAGTGTAGTTTTAATTTGCATTTCTCTTGCTAGTGATATTGAACATTTTTTCATGTATTTGTTGACTGATCATATTCTGGGAAATGTTCAGTTCCTTCGCCCATTTATTGATTGGGTTATTGGTTTTTTTGGTATTACGTATTTTGAGTTCTTTATATATCCTGGAGATTAATGCTCTGAGGTACAGGCAAAGATTTTCTCCTATTATGTAGGCTCTCTTTTCAAATTACTTATTGTTTCCTTTGCTATGAAGAAGCTTTTTAGTTTGAAACCATCCCGTTTATTGATTCTCGATTTTACTTCTTTCGCTTGTTGAGGAAATTGGTTCCTAAGCTGACATGATAGAGTTGGACCTACTTTTTCTTCTGGTTGGATGAGGGTCTCTGATCTAATGCTTAGGTCCTTGATCCACTTTTGAGTTGTTTTTTTTTTTAATATTTTTTTAATTGTAGGTGAACACAATACCTTTATTTTATTTATTTATTTTTATGTGGTGCTGAGGATTGAACCCACTCCTTCACACATGCCAGATGAATATGCTACCACTGAGCCACAACCTCAGCCCAACTTTGAGTTGTTTTGTCCAGAGTGAAAGACAGGGATCTAATTTCACTTTGCTACATATGGATTTCCAGTTCTCCCAGCACCATGTGTGGAAGAGCCCCCTTTCTCCAATGTATGTTTATGGCACCTTTGTCTAGTATGAGGTAACTACATTTATATGGGTTTTTCTCTGTTACTTCTATTCTGTACCATTGGCCTACACAGCTCTGTTTTGATGCCAATACCATGCTGTTTTTGTTAGTATAACCCTGTAGTGTAATTTAAGGTTTGGTATTGTGATGCCTCATGCTTCACTTTTCTTGCTCGGGATTGCTTTAGCTTCTTATTTTTCCAAATGAATTTCATGACTGGATTTTTCTATTTCTATGAAGAAGGTCATTGGAAGCTTAATAGGAATTGCATTAAATCTGTGTAGCACTTTTGGTAGTATGGCCATTTTGACAATATTAATTCTGCCCACCCAAGAACATGGGAGCTTGCTCCGTCCTCTCAGGTCTTCTTCAGTTTCTTTCTTTAGAGTTCTGTAGTTTTCATTGTTGAGGTCTTTCACCTCTTGTTAGATGAATTCCCAAATATTTTATTTTTAGTTTTTGAGGCTAGTGTGAATGGGACAGTTTTCCTAATTTCTTTTTCCATTGTTTTGTCCCTGATGTATATATGAATGCAATTAATTTAGGTGTTAATTTTATATCCTGCTACTTTCTGAATTGATTTATGAGTTCTAAAAGTTTTCTAGTGGAGTTTTTTTGTTGTTGTTGTTTTTTAACTTCTAAATATAGAATCATGTCATTGGTAAACAGGGAGAGCTTGGGTTCTTTTTTTCCTATTTGTATCTTTTAAAAATTGCTCTAGCTACAGTTTCAAGGACTATGTTGAACAGAAGTGGTGAATGAGGGCATCCCTGTCTTGCTCCAAAGTTTGTTTTTAGAGGGAATGCTTTCAGCTTTTCTCCTTGTATATAATGTTGGCCATGGGTTTGATATAGATAGCTTTTACAATGTTGAGGTATGTTCCCACTTGCCCTAGTTTTTCTAGTGTTTTGAGCAAAAACGGATGCTGTATTTTATCAAATGCTTTTTCTGCACCTATTGAGAGAATCATGAGATTCTACTGATGTGATGAATTACATTCATTGAATGTGGCTCTTTCTTGGTTGAAAGTGTTCACTTGATTGCTATGAACTTTTAACTGTATCTCAGAGCTCCTATATAGTTATTTTAGCCAGTCCCCCATTATGTTCTGCTTTATTTTTTATGTCTCTATGGAGCCAAGGGCCCAGAGAGTCCTAGTCTGCCAACTTGTTAATGTCATTCCACTGTGTCTGGTTCTATCCCAATGCTCAGGAACGGTTTTAAATCGGATGTGTGGGCACAGGCTTCAGGTTTTCCACCATAATTTGCTGGCAGGGTCAAAATGAGATGTGTGTCTAAATGACATATGATAGCACAAAATTACAATCAATGTACTTCTACTTGTAACTGTCAACATGGAAACACTTTTATTAATGTGATTGAAAGCATGTAAAGCTGAGCACAGTGGTGCACATCTGTAATCTCAATGACTCAGGAGGCTGAGGCTGGAGGATTGCAAGTCAAGACCAGCCTCAGCAACTTAGCAAGGCCCTGAGCAATGTGGTGAGACCCTGTTTCAATAAATAAATAAACAGGACTGGGGATGGAGTTGAATAAAATAAAAAGGGCTGGGGACGTAGCTCAGTGGTAAAGTGTCTCTGGGTTCAATCCACAATATGTATAAATAAATAAATACGATGTTAAACAATACCAGTACTTTCTTCCTTTGCAAAGAATGGCAATTTTGAAACTATTTTCTGTGCATTCTAAGATTGATGAAATAACATAGTGTATATTATAGAAGCCAGGAATCTGTCAGAGAAAAAGTTGTAAATATGAGAAAGGGAAAGCAAATGGTAGAATAAGACATATGATATTGGGTTGAAATTGGAAGTGTCAATGGAAACTTTAATACACATGTGGGCTTTAATACACAGGTAACTAGATATAGGAACGGGTACAGATGCTGAATGTGCACATGTATGTATATGGATGAACACTCGTACATCTACTTCCTAACTCCATCCAGAAGACAATCAACAACCAATGATATTCCCAAAATCATTAAGTTACTTTAAATCATGGCTTTTGAACACAATAGGCCAATAATGGACACAAGACTCCTCAGAGAAGCAGCTTATTATATGGTTGAAATGAAGAAAATATCAAATAAGCCTAGAACTTTTTTTTTTTTTTTGGAACTTTTTCTGGCAATTTATTTTAACTGCGGCAACACGGCTTTCCAGAACACCAGGTTAGATCAGGTTTTGTTTCTCCACTGGGTGGATCCTATCTCTGGCGCCCCCTATTATATTCTTACCAGAAAAGTAAAGCAGCTTATTAAAATTGTCTTCTTTTAGCCAAACACAAAGCACCAGCTAAGAATTTAAAGTCAAAATTCCTTCTGTAATGGGACTCTTACCCTGAGCCAATTTTGCACATGGAGTTTCAAAGTTGCCAAACTCCAGATTTCATAAACGTCCTCTGGCAACTCATGTCCCTGATTTGTCTAGGAGTATAAAAGTACCTTCAAGTACCCTCCCAAGGTCTCTTGATGTCCATTTATTCCAGAATCCTGGGGAGGTGGTCTTTTTTAATATTCAGAAAAAAAAATTTTTTTTTCTCTAGACGTTAGTGGCAATAGGAGGCCAATGTCCTCACAGTTAGAAACCTCATGGTCAGTGGGTGCACTTGGAATACAGACCTTTGTTTGAACTCTAGTGACCCATCCACATGAAGGGGCGACACTGAGAACCACTTGGTTCTGTGAACCACGGCTGGGTATGAGAAAGGCCATCAGTGGGAACTTCTTGACAGCATGAACACGAAAAAGAGCACATAGCTCATAAGGTTAAGGAAACAGAAGTCTTCACAACTACCTAAATGAGCCAAAGTAAACAACAAACAAACAAAAACAGGCATTTACAAACCCCTACACTTCAATGTGGTGGATATGAGCTGCTTTTTGGTGGAGAAAAATATGTCATAAACTGGTTCCAGACACATAAGGCTTACCTGACTCCTCTCTTTGTCCACTTTCTTAAAACACTTATTCAATGACAAATTATGTCTCAGTGAGTCTTTCCACCCAGTAGGTGCATTCGCAAAATACGGAAAATGTTCCAAGATCCAGTTGTAGATGATCCTTCAGGGCAGGCGCTTGGTTGGAGAGTCCTCGATGGCCATAAATATGAGGCAGCCAAAGGAGTAGGGGGGCTTGCAGTTGGGGTTCTGCCTGGCATCACAGGGCATGTCAGAGTGGGCTGGGGTGGAGGGGTGTCGTCGTCCAGGTCCTGGACCGGGCTGACACTCCTGAGGACCGACTCCCCAAAGCTCTTCAGGATGTTCTTGCTCCCATGCAGCCAGTTCAGCTCTTCATCTTCCATGGTCCCCTCTTCTCATCTGATGTCAGGCAGGGAAAAGTCGAGGTCATTGTCTTCCTGAAGGGCCTTGGAGAAACCACTGCCCGGTAACACTGGCTCAGTCCACTGGACACACGAATTCCTGAGCTTTCCGGTTTCTTAGTGGCAGACATGACTGGACCCATTTACGTGAAGGCTCCTGGCCGGAGCGGGGTGCGGGGGCGCCGCTGCCCTTCAGCGGAGCCGACAAACTTTCGCGGGCGCCCAGCGGGCATCGCTTGGTGGCCCCGCTAAGGACGCGCGGGTGCAGCGCTGCGAGGGCGGGGGCGGGCAGCAGGGACGCGGGGCCGCGGCGCGGCATGGGACCTCCGGTGACCGCCTGGCGCCAAGCCTAGAACTTCTTGATGTCAAAAAGTGAGGAAGTGGGGCTGGGGATGTGGCTCAGCGGTAGCGCGCTCGCCTGGCATGCCTGCAGCCCGGTTCGATCCTCAGCACCACATACAAACAAAGATGTTGTGTCTGCCAAAAGCTAAAAAATAAATATTGAAAATTCTTTCTCTCTCCCTCTCTCTGTCTCTCTCTTAAAAAAAAATCTATGATTGATTTAAAAAAAAAAAAGTGAGGAAGTTCTCAAAAAGTGATAGGGAAAAGGGCTAAAGGACAGAAGAACTTGACGGGATCCCCTGGAATAAGTAGATCACCCCTCCCAGATCATCACAGGAGTAAGATATATTTAATAAAGTGTCCGAGAGTTCACAGAGACATAAGGAAGTGAACTAACAAGCATGGAGTAGCAGAGGGAAACTCTTCATTTCTGTAGAATTCTGATTAACAAATAAAGGAATGATGGAATTAGAAAAATCAACATTTGACAAGCACCATAACAGATTCGAAGAACCAATATTTAAAATCTGTGCACAGAAATCTGAAAAGTAACAGGGTATTTATATCATCTCAAAGTATCTCCCCAAAAGACAGTTATGTAAATGCAAAGGACAGGACAACAATCTCACAGTGAATTCTCAAGAGGTACTAACTTAACCAAGTGGCTAAGGCTGACTAGAGCCAGATGGGAATAACCCACGGTAACTAACTCCTGGTAGGACACACTAAAAAGAATTCAGCATCGTTTTTGTATTCCTGCTAGAAATAATGTAAATTTAACCACAAGGAAGCATTACTGGTCAAATCCAAAATGCCAACGTTATTGTGACACACAAAGATATTATCAGGAAGAAGACTAAAACTTTAAAGTCAGAACTGTGGGTGTGTTTAGTGTTGGTTCCCCCCCCCCCCTCCCAGCTAAATTCAGTTCAACTGAATGGGTACAGATGCAAGAAGTCAGGGATTTTACTTTAATCAGAACCGTATTTAATCAGAGCCAGAGAACTGCAAGCAAGTTAAGGGTTGGGACAAGTGAGTGTAAACGCGTGTGTGTGTGTGTGTGTGTGTGTGTGTGTGAGAGAGAGAGAGAGAGAGAGAGAGAGAGAGAGAGAGAGAAGAAGGAAGGGAGCACAGTAAGTAAGGGCTATGAAATAGTGCACTGCAAATAATAGAGAGGAATGGAAATACTAAAATATCTGGGTAGGAATGCATGAAACTAAAAAATATATGATATGGGGCTGGGGCCCTAGCTCAGTGGTAGAGCGCTTGTCTAGCACGTGTGAGGCACTGGGCTGGATTCTCACATATAAATAAATAAAATAAATGTCCATCAACAGCCAAAACAAAAAAGATATAAAACACATTTCCAAAGTTAAGCCTCCTTTAACAGTTAAACACTACAAGTCAGTGAGATGCTGTTCCTTACTTTTTTTCCTTTAAATGCACTTTCTCAATGAGCATATATTTCTCTAGAAACTCAAACAAAAGTTCGTTGACTGAAGTTTCCCAACTCGATGGGTAAGGCCGCCGCGAGGGCCTCGTGCTGGACCGAGGACGGCTTCCCCAGCGGAGGCCGTGCTCTGTTGGGGGAAACCCAGTGCCGCCGCCGCCAGGAGCGCGTCTACCGCTTTCTCGCTCCAGGCTCGGATTCCGAAGAGCCTCCGGAGCCTCTGGCGCCGGCCCCAGACTCACACCGTCCACCTCTGCGAAGCGTACCTGCCCCGCAAGCTGCAGTCAACTTAGCTGGACCCACCTACCTTACGCGTCCCGCGGGTGCGGGCTCTGACCGCGCTGCGACCCCAGGACTACACTTCCCAGCGGCCCTAGCGCCCAGGCCGCTTCTGCCCGGACCGGGCCTTCCGGCTGCGGATTGGCTGCTACCGCGCCGTCCTGCGCAGAGGCTCTCGGTCCTATGGGCGGGGCCGGCCGGTGGTCGTGGATCTCGTGGGCTGGCGCGCAGCACTGGGATTGGATGGTGATGGTGGGCGTGGCACTTAGGCTTAGATATTTAATAGGACATGTAGCATTTATTGTACTTCCAGGATTTTCTACACAGTAGGCCTTTTGTCATTCATTTTCTTCCAAAGATTATGTAATTTCAGTCTTGTTTCAAACCAGTGATTATTTAGATCCATAAATGGATCTCTGGATGTTTCATGCTGTACTATTATCAAGATTTTTGTTATAATTTTGTCAAAAAGCATGGTTAGACATCCATTCTTTTTTTCCAGAACTGATTATAGAGACACATTTCTACATCTTCTTTCTGCTCTTTGGAAAGTCGTGCTCAGCTACACCATGTAGCGTTTCAGGCTTGCATAATATCTATGCAGCTTATGGTCTGAGTAAAATGCTTCATATATATTAGGGTCAGTTTGTGCTTTTGATTCTTCAGGGTAAACTTTATTCAATAAAGAAAAGTTGCTGGTGAAAGTCTCCCCAATTTTTGTAACACCGATAGTACAACAATCATCATAAGAAATCTGTAAACTGGTATACAACAAATTCTATTCCACAAATAATTATCAAGATGGCCAACGTTTGCCTAATATTTATTATAAAACACATAAGCACTTTAGGTTTACAAACTTACTGATTCTCACACAATGAGGTAGAATTTCCACCTGTATTTCACAATGCATAAATATACTATCATAAAACATTAACAGTTTTTAAAACACAGATAAAAGATTTTGATTCATAAAGATTAATAACAGTGCTTACATTTGGAAAGTGTACAGGGATCAGGATAGGCATGAAACAAGAACTTAGGAATTTCTGATGTTTAAATCTTTTTTCACAAGAATTGTATTTATGTATTATTTGCAATAAAAACTTTCCTAAAAAAGAAAAAAAACAGATAAATGTACAAAGATATGTCTAGAAAAATTTTTATTTTTTAAAGGACATTGTTCATGACCTTCCCAACTTGGAGGCAAACAATCAAAGGTATTTGATAAATACAGCCTCATAGGGAACCCAGTGAAGCCATTAACAGTTATAGGAGATCTATATACTGACAGGAAAATTTCTTTGGCACAGAAATGGTAGGTAAAAAATGTTATTATAGCATGTAAATATTTCATAAACACATATCATTGGATCCCACTGACAGTGGATTTTTTGATAGAAATAAAAGATTTTTCCCTTGTGCTTCTTTATATAACATAAAATTTTATGATATTTTCATAAAAGGGAAAGTAAGTCCATCTTTTAAAAACAAACAGATATAAATCTGTTATATAAAATATCAAATTTACATATTTAAATACTTTGAGTATCTGTAAGGGCAAATAAGGTCCTGAAACACAGGTCAATATTAATATAATGTGTCAATAACAGGAGGCAGTGCAAACATGTGGAATAAAGAAATTAATAAGAATTTGTGGTTAAATTATTGATTTAGACACATCCATACTTTTATAGTAAAATCTGAAATGGTTGCAAAGTTGATTCTGAATAAACTATGGTCTATTTAAGGAGATAAATTCACATGGTTACTTTCAAATAAGAACTTTTCTGATATTTACAATAAGGTTGTAAGTGTGGAATTTGGGAGGCTTAGTAAATTTTGTAGGCCATTGGTAGGTTTTCCTAACAATTACATTATAAGATGGTCTACTATTTTTTAATTCTCAGGTTTTAAAAAATCTGAACCATTAAAAAATCCTGTATGTATTTTTTTCCAGTCATACAGAGTTAATCACCATTATGAATTCTCTGGTGTCGAATAAAGTTCCAACTCCTAGTAAAGGCCTTGCCACAGTTCTTGCATTCATAGGGTTTCTCACCTGTATGCATTTTCTTATGTATGGTGAAGTTTGAGTGGTAACTAAAGGTCTTTCCACATTCTTTACATTCATAGGGTCTCTTACCACTGTGAAATCTCTGATGTTGAGAAAGGTATGAGTTACAACTAAAGGTCTTTCCACATTCCTTGCATTCATAGGGTTTTTCACCAGTGTGAATTCTCTGATGCTGAATGAGGCTTGAGCTCCTAATAAAGGCTTTTCCACATTCTTTGCACTCATAGGGCTTCTCTCCAATGTGAATTCTCTGATGTTGAACAAGTTTTGAGGTCTTATTAAAGGCCTTCCCACATTCCTTACACTCATAGAATTTCTCAGCAGTATGGATTCTCTGATGTTTTGTAAGATAGGACTTCCAACAAAATGCTTTTCCACACTGCTTACATTCATAGGGTTTTTCACCAGTATGGATTCTTTGATGTTGAGAAAAATATGACATCCAACTAAAAGCCTTCCCACATTGTCTACATTCATAAGGTTTCTCACCAGTGTGAATCCTCTGATGTCACAGAAGATATGGGCCACAACTAAAGGACTGACCACATTCCTTACATTCATAGGGTTTCTCACCAGTGTGAGTTTTCTGATGTCTTGAAAGTGCGGAACTACAACTGAAGGCCTTCCCACAGTCCCTACAGTCATAGGGTTTCTCACCACTGTGAGTTCTCTGGTGTTGAGTAAGTTGTGATCCACGACTAAAAGGCTTCCCACATTCCTTACAGTAATATGGTTTATCCTCATTTCCAGATCTGTGGTATAGAGTAAGAGATACCTGCTGATCAAAAGCAGGTACATCTTCACGGGTGATTATTACTTTGCTGAAATGTGCTTCTTGATAAGAATATGGTCCCTCAAACTGGTCTTTACATTCCCAAATATCTTGGACACTTGAGCACGGCCTTATAATTCCTTCCATGAACTCTAATGGGAATGATTTTACATTACTAATTTTTCCCTTTAAAGGTTGATTCTTGGATGCAGACTTCAATGGTTGATCTGAAATGAAATAAAAATAAAACATTTGCTCCTCTCTTAATTTGGGAGAAATAAAACTTCTATGGTTGGAAAGATAGAAACAATGTTTTCACATAAACTAATAGTGAATAGTAAGGCACTACTGACTAGAGCTGTGCCTTTCAACAAATGAACAAGGAAAACAAAGAATGAATAAATCCATATAGGAAGATGAAAGAAATGAGTAAGAGATTCTCAATGATTCTCAAACATTTGTATGACTGAATTATTTGGGAGGATTGACAAATATATATTGTCCTACATGATCATCCAAATTGAAGGAAGGCTTGCTTGGTTACATATTTTTATAATACATTACCATACATGTGTATTGTAAAAAGGAGAGGAATATCATACCTATGACATGAATTAAATAAGTAAAACCAGAGGATATTTCTGAGGTGAAAGGACAGAAAGCTTGCTAATAAATAATATATTGTAAATGATCTGAAGTTAGGCTGATAAAAGGTAGAAATCCATACTGATTATAACCTAAGGGAAACCATCAAATGAGTCATGCAGGAATGGGTGGACTTAGGGAAGACTGCCATGGTTGGACTTCAAAATATGTGAATTTCTTGAAAATGCTTTTTTTTTTCTTTAAGAATTCCACGAAACATTATTTGTGGAGCAATGGCTACATTGGTGACAGATGGTGGGAGAAATCTGTAAGTTCAGATAAGTGGGACAAAATAAAATGGGTAATGTGGTATAGTAAGAATATTAAAACTGGGTTGTTTTATATCCCAGCACTAAAATACAAGCTTAAATTTGGAGACAAATCACTGAGTCACTCTGAGATCCTCTGCAGTAAAGGATTAACCTAGCCTGAATTAAGGTTTGACCCTTGCCCGCCACTTGTTAGAGGAACTCTTAAGGCTTGAATATGTCCTCCCTGACAATATTATATTTACCTAGTGTCATGAGCATGCTACGTCATTAATATAGACCAAACACGTTTGTTTCTTTCCACATTTTCAGATTTTACTGAAGAATAATAAATTCTCAGGTACACCACTTTCATCAGTGGCAGTTCACTGAAAATTGTGGATCACCTGATAGTCATAAACTGGGCAATCACAATTTCATTTGTTCCAATCTTAATTTCTTTTTCTTTTTTTAGATTTATAGGTTTTACTTTTATTATTTTTCTTAGTTTAATAGGTGGAGGTGTTATGTCTTGTTTTCCACATTTTTTATTGGTACATTACAGATGTACATAATGTTGGGATTTGTTGTTACATATTTGTACACGCACACAATATAACAATATGATTTGGCCAGTATCACTTCTGGCATTTTCCTGCTCCTGCCCTCCCTCTAACCCCCTAGTCCCTTTCCTCTACTGAACTCCCTTTGATTTTTAGGAGATCTATACCACCTTCTTTCCCTTTTTCCTCTTTAGCTTCTGCATATGAGAGAAAACATATGATCCTTGACCTTTTGAGTTTGACTTATTTTGCTCAACATGATGGTTTCTAGTTCCACCCATTTTCCTGCATATGACATAATTTCATTTTATTTATGGCTGAATGGGGTCAGGAAGCCACTCTGTCCTGTCTTGGGATGCTCCTTCTTTTATGGGTCTTGAGTGAGTGGGTAGCATCATTTGGTGGTCTGGAGTGTTTGATGAGCTCATGTTTTGTCTGATGTGAGTTTAATATGCGCATGTTTCCATGTGCTTCTGATTAATTTTATAAGTTCAGAGGTGGTCATTTTTGGGGGGCAAGGGGTACTGGGGATTGACCATTGAGCTACATCCCCAGCCCTATTTTGTATTTCATTTAGCGACAAGGTCTCAATGAGTTGCTTAGCACTCACTTTTGCTGAAGCCGGCTTTGAACTTGTGATCCTCCTGCCTCATCCTCCTGAGCTACTGGGATTATAAGCATGTGCCACTGCACCCAAGTACAGGTGGTTATCCTTACTAGCACAATTTATTTATCAGCTTATGCCTATGGTTATGGCAGGTATATAGTGGTTATCTATTTGTACAAACAAGGTATGGAATCATTACACCTCATCCCTTAAACACAAAACAGAGCAGCTTATAGCAAACTATTGCTTTACAAAATGGAGTAACAAAGGCTTAGGCACAGCTTGAAAACTTCTATTCTATGCAGCATGGAGTAACTCAGAGCTTAAGTTACATAAAATAGTCTGTTAACATCTAATGAAAACCTTGGACACAAAAGCTTTGGTTGACAGTATTCCATGTGTATTGCCACATATTGTTTCAGAAAAAGTAAAAAGTGCTATCCATGTGATTCCCCTGAAAAAGGACAAATGATAGCTCATACCACATTATTCCTGGACCCTCTCCTATGTGCCCCTTCTTTGCTGATCTGAATCTCTATTCTTCCAGTGTAATAAACCATGAATGTGGTTAAAACAGCTTCAAGCAATCTGATAATACATCTAGTAAACTCCTGAATCTAAGAGTGGGCTTGGTAATCTCAAAAACTACAGCTGGTATCAAAAGGTGGGGTTGCTAAAATGATCCTGGCTCACTGACACATGGTGAAATCATGGCTTGGGACAAGGAAGGTTGAAAGAGCAGTTGACAAAATTTGGATTCTCAGTAACTAGTTAATCCAAAACTGGAATCGTAGTTACTCATGCTCAGCTGGTTATTAGAAGTAAAGTTATCAGTGAACTTCAGAAATAACAGATCCACTTCCTGATGAATTGGTTCACTACTTACTTTTTTTTTTGCCCATATACTTTTTAATACTTACACTTTGGTAAAATCGTTTTCAATAGATTACATTAAAATATTTTAGGTGGCAACCCAGCAATTGCACAATCCACTACAAGATTTTAACATCTAAGCAACATAGCTTTGTCTTAGGCCTGAAAGCTCTTGAGCTGTCTTATAACTTCTCTGTCAACCAAACAAGTCTACTTAAGTTTTTAAATTTCAAAAGGTTGCTTTTTATAAAAGGCACCTGAGCTTCTCTTAATTTTGATGACATGACATTTACTCTTTATTCTATAACCAGAACCTTTATGGCAGTGACTTTCACATAGATGAGATTTTCTACATGCCTTTAAACAATACATTCGGCAGTTCTAACCTATATCTAAATAGTAGAGACAATTGTCTTGCACTCTGGGCTGGGGCCAAAGGCAGAGCAGCCAAGGCCTTCACATACTTGCTGACCTAAGTGGACTGCTTTTTAAGCAGTAGGACATGCAACCAGACTTCTCTTGCCTGCCAATGTAGTTCACAGCCCTAACAGCCAAAGGCTGTGTAATTTAATCACAATATTTTAAATGATGTTGTGTTCTTAGATGACTCCCTAGACACATTAAGAAAAGCAAATTAAAATGAAATAAGCAAACTACAAAATAAATGCCTTTGTTATTGTGATCTGGAATCTGGGCCGAGCTTGCATTTCATCTATTCTGAGATACAGCCACAGGGATGCTACCAAAGGAAAAAATTATGTGGAAACAGTTATGGAAATTAGAGTAAGCTGCAAGAGAATGGAGAGAGACAGAAATATAAAGGGAAGATTCAAGAGACTCATTAAACAGGGTAGAAATCTTTGAAGGGTTTTTTTTTTTGTGTGTGTGTGTGTGTGTGTGTGCGCGCGCGCGCGCGCGCATGCACTAGGGATGGAACCCAGGGCCTTATGCATGCTAAACAAGTGCTCTACCACTGAGTTACACCCACACTCGTCTTTAAATAGTTTAAGAAATGGGATCAATAAGGTGGACATTGATGAAAGCAAACAAATGTCTCAGTACAATACTACTGGAAGGAAGGTGGATCAGTAGGAGTCTGTGTTGGTCCTTCAACACTGATGGGTGGTAAACAAAACTTGGGCTATTTATTATTCAAGAAGAACTTAAAATGCTGCAAGGCACAATCATTGTGTGATGCATACATATATCAAATTATGGTGTGATCAGACTCAACAGGGTAAAGATTGATGAGAGAGTCAGGGTCCCTCAGCCCAACCCCCAGCTAGGAATACAAAGGCTTTATGTACTCATAATGCACAAACACAAATTGACCAAGAGGTGAGGAAGAAACTTTTTGGAACTCCTTGACATGGAAACACAAAACAGAAGGATTCAAACATCCACTAGAGAAGCCCTATTGGGGGACAGAGTTAGAGTGTAAGGATATGAGAGCCACTGGTGGAACTGCTGAAACATGGATAAGAACTGGAATGAACAGACTTTACATTTTCTTTACCTAAATATATTAAATGACTAGACATTATATCTGACTGGGAATGCACTACCTAGTATTGTGAAACTATAAATTCAATATTTAAACACTATGGATTGCATATGCTAAATGGGAACCAATAGAACTGTCCAAGTTCATACAGGTTGATTTGACAGGATAGAATACTTTGTGGACAAAAAGTTATTACCAGTTTAATGACTTTGTTAGAAGCTGGGAAGTTCTCTGTCTAACCCCTCTGTGTGGAACATAGATGGGCCTATTATAAAAGCCAATGAATACCACCTTGCAGCAACTAATTGGATTTTAGATGAGATTTCCAGATCTTATAGTACAGTATACACCAACTGAGAAACACTAGCTTTCATAATTGAAACTGCCCATGTGATTAAAGATCATAAAAATCATGAAACCTGAGATGCTCACACAGTCTTTGAGCAATTTGATTATGCCTTACAGTCTTTAAATATGTGTGCTTCTTATATTTGAAGTTCTTTGAAGCTTGTGGATCCGTTTTGTCAAATTTTTGGTCATTCTTATATTTTCTCTGCTGCCAGTTCTCTTTGGAGTATACTCCAAACACTTGTATATTAGGTTGCCTAAGTTATTCCAAAAGTCACATCCACTCATTCCTCTTTTGCATTTCAGTTGCTGCTTTCCAGTTCACTAACCTTTTCTGAACATGAAATATTGAATCCACTGTACAACCCAATGCAGGCTTTTTGGTTTTCTACTCTAGAAACAATATGGGTGCTTAAAAGGATGTTCTACGTCTGGCTCAACTTTTGAACACTTGGAATATAGTTATAACTTTAAAAATGTCTTCTTATATTTACCATTTCTTGGTTGGTTTTAACAAAAATTGTCCTCATTATGGATCCTTTTTCTATCTTGGCATGCACAGTAATCTTGTATTGAACATGAGGCATTGTGAATTGTCTTGTTGAGTACTAGATTTTGTATTCCTTTAAATAAGCTTTAAGATCATTAAATTACTTGAAAGTTGTCATCTGATCCTTTTAGGTCTTTCTTTTAGAGTAGTTCCATGGCCTGAAGTTGAGGTAAGACACTGTGGAGCAGTCCCATCAGTGCATGAAGAGTTGTAAGGCTTTTCAGTCTGTCTGGGTAGTGGGAGCAGGTATTTTGCTGGCTGTGTGAGTGCTGGGCATAAGTCCTTCTAGTCCTTCCAAATGGTTCTGGAAGCCTCAGGTAGTTCCCCATCTGCTTACCAGTAATCTGTTGAACTCTCAAAGGAGCCCTTCTGCAGATCGTTAGTTTTCCCTCACTCTGCAGCTCATCCTTTTGTGCTCCTCTGAACATGTGCTGCCTTGATCACCCTGGACTCAGCTCTGTCTTTTTTTTTTTTTAAAGAGAGAGTGAGAGAAGAGAGAAAGAGAGAGAGAGAGAGAGAGAATTTTTAATATTTATTTTTTAGTTCTCGGCGGACACAACATCTTTGTTGGTATGTGGTGCTGAGGATCGAACCCGGGCCGCACGAACGCCAGGCGAGCGCGCTACCACTTGAGCCACATCCCCAGCCCCAGCTCTGTCTTCTCTACTCACGGAATTTGTTGGGCTCTTCCGACTTCTCTGAGCTGCATCCTAAGACTCACTCTCTCAACAAAGCAAGATGGGGCAATCACAGGGCCTTATTGGTTTCCTGTCTGTCGAGAATCACTGTCTTTATTGCTTGGAATCCATACATGTTCCTGAAAAACTACTGTTGCATATACTTTAAAATTTTGAGATGCAAGAGAATAAAACAAGTTCTTATTGCTGTGTTGGCAAGTAGTCTCTCCAGTCTCTTGCCATTATATAGAGGGGTTCCCCTAAATCCATTAACTTATTACACATATTTAGAAGAGCTGTTCCAACATTCTGTCTGCTAATTCCATCTGTCACTTCTGTTGACTATTTATGCTATTTTCCTTCTTTTTCAACATCTAGTGTTTTATAATTGAATGCTAGAAATTGAGAATGTTATATTGTCAAATGCTTAACTTTGCTATTTTTTTTTTAGTTGTAGATGGACACAGTATCTTATTTATTGATTTTTATGTGGTGTTGAGGATTGAACCTAGTGCCTCACACATGTGAGGCAAGCACTGTACCACTCACTGAGCTACAACCCCAGCCCAACTTTGCTAATTTTTATCAAAGACTTTTGTATTCTGTTCTAGTAGACAGGTGATTTAAGGATGTTTGATCCTTTCATGGATTTTATTAAGCTCTGTTAGGGTAGGGCTAGGATAGATTTTTCTATAGAATACTTTAATTCTATACTAGGGAGTGCACATTCTGGCATCTTTATTGAGCCTCGGGTATTCAGGGAGCCCTCTACATTGGCTAGTCAAAAATTCAGACTGTCTCATTTCTATGCTATCTTCTGGAACTGTTTAGATTACAGTTTGCTGCCATTCTTTGGCTGGCCTTGATGTGGCTTAATTCTATGTATGTTTGCTTTAGCACTCAGCAACAGTTTCATAGGAATCACTATATAGACTTCTGTAGTTCTTAGAGTATTTTTCTCTAGTTTTCTCGTAGTCCATTTTATTTTTTAATCATTTAAAACATTTTTTTTTTGAGATAGAGTTTAGCTGTGTTGCTCAGATTGGCTTCAAACTTGTGGTTCCCTGTCTCAGCCTTCCATGTAGCTGGGATTAGGCACACCTCAGAATCCATGTTAAAGTCTTTACCCACACCTTTTACACATTTCAACCTACTTGAGGTAAGAAATTCTTCCATCATAACAGCAACCATAGAAGGGCTATTTATTTATAAGCTAGATATTTTACATTTCTTATTATGTAATCACAGAATGAGTTAACTTTTTCCTTTTTGCACAAAAGGAATAGGGCTGTACATTCAGGAGGTCTGCAAGACCTTAAGGTAAGTGATTCACTAGAATGACTCAGGACTCAGAACAGTTATACTCATGGACTCAGTTTATTACACAGAAATTATACAGATTAAACTCAACACACGTGCATGCACGCGCACGTGCACGCACACACGCGCGCACGTGCACGCACACACATACACACACACACGCACACACATACACACACACACACACACACACACACACACACACAGAAGGGTCCAGGAGAGTTCCAGGCATGAACTTCCAGGGCTACTGGCACCAATCATCGTAGAACTATCTTACTATGTCTGAGGCCTTTCTTCTGGAATCTGCCCCATAGCCATCAAGAGCTAAGAAGCACTTGAGGCGATTCTAAATTTGGTCCTAGGAGAAAAGGCGCCATCTACTGGTGACTTGAGTACCTTTTTGTATTCCTCCAGTAGCTAAGAAAATACTTAAATACAAATATAGATGCAATAATTTTCAAGGGAGTAAAAGAAGTCTGGTTGGTAAAAAAGTAAAAGTGATCCATAGATCAAGGTCTACAAGGCTCACCTTCCTGACTCAAAGGTGTCACCTCCTCACAGATAGATGGATTACCACCTGTACTGCTCTTCTTCAACACTCTTGATTTCTGCCACTTATGTAAGGACTGGCTTTTAGCTGGCACTGGACCACCTGTCCAGGGCTCATGCCCTTGCTCCAATAAGGTGATCACAGCTGGTTTAGAAATAGAAAGTCCTGTTTACAGGAAAAAAAAAACAGTTATGCTGGGATATCCCAGAATTCATTTCTAGTCATTTGTTAAAGAAATAAGTGAAATTATAGGAAGGGGCACAGAAAACCAGAAAAATTTCCACTGTAATGAAGCCACCTATTTCCATCTCCACAAAGTTCAAACTCTGTGAGTGGAAAGCACAAATTCAGAGTTATTTTAAAGGCAGCTAAATAATTCACAATGTAGAAAGCAGACATTCCTAACAGATCTTGAAATCTGTGGGGCAGATAGCCTTACCCACTGATACCAGGTTGCTGTAGTTCTCCAGCATCACATCTCTGTATAAAACTCTTTGCACAGAGTCCAGGTATTCCCACTCCTCTCGGGAGAAGTCTACAGTCACATCACTGAACACCACCACCACCCCCTGAAATGGCAAACATGAAGAGGCAGAAGGCAACGGTGTGCACAGAGAAGTAAGACAAGCAGAATGAAATGGGGAACTATTATGTGACAAAAATCTGGAGATGGGGAAATCTAAGGAAATGAGTGACTGAAGCAGGTTTTCGGGTCCTCAAACATTCCATTTCTCCAAGCAATTTTTTACAAATGGGTATTTCCACAATCCAGACATGTCTCAGTATGTGCAAAATCAAACTGTGGAATCTCATATAACAAAAAAAGTAGCATATGTGCAGGCAACCCAACACAATTCATGGCAAAATAAGTCCTAATAAGTATTTCTTTTCCCTTCTCTCTCGATGCCTTAGAAAGGACAAATTCTGAGATTCTTTACAAAATTACATCAAAAATAAAGTTTTATAATACCTGGTATAGGGGCTGGGGTTGTGGCTCAGTGGTAGAGCTAGAGCACTTGCCTAGCAAGTGCAAGGCCCTGGGTTCGATCCTCAGCACCACATATAAATAAAAGTATCATGTGCAACTACATCTAAATAAATAAATATTAAAAAATAATACCTGGTGTAAAAACAAAAACCTAAAACCCCCAGGGAGAAAAACAGGTTCAATAATAGATGCAGAGGTGACATGGCAAGGGGCTTCCTAAGAGACTCCTATAGAAAGGCAGACAGAGGAGCAACTCTTCTAATATCCCATGCCCAAACCATCAACCTTGTGAGCATGTTGAATAAAGACATTTCTAGATATGTACAGACTAAATGATATGTACCCACTTCTTGGAGAGCTGTTGGAATACTAGTTCCATCATCACAAGGAGGTGAACCAAGAATGAGAAGACAAAGGATCTTCCATTCCCCAAAGAGAAAGTGTCACTGGGGTTAGTGAATCAAAGACCTAGTATAATATGTAAAAGTGAATCTTAGATTAAAATCCTGTAACAGCCAAACGTCAGTTAGTCAAACCACTTTGGGTCATCCCAAAAGGCTTTAAAAGGCATGTTTTAGAAGAAAAGCAAAAGAATTAATGTATGTGTCCATGAGGAAAATGTCATTAATAGGCATATGACAGTATTGATGTATTACTAGAAAAACTGACACACATGATGGGTTTCTTTTAAAAACATGGCAATAAACTCCAGGTACTGTGATAAGATGTGTCATGTCCTTTCTGAGGTAAAGACAAACTGTGACTTAGTGGCTGCTGAAATAGGCACCAATCAGAATTTATTGGACAAATCTGTAATACTGAAATATTTACCAGTCACTGCCTGAATGGAGTAAGTAATTTTTATAATATTGGGTCTGGGGGCTTAAATGGATGGGACCACAGCATTAGGTTTGTAGGATCCACCATGAGGCACCATTTCTACTTTACAAGATTAATAAGAAGTCAAATTATACAGTTAAAGGGCAGAGTACTGGAGGTAAACACCCCTCCTCCAAATAGGTCTTAGATATTAGGCCTCAATCTTTAAAAGCCCTATTTTAATTTATATCAGGTCACTGTGATAGGCAGAGAATAATGGCCCCTTAAAGACATCCATTCCCTAGTCCCTGGAAACTATGAAAATGTTACTTAGGAAAGGGACTTTTCCAAATGTGATAAAATTAAGGCTGTTGGGATGGAGATTATGTGGGTTATATGGGTGGGCACAATGTGATTGTTAGGCCTTTTAGTCAAGAGAAAGAAAGAATGGTCAGAGTCAGGGGAAGACTTCAAGATGCTATGTTGCTGGCCAGGAGGACGCAGGATGAGGCAGTAAGCCAAGGAATATGAGCGGCCTCTAGAAGATGGTAAAGGCAAGGAGACAGACCCTCCCATTTAGCCTCCAGAGGGCATGAGACTGTGGATACACTGAAAGTCACATGGGAATTCTGATCTCCACAAGTAGAAGATAAAAAATTTTGTCTTTTAAGCCAATGTTTGTAGTAATTACAGAAATAATCAGAAACAAATATAACCACATGAACTATTTTAACTGGAGGTAAAGGTCTACAGGACGCCATTTTGCTCAGACTAATAATGTAAGTGCCAGACTTGATTTTAATTTACAGCTTACTGGGTTGGAGCACCCATGCCTGTTATGGTATGTTTTGGGGCAATGGTGCTAAGACTACGAGGAATTCATAAAACAAATACATCTACGGTTAAGTGGGGCATGCCTGTTTGTTTCTATTTTGTATTCAGTGACTCCCTTACAATTATAGGGAGTACCTTGTTTAATTTTGAAGCAATTCCAAGTAAGACTATAGTTTGAGCTCCAATATTGATTTTCAGTCCCACAGATTTGCCAATTTTCTCTGTGCATTGTGATAAATATTAAAAGTTAACTTTGTTGTGAAAGTGCAAAAGCTACATATTTTCATCTTTTTTGTTGTATAAATTCTTTTAGTGTGTTTAGTTTCCATTGGGCTTCTATTTGTGAACTTCTGTTTTAGTTCTAGACTTTCTCTCCCCATATCTAGGTTTAGTTCATACATCTATCATTTAAAAAAAATTATTGTCTCCCCCCCTTTGGCTACTGGACATATATTCTAGGGGAGAGGGGCTTTACCCTGCTTGCTTCATTAATTTCTTCTTCCATAGTCTCAAATCAGCAGCTGTGATAATGTGTTAATTCAACCTCTGTGACAGTGGTTGAATTAACCACTTGGCTGTGCCACAGTACCATGAGTAAGGTTTCCCCCATAACCCAAACAGAATCCCTGGAAGCTTTTTTTTGGGGGGGGGGAGGATGCTCTACCACTGAGCTATATCTCAGCCCTTTTCTTATTTTTTTTTAGATAGGATCTCACTAAGTTGCCCAGGCTGTCTTTGAATTTGTGATTCTCCTGCCTCAGCCTCCCCAGTTGCTGAGATTGCAGGCCTTGCTACTGTGCCTGGCTGCAGGATTTTTAAATAGAAATTGACACACTGATTCTAAAATGTATAATATTGATCAAATGAAACATTGTTCAAAATATTAACAGTAGTTGCTTACAGACTGGGATTTTAACAATCTTTGTTAGTTTGTATATTTTCCAATCTCTAAAAAGATGCTTACAATAACCAAAGAATGGAAATCCAAATGACTGCCAACATCAGAACTGGACAGCCCATACCTGTTGAACCCTCACCCAGCATGGTGAGGCCCTGGGTTCAATCTCTAGCCCTGCAAACAAAAAACAAACAAACAAAATGAACAGAGCATGATATTTTCAAACAACAGCACACAGCAAAGAAGATGTGTGAATTTCAAGTAAATACAGCAACATGAATGATGCTGAAACAAAATATAGCGATATAGGAACCAGACACAAAAGGGCATACACTACTTGATTCTATTTATATGAAGTTCAGAAACCAATTTAATGGTAGAAGTCAGAACAAGTTATCCTTGGGGGGCAGGGAAAAGTGGTGGGAAAGTAGAAGTAGGAATGAAATTTGGTAATTTTCCCTTTTTTTTAATTTTAAAATTTGTTCCAATTAGTAGTACATGACAGCTGAATTATTTTGACAAACTGTACACAAACGGAGCACAACTTTTCATTTCTCTGGCTGTGATGCAGTCACACCTGTAGTATAATCATACATGTAAATAGGGTAATAATATCAGTCTCATTGCACCATGCAGTAATTTTCTCTTTCTTGATCTGAGTGATGTTACCAGGAATCAGGTTAGTGAAAATTCACCACACATTCATATATTTGCACTTTTTTCCTGCTTTTGTTAGTATTCAATTAAAAACTTAAAGGAAACCAAGATGAAGGAATAATAATAAATACTGATGTAGAAACAAGGAATTAAGAGTCAAGGAAACTGTTTACTGCTGGGAAAGCTGCAAAGTGGCACAACTATTTGAAGTACTTGGCAATTAAAAAAAAAAAAAAGCTGAAATAGGCATATTCTATTACCCAGCAATTCCATCCTAAATGTCTAATCCTAGAGAAATGTGAATTCCTGTTCATTGATAGTAATGTGCGAAAATGTTCTAGCAGCATTATATGGAATAGCCCAAAATTGGGGGGGGGGCAAGTAATCATCAACAATGTAAAGGACATATAAATTAACTGATTTCATGTAAGGGTATGCTACTCAACAAAATGAAAAAAAAAACAGATTTAATTATAGTGTTAAAAATAGCATAATATGAAAGGATAGAAACGGTTACATAAAGTTAACAAAAAGAATAAATGGTATCATTTACTGAGGCAAATCATAAAGTTAACAAAAAGTAAAAATACATGTTATCATTTACTGATGCAAACTTGGTAGGTAAAACTATAATGAAAAAACTGATTATCATAAAACGTGTCAGAGGGAAGAAGGATTTTGATTGGGGTTGTTACTGAAGTGTTTGCAGTCTTCTGTATTGCCAGGGCCAATGGTTACCGGAGTGTGCTCTGTATTTCTTTTTTATTATTTATTTGTTTGTTTGTTTATTTTTATGTGGTGCTGAGGATCGAACCCAGGGGCTCAGGAGTACAAGAGGTGCTCTACCACTAAGCTACAGCCCCAGCCCTACTCTGTATTTCTTAGTAAATTCTCCATATGTTTTATAATGAAAGCAAAAAAAAAAAATCATTGCACAAAGAATTATTATGTGACTATGAAAATGTTAATTTCATTAAGTATTTAAAGACAAAGTTACAATGTAAATTTTTACGGTTGATTATAAAACCGTAAAAACAGTATAAGTATACACACTAGAATGAAATAAAATCACATCAAAATATTAATAGTGATCGTTTGGAGACTGGAATTTTAACATTCTTCTTTGTTATGTTGTGTATTTTCCAAATTCTCGAAAAAGACAATATAATTTTATAATAAAAAACAATAAACTACAAAGACGAGGGGCTAAATCCCAAACGCTGGTCAAATCATGGTGGAACGCTGGGGTCGGGTGCGAGGCTCGGGGCCTCCACCCTCCCGAACATGGTTCCCACAGTAAACGCTAGAAATCGGGTCACTCGGTCCCCCTTAACTCCAGGGTAAATCGGGCAGGGTTTTAAGCAAGCAAGCAAACCAAAACAGGAAAATCGACAGCCACTAGTAAAGAAAGCCAGAAAAGGCCAAGCTACCTGGAAGGTGGCAGCCATTATTCCTCCTCGGCGCCGCGCGGAGCGGAACCGAACGCAGAAAGAATCCCGAGACGTCAGGTTTTTCCTGGGAGTCCCAACCCACCAGATCGGAAATCACCTCAGCTCCAGCACCCACCCCGACGCCCACGGCTCCCACAGGGTCCCACGGCGCGACCTGCCCGCCCACTCCTGCGACGCACGCAACGGCCCCGCCCCGCAGGACACCCACCTTCTCGCCCCGCCTCCACGCACACCCACCACGCCGCGCAGCCCCGCCCCACTCCACGCCCGCTCCACGCCCCACCTCACGGCTCCCGCGTCTCTGCACACCAGCGTCCCTGTCTAAGCCCCGCCCCATACACGCCCACGTGGCCGCCTTCGCCCCGCCCCGCCCCGCCCCGCCCTCGCAGAGCCAGCTCTCCCTGCACGACCAAGGCCTTGTCAGTTAGCAGTGCAGACCCCTGGCGCCTGTCTCGGTGAGGGGAACCCTGGGCCCTGCTTTCAGCTCTGCCAGGTCTGGTCAGCGCCCAGCACCTGGAGGGAAACAGTGCAGGGTGGGGCCCGGGCTCCTAACCCACGCCGCCCTTGAGTCCTTCAGGTGCCGCGCTGGCTCTGCCGCGGCGCCCCTACCCCGGCCTCCCGAGTTTGGGTGCCGGGGAAATAGGAAACTGCGGGGAGGCAGAGCGGGCGACGGGAACGTGGGCAGCTGCCAGGTGGGAGGCTGGGGCGCCTCCGTCCAGAGGCTCCCTAGCACGCACTTCAAAGTTTTAATGGGAGAAGTATATTTGGACCCAAATCTGAAGGAGATAATAAAGAATAAGGCAATCTCAATAATTGATATTATTTGTCCATTCCAAGCCTCCAGAAATTCATGGATTGCAATTTAGGTTTACCTACACAGGCACTGGTTCTTGCAGATATTTTTGCACACGAGTTTCTGATCCGGTAAATTATGATTCTGTGTCTCCAGGATACACCACACCTGAGGTCATAAAATAAGTCCCAATAGTCAGGTGTGGTAGTTCACCCTTGTAATCAGTAATTCTGTAATTCAAGGGACTCAGGAAGCTGAGGCAGGAGAAGCAAAATTCAAGGCCAGCCTCAGCAACTTAGTGAGAAGACCCTCAGCAAAACAAATTAAAAAATAAAAAGGACTAGGTAAAGGAGTAGAACAGTGGTTACCAGATACTGAAGAGTGGGGAAGATTGAAGGGGGTAATATTGGTCAAAGGGAATGAACTTTCAGTTATAAGGAGGTCTCAAGTATAGCACTGCCAGCTAAGTTGATTTACTTGAGGGCTAGGGTTGTGGCTCAGTGGTGGAGTGCTCGCTTAGCACGTGCGGCCCGTGGGGCCCTGGGTTCGATCCTGGGTTAGGGTTAGGGTTAGGGTTAGGCTGAGGCACCACAAAAAATGAATAAATGAAGGTATTGTGTCCAACTACAACTAATTACTTGAAATTTGTTGCTCTGGGCCTAACCTTAAAAATCCACACTGCCATCTAGTGCTCACACATAATGACGATATCACCAGTGAACTCTCCCCAAGACAAAAATCACAATAACAAAGACCTAAATATTCTAATACACATAATGCAGTAAAATAGTTTGAATACATCTATCTTTACATGTTCAGCATTCTTGAGCATTCTAAATGATTCCATCCAATGAATCCAATCTCAGGTAAGGTCTAAAAGAAAATTCTTGCTGTGGTATAAAGGGATTAATAACATTCACATTACTCTTCCTCCAAGTTTCATGGACTTTTTCATAACATTTTCAAGTTTTAAAATTTTATAAAGAGCAAAGCTTTTTATTCTTTTAACCCCCAATTAACTGCTGTGCTTATTCATGTTCCAACTCCCTAATCCTTGGTCCCCACTAACTCCCCTATAGCTCTTCCCCACTTTTGTGTATCTACCTTGGGCCTATATGTTGGCTTTTAAAAAGAAGGACCACTCCCACTTCAGGAAGAGTGCTGCCTTCCAAAGCAGGCAGGCCCAGCCTCCCTTCACACCTGGGACCATACAGCACTTTCGGGGGGGCAGGGGGGGGCAGAATACAAAAGCCAGGTCCAGAAGAAGCTAAAGAATCCTCCTTAGTTCATCCAACAGAGACCAGCCGGGCATCCTGTTAGAAACCTAGATGAGGAAACAAGCACGGCCCTCATACTATTCACCACCTACAGTGGAATCACCTGGGTGCCCTGGTGTGACATTGAGCACACCATTAATGTGAACTTGCACACACTAGTAGACAGGGAGGAAAGACCCAGCAACACTATTTCACCAACATAAAAGACCAACTCCAGATGTGTAATGCTCAGGAAGTACAATGATGCTATTATGAAGATTTTTAAACAATAATTTTGCAAAGTCTATAGTTGCATTAAGAGTATGCTTTGATTGGTCTTCGCTGCTCCATGTGTGTGCAGTGTAGCTGTCTTTCACTTTAGGACAGACAGAAAGGCATCTGCAAAACATTCATTCAACAGGCTGGCGAAGGAAGTCAAAGACAAAAAGGTGTGACCTACAACAATGAGAATAATACATGATAGTAGAACTCTGAAGTAAAAATATTGCTCTTGATCCAGTTATAAAATCATTTTGGAACTAAAATAGTAACAATCCACAGCTGACAGCATTATAGGTCCATGTATGTTAGTATTACAGACCTGAGTGCAGTTCTTCCCAGTGGACACAAAAGTCTCTGTGAACCGCTGCAGTGGAGTGAGTAGCATGGGTCACCCAGCAGAGCCACACCTGCAGTAGCAATGGATTCTGAAATGGGAGATTTATGGTCTCAACGCTGACAGCCCAGGGAAACATAAACAGGGAAGAAAGAAAAGCTTTGAGAGAGACCTAGTTAAGATAGTCTCTGCCTCAACCACAGAACTGACAAAGATCACAATCCACATTTCATGTCTAGGTTCATGTAGGAGAACCATTTTCCTGGACAACAGACAGAACAGAATCAAATCATTTGAAGAGATTGGGGCCCATGGGCTCTGAATCTCAAAGGTGGCAGCATCAGGCATCTGCTCCAGGGAACAAGGAACTCAGGCTGGGCTCTCTCCTCTCATTTCCCATGGGGACATTTATGACCCCTGTGACTGGACCTACCACATATACAGTAAGTACTCCATGAAGTCAAACGGTCATAGATATTGCAAGCCACTGCTAGGGACACAGACAAAAGGATAAATTACAAGAAAAAGTTCATTGGTAAGTACAATGGTCATAGATTCAATCCAGATTAAATATATAAAATAATCTGACAAATGATGTGCTGAGAGATAAAGGCATATATTTTATTTAATAAGTCCCAGCTAGCCAGGGAGGGTAGCCTGTATGGAGAGTGAATGGGCCCTGGCCATCAGCTGATCCTGCAGTGCAGATAAAAGCCCAAGCCTGGGAAACATTCCTTGCCAAAAGGCCAGGGTGCGAACAGCCTTGATACTCCGTCAGCTCTGATGTCAGTAGTTTTCAGACATTCCAATACAATGGGGTTTCTCGGTACAGCAGGCTAGCCGCAAAAATGTTTCTAAGTTTTTAGTGCACAAAGAAGCCTCTTGAAAACTCACAAGCCTTGAACAATCTACAAAGCCTCTATAGTGAAAATTCCTGGTTATGAGACCCTATATAATAAACCTGCTGAGCTAGTTCCGGGGTCACTGTTCCTCCATTGGAGGGCAGTATCCCACCTGGTCCCAGTTTTCCTTAAAAATGTCTGTTTTTTTTAATCTCAGGTCGCGCCTACTGGAGATCCTTCATTGTTGCTGTGCAGATCGCAGCAAGTGGTGCCCAACGAGGGGCTTGAGTACAGGGGAACTTGAAAAAGAATAATTAGATGAGGACATTCTTGGAAAAATGAATGTATAAAATTTTGAGATCCCAACAAAAGAAAAGGTCACTGTGTAGCATAGCAAAATTCTGAGGTGACCAAAGAAGAGGTTGCAAGTAAGGAGCAAATATCAATAGCAGGGTATCAGTAGCTGTGGGAGACCAACCTTACATGTGGCTGGGTTACACTCCCTGGCTGGGTGCTAAGGCGGTCAGTCGCATTTCCGCAGAGCTTTCCTCACCCTTCTTGGGTGCGAGGGTTGATGTCTCGTGCATGGGTGTGTCTTGCTACAGCCCCATGGGTGAAGCTACGCTCACCTGTTCTTTTGTAATATAACCCCTTGCCCTGTTTAGGAAAGAATTTTCCATGGAAGTGCCTTGTGTGTGTGTCCCCTTCTCTTACTGTTCCCTTGGGCGTGGCCCTACCCAGGTGTCAGTCAACCTGCTGACAGTGGATATCATGAAGATAGACTCATTGCTTGAAATATATCTGTTTAAATTTCCTGTCCTCCAAGTTCTCTTTGGGTAGGTCAATATGTCTCTAAAAATTTGTTGATGTCTTCAAGATATTCTATTTTACTGGAGTATAAGTTTTCAAAATAGTTTCTGATTTTGTCTGTATTTCAGTAGTATCCATGGTGACATTTCCTTTTTCATCATGAATTTTAGAAATTTTAGCTTTTCTCCCTCTTTCTCTTGGTTAGCATGGCTAAAGGTTTATCAATTTTATTAATTTTTTTAAAGAACCAACTTTTTGTTCATTTTTTTGAATTTTTTATTTCAATTTTATTGAATTCAGCTCTGATTTTAATTGTTTTCTGCCTTCTACTGTGTTTGGTGTTGATTTGTTCTTCTTTTTCCAGGTTCTTGAGATGTAAGGTTAGGTTATTTATTTGGTGATTTTCTATTCTTCTAATGAATGAACTCAGTGCTATGAACTTTCCTCAGAGAACCGCCTTCATAGTGTTCCAGAGATTTTATTTTATTGAAAGCAGATCTCTTTTATTCTGCTTTCCTCTCTATTTTGAAAATTTCAAATATTCAAGTTTAGACACACCAATAGTGGGGTTATCATATGTAAGTGACAGTGCATAAAGTGAAAAAAATCCCATGTTCATGGATGGAAGTCTTAATACTGTTAAGATTGCATACAACCTAAAGTAAGCCATCTACAGTTACAGTGCAATGCATATCAAAATCTTTTTTTAATTTGGCAAAAATGGAAAAGTCAAAAGTAAAGTTCATATGTAATCAAAAGGAATATGAAATAGGTAAAACAATGTTGACAAGAAAGAACACACTTCCTAATTTTAAAACTTACTATACAGCTATAGCAATCAAAATTGTATAGAACTGGCATTCTATAATATAAACCAATGGAATGGAATTAAAAGTCCAGTAACAAACTCATATTATCTACCGTTTTCTGATTTTTGACAAGGGTACCAAGACAATTTGATAGGGAAAGAATGTTTTCTTCAAAAAGTGGTACAGAAATCACTGCATATCCACATGCCAAAATGTAAACTTTGACCCCTACCAGACACAAAAGTTAATTTGAGATGGGTTGAAGTCCTAAACATAAGAACTAAAACTACAAAACTAATTGAAGAAAACAGACAGGTAAATATTCATGACTTTGGATTTGAAAAAGTATTCTTAGATGACTTAGAAAACACAAGCAACAAAAGAAAAAAAACCAAGCCTGACTGTCAAAATTTAAAACTTCTATCCACCAATGGCTATTACTCTATCATTCAGAATTTCCAAAGAACTTGCACAATTCATCAACAGAAAGACAAATATCTCAATTAAAAAATAGACAAAGGACTTCAACAAACTTCTCCAAAGAAACTATCAATGGCAAACATAGCACTTGAAAAGATGTTCAACATCATTAGGGAAATGCAAACTAAACTGTAATGAGATTCTACCTCAAACCCAATAGGATGGCTATAAAGAACAAAACAGAAGATAATAAGTACTAGAAAGGATGTGGAGAAACTGTAGCCATCCTATATTGCTGATAGGAATTAAGAAGTATGCCGTGGTTGTGGAAAACTGGTAATGTTTCAGAATTAGCACATAACCCAAAAATTCTACTCCCTTCCAGAATGAACTGAAAACATATTCATATATGTTCACAGAGCACTATTCATAATAATCCCAGAGAGAAAAACCCAAATGTCCATCAACTGATGCATAAACAAAAATTACACACACATAATGGAATATAATTCAACCTTAGAAATACATGCTACAACATGGATGAACCTTAAAAAATGCTAAGTAAAAAGTCAAGACATAAAAGAGCACATATTGTATGATTCTTTTCATATGAAATGAACTCAATAGGCAAACCTATATATAGAGAAAGTAGATTACTGATTGCATGGGGATGGGAGAATTAAGAACAGCTGCTAATGGGTAAAGGATTTCTTTGTGGGGAGAGAGGGAAGTGTTTAATAATTAGTGCAAATGGTCACACAACATTGTGAATATACAGAAACCACAGAATTGTATACTTTAAAATAGATGAAAAGGTGATTTTGATAGTTTGAAAAACAGATGCTATGGGAGCATTTAAAAATTATGATAAAATATTGATGGGCATGGTGGCACACGCCTGCAATTCCAGCAGCTTTGGAGGCTGAGGCAGGAGAATTGTGAGTTCAAAGCCAGCCTCAGCAACAGCAATGCACTAAGCAACTCAGGGAGACCCTATCTCTAAATAAAATACAAAATAGGGCTAGGGATGTGGCTTAGTGGTTGAGAGCCCCCGAGTTCAATCCCTGATACACATCCCCGAAAATTATAATAATTTTATACATAATATAAGTATTATGTAATTAAATATTTACCATTTTAACCATGTTTAAGGGTGCAATTTAGTGGTATTAAGTAAATTCACATTTAAAAAATTTATCTTTTAGTTGTAGTTGGACTCAATATCTTTATTTATTTTTATGTGCGCTAAGGATTGAACCCAGGGCCTCCCATGTGCTAGGTGCTAGGCGAGTGCAGCTGAGCCACAACCCCAGCTGTAAATTCACAGTTATGCAAACTACCAACCCTCCCACCCCTGAATTTTCCTTATATTGCAAAATGAAACTCTGCACTCATAAAATAACTTCCCACTTTTCCCTCCACCAGCCTGACAACCACCATTTTTTCTTTTTGTCTCTAAATGTGATACTTCTCTAGGTACCTCATGAGTGAAATCACACAAGATTTGTCCTCTTATGATTGTCTTATTTCACTTTAGTGTAATCTTTTCAATGTTAAACCATTTTTGTAGCATGTGTCAGAATTTCCATCTTTTTTAAATTTTTTTTTTTAGTTGTAGATGGAAACAATACCTTTATTTTATTTATTTTTATGTGGTGCTGAGGATCAAACGCAGTGCTTCACACATGGTAGGCAAGCGCTCTACCACTGAGCTACAGCCTCAGTCCCGAATTTCCATTGTATAGATACACATGTTGCTTATCCATTCATCAGTCCAAGGACACTTGGCTTTCTTCTACCTTTTAGATATTGTGAATAATTCTGCTACACACATGAGTACAGATATATCTGTTGCTGCTTTTAAAATTTTTTTTCTTGAAAATACAAATATCGTTTAATATAAAGGATTATGAACTCAATTTAGTAGAAAACCACCGAAGAGAACCAAAAAGAGCAATGATACAATTTGTTTAAAAAAACACAAAAAGCATAAAAGTATCCATTGCAAATTTATTATGCATTAGGAAGCTTAAACCTAAAAACCAACAGCATAGTAAAAAGATATGTTATCTCTGTTCATTAAGAACAGGTTTCAAAATATATTTTCTTTTAAATGTATTCAGTCAGTACACAATCCTTTATAAAAGTTGTATATATTTTTTCTGTCAATACCTTCATTACATTTATAAATACAAGATTTACACAGCACCCCATCAAAAAAAATTAAAACCCTTACAAATATCTACATATATTTCATACCTATAAAACTTCCAAAGGAGTGCTTTGTTAAAGGTAGGCCCTAGGTAATGGTCCATTACTGTGCAGCAAAATACATATAAATCTGTAAAGTTTTCTTTGTCCATAAAACATCGCAAAAAATTAGCAAGACACTTATTGTGAAACTGAGCTTCACTAAACCCTCATATTTTGGAAAGGAATTTGATGTGCGTTTTCCCATGAGTTCCAAAAATCAGATAAACAGACTGAGATAAAGATTAATTGAAAATAAATGCATACTACACAGCAGTTAAGGCAGGAGTGTGATGGAACAGAACTGAGAAGTAGGACATGGGAGACATGGGAAGGAGCAAACAGTAATAATGTATTATGAGTCTGAAGTTGGACATAAATTCTACTGAGACTTGAGTTACTCTCATCCTCTCTTAGGAATGTTCAAATTGTTTAAAACTTTCTTAGAAGCACTCTCTAATTTCTTTTCTTTGTTGCCACTAGAATGCTTGTGTTTTCGGTGTGTGTGTGTGTGTGTGTGTGTGTGTGTGTGTGTATGTGTTGTGTTTGGTGGTCTTGCTAAGTTGCCCAGGCTGGCCTCGAACAAGTGCTCCTCCTGCCTCAGCCTCTTAGTTGCTGGGATCATAAGCACGTGCCACTGCACTGGGCTAGATGGACTTTTTTTCATCTTTAAAATCATCTTAGGCTTGATATATTTTCTTTTTTTCTTCTGTAAAATCACCTTGAATCTGATCAGACACTAGGTCCAGGAATCTGAGTTGGTAGTTCAACATATCTGAATTTGTAAGAAAGATTTTCTTCAAGCTGGTTAAGGTTACCATCAATCCATATTATTAATGTTCATTTTAGACAAGCACTGGGTGTAGAGGAAATAAAGGGAGAGTAAAATTAGGTTTTCATTTGACCTTTGGACAAAGGCAAAAGATCCCTGAAACTGAGTGACTATTAAGAATAGCCACTCATCAATACCTCTGGGCTAAGTGGGAATAATTCAAGAAGGAGGACGGAAGAAAAAAGAAGGGATTCTTTACTTGAAATCTTGCCCAAGATGGCAGTTTCACTCTAATCCTGCACCTTCTGTTCAAAAAGCCATGGAAAGATTATTCCAGTTATTAAAGGAAATCCATGTTTTCTATCAGAGATGACTTTTCAAAGTGTAGACGCCAGATGACCTCGAGAGTTGTACATTATCTGCAGGGAAGTATTTCAAATCTTACCTTCTTCTAATGTACAAATAAAAAAGAATGAGAGAAAAGAAACGGAAGGAGGGACAGGAGGAAGGGCAGAGAGACAGAAGGAGTCACTTATCAACTTGGCCCGAAGGATGCCACTAGCATCGCCCCTCCAGCACCATGAAGTCTCCATGTGCTGCGGCTCCCTCCATGGCTCTCAGAGGTGGTCATCTGCAGAATCCCATTTTCTGCTGAGTTTACAGCTCAGTGCTCTGATTCCCAGGCTCTTCAAAGGAGAGCTCCCAGATGCTACTATCTTGCAGCAGTGGCTCAATGTCCTCATCACTGCCTCGTTCTGGGGTGTTGGTTAGGTTTCCGCTGATGCTGTTGCTATGTTTTTGAACTCCACTGGCTTTCCGGTATTCAGGGATGAATAAGGCAACCAGAAAAGACATAAGAACTATACATGCTCCAAATAAAAATGGTGGGCCTGGGATGACAGCTCCCTAATGGGTGTGGGAAACAAATGGAGACAGAGTTTGATTAGTTTCTTTAATCCAAAATTAGTCTTGAATGACCCAAAAAAAGATATCCCATCACCAAAAAATGAATCATTTTTCTCAAGCAGCAGATATATCACTAAATGTCAGGGCAAACTAATAGAGCTTGGTATTTGGATTATGACATGGGAACTCATCACTGCTTTTTTTGTACAACTTTTGAATAGCTTAACCCAACCTGTAAGCCTATAAGCAATAGACATTTATCTGAAATCTCATCCTGTGACCCACATCAAATCATGCAGTTCTGTATGTAAACATTATTAATTACACTTTTGCACAGAAATCTATACTAAATCCATACTACTCTATTTTTTTGCTTTTCAAAAAATAATTTAAAAGGCACTCTAGCTCAATTTTTAGATTTTAAGGACATTTTATTTAGCCTGAAGTTAGCCAGACAGTAGTATCCTGAGTACAGTGATTGTGCAGGTAAAGGCAGAATCTGAACAAAGTTAAGACAAATAGTTTATGTAAGATATTAAATTTCTGAAATGATTCTGGGAAGCAATGAATACAGAAATTACTGTCAAATTCGACAGTAACATTCAAGTAAGAATGCTCTTCAAATTTAAGATCACAAAATTTTGCTACCATCAGATATAACCATTGTTTAAAAAAAATTTTTAAAAAGTTGCACTTCAAATTACCTGTAGGGCATCACTGTTAGAATTCAATTCTGGGCCTAACTCAGTCAATTCTACGTGGAACATGTAGAATATAAAGCCATACAGTGCTGGCCCCAGGCCATTGCATAGTCCTCTTATTCCAGTTATGATCCCCTGGGCAACTCCTGTATCAGAATAAGAGAAGGGAGTCAGTCTTCTCAGAAAAGCATCTCAAGATGTGGAGGTTAACAGTACTCTCTTATATAAACCGATAAACTGATTCAACTGGGCTGAGCAGAAAGTACAGAGTGCAGGAAAATGGATTAGAAAGATTTCACCATATTTTCATTCATTACACAAACATTTTCTTGATTTTATTAGGCCCATTTCTTGCTCTGCACTGAGGTCTATGAAGAGATGAAATGACAGTAATTTCAGTTTCTGAAATCCTTTTGGGGCTGAATACCCCACATCAACAAGACCTGCCTGTAAATAAGGAATAAAATACAAAACTAATGAACTGAGATCTTCCTTCTCTACTCATTTACTATTGAATTTACAATAAAAATCTGCTCTTTACCTCTGACAGTCCTGGCTATATGTGAGTAAAATGTAGCCCTCTACACCCTCTACCACCAGGGAGACTAGCCCCCATGGCTGCCATATGCATTCCAGATCCATCTCCACATAGACCTGAAGTGAAATTTTTTACAAGTACCAATTTTTAGATATCTCTGCTTTCTAACATGGCAGGTGAAAAATTAGCTTGAACCATATGATATGGGTATTTCTGAAGTAAAAAATGGTCAAATATAATTCAGCCTAATACAATGTATTCCAATAGTTTTGTAACATCTGTATTGATAAGTATAAGCATAAACAAAAACTAATAAAATGCATGCCCTGTATGAAAGGAGTCCTCCACAGAAAGCCCATGACTTCACACACCGTACTTCCCTGAGGATGCACAGCCAGCTGACTTACTACTACAGCTAAGGTTGACACAGAATTTGTGGTCTTCCAGTGACACTATTTAAAAATGGTTATGAAGGGCTGGGGTTGTGGCTCAGTGGTACAGTGCTTGCCTAGCATGTGTGAGGCACTGGGTTTGATTCTCAGCACTGCATATAAATAAATGAATAAAATAAAGGTCCATCAACATCAAAAAGTATATTTAAAAAACTGGTTATGAATAAGATGACTAATTTCTGACGTGAAAAAACAGGTGCAGTGAATAAACTTTCTTTTCCGATCCAGTTTTTGATATTTTTAATAGAGCTCTTAGGCATTAAAAATTTTTTTCCCTCTAAAATTTCCTATTTCTTGACCACAGTAAGGTAAGACATTAGGAGATGGACAAGGAAATGGATTATTTCCTGAAAAGGGAGAATTGCCTGAAAAGGGAGCAGAGACAAAAGAAAAATGACTAACAGTCTGCCTTCTGCACAGCACTCGTTACTTACTTTACCTCTCATTCTGTATCCAATCACCAAGAACCACAGATTTATTTTTTCTTTATCCTTCCAAAGAACAATTTCCTAAACTAAGCTCATGAACTCTGAACTATTCCAATTAATTTTAGTTATGAAGTAAAATATTTCATTGCTAACTAGCCATCATTATTTAATAGACAATCGTTGAAATACGAATAGTCTGGTTAATTCTGACGGAAACAGACAAAAGGAGTAAAAAATTGAGAAAGGAACATCACATTTTCCATTTTAACTCTTAGTAATCTGAACTGATGAGTCCAGGTTTTCAAAGTATGAATTTAAGACCAAAGCAGGGAGGAAAACAACTTTCTTATGTGGCAAAGAAACAGGTATGCTCCTGGAACAGGGACCACAGGGCTGTCACCTCCTGCTGTCAATGTGAAGAGCTTCGGGTAGGGAGATCTCAGCTGAAGGAGGAAACAGCGAGGGCCGCAACCTCACCTTGCTGATCTGAATCTGCATTCCAAGAGACGAGAGCGCTGACTGCCGGGAATGTGATGCTGGACATGGCAGCCACGGTCCCTGCAGCCCACATCATCCTGAAATGACAGCACAGGCTGAGTTCAGGCACCAAGGAGCTCCTGGCTCGAATGCAGTCAGTGGCAAAAGTACAAAGGTCTTTTGTTTCCTCTTGCCAGTTTTATTTATTTTTTTCCTCTTTAAAAATGGATTTCACACTGCTAATACCATCACTTCATAGCCTGGGTAGGGGAGAAATTCCAGGAAAGCTTCATTTCCCTATTCTACTTTTTAAAAAATCTTTGCTTCTCCCTGGTTTCCCTAATACTACCTGCAGATGTAAGCTCAATGTAAGCTCTTGTTTCTTTTAATATCAGGCTTCCCCATGACATTCCACTTTTCTTTGCACTTCTTAAAGGTTCACCCTCACACTGCCCTCAACAGAGCAGTGTGCCATCAACTGAACAAACACAGCCTGCTGCCCTCAGACCTTTGTCCTCTTCTTGGTCAAAGAGGCTTACATGCCAGTCAATATCAAGTCCGAGTGTGCACACAGCGAGGCCCTAACTGTACTTGTGACCTGCTGGACTAGACTTCCTTGGGGATAATGCTTACTGAAAAAAAAAAAAAAAAAAAAAAACTCTTCACGATAACAGTCTTTATAACACTGAGAGAGTTGTGACTAAATCAGCTACTGAACCAACGTTCACAGGACCAAAATAAAATTAGAACAAGAAAATCCAACAAAGTTAATCTTACCTAAAAAGTCACAAAGAACAAGTACTTCAAATGACATTCTGATCTCTTTCAGAACTAACCTCTGACCACTGAAGCATTTCCCATTTCTCCAAATCATGTCCTCCATTTAGTAATGCACAGTGAGGGCCACTCTGGTGTCTAAAATGGAGACAGGAACTCCAGTATTTGGCACTCAGGCACAAAGGGAAATGTCATACAACAAAATGGAGCTCAGGAGTCTTTTTGGTGCTTTTTATTTCACAGGGCTTTTTCTGGCCTTCTTTTTCAAGGGAATCTAATATACAGTAGTAATAATGTTAGGGTACACATGGCTTTGGAAGAGATGTCAGTGTTCGCCAAACTTAAAAATGTTATATTATTACCAAAGGTCTCTCAGCTAATTATGGCAGTGAATCTTGTATTTTTGTTTGACTGTGATGCCCCTAAAAATTGACAAATATGTTTAAAAAGTAGACACAGAACTTTACTGGAGGGCTGGGAGAAAAGAGACACATATTTAATTAAGGAATGATTCAGTGAAAGCCTGCTGAGGTGAAGGTAATCTTTACAAATTATCTTAAAATTATCTAGCTCCACCCTTGCCCAACTTAAAAGTCTAAATGTTTTGAAATGTTACATACAACAAACCAGTGAAATAACTCTTCCTTCTTCTCATTACACTCAACTAGCTGGAGCTCTTCTAAGACACATTTGTCTGTTAACTCAAGAGAATCTAAGGGTATAAGCTTACCAGGCCTGAGCTCCAAAACCATACCAGGCCAACTGGAGCATCTGGAAGCCCAAGCCAAGAAGGACAGTATTCTTATTCCCCAACGACCTCATCAAGATGCTAAGAAAGACCGTCTGCAAAGGAAAGGAGACAACCCTGAGAAACCATGAGAACACACAGAATTTGAACACAAGCTTTGTGAACCAAATGAAGCCCACTCACTGATTACCTGGGACCTCTAAGGAAGGGTACAATGCCTACCTGTGATCTCAGAGGCTGGGCAGTGCTATGCATCTCTTCAGGGGTGGAATTTCAGGGGCTCCAGGACTGATCTGGGCTTTCAGGTCTTGAGCCTCCTCCCTGAGTAGCTAGCTTGTCTACCTGGTGCTCTACTGACACCACCCAAAAGGTCACCATAGCTCTTATCAGTTGCCATGATTGAGAGAAGGACTCGCCTTAGTCTCTTTGGACAAATGCCAACCACTTAACTACAGGTGTAGAGAAACCCCTGCTGAACATTTACAGAACATGTGGGATTCTGCTGGAAGTTAACAGTTTTATGAAGTTGGGACTGTTTTAAGTTTGATTTTAACAAGTATGTCCTCAGTTATATAACTAGTTGGGATAGTCCAAAGGAGAGTAGGATAAAAGATAGCTGGGTTGATCAACAAGGGTCAATGTAAAAAACAAACCAAAATCATGATCAACTTGAAAAATTGACATAATTTATATTTGCTAATATAGAAAAACAGTTGTGCCTTGTCAATTTCAGTATTTGGCAGAAATAATCTCATGGTCTTCTTACTTGTCCTGGAAAGTGAATTACAGAAGAGCACTCTGCTCAGTCTGGAGGCCACTTGAAGGCAACAGCCTCTGGGCAGTCTCTTAAGATATAGTGAATTCGGGACTGGGGTTGTGGCTCAGTGGTAGAGTGCTTGCCTAACATTGTAAGGCACTGGGTTTGATCCCAATACCACATAAACAAAAGCTAAATAAACAAAATAAAGGTATTGTGTCCATCTACAACTAAAAAAAAAAAAAAAAAAAAAGATATAGTGAATGCACCTAAGCACAACAGTAGACCAAGGCAGAGAACACATTCCCTGCCTCTCGTGATCCTGTATTTATAACAGATGGGAAAATACTGAATACTCCTTTAGTCACTGCATATATTCTAACTCAATGACTCTCATTTTTTTTGTCCTAGGAATAGTAGAATTGGAAAAGCTATTGTTACTTATTTCTACTTACTTTTCACTATTAACACTGAAACATTTTTCTAGTTAATTTTGCAATATCTAAGAATTATATCATAGTTACTTACAATTTTCTTTGTTTTAGAGGCAAATAAAAGAGCTGACCCAGCAAGTTACAATTCTACTAAAATAGTATGAAGTTCCTTCTTAAGTCCTGAATTCAATACTCTTGTAAAAAAGGGAAAGTTTTGTGGGTCATGTTCCCATCAAATTTCTGGATTTGATGTTATACTCTAATTGTATAAGGTGTGTCACAGCAGGAGCACAGGGACTGAGGCAGCAATTCAGAGGCTCTCCCTATCCTTGTATATGTGTTTCCTGTGAATACTTTTTTTTTTTTTTTAAAGCATGGGTGAAATTATACTCACCTGAGCTACGATAGACAGAATTCCTACCATAGCAATGAATGCTGCAATTTTAACAGATCCAAAGCCTATGACCTAAGGAAATGAAAGAAAATATCTAAGTAAGAAAGATAAGTTCTTTTAAAACAGGATAAAATAGTTGAGGAAAGTTCATAAAATCAATGGCAAATTAGATCAGTGCTGAAACCTGAACCTACTTAACCAGTATTTTATATATAAATCTAAGAAATCATTATAAGCAGGCACATCTTAAATTGTAAAATGTTATTTTGATAATATTTCTTACTATATAGCTACCTTGTTTATTTCCTCTCCACTTCCAACTTATAAATTGACAAATCTAGCAATAATATGCAACAGAGAAATTATGAAAGAAAATGGCTTGACTTTTGATATTGCAAATACAAATCTGCTCACCAACGGAGTCAGTGGCTATCAATTATGGCTGCATATTAAAATCGTGTGGGGGGAAAAGGGAAGGAAGTAGAGAGCAATGAGATGCTGGAGTCCACTGGAGACTGATGATATCAGACTCCAAAGTCTGGCCCAGAGACAGGTTGTTCTAAGAAGCTCCCATGGCACTTCTAATGAGTAAGCAGCAGAAGTGGGCTGGCAATGACTTCTAAGCACTCTAATCTTCACATTAGCTCTAAAATGCCTAAAATTCTTAAGCTTTAAACACTAAAATTTGAAAAGGACATAATTATTCAATTCTATAAAATTCAGAACAAGTATTTTAAAATAATTTTATATATTCTTCTCATTTTATAAGTATCTTGCTCCCAATCTCACAACTATATAAAGGTATTGTGTCCATCTACAAAGTGCTAGGGCTAGAATTCCAAATCAATGCTGTTGATAGTAACAATATTCTATTACCATCTAATTACATGCAATTAAAAAAAAAAATGGAACCTGAGAATTCAGCTTTATTTAGGGATTCTCAGCTTACATTTATAAATACAGAGTATTTTTAATAGTTTTATGGAGATAGTTTAAATAGCATACAATTCACCTATTATAAGTGAACAATTCAAAGATTTTAGTACATTCACAGAGTTGGGTAACAAATCACCAAGATTAATTTAAAAAGATTTCACCACTCCTGGAAAAATCACAGCACCCATCAAGAGATCCATTCCCCCAGACTACCTCTCCCCTAACCCGCTTCCTGTCTCTGGCATTTTATATAAACGGAATCATATAACACCAGGGTGTTTGTGACTGCTTCTTTCACTTAGTATAGTGCTTTCATGTTGTTGTAGGGCATATCAGTACTTCATTGTTTTTTATTGCTGAATGATATTCTATTATATGGATAGAACACATTTGCTAATTTGTTCAATTAGTTAATGGATATTTGCATTGTTTCTATTTTTTGATTACCGTGAATAATGATCTGTTTACAAGTTCTGTGCTTTTATTGCTCATGGATATATACCTAGGAGTAGATCTGCTGGGTCCTGTGGTAACTCTACATTGAGCATTGTGAAGAACTGCTAGATTCTTCCTCTTTTCAGCAGCTACACCATTCCATACTATTTTACGTTTCCACCAGGATGTCTGAAGGTTCTGATTTTTCTACATCCCTTTCTTTTTTATTATAGCCATTCTAGTGTATGTGAAGTGAAACCTTGTTTTGATTTGCACTCCCTTGACAGCTAATAAAGTGCATCTTTTCATGTGTTAATGGGTCTTCTGTGTATCTTTCTTGGAGAAATAACCTATATTTTCAATTGGGTTGTCTTTTTATTAATGAAAGAATTCTATATATATTTTGGATACAAGATCCTTATCAAATGTAAGAAAATGGTTTGTGTTAATTACTCTTAAAAGCAAGCATAAACATAAAATAACATGGAATAATTCTGATTTGCTGCTATAATTGGTGATGGTTGTGGCAAAATGAACATAGTATAGGAAAAAGATTAGAATTGTAGTTGTTTATTATCTATATGAAGAGATCTGATTCTTTTTTACTCTGTTCCTTGGGTTTTCCTATTTTACCTACATTTCTGTCTATATTAAGTGCACATTTAATTTAATTATAAATGAAAGCATAGTTTTCTATATTAAACACTATCTTGCCATTCTTCTCAGGAAAACCAGCAGATGAGATTTCATCAAACTTCACTTTGGGGGCTGGAGTTGTAGCTCAGCTTAAAAATGCTTGCCTAGCAAGCCCAATGCCCTGGGTTCAATGCCCAGCACCAAGGGAAATATTCATTTAAAAGTATCTACAAAAACTAGGAGAATTTATCTTAGAAGGAGGACAGTTCTACCTTTCCTGTGAAATCAATAATAGGGCAGGACCAAATGAAAAGTAGGTCAGGTCTATGCAAGTCCAGAGACCAGAAGAACAGCTAGACAAGGAAGGGTAATGTTTGTTGTAATTATCTTAATCAGTCACCTATCTGGGTGAGGGTAAAATAGGTATATACTTCTAAAGATAAAAATATCGGCAGAGAGAATAAATTCCATTTATTGCTTGTGAACCATCTTGAGGTCCAGAGCAGCAGCTGAGAAGCCAGCAATGAGGCTGGGTCAGCAAGATGGCTATAATCAGACCCAGGTGAAAGCTCATGGATACTGTCATGAATTTAAAACATCATGCTATATGGATGTATCTAACTTCTTAATTCATAACTGCTGAAATTTGGAAGCAAGCAAGGTATCCTTCAGTAGGTGAATGAATACATTATGGAACACCCAATTGCTGAAATGAACTATGAAAAGAATGAATAACAAGCCAAGAAAAGACATGAAGGATGCTTAAATGCATATTACTAAGTGAGAGAAGTCACTCTAAAAAGGCTATAAATGGTACAATTCCAACCCTATGACATTCTAGCAAAGGCAAAACTATGGAGATAGTTAAAGAGATCAGGAGTTGTGGTTAAGGGGAGGGATGAATAGGCAGAGCATAAGGAACTTTAGGGCATGATAATACTCTGACACTAAAATGCTGGAAACATGTCATTGTACTTTTGTATAAACCCACAGAATGTACAACACCAAGAAGTGAAGCCTAATGTAAACTACAGACTCTGAGTGAGGCTAATGCGTTCATGTAGTTCATCAATTCTAACAAAAAGACCACTCTGGTGCCAGGATGTTGATAGTGGAAGAGGCTGTGTACCTAAAACTGCTCAATAAAAGACTTAAAAAATTACAGTAAATTCTATTTCTGCTAATCCTCTCTGTATAATTCTCAAAAGGATTTTTCCAAAGTAGATATCTTGCTAGATTTTATTTTATTATTATGTTTTGATACAGGATCTTGCTATGTTGCCCAGGCTGGTCTCAAAGTTATGAGCTTAAGTGAGCCTCCTGCCTCAACTGAGTAGCTGGGATGACAGGCATGTGTCACCGCATCTGGCTTCTTTTATATATGACAGCAGAATGCATTACAATTCATTTTGCACCTGGCTTTTTGCCGCCTTTTAAGTCATCATTGAATTAACTCTCTGTCAGCACTAATAACTAGAAGCAAGTTCACATTTTCTTCTCTATAGAGTTTTCCTAAATTATCCTTGGATAGATTCCAATCTTTGCTGTTACTCATGTTCAGATGCCACTAGACATCCATTACTTACCTGCCTGAGATAGAGAAAAAAACTTGAATACTGTCCAGCTTCAGGAAGATACGAAAGAAACACGGTGATGCAGATTAAGAAGACAGTAGAATCTTTCCCAACTTTCTTCAATGACTGGGAATAAGCAGAAAGCAACATAAAAAGCTAATAGATATAATGTCACCAACATTTGGAATATGGGTTCACTAAGCTGATCTATTAAGATGGATAATGAAAGTCCAATGCATTATAAAAGGAAGTCAGCCTTAATATGAAATCTATAATCAGCTCTCTGTGGAAGTTTTAAGTTCTTATTTTAGAAGTATGTATTTCCAGGATTGCAGCTTTTTAAAAAGCACTTGCTCACCTTTGTTAACACTGGTTCACACCCCTAACAGGTCCCAAATATCCTATAAACAGGCCCTGAAAATGTATTTCTATAGATTCACTGAAGAAAATCACTTTTATCTCTTGATTTATCTTTATTTTTAATATTTATTTTTTTAGGTGTAGATGGACACAACACAATGCCTTTATTTTTATGTGGTGCTGAGGATTGAACCTGGGTCCCGCCCGTGCTAGGTGAGCGCTCTACCACTGAGCCACAATCCCAGCCCCTTCTCTCTTGATTTATAATATGACTTCTTTAAGATCATACCACTATAGGGTTTTCATTACACCTAAGTTCATTCTAGCCTTCAAAATATTGATTTCAATTTACCTGTAAACCTAGTAGACAAAAAAAAAATATGCTTCAAACCAGTAAGAGCCTTTTGAACATTACAACTTTGTTGAAAAATCCTTTTTATTTACACAGTAACTGAACAGAACCAAAAGGTGTACTGTTACTGAAGGAATGGAAAGTGCTGCTGCACAGCTAGGTCACCATCCTGTAACTTTTATATAATTAATAGCAAAAATAGCCAATGAGGGCTGGGGTTGTGGCCCAGTGGTAGAGTGCTTGCCTAGCACACGTGAGGCACTAGGTTTGATCCTCAGCACCACATAAAGATAAATAAATAAAGGTAATGTGTCCATCTACAACTAAAATATATGTATATATTTTAAACAATTAAAGAAAAAAAAAACAGCCAATGTCTGTTGAGACTTTGCTTCATACCAGACATTAGTTCACTGATACATGTGAACTGTACAGTTCTCAACTCCCCTGAAAAGTAAGCCACAGTAGTTCCACTTTACAGAGAAGCCTCTGTGACAAACTTGATCACCATATGACAATGGTGGGAAGCCTAATTGACGGGCTTCCTGGTCACTCCTGTTTCCTCTCACAAACTCCTTCTTTGTTTTCTGACATTCTGGCCCAAAAAGAACAGACAAGGTCAACCAGGTTATGCTCTGAGTGGGCATTTTAGAAAAAAACTTTGATGAAATACATTTCAATTTTATTTGTATTTTTCCTAAAAGGTAAACTTGGGGGACAAAAAAGCAAAAATCAAGTCTCTGGTTCTTTTTCCCCCCACATGTATTTCTTTCAAGAATAATTCCAAACTAGAAAGGGATTGGGGAAGAGATAAGATACTTTTCTCAGCATTTTTTCTGATTGTTAGTGAAGTATATCCTTTACCACCTCCCGACTCACCAAAAATTTTTTTTACATAATTAATAGCAAAATCTAGGTTCACAGCCTCTGGTCATAGTGTATGTATATTAACAATTTAGAAAATAACTATTTTAGTCAGATCAAATGCATCCTCCTTTTTGAATTAAAGTGAACTCACTTCAGATGACCACCTTCACTTAATTTACTTAAAAAAAAAAAGAATGAAAACAACTATGCAAAAAGAAACTTCTTTCATAAACTGTCATCAGAGATTAACTGGATTTTTATCTTCTCTTTTGTATAACATGCTTGGCTTAGGTACCAATTCTACATATTTTGTAATTTAAGATTTTTCTATTTTTACTGGAGAAAGCAATAGATCTATCTGCTGGGATCCTCGCGGCTGCATGCTTATTATTTTATTTGCTTGCCATAGACAGACATTTACAAAGTGAATATTTCAATTTACCGCAAAAGGGTCTGCTTGTTTCCAAGAAATCTGAGCTCCCCAGGAAACCGGTCTCATTTTCTCTGGCAAAGATTCTGGAACAGCCACCAAGATGAAACAGATGTCCAGAAGAGCCACCACTGTGGCCACTAGCACAACGAGGCTGTCTCCATAACTCGCAGAAAGGTATGCTCCAATGGCAGGGCTGCTGACCAGACTAGCTGCAAAAGTGGCTGAGACCTGTGGGAAAGTGCACTGTCACTTAGGGTGGCACAGGTGAACACCTGTAGAGAAAACATGTTCCTACCCAGAGTCCTGCCTGCTGTAGGAGCACACCTGTGAAAAAGCACTCTCTCACCCAGGGTCCCCCAGGTGGACCCCTACACCAATCCTTTCTCCTGGCTTTAAACAAGAAAAAAGAATCTGTTGCATAAAAATTTGAAGAATGAAAAAGAATTAAAGTAATTCTGTTTAATAATTTATTCACATTTATTTACTTGTGAATAAATTAGTTTGTTAACTAACTGGAGATATCCTAGAGAGCTATGGGGAGTAAAAAATATCAGAAATTAAAATTGTAAAAACTTACCCCATAAATAAAACATTCACTCTGGTCTTTAACTGGAGAATGGAGATGCATGGAGAAGGGTATAAAAATAATCCCTGTAGAGCTGATGATAAAACCTACAAATTTCTCAGGGAGTGTGTCGGATTCATCTTTCAAAAACCTGGCACTATTTCACCATTTGGTGACCATTTTATTAGCACCCAGAGTGAAGAAAAACCCTGATATTCTTAGGAGAAAAAACTATAATAAAAAAAGAATGCAAAATGTGTTGGGAAGTTTTCTTTCTGATTAGAAGTGAACTATGGATTTCATAACCCTATCAACTGTCCAATACAGACCACAGAGCCAGTCAATGGCATGTTCAATCTGAAGCCACACTGAGTCTCTTCCCACTGTGCTCTTACATTCCCATACTTTAGAACGCACTGTGAACACTCAGAAGCTTATTGGGCAGACTTCAAATTACAACCAAATTGAGTAGCAAAAACATATGTGTAAGGTATTTAAACTTCTAATAGATCTTAACAGAAATCATCACCCATGATTAGAATTATGATTCCTGGTAAGCCGATGATGTTCTTCTATCATCTTTCATCCCCCAGTTTAATTTAAAATTCAACAAATCTGAAATTCTATCATAGCCAAAACACTATAGAAGCCAAAAGTCAAAGCAAAGCATTTCTGGAGACAGAAAGAAAAACAAAGAGAAAAAAAAGAAGGCAGGGAGAGGGGGTGGTAATGTTAATTCCAATTTGGGAATTAAGAATTCCTTTCTTCAGTGTTTAGTGAGTACCTACTATATATCAATCGAAAAAGATAACAAAGCTCCTGCTCTTTCCACTTAATTTGAGAAGATTAGGACCACCACTGTAAATTGCAGTGGCATGTGAACAATGATGAAAGCAATGCTTAACTCTCTTCAGGTTCTGTGGGAGCACTGGGGTAGAATCCTCGGGGTTAAGGGAGCATCACTGCATAGAGAGCAAATCTATGATGTCAAAAAACTAATGACCACCTTTTGCAATGTTTTGCCTTTTTAAAAATTTAAAGAAGCCTCCTTGTTTAGTTTTTTTATTGATGTTTTAAATCTAAATGCCTCTTCACATAACATTCAACAGGACTCTGGTGAATAAATCTAAAGAATGACTTCATCACAACAAACTCTCAGTGAGCATTAATTTACTCATTAACAGGACTATTCACTGCTGTGGCCTGGAAAAAAATTATCCTTTCTTGGTTTACTAGAGAAAGTTTAGTAATGAAGGTACATATACATTATATATTATCCTTCAATGGATTTCAAAATGCTTTTTAGAATTGAACTCACACATCCTGAAAGGAAATTGCAATAAATTCACCTATCTCTGTAAGACAGGTAGGCTGCAAGGGGCAAATGTCAAGGTAGTCACTGGTCAAGGGATAAATCCAACAGTCTACTTGCTGAATCATTGGAGCTGGCTGGGATACTTCAGCAGGGCCCTGACTCAGCTAGGATGTGCACCCACTGGCTTCTCTCAGTGCCCCATGAGTAGGCACTAATCTAAACTGCCATCTTAGGTGATGGCACCTTATGATGATGAGCTAAGCTAAGAAGGTAAGTCAGAGTCATTTCTGGTGATTATTTCAGAACTCACTCTCTCAAAAATCTTGAGAATTGCTGCTCAGCCCCATAGCTTTGTGAATAGTTTTCCTGATGAAAGCAAGGGACAGAAATCTCATAAAATCACAGGGAAATGAGTGTCTCTGCAGGCATTTCCCATGGTGCAGAAGAAAGCTATGTTACTGCGATGAACAAGCTCTTGGCACTCTGTACCATTCTGAGGGCCAACCCTACATGCCACCTTGAATATCCTGCCTTGTTTGAGGCCACCCTGTCAGCTTTCTCCTCTGTCCTCACAACGCTCTACAGATGCCCTTGTTTCAGGATAGGGCATGACAGACATGCATGGGAAGAATTCAAGAAGGAAGGAGAGCGAGCAGGTGGCAGTTGAGGGAGGAGGGGCTGAATGAAAGAAAAGTTTTTGAACTACTGATATCTAAAGCTGACAAAGTAAAAATTGCTTTGTCTTATGGAAGGGTGGACATTTGTCTACATGCCCATCCCTGATTCGTGAACTTATGCACTTAGTAACAGTGAAGGTATACTTAACTCTATTCCAGGAAGTGGGATTTAAAGAAAAGAGTAATTACCTGGGTTTCTGACATTCATTCCCCTCTAACCTATTATTCTCCACAATCCAGCCAGATCATCATTATTCTTATTATTGTTTTGAACATTTTCATTTAGAGGAATTTGGAAGAAGGGTACTATGCACACTCACATGTATGTACCAACAGGTTCAGGCACGGAAAACGGGCCCGCACATGTTCATGTGGTTCATCCACATGTGCTTATGCTCTTTTTCCCTGAACTACTTGAAAGTAATTTGCAGAGTTGTGACACTGACCCAAAATGCTTCAGCTGTCATCTTCTAATAGGTCTTTCTTCTCCTACATAACCACAATACCATTTATCATGTCTGAGAATATCAGAAAGATGGTCTAATAAACCAAATTATCATACTCCCCTATAACTTTTGTTATTTTTCAACAACTATTTGCTGCCTGAATGAATAGTTATTTTTCTACAGTACTATAAATCAAATGAGTGCCCAAGACACTCAACCAGCTACAGAGTAACGATAGATTAACTCACTCAGGCTCTAACACCTCTGTAATTCCACTTTTTTCTGAGTTGTATTTTAAATCTTACTTCCCAATGAATCTCTAATAGAATGTTAAATATCACTCCAATTTAAAAAAATTAAGTCACTATCTTACCCATCCATAAGCAGTACTTCGCTCGTGCTCCTGAGTGACATCAGCTACATAGGCAAATATCACAGAGAATGTGACCGAGAAGACTCCAGACACAGAAATCATCGCAAAATACCACCTATAAAAAGATTATTTTTATTACCCAGGAGAGGCATTTATGTATAGCTTTATACCAGCACCAAAGACATCATGTAAAGATTACAAACCAAGAAGTAAATTCACATGTATAGGTAATGTATATTTAAAGGCAGAAAAATTACGATGAGGAGGAAGACACTGTTATTGCTCAAAGGGATACATTTGGTCTAAAAAAATGAAAAAACAAGAGAAAAAAGAATAAAGGTACTGAGTAAAAGTTAACAGTTTTAGGTATATAGTTTCAAAGGTAGCCAACAGAATAAAAATCTTTCAAATTTTCTTGCTTTAATTAAGAAAAGGACATATATGACAAATGATTTTTAAAAATCTACATAAAAGGAAAAAGCATAACAAAAATATCAATGCAATTAAGACCAAAAATGTCTATTATATGCACAGATGCAAACCTAATTAAGCCGGGCACAGTGGTACCCACCTGCAATCCCAGCGGCTTGAGAGTCTGAGACAGGAGAATTAAGAGTTCAAAGCCAGCCTCAGCAAAAGTGAGGAGCTAAGCAACTCAGGGAGATCCTGTCTCTAAATAAAATACAACATAGGGCTGGGGAAGTGGCTCAATGGTCGAGTCCCCTGTACTCCAAAAAGCAAACAATCAAAACAAAACAAGATAAAACAACAACAACAAAAAACCCTAGTTAAAATATTAGCAAACAGACTCTTAGAAAAAAGTAGAGTTCATTCCAGGCAACAGGAATATTTCAATATTAGGAAACAGAGTAATATAATTAATCCTATTATAACTCATAAGGAGAAAAAGCAAATAATCTCCATTCATGCTAAAAATCCATTCGATAAACTTTCATAGCCAACCTTGATTTAACAAAAGAAAATCGCTGGATAAAATAGGAATGAGTAATTTTCAACACAAAAGCTAGCCTCGGATCTAAGGGTGAAACACTGCAACATTCCCCTCACACCTCTGAGGAACAACCCACAATCATCACTTCAACCTTATTCATTAGTCAGCAAAATTAACAAAATCAGGGAGCAGTATAATGACGGGGAGGAAAAAGATAAAATATTATTTACAAATGACATTAATATACTTAGAAAGTCAAGCAATTTTAAGAAAAAAGCCCATTCTGGAATAAAACAGAAAGGGCAAGATTTACAAGAATAAAACTTACCAACAAATGTACAGATCTAAAGAATTTTAAGCTAGCAAAAGACAAAACAAACAAACTAGCAAAAGACAAAACAAACAAACGAACAAAAAAACAAAGCCCAAACTAATTGGCAAAGCACAATATGTTCTTGGACATGAAGATTCAGTATCAGTAGTAGATTATAAAATTTTATCACTTGGTAGAAAATAAAATGATTATTGGAACCCAACAAATTTACTTGTTTTTATTTCTTTGGTGCTAGAGATTGAACTCAGGGTGCTCTACCACTGAGCTACATCCTCAGCCCTTTTTTTATATTTTAGTCAGGATCTTGAAGTTGCTAGGATTACAGGTGTGCATCACCACTCCTGGCCCATTTGTTACTAGAATGTAACAAATGTTGACATGAAATGCCTGTCAAAAATCAAATAAAAGTATTTTTACACAAGGCAACAAACAAACCCTATGAATCTATTAACTGCATTAAAAACCAAAACAAGTCTGAGGATGTAGCTCAGTGGTGGAATATTCATCCCAAAATTCTGATTCTCAGCACCATATCAAAATACCAACAAACAAAACACTCCACCGAAAGAAATTTTCCAGATTTAAGTGTTGTATTTCCATAGAAAGGGCATCTCAGCAGCATGAATAGTGCCCAAAATACCACGCTCTGGCCTCCAGAGGATGTATAAATTCCCACCCCTCTATGGTAAATAAAGAGAGTTTGGCTACCTGCTAGATTTATTGCACTTAAGGGGAAAAACTGAACTCAAATTTAAATTCATATTATGATTCAGAATGGACTATCAGTCCTACCATACTACAGAAAAAGGTAACTCCTATCTATTATGAAACAAACTATGCTCAGGTGTGCCCCAAAGCCATGAGCTGACAAAAACAGTATATTTGCAATATCCATGAGCCACAGTGGTGATGCAAGGGGGTTGTTAGCTACTCCCAAGATGGCACTCCTATAAGTGATGGTAATAATATCTGCCTTTTATTTCTATTTATTTACCTAAGTAATTTATCTGAGAGTTAATTCTGTGAACCTTTTCCTTTCTCATTTATAAAATGGGCATGGATGTCCATAGCCCAAACTGGCTTTTGGCAGTACCAAACAGAACAAATGAAAGCACAGGTACAAATGCTTTGAAATGGTTTTGAAGTTACCTACAAAAGTTAAGTACAGGGGCTGGGGTTGTGGCTCAGTGGTAGAGCTCTTGCCTATAACATGTGAGGCACTGAGTTCGATCCTCAGCACCACATATAAAAAAATAAATTAAATAAAGGTCCACTGACAACTAAAAAATAAAAATTAAAAGTTAAGTACAGGTTGAGTATGCCTTTCAGAAATGCTTGAGACCAGATCGATTTTTCTTTTGGAATATGAACATAAACACCATGAAATATCTTGGGGGTGACACCAAGTCTAAACAGGAAATTCATCCATGTTTCATACATACTTTATACACATAGCCTGAAGGTAATTTTATGTAATATTTTTGACATGAAACCAAGTTTGTGTACACAAACCACCAGAATGGTCGTGTCAGTGGTTGAAAATCTTTGGAGTGTGGAGCATTGAGAATTTCAAATTTTTGGATTAGGGCTGCTTAACTTCAATTATTCTCACATGACTCAAAACAGACTGGTACAATAGTGAAGAGCTAAGCCACTCACCACGGGCTGATCCTCATCAGTGGGATAGGGAAGCAGGTGAAGAACACAGTGCCAAGGAGAAAAGGCTTCCTCCCCCACACGTCGGACAGAGCGCCTATGAGGGGGGCACTCAGGAAAGAGAGCAGGCCCTGGGGAAGAAACAGAAGCAAAGATTAGATTTGGGATGTGATTCCCCCAATTATCTGTAATTCTTATTTTCTAGATGCATTAGTTCCCCAAGCAGAATAATTTGAAACATTAAATACAAACTAATTTTTTAAAAAAATTCAAATTCACATCCTAAACATGCTATTAGAAATGGAAAAAAGGAGTTTAAAAGCTTTCTTTCTAGAAGAAATTAAGAAAAAGATGATATGAAACATATATCCATGGTTGGGTCTTAAGATTAAAATGCACTGAGCATATGGGAAGAAGCCAGAAACTTAATTCACCTTAATAAATACATACGGCACACTGTTTCTGTGGTCGGCTCAGGATTAAGCGGTGCGATGAAGATACCAACGAACACATGCCTATACCTCAAAGGGCTTTACAGGGATAAAATATGAGTGTATATACCTTAAATATCCAAAAGAAAAGTGGATTCTTTGTCATTTAAAAGTAAAGATTCTCCCTGACTAGTGATTTCAGGAGGAAGGAACAACTCAATTTTTTCAGAGCTGAGGCTAATGGAAAGTGAGTTTGAGACAAATAACATACACAGAAGCAAAGAAACTCACATCTTCCACTTGCCCATTATTTACCAGTCACTGCTAGCCACTTTTCATATCAACACTACAGATAAGGGAATGGGAGAGAGTCAGTGATGGAAAAGGGTAGAAAAATGTTGGTAATTAATGAAACAGGTGATGACACAGGCATTCATTATATTATTATATTATTTATAATATAATAATAATAATAATAATAATAAAATAATATATTATTTCTTACTTTTACACATTTAAATTTTCATAAAATATGTTTAAAAAATTTCTCTGGCCAGGCATGGTGGCACACACCTGTAATTCCAGTGACTCAGGTGAGGCAGGAGGATCACAAGTTCAAAGCCAGCCCCAGCAAATTACTGAGGCCCTACGCAACTTAGTGTGAACCTATCTCAAACATTTAAAAAAATCTGGGATGTGGATCATTGGTTATGCATCACTGGGTTCAATCCCCAGTACAAAAAAAAAAAAAAAACACCAAAACCCTTTGCATAACATATAAATAGGACTCACCAAAATCTGACCACTGACATAATATCCTATGTTTTGGCTACACACAACGTTTGTGGTTTTCTGAATGTACCATGTTCCTTTGTGCATAGGCTCCCACTATGCCTGCTTATCCTTCCCACACTTGGACTAGTAAGCTGCCAGTCATTCTTCCTGACCAGGAACAAGAAGCACCTCTTCCTCTAGCTAGTCTCTCAGCTAATGAAGCAGTATTCATTACATCATGGGGATAGGGTAAAGGGAAGGGGCATAATAAACAAATCTCCCCACATAATATATTGTCATTTCAAAACTTCATTGCAATTCTACTTTTTGCCTATCTTTTCTACTGTGTTAAAAACAGAGTAGTATCAGAATGAGGAGGCTCCTTTTCATCTCTGTACCCTGAGGTCTATACTAGAACCCAGTTGGTGAACTGAACAGAACTTTTAAGAGTAAATCAACTCACAGAAGTTTCCAAGATCACATAGCTGGGAAGAAAAAGGAACAGATTCCAAACTCTCTTTGGCCACCAGTTAACCCCAGTTAACCCTACACGAATTGTCCAGGAGAGCAGACGTGGGTAAAATAAAGTAAGTAGAGGTGAGAGGAGAACTCAATGGAAAGTGCAGCTGAAGAGAAAAGCTTTTTTGGCTCCTATGAAATGTAAACTTTACCCATGGCCCAGGAAATGAATCTTGACTCCTGAGCCACGATAGACTTCAAGGGCATTTGATGTGGTCTCCTATCAAGAGTAATAGAAGATTAAATATATTTCCTTTAAGAGCTAAAAGATGGCAGAAGAAGGGCTCAAATTTAGGACTTGTGATAATTAGCTTCATGTATTTTAGAAAACATTTTATGTTGCTTCAAAATCTCACAAGTAACAGTAAAGACCTGAGAAAATGAAAAGAAATTTAAGAGGGGAAGGCAGTAGAAAAGAATAAACACAAACACCATCAAAACAGTAACAAAAACTTCTGAAGTACAAAGAACCCAGGAAAAGTTTCTGGACAATTTTGATTTCAGATTTCACACATTGCTAACATTGGGAATTTACATCACGTGTGTGTGTGTGTGTGTGTGCGTTGCGGTGCTTGAGCCCTGCACATTCTCTACCATTGAGCCATGTGCCCAGCCCCATGTATGCCATTTTTAAATAACAGATATGAGAAGGCCAAGTATTAAAATTATATTTAAAATAATGTAGTTTGATAGAAAAAATTATTGCCTCCTAGATTATGTATTTAAATTTCATTTTAATACCTACTTTAAATATTACTGAAATCAAATCCTCAATGACAATAACAGATACTAAAGGTATCTTCTGTTTTATTAAGATGCTGTAACAATTTAATAGAACACTTGCTTCTTCGGAAAACATATTTCCTAAAAATCAAAGATTTTCTGCTGTCAGTTAATTTCTTTACTACCCAAACTGGCCTTAAATCCCATCTGGCTACATTACTAGAGCAGGACATTTTGTACTTTGATGGGTAAGTACTTCATAAATATTGAAGCTGCCTCACCTCCAGTCCAGAGCAGTGGAATTGACCAACCATGGATTGAGAACCTCTGAAATCACGAGCCAAAATAACCTTCCTTCAAGTTGTTCTTGTCAAATTTTTGGTTACAATGGTGAGAAGCTGACTGACACACTTAGATTTCACATTGCTGCCAGGGAAGACCCCAGGAGCCAGCTTGAGGGTTCGCTCTGAGGGGTCCTCACAACTCGCTGACACTGATATCTTCTTCCTATTGTAGACTTCACTGTTCAATTTGATTTTTATCAAGAATATAGCCACATGACCTTCTGTTCCTCTACCAGGACACTTTTCCAGGGAATTTAATGGTTTTCTGTAGTCCTAGGAATTGCTATGAAGTGTCCCCTGCATTTTAAATCAAGTAGTGCTTAGCATAGTAGTTTAGCATAAAGTGCACAGAAACCATTGTCTGATAATGTTAAGAAATCTCAGGGAAAAAACAGGACATCTTTCAAGTTATTAATTCTAGGCACAGAATGCTTTTCTTAAGTACACCTATACACGTGTGCACATACACACACACCAAAAAAAAAAAAAAAAAAAAAAAAACAAAAAACTTGGAACTGAAATAAAGATTGTCCTTTTGTCATTTTTTAAAAACCATTAAAATAGCCTATTTGAGACAGATGACTTCATATATTATATTGTGATCTTTTATATTAGACTGTACTCTTAATATTAAATTAGTTTAATAATTGGTCTGAATCATGGGCCTAGAGGTTAGAGCCCAAGCTGTGGAGCTACACAGATACATGAGCTGAATCCCACTTCTGCAGCTGGGAGCCCTGGGCCTATAGGCTACTTACTAACTCTGGTAGCGCCCACCTCACAGAGAGGTGGATTCTTGTGAAATGTGTAGATCAGTGTGGTGTGTGTGAGTGCTGGCAGTTATTATTGCTGCTTTAAGACCTGCTAAGCTTTCTTGTAATGAGAAGTTTGAAGCAGTGGCTTATTTCTAAGATTCAGGAAAGCCTTTTAACTTTCCTTTTTCTTTTATTTTTTTCTGCTTTCTCCTGGAGACTCCTCCCTGCTTTTCTTGCCTTCTCTCCTCCATCTCTCAGAATCCCCAGCTCTCTTGCCTATATTGCTTCCCTTGGATTCTGCAGCACAGAGCTCCCCATGTTTTACAGATCTCCTTTCCTGGCCCTCATGTAATTGAATTAACTTCACATTATGTGGCTTGCTTTTTTCCCCTATTAAACTGATTGATAGGCACTCTGGGAAGGAGGCTCTATACTATGTGCAAAGTCTCAGGTCCTACGACATAATGATGAGCCTGTTTTAAAAACTGTTTTTACACTAAAAGATCTGTATTTGTCAGTTATATGAAAAAGAATAGCAGTTCCATTGATGTGAGATTTTTCTTTGATTTAGTTTTAAGGAATAGAAGAGATTTAAAAATCATTGTTATTAAACTATTGTATAAGGATTGTGAGATGGCACAATTGCTCTAGAAGATATGTAAGATCCTACAAAAATACCCAACCTAGTTACACCTTTACAACTCTAATTTTAAGAATCAACACAAGATTCAAGGTAAGATTTTTAAAAATTTTAGTATAAAATTATCTTCAATAGTTTGAAAACCATCAAGAAGGGAAATGGTAAATATATTATGGTATAATGGAATAGAATATAATCATCACAAATAACACAGTCAAGTCCTTGCTTTGTAAGGCAGTATGTGACTGTCAAATGACAATACAAAATGATCTTGATTATTCAATGACTGATATGTTTATTTAGTATACTAATTTACACAATTTCAAAATCATTGAGAATTAAAGAGTTTTACTTCTTTGTAAGAAAAAAATTAATAATAGAATTCCAGGAAGATGGCAGAGTAGAAAGTACATGGAATCTGTTTTCCCACCTAGCAGCAACTAACTTTGGTAGAATCTGAGTGATAATAATTACTTTAGAATTCTGCAGTATATTGCAGACTTACAATTTCCAGGAAAATGTAATTAATTTCTATCAATTTCAGCTCTTGGCACTGCAGCCCATTTTCTACCCCAGCCCCACAGCAGGAAGCTAGGCAGTGTTTCTAGAATAATCTGCATACAACGTGTGGAGGCCAGCATTCTCCCCAAAGTACTAGAGATCTATGATCTGATCACTGACTGCTGCCTTCCATAGCAGAAATGTAGGCAAAGAGGCCTTGTTACTGCCCCTCCTACTGTGGCTAAAGTATCTTCTGGGGGACTTATAGGTCCAATGCCCTTTTTTCTCTTTCTCTTTATTTCTCTTGTTTTCTCCTTCTTGAAGGCAGATATTAAAGATTAGGATATTTGAAAGCAACTGCACATACACTAGTAAGTATAAGTAACCATATATCCAGCGGAAGTCACAGACTAAGAATATACCTTAAGTCTATATCTCAGGCTGATCCCTGGCCCACAGTTTAAAAAAAAAAAAAAAAAAGAAGAAAGAAAAAAGAAAAACAAAACCCCCAGCAAACCCTGGAGAATCTGATCACCAGAAGAAAACAAAACCAAAACCTGTACCTGAAAAAGATCCAATAGCAGATCCAAGGACTTTAAAGTAACTAGCTTAAAGATGCTAAAGGAACTAAAGGAAGATGTGTGTGGGGAAAGCCAATAAAATGATATAAGAAGTAAATGGAAATATCATGACTAGACAGAAAACCTAAAAAAGAAATCAAACAAAAACTCTGGAGCTGAAAGATACACTAACTAAATTAAAAAAATATATATGTAGTGGTAGATGGAAAGTGTGCTTTTATTTCTTTCATTTTTATGTGGTGCTGAGGATCTTACCCAGTGCCTCACACATGCTAGGCAAGTGATCTGCCACTAAGCCCCAGCCCCAGCCCCCAATAACTGAAAATTTAAAGTCACTTAAAGGATTCAAAGGCAAATTTGAGCAGGCAGAATACAAAAACTTGAAAAATCAACAATGGAAATTAGCTTGAAGAACAGAAAGTCGACTATAGAAAAGTGAACAGATCCTAAAGGATCCTGGGATACCATCAAGCAGTCTAAAATATGCATAGTGGGAGTCTAAGAAGAAGAAAAAGAAAGGGGAAGAGAGACAATCTGAAGAAATAATGCCTGAAAACTTCAAGTTTTTTTTTATTACCTGTTTTTATTAGTACATTATAGTTACACATATTAGTGGGGTTCATTTTGCCATAATCACACATGCATGAAATATAATGGAATATTTCCCATTTCAGTCCCCCCAAACTTTCAAATTTTGATGAAAGACATGAATGAAAATAAATCAATAAATTCCAAGATGAACTCAGTTTCAAAACACAGTATAACAGAATCTTGAAAGAAGCAAGAGAGAAGAAACCGAACACCGAACACGTAAGGAACCACTGATAACATATCAGCATACTGCTTTTCTGGGACTTGAGAGGCCAGAAAGCAGTGGACTGATACTGCCAGGCTGACCAAAAAAAAAACAAAAAACAAACAAAAAAACCCCAAAACAAAAACCTTCATGTGATTGTGATTCCCTTTTCATAATTTTTCCTGCATATACATATACATGTATGTGTGTGTGTGTGTGCATAAACACATATGTATGCTAAAATAAAACAGAACTATGTTTATGTTCTGTTTCACACATTATGTTCTTCAAACACGTTCCTTATATGTTTGCATGATATCATATGTCTGTATCACAATGTATGTTTGTTCATTTAATTTTAAGGCATTTTAATTGTTTCCATGTTTACTGTTACAAATAAAACTATACTAGCCCTTTACCTAAATTTTTTTAAAAAATTTTATTTATTTTATTCATTTTAGTTGTTGATGGACCTTTATTTTTTTTTATTTATACATGGTGCTGAGAATCGAACCCAGTGTCTCACACATTCAAGGCTCTACCACTGAGCCACAACCCCAGCCCCTACCTGAATCTTTGAGTAACTCTATTTAATTGAATAACTTATAGAAATAAAAATTACTTTGTTAAAATAAATGAATTCTTTCTCTGCAGTGCTGGGGATCCATTCCTGAGGCCTCCTGCATGCTACAAAAGCACATTATCATTGAGCTATATCCCCAGCTTAAATGAGTATTTTCAAAGATGTATTCCACAAAAAGCTAAACTGATTAATCCTCTTATCAGCACTGTGTGGGGGCCATCCCACCAAACACTGAATAAATTAGTTCTTGTCAATTTAAAATTTTTACCAATTTGATGTATAACAACGTTACCTAATTTAAGTTAGCTTCTTTGGTTATTTTTACACCAATGCCTTTTTTAAGCTGCCAGGCTTCTTTCCTTGCCCTTTTGGGATATTGCTCCTTTTCTTATGGCTTTACTCTGACCATACTCACATGTCAAGAAGAGTATTCCTTCTTCCATTATATACGTTACAAATAACACTTTTTAATGTGTCTTTTAATTTTGATGCTGATTGTTTCGATTTACCAAAGTTTAAAATGCCAAAATAATGGACTCATTTTTTTTTGGGGGGGGGGGGAATCCCAGGGACTGAACTCAGGGGCACTGAGCCACATCCCCAGCCCTATTTGTGTTTTATTTAGAGACAGGGTCTCACTGAGTTGCTTAGGGCCTTGCTTTTGCTGGGGCTGGCTTTGAACTCACAATCCTCCTGCCTCAGCCTCACAAGCCTCTGGGATTATAGGTGTGCACCACCATGCCCGGCATAACAGACTCATTCTTTTCCTTTATGAATTCCTTTTCTAAAATGAAATTCTTCCTCAAACTAGTAAGAAAAATGTTCACTAATATTTCATTCTAATAGTTCGGTTTTGTTTTCGACATTATTTTTCTTTGCAACATTCAGTATTTAGTACATGAATATACAGTGTTGAGCGGGGGCTGTACTTCAGTGGTAGAGCGCTTGCCTAGCATGTGTGAAGCACTGGGTTTGATGCTCAGCAGTACTTTAAAAATAAATAAACAAAATAAAGGTATTGTGTCCATCTACAACTAAAAAAAATATTTTAAAAAATACAGTGTTAAGAGCTATTATACATACTATCTTTTAATTCTCACAAGCACCCTAATAGAAAGTACTCTATCTTTCCCAATTCCTAAATAATCAAGCTGAGGTTTAGGGAGGTCAAATCATTCAACTAAGTCAACATAGTTAATAAGATGCAGAGAAGAGATTTTAAGCTAAGGCAATCTGAAGCCCTACACATTCCCACTGTAGTAATAAGCATATTAAGAAATCTTAATAAAGCTATGTTTTACTGTAGAAGTGTAATCTTTATGTCTTTACCCTGAAACAGTAACCAATTATTAAAATATTTAAGACCATATTAGACCATATTGAAATTCAGCAATTCCTTATTCAAGCCCATGCATAAACTGAAATACCTTTTCCTTTTCTTTTTGGGGAAGAGAGAGAGAGAAGAGAGAGAGAGAGAGAGAGAGAGAGAGAGAGAGAGAGAGAGAGAGAGAGAAAGAAAGAATGAATGAATATGAATCTTTTTTGTAGATGGAGACAACACAATGCCTTTATTTTTATGTGAGAATCGAACCCAGGTCCCACCTGTGCTAGGCGAGCACTCTACCGCTGAGCCACAATCCCAGCCCAATACCTTTTCTCTTCTATCTTCTAGAATAACATTGTAGATGTTCCTTGGTGGAAGCATGGCATCATACTCATCTTTATAGACTCAGTTGGTTTTATTATGCAGAACCAGACACATAAAACACACTTTATCAGTTTCTCTACAAGACAAATATCTATAAAGCAACCTTCCTGAGAACTACTGTATTTAAGGATACACTTAACTATAATTTTATCAATTTTTTCTCTCGTGAATTTTAGTTTTTTTTTTTAAATCTACTGTGCTCATAAGCTGGTGCTCACACCATTCTTAATGATATTCTTCCTTCTCTTACTGAGTATTAAAAATTTGTTCTTTCAACTTTATTTAAACTGACTGTATCCTCAAATCCTTTCCAAAAATAGGCAAAGAATAAATAATATTAATTAAAGTTGATGCTGCTCAAAGCTGGGAATCCAAATTTCTATGGCTAAATTCAACAAATTACTAGGGCACAATTTTAAGTGTGTTGTTATGCATAAAGCATAATTATAAACAGATTCACAGTATCTAAGCTGGGAAGGGCACATTATACCTTATACCCACAGACTTTACTATCATCTTTTCTGGTACATATCACATTAAAATTGAAATAATGAATTAAGACTATTTAAATCAAGTGGTAAAACTAAATAAATATCCAACTGAATTCTGATGCTTCCTTCTGCCTCAGACTCAAAGTCTATCTGATAAAAATAAAAGGAGGCCTGTAAAGTATTCACATTATTTTTAAAATTGAGATAATGAATTAAGACTATTTAAATCAAGTGGTTAAGAGTAAATAAATATCCAACTGAATTCTGATGCTTCCTTCTGCCTCAGACTCAAAGTTTATCTGATTAAAAAAAAGGAGGCCTGTAAAGTATTCACATTATTTTTAACAGTAAACCAATCTATGACTAATGTATTTGTGTTGATTTTAGTCTGACTTTGATAAGTCAACTAAAAATTTAAAGTCTCCAGAGCAAGTAGTAATTGCTTCCCTAAGAATCACTTAAATCTCCAAAGTTGAACTACTTAAGAATTCATAATTTTGTTTCATTCTGAACCATACAAAAATTGTTCTTACCTTTACACCTTGAATGAGACCATTCATGAGGAATGTGTGTTGAGGAAACGTTTCATGTAGAACCTACAAACAAACATACATACATCAAGACATATTCAAATGTAAATTAAAAGGAAAGATTTCTGCCTCTACTAATGGCAGGCTACAGAAGTAAGATGAACCCTGTAATAAAAAATTATAAAATACTACATGAAATGCAGAAAAAAAATCTTAAAGATATGAAAAGGTAATAATATAGTGAGGCAAAAAAAAGGTAAGCCCAGCACTTAAAGTTGCTTATCACTAAACATTTACAGCAAAAATTGAATCATTTAATGGCTTCTACCCTCAACTACCAACAACTTTAAGTAGATGCCCTCAAAGGGTTATACAAACTCAGTGACCCAGTTTCATAACACCTAGGTAGTTCAGAAAAATCACAAGCCTTAGATTTGTACAAATTACCTCCGGATGCCTAGAAAACTCAAAATCACTTCTAAAGAAGCCATGACTGAGGCTTCAAATCAATCATACATGTATTTTTTCAAATGAACAGCACTTAATCACAGGTAACCTTGTACAAAAGGAAAAAGAATCTATAAGCAAGAAAAAAACACTAAACAAGACAAAAGAAAAAAAATAACACAGAAATAGATCCCTCAAAATGTCAAATTTTGGAATTATCCGGTACAGACTTCAAAAAATGAATATGCTTACTATGTTCTAAGACATAGAACACATGATTAAAAACTTTTTTTTGTGGACTACATTCAAACTTGAGATTCTGTCTTAGCTTCCTAAAAAGTAGGGGTTACAGGCATGCACTACCATGTTCAGCTCGGCCATGTCTTTTTAGGTATATCATTCAAAGCACAATCTATGAAAGAATAAATCCATAATATAGATTTCATTAAAATTAAAAGATTTATGCTCTGTAAAAGACACTGTCAAGAGAACAAAAAGCCACAGACTGAGAGAACATTTGCAAAAAAAAAAAAAAAAAACTCATAAAGGACTGTTAACTAAAATTTTATAAAGAATTATTAAGGCTCAACAATAAGAAAACTAACAATTTGATTAAAAAATGGCCTTCCACCAAAGAATATATAAGGTGCCAAATAAGCATGTGAAAAGATGCAGTACACTATGTTATCAGAAAATGCAATTAAAACCAGATACCATTTCACACCTATCACAATGGCCCACATCTATAATATTGACAACTCCAAAACTAATGAAGATGTGGGGCAACAGAAATTCTCATTCATTGCTAATGGGAATACAAAACAGTACCAGTTTGGAAGACAGACTGATGGTTTCTTAGAAAACTAAACATACTCTTTTTTGATACTGGGAATTGAAACCATGGGCACTTAACCGCTGAGCCACATCCCTAGTTCTTTTTATTTTTTTTTATTTTGAGATAGAGACTTGCTAAGTTGCTGAGGCTGGCTCAGAGCTTACAATCCTCCTGTCTCAGCCTCCTGAGGGGATTACAGGCATGCAAAACCACTCCTGGCTGAACATACTCTTACCAAATGATTCAGGAGTCATGCTTCTTGGTATTTACCCAAAGAAGCTAAAAACTTACATCTACATAAAAACTTGCACAAAGTCTTTTATTTAAAAAGAATAAAGTCTTTTATTGGGCATGGTGGCCAACATGTAATTCCAGTGGCTGGGGAGGCGAGGCTGAGGCAGGAGGATCTTGAGTTCAAAGCCAGCCTCAGCAATTTAGCCCTAAGCCTAAGCAATTCAGCAAGACCCCGTCTCTAAATAAAATATTTTAAAAAAGGCTGAGGATGTGGCTCAGTGGTAAGCATCCCTGGTATCCTCCCCACAAAAAAAAAAAAAAAAAAAAAAAAAAAAAAGAAAGAAAAGAAAAGAATAAAGTCTTAAAAAAATGAAACTAAAATCCATTCAAAAATCATTTCCAATCTTAGTATTTGAACATTATTGTTTATACTCAGGAGAAAGAAACACAAATAAAGGATACTGAGTATCTCAATGGAATATCATCAAAGTTCTCTGAAAAATCTTCCAAAAATAATATAGGTGCTGGTCGTGGTGGTGTACACCTGTAATCCCAGAGTCTCATGAGGCTGAGGCAGCCTCAGCAAAAGTGAGGGGCTAAGCAACTTAGTGAGATCCTGTCTCTAAATAAAATAAAAAATAGGCTAGGGATGTGGCTCAGTGCCCCTGAGTTCAATCCCCAGTACCCGCTCCCCCCCCCAAAAAAAAAACCAACAAAACATGGGTTATAGGGATATAGACATTCTTCTTTTAAAAGAAAAAAATACTGATCAAGATAAGAACCATCCAATAAATTTGCTATGTGCATCATAAAAATACAGCAAACTAGCAAAACTAGCAATATTTATATATAAAAAAAGTCTCTGATCCTGGGTATGCCAGTTATTATCCCATTACCCCTTGGTCCCACATTTCTCCCTTCCATACTCCACTGCGTTGGACCAACAACGGTAGGAAGCTGGAGACATTTCTGAGACCTCTCTTACCCAATGGCTTCCTCTTAGTCCTTGTCAGTGGGAAACAGAGCTGAGGGAAGTGCTGCTGCTGAACAGTGCATTAACTCCAGGGCTGCCCTCACCTACCAAAGGCGCAGCAGTGCTGATTCTTCCCTGCCCCCACCTCACACTCACCCTCCAACCTTGACCATCCCTATAACAATTCTACACGGAAATGATCTGAACATGCACCCTCTTTGTGCAAGTGCTGCAACCTAGGAAGCAGAGACAATCACTTAAGTCTAGCAGAACCACAGCCATGCATGAATGGCGTGCATTCATTGAGCTCCACATTAAACACACTAGATCCACTATGATTTTCAGCACTATGGGACCATCTGGTCCCATCTGGTCAACTCACACTATTTAATTCAACTAAAAAATTTCTATATTCACATGTTAATCTGTATTTTAACAGCTTTTCTGTTTCCTATCCCTCATCCCAAAAGGGAAACAATAAAATCTTCAATTGGAGAGATAAATAAAACAAGTCAACAGTAAATAAGTATATACAACATTTTTTAGATGGCTAACTTTCATCATAAAATAAAGTAAGAGTAAAGAAACACGCAATATTCTACTCAAAACTTTTTTTTTGAGGGGGAGGCAGGGTGTACTGGGCATTGAACTCAGGGGCACAAAACCAAAGAGCCACCTCCCCAGCCCTATTATATTTTATTTAGAGACAGGGTCTCACTGAGTTGCTTAGCGCCTCACTTTTGCTGAGGCTGGCTTTGAACTCATGATCCTTCTGCCTCAGCCTCTTGAGCTGCTGGGATTACAGGCATCCACTGTCATGGCCCGGCCTCTACTCAAACTTTTAATTATAAATTTAAAAACTCAAAGCATACAGTTAATTTAAATACAAAATAAAATAACTGGCTGGGTGCAGTGGCCCACATCTGTAACCATACATCTTAATCTTCTACTCAAGAAGATTAAGTTCAAGGCCAGACTAGGCAATCAAGTGACACAAGCCTCAAAATCTCAAAAAAGGATTGGGAGTACAGCTCAGTGGTAGAGCACTTGCCTAGAATGTGCAAGGTCAAGTGTTCAAACTCGAGTGCAATTGGGGGGGGGGGTTAAAAAGAAAGAAAAAGATAAGAACTCTTATCAAAGAATAAAGTAAACCCAATGACAAAAGGTTCAGCAAATAGATAAGATCAAGGGTTTTATTTTTAATATAACCTTTTATAAGAAAATCTCAATGGAGGCATCTTATTTAAAACAAAAAAAAAAGGATTACAGTAAACATAAAATATAATTTGCTTATCACTTAACAAAAAAGTAACTTAGAAAGTTTTGAGAATTGAACTGTTTTCCAATGTAAAAAACTAAGAAATATCTGCACATATATAAACATATGCCTACACATTACATACACATGCCCACAGCTGTGTTTCTCTACTTCCAATAATGTAACAGAAGAAATGTGCAAGTAGAACCTATAACATCCCTGGAAAACCAAGAATAGTGAGGTACTTCTGGATGATCCAGAGTAGATAGTGAAAAGCTGACACAAAACCTGTGAGTTGAAGCAAAGTAACATTTGAGGGGGGAGAGAAGACCTTTGAAGAAATAAATTTTCCAGAACCTAGGAAGAACCCTCCATCAGGATAGGGAAAAAAAAAGCAGCCACAAGTGAATGTATTATTAAAAGATCACAAAATAAGCTCCCTGGTATCCTGTTCTCAGAGCTGCAGACCTTCGTAATGACCCCATGATAAAAATCACAAGTATAGTTCTTTGAAGTGGGATTTCTAAGCAGGACACATGCAGGATTAAAGGGGGTGGGATTAAAAAGGATAGTGATGCAGATTACTTATGACTAGTCAAATTGGCACAACGCTCTATAAACACACTAAAGAAATCACAGGGTACCCACATTTCATCCAGAGCTCCTATAACCAGTCCCTGCATTAAGCTACCAGAAATGTGTTTAGACACATACGTCTGTAAACTGATGGGTAATGCACTTTTGACTCATTGTTTTTTAAAGTGTGAATGTCAATGTGTGAATTTCAGAAGATTTGACCAACATCCATGATTTGTAGCTTCTCACAGGATTCCAGAAGATCTAAAATGACCATGTTGCTAATTGGCTGAGTAAAGAGATTGTGGTTGCTGCTGTTCCAAACACAGCACAGCACACTCTTACCCCACCTCATGCATTTATCACCACTTGCCTGGCCCCAGAAGACATTTTATTTCTCAATCCCTAATCTACATTTTTACTTGTAAATATTACAGATACACAAAATTTAACAAAAAAAAAAAAAAAGTAAACCATTCAAAATAACAAAAAGGACACACACACAAAAAGGAAAAAATAATCTACCTCACCTCCACCAGCTAATAATGGAAGGAAACAAACAAGCCTTAAAGTAAGTATAAATATTCCCCAAGTGATTTAAGATACTACATGCATTACAAACAACACACTGCACAATTATAGACCTGCACCAAATGAAGCAACACACAAGAAAGCCTTCAAGAATTGATTACAGAAGAAAATTCAGAAAGAACAACAACATCAGAATGGAGATATATCAGAGTAGATACAACTGAATACTATCCGTATAATATGTTAACAATATTTTGTGGTATTTTAAAATAATCAGCCATTTAAAAATGTAAAAATCATTCTTATCACAGAAACAGTACGAAAGCAGACAGTAAGCCAGATATAGACCAAGGACAGTGTGGAAACCTGTGAGACCTAAAGGAAAGACAATTCTTGTTAATGTTCGTCTTCCCATCAGATGAAATGGATGTGGAAGTCAAGAGATACGAAAGTATTGAGAAAAATCTATAACAAAATTGGAATGCACACCAAAACATTTCATATCCCAAATTTTAAGACAATGGTAACCATTGGAGGGTCTCCTTGTCTTGTCATGTCAGTACTTCTTGTAACTATATTGTTGAAATCAGCAGAGGTCTTTTTTTTAAGCACTTGCTTGTTTGCTGATATGAAAGTATATAACAGTACAGAAACAAATGCCCAGCAAAGCTCACTGCATCTGTTTGGTTAATGATCATTACAGCATCATAGCTGGCTGTGCAAGAGAAGGCAAAGATTTAACAAATATTGTTAACATATTATAGATACTTTACTGGGTGGTACTTATTTTAATAATTATCAAGCACACAAACAGGCACGTTTTGGGCACTTTGTTCACAAAACCACTAGTAAATCACCAGGTGAACCTGGGACATCTTGTGATTCCAGAAAGCAAGATGGTCTCTGTGTGACTATAGTTATTAGAGCATTTACTTTACTTCCTTTCCACATGAAGAGCAAATTATCCAATGAAGTGCTTGTGTATTATGACAAAAACTCCTAGCATACAGTCCTATCCTTTACCAGCCACCCTAACTCAAAAACAAAAACAAAACAAAGCAAAAGAATAACAAAAACAAAACAATGATTAAGTGAAGAAGATAGGAGGGCTGGCTAACAAAGCAAAAAAGAGGATGACAAGACAGACTATGTGTTCACTGAATGATGGAAGAAATGGGCACATTATCTTGAGAGTCAGCAAGGAGAGGGAACAAAAATTGAATGTGGCAGAAAAGTGTTTAAAAAGCATTCTTTGGATTTTCAGGCCATCACATGAAAAGGATGAGGGAGTGGGGAATATTGAACTCCTGAATCTAGCAGGATTTCAAGGTCAGCTTGCAAAATAGAATCTGTAAATCACAAGAAATAAAATTCTTTACTTATAAGAACATTAAGCATGTCTTTATCAAAATAAGTGCCCAATTTAAATACTTATGAAGACACCAAAATTGATCAGATTACTTTATTTAAAATAAATTGAAGTCAGGGGACTCTGAGAGGATGCATGTTTGTACTAGAGGACAGAATGTCAGGCAGGAACATAAGATGAGAGAAAAGTCAACTTTTAAGTATAAACCACCATTCAACACAACTCCTACTACTAGAAGTTAAGTCCAGTTTTATAAATTTGCTCCAGAGGTTTAGGGGTAAGTCCTTTCTGACGGTGTTTAATAAACAAACTAAACTGTAAGCTAGGTCATGGCTACATAACAAAGGCAACAAATCTCAAGGAGCAAATGACTTTGGACTAAGAAGTAAACTGCTCTGCACTGTTTCAAATAGATACTAATCATTGCCAGAAAGTAGGGTTACTCAGACTGTCAAAAATATTAATACATATACAGTTTTCTGGACTGCCAAATTATGCTCTCAACACTTTTATTTTTTTATCTTGATGGAAACAAGAAAGAATGCTGTCCACTTAGCAAAGGAAAAAAATGAACAAACAAAAAGAGCACATGTGAATCAACATTTTAACAGTTATGCCATGGTGGGTGATGGACTCAAGATGCCAAGGACTAGAAATTGGAAAATAGCAAACTCCTGCATTAAAAAAGAAGATAGGGCTGGGGATATAGCTCAGCTGGTAAGTGCTTTCCTCACATGCACAAGGCCATGGATTCCATCCCCAGCAACACACACACTAAAATATACAAAAAAAAAAAAAAAAAAAAAAAGAAAAAAGAAAAAGAAAGAAAGAAAAAAGATAAATGAACTTTTGTGAAGAAATAAACCTTAATTTTGACTCTTTCTTATTAAAGAACCAAATTACCACTTCTCTGTCCAACCAGAAAGGACAAGCGGAGAGGGCATATTTGTTTTCCACAGGAAGGAGTTGCACCAGCACCCCTAATCCAAAAATGAAACAAGATTAACATACTCTGGTATGAAGGGTGGACAGAGTCAGGAAAGTACAGGGCATTTAGCTTTATTTAGCAATACCAAAAATCCCAGAAAGAGAGAAGGAAGGAGCACATCTACTAACTCAGTTACACTTCTTAAATAGAATTACAGAATCATGCCAGCAACTGTATTCCTCACGCTAAATGTGCATATTACCCTAATTTCTGCAAGCAGCATTTAATTAACTAATTAATTACAAAAAGAAGGAATCTAACAATCTAACCGAGAGTCAGAATGACCAAAGGACACAATAATTGTCTAAAAGGTTTTGGGAATTTCTTTCCTTTTGGTACTGGGGATTGAATGCAGGGAAGCTTTACTTCAAAGCTACATCCCTAGTCCTTTTTATTTTGAGACAGGGTCTCACTAAGTTGCTGAGGGTCTCACTAAATTGACAGACTGCATGGCCTCTAACTTGTTCTGCCTCAGTCTCTGAAGTCACAGGGATTATAGGTGTATGCCACCATGCCTGGCAGGTTTTAGAATTTCTGACAGGGTAAAAAATGAACTAAGGTATTTCTTCATTTTAATTTGAATCCCTACCAACAAAGGATGACTACAGAATTACTTTTATAATGAGAAACCTGCTGAGCTAATAGAACAGACCACAAAAGAAACATTATTTTGAAACTTTTTGTTTATGTTTTTGTACTAAGGATTGAACTCAGGGCCTTCCAAATGCTAGGCAAATGCTCTACCACTGAGCTATATCCCCAGTCCTGATACTCTACTTTGTAAACAAGCTGGAGGTGGGGGAACCAAAGTGCTAGGGCCAAAAATCTCAGTTTCTTAAAACAAGTGGCCCAGTCCACTTCACATCCACTGGGATGGCTGCTATTGAAAATAAAGCAAGTCCCATAAAATAACAAGTGTCAGCAATCAGAGAAACCAGGGAAACCAGAACCCTTATACACTGTTGGTAGGAATATCAAATGGTACTACAGTCTCCATGGAAAAGAGTTTGGCAGTTCCTCAAAAAATTAAAAATAAATCACTCTATGATATAGCAATTCCATTTCTGGATATGTGCCAAAAAGAATTAAAAGCAAGGACTTTTTTGTATACTCATGAACTTTCAGTTGTGAAGAAATAAATCCTAATTCTGATCCTTCCTTATCAAAGAACCAAACATTACCACTTCTCTGTCCAATCAGAAAAGACAGAAGGTAGAGGGCATACCTGTTTTCCACAGGGAAGAGTTGTACCAGCATCCCCAATCCAAAAACAAAACAGAGTTAGCACAGTCTGGTTAGCACAGCAGCATTATTCCCTACATCCAATAGGTAAAAGCAAGCCAAGTGTTCACCAACCAAATAAAGGATAAACAAAATGTGTATGTAGTTATGATAGAATATTATTTAGCCTTAAAGACAAAGGAAATCCTGAGATATACAACTTGGATAACCTTGAGAATATTATACTAAGTGAAAGAAGATAGTCACAGAAAGATAAATATGATTCTAGTTATGTGAGGTGGAGTTGTCAAAATTCATAGAAACGACAAGAGAATGATAATTGCTGAGGGCTGCAGAGAAGGGGAAAGGGAGGCTGATGAACAGGTATGAAGTTTCACTCTCTACAAGTTAGAGTTCTAGATGCTGATGACAGTTGTACAACATTATGAATTCTGTACCACTAACTACACCTTTAAATGGTTAAAACAGTTAATTTATGTTTGGTATACTCTAACACAATTTGCTGGTGGGTCTATATTCGTACCAAAAATGTGTCATGAGGACATTCACTTGAGGACACAGGTATGTGCCTGCAACAGATATATTTGTTCAAAGAAAATAGTTATTAATCACCACTAAGTTCTAGGCAGCACTAGGCACTAGGGACACAGTGATGAAAGGTTAGATGGGAATCACTTATCTTATAATTACTAATTACTAAGAATGAAAAGGTAGTGCAGCAAGAAAAAAATAAAAGAGGATAAATAAAAGAGATACAGGGATTTTTTAAAGTCCAGTGCTCCATCCAAGTTATAATTTTAATTAACCAAACTGTATTTTAAATGTGACGGAAGACTTAAAAACTTAAACCATCTGTAGCAAAGTCTTATGTAAAGCTAAATGGCTGAGAGCCATCCAAAAGTTCTTTATTTTCTAAACTTCACTGGGGAACAAGGGATTAATTATACCAAAAGGGATTCTCTGTTAAGGCAAAATAATTATTGGGATGAGTTAAGCACGAATGATTTTTAAAAACAACTGAAACTTGAGGACAATTAAAAAGGCTTTTTATTAAAATTAAATGTTAAATAATCAGTAAGACCAAAATCTTCCTCACAATCTCTTCTTTGGCACCTCTCTTGCCTCTAATCATGTACATCAATAATAGAATCTCAGAAAAGAAAATTTTGGGAACAATAGCAGAATATACATTGGAATCCAAAACAAAAAGTTGATGTAAGAAAAGACTTGGGAAGCCAAGGGCGGTAGCACATGCCTGTAATCCCAGTGGCTCAGGAGGCTGAGGCATAAGGATTGCAAATTCAAAGTCAGCCTGAGCAACTCAGCAAGTCTCTAAATAAAATATAAAAATGGCCTGGGGATGTGGGCTTAATGGTTAATTAAGTGCCTCTGGGTTTAATTCCCAGTATCAAAAAAAAAAAAAAGCTTGGGAGAGCCTTGAACAGGCTGTGGAAGGAACTTAAGCCAGTTGCTTATGTATTTTTAGATCATCATTATATTAGTTGTTAGGACTGCTATAACAAAATGCCACAGACTGGGTAGCTAAAACGATACACATTATTTGTCACAGTTCTGGAGGCTGGAAGCCCAACATTAAGGTTTCAGCAGGGTTGGTTTCTCCTGCGGCCTCTCTCCTTGACTTTAGATGGCCATTTTTTCTCCATGTCCTTGGATGTTCTTTCCTCAGTCCTACCTGAGTCCAGATTTCCCTTCCTTATAAGGAGGCCATTCAATTTGAATTAGGGCCTGACCTAACAGCCTCATTTTAACTTAAACACCACCTTACAGGCCCTGACTCCAAATACAGTTGCATTCTGGGGTTCTGGGGTATAGACTTAAATATGCTCTTTTGCAGGAGGCGGGGGGGGGGAGGCGGGGGGAGACACAATTCAGCCCACAGTAGTCACTTTTAATGATTCCTCTTCTTGGAAATGGTAGTGTGTAGCTAAGTGGTATAGCACTTGCCTAGCTGTGCCCCCTGGGTTTGACCCCCAGCGCTGTACTCACATGTACACAAATCCTCTTAAGTCTCTTTCTCAATTTTATTCAAAATTCAAAATTCCCAAAATAAAATATCTGATTTCTAAAGCTTTGGTTAAAGGACCACTCCAGGGCTTGCTAGCTTTGAAAATGTTACAGCATACATGTGTACAGGTATCAGGGAAGGGGAAAGGTGTAGCCAGGTCATCCAAAGAAATATCTGTTGCACTACTTCTTAAATGACCAGCAGCATTACAAGTATACTCAGATATCTTTATTTCTATAAGTCCAAGGTTTCTCTATCCACTGTTATCCCAGTGTTCCATGCACAGCCACAAGCCTACCCTTATCCTCAGATGAAATCAATACGGTGTTGTGCCAAGTCACTGAATGCAGAGGCAATACTATGAGACCATTCCTCTGGATTCAGGATCTCCAGATGACATCCTTCTATCAGTCCTGTTGATCTTAACTGACATTCTGTTACCTGAAGACTAAATGCTAAGTCTGTTTTTAACCAACATGAAATAGCACAAGGGAGGAAATGGATGAAAATTAAACTTCTTTTTTTAAAAAATTTATTTATTTTTTAGTTATCGGTGGACACAACATCTTTGTTTTGTATGTGGTGCTGAGGATCGAACCTGGGCCGCACGCATGCCAGGGGAACGCGCTACCGCTTGAGCCACATCCCCAGCCCCAAACTTCCTTTTTTAAATGGTGAAAAGGCAGTAGTTAATTTTCGATAACTTCAATAGGAAATTATTATACACATGTGAAGTCTCTGATCAGTAATTGACTCTGTCGTACTAGATACACTATAGTTTTTCTTCGTACCAATTCATCCCAGGTTTGTTTCCTTGAACTCCAATTGGCACTTAGATGTGTGTAATTCTTTGCTTATTTGAGAACCAACCCTAAATTTCTCAGGGATCTGAGTTCCTGTCAGGAAATTCAACACTGGGTTGGTAGAAATGGCTACAAATAAGATATCAAAACCAGAAAAACAGACATTCTTGTGATTATTACTTCCATTTTTACAAGGTGCTTGTCAATCTCTTATTTACTATGTCCTCAAGTCACAAAGACAACACAAACTTCAACAAAGCTTTGCAATTATTTCCTATAGGATATCTAAGGACCTTACTAAATATATATAGTTCACTTTATAATAGCATACCGTGGACACTGGTTCAGTGGGAGTGCAGTGCTACCCATGAATATTAAATGAGATGTTTTGTTGCAGGTGGTTTACAGAACACATGGTAGAAACAACCCAACTGAACAAGCAGTCTTTAATCACTACCAAGAGCTACTTCAAACATAAGCCCAGATACCCAAACCTAGGGATGCCTGCCTAAGAACCTCTATAGCCTTCATAAACAAGGACCAGTCAGTAATACTTACAGTCAACATTGGCGTTGTTAAGAGGCCCCATGCAAAGAATTCTAGGAAGATGACAATAGCAGCATGGTAAACACTTGGTCGGCCAAAGCCTTGGAGCTGAAAAAGAAAGAAAGTTATTATGAAGCATAGAAAACAGATAAAAGAAATGATCTTAAAATGGCATTAAAAATACAAATTAAATTAGACCACCTTAATTATTTAACATGAAACTTACTTATAGGGGCCAGGAATATAACTCAATGGTAAAGTATATGCTTATTACCATGTGCAAGGCCCTGGGTTCCATCCCCAACACCCCACTCACACCCACCCTTCTTTCTGTGGTATTCTTTATTCCCTCGCCTCCCCTAATCACAGTACTAAATTACTAAAGTACTAAAATTAGAGACTAGTCCCATCAATGTAAATCACTGGCATTTTGGTAGGAAATTAATTGGGTCTTCAAGACCTTACTGTCCCTTACTAATTCTAATTCTGTACTTTTCAGTAACTTAACCTCTCTGCCTGAAGTTTCCTTAGCTACATAATGAGAAAGATGAATATGTGGGTCAGATGCTCAAAAGTCTCAGTGGAAGCACATAATTGGAAGAGAACCAATAAGAATCAGGTTAAATCTGGAAACACACTCTGTATCTAAAGTCAAAATTCAGCTTTCTGTTTCCATTTTGTTATAAAGGTTCTACCTAATCTGATATTTTCTATAGTTTGTGATTCCTGGAGATGAAATCTAAACTTCCCTTTCAATGTAATGTCTTTGACTCTGTGGCAATGCTTGTTGCAAAACCACTGTTCTACTAGTATGTGGCAGTAACTGGAAGTGATATTCAGAAGACTTAAAAAAAAAAATCACACCCTATTCCCATTCTTATATTTACAAGTCGTCAAAAGGTAGAAGTATATTTGTATGGTCAGACAAATCCAGATTGTAGAAGAGTCTGCAAGACAACTGACCTGGTCTCCTTAAAAATGTCAATGTCACTGAATAAAATAAAATAAAGGCAAGAGACTGATCAAAATTAAAGACACTTGAGTCAAGAAAACAAAAATGGGTACTTCTTGACTGGATTCTCATGAAATGGGAACAATGGGAGAAATATAACTAAGAACTATATATTAGATAATCATGTGGCATTAATCTTATATTTCTGGGTATTCTTGATGTCTGCAACTTACTGTCAAATGGTTTAGGAAAAACTGGTACATATATCCATTCTAAATCAAAGGTCATAAAATTTTAACTGCTGGATTTAGATGAAGGGAATATAAATGTTCATTTTACTATTTATTTTTTGTAGTTCTGACTTTTCCCCCCCAAAACAGCCAGTACAACTGCTATCAATATTCAAACCTGCAAATCCCTTGGCTAATAAGTATTTTTAAAAAGAATTAAATTATATGACATTTGTAAAACAACACATTCACAACAGAAACTTAAGTTTAAACAATAGAAAAAGGACCACTTAAGAGCCTAACTAAAAAAAAAAAAAAAAGATTAAAAATGCATTTATTAGCACTAGATTTAAAAAGTACCAGTTTTGCTGGTCCTTTACTAGAATGGAAACTGTCACAACTACTCAGCTTTGCCTGAGACAGGCCTGTTTGAGACCCTCTCTGTCCCTCCTTCCTGTGTATAGCTCCTGAATTCAGAAACACTGGCATCTGGCCTAGCTCCTCTCTTGCTGGCTAGCTCTCCCCCAATCCAACCCTTAGGTCTCCTGCCTACATTACAGGGTAGCTTTCTAAATGGGACCCTACTCCATTTTGCTCCTTCACCTCACGTCAGAGGGATGGGTCTCAATGTAAATCAGATCCCATTACCCCTCTGGTGCCCACCGCATCCAACCATGCCCAGCAGGGTCCCACAACTCCTTCTCTCCTTGTTATGCTCTATCATTTTCTAGAGGAAACAAATGTCATAATTTTAATTTATTGTTTATTTCCCCTGGAATATAAATGCCACATAGGAAAGGTTCAATGATCCATTCCAAATAGTCATTCTCCCATTCCCCTATAAAATATTAGTGGCATGGAAGAAGGATCTCTTCAGAGACTAATGTCTTTTTTCTATTCTCTCATTTTAGCACAAGTCTGAATGTAGGAAAAAATCAGAATGAATGGTCTTGTTCCTTCAACAATGAAGTGGTATGAGTAAAGTGGGGAGAGTGAAAACCACACAATATATAAATTAAAAAAATTTAAGAAATATTAACCCAAAAGCAATGAGTAAACTTTGGATTTTGACTAAAACTGGAAAAAACAAAAGATAATTTTAAGATAGTCATGGAAATGTGAAAACGAACTGGGCATTAGATGATACTAGAGTTACATTCACTGTACTAATGGTATTAAAGTTAGATTTCAAGTCCTTATTTCTCAGAAATAGATACTAATGTATCTATTTAAGAAATGAGATGATGTCTCAAATCTAGTTTTAAAACAACAGAAACTTAAAAAATGACAAAATAAATCAGAAGTAGGAGTAGCAGATTAAATGAAAAAAGGGCAAAAAGTGATGATTATTGAAGATGAGGGAGAAGTACGTGAGGGGGACACTGCAATTTTCGTGTAAAAACTTCCATCGGAAAAATTTTTAAGTTGGGAAGATCAACGACAAAGACAAAAACTTACAGAAGATTATGATTCCCAGAATGGACTTATCTTAGGCTTTGTTGTACAATTTTATTTATAATTTCTTTGGCATTCCTTCAGAACTGGCACTTATCTACCACACTCTACTGTTTAGAAACCAATTTTCAGTGACTGTTTTAGGCATTTCATCTACATGAAAAAGGAACAAGTACATTTGTTCCCAAGAAACTGAAGTGTGTACTCCACAATATTTTAATAAATGTCAACGAATCGTTACTACTAGAATGCTGGGGAAATTGTGGTGGCATTGTTACCAAATACATCAATTTAAAAAATCTGGATATAAATTGCATATTGGAAAGCAATTTATTAACATCCAAATGTGAACTGTTTAACTCATTACAAAGAATGACTAAGAACTTCTAAGTTTGATCTTTTGTGTAAATAAATTAAGAAAGTAATGATTTTCCATATGAACTACATAATACATAAAACACCGGATTACAAAAAGATGCACACACATATGTGTGCTTTAACATTCTGGCTAGACAGAAGTAGGCAATTCTTAACTCTGTAATCTAATTCTCAATTAAGTAGTTTGTAACTAAAAATTTCCTAGTCATATGGGTGAAAAATATGATTAGTACTTGTATTAGTCAGCTTTTCATCACTGTGACCAAATGCCTGACAAGAACTTAGAAGAAGTTTACCTTTGCTCATGGTTTCAGAGGATTCAGTCCATGGCCTCTTAACCCTGCCATACCCCTTGTTCCCTCCAAATCTTTGTTGACGCTGCACTCAAGTCATCTTTCTGAAAATACAAATATCATCCTATCACTCCTATGGAAGACTGTAAAGAACTAAGCTAAAAATTCTTCCTGTTCCTATCACACCTTGTCACAATCTAACTCTGGGGCTGATTCTATCATAAAGGGTAGTCTAGGATTGGGGGTGCAGCTCAGTGATAGAGTGTGTTTTACATTTCATTCTCTAGCAATAATCCCTAAGTGTGGTCTCTAACACCAAGAGGGAAAAAAAAAACATAGTCTATTTCTCTCTTTCCCAGTTCTGGGCTGGTTCAACAATTTGCTCTGAACAAAAGAAGTGAAAACATGGCTCCTGAACTTTTAGGCCTTTCGAGTTCCTCAAGCCTAACGTGTGAGGAAATCTCTTCTAACCAAGGAGGCTGAGAGCACCCCAGGCTTTCCCTGTTCAGACCAGCCAGCTTCACAGGCATCACCAACTGCCAGACCCAGGAACAAGGCCATGGTTCACTTGTCAATCCAGTTAAGCCTCGAGATGACTGCAGAAGCCCTAGAAACCACAGCAAGACCAGTGCCCAATCCCCACCTGAGCCCCACCCAAACTGCTACCCCAACGGACCGTTATCAGCGTGGGCAGATTCAAGTCACTAAGTTTTATGTGGCGATTAAGTGCTACAAACCCCCTCTGTCCTCATGATAAAGATTAAGACTTCATGAGGCCCCTTTTGTAGCTCTCTAATCTTTTCTTTCACTGCACATGTCAATGATAAATCTGAGAGATGAAAAGAATATATTCTTCTTCATAAAAACACCATTTTATATTGTTTTATAGAGTGGATGTGTTATAGACATTTGTGGTCAGAAAGGGCAACAACTACTGTGAAATCACATTTTGAAGGCCAGACTTTAAAAACAAACAGTTCACAGCAACAGTGATGTGAGGGAATAGAGGAAGGTGGGTCATCTGACTTATTATGTAAGCACACAGAACATGCCACAACATGGACGAACTCTGGGCACATTATGTTAAGTAAAATGAGCCAGTCACAAAAAAGACATTATGTGGTTCCACTTTCATGAGCTATCTAAAGAAGTGAAACTCAAAGAAACAGAAAGTAGAAGAGGAGTGGCCAGGGGCTGAGGGAAAGGGAAAATAAGTTGTCATTGTTTGAGGGAGAAATAAGGAACAGGCATAATGGGTTTAGAGTTTCAATTTTGCAACATTAAGAAATTCTGGAGATTGGTGGCACAACACTGAGAAAATACTTAACACCACTGAACTGTACACTTAAAAAAACGGTACACTTTAAGATAAATTTTGTGTTATGTGAATTTTACCACAATTTTAAACACACATTCATGGGATATCCAGTCATGTAAGGAAAAAGTATAAAATTTTTGAAGTATATTCTAATCCAAACCAGTACTGCCACAAGATTAATAATAATTTCTGTATTACTATGGAAACTACATATGAAAAATATATTTCACTATGAACTGTCAATATTTTCACCATTCACATATTTGCTACCTTTAACCTATATGCTTTGTATCTATCTGGTTAGTAAAGTGCTCTAGTAAAAGAATTCTTAATCAGAAAGCTTTTTAAAAAAATATTAATGTGAATAAAGAACATAGTTTTAAAAAAAACAAATCAATGTGGGCTATGATGTAGTTCAGGGTTAGAGCATATACAAGGCACTGGGTTCAATCCCCAGCACAAAAAACAAAACGAACAACAACAAAAATGACCATACCAGAAGATTCTTCTTTTCTTCCTCCTACCTAATAACAGTTTTGGAGTACAAGCAGGAAAAACAACTTTATTGGTTACCTCTTAAGTTAATCTAACTTTTCTACAAAGTCTAAAATTTTTCTCACCTCGAAAGGCCTAAATAAATGGCATGTCTAGCTAGGTGTGGTGAGGCACACCTGTTAATTCCAGCGGCTCAGAAGACTGAGGCAGGAGGATCAGAGTTCAAAGTCAGCCTTAGCAACAATGAGGCGCTAAGCAACTCTGTGAGACCCTGTCTCTAAATAAAATACAAAATAGGGCTAGGGATGTGGCTCAATGGTTGGGTGCCCCTGAGATCAATCCTTCGTACCCCCCACCCCAGATAAAAAAATAAATGGCATGTTAAATATTCAAAATTGACAACTTCTTAAACTAAACCAATGAAAAAACAAATTAAAGCAAACCAAGAGGCCAATAATAATTTCTGTAAATATTCCTATCTCTATCAATGATCTTTGAGAATAAAACTATTCAGCTGCAAGTAATAAACTCATATTTGTTGAGCTCTACTAAATATCAGCTAAGCAAGAACAATGGTGAGCAACAGAAGCGATTCCTGCTCTCGTGTCACAGAATGTAAAATTACAAAAGGAAATATACACTCTAAAGGAAAAGACCTAGGCTAGCAACAGTATTAAAAGGACCCTGAGTAATAGCCAGAAAATTTTTCTGTAACAGCAGCTACACATGTAATGCTAGGCCCTAATAAAGCACATGGTATATGCTATCATTTTATCCGATTACAGCCTTCTGAGTTAGAAACTATTAAATACATTGCTCAATTCAAACAATAAATGATTGACTGAGCTGGCATTCCATCAAGATAGTCACTCACCTTCAGAGTGTGTGTTACTCTTATATTGTACTGCTTTTCTTTTTTTTTAGTCTTAAAAGTAACCTTTTCTTTTTTTTTTTAACATTTATTTATTTATTTATTTTTGGTTTTTGGCGGACACAACATCTTTGTTGGTATGTGGTGCTGAGGATTGAACCCGCTTGAGCCACATCCCCAGCCCAAAAGTAACCTTTTCTATTCAGACCATTTATTCTTTTTTTCTATTTTTATTGGTTCTTTTTAGTTATACAATAGAATTTATTTTGACATTATAAAAGCATGAAATATAATTTGTTTCAATTCAGTCCCCACTACTTTCCCTTTCCCTCTTCTCCTCCCTTCCCCTGGTCCCTTCCCTCTACTCTACTGATCTTTCTGCTAAGTTTTTTTTTTTTTTTTTTTTTTTTTTATTAGTGTCTTGTGGATGTACATGATGGTGATTCACTGGGGTATATTTATACATGCACACAGTAATGTAAGGGCAGATTCATTCTACTTTCTTTCCCTATCCCATCTCTCCTCCCTTTTCTTTATTCGCCTTTGTCTACACCACTGGTCTTTCTTCTCTTTTCCCCACCCCCCACTTATTTTGGATCAGCTTCTGCATATCAGAAAAAAACATTCAACTCTACTTCTTTTCATGTAGAGGTTGATTCTCCACAAACAGAATCAGCACATGTGAGTGGTAGACAGCCTGCACTGCAGGAACCTGAATAAGTGGTGACAGGAGTCAAAGGTAGCCAGTCCCTCAGACAAAGCAAAATGCATACCTTAACCCACTCACTAGTTCCTCACACTGAGTTTGGCGACTGCATTTGGCCAATAGGGCAGTTTCCACCAATCTCTTCATTTACTTTCTCAAACATACCTGAAAAGCTCAGATGAACTAGGGCACCTGGCTTTTCTCAATCAAGTCAACTGCTGTACACAAGGAAAACATAAAGTTGAAAGTTATTCCCATTCATTCCACACATGATTCCCAACTCAAAGATCAAAGTACACAGTAAACACCAGCAAGCTGCAAGTATGAAAGCAAAAGCAAAAGGACAGACTCGCTTCTCTTCACATGCAGTGCCTGGATGCTTCTCCTCTCTGCCATATCCTTTCCACTGGTGGCCAAACTGAAGGGCAGACAACATGACCACTTCATTTAGAATGAATCAGCTGCTTTTTATGAGAGGAGAAATTTTTTTTAAAGGAGGAGGAGTGGCAGCGTGTTATTCGTCCAGATACAAATAATATAGTAAAGTAAAAATGCCTTTTTTTCGGAGAAAATACTAAGATGATCACTATGTAATAACATTGTATTTAAAAATAAAGGAAATACTCTTACTATACTACAATCTTTCAGTTCATACTTCTTTAATAGCTATAATTTTCCTCTAAGGCAGTGATAGGTGTCCTAAGAGTCAGAGTGCAGATGCAGCTAAGAGACATACAAACAGCACATACACTCTGAATGCTAAAATTAGGAAGCCCATCACTGCAAAAGATAAAGAATAAATACATGTTGAGTATCTCTTATCTGAAATGCTTGGGACTGAAAGCTGTGTTTGGTCAGTGTTTCGTTACTGTGACAAAACACCTCAGATTAAAAAAAAATTATAAAGAGGCAAGGTTCATTTTGGCTCATTTGGGAGGTTTTAAGTTCATGGTCCATTGGTCTATTGTTTTGGGGCCTGCAGCAATGCAGCACATCATTGTGGCGCCTGTAGCAGAGGAGGCTGCTCACCTTATAGAAATCAGGTAGCAAAGAGAGACAGGAAGGGGCCCAGGTCACCATATTCCCTTTAAGGGCACACCCCAAGCCCTAACTACTAAAGGTTCCACCATTTCCCAATAGTGAGGGGCACTCAAGATCTAAACTACTCAAATATATAAATGCTAATGGGATGACATTATTATACAGCCAATTTACACATAAATATATTTATAATACTCATGTCAATAGGCATATATTATGGTTTGTATATGAAGTGTCTACCAAAAGCTTGTGTTAATGCAGGAATGTTCAGAGGTGAAATGACTAGATTGTGAGAGAGCTGTAGCCCAATCAGTTCACCCTAGTTTGACTGCACTAATTAGGTAGTAACTATAGACAGAGGGGCTATAGTTACGGCTGGAGGAAGTGGATCGCTACTCTGAAAGAGTTCATCTTCTCTGTTGCATCTTCCCCTTTCTCCCTCTGCTTCCTGGTCACCATAAGGTAAGTAGTTCTCCTCCGCCACGCCCTTCCACCATGATGTTCTGCCTCACCTTGGGCCCAAAGCAATGGAGTCAGCCTAACCTGAACTAAACTTCTGAAACTGTAAGCCAAAATATGTAAGTTGTTCTTACAGGGTATTTTGGTCACAGAGAAAAAAATTTGACTAAATAGTATATAATTGCTTCATCATTTTTAACAGCAGCTTAATAATATTCCAACACATGAATGTACCACATTATTTCATAAGGTTACTCTGAAGTTACAGATACTATTTCATGCTTATTATGATCAATATATACACACCTTGCACCTATCCCTGTCAAGTCTTGTTCAAATATTGTTTTAGGATAAGTTCCTTGAAGTAGAACTGCTAGGTCAAAGGCATGAGCTTTTTTGTACGTATATTAAGTGTTAGCTTCCATATAGGTTTAACCACCCCTGGAATATACTACAAAAGAGTGGAGATTTAAGAATTGAAAATATCTCTAAAGCAACATTTAAAAATCCTAACACTAAAAAGTCTCTCCTTTTCATACCAAGTATCATCTTATGACTGTATTTCATGACCCATCAATCATAGTATATACTCATATGTCAGGATTTGGCGAATTAAAAACACAAAGTCACTATTTTTCTTTAGGGAACATATTACAGGACCAGATCTTACATGAGGTTTTCACACTTTTACGGTATCACATTATCTTACTTGCAGAGGAACAGGTACTTTAGTACTCCATGGATCTGTCCACAAAGAACTACTAATGTGTAAATAATCTTAACTGAACTTTTGCTACTTTCAAAATGTAGAAATTAGATGTATAGTAATCGATGATCATGAAGCAAACTATCCCCAGAATTCTACATTTTTCTTCAGATCTCCTGTTGGACTGACCCAAGTTAGCAAGAGACAATGTAGTAGAGTGGAGCTACTCAAGCATGACTGACGATAAGATGATGCCATCTCTGTCACTGCACACAAAGAACAAGAAACAAAGCTCAGGCAACGCAGGAGTTTTTTTTCCCTTCCTCCACCGAGGAACAGGAAAAACCAACTTGACTGTATATTCAACTCTGTAACATGAGGAACTGAGCTGTCAAGTAAAAATTAGATTGGAACATAGATATGAGGAAAGTCCCAGTACCACCATAGTCAGCCTGGCTATTTTTAGCACATAAGTTATCTCCATGCTCTTGTTTATCTCTAGTCAAATACGTAACGTACTGCACCTATTTTTTACAGCTATCATAAGAATGGATGAATTATGGCTAGTAAAAACCATATCAACCTCCCTCAGAACTTTGTAAATATAATAATATTCACAATTTCTGAAAAAAATTCCAAAAATTATATGAAGGAAGTGAGAACCACTCATTTAAGGGCGATTAAATGATAAAAGTAGGAAAACACTCAGGTTTTTTGGTTCTATGTTACTCTGCTTCAATAGAAAGGTCTACTACTACATAAATAATATAGGTCCTAGAAGAAGAGACGATTTCAAAAGAGAGCAAAAAAGAACCTGGAAAGCACACCAATCAGAGTGAAGAGGGAAAGGTCGAAAGAACTTTCCAGAGGATCCTGTGCCTTTGTCAGGAAGTGCCCCTTCCTTTCTACCTTAATGAATGTCACAGTCATGACATTTTTTTCAATAAAATTATGGGCCCATTTAGAAATAAAGAAAGGGCAGAAAATCACTGAGTATGAAATGAAGCAGTGACACTGAGACTGAAATACTAATTTTTATTTAAAAAAAGTAACTTCTTAAGCTAAAGAAAGACAACTTTTTTTTTTTAAGCAAGAAAGCTAGAGAGGTTATTTAGGCATTTTCTTGGTAATAAATAAAAGACTGGTTACATTTACATAAAAATATAAAGATACACATCAAAACATTTCAGTTAAAATACAACTGTTAATTTGAAATTTATATAAGTGGATAGTAGAAGAAGTCTGAACATTTGAGTTAATCCTCTATCTTAAGTCAGAAAGACTTAAGTTAGAAAAACTAAAGATAACAGGAAATGTAAATGAATAAGAGTAAAGCAAAGGCAGAGCTGGTTTATTTGGAAATACTAATAAAAGTTTTATGTACCATGGAGGATGTTAAGAAACAGAGTTCTCCTTCAAAACAAGACAAAGTAAATGAATCCAGATTACCCTCCTGTGGGAGGGAGGAACAAAAGGAGGAAGAGAGGAAAGGAGGGAGGGAGGGAGGGAGGTAGAAAGTGAGGAAGGAAAGATTTCTGGGTACCAGATGCCAGGTAACAAAGGGCCCAGATATCTGAAGTGAGAAGACAAGTTGTACTTTATCATTACCCAAGTTTACTGCCTTAACAAGAGTTCCCAGGCTCCAGTACCAGAAGGAAGAGCCCAGGCAAAGCTTAGAGGACTCCCCAAGAGATTCAGCTGAAAGGCCAGGGAGATCAAGGCAGGACAGGGTATTAAAGAGGAAGAAAGGAAGGGAAAGAAAAAGAGAGAGGGAGGGAAGTGAAGGGAGAGACAGAAAGAAAAAAATAAGGAGAGAGGGAAGAGAGAAAGAAAAAAGGAGAGGGAAGGAGGAAGAGAAGCCGAGAAATCTGCAGAGGTTTCACCTCAAGGAATTCCGAGTTCTGATAAGCACATGCATGTGAGGAAATTACCAAAGGCCAGGGGAAAAATATCTTATGAGTGTCCAGATATGGTCAAATGCCACAATGAGCCTATATATGTTTCTACCACTCAGACTTCAAGGCGTGGAGGTACACACCTATAATTCCAGTGACTCAGGAAGCTGAGGCAGGAGGGTCATAAATTCAGGGCCAGCCTTGACAATTTAGAGAGATTTGTCTCAAAAAATGAAATGGGCTGGGGATATAGCAGAGTAACCCTTGTAAAGCAGAGCATCCTTGGATTCAATATCCAATACTGAAAAACCAAAACCAACCAACCAACCAACCAAACAAACAAACAAAATCCTCATTATTCACAGAGCATTGGATAATCAGGAAGACCCTGTCTGAGTAATGAGTGGGGGATCATTAAATCCTGCAATGAGTATGCTCTGAATGAGCCCAATAAATTAACAGCAATCTAGACAATGCAAAAAATGTAACACAATCACTAAAGATACAAACATTATAGCCATGCACATATATATTATATACAATGAACTAAAAATACAATATGTATTTTTGTAATTTTGGTTCATAACTCCACTCTCAATTTCCTACAAGATTTAAAAAGTGCACAAAAATAATTGTTAATTGATGTTTGGATCTCCAAATGTATAAAGATATAATTTGTGACAATAATGATGTAAGGGGAAGGAGAGAGAAATATAGTAGATTCTATAGATTAGTATTTCTCTCTTTTTGCTGGCGATCAAACTCAGAGCCTTATGTATGCTAGGCAAGCACTCTACCATTGATTCTGCATACTTTTGAAGTTAAATTGGTACCAATCTAAACTATATTGATCTAAATTTAGGATGTAAAATGCAATCTTCATAGTAATCATAAATAAAACATCTTCAATATACACATAAAAGGAAAAGAAAAGGAAACCAAAATATTTCACTACAAAAAATTATCTTTCTTTACCAGTAATAACTTTAAATGTAGATGTATCAGGCTTTCAAATTAAAAGGCAAAATTTGGCAGAAAGGATTAAAAGCAAGCATGATACAAGTAATACTTTCTTTAAGAGACTTGCTTTAGGTTTAAGGACACAAATAGAAAGGGAAAGAATAGAAAATAATATTCCACATAAACAAACCAAAAGAGAGCAGGGTTACTTGCTAATATCAGATCACAAAACTGTTAAGCCAAGTGAGGTGGCACTTAACTATAATCCCAGTTACCCTGGAGTCTGAGGCAGGGTAGCAAGTATGAGGTCAGCTTGGGCAATTTAGTGATAGTTTGTCTCAAAATAAAAATAAAAATAAAAAGGGTTAGAGATGTAGTGTAGTGTGGAGTGCTTACCTGGCATGTGAGAGGCCCTGGGTTTGATTCCCAGGACCATGGGGTGGGGTCGTTAGACAAAGTAGATATTTTGCCTGGCATGGTGGCATGTGCCTGTAGTTCCAGCTACTCAGAAGGATTGAGGTGGGAAAATCACCTGAGCCCAGCCTGGGAAACCTAGTGAGATTCCATCTCTAAATAAATAAGTAAAATAAATGTCTAATTTCATTATTGTTCATGTTTTCCCAGCATCATTAATTAAAGAGACTACCCTTTCCCATGTATGGTTTCATTTCTGGGCTCTCTATTCTGTCCCATTTGCTATTTTTGATTATAATAGCTTTGCAAGATAATCTGAAATCAGTGTTTCAGTGTGTAAGATAAATAAGTTATACAGATGTACTATAAAGCACATCTACATGCCTAATGCCTACTGCATTATATACCATCAGCTTTCCATATCTGTGTGTTCTGCATCTGTGGATTTAAACAACTGTAGATTGAAAATATCCCATGAAAAGAATCCAAGTATTTTTTTCTTGTCACTATTTCCTAATTAGTAAACCATAACAATTTCTATAGCATTTACATTGCATTAGGTATTACAAGTAATATAGAGATGATTTAAAGTAAATGGAAAGATGTATACAGCAAATACAACATCATTTTACATAAGGGACTTATGCATTTGCGAACGGGGACGAGTCCTGGAATCTATCCCCAATGGGATGACTATACTTAAAATTTGCTGGGAGAGTAGAGCTTATCTTAAATAATTTTACCACAATAATAATAATAATAATAATAATAATAATAATAATAATAATAATAATACAGGAAGAAACTCTGGGAGGTGAGGGATATGTATGTGGTCCTGATAGTAGTTATGGTTTTACAGGTATATACTTAGCTCATACTCACCAAATTGTATATGTTAAATATAAGATTTTTTACAATGAATCAGACCTGAGTAAAGTGGTTTAATTTTGAAAATGCTATTAAGACGGGCTGAGGTTGTGGCTCAGTGGTGGAGCACTTGCCTAGCATGCATGAGGCACTGAGTTCAATTCTTAGCACCACATATAAATAAATAAAAGGTCCATCAACAATTTTAAAAAATTTTTAAATACTATTAAGAAATTAAAAACAACACCAAAAAATGATAAAGAGGAGAGTACATCAAGAAAAAAAATTATAAAATACATCAAATGAAAGACCCCAAAATATATGAAGCAAATACTGAAAGAATTAAATGAAGAAACTTTTCTACATCAACTGGAAACAGGTGCTGCTTGCCTGTAACTAGACACTCATTAAGCTGAGGCAACAGGATCACAGGTTCAAGGTCAGCCTCAGCAATTTAGTGATACCCCCTAATCTCCAAAAAGAGAGAGAGAAAGAGGGAACACGCTGGGATGTAGCTTAGTATAAAGGGCCCCTAGATTTAATTCCCAGTACCAGAAAGAAAGGAATATCTAGGACATGTCTGTAAGGAAACAGAACTTGAATAACAATAAGAGCCACCTATATCTAACAATCATATATACAACATTCCACCCAACAAAGAATACAGAAACTCCTGAAATGCACATCATTCTGTAGGGTAGATCATATATAAGGCCACAAAACAGTCTCAATAAATTTTTAAATACTGAAATCATGCAAAGCATCTTTTCCAATCGCAAAGGAATGAAGCTACAAGTCAAAGATAGAAGAAAAACTGGAAATTTCACAAATATGTAGAATTTAAACAACATACCAAACAAAAAATAGGTCAAAAAGGAAATCACAAGGGAAATTAGAAAATACTTAAAAGTTGGTTGTGATGGCTCTTGCCTATAATTCCAGCTAGTTGAGAATCTGAGGCAGAAGGATCACTTGAACCCAGGGATTCAAAGTTAGCCTTGGCAACACAGATTACATCTCAAAAAAAAAAAAAGGAAAGAGAAAATACTTAGAAACAAATAATAAAAACAACAAAAACTAAAATTATGGGATGCAGCAAAAGGTAGAACGAAGAGAGACTATTGTAGCTATGAATGCCTTCTTTTAAATAAAAGCAGAAAGATTTCAAATCAATAACATAACTTTACAACTTAAGGAAGAGAAAAAGCAAAGCAAACCAAACTGAAATCAGGAGATTGAAGGAATAGGAAAAGTTTAAAGCATAGATAAATAAGAGAATAGTAAAACAGCATCAATGAACCTAAAAGAAGTGGTCATTTAAAAATATCAACAAAATTTTAGCTAGCTTAACAACAACAAAAAGATACACATACACACAGAGTCAGACATGAAAGTAGGCCAATTACCACCAACAATCGCAGAAATATAAAGGATACCAAAATACTATGAACAACTGTATACCGGATAACAATTATAAACTAGATAACCTCGATGACATGGTCAAATTCTTTGAAACACACAATTTACCAAAACCGAATCATTAAAAAACAGTGCATCTGAATAGACTTATAACAGAAGACTGACTCAGTAATCAAAAACCTCTTAACAAAGTCCAGGACCAGATGGCTTCAATGGTGAATTCTACCAAATGTTAGAAGAATCCTTCTCATAAACTTGAGAAAAATAAAAGAGGAATCACTTCCTAACTCATTCTATGAGGCCAGCATTACTACAATTCTAAAGCCAAACAAAAAAACCGAAACAATACTACCAGAAAACTACAAACCAAGTCCCTTACGAATACTGATGTAAAAATCTTAAACAAAATACAAGCAAACCTAATCCAACAGCACATTACAAGGATTATCCACTGTTACCAAGTGAGATATAATCCTGGAATGTAAAGATGTTCAACATATTAAAATCATAATGGAGAAAAGGTATCTGATAAAATTCAACATGCTTTGTGATCAAAACACACAAAAAACTAGAGGTAAAAGTCATCTTTTTTTAACATCATAAAAGGCATATATTTAAAAACCCCACAGTTAACATAGGGATCAAAGACTTAAAATATTCCTCCTAATATAATGAACAAGACAAGAATGTCTTGCCTTCACCATTCAATATTGTACTGGAAATTCTAACCAGAGCAATTAGACAAGAAAAAAAAAAAGCCATCAAAATTGGAAAGGAAGAAGTAAAACTATCCTTATCTGCAGATGATGTGACCCTACATGTGGAAAATACCAAAGAATCCAGAGAAGTTATTAGAACAATTGAATTCAACAAAGTCGAAGAATACAAGATCAACATACAAAAATCTTTATGCTTCTTTCCCAATACAAATTCATTGCTTCAGTTCTACTTTTGAAAGATTTATGTGGACTTCATTGAAGATTTTTTTTCATTAAATGTTTTTCTAATTTCTGAAAAAAATCAATTGTTCCCAAGTCTTTGTGTTACTGGATTAGGCAAGAATTTCTTAAATATAAGACCAAATACATGATCTGTAAAAGAACAAGTTGACAAATTTCATCACAATCTAAAACTTCTACTCAAGACACCGCTCAGAGAATGAAAATATGAACCACACACTAGAAATAAGGTATTTGCAAAACATCACAAAGGACCTGCATCCCAAATATATACAGAACTTAAAAAATTCAGTTATAAGAAAATCACCCATTCAGGTCGAAAAACAACAGTAACAACAAGCCTTTTCCAGGAAAAAATACAGGCTTAATGATGGCAAATTAAAGATCTAAATAATTCTAAATGTGAAATTGAAATGTTTCTGCCATAATGCATATTCACTCACAAACTGCTATACATCAACAGCTTATAAATGTTTTGGTTTTTTTGCTTTGATTTATTTACAGAGTTTGGCTGTGCCAATATTCTAGTACTATTTTGTCATTCTGGCTCCTAACAGTGTTAAAGATCAAAAGTTCATCATTACCATTTTTTTCCCTTAATATGTCCCTAGATCCTTTCACTTCTTTACAACCAAAAAATGTCACCATGTTAGTCATTTTTAAAAATAAAAGCTGCTCCTCCATTTCACCTGTATTCTTATTCTGAAAAAAACATTAACCATCACAGGAACTTCCTGGAACAATCTAAAGAAAATCATCTCACGAGACATTAGATGTCACCAGTCTTGTGAGCTTCCACATCAATGCTCTTATATGATATCCAAATACTGGCTTCTTGGAGTCTATGAACACCCTGAAATATTCCACTAAATTTAGTGGATTTTCTTTGCAACAAATTATAATTCTCATCAGACGCCCAAGAATAAATGAACCTGAAAGAACTTTTCCTTTATCTGGCTGTGAAAATTATGCATATTAGAAAATCTACAGTCAATGATAATACAAATAATTCTGATAAAACATTTCAAGGGCTGGGGTTGTGGCTCAGCGGTAAAGCGCCCGCCTAGAGCATGCGGGGCCCGGGTTCGATCCTCAGCACCACACATGAATAGATAAAATAAAGGTATTGTGTCTAGCTACAACTAAAAAAACTAATATTTTTAAAAAATCAAAATGCTTGTTAATAATGCACAACAGGGAAGAATAGAGCAGAGAGAAGACAATAAATAGGATAACTTATTTGATATGCAGGCCTCCCTTTTCTAGGAAGAAAGATATCATGGAAGAAATACTTGACTCCTTTATTATTCAGATCATTATATCTCTTTGCCAATATCTTTTTCAGTATCTACATCTCTTTGAGACATAGAAGAAAAGTAGTTGATTCTCTGTATATAGGCAGTATTCCCCATGATTATTAATACCAACAAACTGAAACCATGGTGTACCAGGAATAAAGCTAAAAGTAAATTACAACATATTAAAATAAAATAAAATCATGGAGCTGAGCTGGCCAGGCATGATGGTGCATGCCTATAATCCCAGTGACTTTCTGAGGCAAGAGGATGGCAAGTTCAAGGACAGTCTTAGCAACTTGGCAAGACCTTGTCTCAAAATAAAAACTAAAAAGGATTGGTGATGTAGCTCAGTGGTAGAACTACTGGATTCAATTCCCAGTACCGCAAAATCAAAACACAAAACTATGGGGGCTGTAGGTCAGTGAACCTGGAAGAGATATTAGAAGGAAACTGCAAGCAGGGAGAGAAAAAAAAAAAAAGGTATAATTTGGGGGTGCTGGCCAGAGACATGAACACCTAGGATTAAAGGGATTCACTGCTTTCCCAGCTTCCATACACTCAGAAAAGCACTGGTACCTTTCCATGCTTATCATTTCAGTAACTACAGCAAACAAGAAAACTCGGCAGTTTATCAATAACAAATGCACCTGCCCTCAGAGACAGCCTAGGTAGGATTATACCTGTGCCCCAAATTAGCAGATTAGCATCAGGATCCAAAGAAGAAAGAAGGAGAAATAAATTGAGCATAGGTTTCTTTGAGTAAACATACCTCAAAAGTTCCTGCTGTAAGCACATAAAATTAGCAACATTAACTTTTTTAGGTTGGGATCTACTTCTTGGCTAGATTAAAAAATGAGAACTGAGGTTTTTATCTCAGGGGATCGCTTATAGATCACTTTCTTTTTTTTTTTTTTTTTAAAGAGAGAGTGAGAAAGAGAGAGAATTTTTTAATGTTTATTTTTTAGTTTTCGGCGGACACAACATCTTTGTATGTGGTGCTGAGGATCGAACCCGGGCCGCACACATGCCAGCCGAGCGCGCTACCGCTTGAGCCATATCCCCAGCCCCTATAGATCACTTTCTGACTACTCAAAATTTATATATGTAAAAACACTAAGAATAACATCTAATATTAAGGGCTTATTAGGAGATGGGTTTCAGCAATCCTCAAAATACTACGAGGTAAATACTATTATTAGGAGAGGTTATGTAATTTGCCCAAAGTTACACAGGTATTAAAGGTGGAAACTGGAATTCCAAGCATGCTTACTTAATCTCCATGTTAATAATGATTCCACCTGGCAGTTTTTAAGCCTGTAAGCCATTGGGAGTCAATGAAAAAAAATTGCAGCAGTAGTGATCACATTTAAATTATTCAACAGTAATGTAAAGGGCAGACTTAGGATGAGATGAGCAAGGGTCTCAAAAGGGAGGTCAAAGTCTAGGAAAGGGACCATGGGAATGCAAAGGAGAGGGTGAAAACCTAAAAAAGCACCTAGTAAAAGTAGCTGCACTTTTTGCTTACTGTACATATGAAAAGAGATGAAGGAAGGTACTTCTCAGATTACTAGCTTGGCCACTAATTAGTAATTACTGTCTAACAATTCAAGGAAGACAGAAGGAGCTGGTAGTTTAGTTTTGTTTAGGGGATTGAATGACAGTTTGGTTTAATCAAAATTAAAACAAGAGAAACCAATTCTACAGAATTGACCTCCCCCTATAAGACAAGCTTTCCATATCTGCAAGATCCTACCTTGGAAACAAGCAATCTTTAATGCTTTTTCAAAAATAAGGAGTCACAGGGGCCTTCAACACTACTAAGTCCTCATTATACAGATTAGGCACTGAATGGCTAGGCTGTGTCAATACTCTGCCCAGAGTGACATTACTCTAGTAGAACCAGGACTAGAAACCAGCTCTGCTGGCTCCATCCTCCTTAGGGCTCCTTCTACTTCACCACCCTCCCAACTCCACTAATGGGAATTCACATCACCAAACATGCACGTATAATCATTGAGCACTTTTTAACTAAAAGCAAAATTAGTCGTGTAAGCTTAAAAATCTAAATATATTTTTTAGATATTTTTTTCATATATATTTTTTCATAAAATTCCCATTTTCCTTTAGAAAAACTTTTCCATGGTGTCAAGAGTCTGTTCATTTTAACATTTTCTAATTTTACGTCCTATATAGTCCCTTCTCTCCGCAAAAAAAAAAAAAAAAAAAAAAAATCCTTTTTAAACTTAGGACTGGGAAGAAATGACAGATCCTCTGTGCTTAGAATTCCACCATAAGAAACTAAGACGCCACTGACAAGGCCAAGTCGGCCGAATCCAGGCCAACGAAGTCAAGGCTGTCCAGTGCGACTGCTGTCAACGCCGTCTAAACTTCAAGCATCACCGGAGGAAGAGCCTGGCCTGAACCTGCTCCTTGCACAGCCTGGGATTTGCAGCTTCCCTTGGGCTGCCTGCTCCTCCGGTGCCCGAAGAAAGCGGAAGGTGCAGGAGGGCGCTGCCCGGCTCCACCGCCAGCTTCTCCGCAGGCTACTCGGGGGCTTGAGCCAAATGTGCGGTTCTACAAGCTCCCTGCACATTATCTAAGTTGGCTGGGGCAGAACCTGCGCCCCGAAAATTGTATCAACTGACGCAGGGATGGAGGTCTCTGAAATACCCCGATTACTTAGGTTCCCTGTCCCGTGCCCGGCTCTTCTGAGACAAAAACCACTCAACAGTCTAAGTTGTGCCAAGCGAGGAGTCACTAGGCAAGCCCCTATTAAGGGTGACTTTAGCTCGGCCAGAAAGAACCGGGGCTGCGCCGGAGCCCCGGCCGCGCCCCCGCCCAGCCTCCGGGGCACCGGCCTCAGACCCGCCCGCGCTCACCCAGCTGCTGCCCGGGGCCTGCGCGCCCGCGCGCTTCTCCTGCATGGCTCCCGCCTCGGGCTGCGAAGCCGCCTTCCACTCTGGCTCCCGCGGCGGCCCGGCGTTCATGCTGCGGCCATGCCCGCGCCGGCTCGGGACGTTCCGGGACGACGGCGACGCCGCGGGGGCGGCGGCGGGGCCCGCGCCTTCATGGGCTCCGCGGCCCGCGGCGGCCTGCGGATCGGGCGGCGGCGCCAGCGGCGACGCCGAGTGCTAGGGGGAAAGCCGAGGCTGGAGCCCCTGAGGAGGCAGGAAGAGGCCCGCAGTTTCAAGACCGGCTATGCTGCTGCTGGCGACCCAACAGACCCCAACTCCCTAGCTGCCGGCGGCGTCAGTGGCGGGTCCGGCGGTGGGGAGGCCGCGCCCCGCCCCGCGCCCGCTTCCCACAGGCCGGCGCCGGCTACAGGCCCCGCCCAGCGATCCACTCCCGCCTGGAGATCGGCAGGCGCCCAGGTTGCCTCCAGCAACGCCCCGCCCATCCCTGGCCCCGCCTCCCTTTGCGCAGGCCTCCTGGATGACCGCACTGCGCAGCGCGCCGGAAGTGCGTCATCTCCGGGGCCCCGGGTGACTTCATTTTTACTTTGGGAGTGTGTCGGCCTGTTGGTGAGGCGCAGGTTGCCTGTGGTTTGTAGTTACCGTTTCCATGGTATTGGTTTGGCGTCAGCCCACCAAATGAAGGATTCTTGATGCCCTTAGCAGTTACAACGATGGGCCCGTCCTGAGACCGAGAGGGCCTGGATCCCGAATCCTGAACTGAACAAGTGGAATATGCTCCATAGCTAACAGAGCTAATATCTCGCTCCTCTCCGATACCAGAGAAAGTGACAGATTACTTGCACCGTCGGATGCGGGGGAAGGACATAGCTTTAGAAACAAACAGGCTCTGGTGTGCACACAACAGTGTGAATATGTAAAATAAGGACAGTAACCTACTGTGGGTAAGGTGACCATGTTCGAAATGCTATTTGTTAGGACTAGGCCTAAAGCACCGCGTGAGATATGCATTCCATTAAATTCGATCTGTCCGCTGTTGGTTTGCATGTTGCAGTGTTGCTGTTGCAAATAGGTGATGCACAAGAGTCCCAAAGATTCTGTGCCTTCCAAGCCTTGAACTTGCTCGAATTTGCTGTACAAAGTTACAGCTTGCTTTGCACTCATTGTGCAGTCATTGCTTACCTAAACACTTTGACGTCCAAAGTCGACCCTTTCTGTGAAAATACACAAGTCTTTTTCTTGAGTAAATACACAAGTCTTTTTCTTGAGTAAATACACAAGTCTTTTTCTTGAGTTTCAGAAATCCGCATAAGCAGATTGTGGAGACTTTACTGCTATTTGGTCTTGCCAGACCCATTTATAGGTTGCTGTCGTTTTTTCAAAAATTATATCCTTTTTTGAGCCAAAGACCTTTTGCCTATTTCAACCATGTTTTGATGATTCTGGTTTTGCCTTTCATACCTATGCAGAAATGTCTGATTGCACTTGTTATAAATGCCAGTATGAACCTGCCATTTCTCTGATTATTCTCCGATTACATGCCAGTTTGTAAAAACTCCAGTTAAAATGCTGTGCTAAAAATACAGCACTGTAAATAATATTTAATAATGCTACTCTGAGATCTGGTCCCTTGATGTGGAGAATCATAAAAGTATTATTTTCATGGTTCTGGGAATGAAAACCAGACCTCAAGCATGCTAGACAAGCACTCTACCACTTAGGTACGTCACAGTCCTTTGCATGGTTCTTGCTTTTTTCCTCCCTTTTTATAAAATAAATTAATTTTAAGAGGTTGTTACATTATGTTGAAAGTTTATCATAGGAATTATGCACTCACTGAGACCAAAAACATGGATTTTAAATGAAACATAATTTAATTCAATATTCAGGCTCTAGGAAACTAATGAAAGATATGTATATTACCTTGTTTTATCCCAGAGTGTTTTACATCTGTCCATGGTTTGAATTAATATTAATGAAAAGATGTGCAAGAGGCTGAGTCTGGTGGGAGCTAACTTTGTGTTAAATAACAATTAAAATATTTTACGAACTGAGTCCGTAGCAGAGCACTTGCCTTGCACATGTGAGGCACTGGATTCCATCCTCAACACCACATAAAAATAAACAAATGAAGACATGCTATCCATCTACAACTACAAAATTTTTTATTAAAATATTTTCCTATTTGTTGCCAGGTTTCCTCAAATTTTTCTGTTATTCTCCAAGAAGCAAATGTCATAAGCAGTTTTTTTCAAACTTACTTGAACTCAACACTCTTTTTCTTTTTTTTTTCTTTTTTTAATTTTTATTGGTTGTTCACAACATTACAAAGCTCTTGACATATCATATTTCATACATTAGATTGAAGTGGGTTATGAACTCCCAATTTTACCCCAAATGCAGATTGCAGAATCACGTCGGTTACACATCCACAATTTTACATAATGCCCAATTAGTAATTGTTGTATTCTGCTACCTTTCCTATCCCCTACTATGCCCCCTCCCCTCCCCTCCCATCTTCTCTCTCTACCCCATCTACTGTAATTCATTTCTCTCCTTGTTTATTTTCCCATTCCCCTCACAACCTCTTATATGTAATTTTGTATAGCAATGAGGGTCTCCCTTCATTTCCATACAATTTCCCTTTTCTCTCCCTTTCCCTCCCATCTCATGTCTCTGTTTAATGTTAATCTTTTCTTCCTGCTCTTCCTCCCTCTCTGTTCATAGTTGCTCTCATTATATCAAAGACGACATTTGGTATTTGTTTTTTAGGGATTGACTAGCTTCACTAAGCATAATCTGCTCTAGTGCCATCCATTTCCCTGCAAATTCTATGATTTTGTCATTTTTTACTGCTGCATAGTACTCCATTGTGTATAGATGCCACATTTTTTTTATCCATTCATCTATTGAAGGGCATCTGGGTTGGTTCCACAGTCTAGCTATTGTGAATTGTGCTGCTATGAACATCGATGTGGCAGCATCCCTGTAGCATGCTCTTTTAAGATCTTCAGGGAATAGTCCGAGAAGGGCAATAACAGGGTCAAATGGTGGTTCCATTCCCAGCTTTCCCAGGAATCTCCAAACTGTTTTCCAAATTGGCCGCACCAATTTGCAGTCCCACCAGCAATGTACAAGAGTACCCTTTTCTCCACATCCTCGCCAGCACTTGTTGTTGTTTGACTTCATAGTGGCTGCCAATCTTACTGGAGTGAGATGGTATCTTAGGGTGGTTTTGATTTGCATTTCTCTGACTGCTAGAGATGGTGAGCATTTTTTCATGTACTTGTTGATTGATTGTATATCCTCCTCTGAGAAGTGTCTGTTCAGGTCCTTGGCCCATTTGTTGATTGGGTTATTTGTTATCTTATTGTCTAATTTTTTGAGTTCTTTGTATACTCTGGATATTAGGGCTCTATCTGAAGTGTGAGGAGTAAAAATTTGTTCCCAGGATGTAGGCTCCCTATTTACCTCTCTTATTGTTTCTCTTGCTGAGAAAAAACTTTTTAGTTTAAGTAAGTCCCATTTGTTGATTCTTGTTGTTAACTCTTGTGCTATGGGTGTCCTATTAAGGAATTTGGAGCCTGACCCCACAATATGTAGATCGGAGCCAACTTTTTCTTCTATCAGACGCAGAGTCTCTGATTTGATATCAAGCTCCTTGATCCATTTTGAGTTAACTTTTGTGCATGGCAAGAGAAAGGGATTCAGTTTCATTTTGTTGCATATGGATTTCCAGTTTTCCCAACACCATTTGTTGAGGATGCTATCCTTCCTCCATTGCATGCTTTTAGCCCCTTTATCAAATATAAGATAGTTGTAACTTTGTGGATTAGTCTCTGTGTCCTCTATTCTATACCATTGGTCCACCCGCCTGTTTTGGTACCAGTACCATGTTGTTTTTGTCACTATTGCTCTGTAATATAGTTTGAAATCTGGTATCGCTATACCGCCTGATTCACACTTCCTGCTTAGAATTGCTTTTGCTATTCTGGGTCTTTTATTTTTCCATATGAATTTCATGATTGCTTTATCTATTTCTACAAGAAATGCCGTTGGGATTTTGATTGGCATTGCATTGAACCTATAGAGAACTTTTGGTAATATCGCCATTTTGATAATGTTAGTTCTGCCTATCCATGAACAGGGTATATTTTTCCATCTTCTAAGATCTTCTTCTACTTCTCTCTTTAGGGTTCTGTAGTTTTCATTGTATAAATCTTTCACCTCTTTTGGTAGGTTGATTCCCAAGTATTTTATTTTTTTGGAGGATATTGTGAATGGAGTGTTTTTCCTCATTTCCATTTCAGAAGTTTTGTCGCTGATATACAGAAATGCCTTTGATTTATGCGTGTTGATTTTATATACTGCCACTTTGCTGAATTCATTTATTAGTTCTAGTAGTTTCTTTGTAGACCCTTTTCGGTTTTCTAGGTATAGAATCATGTCATCTGCAAATAGTGATAATTTAAGTTCTTCTTTTCCTATTTTTATGCCTTTAATTTCTTTTGTCTGTCTAATTGCTCTGGCCAGTATTTCGAGAACTATATTGAATAGAAGTGGTGATAGAGGGCATCCCTGTCTTGTTCCAGATTTTAGAGGGAATGCCTTTAACTTTTGTCCATTCAGAATGATGCTAGCCTGAGGCTTAGCATAGATAGCTTTTACAATGTCAAGGTAAGTTCCTGTTATCCCTAGTTTTTCTAATGTTTTGAACATAAAGCGATGCTGTACTTTGTCGAATGCTTTCTCTGCATCTATCGAGATGATCATATGGTTCTTATCTTTAAGTCTATTGATGTGGTGAATAACATTTATTGATTTCCGTATATTGAACCATCCTTGCATCCCAGGGATGAATCCTACTTGATCATGGTGCACAATTTTTTTGATGTGTTTTTGTATTCGATTTGCCAGAATTTTATTGAGGATTTTTGCATCTAGGTTCATTAGAGATATTGGTCTGTAGTTTTCTTTCTTTGAGGTGTCTTTGTCTGGTTTCGGAATCAGGGTGATGTTGGCCTCATAGAATGAATTTGGAAGAGCTCCCTCTTTTTCTATTTCCTGAAATAACTTGAAAAATATTGGTATTAATTCTTCTTTAAAGGTTTTGTAAAATTCCGCTGTATACCCATCCGGTCCTGGGCTTTTCTTGGTTGGTAATCTTTTGATGGCTTCTTCAATTTCATCCATTGATATTGGTCTGTTCAAATTGTGTGTATCCTCCTGACTCAGTCTGGGCAAATCATAAGACTTAAGAAATTTATCGATGTCTTCACTATCTTCTATTTTATTGGAATATAGGTTTTCAAAATAATTTCTAATTGTCTTCTGTATTTCTGTAGCATCTGTTGTGATATTGCCTTTTTCATCCCGTATGTTAGTAATTTGAGTTCTCTGTCTTCTTCTCTTCGTTAGCATGGCTAAAGGTCTGTCGATCTTATTTATTTTTTCGAAGAACCAACTTTTAGTTTTGTTAATTTTTTCAATAGTTTCTTTTGTTTCAATTTCATTGATTTCTGCTCTGATTTTAATTATTTCTTGCCTTCTGCTACATTTGCTGTTGTTTTGCTCTTCCATTTCTAGGGCTTTGAGATGAAGTGTGAGCTCATTTATTTGTTGGTTTTTTCTTTTTTTGAGGAATGACCACCAGGCGATGAATTTTCCTCTTAAAACTGCTTTCATTGTGTCCCATAGATTCTGATATGTTGTGTCTGTAGTTTCATTTATCTCTAAGAATTTTTTGATTTCCTCCTTTATGTCTTCTGTAACCCATTGATCATTCAGTAACATATTGTTCATTTTCCATGTGACGTAGGATTTTTCCTTCCTTCTTTTATCATTGATTTCCAGTTTCATTCCATTATGATCAGATAAAATGCATGGTATTATCTCCACCCCTTTATATTTACTGAGGGTTGCCCTATGGCATAATATATGGTCTGTTTTTGAGAAGGATCCATGTGCTGCCGAGAAAAAAGTATATCCATTTGATGATGGTTGATATATTCTATATATGTCTGTTAAGTCTAGGTTATTGATTGTGGTATTGAGTTCTATAGTTTCTTTATTCAACTTTTGTTTGGAGGATCTGTCCATTGGTGAGAGAGGTGTGTTGAAGTCACCCATAATTATTGTGTTGTGGTCTATTTGATTCTTGAACTTGAGGAGTATTTGTTTTATGAATGCTGCAGCGCCATTATTTGGTGCATAGATATTGATAATTGTTATGTCTTGTTGGTGAATGGTTCCTTTTAACAGTATATAATGTCCTTCTTTATCCCTTTTGATTAACTTAGTCTTGAAGTCAATTTTATTCGATATGAGGATGGCCACCCCTGCTTGCTTACGAGGACCGTGTGCGTGGTATATTTTTTCTCATCCTTTCACTTTCAGCCTGTGTATGTCTTTTCCAATCAGATGTGTCTCCTGGAGGCAGCATATTGTTGGATTTGTTTTTTTAATCCATGATACCAGCCTATGTCGCTTTATTGGAGAGTTTAAGCCATTAACATTCAGAGTTACTATTGATATATGGTTTGTACTTCCAACCATGTTTGATTATTTATCCTTTTTAAAAAAAATTTAGTTTGTTTCTCCATGATTATCTTTCCCCTCGCCCTCTGTCTTTACCGAGGCTCTTCCCTCTGATGGTTTTGGTTATTGTTTTTCATTTCTCCCTCGTGTAGTGTTTTGCTCAAAATGCTTTGCAATGCTGGTTTTCTGGCTGCAAATTCTTTTAACTTTTGTTTATCATGAAAGATTTTTATTTCGTTGTCATACCTGAAGCTTAATTTTGCTGGATACAGAATTCTTGGTTGGCATCCATTGTCTTTCAGTGTTTGAAAAACATTGTTCCATGACCTTCTTGCTTTCAGCGTCTGTGATGAAAAATCCGTTGTTAACCTAATTGTTTTACCCCTGAATGTAATCTGCCTCCTTTCTCTTGTAGCTTTTAATATTTTCTCTTTGTTCTGTATATTGGATATCTTCATAACAATGTGTCTTGGCGTTGGTCTACTGTGATTTTGTGTGCTCGGTGTCCTGTATGCATCTTCAATTTGTATATCTGTTTCCTTTTTTATTTCTGGAAAGTTTTCAGTAATTATTTCATTCAGCAGGTTTCTCATTCCCTTGGTTTGAATCTCTGTACCTTCTTCTATCCCGATGACTCGTAAGTTTGGTTTTTTTATGTTATCCCATAACTCTTGGATGTTTTTCTCGTGATTTTTTACCAGCCTTTCTGAGTTGGCTAGACTCTTTTCAAGATGATATATTTTGTCTTCATTATCTGTCGTTCTGGGTTCTACTTGATCCACTCTGTTAGTGATACTCTCAATTGAGTTTTTAATTTGTTTTATCATTTCCTTCATTTCTAGAATTACTGTTTGATTATTTTTTATAATCTCTATCTCCTGATAAAGATGCTTAACTTCTTGTTTTATCTGTTTATGTAACTCATTCTCAATGTGTTCTTTCGCTGCTTGAATTTGCTGTCTCGTATCCTCTTTAAGGTTCCATTCCATCTGTCTAAGGTGTTCCATGAGTTCTTTATATGACCATTTTTCTGATGACTCTAGGTCCTCCTGAATATTTAGGCTGTCCTGCATTGTTTGTACTGCTTTTCTTCCTTGCTTTTTGAAGCTGCTCATGTTACTTCTTGTTCTGTTTGACTGCTGAGTTACTGTTTACTCCTATAAATTTATTTGATGCTGTAGCCGCAGGTTTCAATGAAGTTATCTCCTCTGCCGCAGTCTGATGACGTCAGTTCTCTGCCATGGTGGTATCTCTTGCAAATGGCGACAGTTCGTTTCCCTTTGCCGGGTGACCAATGCAATGGGTGGGTCCTTACTGTCTCTCCCAAGCCCCGTTTCAAACCTGTGGCCGCTGCCTATGAAGGCTCGGTAGGCATTTACCTCCGTAGGATCAGAAGGGCCGACCAGTTGTTTCAGCCGGATGGATCAGTGCTGAGTCGCAGCTGTTTGTCTGCGGGAAGCAGGCGAACGGGAGCTTGAATTCAGCCGATCTGGGCTCGGTGTGTGTTCTGAGAGGCCCAGACTGTTCGCCCCAGATCCACGTCAGCTCAGCTTTGCCTAGTGATCCTGAGCAAACAGATTTAGGCTGTTTACGACTCCCTATGCCTGCACAGCTGAAGAGGTCAGAGACTTGATCTCTCCGCGCCCGCCGCCATGTTCCACCCAGTTGCTTTTTAATAATCTAGAATATCAACACTCTTTTTCTTGAAACATTAATATCTTGAAGAATGTGTAGGACATAGTTTGGAAAGTGATAGATATTTATATTTATTCATGAAACTGTAGCATAAAAGACTATAGTTAATAATATGTTGCTTTTTAAAACTAGAAAAAGTTTAGAGCTGGAGTTGTGGCTCATGGTAGAGTGCTTGCATAACCTGTGTGAGTCACTAGGTTCAAACCTCAGAACCACATATAAATAAATAAAGGTATTGTGTCCATCTACAACTAAAAATATTTTTAAAGAAGTTTATTAGCAGTGATTAGCTCTAGAATTAAAAATGTTTTTCATATAGATTTCTGAAATTTGATTTTTTCAATTAATATGTACTAATTCATTTTTATAATTAGAAAAACAAAAAATTTTCAATTTATAAAAAAAAGTAAGCAAGGCATATTGGCATGTTCCAATAGTGCCAGCAGCTAGGGAGGCTGAGGCAAGTGGATCATTTGAGCTCAGGAGTTTGAAGATAACTTGGGCAACATAACAAGACTGTATCTCAAAAAAAAAAAAAAGATAAAAAAATGTAATGAATTATATTTCGGCAGCTGCCACACAGAAGTGAGCACAGACCCTTAGCCTTGAGCGATGGTGGTGTGGAAACTGATTTCTGCTGCAAGTGGAAACAGGTGGATCTCACCTCTGCTCAGCAGGGGAATGATGCTCTGAGGTTATTTCTAATTTGTTTCCTACTGTTACACAGTAAATTAGCACAAAATTAGTGGTTTAAATCAACACAAGTGTTTTACACTGGTGTCTGTGCATCTGGAGTCAGGGACATTTTAGTTACAGCCTTTGCTAAGGGTCTCACGAAGCTGAAATCAAGGTATCTGCTGACTTCATACTCATGGAGACTCTACGAGACACTTCCAGACTTCCTCAACTGATAGGGTTTGGGTCTTAAATGTACCCCAAAAACCCATATATTAAAGGCTTGGTCTCCAGCCTGTGGTCCTATTGAGAGGTAGTAGAACCTTAAGGGTTGGGGCCTGTTTAAAAGAAGTTAGGTCATTGAGTAGATGGATGCCCTTGAAGGGAATACTAGAATCCTCACTCTGCTCTTTCTCACTTTGCTTCCCAGATGGCATGAGGTGCACAGACTGCCTTTACCATGTGTTCCTGACACTGTGAAGTACTGTGCCACTGCAGGCCCAAAGCAAACAGGTCAGGTGACTGTGGACTGCAATTTCTGAGACTTAAGGTTCCTTTTAAGTTGATTCTCAGGCATTTTGTTACAGCACAGAAAACGACTAACAAATAAAGTTCTTGCCAGAATTCATTTCCTTGTGGTCCTATGACTAAGGGTCCCATATTTTTACTTCCTGTCACACAGTTACTGCTTTGTGTTCCTAGAGACCACTCTGAGGTCCTTGCCATGTGTTGCAGTTTGCTCCTTCAATAATCTTTCTGACACTTAATCATCTTTAAAGGCTTACCTCATTAGTCAGTCTCATCCCCAATAATCTCCCTTTTAATCAAATCAAAGTCAGCTGATTAGTAACCTGATCATAGAAGTGGTATCCCATCATATTCACTGGTACGGTCAAACTTGGGAAAGTAGGGGATTATAGAGGGTACACACACACTTAGACACACACAAATATATAAATAACCCTAGTGTACACACATATAATGATATTTCAATGTTAACGTAGTCATTGTGGTCCCATAGATTGTTATTATTTAGTGAAATTGTAATCATCCTAGTTCATATAAGTATACTCTGTGATGTTTATACAACAATGAAATTTCCTAATGACTTATTTCTCTGAATGTATCCCCATAATTAACTACATGTGACTGTGTATGTGCTTGCGCATGTGTGTTATACAGGATTGAGTAAACTTGAGAAAGTTACTTCTTTAATCTTCACTCTCATATATTCTGAATACTAATATATGACTTATTGGGATTGTTTTAATGAGTAATTATATGAAGACTATTATGTAATTATATACACAGATATTAGATATTTCATCTATTTGTGAAGTTACTAAGTAGTGACTTTATGTATGGCTATATATGCAAGAAATTAAAAGTAAACCACATAGTGTGGTTCTGCAGTTAATTTCTATTTCCTTAGACAAAATGGGTTTATTGCAATCCCTAAAGGGCACTCACCCTTTACCCAGCTTTTCCAAGTGGAATGGCCCTGTTGGGATTCCCTTTCTACATTAACCTATTCATTGTTATCTGTTGATTATCTTTGTTAGTCATCTACCTCATCACATCAGGGTATCTGAATTTGTATTTCAATTGAACTCTCATTTTCTCTGTTAGCAATTACACAGAGTTCCTAATTGATCTACAAAGACTTCAACTGTATTTCTGTAGTTCTACAGTCATCTTTATTGTTGTTCCAGATTTTCTTTTTCTTTTTTTTGTACAGGGATTGAAACCAGGGGCTCTCAACCACCAAGCTACATCCCCAGCCCTTTTTTATTTTTATTGTGAGACAGAAGCTTTCGAAGTTGCTTAGGGCCTCACTGAATCAAGTCAGGTTGGGTGGGCAAACATTTTATAAGAAAGGGTAGAATTTGGATGACCCAGGCAAGCAAAGGATTTATTCTACAATGTGTGTGAACCCTGTGAAAAGTTAGGAATTTAAGGACTTTTCCTTGCCCTCCTCCATGTTTCACTTGCTGGAAATATATGTAGCTGCTACCTGCTGTCCCTGGCATCCTCACAATAGGAGTGATGCAATCTCTGTGCCCAGAGCAGGGATCGTTGCTTATGTAGGTCAGCCACTCCTTCTCCTTGTCACCCCATAATCAGTTATCAAATATTCTTTAAACCCTTGCTCACCTGTTCACTCCCTCATGCAAGCTATTGACATGCCCCATTTATTCCAGATCATTCTGTGCCTGCTCATCACAATGCCACTGACTTTATTCATGTCTTTATCTTTGGGTTCTCTTCTACCTAGGCATGCATTCTCCACACAAAACTGCTCTTCCTAAACCACAAATCCATCTTATTATATCACTCCAGGGATTGAACCCAGAGGCACTTATTCACTGAGCCACATCCCCAGCCCTTTTTAATTTTTTAAATTTAGAAACAGGATCTTACTAAGTTGTTTAGGGCTTTACTAAGTTGCTGAGGCTGATTTTGAACTTGTGAACCTCCTGCCTCAGCCTCCCAAGCTGCTAGGATTACAAAAGTGTGCACCACTACACCTGACTTGCTAAAAATTCTGTTAAGGCTTGTTAGTTTCATGCAGGAGGCTCCAGCTCATTAGCATTACCTGCCTGGCTCAGGATCTGGCCTCTGCCCCCTTCTCAGTCTCTTCTCCTGGCACCATCTACACCATGCCACAATGCTCCTTCCCCTTTGAGACTTGCTGTGACTAGAAGCCTCCTTCCTTTTCCCCTCCAGAATTGGTCCAACTGCTATTAATACATCAAGACTCAGCTAGGTATGTAGCTCGGTGGTAGGGTTCTTGCCAATCACGCATGAGGTTCTGGGTTCAATCCCCAGCACTATAAAACAAACAAAAAGGACTTAGGTGTCTTTACCAGATCTCAAGTCTCTTCTGCATCACCTCCCTTTCCTTGCACCTTCTGTCCACTTTGTGTATATCTGTCATCACCTAATTGTCTAAATGTTAAAAACATAAGTGTTATGCAAAGACCTATTGAATACATATTTTTATCTCATTAACAAAGGAATCAAAAAATGGTTTCAAAGACTATTTGAAAAACTTAAGTTTGTTATAATGAATGCAAACAAAATGAAATGGTGAAATAAGATCACTAAATTAACTACTTAATTTTGTGGTGCTGAGAATTGACTACAACCCAACCCAAGATGGCTAAATTTAGAAAAATGATTGCTAGGTTAGATGCAACTCTAGTTAATGTCTTATAGGGCATTTAAAATATAGCATTTGGTGTCATATTATTTTTCTATCACAGAAAAGAAAATTAGCCATCTATAAATTAATGACAAATAATTTAAACATTCTCAAAGCATGTGTATGGTTGAATAGTTTAGGGGGAGGTGACTTTTTTTTTTTAAGGATCATTGTATTAGCTTTCTGTCATTCTGCCAGACTACTTGAGATAACTATCTTGTAAGGAGAAAAGTTTTATTTTGGCTTGCAGTTTTAAAGTTTCCATCCAAAATCAGGTGGACAACTGCTTTGTGCCTCTAATGGAGGTGAGGGATGGCAATGGGGAATGTGTGACAGAGCAGATCTGCTTACATGAGAAGCCAGGGAGCAAAAGAGGAAGATGAAGGGGCAGGGATCTAAGAGTCCCCTTAGAGGGCATGCCCCCAATGACGTAAGGAGCCCCCACCAGGCCCCACTTACTAATAATGCCTTTAAGACATGGTTCTTTGGGTTAGGCTCAAAATCCTGGCATGGTGGCACATAAAACATGGCATGTTTTTGCAGTCAACAGCAAAAAACTGAAAACCACTGCACAGAAAGAAAGTTCTGGACATCTGAACTGTAGCTGAAGCCACAGCCACATTCTGTTTGCTTGTGACTTTGCCGGAAACCATGGTGCCTCCTTTATTCAGAGTTATCCCTCCTTTCTCCCTAGTCAGCTGATCTTTTTCCACTGGTTTGATTTTAACACTCCAAATTTTGGCTCAAAACTCAGCATTCTGTCTGTTCCCATTCCTCACTGCTACTAGTACATGAGTGGGAAGGTCCTAGGATTGATCATCCTGGGTCCCCCACAGAGAGTGGGAAGTGTAGGTCAGTGCAGCCTGGGTCACATTAGTATAACTTTTAGGTTACCTGGTCTTTTACCTTGTGTACATTTCTTTTTTTGTTGTAGTTATTACAATTATTTTTGTACCAGCAGCCTCTCCTTCTGTGTATAGACATTCATTTTTTAGAATAATAGTTTTTATTGTTCATCTATGAAAATGGTTGAACTTAAACAAATCCACTGACCCACTAGCCTACAAGCATCTTAAAGACAATTGTGTGCCTCATTGCAATTGTACACCCAGTGTCAACTCAGAGAGGGAGTATACTTTAACAAGAGATAACTGCGTGCCAGCCATTGCATTGTCAGGAGAAATTGTAGGCATTGACTACATTTTAAATACAGAGAAACAGAAAGTAGCTGTGGCTCCAAGACCACACAGCCAGTAAGTGTTGCCAGTACTTAGGCCCATGCAGAATGATCCAGTTGCTGACCATGTGTCAATACCGTCTCACAAGCTGGATATGTCAAATTTAATGAGTAATGGACAAAATAGCTTTGTGTTACTGACTTAGATAAAATAGACTTCCAGGGCACTGGGGCCCAGATTACCTAAAATGGGAGAGGGGCATCTTTCCCATCCTAGGAGTGAGAACAACAGTGATAGCTATGAGACCAAGAGGCAGCACAGCCTTGCACCCTGGGATCAAGGGTGTGGGAGCATCACAGTGAAAGGCACCACCACCAGAAATACCCAAGAGTACTGGTGGATTTACCTTGAGGTCACTGGACATGTCATTGAGACTTGGGCCTGAGAACAGGGCGATATTTTGGGAGGGATTGAGCACTGGCATGAGCAGAGGGGGGTGCACACTGCTCAGAGCTGAGAGTTTGTGGCCTCCTTTCACGTGGCAGCATTGTCACAGGTGAGGGAATCTTGGGATACTCTGAGTTGGTTTGTTTGTTTTGTGAGGAGGTACCAGGGATTGAACCCAGGGGCACTTTACCTCTGAGCCACATCCCCAGCCCTTTTTTATTTGCAGACAGGATCTCACTGAGTTCTGAGGCTGGCTTTGATCTTGCCATCCTCCTGTCTTAGCTTCCCAAACTGCTGGGATTACAGGTATGTGCCACCATGCCCGCTGGGATACTCTGGTTTTACTAAAGTTCTTAAGAAAATTTTAGCCAGGTGTGGTGTAATCCCAGCAACTGGGAAGGCAGTAGGATTGCAAAATTGAGGCCAGCCTCAGCAACTTAGCAAGACTCTATCTTAAAATAAAAAAGTTAGGGGCTGCAGTTGTGGCTCAGTGGTAGATCACTTGCCTAGCATGTATAAGGTACTGGGTTCGATCCTTAGCACCACATAAAAATAAATAAAGATATTGGAAAGAGAGAGGCAGGGTGGGGGCAGTGCTCTTGCCTCTCCTCTGCCTTTAAAAAATTAATTAATTAATTAAACAACTCAGGATGTAGCTCAGTGGTAAAGTTTCTCCAGGTTCAATCAACAGTAATACATACACACACACATAAAAGATTTTCAAAGTATTCCATATTTCTCTTAGTACAACTATTTTATTTTTAAAAGCTATACTTATTTTAAATCTTTGTGCTAATATATAGTGCTAAATTAAACCTTATTTCATTTCCTCACAGGATACATTGTTTGTAAAGCCATTGCCCTTATATTTGACCCATTGGTATGAAATCAGATTTCAAAACCATTGTAAAGCTCCAGTTCCATTGTTGCCTAATTTCCACACACGGAGCCACTAAAAGCAGTTCCATTTTCATTGAGTTACTTCATCTTTATAGACTCATTTATTAAATAACGTGGTTGGATGAGCTGTTTTCTATTATCCTTTCATAATCTCAAAGATAATGACTGGGATCATGACCCTTCAAATGCTTAACGTGGTTACCTTTGATTTTTGCTTTAAGGATACTTATCAGGGTCTGACTTATTTTATGTTATTGGGTCATTGGGCAAAGCGAAATTCCAAGCTTAGCTTTGTTTCCATAGAAATGCAACATCTCTGCCATGACCTGAGTTAAGACCAATGACCAGTTTGTACCCTGTGTGGAAAGCTGGGATTTCTTATAATCCAACTTGGGACCCATTGATCGTATTGAAACCCATAAACTCAAATAAAAATACAATGTTACAGGGGCTGGGGATGTGGCTCAAGTAGTAGCGCACTTGCCTAGCATGCGTGAGGCACTGGGTTCGATTCTCAGCACCACATTAAAAAAATAAAATACAACGTTACCAAATCAGATAGAGGTACACTCCCTCAGTTGATTAATTGATCATTCACCCAGACAGATGTATTGAAATATTCTAGACGATATCAGGTGACCAGAGAATTTATCAGGGATTTTATTGATTTTACAAAAGATAATATGGTTTCATTGACATAGCCTATAAGAAATGTAACAGCCCAAAGATTGTCTCCTACCTCCTCCCACCCTAAGAATTCTCAGTAGTGGATATTCAGAATAAACTTTTATAAACATGTAGAGGATAAAATTCTTTATACAAATACTTTCATAAGTATACTATAGGGCTGGGGATGTGGCTCAAGCGGTAGCACGCTTGCTTGGCATGCGTGCGGCCCGGGGTTCGATCCTCAGCAGCACATACAAACAAAGATTTTGTGTCCGCCTTTAACTAAAAAAAAAAAAAAATAATAAATATTAAAATTCTCTCTCTCTCTCTCTGTCTCTCTATTTAAAAAAATAAGTATACTATAAAGTATATTTCAACACCTAGTAATCCACATTAGTGGAGATGCATTTTATAAAATCATGGTGCTATTTGGTGTTGTTATGTGATGGAAAATAAGTTAAACATGCAGATTGTATCTAGTCCAATTTAATTACCTACTCTATGTAAAATCTATTAGTTCAAGGGCTGGCTTTTTTATTGAAATCAGATCAGGTTGATTCAGTAGTACCTCATGGTATTAGTGTAACAGGATGAGGAAGGTGATCCTCAAACCCACCTCTTGCCTCATAACCTCTAATGCCCTGACCTGTTTTCGCATGGGACTAAGTTTTATCAGGATGTGTGGGAAGTTCAATATCAAAAACAGGGCAGTCCTGGACATACCAGATGGGTAGTCCCCTCCATTCCTCTTGTTCTTTTTAAATGCATGGAATATTCTCATATTCTTTACATTGGAGCTTTTCTACTTGCTTAGGGCTCTTCCGGGCAGTCACAGAAGCCCAAGAAGGAGGGGATTGAGGAATCTGTTATGTCTCTAGGGAATCTACCTCTTGTATTAGAAATGTCCTCAACTGCATCTCCAGATGGCTAAACTGCTGCTGACAGTGGGGCAGGGCTGGCCTGTCACCTTTGCTTTGGTACTCTGTCCTTTTCCTGTTGATGTGCTCAGCTACTTCCCTCACAGGCTCACCTGTTGTGTCCCTAAGACTCATGCCCATGAATGGTCCTCTACAGGGATTTGCACTTGGCCTGATATTAACTGACAGAATGCCAGCTACAGCAGCTCAAGGTGGGACCTCTGCCAGGTGTGTTGAGGTTTTCAAAGTTCATTCTCAGAGATCAAGAAACACACAAAGAGCTGGGCAAGGTGGCACACGCCTGTAATCCCAGTGGCTCAGGAGGCTAAGGCAAGAGGATCATGAGTTCATAGCCAGCCTCAGCAACTTATCAAAGCCCTAAGCAACTCATCAAGACCCTGTCTCTTAAAAAAATATTAAATATATATATATAAAGGGCTAAGGATGTGGCTTCCTTTGGTTCAGTTCCTGGTTCCAAAAAAGACAGGAGACCTAGTAATCATTGTTAGTGCTGTGAAAAACCTAGGGACAAAGCACTTTAACAGTAGAGAACTGATGTGTATCAGCACTGTGTGGACTGTCTCATAAACTTTAATTCCTGTATTCCTATAGCAGCCTTGTGTGGTAGATGCCAAGTCAGGAGCATTTTATAGATAGGGAAGCTGAGGCTCAGCTGGGTCACATGACCTGCCCCTATTTCACAGGCAGAAAGAGCAGAGCCTATATTTAAACCTCAGACCAGTCTTGTGTATCTCCAGAACATACTCTCTTTTCCTCTGCAAATAAATGTAACTTCATTGGGATTTTTTTTAACCTAGTACAAAATATAATAAATAAAATAGCCATCACCTGCAATCTATCACCTTGATAACCACAACTGATGCTCTTGGATCATCCTTTGACTTATATCTTAATAAATACACATGTACGTTCATAACTCAGTGTTATATATACACATGCTTTCTTGCCATTTTTCTTTTTATTTTACATTCTTATTTTTTTCATCTTTCCTGCCTTCTCTGTCCTCAGTAAAACCAATGTGAACAATTTGGTTTATTACTTTTTTTTCTCTCCCGGTACTTACTACCTGCAGTGAGCTGGGCATTGTTCTAACCACAAGCTGGATAGAATCCTGCCTACAAGAAGCTTATATTCAGCTGAGAAAAAAATAGGAATATTCTACTGTCATCTATAACTAAAAAGAGCATATCAAATATTTTTTAAAAATAAAGCACAAAAAATGGGAATAAACATTCAAATGAAAAATAAGATCATTGCCAGGTGCCATGGCTCATGCTTGTAATCCTTGTGGCTCAGGAGGCTGAGGCTGGAGGATCATGAGTTCAAATCCAGCCTCAGCAAAAAGCAAGGCACTAAACAACTCAGTGAGACCCTGTCTCTAAATACAATATAAAATAGTGCTGAGGATGTGGCTCAGTGGTTGAGTGCCCCTGAATTCAATCCCCAGTACCCCCCACCACCAAAAAAATGATCACTCCAGGTACTAGTAAATGTCGTGTAAAAGGTGAGGTAGGGAATTTTGGGGGAGGCCTCACCTGATATTCAAGCTGTCCTTACTAAAAAGCAGACATTTTAGTTAAGGTCTGAATAATGGGGAGGAAGCAGCTGTGGGGAGATAGGAAGGGGGTTTGAGTGTCTAAAACAGAAGGAGCAGCCTGTGCAAGACCCTGAGAGGGAAGAAGTTGGGGTGGCTGAGAGACAAAGCCCACAATGGCCAGCATTATGACTAAGCAGCTCAGGGAAAGACAGGTCCATCAGGAGGGGTTCTGGGAGGCAGCCAGCTTCTCTGTAGGTGGTACAGGCCTTCAAAGGCTCAAGCAGAAACACACTGACTTGAGCTTTGCAGTGATCTCTCCAATTCTAGTGCAGAGAATAGGATGTAGGACTATTTACAGATGGAGTAAATAGTAAATATTTACAGTACAGTGGAGACACAAGGAAACCAGTTGGGAGATTCAGCCAGAGTCCTGTGGGGGTGGCAGTAGCTTGGGGAATGAGCAACTGAATACTGAGAGTATTTTGAAGGAAGACTGGATGTGATGTAAGATCAACTCAGAGCAGGGAGTGAGCCAAGTTCATGGATTGCACCACACAAGGATGCCAGAATGCAGTTCTTCTGATGGTGACAGGTGAGCAGAGGACATGGTCAGAGCAGGACAGGCTCCACCAGGGAGCAAGTGCTAGGTCATCTGAAAGCTGACACAGCCTCATTACACCACAAGAGCAAACTTTGGACCCCAGTCTGTTCTTGTGAGGATTGATAAAGGAAAACAATTATCCAATGACACGTGTGAGGCACATTTTATTTAAGACCATGGCAATTAGTATGTAGGGCCCACTGTTCAAGTTTCTACTGTGTGGGTAAGAGATTGGGCTTATCTCTGAACACAGCGTGGCAAGTGGAAATGGAGAGCCGAGTAGCTGGTAGGGCATCAGAGGACATAAAAGACTTGCGAGGAGCCCTAAGGGGCAAGGGGGATTCTGACTAACCTCCCCTAATAGGATTCTTGCTGAAGGCAGGACACTGTAATAGGTATCACCTGGCGATTGTGGGGGATGAAGAACCTGATCAGATGTGAAGGTGGGATTTCTTGCTAAAATACTTAGCAGTGTTCTTTGCTAAAACTGGATTTTACAAGGAAGTGCACAGCTGGGCCTAGGAGGAAGTTCAGGATCAGGTGAAAGTTTGGTCAAGCAGAGAATCTCTGCCAAGCATCCATGTATCTCAATCTGCAAAGATCATGGCTTGCTCATCTTTCTCCTATGGGTAGGCTTTAACTTATTTCCAATTTTCTGTCTCTTTGCCTTTTAAGGTGTGTGTGTGTGTGTGTGTGTGTGTGTGTGTGTGTGTGTGTGTTTTGGGTTTTTTTTTCCCATGATTAATAAGGCTGCCCATGATCTCAGGTACTCTGATTTTTAGAGTGTCTGTTGTGGGTGATCATGTCCAAGGGCACAGTCTATGTTACCAATAGTCTCTGTACAATATTTAATTTTGAAAATGGAACAGAGGATTTTTAGAATGGGAGATTACACAGAAGCCTACATCACTGGATTGGAGAAGTCAACGGATGGTGGGTGAGAGTTTGGCTTGAGCTTCTCCATTACTTTTGAAGTGGTTTCTCAACATGCTCCTATTCATGTGCAAAGTAGAACTAATTCTATGGGGTCCTCCTAGCACCTGGTGTCTATGTGAATATGAGAGCAGGTATCATTCCACCCTGACTTTGGCTTTAAGATGTGAAGCTAGTGAGCTGTATTTGGAAGTTAAATCCCATGGCTGGATCTCTTTCAGTATTAAAAGGCAAACTGTTGGGCCAGGAGCTATAGTTCATGCTTTAATCCCAGTTTACTCTAGAAGCTGAGGTGGGAGGATCACAAGATACAGGCCAGCCTGAGCATTCTAGAGAAACTCCATTTCAAAAAAGAAAAACAGGCAAACAAAAGATAAACTTGTATCTTGTAGAGTGTCTAAAGAAATACTAGAAAGGGACATATGAACTAAAAACTCCTTAAGTCACATTTTCCTTTTTTTTCTTTTTCTATTTTTTAGGGGGAAGAGAACACAAGAGATTGAACCTAGGTCTTTACCATTGTGCTACACACCTCCAGCCCTTTTTATTTTTTAAAGACAGGGTCTTACTAAGTTGATCAGAACCTTGCTAAGTTGCTGAGGCTGGCCTCACACTTGGAATCCTACTGCCCCCACCCTCCCCAGTTGCTGGTATTACAGATATGCACCTCGCGCCTGGCTCTTAGGTCATATTTTGCTGAGTCCGGTTTTATTATGTGTATTACAAATGGAATGAAGAAATGCAAAGCAAGTCAAAACAAAAGTGAAGTGGATTGTAATGAAGGGATTGTGAATAGTTCCCCCTTGAATGGAGATGGAGTTGAATCCTCATTCAGTAGATCAGCATTTTTTCCCCAGTGCTTCCTGGTAGACTCATGTGAGGTTTTAATTAGTCTGCAGTTTGGATCAAGTCCTCTATCTTACCTCTGACTTATTCAGTGACTTAGGATCATTTTTCTCACCATGTGCCAGATGGTATTCTCGGCACTAGGAGGGGTGCTATGAATAAGCTAAGCTCCCACCCGCATAGAGCAGTCTCCCAACTATGCTTTGAAGATATCCATGGTCCTAGAAACTAGAGGGTTTCATGTTCCTGAGGTTCCCACATTTGCTTCTAACCAGAAAAAATGACAGTGTCCTTCATTTCCCACCCTTCCGAAGGAACTCCTATTGTGGCTCATACCATAACCCTTGCAACTACTGGGACTTCACCCTTCTCTTACAGTGTGACCATAAGCAAGAATTTTGATCTGGGTTTAGAGACACTTGCCTTTACCTTATGGGAATCCCTCTCTTCTGATGCTATAGAAGGGTGGCTGTTTAGATGGAGAATCAAAATATTTCTCAGGGTTGGCAGGTGCTGCTGCTGCGGGAGTCTACATTCTGTTCTGGGCATCAGCCTTTCCAGAATTTCACTCCACAGGCAGACATATGCTGTGTGCCTATATTTCCAGGTATGAATCAGATATCCCCCAATTCTCTAGCTTTTAATTTTCACATAACAAGGATCTAGTCCCATCTGAATGGCTACTGAAAGTCTAACCTCTTTTCAGGTCTTTAAATGTATGCTTGCTCAACAGGTTGTTCCTGGAGGTTGCCTAACTACTCTCCTTTGTGCTCATTTCTCCATCTGTGCTCTTGCTGTGTTTTCGGCAGGTCACCTCTGGCCACCTGATCTTCCAAGGTGATCTGTTTGCAATACTCAGTTCCTCATCTTATTTCCCAAGCCATCTTAGTTCTGAAAATAGGGTATTGACTGCAACAATTAAGAAAATATTATTACATAGGTACTTATGATAAGAACAAAAGGAGATCTTTAGATGAGGATGACCCTTGCTCACCCTGTAGAATCCTCTCCTGCATTTTTTTAAAAGAAAAATTGTGAAATTCATATAACATAAATTTAACCATTTTAAAACACACATTTCATGGTGTTTAGTAAATTCACAAGGTTGTGACAACCATTACCTCTATCTGGTTCCAAAACATTCTCATCACCCTGAAGGAGTCTGACATTGTACTGTTAAGCAGTCAGCCCCTGATCCCTCCTCCCGTAGTACCTGGCAACCACCAATCTGTACTCCATTTCCATGAATGATTCATATAAATGGAATCAGACAATATGTGATCTTTTATGTCTGGCTTCTTTCATGTCTGGCTTCTTTCACTTGGCATAATGTTTTCTGGATCTATCCATACTATAGCATCTATCAACACTTCATTTATTTTTTAAAATTGTGGTAAAATCCAAAACAGAATAAACTATTGCTAAGGGTTTCCATGGCATTAAATATATTCACATTTTTGTACAACCATCACCATCATCCATGTCCAGTACTTTTTAATCTCCCCAAGCTGGAACACTGAATCCATGAAAGACTGTCTTCCTACTCCACATGCCCCTCTTCCCCTGGCAACTATCATTTTTCATGTTTCTATAAATTTGACTACTTAGATACCTCAAATAAGTGAAAAAGATCCAATATTTGTCCTTTTGTGTCCTCAAGGTTCATCCTTGTGTCAATTTTTTCCTTGTGTATTTGTTTTCCATGCATCATTTGATGGATATTTGGGTTATTTCTACCTTTTATTTCTTATGAATAGAGCTGCTGTGAATATTTATGTACAAGTTTTTGTTTGAGCCATTTTTTTTCAATTCTTTGGGGTGTATACTTAGGAGTAAAATTGGTTGGATCATATGATAACTTATTTCATATTTTGAGAAACCACCAAACTTTTCTATTGTGGCTACCTTATTTTTCATTTTCATAAGCAGTATAGGAGGGTCTGTTTTACCTCTTTCTCCTTTGTTATTTTTCCATACAAATTATAGTTATCCCTGTGGCTTGAAGCAATACCAGTTGTGGTTTTCATCTGCATTTCCCTAATAACCAATAATGTTGAGTATCTTTTCATATGCTTCTTGCCTATTTGTGTATCTTCTCTGGAGGAAGGTCTATTCAAATCCTTTATCCATATTTTAATTGGATGGTTTGTGTTTTTGATTGAGTTGTAAGACTTCTTCATATATTCTGGAGATTGGGTCTGATTTTGGTGCCCAGACTCTCAAAGGAAGGGTCTCCACAAAGCCTTAAGAAAGTAGAAAAACTTTCCCTTCATTTCATTTCTTCCCAAGGACAAGGGAGATTCTTGGTGTTCTAATCTTTTCCTCTTCTTTCTGGTTGCCTTGACTATATAGAGACTGGCTGGGAAAAGCAGTCTAATATCCAACCATGTTAGCTAGATGGTGAGTCTCCAATTTGGAGAAAAAGCCTGTTTGCTAGGAAACAGACAACTCCACATATAGTTTTAGACCAGATCAAACCGTCCCTTCTAACAGCCTTTATCACTTGAGATACTGGTTAGGTGCACAGAACCAGGGTGTGAGTATCTGCCCTACCCTCTGCTTTGCCCAACCATCTGAGAGGCAGGAAATGCTTCCTTCCTGATGCAGCTATCAGTTCTAGTCAAAATTTCAGAATTTTGAGGTTACATGCAAATTACAAAAGGCCATCCTCAAATAAGCTTCTCATAGATTTCAGGAAGTTTCTGAGGAAGTAAAATATTCTGAGTGAAAGGCTGTGAGTAGCTTCCAAATAGAACAGTGCTGCTCACATAACATTGCTTTCATGGAAGCATCTTTTCAACCAAGGTGGGGCAGTCTTTACAAATAATCCTGTTATTTACTTAAAATAAAAGGAATGGCAATGTTAATTTTTTTGAGGGGGTACCGAGGATTGAACTCAGGGGCCCCCAATCACTGAGCCACTTCCCAGCCCTATTTTGTATTTTATTTAGAGGCAGGGTCTCACTGAGTTGCTTAGAGTCTCACTTTTGTTGAGGCTTTGAACTCCCCATTGTCCTATCTCAGTGTCCTGATCCACTGGAATTATAGGCAGGTGCCGCTGAGCCTGGCTACAATTTTGAATAATGAATATTATTACTATTTCCTTTAATCTCTCTCTCTCTCTCTCTCTCTCTCTCTCTCTCTCTCTCTCTCTCTCTCTCTCTCTCCTCCCTCCACCCAGGAGTACTTAACCACTGAGCCACATCCCCAACCCCTTTTTATATTTTATTTAGAGATAGGGTCTTGCTAAATTGCTGAGTCTCGATCTTCCTACCTCAGCCTCCTAAACCTCTGGGATCACAGGCATGTTCCAAGCACCACCGACTATTCCTACTTTTATAGGATGAAAACAATATTTTTTGGACATGTTTCTAAGACTGGTCATTGCTGCAAAGTATAAATGAAATGACCACTTAACTACAATGTATATGAGTTTGACTTAAATGATGACTGTCTAGCATAATTCCAACAATAAATATTTTAAATGCTTTTATTTCTGTGGAGGATAAAGTGTTTTTCCTGAACCAACAATAAGAAGAAAAGCATTTCCTCTAGTGTAGAGTTATAACATAGGATATTGGTCCTCAATGTGTGGTCCAAGAACCCCCAATCCTATTTTTTAGGAGGGGTCCATGAAGTCAAAAGTTTTCTTAATGCAAAGAATGGCTTACCCAATTCACTCTCATTGTCTCATGAGTATGTAGTAGAGCTTTCCCAGGCTATGTGACATAAGTCAAAACCAGTCAAAAGCAGAAATAGATATGAGAACTCAAAGCCCTCTCTTTAGGCAGATGTTGAAGAGCTTTGCAAAATTTTAAAATACTTTGCAAATTTTTAAAATAAAGCTACTCTTCTCCCTATAATTTTTTCTTTTGGATATATAGTTAATTTTCAAAAAACTATGTTATTTATGTTAACATGTGATGGACTTATTGTTATATTATTTTATGTATTTTAATTTTATTTTTGTTAACCCACAGTAAAATTAACTTTAAAAAAATATGAATCCATGAGGCCATCACAATTTAGATCAAGGCTCACTCACTTTTCTGTAGGATGTCTAATTGTTCCATCAGTATTTTTAGAAAGACTGTTCTTTCTTCCTTGAATTGCTTTTGCTCTTTTGTCAAAACAATCAATTGGTCATTACATAATCCCCATCAGGATGCTACTATTTATAAAAAAACAGAAAATAATGCATGTTGATGAGGAGAGAAATTGGAACAGTATATATTGTTGGTGGGAAGGTAAAATAGTGTACCTACTGGTGAAAAGAGTGGTTTCAAAAAATGATTAAAAATGGAATAATCCTATTACCCAACAACTCCGCTTCTGGGAAAATAACCAGAATAATTGAAATCAGGGAACTGAACAGACATACCCATCTTCATGACAGTGTTATTCACAGTAGCCAAATCTGGAAGCAATGCAAGAGTCCATCAGTGGATGAATAGATAAAATGTGGTGCATACATACTGTTCTACCCCAAAAAGGAGATTTTGACACATGCTACAACAGGGATGAACCTTGAGGACACACTAAACTAAAGGAAAATAGCCTGTCAGAAACATAAGTACTGGCCTGGTGTGGTGGTGCATGCCTGAAATCCCAGCAACTCGGGAGGCTGAGACAGGAGGATTGCAAGTTCGACACCAGTCTCAGCAACTTAGCGAGGTCCTAAGCAACTTGATGAGAACCTGTCTCAAAATTAAAAAAAAAAATGAAAAGGGGGATGTGGCTCAGTGGTAGAACACCTCTTGGTTCAATCCCCAGTACCAGAAAGAAAGAAAGGAAGGAAGGGAGGGAAGGAGGAAAGGAGGGAAAGAAAGAAAAAGAAACAGTGCTGTATGATTCCACTTACATGAGGCACCTAGAGTAGTCATATTCAGAGACAAAAAGTAGAAAGCTGTTGCTAGGGGTTGGGGAGGGGAAATGGGGAGTTTTGATTACTGGATATAGAGTTTATTTTGCAAGATAAAAAGTTCTAAAGGTTATACAACAATGTGAATATATTTAACAGTTCTATACTGTAAACTTAAAAATAGTTTAAAACATTGAGTTTTATGTTATATGTATTTGACCCACAATTTAAAATAAATAGATTTGTCTGTGATAGACCCTTGTGTTCCATGGATCTATAAATCTATCTCTTTTCTAATACCAATTCACCTTGATGATTGTAGCTTTATAGAAATCTTAAAGTTGAACAGTGGGTATTTTTTTTTTATTTAAGGCAGGAGTGAGATGAGATGGATAGCTATAAACAAAACCACTGGTATTGTAAATATATTCTTTAAAAAACACAACAGATCAAGTCTTCTAAGTTTTATGTTGAGGCAGATGGGGCTATGTTATAGAACTAGAAGCAGTTTGGGAAAAAATTTAAGCACATATTATTTTCCAGTGTACTCTGATGTGAATACACAAACATTTTTTGTGGGGGTCTGGGGTGTAGCTCAGTGATAAAACACATGTTTAAAAGCACAAGGCCCTGGGTTACTTAGATTGGAGGCAAAAGAACCCAAGATATTAAAGTGACACATTGAAGTATGATTTGAAATTTCTGAACCTCATTTGTTTGGGTGCGTCAACTTCCCTATACTTTGCCTTTTCATGTTGACCTTGTTGATACTGATGAAGGGCCCCCTTTGACTGAGTAATTCTGATCCTGATGATCACGATAATGATAGGAATGTTGTAAACATTCTAAACAACTTGCTTCTTTCATCTTAAAAGCACTTGCAAGTAGCTCCCTTTTTCCAAAAACGTCTTCCTTTTTTTCTATAGAGTTTCCCTTAAGATCAGAAAACAATAACAAACAATTCTACATGTAGCTTTATAGACAAGGATTCATAGTTCTACCTGATGTCTCCTGAACCAGTGTGTGGTTTGGGCATGTCATCTCTCTCCACCTCTTTTTTTGTCCTACATGTAAGTAGAGAATGGAAACAGATGTTTATATTCCTGTCCTTTTCAGGTCATTTGAAATTTTATTAGGAAAAATTGTATAATAAAATTGGTACTGAACAGATCCTGGGAAATGTTTGTACTAAGGAATTTCCTCAAATATAGTTGCCTTTCTCTGGGAAAAAAAAAAAAAAAACCTCATCATTAAAAGTCTCATGCCCCAGTCATTTGACTTCCTCACTGCGTTGTTGAATATTTTGAAGACAAAAGCTTCCTAAATCCAAAACAGTGAAAGCATTCACTTGAAAATAAAGTGAAAAGTCACATATGCCTTAAAGGGAGAAAACAGGGTTAACAGATTTTGACCTTAAAGGTTTGAAGATCCTAGGGATAAAAGTAATAAACAATAAGGACTTTAAAAATATGGAGGTCCTTGGCATTTAAAATCAAATATGAAAGCAGTTCTGATGGGCTTTCTTAACATTTGCAGGGCCTGTGACAAGAATGTTAAGGAGGCATTTAGGTTACAAGTCAAGTAAATAAATTGTGCCATAGAACATTCTGTGCTATGTATGGGACATGCCTATAATCCTAGGGACTGAGGCTGAGGAAGAAGGAGGCAAATTTGAGACCAACCTCAGCAATTTAGCAAGACCTGAAGCAACTTAGTGAGATCTTGTCTAAAAATAAAATTAAAAATCCTTAGTACCAAAAGAAAAAAATAATTCTATGAATCTTGGCAAATGCACCTTTGTAATATAAGCTTTTAAAATGAGTTTAAAGCTCTATTTCTCCAAAGATAAAAATTGGCAAAATGTCGAGATCATTGAGTGTGATTATAATTACACATGTCTGGGTGTTCTGATGATGAGCTGGTGATTTAAGGATGTTTAATAAAATGAATGCACACACATTATGTTACTTTTTGGCCTTCATTTCAGCGACTCACTAATCAATTATGTTATAATCCAAATTTGCATTTAACTTATGCTCTACTGACAGTACTTATGCTTCTTACATCTAGCCTACATACCTATAAATTTAAGAATAGTGTACATCATTCAGTATTGCAAAATGTTTCTCAGATGCCTTGTGCAATTGTGGTGAACACCACTGTCATGTGAAATAACTTGGACTCAGAACTGGAACATGAAAAGAAGCAAGAAAATGAATGCTCAAATATTAATATTTTAATTAGGCCAGAGCCTATTGCATTGAGACTATCCAAGTGTAAGGATTTGGTGGGTAGATTAAATTTGTTCTTTCCTTATTTCCTCTCTCAAGTCCTTCCTTTAGCTGGAAGAATGTCTACTGGGACATGGGCCCAGGGCCTTCCTATGCAGATTCCTCATATTTTGAGAAAATAGGTCAAGAGATGTGGTAATCTCCTCCCTTGGTGAAGTGTTCCAGGCGAGAGTGAATACTCAGGGCCACAGATCTTCGGTGCCAGCACTGAGCCTGGGACAGAGCACTGCAGGTGCTTGGGCTGTGAAATGAGATGCATGGTCAGGCTCAGGGCAAGGCCTCTCTTGCCTGGCTCCAAAGGAGATAGCAAGGCAGTTCCTAAAGACAAGAAGCACTTGTGTTCTTTATGCCAAGGAAATTCTGTGTTCAGCCTGGTCCTATCCCTTTTGGTTGATGTTTTAATTCTTACAGACCTTTAGTGTTCAGGATAATAAATTATAGCTCCAGAGTATTGAATTGGTGTATTTTTCATGGAGGAATCTAAAATGCATATTGTTAAGTGAAAGAATCCAAACAAAAAAGTTTACATGCTGTCTGATTCTGCATACAATATTCTGAATACAAAATACATTTGGGAAAAGGCAAAATCATGAAGACAATAAAAATATGAGTGACTGCCAGAGGATGGGGAAAGAGAGAAATGAGTAGGTGGGGCATAGAGGGCTTTTGGGGCCGTGCTACCATAATGATAATGCATGTCATTGTATATTTGTCAGAATCCATAATCCGAATAACACAAAGAGTGAATCTTAATGTAACTAAGGATTTTAGTTGAATATGATATGTCAATATTGGTTAATTTATTCTACAAATGTGTTCTCTGGCATGGAATTATGATACTTGAGAAGACTGTGTTTTCCACTCCATTTTGCTGTGACCTAAAACTTCTCTTAAAAAAATAAAGCGTATTAGATTTTTCAAAATTAAAAAAAATCAGTGCATTTTAAAAATGGAATCTGCCTAAGAACAGTAGAGGAATTGGTAATAAGAATAAACCTGCAATCCTGTTCATTAAGGAATAGTGACTGTTGCATGTTGGAAGTGTGGCAATGATCAAGGGACAGGGAGGAGCTTCTGCAGCAAGTCAATACAGTAGAATTGATATTGTTGTGTTTTTTGGCTTTGGCATAATGTTTCCTATCATTCCTATTCCACAGAGTAGGATAAACCACATATTCAGCCACATGTCTTCAAACTTAAATTGTCCCTGGGGAATAAAATTTATATTTATAATGATCAGTATTGGTCTTGTTGTATCCAAAATTTCCATCTGTATTTCCTGATAAACAAAGGCTTGTTGAGGAGCTAGTAAACTAGACAGAAGGGCAATACCACCTAAAATACTGAGCAGTCATCACTAAAAATGGGAACAAGATGTGCCTACAGAGGTGGTGCAATCAGAATCCAACACTCGGTATGAGGTATCCTAGCTTAGAAGTTGAACCTGAATCTAATAAAACTTTTAGATTTAACCACCAACTGCAGGAAGAACTATGGCCAGACAGTATTTTCAACAGGATGAGGATGAAATTGACCCAACATAGAATTTTAGAAGTTCTATGTCCAAATGTCCTGATTTCTTTATGAGAGGACATGAAGACAAAGGGTATGGGGGAGGGGAGTCTGTGCAGATGAAAGCAGAATTAAAAGGCATTATCCACCCCATGCACTTCATGGAACTAGTTAGAATTCTGATGAGAACAAACCAACCAACGACTGTAAACGGACATTTTTGAGACACTAGGAAAACAGAACATGAACAGATGAGTCTTGAGGACATTGTGCTGAGCAAAATAAATCAGTCACAAAAAGACAAAAACAGTGTGACTCCTCTTATGTGAAGTACTTAGATACCTTGACCTCTGACCCTTCCCCTGAAACTAAGCCTAATTCCTCATCACTGACCTTACCTTGACTCTTAGCCCTCTCTCAGACCCTGACTGAACCCTTAATCCTGACTCTACTAACCCTCACCCCAAACCCAAATCCAATTCTTAACTCCAATCTGATTCCAAACCCAAACCCTAATTTTAACTCTAAAAACCTAATGCACTAGCCCTAACTCTAAAATCCTAATCTGTAACCCTAAACAAGATTGGATAAAAATCACTGCTAAGACACAATATACCATATCATATTTTTTTGTCCTCCAATATTCAAGAAAAGGGATAATTCACTATTAACATTTTCTTACCACTCAAATGCCTCAACCTATACATTTTAAACTTTTTAAAACATTGGTTATATCACCCAACTTTGTTATACAAAGAATTTTAACAAGACACTATTTTGGCAAATGAGATCTTAAACATGGCTCTTCAACAGGATTTAAAAGGTATTCCATGTTAAAATGTAGTTTTCAAAATCTTACAAGAGTAATACTTAAAATATTGTACATAATTAATCTAATTAAAATAATTAGCTTCAAAATAACAAATTGATAAACTTAAGGAAAGTCTACACTATATAACATTTGCTTGAAAACTTGTCAGTTATACATAATAAAAATTATAGTCATCAAGAAAATTACAAAAATTTTTATCATAACATGATTTCTTTCACCCACAATATTTTTTATCTTATAATAAATAAATACCAATATTTTCTAATTTTTACACTAAGTCACACAGTATTGATGCATTTGGATAGAACTCCATTCACATTGTTAAATTTAATTTTATCTTTATATAATTTAGTAAAATTTCATTTCTTCTAGATTCCAAACATATCTACAAAACCTATGCAATTGTACCATTTTTGATATATTATGGAATATCATACAAAATAAGTCATTTCAGTGTCATGTATAACCAAGTTACTGTCAATCCAAAAATTTTGCACACCAATAAAAAGATATCTAAGAACTTAGGAACAATTTTCTTCTCACTACTGTATAAAAATAACCACAATGAGAAGTATTTGTATAATATTTACTCCATTGTCTCATTTCTAGAAACTGTCACAAGCTGTAAAGGTATTTCAGTGTTGGAAAGGATATCCTGATTACTGGTGGCAGAAGTATTAACAGTTCCTGTCCCTGAAACATAATCTTGTTGAATATTTGTAAGGAAAGTGTTGTTCTTCCTGAATTATCACAGTGTCATCTTGTCCAGCTTCCACAGATGCTAGCACTGTACTACTAAAATGAACGATTTTTTTGTTTTGATGTGTTCTGATATGTTTGGCAAGGTGATCATTTCTCATAAAGCACTTTGAACATTCTGGACCAACAAATTTCTTCTTACCTGTATGTGTCCTTCTGTGCCTCTATAATTCATTTCATCAAGTAAATCTTTTGCCACAGAGCATCCAATTCCAAATAGAAGGACACTCTCCAGAATGCCAATGCAGATGCACTCTCAGATGTGATGTCTTCCCATAGACTTTGCCACATCCTGGTGTATGACAAATGTGTCACTTCTATTTCCCAAGATTGGTACCTCTCCCACCTCCACCTTTACAGTTGGGACAGGTTGCAAACTACCCTCTGAAGTCTTTTTTCTTCTTGATGTTATTGGTCCCCTTCTTCATCTACCACCTGTATTCTTAAGTGTGCTAGATCATGGATACTCAGTGTAGAATCACCATGGAGCTGCCATTCTTCAGGATCAGGATGCACAAATCTATTTAATGACAGTTGTGTGACACACTCTTGGGCTCCCTGAATTATTTTCTCCATTGAGTCATGTTGAAGTGTGATAAAGAGACTTAGATGCATGAATGAATCATTATCATGATAACTGTGTGGAAAACTGTGTTTTGCAGTACAGTGCATGTATCAATTTCTTTTGTATACAAAAAGTCTGTTTATTAAAGCAGGTGTGTCAATCATTCAGTCTATTTATATCTGGGAGAAACAGTCTTCAGTGGGTTGTGGTGGAGTATCTGATTTCTCCAGTGACCTATCTTAAAATTCTGTGTTTAACAGTAAATGCATGAGTGATTCAGTAAGATATGTAAAAGGCCATGTTTATCACTGTGCAGTACGTGTAGTACCTTCTTTTTTGACATGATAAAACGTTGTTTTACAGATCAAAATGTGCAAGTGGGTGAGTATAAAAACAAGTGTGTAAAGTACTATAGTGACAATATGTAGAGCTCATAGTAATTTCCACAGTGATGTGTTGACAGTGTTAAGCTCATAGAGGCATGTGAACGATGCAACATAGTAACGTGATGAAACTGTCTTTAACAGCCAAAGGTGCATGATCAACACAGTGTAGTGATACTTACATGAAACAGTTGCATTTATCAGCTCCTGGAACATCAACCTCTTATGGCATATATTAAAATTCTGTGTCAGCTAGAATTATCTGCATACATGAATGACTCCATACAGTGATTGCTCTGAACACCTGTGTTTGGCAGAATGGAGTGCATTATTACATCCTTGTGATATACTGAAACACCCAACAGAAGGAGGCTTCAATTCTGTAGCTATTCCTCAAAAAGGACAGAGGGAGACGTTGATTACTCTGACCTAATTTCCCCACTGCCCTTCAGTCTCTGGCTAATGCTCCCTAGGATTGATTCCCACCGAGGCCCAGAGATATGTGGCTATTATCCACATAAGCCACTCCCTGGACAGAGTATGGGTGGAAAATACCTATAGGAGCTGCCTGGGACAGCAATATAGTCCAGAATCTTTTTCTTCACTTTCCTCAGAAGACATAAAGGCTATTTGCCAAGGTTTGCTGGGATGTGAACATAAGCACAAATTCAGAGACTTATAGATATGCCAATTACTTAAGAGTAAATGTCATAGCTCTCAGATAAATGGGATTCTGAGCAGTGTACTCCAGACCAAAATCTGGATATGTCTTTTAATTCCAGGTTGAATAAAAATAAATTTCATTTTCTTCAATAATATCTGAGTCCCCTCACTGTCTACCCAATTCATAGAGGAAGAGACTCTTGATCATATAGGACAGGTGGGTGTTGTTGAAAATTCTCTTTCCTTAGAAATTGCAAATCAGAGGAGCTGGAGATGTGGCTCAAGTGGTAACGCGCTCACCTGGCATGCGCGGGGCACTGGGTTCGATCCTCAGCACCACATAAAATAAAATAAAGGATGTTGTGTCCACCGAAAACTGAAAAATAAATATTAAAAAAATCTCTCTCTCTTCTCTTTTTTTAAAAAAAGAAATTGCAAATCAGAAACAAAATATCACCTTAAAGGAATTCTAGATATTCTTGTCAGTACAGAGTATTTGAACAAGGCAATGGTGCAGATTCCAGTCACATCTCCACAATTCTCCTTCTCACAGAGTAGGAGTATATAGTGTATTGGGGCTCCAACCCAAGGCTTTGCGTATTCTGTGCAAGCAGCCTACCACCAAGCTATATTCCCACCCTTGGTATTTGAAAACTTAATGAGGCAGCAATAGAGACTAACTTTCCAGATTTGGTTTCATCATCAGGTCAGATAAATACTCCCCCTGATACCTGGAATACTGCTTTTTTTTTTTTTTTTTTTTTGTAGTTGTGTATGGACAGAATGCCTTTGTTTATTTTATACTGTGCTGAGGACCAAACCCAGTGCCTCACACTTGGTAGGCAAGTGCTCTATATACTGAGCTATAGCCCCAGCCCTGTTGTTTTTTTTTTTTTAAACTCATAATTTCTCTCTGTTCCTTTCCACTCAGATCTACCAGAAACATCATGATACATTGCCCCGAAAACAGGTCAACTCTTTAGCTGTGAGCCCAAATATAGTGTATAATCATACTGGACACAGAATACAGGGCATAGGATTTAGGACAACCCTGCTGCCTTTTCACCGTGTTGGTGATCTTGTGTTGACAAAACTCAATGCTGATAGCTATTGAGATATGTGCATGACAGAATTGGGAAGCAAAAATACAGAACCTGCCACCTGAGAGAAATCCATTATGGAACAGAGATCTGAGGAATGTGTGGACAAAATGGAGAAAATATTACTTTTTGTGTCCACTACCACCAAGAGAAAGATGGGGCTTATTGATTTTGGAGAGAATATATGCCATATTTGGGTATCTTTCTCTGACGCATTTATGTGGTAACCAAATGTTACCTTCAGTGGGACCCAGGGAAATGTGGCTTTCCAACCAGCCCAGAACACAGTGTAATCAGCCCTCCCCTCATGACTCAACAGATCCAAATGGTATCTGAGGTATTGTGACAGAGGAGAAGCTAAGTGATAATACAGCAAGCTTGACAGGCCTCCAGTTTAGCAGACCTCTTTTTCTACTTTAGCTAAGCTTCTGCTCATTTTAACTCTACCGGACCCTGAATCCCCATTCATATTGGCTTACCACTTCATTGAAGTATTCCTAAAGGCTACCATGTAATCAGAACTACTTTCCAGAAATTATGTGTTATTTGACTGATCCGTTTGTAAGTGTACGCTTCTTCTCAGGTGGGAGTGATATTTGGGGGGGCCTGGCCCAGGAGGCCATGAAAACACAAAAAAGATACACCTGAGGCTGCCCTCTCCTTAGTATGTGTAGCAAGAAGAGATTTCTTCCCCTCTGTACTTAGGGTTCATGGTGAGTTGCATGTGAACAACTGATAGAAGGTGGAGACACTCAAACAAGGTCTGTACCAAATGCCAACAGCATCTGGGGGTGAACAGCTGCAGTGTGATAGTCCCTCTGAGGAATATATATATATATATATATATATATATATATATATATATATATATATCTTAAAGTACTGGAAAAGAGAAATGTTTCCACTGGGAATATTCCAAAGAGTCACCCCACCTTTTTCATTTGCCTCTCAAAGAATGTAAATGATTTTTAGGCAATAATTAAATAATTCTTCAGCATTCAATATGGCACTAGGTGTACGAGGATGTTTAAACTTAAATAAATAAACAAAATATATTATTTTGTAATGCTGGAGATTGAACCCAGGGCCTTCTACATGCTTTACCACGGATTGCATCCGTATCCCAAAATAAACTTTAAAAATAATTCTTTGGTTACATTAGTTAGTCATGCATTTTATACCTATAGTGTTCAACACATTGCTTCTAAATGTAGAATTTCCAACACAATGAAAGGGAGGCAGTGTTTGATGCTGGAGAGACTAATGAATCTTAAACAACAACACATCATCCATGAATACTTGGCCTTACAGAACTGTGCAATTGTTTTGGGGAAACTCAATATAGCACCAGCTGGGCTGCAGATCTCTCTTGCCCAGTTTGAAATCCAGTATGGTGTCATCTCAGTCATAGTCAAAACAAACAGATCCAGGGGCCAAGAGATAAAGGTGGAATGCCTCACATGATTCCTAAGGATTGTCCCTCAAGATATTTCCTGCCTACTCCACCCTTCTGGATCCTGCATATTTAGAGGGTTGGAGCAGCTAGATGAGGGGGCTTGCAACAGAATGACAAAGTTTGGTCCCATTAGGTTTAAAATTGACATTGGTGGCCACCAGTGGATCTAAATGGGAAATGAGTTTGCAGCATTGCCTAGGGTGATTGATTTGCTTTCCAAAGAGATGGAATGTATCCTATATGATAAGGACCAGATGGTCTTAGGGTCAGACTTGGGGAGTCTGTAATTTAGGTATTCCTTTTTGCATGGTTGTATTCTCAGTGGTAACTTAATGAAAGATTAACATTCATTTAAATGGAAAGGATGAACAGGAACTCAATTCCCTCAGAAATATAGGTTTTTTTTTTCCCTCAAATTAGCAAAGAATCACACACATCTAAATGCCACCTGGAGGCAAGGAAACATGGAATGAATTGGTAAAAAGAAAAACTACAATGCATCTAGTGCCACAGAGTCAATTACTGATCAAAGACTTCACATGTGAATAATAATTTTCTATTGAAGTCATTGAATATTAACAATAATTAACTTTTCTGCATTTAAAAAAGAAATTTAATTTTCATCTTTCTATTTCCTCCCTTCTGCTATTTCATGTTGGTGAAAACAGACTTAGCATTTAGTCTTCAGGCAACAGAATGTCAGTTAAGACCAACAGGACTGATAGAAGGATGTTATCTGGAGATCCTGAATCAACAACAACAGAGGAAATCCAGGGGTGTGGCCTCATAGTTTGGCCACTGCATTCGGTGACTTGGCACAACTTTCACTTGTGGTTGTGCATGGAACACGGGGATAACAGTAGATAGAGAAACTTTGGATTTCTGGGAATAAAGGTGTCTGAATATGCTTGTGATACTACTGAACATTTAAGAAATAGAGTGCAATAAATATTTCTTTGGATGACCTGGCTACACCTTCCCTCTTCTCTGATACCTGTACACATAACATTTTCAAAGCTAGCAAACCCAGGAGTGGTCCTTTGACCAAAGCTTTAGAAACCAGATTCATTATTTTGAGAGTTTTGAATTTTGAATAAAACTGAGAAAGAGACTTAAAGAAGAGGATTTGTGTGTGTGTGTGTGTGTGTGTGTGTGTGTGTGTGCACAAGCGCAGTGCTGGGGGTCAAACCCAGGGCCTTGCACATGCTAGGCAAGTGCTGTACCACTTAGTTACACACGACCATCTCCAAGAAGAGGAATCATTAAAAGTGACTACTGTGGGCTGAATTGTGTTTCCCCCAGCAAATGAGCATGTCTAAGTCCTACACCCCAGAACTCCAGAATGCAACTGTATTTGGAGTGATTAAGTAGTGATTAAGTTACAATGAGGCTGGAGGCTGAAGCTGTGGCTCAGCAGTAGAGTGCTCGCCTAGCACGTAGGAGGCACTGGGTTCGATCCTCAGAACCACGTAAGATAAATAAATAAACATTAAAAAAAAACTTATGTGTCAACAAAAAAACAATAATAAAAATTTAAGTATTTAAAAAAAAGTTAAAATGAGGCTTTAGGTCAGGCCCTAATTCAAATGGAATGGCCTCCTTATAAGGAGAGGAATCTGGACTGATAGAGGCTTATGGAGGCCTGAGTGCAGAGGAAAGACCATCTGAGGACGTGGAGAAAAGATGGCCATCTAAAGTCAAGGAGAAAGGCCTCAGGAGATACCAACCCTACTGAAACCTTAATGTTGGGCTTCCAGCCTCCAGAATGGTGACAAACAATGTGTGTTGTTTTATCCACCCAGTCTGTGGTATTTTGTTATGCAGTCCTAACAGCTAATATAGTAATGATCTAAATATACATAAGCAACTAGTTTAAGTTCCTTGACACTGCCTGTTCAAATCTCTCCCAAGCCTTTTCTTCCATCAACTTTTTGTTTTGGATTCCAGTGTATATTCCACTGTTGTTCTCCAAACTTTCTTTTCTCTCCTAGATTCTGTTATAACCATAATTAATACTGTAACATTTTGAAAACTTTGATATGTTAAGAATGACCTCTCAAAAATGCATGAATTTATATTTTGATTTCTTTAACCTTCCCCCAACATAATAACGTTTTAAATATTTTGCTATTAGGAATATATTTGTGAACATTTTTATTTATATCTTTAATTCTACCCTCGATAGTCATTCTTAGCAGTAAATTTACTAGACCAAAAGATATGTTACTGTCAAATTCCATTAAAAAAAAATAAAATAACAGATTGTTTTCTCTGTAGTCTTAACTTGATACGTTGAAAAACCTATGGCCAAGCAAATATTTCTATGTGAATTAGTCAAGGGACATGTTAGCAAGGACCCTTGTCATTTATGGAGTACTATTTTAATTGTTTTGTTTTTGTCTGGGGCTGGGGATCAAACTCAGGACCTCATACATGCTAAGCTAGTGCTCTACTACTGAGTTACATTCACGGCTCTACGGTATGTTATCTTAATATATACAACTATGTTATAATTATAGGCATCTCTTCAATTCAATCATATGAGCTCCTGGAATGCAGATATCAAGGCTTTGCATATGCCTCCAGCTCAGTGAAAATCTTGTTAGAGAGGATAACAACTTTGAAGCTAAACCATCCAAATTATAGTGATAAAATGAATGTAATTGCTTCTGTGGGCAGTTAAGTTGCTCTATCACTGTAAGCTTCCAAGTGAGGGTTTTTGGGAAATCCTTTACCTACCTTAATTACCATTTTCAACAACAGTCATGATTTGCTAATAAATAGGACCCAGGTCTATTGTTATTCTTTTTACCAATTCCTTTATTTATTTATTTATTTTGCAAATTGTTCTTTTAAAGAACATCCATTTAATACCATGGAGTTATAATTTATATAGAATTATATAGAAGAATTTAAAAGAATTAAGAATTAAAACACCACCGAAAAGTGATAGGACCAGGCTGAACACAGAATTTCCTGGCATAACGAGCACAAGTGCTTCTTGTCTTTAGGAACTGCCCTGCTATCTCCTTTGGAGCCAGGCGAGAGAGGCCTTGCCCTGAGCCTGACAGCCCATCCCATTTCAGAGCCCACGCACCTGCAGTGCTCTGTCCCAGGCTCAGTGCTGGCACTGAAGACCTGTGGCCCTGAGCATTCACTCTCGCCTGGAACACTGTTCACCAAGGGAGGGGATTACCCATCTCTTGACCTATTTTCTCAAAATACAAGGCACCTGCAAGGAAGGCTGCTCCAGCCTGGAGCCAGGAGGAAGGGCTGTGTTCCCACCTCTGCAGTGCTGTGAAGGGGCAGCAGGTGTTGTGGAACAAAGCCTCTTCCTCTTTTCCCATGTGACGAAGAAGATGTGCATCTCTCCATCAACCAGGTGGTCCAGATGGTGTGGGCCCTGGGGAAAGAGGAGGAAGGTGAAAGAGAAGGAGAAGGCCGAGGAAGAGGCTGGGAAGGAGGCCTCAGAAGTGAAGGATCTAGCTGCCCTGGCTTTAGGGAACCTTGCTGGCCAGCATGTGTCTGCCTCCATCTTGATGTACTGACTGCAGAGGGAATGACCAGAGAGCCAGTGTTTTGAGATGATTCTTAGTGGCAATCTCACATTTTGCTTGGAATAAATCAGAAACTTCCACAATCAGGCATATTTTTAATGTTTGTCATTCCCCAAAGATTTGATCAGCCTGAAGTCCAGAGTTTGGTGTTTAGATTCATGCTGTGGTGTGATACTTGGGTCCCCAGCTATTGAGTCCCAGGGTGCGGGTGCCATCAGAAGTTGAAGCTGCATACAGGGACCCCATCTCCAGAGGTAGCCTGGGGCCTAGTAGGACAAGCTGGTGCCTGTTGCTTGTGCCTTGCCATCTCTCTTGCTGCTCTGTTTCTCGGGAGTAGAATGAGGACCACGAGGGTCCCAGTGCTCACACAGAGCTGGGCAGATGTTTCTGTGCATCTTCAGAGCCTGGGAGAAGAATGAAACAAACAGCCCTGCTCAGCTCTGAAGAGGAGACTTCGATTCATCTGTGGGCTTTTATTCCTAAACAGTGGTAAACAGATCTGTCCATACACATTTTCAGATTCGTATTTGTATAGCTAGTAAGGCAAGTGACCACGGTCTCTCAGGGACCCAGCAAAGCAGCATCTGTCCCTGACAGCATGTCAACGTCTTGTGTGGGTCTCCCATTGTGTGTTTACGAGAGCCAGCTCTTCTTGTTTTACCTTAGATTGTCACCAAATTCTTTAACCCATTGACTAGTATAGAATTTTTTCACATAACAGTCGGCCTAACTTGTAAAATCTAATGTAAGTCGTGCTGCGAGAGACGCTAATGAAGGCCCTGAAGTTGTCGTGTTTTGTGTTTAGGTAATTTACTGTACTTTTGCTCCCCTTCACTGAAACAGGGGTACCAGAGCAGAGTCACTGTGTTTCCAGTGCCAGGCCTGGGCCAGAGTGGGGCTTTGTGGCCTCAGGCCCTCCACATATGCTGCCTTCTTCCAGCACAGTTGGGGCTCGGCAGCACCTACCCCACAATGAGGCCGATTCCCTTAGAACAGGCAGGCTGGAGGCGATGCTCCTTCCTGGTCCCTGAGGAATGAGGATGTGGTCATGTGGTGGACACTGGATAATGGCATCCTGAGGGTCTTTCAGAATGATGACACCCTTACACACTCAGGGCTTGCCCACCTGGCTCTGGGTGGAGCAGGTTGGCCACCATGGGCTCAGCTTGCAGAGCTCTTTCCTGAGAGGTCAGGAGCCTCTTAGCCCCTGGCAGCATGGTTAGGGGGAAGCGCCCAGAGACTAGGCTGGGGCTTGGTGTCCTGAAGGCTCACCTCCACCTTCCCACTTGGCTGTGTGTCATATTGGTCTTTTATTTCTTTATTTTTAACTGATACATAGTAATTGTATATATTCAGGGGTCCAGCGTGATAATTTGTATACAATGTGTAATGATCAAACAAGGGTGATTAGCACTTACATTCCCTTAAACACTTACCATCTCTTTGTGTTAAGAAGCTTTGAACTCCTCTCTTCTAGTTCTTTATAAGGTATATAATAAGTTGTGTTAAACTGTAGTCACCCTACTGTACCACAGAACCCAAGAACTTATTCCTTCTGTTGAACTGTAATTTGGTACTTGATATCCAACTTCCTCTATCCAATCCCTTCTCCCTCCTCTCCCTAGCATCTGGTGACACTATTCTACTCTTGTTTTAGTCAGCTTTTTCGACATTGTGACTAAAAGACCCACCAGAACAAATGTAGAGGAGGGAAAGTTTATTTGGGGGTTCACGGTTTTAGAGGTCTCAATCCATAGACAGCAGACTCCATTCCTTGGGGTTCAAGATGAGGTTGAACATCATGGAGGAAGAGCGTGGCAGAGGGAATCACCTCACATGATGATCAGGAGGCAGACAGAGAATCCACTCTCCATATACAAAATATATACCCCATAGCCACGCTCTAATGAACCACTTCCTCCAGCCATACCCCACCTGCCTCCAGTTACCGCTCAGTTAATCCCTTCAGGGATCAATTCATTGATTAGGTTAAGGTTCTCATAACCCAATCGTTTCTTCTTCCTACCTTCTTACATTGTCTCACACGAGAGTTTTTGGGGGACATCTCACATCCAAACCATAATAACTCTCTCCTTCTGTGAAACCCACCCTTTTAAGGCTGACTTAGCTACCAGTAAGAGTGTCCTTTCAGGGGGACTCCAAACATAGGAATTTGGAAGACACAGGAATAGAGCATATAGAGTGGTCAAATTCACCATAAAGAGAAGGAGCACACACAAACGATATCATCTCAATTATTTGAAACTGTTTTTTCTTGGCCATTAATGAAGAAACTTGACAAAACAGAAATAAGATTAGGCATTATCAAACATGAACCTTTATAAAGGAGCACTTATGCTACAGATTGGATCTTGAATGTCCTCCAAAGATCTGTGTGTTAAAGGCTTGGTCCCTGGCCTGTGGTACTATTGGGGTGTATGTGTGTGGAACCTTAGGAGGTGGGGCCTAGTGGAAGTAAGGCCACAGGAAGTTAGGCCATTCCAGGGTGACTTTATGGGGATCTTGGAACCCCAGCCCCTTCCTCCCTCTCTCTTTGCTTCCTGACTGCCAAGAGGTAAACAGGCCCCTTTCACCAATTGCTCCCACTCTGATGTACTATGTGACCACAGGCCCAAAGCAATAAGGTCAAGTTACCACGGATGGAAACCTCTGAAACTGTGAGCCAAATAAACCTTTCCTACTTTGAAGTTAATTAGCTATTTAGTATCAGCACAGAAATCTGACTAACATATGTTGAGTTCAAAGGGTCTTTTTATTTCAATGATTTAAATGACTTGTTTTAGCTGCTTAATTCATATTGATGAATCTTCTTAATTTAGTATCCTGGTTTTCAGTGATCAAAGTGTACTTACTTTTGAGAACAAGTGGGTGATTGCAAAATGTATCCCTGCTGATGAGGGAAGTCTTTCCCGTGGGCAGCACGTTGGGTCCGTCCACTGTGCCCAGCTCTTGTCCTCATTCTTACTGCCTCTGCTAGCTGCTGCTGCCATCCCCACCCTCGGCTGTTGGTGCAGAAAAGCTAGTTGCTGAGGGAAGCTGCTCTCTGTCCCCTCCACTCTGCACTCTGCTCTGGTGGGTCTGTGGTATCACTTCAGAGAGTAGGCTTGCCCCTCCAGACGGGCAGGGGCTTAGTGGGTGTTTTAGTCAGCTCTGTCTCTGCTGTGACTGAAAGGCCCGACCAGAACAATCATAGAGGAGGAAAAGTGTATTTGAGGGCTCACGGTTTCAGAGGTCTTAGTCCATAGAAGGCCAGCTCTATTCCTAGGGCCTCGAGGTGAGGCTGGACATTATGGCTGAAGAGTGTGGCTGAGGGAAGCAGCTCACGTGATGATCAGAAGGCAGAGAGAGTTTCCACTTGCCAGATACAAAATGTATACCCCCGGCCAAGCTTCCAGTGACCCACCTCCTCCAACCACACCCCACCTGCCTTCAGTCCCCACTCAGTTAATCCCATCAGGTGATTGATTCAATGATTGGATTAAGGCTTTTGTGACCCAGTGGTTTTTTTCCTCTGAATTTCCTTTCATTGTCTCACATATGAGCTTTTGGGGGATACCTCACACCCAAACCATAACATTGAGGGTAGAAAGTTCTAGTGGATATCTTTTTCAGTTTTAGTGTTGTCCACCATGATCTGATCTAGGCTTTCTCTTCCTCATCACTTTGTTTTTACCACACTGGACCTTATCTTAGGTAAAATTAGGATCCAGATGAAGGTGAAGAAATGGTGGATCTTAAAATAAGAGTTTTGTGATAAGATTTTTTTAAAAGGCAGCTATTTTAATGATCCAGCCTTTATAACTGCCCAAGTCTTGTGTTCCCAGCCTTCATTGGCTTTTTGGTAGCTGGGATGTCAACTCCTGTTGAAAATGAACCTGGATTTCTCAGCATGGGAATTCAGTATTTCCTCCTCTTCTCTACCCAGGTGCCCATCTTTTATGTAGGGATTCAGGAAATTGGTTTGTGGCTTCCAATAATTTTGGAATATCACACTCCAGGCATTTTAAAAATGAAAGGCATACAATTAAAAAAATACTTCCAGCAATGTTTCTCAAAATGGGCCCCAGGACCAGTAGGGTGGCACTGCTTGGGACTGTGGCAGGGGAACAAGTTCTTCATCTTCATGCATCCTTTGGGGTCCCTCCAGCCTGGGCTGGCTGTAAATATTTTTTGTAAACCTACTTTTCCTCCACTAAAACATCAAATGAACTTTCCTATAATATGTCAAAGTAACATTTCTGAGCCATTTGACATGTAAGAAGTCAACATGGAAACCATGAGAGTGGGTGGAATGTCTGCTTTCGTGCCAGCAGGGTGGGCTCAGCAAGCTAACCAGCCAGGCTGCTGCTGTGAGGTCAAATTCCAGAGGAGCCTTGGCTTCCTTGGGGGTTCCTCAAGCATTGGATCACTTTCTGTGGACTCAATCCCTGGTTCTAGGCCTTTGCCTTTGAGGACACATCTGCAAGGTGAGAAGACCTGTGTCCCCTGAAACAGCAATCCTGCAAGGTGGTGCATGCTGGTGGGGACAACCATCCAAGGAACATATTAGCCGGCTTGAAGGGCACCCACTGAGCCACAGCAAGAACAGAGAGAGCATTGAACCAGGATGAAAATTGATTGTGAACAATAAATAAAAACCAGCAACCGTAGTAATTCTAAAGAAAAGAAAGCCCTGTTTGTTGGATGGTGACTGCACTGGTTTCTTACTTTGAAAATAGGTCATTTGAAAGGGTGAATTGGGTGATTTCCCTGCCTTCTCAACATGCTCTTTGTGGGAGAATGCTAGTCGATCCTGGGGAAATGCAGGGATTCACCAAAAGCCCCTGGTAATGGCTGGTTCTTTTATTTCCCTAATCCACATAATGTTGTGAAAAGGATTGTATAGGAAATTTAAGAGCAACTGCTATGGCTTTAGGAAGAATTTCTAGAAATGGAATTATGGTGTCAAATGAGATAAAGAACTTACAGGTTTTGATTGTTATTTCCAAATTTTAAGGCAAATGATTAAAACAAGATATTCACAGAATAGGTATATGAAAAAATACTCAGCCTAACTAAATGCAAATTAAAACAGTAATTACAGCCTATAATGCACTCATACAATTAAAAAAATGTTTTAAGTTCAATGAAACCTAGTATTGGTGAGAACATGAATGGCCTAGAATGACCCTACACATCATAGCCAGGGATCAACAACCCCATGGACATAGGGTGGGGTCCTGCTCCATCGGTACAACTAGACTCTGGTACCAAGACTGTGCTAGATAAGAACCAGAGGAACCACTCCACAAGCCAACATGAAGAAAGGAAGATTACCACTGACAAGGGCTCAAGATGTAGTTAAGCTCAAACCTGAGTCACACTTACCTTTGAATACAAAAGTTTTTCTGCTTTTGAGGTGCAGTATTCCAAAGTTAAACAAGAAATGCACAAAAACCTTTGTACAAGTGGTTATAGCAGCATTGTTCACAAGAGACTAGAAATTCAAGTGACTCAAATGTTCTCCATTCAGAAAGGTATAAAAATATGTGACATATCTATACAATATAATGTCAGTAGGTCATAAAAAGAAATGAGGTACTGCTTCATGTTCTACAAGGATAAGCCTTGAAAATATGCTATGTGAAAGAAATCAGACCAAAGGCCATATATTTTAAAATTTTTGTTCTTTTTAGATATAGATAACAGTAGAATGTATTTTGACATATTATAAATTTGTTGAGTATAACTTCTCATTCTTGTGGTTGCATATGATGTAGAATTTCACTGGTTATGTATTCATGTATTAACATAGGAAAGTTATGTGCAATTCACTCTACTATCTTTCCTATTCCCATCCTCCCTCTCTTCCCTTCATTTTTTTTGTCTAATCCAGTAAACTTCTATTTTTCCCTCCCACCCCTTATTGTGTGTTAGCATCCTCATATCAGAGAGATCATGTGGCCTTTCGTTTTTGAGGATTGGCTTAGTTTACATAGCATTGTATCTCCAGTTCCACCCATTTACCAGCAAATGTCATAATTTCATTTTTTATTATGGTTGAGTAACATTCCATTGTATATATGTACGACATTTTCTTTATCCATTCATCTGTTGAAGGGCACTTAGGTTGGTTCCATAGCTTAGCTACTATGAGTTGAGCTGTTATAAACATTGATGTGGCTCTGTCACTATAGTATGCTGATTTTAAGTCTTCTGGGTATATGCCAAGGAGTGGGATAACTGGGTCAAATGTTAGTTCCATTCCAAGTTTTCTGAGGAATCTCCATAGTTCTTTCCATAGTGGTTGTACTAATTTGCAGTCCCACCAGCAATATATGAGTTTACTTTCGCCCCCACATCCTCACCAATGTTTATCATTACTTGCGTTCTTGATAATTCCCATTCTGACTGGAGTGAGATGAAATTTCAGGATAATTTTAATTTGCATTTCTCTAAGTGTTAGTGATATTGAACATTTTTTTCATATATTTGTTGACTGACTGTATTACTTCTTCTGTGAAGTGCCTATTTATTTCCTTAGCCCATTTATTGATTGGGTTATTTGTATTTAGTTGTTTATTTATTTATTTATTTATTTTGCTATTGAGGTTTTTGAATCCTTTATAGATCCTGGAGATTAATGCAAAGATTTTGTCCCATTCTTTAGGTAAAGACTACATATTGTATGAACTCACTTATATGAAACATTGGGAATACTGAGATCCATAGAGAGAGAAAGTGCATTAGCATTTGGTAGGGTTGGTGGCACTGGGAAATGACTGTTCATCTAATAGGTATGGGTTTCCATCTGGGGGTGATGAAATATTTTGGAACTAAGCAGGTGATGATTGCACAACCTTGTGAATATAGTAAATGGCACTGAAATGTACACTTTAAAAGATTAATTTTATGATATGTGAATTATATCTCAATAGTTATTTAAATATATGCATATATGTGCATATATATGTAGTCATTTAAAACTTTGAAACCACAGATGAATTAAACAGCACAAACAATTGATTAGATACATTTGAGGAAAGAAATAATGTACTAGAAGACAGATAAGGGGGAAATTGTCCGAAACACACTATAAAGAAATAAAATATGACATTTCATGAGAAATGATGATCAGAAAGATCAGTTGTGACATGATGGTAAGAATTATAAAATAACAGCATAAGGACATTATGGAAGAGATAATATTTTAAAAAAATGCATTTTTGGTGATTTTCAATTTTTATTTTCAGAAAAAAACACCATATCCTATCTTCACTTGTATAATACTCGGATTTACATAATAATTTTTTTCTTATTTAGCAAAGTGTTTTATTCAGAAACTTCTCAGCACCATCTAGTTGACAGAAAGAATGGATGTCACCTTTTTCTGCCCAGTTAACCCCCAATTCAGAGGCAAAAGTTAAACCCTTTGCCTAGAGCTCCCCCTAATGATGACTCTTGAGATTATGATAAGGTTTTGGTTGTTCTTTGCCCAACTCCTCCCTAAGCCTTTACTTAAATGGACTCAGGCAGAGCTGTCTGTGCACAATAGTTCAGAACAACAGGAAGGAGTCAGGTCAGACCCAATCGACCTCCCATTGCTGGGCCACTGGAGGAACATGAAATTACCTTGAAAAAATTGTACTCAGTGACTTCCAGCTACATAGGACAGCAGTTTGTTAGGCAGCTCTGATTTCAGGTAACCCTCCACTACTCTAGGAACACATGGCAACGAAACATTGCATTCACTGAGCAGAGGAAGGCACGTCAACAATGTAAAAGTCACTTTCTTTTGAGAGAGAGAGAGAATTTTTTAATATTTATTTTTCAGTTATCGGTGGACACAACATCTTTATTCTATTTGTATGTGGTGCTAAGGATAGAACCCAGCGCCCCACACATGCCAGGCAAGTGCGCTACTGCTTGAGCCACATCCCCAGTCACTTTCTGAAAGGTAAGTGGTAAATCAGGAGACCTGAGGGAGAACTGATTACAATGGAACATCAGATGCATCCAAGAGGCCCTTTCAGTGAGGACAAGAGGATGCTGCCGTAGGAACGATGAGAAGACTGTTGTTCTTGCCAGTGGAGGTTTAATGGAGTGAAGGAGGGGGAAGTCAGACTACTGTAGACTGGGGACGAATGGAGGTAGGAAGTAGAAAGGGTCGGTCTTTTTCTTTTTTAATTTGCTCTTTTTAGTTATACATGACAGTAGAATGCATTTTGACGTATCATACATACACGGAGCATAACTTCCCATTTTTTGTGGTTGTACATGATATGAGTTATACTGGTTATGTATTCATATATGAATATAGGAATGTTATATCCAATTCATTCTATTGTTTTTCCTATTCCCATCTCCTCTCCCTTCCCTTCATTTCTCTTTGTTTAATCCAATGAACTTCTATTCTTCCTTCACGCCTCCTTATTGTGTATTAGCACCTGCAAATTAGAGATAACACTTGGCCTTTGGTTTTTTGGACTAGCTTATTTTACTCAGCATGATAGTGTTCAGTTCCATCCATTTGCTGGCAAATGCCATAATTTCATTCTTATTTTTTTTAAAAAATTATTTTTTAGTTGTAGTTGGCCACAATACCTTTATTCCATTCATTTATTTTTATGTAGTGCTGAGGATCAAACCCAGGGCCCCATGCATGCTAGGCAAGTGTTCTGCCATTGAGCCACAATCCCAGCCCCTAATTTCATTCTACTTTATGGCTGAGTAATATTTCATTGTGTATATACACCACATTTAGAAGGTGTCAATCTTGACAGCTCTTGCAACACAGTTTGGGAACAAAATGAAGGACTGGGGAATATACATAACCTTTTGGAACATGACAGACAAGAGCTCTAAGAGTTACCTACTCTCTATATCTATATTCACGTAAAGAGAGATAACTCATTTTTGCATATAACGAAAACACCCAACTGAGAGGCAAATGATGTAAGAAAGGGAAAGAAGACTCACATGTGGATCACTTGCCATGTGTCAGGAGTTGTATGGACACATTTCATTCTGTCTTCAGAAGTCAGTGTCATGTCTTATTTCTCCTTTAGAAATGAGGAAAGCAAGGTTCCAAGAGCTCAGTGTGCAGTTTGGTATTAACCATAACTATCAAAAGAGCCTGCACACCCAGGGACAAACACCAAGGTCAGCTTTTTCCATGAGGGTTTTGCCTAAACTGTGAAGGTCACCTTTTTTTGGTGAGCAAATATTATACAAGATGTGTATTACAAAAATCTCATTAATAAGAAGAAAAATAACCTCAGCAGAAGATGGTAATATACTATTAATAGAATAAAAATGAGGCATACCAGAGCCATGTTCTAGGACCTTAGAAATTAGATGGCCTTGGAATAAAATTCACAAATGGATGAGATGCAAATTTGTCATAAAGTGCAGGAGTCACTTCGAGGCCAGAGACATTAAGCACAGGACACAGGGATCTGTTTTGCAAACAAAGCCTGAGATACTCAAGTGGGAAAGTGTTTCAAGGGAAAATATCACATTACCCACCCCAACCCATCCTGGGGCAGAGGATGCTCTGGCTCAGCAAGTGCACTATCTAGTACTGTGGTAGGTGGGGGGGAAGGAAGCAGTGTCCAGCCATTAAGTATGGAATTTCTTTAAAACTCAATTCTTTGGAAATTGAAGGCACCATCAATCCTGAGGAGCTTGATGAATTTATTTTTAATTGAAAACAAATATAAGGTAGAAGAATCTATCAGAGATATCACACTTAATTTTTGTTTTGTGAAACTTTTGTTTGAATTGATCCAAGGTATATAGATGTGTAATGCATGGTGATTTAAAATATATTGCTTTCCATGTGCTGAGTTGGTAAAAAGTCTGAAAAACACAGTTAGTTTTATTCCTTCTACTTGGATACGTGTTCATGAAGTCACCTCACCACACATATCTGCCTACTAGAGAGGAAGATGCTGGACACAGTGAGTCTCATTTCTGTGTGTGTGTGTGTGTGTGTGTGTGTTTGAAGCTCTCTGTGCATCTTGTGCTGCAACTGCACACTGCTCGGTGGCCCCAGCCTTGACTAAAGCTTCCAGCACAAACACATCTGCACATGCTATTCAAACAGAATTTGGGCAGTGATGTCACCAGGATGAGATGTTGACAGTGAGGTGAATGAGAGTGGAGTGTCGGCTGCCTGAGAGCACAGGGGGAAACCAGGGCCAACTATGTTCAACAAAAGGTGCTGGCTTCCATTCTTACCAGTTCTTTCCAGAACTCTTCCATTTCCTTTACCCCATCTCTCTCTGTCATTTTCATCTTGGAAAACAAACAAGCAAACAAAAAACCCTTCTGCTCTCCTAACTTGTCCATTCACATGGAGTTAGGATGGGGCCACTAGGGATTCAGGAACTAGAGGCTGGGATCAGAAACCCCAGAGGGTTTTATTGCTCCACTACTGTCTCTTCTTCACTTTTGGGTTCTTGGACTCTCTCCCATCTGCTTCACTCCCACACTCAGTTCTTCTCCTGACTTCTCTTCTTTTTAGGCTGGTGGAGGAAGAGCTGATTAATTAAAGGCAGACAGAGCAGAGGTATTACAAATAGTGTAGAAGGAATGGCAATAAAGCAGAATATAGAATTTCCTTGTCTACATCGACAAGTTTGGAGTAGGCACTTTACTAGAAAAGTGTGTCCTCAAGTCTAAGGTGCTTTGACTTTTACTTTGTATATACAAATTGTGTAGGCATTAACTATCCTGTGAGTGACAAAATGTTCTCTCCTGTACCAAACTCTTGTTCTGGCTCCTCCAAGCCCTCTTCTGGACTAGTACTGAATCTTAGTGGTCTTAGTTGATTTTCTGTTGCTGTAATTGAATCCCTAGACTAATTTATAAAGAACAAAGGTTTATTTAGTTTATGGTTCTGGAGGCTGGGAAGTCAAATAGGCCAGATCCTTGGTTTCTTCTCCTGAGCATGCTCTTAGACTCTTTACACAGCCAGACTGAGGATTTTCCAGAATTTCCACCTTTCTCTAGATGGCCTCCATTTTAGTAACACATTCTATCTTTAAGTCATCTCCTTGCTCTCTCATTTCGATGTAAGCAATTAACAGTAGCCATACCACAGCCTGATAGCTTTGCTGCATAGAAATGTCTTCCCTCAGATATACTAATTCATCAAGATAAAAACATTCTGAGTTGGGCATGGTCATCTCAGTGGCTCAGGAGGCTGAGGCAGGAGGATTGCAAGTTTGAGGCCAGTCTCAGCACATTAGTGAGTCCCTTAGCAACTCAGTGAGACCCTGACTCTAAATAAGATATAAAAAGGACCAGGATATGACTCAGTGGTTAAATGCCCCTTGGTTCAATCCCTGGTACCAAAAAAAAAAAAGTCCATTTACTTCTGGACAAACTGAGCTTGATTTCATTGCAGTCTTATTCTAAGCATAATAGTATATTAATGATAAAAAATCTGTTGCCAATTTACATAGTGTCTGGCTTTGTTTATCTTTCAAGGTAGATTCTTACTCACATATTTAGAGAGTAGGGAATTACTGCTGGCTAGCTTTGAGAATGTGGATTTCTCCTGTTGTGGAAAGATTCATGCTAAGTGTGTTGAAACCATGGTGCTAAGCATTCCATTGGATCCACAAAATGTCAGTGTTTCCAAGGAAAGGCAGGGTCAGTCAATCAATCACTTCCAAGAACAGGATAGAGGAACAGTGTCTAGCCTGGAACATGGCTGAAATAAATTCTCTTCTCTGAAGCCACTGAGATAAGGTTGTTAATATTTAACAGAGCCCAAGAAAGTCAAATTAGATGGGTCTTATTTTCCACAGTTTTCCATACCACATGGGAGGGAGCATGGAAATGTACTAAGTAGAACAGAAGTGGGTGTTCAGAGGGATGAGTCACAGGAAGGTGTATGGCAGATTCCTAGAAATGAGGAAGGAATGCAGAAATAGATGGAGTGATAGAGAGGTCACTCACTGTACAAAAATCAATTGTATTTCTGTACAGAAGAGGTAAACAGTCAAAAAACGAGACTAAAGAAACAATCCTAGTTACAACAGAATCAAAAGCAAAATACTTAGGAATAATTTTACCAAAAGAAGTGAAAAAATGAATACTAAAAACTGTAACCCACGGCTAGTTTGGGGGAAACCTGTGTGTCATCCCTGAGTCCCTCTCCCTGGCAATGAGGACATCATCTTCTTTGAAGGAAGAAGGGAACTTCATTCTTTCCCCTCTGAGCATTACAAGTGGGCTGGGGTGTATACTCCTCCAAACATATATTTTTTGGGTACAAAACTGAGGCCTACTAAGAGGAGTGACTGTTCATATAGGCATTGGTTCTTCCTACCCAAACCCTGCCAATCATCTTGTATTTAAAGGACTCCCAGACACCAACAGATTTTTTAAGAGATAAATATGGGATTCAATGTCTAAGAGGGAACCTAAAAATTTCAAAGTCTGAAGCAAGTAGGATCTGCAAAGGTTGTCAACTGAAATAACAATCAGTGTGAGATTCTCCAAAGAATAGTGATTTTTTTTTTCCTGGTGTATAATAGAGTATTGCAATGGGAATACCTGTGCAACACTGAACTATGGGTATATTCAGGAGTTTGAGGCAAGAGGAAAGTGATAAAGGCAAAAAGGGAGACATTTACCTAAATTACTTGGGTCAAAATTTGCTGGTTTGGGGACCTGCTGGAGGAGTTGGTGTCAGCTGTTGGTGTAGGTATCTCTGCTTGGCAAGTGTGTCAAGAACATCTCGTCTGAGTTGTTGCCATCTTAAACAATGCTAAAGATAAATTTTTGTTACAGAAATCTGTGTAAATGTGCTAGATGTGCAAAGCACTGAGATGTGTATAGAACAAGAAGAAATCTCTTTTGTGCCTTTAGAAAGATCTTGAGAAAGTACTCATCGCAGGCAGGCAGGCAGGCATGACTCGGACTCACCTTCTTCATAACTTCTAAACCCTTATTTGTGTGGGTCTGAGAAGAATGATTTCATTTTTTGTATCATCAGATTTTATAACATCAAGCTGACTACCCTGAATCTGCAGAAGAGAGCTGGAGGAATTTGAATAGGACAAAGCACATGTTAAGAAAAGAGAAAACCAGGCCTAGGTCTTGAGCAAGAGTGAAGCCTCTCACATCGCTGTCCCCCAACTGCCAAGCTTCTCCACTTTCACATCACCCTGATTCCACCTTCAAGCACATATCAACCTGGTGACCCTGGTGACTCCAGCCAGACACTTCCCTGTCTGAAGAGCAGTTGGTGGTATTGGAAGCTTTGAGAAATCTCTGTACAGAACTTCTTGCCTAATTTGTAGCAGAAACCAAAGAAGAAAAGGCAAAATTCTCCAAAAAGAACAAATGACTACAGATTCTGAGCAGATAATTATCAGATACCAGAGTGTAAACTGATTGGTACAAGGATTATGGACTGCACACACTCTATGACCCTGATATTTAACTTCTTCTACCGGAGAATTTCCAATTCAATAATATAATTCATTGAAAACCCACTCATTAGAGAGTGAGAACACTTCTTTAATGAGCTCAGACAGAGCTAACGTTAATTTCTTATTTGTTAACCATTTAATTTTTTTTTTTTTAGTTATAGATGGGCACAATACCTTTATTTATTTTTATGTGGTGCTGAGAACTGAACTCAGTGGGTGCTTAACACGTGCAAGGCAAGGGCTCTATCACTGAGCCTCAATCCCAGTCCCCTTTTTAACGAATTTAAAGTAAAATGTAGACATGACTTTTAAAGCTTTCGAATGCACATGTAAAAGAAGACGTCGATTTAATAATCGCAATACGCTTAAACAAAATAAAAAAAGTTAAAGCCAATTTTTAACATCACGGACTTCTTTGCCTACATTCGAATTTCTCCATTTGTTCCACAACCAACCAGCTTCTCAAACTAGGATTCAATCAGGAAGTTCCTGAGGCCAGTGCAGGTACATCCGGGTCTCCGGGTACCCGGACTCACCGCAGAGAAAACTAACATTCCCTCCGCGGGTTTCCCAAGGGCAGGCGCAGTGCCTCGTGGGAAATGTAGTCTCCTCACTAACATGGCCCACCTGGTAGGCCGATTCATTCTGAGCATGCGCGGCCACGCCCACTCCCGCCGCGTTTCCGCTGAAGTTCTCGGGCAGAATTTCTCCCCACGCTCCAGAGCACACCTAGACTTGCGTTCTTTGTTTTTGAAAGTTGGTGTGAGTGGGTGGAGGTCCCCGAGCTTCGAAGTCCCTGAGGAGCAGGAGGGGTGTCTTGTTACTAGGGGAGATCAGAAACGTCCGCGGATCTCAGGGTCCGGGCCGTGACGGTGCCGGCCGGGGCCGCGGAAGGGACGACTGGGTTGTGCTTTCAGGACTTACCTCCTCGGGAGACCCGTCGCCGCCAGAAGGCAGGGGATGTGCCTCCAGAAGGCCGGAGGTTCTGAGGGAGGCGGTGGAGCAGAGGCTCTAGAGCCGGAGGTATGCTACGGTGAAGTCACAGGCCGCGCGCCCTTCGGATCCCGTCCTCACCCGGGTGGCGTCAGTTTACCCACGGGTGCGAGAAGCTTCCTAACCGAACTAGGAAAGTGACCCCCAAATTCCCAGAGAAATTGATCAGTGCGACGCGAGCGCGCTCGCAGGCTTGCCCTGCGGCCCTCGTGTCCGTGGGGTTCCTTGGCGACTCTTCAGAAAGTGAGGTTTCTGGTCCTTGTGATACCGCCAGTGTGACAGTCCTGCTCCCCGCACGTGTTGGAAGTTTAACGTTAGAGAAGCACCGAGGCCAGCATGTACAGCGGGGTTTATTCAAAAGGGGGCAACAGAATTCTCCTGGGAGGGAGAAGGGGCCATGGCTGGTATCCTGGGATCCCCTTTTTTATATGTCCTAGGCTTCCTTTGTTCTGCCCCCTTCCCCTTATCTCTCCTTCCTGACAAGTGACTAGGCCCAGGAATGCTGGTGTGTGTGTGGGGGTGTCAAGGTGGAAAACCGGTGGGCTGAGGGGGGAAGGGCAGAATGGAGCGGCAAGGACACTTTAATTAACCTTATAGCTCCCTGTAGGGAGGGGTAATTCTTGGGACAGGTTATCTTAGCAACAGATTGGGCTGGGACAGGTTCTTTTTTTTTTTTTTTTTTTTAAAGAGAGAGTGATAGAGGGAGAGAGAGAGAGAATTTCTTAATATTTATTTTTTAGTTATTGGCAGACACAACATCGTTGTTTGTATGTGGTGCTGAGGATCGAACCCAGGCCGCACGCATGCCAGGCGAGCGCGCTACCGCCTGAGCCACATCCTCAGCCCTGGGATAGGTTCTTGATAAGGGTGGAGGAAGGGCTCTGAAGGAATTAACATTTCTGTCCCTCAGTGGGCAGTCTCCAACTTCCCAGACTTACTCAAATTGGACTCCTTGATTCCACCTGACTCAATTTATCTATCTTTCCTGCCTGCCTGCCTAATTCCAGCCTCACTGTTTTCCTACCACCTCTAGTTACAGAAGTTTATAGAAATTTATAGAAGACCTAGTTTCCAGGGACAGTGAATTAGTCTACCAGGGAGATAAGTGAGACTAGCCAGCGAGAAATGAAAGATGGAGACCAGGTAGAGATACACATGAAAGTTTATTTGTTAGAGAGCTGACACTTAAAGCACCTCTCCCCTTAGAGGTAGAGGCAAAACTGGCTTGGGATCCCGGACTTTTTTAGGGCAGGCTCAGGGATTAGAGATGGTGTCCTAATGCAGGCCATTAAGGGTGGGGTTGGTATGAGGGAGTAGTGAGCCTATCTCAGAAAGGCCCTTGGGTGGGAAAGTGAAATTTTTCTTAAAATGATGACTGTAAAATGATGGCCGTGCAGATGCTAAGCAAGGACCTTACAATGATGGTCTCATTTTCCTTGGAACCAAGCACTTCTTAATGCACCTTGAGGAAGTGGCTCCATGAATAGGAATTCCAATTGAGAAACTACACCCAAGGCCAGAATCCTCCCACTAGTGCTTCTGCCCAAAGGCAGAAGAGCCAGAAAGGTGACTTTGCATAGCCTAAGTAATTATTGGCCCTACTGTTTAGAATGCCCAGGACTTGGTTGATTGTACCTCATCTAGTAGCTATCAAGGACTTGGTGGGATTGAAAGTTTGAACCATCTTTCAGAGTGGAAAGGTAAACTCGGCTAAGGGAGGATAGGCAAGGGCCTAGGAAATGGTACTTACTGGAAAATGATTAAAGATGTGGCCTGGGCTGGAGGCGTACCTGAAAGCATCTGTCTACAGTGCTTTGTACATACTGCAATTCCTTCAGTGTTTTTTTCCTCGTTGTTTGCTATATATTGAGTTATCTCAAACTTAGTCTATCACTGTAAAGAAAAGGAGACACAGAGAGAGATGCAGAGGCAGAAAATGGCTGCTGGTCCAAGGGGCCACATTTATTTATACCAGTAGGTTACATTAGATCATTAGTGCAATAACTACATTATTTTTAGTATATCATTAAGGTTGCTTGTTTTGCAATTATATTCTATAGTTCCAATATGCAATGTTAGAGCTTTATGTAGCTATCAAGAAAGTCTGTTTGAAGTTACTGTTAGGCAGGAAGATCCAGGAGCTTGGTGAAACATTGTTATCTAGCAAGCAAGTTCCTTTATTCCCAGGGACTATGTGCTTGAGATCAAAGTCGAGGCTGATAAGACTCTAGTATAGAGCCTCCTTATGGAGGACAGTACCACAGCAGCTAGGGATTGCCCAAGTATTAGTTATCTTACTAGTTCCTGGGAAAAACTGCAGAATATTCCAACTGTGGAAAACAAAACATCTGTTTTCCCCTGGGAGTTTGTTCAGGAGAGGAAATTTGCTGTCTTGTACATTTCCACCACCAGAACCCTTATATATCACCAGATTTGGCATGTAGGGATATGCTGATGCCACTTCTATTCTGATAGTTCTTCCTGATAATTCAGGGATTGTTTTCCAAAGTATTTCTTCTTTATAAGAAAGATTAAAAAAAAGTTGAATTCAGTTGCCTGGGGTCACATGATTTCAAATGTTAGCCATATTGACTTTTTCTCTTACATTACCCATTTTGCCACAATTAAGTCAAAATAAGTGTTTATTTATTTTGAGATTATTTTTGTGACACTGAAGTCAATATAGAACAAACATTGCTTTATAATACTGTGGCTTAAGCATTCTTATCCTTTTCTTTATCTCCAACATTTTCTGCAGATTATGTGACCTCAAAGGGATAATAACACAAATGTCTCCTACTTAATGTCGATAATCTGTTTTTAGAAATCATACATTTTCCACATACATTGTTTAAAATGTTAAAGTTAGACCTATGACACTTCAAACCAGTTTCTTAAAATGTAAATAAAATATATTGTACACTAAAAGTAACAAACTTTAAGGTAAACAGACTATGACATTAAAAAAAGTTTACTGATGTGTAAACAGTTTTATGATTCATATGATATCTGTTTGAGCCAGCAACCTCAGCTAAGTTCATTGAACTTACATTCATTCTGATTTTTAAAACTTCTACATATGTTTTTTTTTTTTTTTTAATTTTAATATTTATTTTTCAGTTCTCGGTGGACACAACATCTTTGTATGTGGTGCTGAGGATCGAACCCGGGCCGCACGCATGCCAGGAGAGCGCGCTACCGCTTGAGCCACATCTCCGGTCCTCTACATATGGTTTTGAAAAAATTTTTGATTATATTTGACATGTAATCTCTCCCAGGTAGTTTTGTTAAAAGCATTGAACTATGGTGACTTTGATATGTCAGTTGGCATTCACTGTGTGAGGAACCAATCCAAAACTTATTGGCTTAAGGGGAAAAAAATTATTAGCTTAAAGTTCTGTTGATCTGCCTCTTTTTTTTTTTTTTTTGTATCAGGGATTGAACCCAGGAACATTTAAACCACTGAGCAACATTCCCATCCCTACTTTAGTTTTAATTTTTAGACAGGGTCTCACCAAGTTGTATAGGGCTTTGGTAAGTTACTGTGACTGGCCTCAAACTTGAAATCCTCCTGACTCAGCCTCCTGAGTTGCTGGGATTACAGACATGTGTCACCACGCCTGGTACTGATCTGCATTTTGAGGTGTGCTCATGTGGGCAGTTTCTATGCTTATGTTTCTTGGTTCACAAATTAAACTTTAGTCTAATTTTTGCTGAGGTTGGTGCAGGATGGCTTCATTGCCATTTCTGGTGGTTTGTACTGGCCATTGGCTCTTTTCTGGGTTTCTAACAGCGTAACCACAGGCTTTTTAATGTTAATTCTGTAAGAGGGCAAATGCTGGTGGGCAAGTACTTTTCAAACTAATATTTGTATTGTATTTCTAATACCCACTGGCCAAAGCAAGTGAAATGATAAAGCCCACTTTGTTGTCAGAACATACTGTACAAGGGCTTGGGTACAGTTCTGTCACTGGGAAGCATTACTGGAGCAGTGTACCACAAGACATACACGTTGTGCACATTTTTACCTATATGATTGTGGGTGAAATGTTGGGTTGTTCCATGATGTTAGGTATATATCAGTAAAATGTGTTATAGTGGAAATAGTTATATGGAGTCTTGTGTGGATTCCCCACATTAATAGGGGAATAGTTACTACAGCCCAATTGTATTTCTATAGCATTAATTTGATTTAAATTAAGTTATATTTTTAGGCAACATTAATATAAAATTAGTAGGTAATGCATGTTTTAATTAACCCCCAAATAAGTTCTAAGTCTAATCTCTACCTTAATGTAAATGCATCTTCAATAGGGTCTTAGTTGCCCCTTATTGAGTAAACTATTCTCCCACATAGAGGCTTTTTAATTTATTTATTTTTTTGTCTTTTTCAGCAAATATGTAGAGTGTTTTGAGCAGAATAATAATGTACTGAGCTCCACCAGTTCTCTCCTTAGTCCACTCTACTTGCCTGCTGTTCCAGCCATGCTTCCAGAGTTCTCTCTCTGTGTCCAAAAGCAACGAAAACTGAATAAATCTTTAGTAAGTTGTTTATTTATTTTTCACTTTGTTGTCATTGTATTTGGTGAGCTTTGTGAGACCCACAAATTAAAATGGAAAAAGAGAAATAAGTAAAACTCAGCTTCAGGAAACTGGACATAAAGTTGGCATGTAGATTATAGGTAGGTTATAAGACCTCAGAGTCACTTAAGTTTAATGCATCTATCTCTGATCTTTCTGACACCATGGCAAAAAGACGGTCACACTTGTTACATGATTGGAATGGAACATAAGAGGAGGGCATGCTAAATCCTCTTGGGGCATGAAAACTTGCTACCACCAAAGTCTGAAACACTGTCTTTATTGGTTATATAGATGATGTAGTGGAAAACTTTTCATTGACAATTTGGAAATAAACACTTTTTGTGTTCAGCATTAGATAGATTTACCTAATTGCTAAAGTAATGTGGTTCCAGACAGCTTTTGTACAACCATCCTAGATTCGGGGATTAAACTTGGAATGTGTGGAGGACTGAGTCAACCATAGGCCCTTAAATAACTCTCCATAATTTTTCCTCAGTTCATGTGTACAGGTTATACATCAGATCATTCAGTTACATTTTTTGGACTTGAACCCATGGAATGTAGTTGTAGTTCATTTCTTTTTCTTTTCTTTTTTTTTTTGGAGGCACTAGTCTGAGCAGTTGTTCCTGTTGGGCACCTGCTCCAGTTCTTTGATTAGGCAGTTGACACATACCTTTGTTTTATTTATTTATTTTTATGTTGAGGATTGCGCAAGTGCTAGGTGAGTGCTCTAGTTCTTCTAAAGCTCACCAGTAACCTAAATTATAGTCATATCTAGTACTATTCTCTGGTCTTTACCTTACTTGAATCTTTGGCTGTTTGCAGATGATCTTCTGGAAATTCTTCTGTATTAGTTTCTGTCATGGCCTCAGTGATGGTTCTTCTCTTTTACCTGTATTTCTTTTCTTCTTCATCTATGTGTCTCATCCTGTTCACGGTTTGTCCCTCTCTGCAGTTCTCCTTGATGATTCAGCTCTTTGTGGTTGGATGCTCCAACCTGTTTTTAGCTTGGTCTTTTGACTATAGATTTAACTTCCTGTACTTATTTTTTCATAGCCGTCCAAAAGGCAACTCCAAACCAACAAATCCAAATTGAAAGTCTCATCTTCCTCTATTTCTCTCATATGGCATTATTGCCATTTAGTCAGTGATCCAAATTACTGAAAAGGGATTTTTTTCCTGAGCTTTTTCCTTTCTTAGGTCTCATCTCATCTAATCTCATCTTACGTAAAGTGAGTATCCCATGATACTCTTGTTTGATTGTTCTTTTCATTTATTTTTGAGTCTGCACATGGTGGCAGCATAGAGGGAAGAACTTCTGGGACTCACAGTCACCTGAAGGGTGTGTTTGCTAGGTGATGAGGTTCAATTGCTAGTAGACTCTGATTCTGGCTAGCTATGTGACATCCTTAGCAGTACACAGAGAAAAAGCATTCAGGAATTAGTTGGAATGTTTGAACAAGTCAATAAAAATATTTGTGAAGAATGAAACCAAGAAGCACTGACAATTCCTACAATCAGTTTATAAGAATTCTAATTTAGCCAATACTTGATATTTTCTGTTGGGTGTAAAGTGATAACTCATTGTGTCTTTCATTTGCATTCCTCTAATGATGAATGATATTTCATATGCTTGTTGGCCATTAGTGTGTCATCATTGGAGAAATGGCTGTGGAAGTCCTTTATCTGTGCTTTAAATAAGTTTTTTCGTTTTTTTTTTTTTTTAATTGTGGGATGGAAGCAGTTCTTTAGGTATTTTGCATATTAACTTGTTATGAGGTATATGATTTAAAACTATTTTCTTTCATTCTGTAGTTGTCTTTTTATTCCAATTATGATAATGCACAAGAATTTTTTTTTGATCTACATTCATTTGTGTATTTTTACTTTTGCTACCTGTGCTTTTTAACATTATATCTATGAAGTCATTGCCAAATCCAATTTTATAAAGCCTTTCTGCTACATTTTCACCTAAGAGTTTTATAGTTTTAGTGTTAAATATAGGTTTTTGGACCATTTTGAGTTAATTTTTGTATGTGGTGTAAGGAAAGGTTCCAGCTTGTCTTTTGTATGTGGATATTCAGTTTTCCCAACACTGGTTGCTGGACTTTTCTGCACTGAGTGGGCTTGGCACCCTTGTGGAAGATCATTGGAAAATATATTTTCTAGACTACATCATGTATTTTGGTTTAAAAATATTGTCACCTCAGTGTATTGAGATAGCCAACTAGATTCAGAAGTTAATAATAAAATAAACATATACTGGGAAACTTGCAAATACCTATTTGCTGTCAATTTTTAATTATATAATTTTAAAAATTCAGGTATGACTGATGTACGAAATTGTCTATATTTAAAGTGTACATTTTGATGAGTTTGTGAATAAGCATTACTCACCTATGGCAACTTCCCCAAAATGATACATTAAGGGGCTGGGGATGTGACTCAAGCGGTAGTGCACTCGCCTGGAATGCGTGCTGCTTTGGGTTCGATCCTCAGCACCACATACAAATAAAGATGTTGTGTCTGCTGAAAACTAAAAAATAAATATTAAAAAAATTCTCTCTCTCTCTCTTTTTAAAAATAAAAAAAATAAAAAGTGATACATTAATATATCATCTCCAAGTTTCTATTGTATCCCCTCTTTTTATATGTAAAACACCTTTTTAAATGTAATAATGTTTATTACATTTTATATATAATAAACCTATAGGTAGATTTTATATGTAGTATCCCAGAAGGTAACCTTCTTAGCAGATATTTAAGTATATAACATAATATTCTGAATTGCATATACTGTTCTGTAGATTTAAGACTGATTCATATTTTATGACTGAAACTTAATACCCTTTGACCAACACCTCCCCAATTCCTTTGACCCTCAGCACATGGTAACTGCCATTCTACTTTATGCTTCTGTAAGCTTGAGTATTTTAAATTCTTGATATATATAGTATCCTAGTCTATTCATGTTGCTGTAACAAAAACGTGAGACTTGGTGCTTAATAAAGAACAAAAATTGCAGTTTTAGAGGCTGGAAAGTCCAAGATCAAGGTGCTGGCATCTGGTATCTGGTTAGGGTCTTGCTGCCTCCCCACATAGTGAAGGACATGGAAAGCAGAAGGGAGTGATTGAAGCCCTTTCTATCAAAGGGCCCTAATCCATTCCAGAGGAAGGAACTCTCATCTGATCACCCCACAGAGGCCCCACCTTCTAATACTGTCCACATGTTGATGTGAAATTTGGGGAACACATACATTTGGTTCATTGCTAGTGGCATTATGCAGTACTTTTTTGTATCTAGACCTATTTTACTTAGCATAATGTTCCCCAGGTACATTTGTGTTGTCACAAGTGGAGGGATTTCCTATTTAAGGCTGAATGATACTCTGTTGCCTGTATGGGCCACATTTTCTTTATCCATTCATTATTATTAAGTGCTTTTATATTATAAGTAGGAAGGTATTTTTAATATTTGTTTTATTATTAAGTAATAATTATCAAACTCAAGCTTTTAAGTGACTGGATTTTCTTTCTTTTTAAAATATTTTTTTTTAGCTGCCAATGGATTTTTTTTTTTAAACTTTATTTATATGTGGTGCTGAGGATCAAACCCAGGGCCTCACACATGCCAGGCAAGTGCTGTACCATTGAGACACAACCCCACTCCTGGATTTTCTTTTTTAAAAGAGAAAACCTCTTTTATTTTGTTAGAGCAGTTGAATTTCACAGTAGAATTTGAGGAAGGTGCATAGATTTCTTCCATAGTTGTATCCTTACACATGCACAGCATCCCCCTTTGTCAACATTCCTCAACAGAGTGGGAAATCAGTTACAATTGATGACCCTGCATTGACACTTAATAGTTGTCCAAAGGCCATGGTTTACGTTATAGTTCATTCTTGGTGTTGTGCACTCTGTGGGTTTGGAAAAATGTTAATGGTATGTTTCTAGCATTATAGTGCCATAGAGGGTATTTTCACTGCATTAAAAATCTACTGTGTTCCCTCTGTTCATCCCTCCTCATCCCCAGCCCTGGAAACTACTGATCTTTTTACCTTCTCCACAACTTTACCTTTTCCAGAATGTTACACAGCTGGAAATATAAAGTAAAAAGCCCTTTCAGACTGTTTTTTTAAAATTTCATAATGTGCCTTTTGAGATTTCTGTATGCCTTTCAGGACTTCGTAGCTCATTTCTTTCTAGTGCTGAGTAATATTTCATTGACCACATATGCTACAGTTTTATCTATTCACCTCTTGAAGGATAGCTTAATTACTTCCAGATTTTGACTTTGAATAAAACTACTATAAACATTTGTTTACAGGTTTTTATTCTGGGAGTGGTTTTCACCTCTTTTGTGTAAATACCAATGAGCATGATTGCTGGATCATATGGTAAGAGCATGTTTAGTGTCATAGTAAATCACCAAAATGTCTCCCTTGGTGACTGTCCTGTTTTGCATTCCCACAAGCAGTGCGTGAGTTTCTCTTGTTCCATGTCTTCATTAGCATTTGGTATCAGTGTTCCATATTTTGTTCTTTCTGCTAGTTAATGTAGTGATATCTCATTGTTATTTTAATTTGCATTTCCCTGATGTCTTATGATATAGAGCATCTCTTCCTGTGTTTATTGATTGACTGTGTCTTCTCTGTTTGGGTATCTGTTAAGCTCTTTGTGTTCTTATGATAGCTATAGAGTTTTGAGTTCTTTTAATGTTTTACATAACAGTCCTTTTATCAGATTTGTCTTCTGCAAATATTTTCTTCCAGCCTATGACTTATTTTCTCATTCTTTTGACAATGTCTTTTGCAGTAAAGAAGAAATGTTAATGAAGTCAAATTTATCTATCATTTCTTCCCTGAATTTTGATTTTGGCTTTGTATGTACAAAGTCATTACTTTCCCCTCGGTCATCTAGGTTGTTTTTATATGTTCTAGAGTTTTATAATTTTTCATCTTACATTTTAGTTTGTGATCCATTTTGATTTAATTTTTATAATGGGAATGTCTAGATTCACTTTTCTTGTGTATAGATTCCTAGTTGTCCCAACTCCATATATTTTAAAGAATAACTTTGATTCATTCCTTTGTCAAAGACCAGTTGATTATAATTATATGGAACTAATTCTAGGCTCTCTGTTCTGTTCCATTAAATTGAATCTTTTGGTCAAAGTTTGTAAAAACTGACATTGATAATATTGAGATTTTCTGTTCATGGACATAGAGTATTCACTTAGTTGTGCTTTGATTTTGTTCAGAAAGATTTTGTATGTATAGAGATATTGTGTTATTTTGTTAGATTCATATGGATTTCATTTTGGGGTGCCAATATAAGTAGTACTGTGTTTTCATTTAAAAATTCCACTTGTTCATTGCTGATATTTAGGAAATTGAAAAATGTTTATACATTAACCTTATAGGCTGTAATCTTGTTATAATCACTTATTCCAGTTTTTTTTTCTTTAACAGTTTTTTTCTACATAGATGACAGTTGTATTATCTGTAGTCAGTTTTATTTATTCTTTTTCTGCATAACCTTTATTTCGTTTTCTTGTGTTACTGTATTAGCTAGTACTTCTATAGTTATGAAAGATGTGATAAGAGGGTACAACCTTGCTTTCTTTAGTCTTGCAAGAAAGGTTTGAATTTCTCACCTGTTAGATGTAGGTTTTTGTGGGTATTTGTTATCAAGTTGAGGAGAGTTTTTATCACAAATGGATGGCAAGTTTTTTCAAGTGATTTTTCTGCATCTGTTGTGTAATCATGTGATTTTTTTCTTCTTCAGACTATTGATGTGATGAGTGGTATCAGTTGATATTCAAATGCTGAGCCAGCCTTGTGTGCTTGGGATAAATTCCACTTGTTTTGATGTATAATTCTTTTTGTAGATTGTTGGATTCAATTTGCTGATATTCTACTGAGAATTTCTTTCTTTTTTTTTTTTTTTGATCTGTGTTCATGAGAGGTAATGGTCTGTAGTTTTCTGTATTTGGGTAGTGCTGGTTTCATAAAATGAACCATAATATTCTATCTGCTCCTTTCCTCTGAAATAGATTGTAGGGAATTGATATAATTTCTTCCTTAATATTTTATTGAATTCACCGGTGAATGTATACACAACAGGTACTATATTTGAAGATTAATAATTATTCTGTTCTTTAATAAATATATATTTATTATTGTATATTACTTGTGTGAGTTTTTGTAAATTATATCTTTGGAAGAATTGGTTTGGCCTATTCTGAAAATAATATTAGGGACTTTCACAGTTGAAAAGGAGGAGCACATTCCAGGTGGTGAGGGGCAAACACAAGTATAGAATAGTCACTAAAGTAACCCATATCTTTGCAGAGATTTAAGATCGTAATGAGGCACAGCTACAGTTCACTTCAGCATGTGATGACAATCAGAAACTAGGGCCTTGCCACCTGTGTGGGTGCACATTTTCGTTTTTTGTTTGAGATAGCCTGATACTCTCAGTATTACTTCTCCCTTCTTATTTGGGTGGAAGTCCCTTTATTCCCTGTTAATCTCTTAAGATTATTCACTGTCATGGCTACAGGTACCGTTGAAATCTTGGTACTTCAAATTTTAATGTTCAGCTGATGTCTCTTTCCTATACTCCACATTCATATCCAGTTGCCTGGTGGACATCCCACATAAGAAATTTCAGTTATTTCATTTGCGATATCTACAAGTCTAGGTTATTTCTGCCCCCTCACATTCTTCCATTTTTCACATTTCACTTTGGAGCACAGTATCTAACTAACTGCCATCATACATGTAGCCTGGAAGTAATAGTTCTCTTTGACCCTCTGTTCAGCAAGTTAATACCACATTCTGTTTCTGCTTATATTTTTCATTGTTTCATTTTCTCATTATGTATATTTACTGTTCTAATATAGGTGGTAAGCTGTCACCCTTTTTCTTCCTTTATCACTCTTTCTTAAGCTCTTTGCCACTCTCCTTCCAGGGTTGACTATTAAATGCATATCTGTTCATGAAACTTACTTTTTCTTATAGGGCTTCCTTATTTATATTGTGTGGTTAGGGAAGTGGCAGTCCACCCTGTCGTGCCCACAAACAATCCTTTAGCATATAGGAAGGACATTTTGGGACATGTATATGTTTTTAATGTATAAACAATTAAAAGATGGTAGGTACATACAGTGTTTTTGTTGTTGGAATTGGATCATAAATTCATACCAACTCAATAATAAGTTCCTTCAGTATTGCATGAATCTCTTATCATGGCCCAAGATCATTCACCTTGGCAGGGCACTGTGTTTAATTTCATTAATGTGTTGTGCATTGTTTGTGGTACACACATTCATGAAAACACAGTTCACATGGAAAAGCTGAACATCTTTAGTGTTTCAGTGACACCAACCTCATAATACAAAATAGAATGGTGTTTTCTCCTTTTTTTCCCCCCAGTCTATATTGCACTTCTGTTTGTATTAATTCATCTTGCACATCATTCCAGGTCTGCATATATTCTTTGTCTTCATATCAGATCATAAGACTTTTAGAGGAACAGAGTTTTATTCATGCTTATCTCCCTCACAACAAGTATGGGTATACATATTTAAAATAAATTTTATAGTGGTAGTTTTGATAATAAATTTTTACTGTGGATACTTTCACTGTGATCTTTCCTTCATCCATCATATATAGTATAAAGCATTCTCTGTTGTGTGGAAGATACATGTAAGACATACACACCTATATAGAAGGGAGACAGACACAATCTCTGGAGGACTGATGACTTGAGGAGAAATGTGCTGTTGCAGGGGTTGGTGTCATTTGAGGATGTGTCTGTGGACTTCACCTGGGAGGAGTGGCAGAACCTGGATGATGCTCAGAGGACCCTGTATAGGGATGTGATGTTGGAGACCTACTACAGCCTAGTGTCACTGGGTGAGCAAAACTCCCCGATAACTTCCAGGAGCGGTATCCTTCCCTGCGCCCATTTGGCAAATATAAGAACCATTTATAAGGTTTAATGCTATTTAGGTATGGGATTCTAATTCATGTAGAATGTGCCTTTGTTTTTTTTTTTTTTTGGTATTGGGGGTTGGATCCAGGGATGCTACCTCTGAGTGCTTGTTATTTTTTATTTTGAGATAGAATCTCACTAACTTGCCTCGGTTGGCTTCCAACTTGTGATCCTCCTGCTTACCTTCTGAGCTGTTGGGATTACAGATTGGTACTCTCACACCTGGTAGTGTGTCATGCCTTATTAATGAAAGGCCTTTTTTGTGGGGAGCCATCGTGAACTACTTGAGGGGTCTTTACTTGGTACCGAGCCATGGAGACTTAGGTTTTATTCCTTGGGAACTATCCCGGCTCTCCCATGTGAATCAGATCACCCAAGGCATGAAATCTCTTGTCTTTGCTCTACTGAGTAGACAGCTCTTGTAACTTTTGTGTTGGGCATAACCCGCTGGAAACTGGACAGCCCACCTCCTACCTTATTTGGCAAAGAATAGTCCATGGAAAACCTTTGATGTTCCCCCCAAATAAATAAAGCAAGCAAAGGCTCCATTGCTCTCTTTCTAGTGTGGAAGCTTGATCCCTAAGATCGACTATCCCGCCCCTGCTTTTTAAAAATTACTTTCTGTGTCCTGTGTTTTTTTCACTTCCTTCTCTTTCTTAGCTTTTGTTTTGCAGCCATCCCACTCTACCAAGAGGAACCTTTACTTCCATCGCCTATGCGGGATGTGGGCAAGACCTTTCATTGAATAGTTCCTGAAGCCAAGCTCTTTTTTTTGGGAAGGAGCTAATGTGGCAGTTTGGCAAAATCTTACATTATTTCTCATTAACAGGGCACTGCATTATAAAACCTGAGGTGATCTTTAAGTTGGAGCAAGGAGCAGAGCCATGGATGGTAGGGGAACACCCAAACCAGACCCTCTCAGGTCAGTCAGTGCATATTGAGCACAGGGAGATTGGGAACAGTAAAATTCATCAGATGTTGGGAGTGTTGAGCTTACTCTACCTCTTTTTTGCTGCGTCCCTGTAAGGGTTCTGTATTTGGGATTGGGTTGTCTGATGATTTTATGGCTGTGGTGTGCTTGGTGGCTGAGAGTTTCTGTACAAAAGAACAGGTTGCTTAGTTGCTGGGAAAGTTTCTGTGCAAAGGTATGGAATGCCTAACTGCTGGGAAAGTTTTTGTGCAAAGACACAAGATGCCTAGCTGCTATAGCAATGCCCTGCATGAGGAGGCTCTGTGCTAGAGTCTTATCAGCCTTTACCTTGATCTCAGGCACACACCTCCTGGGAGTGTGTTTCACTGCTGTGCCTGTACCTGTCCACTCAGCAGTAGCTTTAAACAATGGACTTTCTTGAGATCTACACAAAGCTTCTAGTATTGCACATTGCAACTGTAGTTTGTAACTAAGTAATAACCTGCATAATGTTGCTAACTCTGTAACCTGCCTAATGACACAATGAACAATAATGTACTACTGATGCCAGTGACCTAATGTAACCTACTGACATAAATAAAGCTGGGAGCTTGGACAAAGGGCTATTCTGCCCCTATACTTTGTTTCTGTCCTCTTTTGGATTCTTTTTTTTTTTTTTTTTTTTTTTTTTTAAATTTTAAGATGTCAGTGGACCTTTATTTAATTTATTGTATGTGGTGCTGAGAATTGAACCCAGTGCCTCACACATGCTAGGCAAGTTCTCTTCCACTGAGCTACAACCCAGCCCTTCTTTTGATTTCTTTACAGCTTTTGATTTCTTTATAGGTCCCAGACCTGAGGAGAGCTGGATCAAAGATTTCTTTATTATATAGTCTACAGGGAGGGCTCTTATACATAAATCCTTGCCTTTTATTTTGCTGAGTATTTTAAACATTTACCTCTGGTCTATTCTCTGCCTTCCTTTTCTTAAATCTTTTTCTTTGTTTCTCACCTTTTCACATTTTCAGTTGCTGTCTTCCACCATTTCAGTGAAGTGGGTTTTTTCCCCCAGGCATTTTAAAAATATACATCCATTTATTCTTAAGCAGATTTTGAGCAGTGGAAATTTTATAATGTACTTATAACAAACGTGATCAATATATTGTCCCTCTTTTATGAAGTTTACACTCTAATGAGAGAGAAATAAGAAAAATGTGAATTAATTGGATGGGAAATATATAGAATATTTAACCAGAGTGAGAAAAGAAAATGGAATGTGATAATTCAGAAAGGATGGTCAGAGAAGGCAGTTTTAGGGAATTATTATGTATTTACTTTGGTATGGCTTCAGTTCAAGTTAACTTTTTCACCACTACTCACATATAATACCTTGGTGAATATAAAATCTATATTTGAGGGTGGACCATCCCTATCGGAGGTGCAAATTTGGACATTAGCATCTTTAAACAAAAATTTAAAGTCATTCTTGTACAGGAAGTCATCAGAGAGTTGATAAGATAGAAAAGAAGTCTAGGAGTGAGCCTGTCATCCAGAAATAAAGAATCATGAATCTGAGAAGGACCCAGAATAGGAGCATAGCAAAAGGTGGGCCTGGACTTCAGAATAGAAACAGGAGATGTTGGGTCTCCAGGCCAAGAAAACGAAGGTTTCATTTTGGAGGGCTCAAATTTCTGAGAGTTGAGTTTGAAGTCCCTATTTTCCCTTGTCTTTATGAACATCCTTCTAAAGCAAAGAAGATGAGAAATGTATGTGAAGCTCCATTTTCTAAGAAAATAGGAAGCAGCTGAAACTTTAGTACATAAAATAAAAGCTTTCAGAAGCAGTGAATTGTGCGACAGGGGTACTTGCATTAGGAATCGGAGGGACAAGTCAGGCTGTGGATCTCAGAAGAAACCAGAAAGGCAGTTTCTGGTGGGCACCGCATGGGTTAGGGAGCAAGTTGCTTTAGACCAGCATGTTACGGAAGCCCAGGGTTATAGGTTAAAGTATCTCATATCTGTTATGGCCTGAGAAGCAAAGTAAGCCAGGTTTAATTAGGAATTTGGAGAAAGCTGTCATCATCTAGCACAGGGAAAAGAGTCAAACTTACTACCCCAGATAGTATATTTTTTATTACATTAAATCAGAAGGAAAATCATGTAGTCATGGACTGCCTAACATTTCAGGCTATTATGGACCATGAATCCATCTAAATAATCTTGGTTCCAAAAGATTATGTTACAGCTCAAAAATTCCTATTATTTAATGACATGGTAAGCATTATAATGTCATAGCCCAGTGCATAACCCACATGTTTGTGGTGAAGCTGGTATTGTAAAACTTAGTCCTCTAAGTTGTGTATAGGACATAATTCTTGATAATTTTTAGTCTCTTACTACAATGAAATACCTAAGGCAGCTAACTGATAATGGGTAAAGTTCAGTTGGGCCTAATGGTTCTGGAGATTCTGGTCCAAAATAGACCCCATCACTTTTGGCCATTGGAAAGGGTGGAAATATTGGGAGCATGATGGCAAATTACTTACATTTTGAGTCAGGAAACAAGGGTGGGAGAGGATGGGCCATGTTCTCACAATCTACTTCGAGGACACACCTCCAGGGACCTTAGGACCTGCTTCTGGGTCAGGCTTCATGAAGGTCCACAGCAACTTCCAGTAGTGCCAACTTGGAGACAAAGTCATTAACACATGGGCCTGTGGAGGATGTTTAACATTCAAACTGTAGCAGTAATTATAATAAATTACTATGGTACCGTTTTATATATTTACTATACTATAGTTTTTATTATTTTAAGGCATACTCTTCTACTTATAAAAATGTTTGTTTTTAGACAGTATGCTGTGTTACCCTAGGAGCAGCCTCAGCTTGTGTTTACTGTGTCTCCACACAGGTCCTGTATCATTTAGATTTCTGTAAGCGCACTCTGTGATGTTTATACAATAACAAAATTGTGTAATGACACTTTTTTCCTCAAGTGTTCTTGACATTAAGTGATGCATGACTATACTCATATAGTCACTATTCATCATTGATTAATTACAAATGATAGGCTGCTAAGGCAGGAAGAAAGAACTTTACTTTTACATGAGCATTCCATAAGAAATGCTTATAGTTATGAATTTGTTTTTGTTTTTCATTTTAGATGTCCAGAAAGTGGATGACCAAATAGACAGGAGCCAAGAAAGCCAAGACAGACGTTTGTGGCAAGTTGTAATCACCAACAGCAATTCATCAACTAAGGAGAGAGTTGAAGTAGGAAAACAATTTAAATTGAGCTCAAGATTAATTTTAAATAATGGGAACTATTTAGAAAAAAGGCCTGAGGGGTTTAATGTGCATCAAAACAGGCTTCTCTCTAGGGAACCTGATACAAGTAATGTAATCGGGAAGTCTCTCAGATGTCCTCAGCATCTTGGTCAGAATCAGCAGGAGGAATTTGAACATTGTGGACAAGTTAAAGGCTTGAACACACAGGTGAATGTATTGAAATATGAGAGGGTTCCTATGAGAAATACCTGTGGAGAGAAAGACTGTGGGAAAGGCTGTGATGGTTCATTTTTTATTGATGGAGAGACTACTCAGGTGAGGAAGAAAACTTTCTACAAAAAGCCTAAAAGTCAGCAAATACACATAGGAGAGAGACCCTCTGAATATATTAAAGATAAGGAAACCTTCACTAGCTGTTCAGACCCTATAATACATCAGAGGGCATGTAGAGGGAAAAACCTTTATGCATGTAATCACTGTGAGAAATCTTTCAACCGTAAGTCCAACCTTGTCATCCATCAGCGAATTCACACAGGGGAAAGGCCCTATCAATATAATGAATGTGGGAGAACCTTTTCCCGGAACTGTCACCTGAGGGAGCATCATAAAACTCACACAGGAGATAAACCCTACAAATGTAATGAGTGTGGGAAGACTTTCAATCACAAGGTAGGCCTCACTGTACACCAGAGAACTCACACAGGTGAAAAACCCTATGAGTGTAAAGAATGTGGGAAAACCTTTTGCCAGAAGCCACACCTCTGTAAGCATCAGAGAATTCACACTGGAGAGAGACCCTATGAATGTAAAGAATGTAGGAAATCTTTCAGGGTCAAGTCAAAACTCACTGAACACCAGAGAAATCACACAGGTGAAAATCTCTATAAATGTGAAGAGTGTAGAAAAGCTTTCAACAATAGATCAGCCTTCATTGTCCATCAGAGAACTCACACAGGAGAAAGACCCTATGAATGTAATGTATGTGGGAAAACCTTTAGCCAGAAGGGAAATCTTGGTGAACATCAGAGAATTCACACAGGGGAGAAGCCCTATGAGTGTAAAGAATGTGGAAAAGTGTTTTCCCACAGGTCCAACTACAGCAAGCACCAGTTAAGTCATGTAAAGGAAACACCCCAAGAACATATGAGTGTGGGAAAATCTCTTGCCAGGTCACAGCACCCTTAATTTTGTATGGTAGAGACTGGCCAAGTGTTCTCCAAAGTCCATTTTCTTTCCTTCTGGAAACAGCGTGCATTTCTCAGTGCCCTGTTGGGGTACCATGTAAATAGCTCTTCAGGTAAATAGGGACACAAGCGTTGAATCTTATTTCCAAGCATGGTGCAATATAAAAGCTGTGCCGTCAGTCCTTCCAGATGTCTCATGCTCTGTGGATCTCGTGTGAAGATGGCCACTAAGATGTCCTTCAGAACTTTAAATGGGAGAAGGTAACTATGATTTAAGACAAAAAGAAATGACTCACAAGATCAGGGATTATCCCACTTCTATCCTAGAACCCTTGATTTATACTTTATGTGAGTGAAAAGTAAATACTCTTTTGGGCTATCTCATATGTGATCTGTTTGCATTACAATAGAAACATCTCATTGTAGCTAAAAATAAATATCTTTAATCCATCAGCCCTTCAAAAGCTTCCAATATTTTTGTACAGAAGAGAATTTATAATTATGGGAATTATAACTGTGTTCAGAACGCTTGACCTGCCAATCATAGAGACTAATGCTTCTGTGTAAGAGTTTTGGTTCTTTTTTTATGGTTTTATTTATTTTTAAAATAAATTTACATATATAATTCTGCTTCAACATTCAGATTTATGTGCATATATTGATACACACACACACACACACACACATACACACACACACACATTTTAAAGGTAACCCTCTCCATAAGCCTAGTCCATAACTCAGAATTCAACCTAACACTACCCATATCCATGAGCCTTTTATACAGAAATTATAATCATTACATTGAATATTCATGTATTTTTAATACATACATTCCTGTATGTTTATATACATTCATACATATACATATATCCTATTGGTAAACAAAATACTACACATAAATTTTAACATATTCATTTATATATTTATAACACTACATCTAAGTCAAATTGTAAGCATCCATCTCAACACAAATCCAGATACATATAAATATTTTAATGTATATCCATATTGAATTTATACATATGGATATAAATGTTTAAACCTTAGCTCTAACCTTAATCCTTTTTCAACTACATGGTCTGTCAGTACAACTGTGGCTCAACAGAAACCTCTACACATATAGACCAGATCACTTTACATGAATGTACCTATATAGTTGGGGATATAAATTTTTAAATTCACATAAAAATCCAGATATTTTATATATATATATTTTCATTTCCATTGGCAAGCCCCAAATTTAACATATAACCAAAATACCACATAACTTTAAAATAGCCATAGATAAAAGTATATATATTTATAAACTTTCATATAATTTTAATTCTATATTGATATATGTATTCCAGTGGTAACACCGTCAACCTAGTCCCTAACTCGGAACTAAATTTATCCTTACAGATAACCATCAATCTTCTATACAAAAATTATAATCATTACTTTGAATACTCATATATATATTTACATATATGTTCCTTTATATGTTTATAAACATGTATGTACCCTAATTCTAAACAAAATCCTACCCACAAATTTTCATATATATTCAATTGCATATTCATAAAATATATCTAAATATAAGAGTTAGTTCTTGGCTGTACTTGGCTGCATGTTTTTCTGTTCTTTACATGACTAGGCTGTAAACTTTCCAAATTTATATGTTCTGATTTCCTGTTAATATGAAATTCTGCCTGTAAGTCATTTCATTGTTGCACTTTGCTATATGAGGTTAAAAGAATCTATGTAGTTCCTTTAGCGTTTTGCTCAGAACTTCTGTATTATTTCATATTTCGAAACTGATCATAAAGAATAGAAGCTATCTGAGGAGTGTCAAGTGTATTATAATGATGCTTTTTTTTTTTTTTTAGTTAAACATGACTAGTAATATCTTCCAGGTGACATTTGAGTATGTGTCTGGGAACATTCTTGATTGTTATAACCACATGTTGGGATTCCTGCTGGCATCTAGTGAGTGGAGGCCAGGAGTGTTATTGAACATCCCACAGTGCACAGAATTGCCCCTTCAAATATGGGGTTATACTTAGGAACATTCTCTATTTACAAAAATTTCCTTTATGGAACCCAGCATAACTGTGGATAGAGAATATATACACTTAGCATTATATTATCACTTTTTATATTAAACATAGGTGTTGTACTGCATAACTTTTTTTCCTATTCTCCTAGTATATGTAAATTTGTATGACTGTTGTTACCAAACTGCCCCTTAAGAAAATAATTGTTTTTCCCTAGTTTGCTGTTAATACAAAGCTAGCCACTGTGTTCAATAGGAACCTGACTTATGCATTTCTGCATAATCAGGAACATAATTTTTAACAGCTTCTGACTGATTAATTTGAACAGCTGTGAGTAATAGTAGTAATTTCATCAACTCAGTGGAAAGTAGTCTATGGAAGGAAAATTTCTTTATTCTCCTAGTTTTAGATGGAGCAGCAGCATAGGTATGCATGCATGTCTAGTGCTGTGTATCTGGGGAATCTCTTCATGTGTACTTCCAGTGATGGAGTGCTGTGTTTCTTGCTACACAAAGGGCAACATGGTAATCCCTGGTTCTACTTCTATATATGATTCAACACACTGATCTCTGTGAGTTGCTGTTTGTACATATTCAGAAACAGTAAAAACGGAACCTGCCTTGAAGGTCACTCTAGGTAAGCATCGTGCTTTGACTATTACCTGTCTCCCTTTATAAACAGCATGTAATCTGTTAGTGTTGTAATCAGCATAGCGGTAATGGGGATTATCATAATTCATAAAATTATTAACTTTGATATATTATTATAGTTGGTAGTAGGCAATAACGTTTCTTTGTCTACATAAGCCATCTTTAACTTTGAGAAAGTCATGATTTGGTTATGGTACTTATACAGAGTTATTCAGGGATCATCTTGATTGAGCATTTTAAGATTATTTGAGACTGATCTTGAGTGATCTTTTAGGTTAACCAGTTCTGCCCAGTGGCATGCTGGGACTGTGTGGCATGTCTAGGGAAGTTTTCACAAAGGGGTGAGGGACATGGAAAAGAGAGTCCTGTTGATGGTCACTAATTAACGTTTGTGGAAATGGCCTCTGCTTGCATGCTGAGGCTCTGAGGGGTGGGGCCTAGGAGCGGGAGGACCTTACACAAGGTCCAATGGGAAGGATGAGTTGAAGGGCCACTGAATAAATACACAACCCAGAGCTGCTCCGTTTGGGGACATTTATATAAAGCAGTACATTTCTATTGTTCCATGAGAAATTGCCAGCACCTTGCACATCAGGACAATATATTTAGTATGTTATTGTCTGTGGGTGAGGAGCCACTCCAACCACCCATACTAACAGGGACAGCCTCACTGGTCCCGATTTTGTCTCCTGGTTGTCTATCAGAAGCTAATCAGACCTCAAATACCAGGGTAAAGCAGATTAGGGGAAATAAATGGCCACGTGTTTTCTGTGGAAAATGAAGCAGAACAGCCCAGGCAACTATACTTATTCCTGATAGTGTTGACTTTTAAGGCAAAAGGCATTATTTTGGAGATAGCACTAAATCTATACTGATGAAAGATTTGGTCTGTCATGGTGATAAAACAATTTTCAATACCTGTACACCTCAAAACTCAGCCTTAGCATGTAAAGGGAAATATTCAACTTAAGGTAAATGCATGGCCATAGTGGGAGACGCAATCGCCTCTCTCCATTGTGTTTACAAAGGGAGTGAGTTAGAGGAACAAAGCAAGTGGCTATGGGTGATGTGACCCTTGAGCAGGCTTAAGATTGTGGGGAGGGTCATTACCCAGGTCCTGCATGTCCTTGCTGAGTGTCCACATTAACCTGCTGTGTCCTGATGCAGAGCAGTTTTGGTGCCTGGTTACCTGGGCAGCCCAGGAGTCCCAGGCACCACTTCTTTGTGTAGGTGGGGGATTCACTGGTTTGCTGCTTGCTGTAATATGTATTGCTGCTTATGGTGCTGGACCAGGTTCCTTAGTTCTTCTGCTACCTCTTTGCCCACTGTAAGTGTAGCTTCCATTTGGACCCCTTGTGTTACCGTGGGGTTTAGAAAAAGGTCAGACTGAATTTGCTTATGCTGAAGTTTAATGGTGGGCAGTGAGCAGCATAGTCCTTTGCCTGTGTCTGGGTCTTGAATCTCCTGCCAGCACCTATGATTTTCAAACAGGCTCACGGATTCCAAGCTGGTTATAGACCTTGCACAGTTCCTGACCCAGACAGTCAAGCAGGCCTGGTGGGTGGCAAGCGGGCATGATAGCCAGGTGGACAAACGCTGGCCAGACCCTTGGGTTGGTGAAGTTTGCCTGCCCAGCAGGTGCAACATGGCTGTCCCTGAGGCACAGAGGAGTCCACAGAGGGGGCAGGAATGAGTAGGGTGAGTGAGGTCTGGGAGGGAAGCTGAGAGGCAAGAAGGGCACAGAGGTTGGGAAATTGTGGCTCGGCAGGAAGGTCCTTTCACACCTTACAGTCTCCTGCCTTCCAGTCTCATACCAGCAAGGGGGGGGGAGTTCTGTACCATCAGTTCTCAATTCTTTTCATTTCACTTTTTTCATTTATTTTGGGTTTAGTTTTCCCTTCTCTATCTAGTTTCTTTTCTATTCTCTTTTGGTACTCGGGATTGAACCCAGGGGTGCTTAACACTGAACCACATCCCAAGCCTTTATTATTTTTCTAAACTTTGAGACAGGGTCTCACTAAGTTACTTAGGGCCTCACTAAGTTTCTGAGGCTGGCTTTGAATGAGATCCTCCTTCCTCAGCCTCCCAAGTTGGGATTACAGGTGTACACCATTGCTCCAAGCCTTCTATCTAGTTTCTTAAGGTGGAAAGAAGCTTATTGATTTTAGATTTTTCTTTTTAAAGTATTCAAAGCTTTAAACTTCTCTTTAAGCCCCTTTACAACTGCATCCCATTAGTTTTGACATGTTGTGTTTGCATTTTCATTCCTCTTGAAATATTTTCTAATTTCACTTGTAATTTCTTGACCCCAGACTGCTTGGGAGTCAGTGTTTTTAACTTCAGAAATTAAATGAGGAAAAAGAGATGTATAATGAAAACAAAATCATATGAACTGGATGTACTGGTTGGCCATACTAACAATGGACCATGTTACTTACTATCAGTTACAACTATCATTTTAAAATCCACATGGCCAGAGATGTTCTTTGTATGACTTCAACCCTTTTGTATTTATTGAGGTTATTTAAGACTCAGCAAGTGATCTTTTCTATAGCATGTGTTCTATGTGCACCTGAGAAGAATGTGTGTTCTGTTGTTGGATGTTTCATACTGTTATGTCAATCTACTTAATAATGTTCAAATATTCTATGTTCTTGTCAGTTGTTTGCTTAGTTGTTCTGTCCATTACAGAACAGTTGTAGAAGGTGGGATACTGACTCCCAGTACTGTTGTTGAAGAGTCAGACTACTTGTTCCTTATATTAGCTTTTCATCACTATGACAAAATACCCAAGATAATAAGATTATAAAGAGTAAAGTTTCATTTTGGCTCATGGTTTTCATGGTCACTTGTCCCTGCTGTCTTGGGCCTGCTACATCATGGTGGGAACATGTGGCGGAGGAGGCCTCTCGATGTCATGGTGACCAGGAAACAAAGGGAGAATGAAGAAGGGATGGAGGTCCCATTATCCCTTCAATGGCACATTCCCAGTGACCTAACTTCCTTCTAGTAGGCTCCACCTCCTAAAGTTCCACCACCTCCTGGCAGCACCACAGACGAAACCTTTGATCACATGGGTCCTTGAGAGATATTCAAGATCCAACACAGTATTCCTTATTTCCTATTCTTTTCTTCCCCATTTAATGTTGGGCTTTTTTGTAAGAGTTATGTATATAATTATTATATTATCCAGGTTGATTAATCCTTTTATCTTAAAATTAAAATGTTCCTCCTCTAATACCTTTTTTTTTTGGCTTTGGTCTATTTTGTCCATTATTGGTATGGCCAACCAGTATATCCAGCTCTTATGGTTCTGTTTTCATTATACATCTTTTTTTTTTCCATTTAAGTTTTAGTCTTTGAATTTAAAGTGTTTCTTCTATGTAGAATGTATACGTCTTGTTTGTTGAGAGCCACAGCCGAAGCAGCCCCAGCAAACTTCCAGCTGATTGGCTCACCGCGGCTCTAGCAACCAGCTGATTGGCTCCTCTGCGGTGATGCTCATTGGGCTATTTCCCCACCCTTTCGGCTCCACCCACGTGACCCAGCCAGTCAGCCTCAAGAGCGGGAAGAGATTGGGGGAGGTGCTGGCAGGGAGTGCCTGAGGTGGCAGTTGGGCTCTGAGGGAATTCCTGAAGAGCTCGTGTGGTGCGGAGTGTGTGTTCTAAAAATAAAGTTCATTCCTGCTTGATAAGTGGCTCGTGAATTGTGCCCAGCCAGACTGTGGCATTTGGTGATCCGGACAGGGAATGCCTGAAGCTTGGGGGTAAGTGAAATTGCTTGCCCCTAAGGAAGAGCAGAATGGGTGACCATTTTAAAAAACAATGTGTTTTTGTTTTGATTTATTTTGTTTTTATTTCAAGTTGCCTGTCCCTACAACTTTTTCAGGTAAACTGGGGAAAGTGGTTGGCTCAGGGTTTGAAGTTGTTTGGCCCTAAGGAAGAGAGAAAGATAGATCACGAAAATACATTTCAAGAAAATAGGAAAATTGATACAACGATTTTTTGTTCCGTTTTTGTTTCATTCTGTTTCGGTTTTGTTTTGTGTTATCTTGTTGGGTTGCGTTATCTTTATAGTAGATTAGAAATTAGTCAAAAACAAACCGAAAGAGTGTTAAGTAAATTGTTAGAGGTTCAGACTATGGAAAACATGTTAGATCAAGCAAAAGAGAAGGTCTCTTGAGCTAGTCAGACAGAGGGAGAAAATTTAAAGGAGGAAGGACTATCAGGGAAAAAGTTACAACAGGAAGCTGCTACTAACACCGTACTATCACCAGAGGGCGTAAGTGGCCAACCAACAGCTCTGCCTCCATGCTGGGAGGCCCCCAACCCCCGTAGTTGATAGATGGGATCCTGAGACAGGACTTCAAAGATTAGCATGCCCTGTATTTGAGCAGACAGGAGGGCAGCGAATTCACCATGTTTTAGATTTCAAAACAGTGAAGCAGCTAAAAGAGGCTGTAACAACCTATGGTCCTCAAGCACCCTTCACTGTAAACATGGTCGAATCCATTACCAATTTGAGCATGACGCCAGCAGATTGGACTAGTATGTGTAAAGCTGTGCTAAATGGAGGACAATACCTGTTATGGAAGGTTGCCAATGAGGAATTTTGCACGGAGACGGCTAGGCAAAATGCAGCAGCCGGTTATCCTCAGAGAAATCTAGATATGTTGTTAGGAAAGGGACCTTATGAGGTTCAGCAGCAACAAATTGCATATGATCCTGCCATATACTCACAAATTGCTGTGGATGCGGTTAGGGCATGGAAGACTTTACAAGGACATGGAGGTTTACAAGGTCAATTATCTAAGGTAATACAAGGAACTAATGAACCTTACGCTGAATTTGTAGATAGGCTTATTCAAACAGCTACCAGAGTTTTTGGAGATACAGAACAAGCAATGCCATTAATAAAACAACTGGCTTATGAGCAAGCAAATCGTTGGTGCAGAGAGGTCATTAGACCATGGAAACATGAAGATTTAAACACATATATTAAATTATGTAGAGACATTAATGACCAAGGGCAAGTCTTGGCAGCTGCAGTACAATAGACTTTAGATGCCAGGCCAAAAACATGCTGCAATTGTGAACAAACAGGACATTTTAAAAGGAATTACCCCATAGGAGGATGGTTTAACTAAGCTAGGTATCAAAGGAATAGAATACCGGGTATTTGCCCACGATGCCATAGAGGGAGACATTGGGCTAATGAATGCCGTTCTCAAACCACCATAGAGGGTACTCCATTATCAAAAAATGGGCAAGGACCAGGTGTTTACCCACAGTATCATGGAGAAAGGCAACAGGCTCCATTGCCAACAAATGGACAGGGGGGCCCAGTGCTCCGGGGCCCACAACTACGAATATACGGAGCACTGGAGGAACCCAGCAACACCATCAGGGTAGTGCCCAGGACACATTATCCATCAGATCTCTCATCAGACAAACCAGAGGGAGCGCAGGGTTGAACATCTCCGCCTCTGCCAGAACAGTACAAACTCCAGAGATGGGAGTTCAAATCATTCCCACAGGGGTAAAAGGGCCTCTTCCCCAAGGAACAGTAGGCTTATTATTGGGACGCAGTTCTTCTACTCTAAAAGGACTTATGATAAGTCCCGGGGTAATTGATCCTGATTATGAAGGTGAAATAAAAATTATAGCCAGTTCTCCAAAGGGTATATCAGTAATTTCACCAGGAGATAGAATAGCACAATTATTAATAATACCCAGCCTACATGATACATTTTCCAGTCGTACTGTGGAAAGAGGTTCCCGGGGATTAGGCTCCACAGGTGTAGATTGGGCTATGCTTTCTTTAAATTTAGATTCTCGCCCCATGCTAAACCTAATATTCAAGGACATGAGTTTAATGGGCTACTGGATATAGGTGCAGACCTTAGCATCATCTGTCATCAAGAATGGCCAAAACGTTGGCCATTACAACAAGCCAGTCAAACGCTTCGAGGCCTAGGAGTGGCAACTAATCCCCATAGAAGTGCAATGGTATTAGATTGGAAAGATCCTGAAGGATGTAAGGGAACTGTACAGCCATATGTATTGGATCATCTTCCTGTAAATTTATGGGGGCGAGATGTCCTAGATCAATTACGACTAACATTAACAAATAACATCAATTCAAATGTGTCCACTATTATGGCTAGACAAGGTTTTAGGAAAGGATAAAGATTAGGAGAACAAGAACAAGGTATAGCAGCACCAATACAAATATATCAAGGAACAGACAGACATGGATTGGATTTTCAGGAGGGGTCACTGAGACAATAAAAATTACTTGGAAATCAGAAAGACCAGTGTGGGTTCCTCAGTGGCCCCTGACTAAAGAAAAGATACAAATAGCCCATGACCTGGTCAAACAACAATTAGTGGAAGGACATATACAACCTTCTGTATCTCTCCATAATACTCCCATTTTTGTCATTAAAAAGAAATCTGGTAAGTGGAGATTATTGCAAGATTTAAGAGCCATTAATAATGAGATGGTTATTATGGGACCTGCTCAAGCGGGGATTCCCCAATTGTCTGCTTTGCCAAAAACCTGGTATGTTTTAGTTATAGATATTAAAGATTGTTTTTTTTTTCAATTCCAATTCATCTTGAGGATAGTCCACGTTTTGCATTTACTATTCCTGCACTGAATCATGAAGGTCCTGATCAGAGGTATGAATGGAAAGTATTCCCTCAAGGGATGGCTAACAGCCCAACTATGTGTCAAACTTATGTTAACAAAGCAATCCAGCCACTTAGAAATCAAAATCTTGAACTACAAATATTTCAGTATATGGATGATATATTAATAGCACACAAAGATAAAAACACATTGCTAGAATGTTATGTCACACAAACTTATTAAAAAATTATAATCTAGAGATAGCAATAGATAAAATACAATTAAATTTTTCAATTAATTATTTAGGAGTTCTATTATCCTCAACCATGGTCCATCCACCAAAAATTCAAATATGAGTAGATCAACTCAAATCACTTAACGACTTTCAAAAGTTATTAGGAGACATAAATTGGATAAAGCCTTATCTAGGCATACCAACAGGAGAGTTGGGACCTTTATTTGATATCCTAAATGGTCCATCAGATCCAAATTCACCCGAATGTTAATGCCTGAAGCAAGAAAGACATTAGAAATCATTGAAACATATATGGAACATATGCATTCAGATAGAATTGATATAAGTTTGCCTTTATCATTTATTGTACTACCAACAAAAAATATTCCTACAGGAGTATTTTTGCTAGAAGGTCCGTTATAATGGATACATTTATCTTATTCTCTTAACACTATTCTTACTAGGTATCCTGAGGTTGTAGGACAATTAATACTCAAAAGAATAAAAGCAGCAAAGGGAGTGTTTGGAATTTCTCCCAATAAAATTATTACTCCATATACTATGGATCAAATTGATGAGTTAGCTAATGAGTTAAATAATTGGGCAATAATCATGTGCAAATCTAATGTTTCATTTGATAACCACTAACCATCTAATCCTTTATTGTCTTTTTGGTCATCGCATCCTGTAATTTTTCCAAAAATGACAAGAAAAACACCTATCATGGATGCTCCAAATATATTCACTGATGGATCAAATAATGGTACAGCAGCAGTAGTTACCCCTGATCAAACTTTCATATTTTTAGTACCCAAACAGCTCAAAAGGTAGAGCTTAATGCAGTATTACAAGCTTTTGTGATGTTTAAAGATTCTGTATTTAATTTATTTTCTGATAGTCAGTATATAGTTAATGGTATAGTATCCCTTGAAGATGCCGGTAGGATTTCCCCTTCCTCTACTGTTTTCTTTTTGTTTTCCACTATACAAAGTCTAATCTGGGACAGTAAAGATCCATTCTTTATAGACATATCAGGGCACATACAGGATTACCTGGAGACCTTAGTTTGGGCAATAATTTAGCAGATAAAACTACACATGACATACATATTTTCTCTACACTAGAAGAAGCTATAAATTTTCATAAAAAGTTCCATGTCAATACTAATACTTTACAAAAGCATTTAAAAATAACTAAGGAGCAAGCTAGACAAATAATAAAACAATGTCAAAATTGTGTGACCTTTTTACCACAAGTTAATCTTGGAGTCAATCCTAGAGGACTGATACCTAACCATATTTGGCAGATGGACGTCACACACTTGCCAGAATTTGGAAAATTAAAATATTTGCATGTTACAGTTGATACTTCCAGATTTTTGATGGGCTCCCTTCATGTCAGAGACAAAACTAAAGATATTATAGCTCATTGCTTACAAAATTTTGCCACTGTGGGTGTTCCAAAACAGTTAAAAACAGATAATGACCCAGGTTATACTTCTACCTCATTTAAACAATTTTGCTCATCATTTGGCCTTACTCACATAACAGGAATCCCATACAATCCACAGGGACAAGGCATAGTTGAAAGAGCTCATCAAACTATTAAAATGTACTTATTAAAGCAAAAAGAGGGTATTGGAAAGGGGTATATATCCCCCAAAGATAAACTTAAAATAACCCTTTTTACTCTAAACTTTTAAAATTTGGATTCATCAGGGATTAGTGTTGCGGCAAGGCATATGTGTCCAAAAAATGTACATAAGCCCAAGGTACTTTGGAAGGATATTCTAACAGGACAATGGAAAGGTCCTGACCCAGTGATTGTCTGGAGTCGGGGGTCTGTTTGTGTGTTTCCACAGGGAGAACAGCAGCCGATTTGGATTCCAGAGAGATTAACTAAAGCGATTTCTACAGAACAAAAAGAAGATGATTTGGCTCACATCCATAACAGCTGATATCCAGAACTCCAGTTTGGCTATCCTTACATCTGTGACAGTGGTTCTCCCACACCTGGAGGCTAATGAAACCAGGATTTTTTTTTTCGATATCTATTTTATTATTGCCCTTTCCCACATCATGAAGTTCTATTTTGTTTTTTGAGCTCATACAGACCTAGGTTAATGTTTTGCTGATCAGTTCTATTTTTTGACTATGGAGTTTTTAAACATTGCAATGGAGATTTCACCTGTAAAAAGTTACAAGGCCTTTACTATTATATTATGTGTTGTATGTATTATATTATGTGTGCACACTTGTGTTTTGTGTTGTATGTTTGTATGTGTGTATGTCCATATATCTTATATGATGAGCGCTCATGAAAAAATGGATCCAAATATTTTTTTTCTTATTCACGTGGTTTAAATGGTTTAATTTAAATTGGGTAAACAGCTGTTGAGGATTGTGTTAATATGGAACAAAAAAGGAGGTTAACAGATCTGTTTGTTTACGTTCACCTTTCCTTTTCATTATATTTAATAATTCTATTCAGGATAATGTAAATTGTTCAGAAAATTGCTTTCTTTTAATGCCTGCTGGAATGTTACATAATTTTTTCTTTAGCCATTATTGCCAGAATTCCTATCTTCATCCTATTGCTGGTGAAGACAAAGATAAAACCAAACTACAGCTTCTGCAATAGCTATCACTGAACTGTTTGCAGAATTTGCATCAACTATGTATCACTTGTATGCATTATGAACTATCTGTTGGTGCAGCGACTTGTGGTAGTGCCAGGGTATTTTTGCTGATAGTGTCATCGGTGGTACAATTTTTCCAAAAGGAGCCATCAGTTGGCTTGGTGTATTCTCCTCCCTTCTGCTTGTGATGGTCGTTCAGCTAAAATTTGGGGGCCACCAGAGGTGAGGCAAAGAACCTCACCCCCCCACTGGTACAAAGGCCTATCTACAGGTGTGGCTGTATGCTGGACAGGTAGTCAATGACGGGTAAGATCCAATTGCATTGGTACCAACCTAAGACAGGAGGCTGACACCTTGAGGTCAGCTCATCTGATGACGGATAAGGACCATTTGTAGTATTGGAAACCTAAGGCAGGCACGGTCCCTAAGCCACATGCTTGTTGTTTAATTAAACAGAGAGGGGGAGATGTTGAGAGCCACAGCTTAAGTGGCGCCAGCAAACTTCCAGCTGATTGGCTCACAGTGGCCCCAGCAAACTTCCAGCTGATTCGCTCACCATGGCCCTAGCAACCAGCTGATTGGCTCCTCTGCGGTGATGCTCATTGAGCTGTTTCCCTGCCCTTTCAGAACACGGAGCTGCTCTTTGGGGGACTCTTTTGGCTCCGCCCACTTGACCCAGCCAATCGGCCTCAAGAGCGGGAAGAGATTGGGGGAGGTGCTGGCAGGGAGTGCCTGAGGTGGCAGTTGGGCTCTGAGGGAATTCCTGAAGAGCTCGTGTGGTGCGTCATGTGTGTTCTAAAAATAAAGTTTGTTCTGCTTGATAAGTGGCTCGTGAATTGTGCCCAGCCAGACTGCAGCACTTGTTTGTTTTGTTTACTGAGCTATACTCCCATAACACTCACCCCACCCCTTTTATTTGACCTAGGGATTGAATCCAGGGAAGCCTCATTTTATTATTTTATTTTTGAGACAGGGTCTCACTAAGTTGCTTAGGGGCTTGCTAAGTTGCTGAGGCTGGCCTCAAACTTGCAATCCTTCTGCCTCAGCTTCCTGAGTCACTGGGATCATATGTATGCTACCATGCCTTCCTGGAATGCCATTTGAACCAGGGGTACAATTGACTAAGTATTTACCATGTACCTGGCCACATTAAGACCCACACCCCTATATAATAGTTGAACTGTCAAAAGTACAAGACAAATAATTTTTAAATATACAAGATAAAAGCAGCAAATTACACATAAGGGTATTCCAATTAGACTAATAGTAAATTTCTCAATAGAAATCCCTTCAGGCCAAGAGGGAATGAAATTGTGTATTCCATTACTTGGAAGAAAATAACTGTCAACCAAGATTGCTATACTCAGTAAGGCTATCCTTCAGCAATGAAGGAAAAGAAAGCTCTTCTGAGAAGCAAAAACTGAGGGGATTCATGATGACCAGACAGGCCTTGCAAAAGATGCTTAAGGAAATCCTACATACAGAAATGAAAGAAAGATAACTACTATCATGAAAGCATGTGAAAGTATAAATCCCAAGCTGGGCATGGTGTAATCCCAGCTGCTCAGGAGGCTGAGACAGGGGAATTAAGAGTTTAAAGCCAGCCTCAGCAAAAATGAGGTGTTAAGCAACTCAGTGAGACCCTGTCTCTAAATAAAATACAAAATAGGGCTGGGGGTGTGGCTTAGTGGTCAAGTGTCCCTGAGTTTAATCCCTAGCACAACCAACTCCTCCCCAAGTACAAATCCCACTGGAAATGTAGATATACAAAAGAGAAACAGAAAAAAAGCAAATGTCAATATAGTAAACCATAAAGATGAATAACAGAGGAAGAAAAGAGCAATGGCTATATAAAACAACTAGAAAATCAATGAAATGACAGAAATAAATCCTTACCTACTGATCTTGAATGCAAATGGATTAAATTCTCCAATAAAATTCTCCAAGATACAGATTGACTGGATTAAAAAAAAAGGACCCAACAATACACTGTCTACAAGAAACTCAGTTCACCAGTACAACACAGGCTGAGAGGATGTAAAATGGTATCTCAAACTAATGGAGACCAAAGTGAGCAGGTTATATTTGACAAAAGTAGACTATAAGACAAAAACTGTAAGAAGCGACACGGCAGTAACTGGATAATAATAATCAAGGTGAATCAGTTCAATGAGAAGGAATAACGATTATAAATTTAAATGTACCTAATGTTGAAGCATAAAACAAATACAGATGTAAAGTTAGAGAGAGCCTCCAATACAATAATAGTTAAGGTTTCAACACCCTATTGTTAGCAATGGACTGATTGTCCATCCAAAAATCAACAAAGACACACATCAGAGTTAATCTCTACTGTAGACTAAATGGACTGAACAGATATTCCCAGAACATTCCAGTTCCCAGCCACAGAATACACATTCTTTTTTATCAATACATGGAATTTCCTCTAAAATAGATGATATCTTAGGCCAAAAAACCCAAGTCTTAAAGTTATTATCATTTTTTTGGGTACAAGGATTGAAGCCAGGGGCTAGGAACTACAGTCACATCTCTAGCCCTTTTTTATAGTTTATTCAGAGACAGGGTCTTCCTAAGTTTGCTGAGGGCCTCGATAAGTTTCTGAGGCTGTCTTTGAACTCGTGATCCTCCCTCCTCAGCCTCTTGAGCTGCTGGGATTATAGGCATGAGCCATCACACATGGCTAAAAATTTTTAAAAATTGAAATCATACCACCCCCATGTCTTCTGGTTGCAAATGAATGAAACTAGAAGCTTAACAACAAAGAAATTTTATAAATTATACAAATGCATAGAGATTGACCAACACATTTGTATGAACCATGGGTCATCGAGGAAGTCAGAAGTGTAATTTAAATATTATCAAACCCAATTAAAATGTAAACCCAACATACCAACACTCGTGGGATATAGGAAAAGCAGTCCTAAGAGCAAAGTTAATAACATGTATGCCTAGATTAAAAAGGGAAAAATTTCAAATAAACTATCTAGCAAGGCATCTCAAGGACTTACAAAAGCAAGAATAGATCAAACCTGAAATTAGTAGAAGGAAAGAAATAGCAAAGATCAGAGAAAAAAATGAATAGAAAATAAAAACAGATTCACCACTATCAAGTTGGTTTCTTCCCAGAAATGCAGGAATGATTCAACACACACAAATCAATAAGCGTAGCACATCATAACAGAATGAAGAATAAAAATCACACGATCATCTTAACAGAGAAAAAGCTTTTGATAAAATTCTACATCCTTCCTGATCAAAGTTCTGAACAAATTATATATAGAAGGAACATAAACATTATAAAGGCTACATATGACAAACCCTTACTGAATAAGGGAGAACTGAAAAAATTTTCCTTTAAGGTCAGGAACATGATAAGGGTGTTTATTCTCATGACTCTTATTCATATAGAACTGGGAATTAAAAATTTTTTTATTTGTTCTTTTTAGTTATACATGACAGTAGAATGTATTTTGACATACATACATGGAGTATAACTTTCCATTTTTGTGGTTGTACATGATGTGGAGTTATATATGTATTCATATATGAACATAGGAAAGTAATGTCTGATTCATTATACTGTCTTTCCCATCTCCCTTCCCTTTTCCCAACTCCTCCCTGTCCAATCCAGTGAACCTACACTCCTCCCTCCCCAACACCTACCTATTGCTGGTTAGTATTCACATATCAGAGAACATTCGGCCTTTCAATTTTTGGGGATTGGCTTATTTCACTTAGCATATAGTCTCTAGTTCCAAAAATTTTTGACAAATGCCACAATTTCTTTATGGCTGAGTAACATTACACACACACACACACACACACACACACACACACACACATGTATATGTATATTTATCTATATCAGGCTTGCTTTATCTGGTCATCTGTTGAAGGGCACCTATGTTGATTCCATAGCTTAGCTATTGTGAATTGAGCTTCTATAAACATTGATGTGGCTTTGTCACTATAGTAGGCTGATTTTAAGTTCTCTGGGTATATGATGAGAAGTGGGATAACTGGGTCAAATGGTGTTTCCATCCAAAGTTCAGAACTAGGAATTTTAACCAGAGCAGTTAGGTAAGAGGAAGAAATAAAAGTCATACCAGTGGGGAGAAATTCAAATTCTCCTTGTTTGCAAATTATATAATGCTATATATAGAAAAACCTGAAGAACACATTAAAAGACTGTTAGAACTGATAAATGAATTCCGTAAAGTAGCACATAATCAACATAAAGAAATTGGCAACTTTTTTTTATACGTTAATAATGAATTCTCGAGAAAGATCATGAAAGCAATTTTAGTCACAACAGCTACCTCCCTCCAAAAAGCCCTAAGAATAAATTAAGGAAGTGAAAGATCTCTACAATGAAAATTATGAAACATCCATGAAAGAAATTGAAGATACACAAATTGGAAAACCTCCTTTGTTCATTTTAATATTGTTAAAATGTCCTACAATTTAAAGTGATCTACAGATTTCAATGCAATTCATATCAAAATGCCAATAGTAATATTAACAGAACTAGGAAAAATTCTAAAATTTATGTGGCAGCACAAATGACCCCAGTAGCTAAAGCAGTCTTGAGCAGATATATTCAGATTTATTTATTTAAGATATATTCAGAGCTATACTAACCAAAATAGCATGGTACTGGCATAAAACCAGAGACACAGACCAATCCAACATAACAAAGAGCTCCACAGCACACCCACATCTGCAGCCAACTGAGTCTTGATAAAGGCACCAAAAAATATACTGGAGGAAAGATAGTCTTTTCCATGAGTTGTGCTGGGAAAATTGGAATTCACATTCAGAAGATTGCAACTTGACCCCTAAACTCTTGATCCTTGTACAAAAACTAGCCCAGAATGGATCAGATCTCTAAATGTAAGACCTCAAACTCTGAAACTACTTACTAGAAGAATATATTGGGGAAACACTTCAAGACATTGGAGCAGGCAACTATTTTCTGGATAGAACTCCAAAAATACAGAAAACCAAAGCAAAAAGTGACAAATGGTATCACGTCAAATAGACAAAAAAAAAGCTTCTTTTATCAAATAAAAGAATAATTTAGAAAGTTGCCATAAGAGTAAGTGGGGGGGCTGGGGATGTGGCTCAAGCGGTAGCGCGCTTGTCTGGCATGCATGCGGCCCAGGTTTGATCCTCAGCACCACATACAAAGATGTTGTGTCTGCCAAGAACTAGAAAATAAATATTTAAAAAATTCTTCTCTCTCTCTCTCTCTCTCTCTCTCTCTCTCTCTCTCTCTCTCTCTAAAAAAATACATAAAAAAAGAGTAAGTGGAGGGATTGTGGCTCAGTGGTAGAAAAAACCTACAGACTGGGAGACATATCTGCCAATTATTCATCTGTCAGAGGGCTAATACCTAGAATATATAAGAACTAAAACACCCAAAGATAACCAGTTCAATTAAAAAGTGAGAAATGATCTGAATAGACCCTTCTCAAAAGAAGAAATACTAATGGCCAATAAATATGCGAAAAATATGTAAGAATGCTCAGTATAAATCAAAACTGCAGTGAGGTACAATTTCACCCCAGTTAGAATGGCTATTATAAAAATAAATAAATGCTGACAAGGATGTGGAGGAAAATGAACTCTCAGTTAGTGTTCATGGGGATGTCAATTAGTAGAGCCATTATGGAGAACAGTCTGGAGGTTCCTCAAAAACCTAAAAAATAAAACTACAATATTATCTAGCTATCCCACTTCTGGGTATATATTCAAAGAAAATCAAATCAGCATATCCATGTTTATGTAATAGTGATGATTATCCTAGGTGCCCATCAACAGATGAGTAGATAAGGAAAAACATGGCAGATATACATAGGAGAGAACCATTCAGTCATAAAGAAGAACAAAATTCTGTCATTTGTAGCAAAATAGAAAGAGCTGGAGGATGTTATGTTGAGTGAAATAAGTCAGAAACAGAGAAGAACCACATGTTCTGTCTTATAGGTAGAAGCTAAAAAAATAGTTGATCTGAAAATAGAATAGTGATTATTAGCTATTGGAAAGGCATGTGTGTGTACAAGAGGGTTGGATTTGATTAATGCATGCTGTATATGGGTATGGAAATATCACCCTAAACCCTAACAATATATACAATTAGTACATATTAATAAAAAATGAAGATAGCCAGGCTCAATAGTGCACACTTCTAATCTTTGCAAGAGAAAAGCAACAAATTACATATAAAAGTATTCCTATTAGACTAATAGTAAATTAGGGAGGCTGAGGCAGGAGGATTGCAAATTAGGGACTAACCTCAGCAATTAAGGAAGACCCTGTCTCCAAAAGAAAAAAAAAAACAATGCTGGGGATACAGTTCTGTGGTAGAGTAGCCCTGGGTTCAGTTGCCAGTACCTCAATAAATAAACAAACAATAAAATAAAAAAGAGGGAAAACATATTCACTCAATATTTCCCTCTGTATTCATAACAAACAGGCAGGAAATACTCAGCATGATTATAGTCTTCATTTCTGTAACTGGCCGCATATCTAGTATTAATAACTACCCTTGTCCATTGACCATCTTAGCTGGCTGTGGTTCTTTACTTATGGGACTAATCCAAAACATCATTCCCGAGGGGGTTGTGCCATTCACATCCTACCTGGATTAGATGGTCACTGTTATCCATTGACCTTAATCACTGGACACTGTGTGACTAGGAGTTGTCCTAAGGTGTGTGTGTTCCAGACTCCACTGTGCAGTACCAGTCCAGTTTCCCCTTGATAATCAAGATCAATCACCACGACCAATACGGTAACTCCTTTCCCTGCCTGTTGATTCAGAGTCATGGGGAATCCAAAGTAACTGACAACCATCTTCATTTTCAGTCCTAGGGAATTATTGGAGGAAGCTATCTTCTCTTAGGAACAAGACTTCTAGGCCAGCAAACCATAAGACTGTGGGATCAGGAAGCAAGAGTTTAGTACTTGTTACTTGGGGGTAATAGTGGGTGGTACCGCTCTCATTTCCACCTCTTGATTTCTAGACCCATGAATCTTGGCTGTGGGAGGAACAGCACTGTATATTGGATAGGGAATCAGACAATACACAGACTTCTGGAGACTCTTGGCTCAGTTCCGCAAGGGACTGCCACCTAACTGACACTGTTACCGAGCCTACAAAAGGCCCTTCCACCACTCTATCAAATCAGCTTCTTCAGGATGGGGATGGGAACCTAGTGAAATCAGCAGATTCCACCAGTGTGGATCTATTGCCATACTTCTTTTGCTGTGAAGCACGTTCCTTGATCGGAAGCACTGCTGGGCGAAATGTGACTGTGGATATGGTGTTCTGTAGTCCACAGGTGGGAGCTTGTGCAGAAGCACTTCGCGCAGAGAAGGCAAACCCACACCCAGAATAAATGTCTATTCCAGGAAGAGCAAAATGCTGCCCCTTCCATACTGGTAGTGGCCCAGTGTTACCGTTCTGTCGCCAGGTAGCTGACTGACCACCCCAGGAAATGATGCGTGCTGAGAACTCAGAGTTGGTCTCTGCTGCAGATTGGACGGCAGGGATACAGCCAGGTTTTATCTTTGGAAGTCCATGTTGCTGACCCCATGCATAACCTCAGCCACATAGCCATGCTTTCATGAGCCCATTGGGTGACCACAGAAGTGTCAAAGGAAAGAGGCTGATCAGTGTCCATAGAACAGGTTGTCTTATCCCGTTGAATGTTAAAATCCTACTCTGCCCTCTTCTGAGTATTCATTTGGCACACAGATGTCTCCTTTTGTTCACTCAAAGAGGCGTACCCACATACGACTTTCACAGATCTCCTTATTACTCTTCCAATAATGTTCTTCCTGAGCCCCTGACCATCGAGCCAGGCCATTGGCCTTAGCCCATGTATCAGTATAGATTCACACGGTGGGCCATTTATGCTTCTAAGCAAAGTGAACACATGATGTACCAAAGTTCTGCCCATTGGGAAGATTTCCCTTCACCACTGTCCAGGGGCGTCACAGAGAGAGGCTGTCCTGCTGCAGATCCACTTTCAGGTGGTGCTTGCATATTGTGCAGAACCTCTGTAAAACAGAACCTCTGTAAAAAGTCTGAGCCTTTGATTTCTCTGTCAATTGATAATACACAACTCCTCATAGGGACATGGGTGCATGCTGTCGGAGATAAGGTGGTGTAGCTGGAGTAGGGGACCATGGATATTGGACTGCTTCCTCGTGTAACATGTACTTTCAGAGCCTGCCAGGGTCTACTCCACTGGCCCAGAGAACAGAGAAACTTACACAACAGTCTAAATCTGCTGCAGAGTCTTCTTTTAGCTGGGGTCCCACTTAAAATCAGAAGATTTCCAGATCACTCAGAAAATGGACCAGAGTAAAACAACAACAACAACAAAAAGGTATATGATGCCTCCAAAATCCTAAGAAGTCCACAGAGTGTTGAGTCATTTTTTTAGTTGTAGGAGAGATTGAAGCAGCATCACCTCATGATGGTTATTTAGACATATCTGACACTGCTGAACCCCTAGAAATTATACTGAGGTAGAAGGTGCCTGAAATTTGGTGGAATTTATTTCCCACCTCTGACGTGTTAATGTTTTACCCATACATCTAGACTAGTTTCTACTTCTTGTTCATGGGTCCAGTCAACATAATGCATCACTCTCATAGACCAGTGGTATCATATAGAAGGGACAGGTGATCAAGATCCCTGAAAAATAAATTATAACATAGAACTGGAAGGTTGGTTATCTGTGAGGTAGATCTGTGAAGGTGAATTGCTAGCCTTAGCTCAAAGTAAATTACTTCTTCTGGATCTATGGGCAAATATGGAGGAAAAAATATCTGTATACCAGAAAACACATGATGTATTAGTTTCCTTAGTGAAACCACATTTGATACAGCAGCTTCAGTTAGAGGCACCAAATAATTAAGCTTACAATAATCAACAGTCATTCTCCAAAATCCATCATTTTTCTGCACAGATCAAATAGGTGAGCTAATAGGGGTATGATGAGAATCCCTGGCTTCTTTCAAATCCTTGATGATGGCACTAAGTCTCTGAAATCCCTACAGGAATGCAGAGTTAATTTTGGTTTACTATTTTCCCAGTTAGAAGCACTTTTAGTGATTTCAGTTTAGGCTGTCTCACCATAAAAACCCTGAACAGGTCAGGGAACTGATGCAGGGATTCTGCATATTGGTCCCAATTACACATTCTGAAATTGGGAAATCACCATAGGGTGAATTTGGGGAATCAATGGAGCCCCCATGAGCTCAAACCCCATGGATCATTGGACCTCCATAAGCCTTTACTCTGACTGGTGTGTCACAGTGTTTTGGTTCCCCTGGAATTAGTGCCAGTTCAGAGCTAGTCTTTAGTAGTCCCTAAGAGTTCTGATTAGTTCTTTTTCCCTAGTGCATAATTACCCTGATTAAAGGTACCTACCATTGGAGAAGCTGTGAGAAAGTTTAACAGTACATTTTTTTTTTTTTTACTATTCTGTGGTCCTACCTCAAGAAGACCTAGTCTTCCCTTTATTTGAGGGGTTCTGGGTCTATAAACTGGCTCAAATATGAACATTGATTGAGGGGCTGTGACTATTCAGTTGAAACTTTTATTCACTTGAGTTTTGCTTATGCAGATAAAGCAAGAGTTTAGGAAGCTTCCTGTGTGTTTCACTTCTGGGAACATCATAATCAACTCACCAGCACCATAGGTCTCCATGGATCAGACTGTTCTGATTGCTTTGTTGACTCTGTCTCCACTACAGAAAGCATGCACACTTTGACATTGGGGCTGCCACTTGGCTTCTGACATCCTGGGATCCAGTTACTTCCCTGGCTTAGGTTTCCCAATACAGTCCCTGCAATCTCCACTGTAAGGCCTGGCTTACAAAGGAGAATAATCACAGAACCCCCCACCACAAATATATTTCCCAAAGTAGTGGTAAAAGGCATGTTTTCTGTACCCTCCCTGTATGGGTGATTAGGTCTTATATGACAAACTCATTCTTACGCTCCAATCTCCAAAACACTGAATTCTTTCTTCTACATTAAAAGAAAGCAGATCTGACATTTCCATCTTGTTCGTTGTGGGCTACCTTTTGGGCCATGTTTCAGTCAACAAAATGAATAAGCTGTTAGAAGCCTTTTTGACTCCCAAGCTACATCATTAAATGTAGAATCTCTAGTGAATTGCTATCAACAAATTCAGCCTAATCCAAATTTATGTTTTTTTCTACCATTATCCCGTAACTGTTGAGAGCCACAGCCAAAGGGGCCCCAGCAAACTTCCAGCTGCCAGCTGATGATTGGCTCACAGGGGCCCCAGCAAACTTCCAGCTGCCAGCAAACTTCCAGCTGCCAGCTGATGATTAGCTCACAGCAGCCCCAGCAAACTTCTAGCTACCAGCTGATTGGCTCCTCTGCAGTGATGCTCACTGGGCTGTTTCCCCACCCTTTCAGACCACAGAGCTGTTCATTGGGGGACTTTTTTGGCTCCGCCCACATGACCCAGCCAATTGGCCTCAAGAGCAGGAGAGGTGGGGGAGGTAGAGAGGCTTGTGGGAAGCCAGTGGTGGCAGTTGGGCTCTGAGGGTTTTCCCGAAGAGCTGTGTGGTGCGGTGTGTGTGTTCTAAAAATAAAGTTCGTTTCTTTTGACAAGTGGCTCTTGAATTGTGCCCAGCCAGACTGCGGCACATAACCTTAATATCCATTCCTAAACATGTCCTGCAGATTTCTGACTGTCCAACTCAGAAAATTCAGGTACTTCTTGTGGAGTATAGTTCACTCTCTCTTGGGTCACACTTTTTACCTTGCCTTTATTAGGGGCCTCCTGGGACTTCAATGTAGTTATAATTCTAGAAGCAAAGGATGGCTGGAGAGAGTGGATCCTGAGGAGATTCAGCATTATCTTGATGGTAAGTTTCTAAGGGGAGATTATTTGAATTTCCCCAGGCAGTACCCTTATCTGGAAGCAGAGTGGCTGCTCCCACTTGGGGTAGGGAGGCCTCTTCTACCAGAAAGGAAAACTAGTCAGAATTTAGGGGCTCAATGTCTCCAGCTTCACCAGGACCTTCCTGCATTTCATGTCTCCATTCCAACATTCAGAATTCCCTTCCTTCCCAATCAATGTCCTCACTGTACCAGTAAATATCTTATAAGGCTAGGGCTTCATCTTATATTGAAATTCAGTCAGCCACAGGGTGAGATTCTGGGTTTTATTTTCAGTAATCTCAGACCTGCAGCTATAGGAGATAAGGGTCTCCTTTAGTGAACACAGAAGCTTTTAGATCATTTATGTAGCATTTGAGCTGGGAATATGATTCCCTGAGCTCACTTTCTTCTTTCTCTAACTTGTCCAGTGACATTAAGAAGAACCAGCCAATCTCATTATATTCACTAGTTTCCCAAATACATTTGGAAGTATTATCCCATCATTGCTTGTTTCATCAGTTGATTCTGATTATCCAACAGTGATATTTTGCATATTTTATTCCCAGATCATGCTGTGGACTATTAGTGTTCTCTTCACCACTACAAATAGGACCAATAGAATACTTAATTCTAATGAGATTAGAGGGTCATTCCAGAGACCTCAGAATGAATTCAGAAAATCTTTAAAAAATTGATTCCTCTAGAACCACTCATATTACCAAATCTGCAGTAATCTCAGTTCTAATCTGTATTGGTCATGTACCTCCAAAGAAATAAACCAACAGGTTAGATACAGAGAGACAGATAGAAGACAGATAAACAGGTAGATTTATTTTAAGAAATTGGTTCATGTGATTATGGAGACTGAATTCTGAGATAGAAAGTTGGTAAGATGGAGACCCAGGATAACCAATGATACAGTTCTAGTCTAAGTCTGAGGGTCTGAGAAGCAGGGTGGCTGGTGATATAAGTTTCAGTTCCAGTCTGAGTTCCTAGTCAGGGGAGGACTCAGCTCAAAGACTCAGAGAAAGAAGAAAGTGAGCTCAGGGAATCATATCCCCAGCTCAAATACTACATAAATGATCTGGAATCTTCTGTGAGCTCTTAATAAAACCCAACACCCTCACAGACACACTCTTAAAAATGTGTTTGAGTTTGCTCTTTTTCAGATGTAACCGATTATTATTAACCATATATTAGCCATGCTTCTGACCAGACAGCACTGCCAGAATAATATGTTAAAGGAAAATAGTGCACAGCTGTTGGTTATTTACCTTGAATACATTTTGCATCATCTTGATTATATTATGTAGTGCATAACTGAAGAATCAAATTATCAATATTCTTAAAATGGGTAACCAAGCATCCATCTGATTTAGGAAACGTTTAGATGATACATGATTAATGACAGAAACCCTAAACCCTTCTGTTGTGAAGCTACACAATCTCTCTTTTTTGTTGTTGTTCTTTTTAGATACACATGACAGTGGAGTGTATTTTGACATATCATACATACATGGGGTATAACTTATCCTAACTGTACATGTACATGTACATGATGTGGAGTTTCCCTGGTCGTGTATTCATATGTGAACATAAGGAAGTTGAGTCACATTCATTCCACTGTCATTCCTATTCCTATCCCCACTCCCTTCCCTTCATTCCCCTTTGTCTAAACCACTGAACTTCCTTTCCCCGACTCCTTCCCTTGTTGTGTGTTAGCACCCACACATCCAAGAGAATATTTGACACACTCAATAGTGCTTAACCAAATCAATGGGCACCCATGGCCCAGTCAAGCTCACACATAAAATCAACCTTCTCAATGAACAGGAAACCTCTATGCACCTGGGGGAGTTCATGACGTTTGAGGAGGATGTGGAACTTCCTTCAGACATAGAATTGGGTTTTGATTCAACTTTGTTTTACTTTCACGAGAAAAGGGAAATGCATCACCTAACGTGTGGTTTCAATAATTTGTTATAATTATGATGAAAATCTGTGTATCTTCTGTGGACAAGTAGAAACAACAGATAAATTAAAAGCACACTGGAAATTCGTAAAAGTATCAGCTTTACGTAAACGATCTTCACAATAAACCTGGACAGTTGATTCGGATTATCTAAAAAAGATGTTTTTTGAATAATCCTGAGGACCATAATAAACCATCTTGGTTTTTTCGTTTGTACAAGTTTCCATGATCTGAAACAGATAATTATTCAGAGCCCAAGGTTAATGGACCCTGTTGGTGAGGAAGTGTGCACTGTCTACATGAAAGTAAAATTTTAGTTTGAATTTAGATGCTTGCTCACAAATGGAAAGTGAATATTTAAGAATGAATTCACGCCAACCAATTCTTCACAATATACAAGACACATGTAACATTGCAGTCTTTTTTTTTTTTTTTTTGTATTGGGCATTGAACCTAGGGGTGTTTAACCACTGAGCCACATCTCCAGTTCTTTTTTTGTTTTATTTTCAGACAAAGTGCTTTAGGTTATGGCTTTTAATATTTCCAGAGTTGATGACATGAAAATGTCCTTCACTCTCACAAATCATGGGAATGAAGGGTCATAACACCAACACTCCATAAAAGAACTTATGCCATTTAAGCCAAGTTTCATACAAGCTGCTTAGGGTCTCACTGAGTTCTGAGGCTTGCTTTAAACTTGCAGTCCTCCTGTCTCAGCCTCCTGAGTAGCTGGCATTACAGGTGTTCACCCCATGCCTGGCTACATCTCAGTCTTTAGAAAACAATTTGCTTAAATTTTTGTCTATCATATTTGCCAAATAAATGGAAAACTAAAGATAATAAAATTATTGTTTACAATCTGGTCCTAGGATCAAAACCAGTTTGAAGGGTATTTTCCTGAGAAATAAATAGATAGGCACAGACAATTTTTAACATTTAACTTGAAACTCGAGTATTGTAAGAATCATAGTCTAAAATAGTTTGAAGGCACTGCATTGCCCAAATAGGTATTTGTTTTCAATACTTAGTTGATGTTCACATTTTTCATTATAGTGTTGTGACCTTTAAGAGGAAATGGAAAAAAAAAAAAAACAATACAGTGTGATTCTTGTTTGAGCTCTGCATTAGTGAAAATTCAGTGCATTCCTCAGCTTTCATTATTGTTATGACTTAGATATGAGGTGTCCCCTAAAAGCTCATGTGTGAGACAATGCAGGAAGGAGGTGAAATGGTTGGGTTGTGAGATCCTGAACAAAGTCAACGCATTAATCCCCTGAGAGGGATTAACTGGGTGGTCAGTGCCGGACAGCAGGTGGCAGGTACTGTGTAGCTGGAGGAGGTGGCTCATTGGGAGTGTGACTTTGGGGTTTATATTTTGTCCTGGTGGGCAGAGCGTCCATGTTGTGATATCCTGAGTTGCTTTCCTTTGCCACATACTTCTGCCATGATGTTCTGCCTCCTCTCAGTACCTGAGCAATGGGGTCAGCCATCTGTGGACTGAGACCATTGAAACTGTGCCCCAAATAAATGTTTCCTTTTCTGTTTTTTTGTTAGGTGTTTTGGTCATAGCAGTGAAAAAGCTGACTAAAACACATACACATGTCCTTGCAATGCTTTAGGTCATGGCTTTTAATATTTCCAGAGTTGATGACATGAAAATGTCCTTCACTCTCACAAATTATGGGAATGAAGGGTCATAACACCAACACTTTGTAAAAGGACTTATGCCATTTAAGCCAAGTTTCATACAGTGAAATCAAAGTGCAGATTGTTTTTTTTTTTAAGCCCAAAGTGGGTATTTTAAGAAATGAAGAAGAGAAACCCTTTCAACAAAGTAAAGGGAATTCTGTCTGGTAATCTCCTGAGGTAAAGCCAATAAGATAATTGGATTTTCCACAATTTGTTTGTGTTTGGGATATGCCCAAGGAAACCTAGCTGGTCACATACATATTTTAAATTTAATAGAATTGTACCCCAATAAAAGGTCAATGATGTGACCTGTTGTACTGTGTGAATGATAATAATAAAAAAGTATAATTCACAAAACATTAAAGAACTTTTTCCATTGTGTGACTCTATGGATTTATGAAAATTGCTTTCTTTGATATTAGTCAGGCATGGAAACAGCCTTCTGCTTCCATTTCATTGAATACACAGGGGAAATTATTGTAATAAAAGATGGAACTTGTTTTCTGGATTTATGTTCCATTACTATTAGACCACACAGGGGTTCATATAGTTGAAAACAGAAACTATAATGGAAATATTATTTAACAATCTCACTTTACATTTCTTTAAAGATCATAAGGAAAAGCGTGGTGTGGGTTAAGCGAGTTCTAATGCAGATTGGTGTGTCCATATTACATGTGATGAAGCAGAGGTTTAGGGTACAAGGGATTTGCCCAGGGCTGAGGCGTTGGTCAAGACAGGCCAGGACTAGAACCCAGGTCTCTGACCTCCAATGGTGTCATGACACACCATCCAACCCCCTGCTTTTAGGAATGATTGCTAAGGTTTTTGAGTTTTGTATGATTAGATTCGCAAATATTTCCTACTCTCTCTGCTAAGGGAGCTAAATATCATGATTTATTGATTCATTCAAGTAGCATGCACTGAACAGCACCTGGGTGACAGATGCTATTCTTGCCACAGGGCATTAGTCTAGAAGCCAAGGTCATTCCTGTTATCAGAAATATGCCAAATCTTGTACAAAAACAAATGTCTTCCTTTTAGTTTCCTTCCTTTGTACTTCCAGAACAGATTTAACTAAAAATTCAAGTCTGATGAAAGCAGTTTTCTTTTTTTTTTTTTAAAGAGAGAGTGAGAGAGGAGAGGGGGAGAGAGAGAGAGAGAGAGAGAGAGAGAGAGAGAGAGAATTTTTAATATTTATTTTTTTTTAGTTCTCGGCGGACACAACATCTTTGTTGGTATGTGGTGCTGAGGATCGAACCCGGGCAGCACGCATGCCAGGCGAGCGCGCTACTGATTGAGCCACATCCCCAGCCCCTGAAAGCAGTTTTCTGTCTGAATCTGCAAACATTGATTCTCAGATTATTGTTTTAGAAATTAGATCTTCCCTTCATGATATATAACTAATTACAAACCACTAATAATTAAAATAAAAACAAATCTAGAATTACCTAATTTTTTTGGAATTTATTAGAGGATGAAATCATACATATAAACACATGTGCAATTGCTGAAACAGTAATTCTTTATATTACGTAAACAAAAGTAAATCTATTGTTTTATAATACCTACCTTAATAAATGATGATAAACAAATGATAATAACAAGCAAATAAGTAGACTTTATTTTTGTCCTTCATTTTAGAAACAGAGAATGTCTTTCTAATTGTACAAGGAAAAAAAACCCCACACATATATCGTATGTATGTGTTTATACACACACACACACACACACACACACATATTCATTTTTATACAATTAAAAAGCTAAGTAATATGGAATATAGTTTACTATATTTAAATAAGATTTAAATATTTTCAACGAATAGTATGAGTTCAATAGATAATATGATTATAATTTAAGGATCAAATGGATAAATAGAAGTAAGGATGGGTATTTTGTTTTTAATAAAATACATTCAATGTGATTTTTATTCAATTTTTAAATAGACTTAACATTGTAAAATAGAATTAGCCAGCTGACCAATCGATTGAGTCTCTAATTTCTTTTGAGGAAATGAAAGTCAAAGTAATAATAAGCCTTCACATGTTTTAGTCACAAAGTGTAGGGTGTCACATCTTGCCTCCCCATGAGGACTCTGGGGGCTCCCCTTCCTTTACCTGTGACCACCATCACAGCATCTGCCTTCCCTGTCCTGCCATGGTATTGCTGAGCCCATGCCTGCACCATCTCTGATGAAGCCCCAGACTTGTTTTCTTTGCTGGGGAAAAGTGGCAGTCATGTATGTGCTCATTACAGTGTGAGAAAGACAAAGTCCAGTGGTCCATTTTCAGAATACAGCGTTAGCCTGAAATGTAAAATTGGGATGTAAGAAAGACAACCAGAGGAGAAATAAAGCAGAAGGGAAAGTAATGCAATAGCACTGAAGCTTATGGATGTAACAGATCCAAAGTCCATGCACCTGAACAGCCCTTTGACAAAGTAGCCTAACCAACAGAGAAGAAGTGAGAGCTGCTTACCTGTCAGAATGCATGCACTCAGGAAAGCTTTTCCACCAGAGGAGAACAAAGGGAAGTGGGAACAACTAAAGGTATATTTATTTAAATAACCCAATAGGAGTCAGTAAAACCGAGGCAACATTCAGGAAGACTGTACACCCCATAGTATTCAGCCAACAAGGAGCCAGGAGAAGGACCTTGCTCTCCAGGGGAAAAAATGCTGGTTGTCCCCAATGTGTGTGCACTTGCTGGCCAGATATTTTTTTTTTGGTAGCACACCCTTCTGCAGAAGTAGAGTTTGTCTTGATGAGCTTCTTCCAAGCATGTGTCTGATTCCTTATTGTACTCCAATGTGTCTAACAAGAGTCTTGATAGGCGATCATGAACTGTGGCCTGCTGTCTCCTAAACATCTATGAAGGAAGCAAAGAAGAGGACATTTCATACTGCTCAAGGGAACCAGAGATCAACAAGGCATAAAAATTATAAATATATGTTCTCCAAACAATGGAACATCTACGTTCATCAAACAAACTCTTCTAAGTTCAAGAGTCAAATAGGCCACAACACAATAATACTGGGTGACTTTAACACACCACTTTCACCACTGGATAGATCTTCCAAACAAAAACTAAAAAAAGAAACTTTAGAACTCAATAATATAGTCAATAATTTAGACTTAACGGACATATATAGAATATTTCATCCATCAAAGAGTGAACACACTTTCTTTTCAGCAGCATATGGATCCTTCTCTAAAATAGATCATATATTATGCCACAAAGCAACTCTCAGCAAATACAAAAAAAAATAGAAATACTATCCTGCATTCTGTCATAATGGAATGAAATTAGAAATTAGAAATCAATGATAAAATAAAAATAGAAGCTACTCCAACACCTAGAGACTAAATAATATGCTATTGAATGAACAATGGATTGCAGAAGATATCATAGAGGAGATTAAAAAATTCTTAGAGGTAAATGAGAACACAGATGCAACATAATGAAAACTCTGGGAAGCAATGAAAGCAGTACTAAGAGTAAAGTTCATTGCATGCAGTTCATTCCTTAAAAGAAGAAAATGTCAAAAAATAAATGATCTAACATTACATCTCAAAGCCCTAGAAAAAGAAGAGCAAATCAACACCAAAAGTAGTAGAAGACAGGAAATAATTAAAATCAAAGCTGAATCAATGAAATTGAAACAATTGAAAATATTGACAAAACAAAAAGTTGATTCTTTGAAAAAATAAATAAAATTGATAAACCCTTAGCCACACTAACAAAGAGAATGAGAGAGAAAACTTAGTTGAATTACTAAAATGACTATTACTAAAGTCAGTGATAAAAGTCAGTGATAAAAAAGGAAATATCACAATGGACACTACAGAAATACAGAAGATCACTGGAAACTATTTGGAAATCCAAACTCTAATAAAATGGAAAACATTGAAGACATCAACAAATTTCTAGAGTAATATGATTTACCCAAACTGAATCAGGATCATATACATAAGTTAAACAGATCAATTTCAAGCAATGAAATAGAAGATGCCATCAAAAGCCTACCAACCAAGAAAAGCCCAAGACCAACGGATTCACAGCTGAGTTCTACAAGACCTTCAAAGAAGAACTAATACGAATACTCCTCAAATTATTCCATGAAATAGAAAAAAAGGAAACACTTCCAAACTCATTCTTTGAGGCCAATATCACCCTGATTCCCAAACCATACAAAGACACATCAAGGAAAGAAAACTTGAGACCAACATGTCTAATAAACATAGATGCAAAAATTCTCAATAAAATTCTGGCAAAATGAATATCAAAACATATAAAAAGATAGTGCACCACGATCAAGTGGGGTTCATCCCAAGGATGCAAGGTTGGTTCAAAATATGGAAATCAATAAATGTAATTTATCACATCAATGCACTTTAAGAATAATATGATCATCTCAATAGATGCAGAAAAAGCATTTGACAAGATGCAGCACTTCTTCATGTTCGAAACACTACAAAAACTAGGGATAATAGGAATATATCTCAACATTGTAAAAGCTATTTATGCTAAGTCCAAGACCAACATCATTCTAAATGGAGAAAGATTGAAATCTTTCCCTCTAAAACTTGGAACAATGCAGGATGCCCTCTTTCACCACTTCTATTTAACATAGTCCTTGAAATTTTAGCCAGAACAATTAGACAGACAACGAAATTAAAGGGATACAAATAGGAAAAAAAAAAACCCTCAAACTATCACTATTTGCCTACGACATGATTCTATACTTAAACTTTCCAAAAAATTCCATCAGAAAACTTCTAGAACTAATAAATGAATTCAGCAAAGTAGCAGGATAAAAAATCAACACTCAGAAATCAAATGCATATCTGTACAACAGTGATGAATCCTCTGAAAGAGAAATTAGGAAAAGTTAAATTTGGGAATCACTTTAATGAAAGAGGTGAAAGACCTCTACAATGAAACCACAGAACGTTAAAGAAATTAAATAAGACCTTAGAAGATAGAAAGATCTCCTCTGTTCTTGGATAGGGAGAATTAATATTGTCTAAGTGATCATACTACCAAAAGCACTATACAGATTAAATGCATTCCAATCAAAATCCCAATGACATTCCTTTTAGAAATGGAAAAAGCAATCATGAAATGCATTTGGAAAAATAAGAGACCAAGAATAGCCAAAGCAATCCTTAGCAAGAAGAGTGAAGTAGGTAGCATCACAATAGCAGACCTTAAACTATACTACAAAGCTATAGTAACAAAAATGGCATGATATTTGCACCAAAATAGACTTGTAGACCAATGGTACAGAATAGAGGACACAGAGACAAACCCACATCAATACAGTTATCTCATACTAGACAAAGGCTCCAAAAACATACATTGGAAAAGATAGCCTCTTCTACAAACGGAAAACTGGAAATCCATATGCAGCAAAATGAAACTAAACCTCTATCTCTCACCATGCACAAAATTCAACTCAAAGTGGATCAAGGACCTGGGAATTAGGACAGAGACCCTGTGCCTAATAGAAGAAAAAGTAGTCCCAAATCTTCATCATGTGGGATTAGACCCCTACTTCCTTAACAAGACTCCTAAAGCACAAGAAATAAAATCAAGAATTAATAAATGGGATGGATTCAAACTAAAAAGCTTCTTCTCAGTAAAAGAAACAATCAATGAGTCGAAGAGAAAGCCTACATTGTGGGAGCAAATTTTTGCCACACACGTCAGAGTACTAATCTCAAAAAACTTAACACCAAAAAAACCAAATAACCCAATCAATAAATGGACCAAAGAACTGAACAGACACTTCTCAGAAGAGAATATACAATCAATCAACAAATAAATAAAAAATGTTCAACATTCCTAGCAATTAGAGAAATGCAAATCAAAACTACTCTAAGATTTCATCTCACTCTAGTCAGAATGGCAGCTATTAAGAATACAAGCAACAATAAGTGTTGGTGAGGATGTGGGGGAAAAAGTCACACTCTTACATTGCTGGTGGGATGGCAAATGGGTGGAACCAATCTGGAAAGCAGTATGGAGATTCCTTAGAAAAATTGGAATGGAACCACCATTTGACCCAGCTATCCCACTCCTTGGTTTATACCCTAAGAACTTAAAACAGCATACTTCAGGGACACAACCACATCAATGTTTATAGCAGCACAATTTGTAATAGCTAAATTGTGGAACCAACCTAGATGTCTTTCAATAGATGAATGAATAAAGAAAATGCAATATATATCTCATATCTATATATCTATATCTATACTATATCTATATATCATATATATATATATATATATATATATTACTCAGCATTAAAAGAGAATAAAATCATGGCATTTGCAAGTAAATGGATGTAATTGGAGAACATCATGCTAAGTGAAGTAAGCCAATGTCAAAAAACCAAAGGCCAAATATTCTCTCCAATAAGTGGATGCTGATCCATAATGAGGATTAAGAGGAGCATGGAAGGAATGGAGGAACTTTGTATAGAGCAAAGGGAGGGAGGGGCTGAGAGGGGGCCCAGGAGGGGGAAGGAAAGATGGTGGGATGAGATGAACATCATTTCCCTATGTATATGTATGGAGATATGAATGGTGTGACTCTACTTTGTGTTCAACCAGAGAAATGAAAAATTTGGCTCCATTTGTGTACTATGAATTGAAATGCATTCTGCTGCCTTGTATAACAAATTAGAACAAATAAATAAATAAAATTAAGAAAAGAAGAAGGGACTGCTGACTTTGGGCTCCTGTGAATACAGTAAACAGAGTCATGGTATTTTAGTATGCACTGTGCATTTGAACTTTTTCATAATCTCAAAGAATAATTAGCAGTCTGGGGAAGGGAGACAGATAATGTATTCTAATGCAGCATCTTTACTTTTATTAGAAACCCCAAAGAATCTGTCTTCCTTTGGAGTCTGTCAATTATATTAATGCTTTGATTAGTATTAGAGAAATTTTATGAGCTTTAACATTGATTAAATGCCACAACTAATGGGTTTTTCATAGTCATTAGAATAAACATTAGTATATAGTTATAAATATAGTTTCTAATGAAGAAATTGTTTTGTTAGTTTGTATATGGTCCAAGACAAAATCCTAATTCCTCACAAAGCAGATCACAGGTGTTCCTACACACCATCAATGTGAAGGTGACAATGTCCACTCAGAACATTTATATGGAGCCTGCCAATATGCACACTCTCAAGTCAGAACAGTCACGTGAAGTTCTATTCTAAACCCCAATTTGTAGCTGGAATACGTGGGCTCTAGACATAAAACTGCTGTTCAAGTTCACACCATTAGTAAGACAAGAAGATTCTAAGATCAGGCTCTTCAATACACAATGCCATGCCATGTGGAATCTAAGGGAGAAAGCAAACCAACAAATCCCACCCCGATTAAAAGAGAAGAAGAGAAGGAAGAAAGAAAGGATGGAAGGGAGAAAGAAAAGAAGAGGGAAAGAAGGAAGGAAGGATGGCTTAAGAGCATGTGGGCCAACCTGAGCATTCATGGAGAACAACCTAGAAAACCTAAATATCACTTTTCAATAACTGAATAATGCTTTATTTCATGTATTCTGAGAAACATTTGCCTTTTCCCTTCTTTTCTTTGGTTGAAAGCTACTTCGAAGCGTTTGAGTCAAACACTGAAGCAGTTTTAAGAACACTCTGAGTCACTGGACTCTCTTTGTAGATATGGGCTGGGGCATGCGGCACAAAGAGGGAAGGGCTCTCCTCTCCTTTTCTGTGAAAGAGTAAAGGAGGAAAAGTTTGGCTTAAAAGAAAAATAAATTTTAGGTATAAAAGTAAAAATTTGGATGGGAAGTCACCCTCCACATATGTAGCACATGTCAAAATACATGCCACTGTCAGGAATAACCAACAAGAACAAATAAAAAACTTAAAAAATAAAGGCTGGGGAGAATTCTGAGGGGCCATCTCTTGTTCCTTTCTGATGAGAGGAAGGAGATTGGGAAGGGAGGCTGGATGGGAAACAGGATGAGATCATGAAGGGCCTTAGAAGCCATGGTAAAGAACACAGGGATTTCCCCCAAAACATCAAAGGGCCATTGAAAATATTCAGTCACGCCTGTAATTTTGAAGAAAAGGGCCTGTGTGTGTGGGGGGGAGAGCATTGGAAGGGAAGAAGACCAAAGGTCAAAACACCAACACCGAGGCTCTGTGCTGACATTGGAGAGAGACTGTGGGGCCTGCACTCAGCACCACTGCCCACAGAGAGAAAAGAGCCGATTCAGGGGTGGTCACGAGATAGTGTCCATAAGATCTGATGATTGTGAGGAAGGAAGAGAGAAAGAAAACACGGACCATTTCTAAGTCAAACAACTGAATGGATGGTGAAGAGAAGCATTGGGGAGGATCAGCGCAGAGGGGAACACAACATTTTGGTTAGGATATATGGGATCCGAGGCACCTGTGATAAAGGATGAGATGATGTGAAAATTCCATTAGAAAGTGTGTCAGCCATACTTTGAGATCTATTATTTTTTCCCAGCCTAATTAAGGGGAGAAGCATCAACTCCATGGTTGATTTCCCATTGAAACTGATGGGGCATCAGTATAGCTGATGAGATGTAAAAATAAAAAATACCAAGACTACAGTTCCCCACAATTCCCCTATGATAGGTCCAGTGTCTGCATTTGGGTTTACAGTTATTTTATTTAAATTATTCAAGGTGTTCTACAATTGGAACTTCAGGGCTAATGGTTGGATGTGCTTGTTCTGAAGATTTATTTCAACAGAACCTCTGTCCAAAATGTAGTGGCTTAAAAAGTGACTACATTTATTTTGCTGATATTACAATTGTGCAGGCCATAGCAGGGACAACTCGGCATCATCTAGGAATGGCTCAAAGACCAGGGACAGGAATCCTGCACAGGCTCAATCACTCATAGGCCTAGTGGTTGATGCTAGCTGTTGGGCTTTCCTGTAGCTCTTCAGCCCTCTCTCAGCATGGCGGATGGATCACACCAATGGTGTGTGTCCCAGGAGAGCAGAAGAGAGTCAGGCCCAGCTGTGTGGCCTTTCCCGACTAAGCCTAGGAAGTCAGGAGAGTAGCTCCTCCACATTCTATTTATTAGAAACAAAGCACTAAATCTGACCCACGTTCAAGGGAAGGGAATTGGACTCCATTTTTTTTAACAGTTATCAAGTCATTTAAAGCTGTATTTTCAAACCACTAGAGGGATCTCAGAAGTCTCTGCCACCTAAACCCTATTCATTTATTTAAGTTTCAATATAATTTCTAAAAGAAACTGAGATTGTAGTCAGGAGTCAGTACAATAAAATAAAGTATATAAAAATTTGATAGTTCAGAGCATTTTTTCCCTTGTCCAAAAGTGGATCAGGCAGTTTAGTAAGAGAGAATATATAAACTGAGAGTGGGAGATGAGTTTGGGGGCCAATCTTACCTTTAAAAAAAGATTTAAAAAGGGGATTTTCAACATGGCGGCCGGTGCGGAGAGATCAATCCTGTGACCTCCTCAGCTGCACGGGCAAAGAGAGACTTCAGCCCGACTGAATGCTGTTTGCTCAGAAACATTTGGCAATGCTGGGCTGAAGTGGATCTTGGGTGAGCAGTGTGAGCTTCCCAGAGGCCACAGCGGGATTGGTGCTGTGTGAATGGCAAACAGAGAGGGTGCACAGTCTTTAAAAGAAAATAGGGCACCCAGGGGGCTGCAGGCCCAGCATGTAGCTAGTTCTGTGGAGAACGCCACCACTGGTGAGTGGGGCCTGGATAGCAGGAGAAGCGGGGAGGTGGCTGGAGACCAGGAAAGGCCCTGAGTGACCAGGATTGGAGAGCCGCCCAGTGGGGGAGGAGGAGCTGCCTCACAGGGATTGTTTCCTGTGTATTGAGAGGAGAAACTTGGCCTGGTGGGCACAGCTCCACCTACTGGAAGAGAAGTTAATTGAACTCTAAGACTACATTTATCCTTTTTTTTTCCCATTTCTTTTCAATTTCCTTTTTCTCCTTTTCTTGTATTCTACCTATTTTCTCCTTTCTCTCATTCTCTTTAGTGACTTCTTCCTTCCCCTTCTCATACCTTTCCTCCCAAGCATTACGACTCCGTTTATGTGTAGTTTACCAAATGTATATAGATAAATGTTCCAAGGCAATCTATAGTGCTCCCAAGTCCCTAGATACCTCCAAATACTCCGGACCATTCTCCTGTTAATATCCCCCTTCAGTAGAGCAATTTTCTAAGGTTGCCAAGATATACCAACCCCTATACTATCACATCACTCGACTTAAACATAAAGTCCCAAGACCAAACCGCAGATCGCTATAGGCCATCAGAATCCATTCGCATTTTATGAAATGAATGAATCTCCTTTAAAGTACAATAAGACTCAACATCTCTAGACTAAGTCTCCCATCACAAAGGAGAGACCCCGGAGATATACAAAACCAAAATAAATTTATAGGAGTAACAATAACTCAGCAGTCAAACAGAGCTGGAAGTAACATGAGCATCATGAAAAAACAAGGAAGAAAAGGAGTACAAACAATGCAGGACAGCCTAAATCTACAGGAGAACCCAGAGGCATCAGAAAAATGGTCAGATAAAGAACTCAACTTACTCAGGTGGAATGGAATCTTAAAGAGGTCATTAGACAGCAAATGCAAACAATGAAAGAACACATTGAAAACGAATTACATAAACAGATTCAAGAAGCAAATAATCAACTCTACCAGGAGATAGAGATTATAAAAAAATCAAACAATAATCCTAGAAATGAAGGAAACGATAAACCAAATTAAAAACTCAAATGAGAGTATCACTAGTAGAGTAGATCAAGTAGAAGTCAGAACATCAGACAATGAAGACAAAATATATCATCTCGAAAAGAGTCTAGCTAACTCAGAAAGGCTGGTAAGAAACCAAGAGCAAAACATCCAAGAGATATAGGATAACATAAAAAAAACAAACTTAAGAGTCATTGGGATAGAGGAAGGTATAGAGGTCCAAACCAAAGGAATGAACAATCTGTTGAATGAAACAATTTTAGAAAACTTTCCAGACATGAAAAAGGAAATGGATGTCCAAATCCTAGATGCATACAGGACGCCAAGCATACAAAACCACAGTAGACCTACTCCAAGATACATTGTTATGAAGATATCCAATATACAGAACAAAGAGAGAATATTAAAAGCTATAAGAGAAAGGAGGCAGATTACATTCAGGGATAAACCAATTAGGTTAACGGCTGATTTTTTATCACAGACGCTGAAAGCGAGAAGATCCTGGAACAACGTATTTCAAACACTGAAAGATAATGGGTGCCAACCAAGAATTTTGTATCCAGCAAAATTAAGCTTCAGGTTTGACAACGAAATAAAAATCTTTCATGATAAACAAAAGTTAAAAGAATTTGCAGCCAGAAAACCAGCACTGTAAAGCATCTTGGACAAAACACTACACGAAGAGGAAATGAAAAACAATAACCAAAACCATCAGTGGGAAGTGCCTCAGTAAAGTGAGGGTGGGGAAAAAAAACTAATCAAAGAGGGAAAAACAAACCAAATTAAAAATAAATAAATAAATAAATAATCAAACATGACTGGCAGTACAAACCATATATCAATAACCCTAAACGTTAATGACTTAAACTCACCAATAAAGCGACATAGGCTGGTAACCTGGATTAAAAAAACAAATCCAACAATATACTGCCTCCAGGAGACACATCTGATAGGAAAATACATACACAGGCTGAAGGTGAAAGGTTGAGAAAAATCATACCACTCACACGGTCCTCGGAAGCAAGCAGGGATGGCCATCCTCATATTGAATAAAATCGACATCAAGCCTAAGTTAATCAAAAGGGATAAAGAAGGACATTATATACTGTTAAAGGGAACCATTCACTAACAAGATGTAACAATTTTCAATATTTATGCACCAAACAATGGTGTTGCTACGTTCATAAAACAAACTCTCCTCAAGTTCAAGAGTCAAATAGACCACAACACAATAATTATGGGTGACTTCAACACATCGCTCTCTCCATTGGACAGATCCTCCAGACAAAAGCTGAATAAAGAAACTATAGGACTCAATATCACAATCAATAACCTAGACTTAACTGACATATATAGAATATATCAATTATCAAAAAGCAGATATATTTTTTTCTCAGCAGCACATGGATCCTTATCAAAAATAGACCATATATTTTGCCATAGGGCAACCCTTAGAAATTATAAAGCTGTAGAGATAATACCATGCATCTTATCTGATCATAATGGAATGAAACTGGAAATCAATGATAAAAGAAGGAAGGAAAAATTCTACATCACTTGGAAAATGAACAATATGTTTCTGAATGATCAATGGGTTACAGAAGACATAAAGGAGGAAATCAAAAAATTCATAGAGATAAATGAAAATACAGACACAACATATCGGAATCCATGGGACACAATGAAAGAAGTTTTAAGAGGGAAATTTATTGCCTGGAGTTCATTCCTCAAAAAAAGAAAAAACCAACAAATAAATGATCTCACATTTCATCTCAAAACCCTAGAAAAAGAAGAGCAAAACAACAGCAAATGTAGCAGAAGGCAAGAAATAATTAAAATCAGAGCTGAAATCAATGAAATTGAAATCAAAGAAACTATTGAAAAAATTGACAAAACTAAAAGTTGGTTCTTCAAAAAAAAAAATAATATTGACAGACCCTTAGCCATGCTAACGAAGAGAAGAAGAGAGAGAACTCAAATTACTAGCATACGGGATGAAAAAGACAATATCACAATAGACACTACAGAAATACAGAAGATAATTAGAAATTATTTTGAAACCCTATATTCCAATAAAATAGAAGATAGTGAAGACATTGATAAATTTCTTAAGTCATGATTTGCCCAGATAGAGTCAGGAGGATACACACAACTTAAACAGACCAATATCAATGGAGGAAATAGAATAAGCCATCAAAAGACTACCAACCAAGAAAAGCCCTGGACCAGATAGGCATACAGAGGAGTTTTAACAAACCTTTAAAGAAGAACTAATACCAATACTTTTCAAGTTATTTCAGGAAATAGAAAAAGAAGGAGCTCTTCCAAATTCATTCTATGAGGCCAACATCACCCTGATTCTGAAACCAAAGACACTTCAAAGAAAGAAAATTACAGACCAATATCTCTAATGAACCTAGATGCAAAAATCCTCAATAAAATTCTGGCAAATCGAATTCAAAAACATATCAAAAAAATTGTGCACCATGATCAAGTCGGATTCATCCCTGGGACGCAAGGCTGGTTCAATATACGGAAATCAATAAATGTTATTCACCACATCAATAGACTTAAAGATAAGAACCATATAATCATCTTGATAGATGCAGAAAAAGCATTCGACAAAGTACAGCATCCCTTTATGTTCAAAACACTAGAAAAACTAGGGATAACAGGAACTTACTTCAACATTGTAAAAGCTATCTATGCTAAGCCTCAGGCTAGCATCATTCTAAACGGAGAAAAATTGAAGGCATTCCCTCTAAAATCTGGAACAAGATAGGGATGCCCTCTCTCACCACTTCTATTCAACATAGTTCTCGAAACACTGGCCAGAACAATTAGACAGATGAAAGAAATTAAAGGCATAAAGATAGGAAAAGAAGAACTTAAATTGGCACTATTTGCAGAAGACATGATCCTATACCTAGCAGACCCAAAAGGTTCTACAAAGAAACTTCTAGAGCTAGTAAATGAATTCAGCAAAGTGGCAGGATATAAAATCAACACGCATAAATCAAAGGCATTCCTGTATATCAGCAACAAAACTTCTGAAATGGAAATGAGGACAACTACTCCATTCACAATATCCTCAAAAAAATAAAATACTTGGGAATCAACCTAACAAAAGAGGTGAAAGACTATACAATGAAAACTACAGAACCCTAAAGAGAGAAATAGAAGAAGATCTTAGAAGATGGAAAAATATACCCTGTTCATGGATAGGCATAACTAACATCATCAAAATGGCGATATTACCAAAAGTTCTCTATAGGTTCAATGCAATGCCAATCAAAATCCCAATGGCATTTCTTGTAGAAATAGATAAAGCAATCATGAAATTCATCTGGAAAAATAAAAGACCCAGAATAGCAAAAGCAATTCTAAGCAGGAAGAGTGAAACAGGCAGTATATCGATACCAGACTCTATACTACAGAGCAATAGTAACAAAAACAGCATGGTACTGGTACCAAAACAGGCGGGTGGACCAATGGTACAGAATAGAGGACACAGAGACCAATCCACAAAGTTACAACTACCTTATATTTGACAAAGGTGCTAAAAGCATGTAATAGAGAAAGGATAGCATCTTCAACAAATGGTGCTGGGGAAAGTGGAAATCCATATGCAACAAAATGAATCTGAATCCCTATCTCTCGCCATGTACAAAAGTTAACTCAAAATGGATCAAGGATCTAGGTATCAAACCAGAAACTCTGCCTCTGACAGAAGAAAAAGTTGACTCTAATCTCCATCTCGTGGGGTTGGGCTCCAAATTCCTTAATAGGACACCCATAGCACAAGAGTTAAAATCAAGAATCAACAAATGGGACTTACTCAAACTAAAATTTTTTTTCTCAGCAAAAGAAACAATAAGAGAGGTAAATAGGGAGCCTACATCCTGGGAACACATTTTTACTCCTCACACTTCAGATAGAGCCCTAATATCCAGAGTATACTGCCGCAGTCTGGCTGGGCACAAATCACGAGCCACTCAAACAGGAACAAACTTTATTTCTGCTGTCCACCAGCACACTCCACACACGCTCCCCGGGGACTCTCCCGAACACCATGTGGTTTCTCCAGGAACCACCAACCAGAAAATCCCTCCTCCGGCACTTCCCCAACCAATGCGAACTCTTCAGGAATCCCCGCGAGAGCTCAACAGGAACTCAACGGGAACTCCACGAGAACTCAAATGTCATCATCTTAATGGCTTGCTGGCCGTCACCTCTCAACCACTACTTCTGGCAAAAATGCCATGTGTCATCCCGACTCGGTGTGGCCCTCAACAGTATACAAAGAACTCAAAAAATTAAACAATAAGAAAACAAATAACCCAGTCAACAAATGGGCCAAGGAACTGAACAGACACTTTTCAGAGAAGGATATACAATTAATCAACAAATACAAGAAAAAATGCTCACCATCTCTAGCAATCAGAGAAATGCAAATTAAAATCACACTAAGATACCATCTCACTCCAGTAAGAATGGCAGCCATTATGAAGTCAAACAACAACAAGTGTTGGTGAGGATGTGGGGAAAAGGGTACGCTTATACATTGCTGGTGGGACTGCAAATTGGTGCAGCCAATCTGGAAAGCAGTATGGAGATTCCTTGGAAAGCTAGGAATGGAATCACCATTTGACCCAGCTATTCCCCTTCTCAGACTATTCCCCAAAGACCTAAAAAGAGCATATTATAGGGATACAGCTACATCGATGTTCATAGAAGCACAATTCACAATAGCTAGACTGTGGAACCAACCTAGATGCCCTTCAATAGATGAATGGATAAAAAAAATGTGGCACTTATACACAATGGAATATTACTCAGCACTAAAAAATGACAAAATCATGGCATTTGCAGGGAAATGGATGGCATTAGAGCAGATTATGTTAAGTGAAGCTAGCCAATCCCTAAAAAACAAATGCTGAATGTCTTCTTTGATATAAGGAGGGCAACTCAAAACAGAGCAGGGAGGAAGAGTATGAGAAGAAGATTACCATTAAACAGGGACGAGAGGTGGGAGGGAATGGGAGAGAGAAGGGGAATTGCATGGAAATGGAAGGAGACCCTCATTGTTATACAAAATTACATATAAGAGGATGTGAGGGGAAAGGGAAAAAAAAACAAGAGAGAGAAATGAAATACAGTAGATGGGGTAGAGAGAGAAGATGGGAGGGGAGGGGAGGTGGGATAGTAGTGGATAGGAAGGGCAGCAGAATACAACAGACACTAGCATGGCAGTATGTATAAATGTGGATGTGTGACCAGTGTGATTCTGCAATCTGTACACGTGGGAAAAATGGGAGTTCATAACCCACTTGAATCAAATGTGTGAAATATGATATGTCAAGAGCTTTGTAATGTTTTGAACAACCAATAAAAAAAGTTTTAAGGAAAAATAAATAGATAAATAAATAAATAATAAATAACTGAGTTTAAATGTTTTCACTGTAAGGAAATGAAATCTGGTGGAGGAGAGAGGTAGACTTTCCCTGAATTGAACGCTACACAACCTGTACAAGTGTCCAAGCACCATGTGGCACCCCCTGAAGTTGTACGATTTCAGTTGTCAATTCAAACTAAAGATTTTTCCTTTTAAAAGAAGCACCGAGTTTGCAGAGCATCCATATGATTTCATGCTACTTATGTAAAAGAGTCATACTTTCCCAGAAATGGAAATTATGTTTTATGAAAAAACCTAGGACCTTCCCCGTGAATGACAAATTGAAGATAGTAAATGTCTTTTCATTTGAAACAACCTGAGTAGAAATGCTATTTTTTTCAAGATATTGTAAAAGAAGTGAATTCAAACACTGTTTAAAAATATTGGATGTGCCTTCTGTCTGTGATGTGGCATAAGGCTAAATCTCGAGTGAACACTTCAGAGAGGCATGATGACCAGAAGGAAGGAGTTCCACTTTAGAATCCACAGCTTGTTCTGAGCCTTGGTTTGACTTCCTTGCTGAGGGATCCCGAGGTCTCATTATGAAGGTTAGAGACACAGTCCTTGGTATCTGCCCTGGCGGATGCTCAAAAACGCACACTTAGTTGTTTAAGATAATGGTGGTGAGGTGAAGATGAGAGAAAATGTATGAATAACTCAGGAAGAGCAGAAATTATTACAATATTGAAATATACTTGTACATGTTATTTCTTGTCTTTAGAATTTTGAGAGTTGGATATTATATATTTTAACATAAGGTAGGCATAAAATGCCATAACAAACAAATCAGCAATATATCACAGATTGTTCTTTCAAAACTCACAGGGTCCTAACTCACAAGTGCCTCATTTAAAAATTTACAGGCATAATTCAAGATTATAAAAGAGTCTATAAATCTCTGTGAAGCTAATTGTTATAATAAATCATTAATGCACGACTGTCATTGAAAAATTTTAAGAATACTATATTTTCCACTACAAATTTATAGATAGCACAAAATATCTCAGCAGTCCTTTAAAATGGTTGTTTAAAATGTCTTTTTTGAATGTCATGGCAAATGCTGGCTGTTAATGTCAATGGGAATTAAAACGGGAAATACCAAAATTGAAAATATTTCCCAAGAGTAGATGTTCTTTGTAAAGGTTTGGTTGGTACATCTGGTTAAAGAGTCAGAGTGAGATATATTTTCACCATTAAAGGTTTCCAGCGAAAAACTAACTAACCTCCTTTTTGAAAGGTAAAGCTTTCTCTTTTTTTTAAATTAAGATTTTTAATTTTTATTTTTTAGTTATAGATGGACATGATCCCTTTCTTTTATTTTCTGTGGGGCTGAGGATTGAACCCAGTGCCTCACAGGTGCTAGGTAGGCAAGTTCTAACACTGAGCTACCACCCCAGCCCCAGGTAACCCTTCTTAAACATACCAAATATGTACCCAACAGATTTTTGTCCATGAGCAGGTGAATAATGTCAATCAGATACAGTGGTCTCCTCTGTGGTTTACGGAATTTAGGCTTTCCTATTGTTTTACAGATTGTAAAATAATGACCCCGGGCTTCCTGATAACCATCAGTTGGCTTCTGTACTAAAATTTCTGCATTTAAGAAGTCACCTCTAGGGCTGAGGTTGTGCTCAGTGGTACAGCGCTTGCCTGGCACGTGTGAGGCCCTGGGTTCGATCCTCAGCACCACATCAAAATAAAAAAATAAAATAAAGGTATTAAAAAAAAAGAAGTCACATCTTCACTTACAACTCTTAAAGCGGTCATATAAATCAGTTTATTAGAGTGTACACTAGTGTCACGATTGAGTGAAGGTGTGCCCCAGGGTTCCCGTGTTAGTTTCCCAGGCACCCAGGAGACAGTGTCTTGCCCTCATGAAGCTCACAGGCTACCAGCTTGAGTGAGTGGACACCTCTGATTTCTTTTAAAGCCTCTAGGGAGGCGCCCACTTGTAAATCAGGTGATGTGGAGATCACTGCTTTTGGAGGCAGGTGTTCAGGTGAAGGAGTGAGACAGGCAGGATGCACAGCAGGAAGGAGCAGTTCAGGTTGTGCTTCCCTGGAGAAGTTCTGCCTCATCAAAGGTTATTTACTTCTCAAAGTGTCACAGCGAGGCCTGCCCTTCCCTCCAAGTCCTTTACAAAGCTCCCTCTGTCACTTCTGCTTTATGGAGACCAGGTGCCCCCACCCAAAAGACTCTGGCCATAATTAAGCTTCTCCAAAGACCCTCCCCATAATTACCAAGATTTTACCGTAGAGAGTCAAGAGAATGTCAGCAGGGGTTTCTGCAGAGGGCATGTGGTTGGGGCTCCCTCTTTCTTTTAAGTGCCAGGGTTGCACACAAGAGGTGTGATCGAGTCTGCCTCAAGAAAGGTTTGTCACTATGCAACAGGTACTATCTCTGTTTTCTTGGCAAAAGCTTGTAAAACTGCTGCTGTTTAGCTTAAATATATGGGATGAGGAGTGACTGTTATGTACCCACCCGCTGATATGTAACTACCCCACTGAGAGTAAAGTTTGAAGGATTTCCAGACTTGAAGTCCAGAGATTTTTAGACATTAGCCTCTCTGAACCACTGCAGCAAAAATAAACCTGCTTCCTGGAAAGTCCTTGGGTGTTCAGCCTCATCGGTCCTACATCACTGGTTGGCAAAAGGAAAAATTTCCTAAAGAACAGTGCAGTAGAAAGGAAGCTGGGGCATCCAGCCACCTCACCACGCAGGTCAACGCTGAGCCTGCTGATCTTTAAGATCCTTCCAGACCCGATGTTCTGCAGCTTTGCCAGACTATCTTGAAAAAAAAAAAAGGTTATTAAAGAACTCCAAAACCAGAAGAACCATTTCAGATTGAAGTACGAGATGTTTTGATTGACACAGGACTGCCTTGAAGAAGATAATTTGGACCAGCCAGCATATGGGTCGAACTTCATCTCCATTACATCCACCGGTTCAGCATGTTCTATGTGGTAAGGTTTTACTGGGGATGACATTGAAAGAAGAGTCTCATTGTTCTCGAAGCAGTGGAGTGGTGCACACCTGTAATCTCAGCTACTGGGCAAATTAGGTAAATCCTGTCTCAACAACAACAACAACAACAACAACAACAACAAAACGTGGGAGATGTATTTCAGTAGTAAGTCCCCTTAGCAGTTAAAAAAAAAAGCAATGGAGAATAAGAGCTAGCCTCTAGAGTACACAGTCCCCTAATATTTGTGTACATGATTTTTTTTTTGAACAAGAGGAAACACAAACACATCCATATGTGCAAGAGAAAAGTCATTGTGAGAGCCAATCAGAACTTTCCTTTACCTGTTAGGGGTGTTGCCATCCCTGTTAGACTTCACAGGCCCCTGTGCCTCCTGGGAAACCCCAGATCTACAGGATGCTCTGAGGTAGGTCAGCAATCTTTTTAAGACTCAGTTTCCCATTTGTTGAAGAGAATGATGATAATATTTAACACAGACAGCTTTTTTAAAAATATTTTTTTTCTTAGTTGTCAATGGACCTTTATTTTGTTTATTTATTTTTATGTGGTGCTGAGGGTCGGACCCAGTGCCTCACACATGTCAGGCAAGTGCTCTACCCCTAAGCCCCAACCCCAGCCCCATTGAGAGCTTTTGAGTGGTTAAATAACCAGTGCAGGCAGCAGGACTTGGTACTTGACCTGACATGTACCAAGCACTCCTTTTTAGATGTTCATGGCAATTTGGAAGAAAATATAATTCAGATCTCTGCTGGTATGATTTTCCCCTGAGTAAAATCTGATTGAACTAGCACTCAAATCTAGGCTCCAGGTGGGTAGAAGATTGGCCTGAGCTTGATGGAGAAGGATGCTTATAGGATATGAGGCCTTGGGGCAGGAGGCTGATTTTACTGGGAATAAAATGTAGCATTAGAATTTTTGTTTTTGACTTTTTGGCATCTGATTTTTATCCCTATTTGTCTAGAGGTACCCATTTGTTAAAATCAACAATCTACTTTTGTCTTGCAAAATAATATTTCTGAGTTCTGAACAAAAGACTTGCCAGGCAGACTTTGTTGAAAGAGAAGAGGGCAGGGCGAATTTCACAACTTTGAACCTGCAGATTCATATGCAGAACTCTTTGCTAAGGGCTGAGGGAGGCCATTCACAGGACACAGTTTTCCTGTAAGCTGTGACAAAGCGCAGATGAGACCTCGCCATGAAGAGGAGGAAAGGACTTTTGCAGAAGTAAGAAAGGGCAGACTTAGGGAAGTCATCCGGAAGTTTGCACACCTTGTCATTCAGACTCAAAATTGGAGGGACACTTCCCATATAGACCCTTCTCACCACTGCTGTCCTGTTCCACCTACTATGCTGAAAAGATCCCGAGTGGCCCAGATCTGTTTTCCTGACAGCTCTTCTATCTGTCCCCTTCCCCATTACTGCAGTAGCCTAAATCCATTCCTTTTTCACTTCTTTCGAATCATTACACAGAGTTAACTGTCTTCTCTGTCTCCAAATACCCTTCCCTGTAGCTCTTCGTTCGTGTTGCTCTGCAATGATCTTTTAAGACCCCCATCTGCCCCAAATCTGCTTAAAATCCTTTAGTGACTTCCCACAGCTTTCAAGAAAAAGTTCAAGTTCTGTGTGTTGGCACAAACCACAGTTTGCTGAATCAATATGGAGTCGGAAAGTGGACAGCCTCTTTCTTATCTGTAAAATGTCAAGTGTTCATGAGATTCATGGAAATCCCATTAAACTTCCAAAATTTTCTCATTCCACAAGAAGTCATAAAACCTCCTGCTCTGGACCCGCAACTTTTCCTTGCTCTCCCCCCAGTGCCCTGCTTCCCACTGTTTGGGCAACCCACAGGTTAACCTCGAGAACAAGCCAGTCTTTAAACCATTCTGTTTCAAGAACCTTAGGGTATTTTACTTGATAAAATAAAGCGATCTGATGCCCTCTTGATTCAAGGGAGCAGGCCGTGCTATTTCAGGGTCCATCCCAAAGAATTGGGATGAAAGAATTTCTTCTTTCAGGAAGAAATATCCTGAAAGATGTTTTAGAAATGAGCTCCTTGTCTAGAATGGTATTTCTCTTCTCTTTCCATTCGGTCGTTGATGGCACCATAGCAACCCGCGTGTCTCACATCCAGAGAGAGACGAGGCTCATCTGTGGAGGCCTTCACCTTCCCCACACTGTGGCACCCTCTGAGCCTCAGCCTTTTAGCTAGGCCCACGTCCACATGCTTGGGAGATGCAGACGAACTGGAAGCTCCTCCTGTAGGGTCAAGAGCAGACTGGAATCTAAACTGAGATTTATTTTAAACAGAGACATTTAATTGCTACTAGACATACATATAGATGTCATATCTGGTAAATTGAAAGCAACTTGACAACATTTAAATATCTTATACATGATTTTAAGGAAGGAGAAAAGAATGGGAGACATTTTTGAAAGTTTTTCTTCAAAACTTGGTGAAAAACAAGGTTCAGAGATTAAACGGTTAAAATTCGGTGACCTACGCGATAACTTTATCTAGGATATGATTCGTTCATTTGAAGATTTGATTCTGGATAATAGAGAAAAGAATCCATATTAGTTCCCTTCTCATTCCTCTTGTGTTCAGATTTCTAATTTTTTAAAAAAAGGGACAGGTGATACCGACATGATGTTTTTGATCTCAAAAATAATAATTTTCTTGTGCTGTGCTCAGTAGGAATGCCAATAAACAAGGAGTTCTTTGGTTTGTTTAATCCATCTGGAATGCAATCAGATTTCTTCTGTACAGAAAGAGATACACAGGGGGAGAAATAGTTTATAAGGTTATATCACAAACTCTGAAGGAGATGGAAATCGAAAATGAGTTCTCCTCTGAGACAAAAAGGGATGGAACAACATCCGTGGGTCGGAGGGCAGGAGACAGAGCCTTTCCCTGTGCCTTACTTAGTTAGTTCAGCTTGTCCACAGAGCACTTAGCACGTGACATTGTAAACTTCTCCAGGAGGGCCTCGGGCCTTCCAGACCTCTGACCGTGAGGCCAGGAGTAGAGTGGGTAAGTGGTCGGCATTTTTATGCACTGCATGCTCTATGATGGCTTCATAAAAACTTTTATTTCTTTATAACAACCAGAGAATTGGTCGTTAATTGGTAGTTGATTTTCCAAAGGTCAGGTTAAAATGAAGTTTCCCATTTTGGTCTATCTGATCACAAGGTGGAGTCGGGTCTGATTTTCCTAAAACTCTCTTTAAACATAAAGTGAGGATAATTCATGGGCTGGGGGTTGAAGGCAGGGATGCTCTACCGCTGAGTCACACCCCCCCGCCCTGTTGAGATTTTATTTTGAGACAGGGTTTTTCTAGGTTGCAGAGGCTAGCCTTGAACTTGTGATCCTTCTGCCTCAGCCTCCTGAGTAGCTGGGTGCCACCATTCCCAGCTCCCTTTTTTGTTTTGTGTAGTTTCAGCTAGTTTGAATGGGTGGCAGCTATCTCTTTGCCATGAAATAATCCTAAAATAAAGAGTTGTTGTAAAGTCCAAATAAAATTAATGAAATATATATAAACGTGCTTAGCACGTGTCTAAAAAATGATAGTTATTAAAAGGGTAAATGGCAACTATTATTTCAATTTCACCTCTCTTAAAGGTCTGTCGGCTTGTTTCAGAACAAAGATCATAATAGTCCACAAGATTCAAATTAGTTCTGCATTTTTAATTTTAAAACTGGAAGGGACGTAAGTGCACCGTATAATACACTTACGGTGTGACTTCATTTTCTTGTTGTGTTTAAATACCTTTTATGTCAATGCTCATTCAACACGGTGCGATTGTAACAATCACGTGGAAATCGTGAAATTTTTGAGTTACCAATAATAAGCTTTTTAAAATTTTAACCCTATTTTTGAAGTTAAAAATGAATATGGAGGAGAATGTTCAAGTATCTGCAGTTCATTTTTCTGTTTAGTTGTTAAAGGAATAAGGAACACTCTACAGCTTTTTGAAAGGGTGATTTTGCCTTGTGTAATTATAATAGTCCAAGGACTAACAGAGACTGTTAGGGTTTGGATACAGCTTAAGGGGCCATATCTCTTAAAGGAGCCACCACCTCTTCCACCTGTTGGAAGGTTAGTTCTCAGTGTGGCTGTGTGAGAAGCTGTGGGAGCTTTAAGAGGTGGGGCCAGTGGGAAGTACTTAGGTCCCTGGGGGTACTGCCCATGGGAGAGATCAATGGGGTTCTCAGGGGATCCCAAGGTAGTGTCTACGAGAGTGAGTTGTTTTAAAGAGAGAGACTGAAATCTGTCTCTCTGATCTGTCTTTCTGGCTTGTTGGGTGTCATATCCACAACCCAGTTATGCCAGGGCAGTGGGTCAGGTTTCAGACAGGCCAACGAAAGTGCCCAAAGACAGTATTGGACCAAAGCACCAGAAATAAAATCAGGAATCAATGAATGGGAAGGCATCAAACTCAAAAGCTTCTTCACAGCAAAGGAAACAATCAAGATTGTGAGGAGAGAGCCTACAGAATGGGGGAAAATCCATGCCACCTGCATCTCAGATAGAGCATTAATCTCCAGGATATACAAAGAACTCAAAAAACTTAACAACAACAACAACAACAAAACCCAAATAACCCAATCAATAAATGGGTGAAGGAACTGAACAGACACTTCACAGAAGAAATAGGAATGGTCAACAAATACATGAACAAATATTCAACGTCTCTAGCAATTAGAGAAATGCAAATTAAAACTACACTGAGATTTCATCTCACTCCAATCAAAATGGCAGTTATCAAGAATACAAGTAACAATAAATGTTGGCAAGGATGTGGGGGAAAAGGTATACTCATACATTGCTGGTGAGACTGCAAATTGGTGCAACCACTCTGGAAAGAAAACTTGGAATGGAACCAACATTTGACCCAGTTACCCCACTCCTTGGCATATACCCAGAAGACTTAAAATCAGCATACTACAGTGATTCAGCCACATCAATGTTTATAGCAGCTCAATTCAAAATAGCTAAGCGATGGAATCAACCTAGGTCCCCTTCAACAGATGAATGGATAAAGAAACTATAATATACATGCCCAATGGAATATTACTCAGCCATAAAGAAGAATGAAATTATGGCATTTGCTGGCAAATGGATGGAGCTGGAGAATATAATGCTAAGTGAAATAAGCCAATTCCAAAGAACCAAAGACTGGATTTTCTCCGAGATGTGGATGCTGACTCATAATAGGTGGGGGTGGGAGGAGAAGGGGAGGCTCACTGGATTGGACAGGGCAGAGTGGGAGGAAGGGAGAGGGGATAGGAATAGGAAAGATAGCAGAATGAATTGGACGTCACTTTCCTATGTTCATACGTGAATACATGACCAGTGAAACCTCACATCATGTACAACCACAAGTGTTGTTATATGTTATATGTTAGGCTGCAGAAGCAGTGACATCATCAGTATCAGCTTAGTTTGCTTGTCTGACCAGCATCCCAAGGAGCAACTGTCCTGGTGTACGTGCAAGAGGGCAGCCCTCTGCAGATAGCAGTAGTGTGTGCCCTAGTTCCTAGTGTGCCTAAGAGAAAGCCGGTGTCCTTCAAGATAGCATGTATCTGCACATTCTGGTCCAGGCTTGCTTCATTGTTCCCTTAATTTATCAAGGTTTTAGGAAACAGCAAGGGAGCATGCAGACGTGGGGTTTTACTGTCCTCCTTTTCTTTAAGGATGATACACCTGTGATCTCTTCCTCCCATGTGTGTTCCCTTCATGATGCCATCTGCTGTGATGTAATGTAGCCAGAGGATCTCACCAGAGCTGGCATCATGCTGTTTGGATAATCAGCTTCTACAACTATGAGCTAAATAAACCTCTTTTCTTTATAAGTTAGAGTTAGCCTCAGGTATTTTGTTATAGTAATAGAAAATGAACTGATACAAAGGCTGACAGAAACGGTGACTTTTTCATAAAGGTAAACAGACTAGATCTTCAAAGTCACTATGAGGAAGGCTACACTATATCTCTATAAATTTAAATATATTTAAATTAAATAAAACTAAAAATCTGGTTTGTTAGTTACAAAAATCACATTTTGAATGCCAAGTAACCACACTTGGCTACCATATTGGACAGATATAAAACATGTCCTCCATAACGAAAGTTTTGTTAGGCATCATGGTAGATGAGTGGTATTCTCTCCATGTCTTTCTTTCTGTCATTAGGTATTCTTTTTCCTAAAATCTTCTGCCAGCCATGACGACTCAGCCCACCTTCACTTCATCCATGGGCAGAATATCAAGTGCAACAGCCATTCAGCTCTTTGTTAAAGTCAGAGAGAGAAGGTGGAAGCCCTTTGTTATTTTTTCTACTCAGCAATCTCTTCCAGTTGTAAATTGCTGCCCTCTGACTGCAGGAACAGGCGACTGATGAATCCTAATCAACCGTGCTCCTTATATTATTTACTGTAGTTATTGGTCCTGGGATAAGTGTGTGATAAAATTAGGACCACAGACTCTCTGTGAGATTATAATATTCCAGTTCTGGGGCAAGATGGATCTTTGTTTTACTTAAATCCAGTGATTCACAAATCTGGCAGAGACAATCTTAGCATCAAAGGGGAAAAAATTTAATTGAGAACAAAGTTAAGCAGTTACAATTAATGCTGAGAGAGGTAGAAACTGTCTCCAAATCTCAGTCTGTGAATCAAAATCAAATTCTTCCAATCTGAACATAGCTAATGTTTCTTTCAATGAAAACGTTCTCAGCTAACATAGGGGCATTTATATCTTTTATGAATTGTATACTAACAGATATGTATTTACAACAGTAAGATTGTTTAACTGTGAATAGGTTTCTATACAGTATGATATACCACAGCAGCATTTATTTTGTCTTTTAAGATATTTTATCATCTGTTTTATTTAATATAAATTGTTCGTTTGGTGTATATTTTATGTGTCACTCTTGCATTCAACAAAAATTATCTTAATAAAATTAACGGAGAGATCAAGAAATTCTTTGTGCTACTGGGGATTGAACCCAGGGGTGCACTACCACTGAGCTCCATCCCCAGCTCTTCTTAGTTTTATTTTGAGACAGGGTCTTGCTAAGTTGTCCAGGCTGGCCTTGAACTTGCAATCTTTTTGCTTCATCCTCCCAAGTTGCTGGGATTACAGGTGCGCACCACTGCTCCAGTCTTCAACAAATTCTATCTTGACTACACTTATCTTTAAATGCAAACTTGCTGTGAGGATCGTCTGTCCCAAATATTTATGAACATAGCTTCATGATCATATAACTCATGGTTCTAACACTGAATAAAGACGCCAATATTGTATTTCTAGTGGTCTGTTCTGTGCAAGATCAGGAAAAATAATTGAAATATTCTAGTATTAAATATATGAAATGAGTTCAGCAACCTCATATTCTATGTTTTTAACTGGCATGCTTTCTTTATATTTATTTCTTTTAATGATTAATGTAGAGACATTAAATAATGCTTATCTTTATGCACAATTGGATTACAATTAATTGCTAGATTTAGAAAGGGACTTTAAAGGTTTGTTATTATAACCTTATATCTTGAAACGTGAAGGCAACAGGGGTGTACACCCCCAATACAGAAGCACACTTGAAGCTCAACTTCAAAATGAAATTTTATCAGACAGTAATGAAAACACCGCCGTGGTCATGATTATTAAACAGCAAGAAATGTCTGAGACATTTTATAGAAATATGCTTTTTTTTTCACAGAAGAAATGTGCACTAGGAGTAGATCCCACTTGCAACCCTGGACTGCACTGATGTCCACCAGCATGCCCGAGGGCCAGTGACGAGTGCAATGGTGCTTTTAATGAAAGTCGGCCTCTGTGAGTTTTTAGAGCCGTTCTGAGCTGACGCTGTTCCACTGCCCTCTAGGGAGCCCCATGCTTGGAATGAACTCATATGTTCTATGACCTTGGGCCAAATAATATTTTAAAGAAATAATGAGTCTAACATCGCAGAAATGGAGGTGGCCCAAGTCTGTCAAGGAGAAAGTCTCTCGGGGTCTGATTTGCTGAAGAGGGGAATTTATTTTCCATTCCCGGGAAAGGTCAGAGGAGATATTCATGCACTTCAGCTTCAGAGAAAATGAAATAGAAAAAGGAAGAGCGGGCTTCATCAGACTTGAAAAAAAAATAACCCATCTCCGTTTTCCTAGCTGTGGTCCTTCATGTCTGCGAAGCTGTTACTGTGGAGAGACCACAAGGAGGACTGCTGCCAGCCGTCACCTGAACACAGTTCCTGACCACAGCGGGTTTCACTCGATCCTAATTTATAATCGAGTAGACAGTGTTCAAGAGACAAGGTGAGCTCATAGAAATGCACTAGAGCCAAGAATCAAACCCGTAGCCCTTGTTCAACACTGGTTTGTGTAAATATGAGTGATGTTTTCGGATAGATTTCTTTTTTTTTTTTTTCTTTTTGGTACCAGGGATTGAACCCAGGGGTGTGTAACCATGAGCCACATCCCCAGCTCTTTTTAAAAGTTTTTACTTACAGGCAGGATGATATGGTTTGGATGTGAAGTGTCCCCCGAAAGCTCACGTGTGAGACCATGCAAGAAGGTTTGGAGAAGAAGTGACTGGGTCATCGCCTTAACCTAATCAGTGAATTGATCCCTGATGGGATTAACTGAGTGGTGACTAGAGGCAGGTGGGGTGTGGCTGGAGGAAGTGGTTTATTGGAGCCGTGGTGATGGGGTACATATTTTGTATCTGGAGAGTGTGGAGTCTCTCTTTCTCTGCTTTCTGATCATAACGTGAGCTGCTTTCCTCTGCCACATTCTTCCTCCATGATGTTTAGCCTTAACTTGAGGCCCGAGGGATGGAGTCGGCTGGCTATGGATTGAGACCTCTGAATCCGCGAGCCCACAAATGAACTTCTGCTCTTCTACAATTATTCTGGTCAGATCCCTTTAGTCCCAGGGGGCGAAAAAGCTGACTTTTTAAAACACAGGGTCGCTGAGTTGCTTAGGACCTCACTAAGTTGCTGAAGTGGCTTTGAACTTGTGATCCTCCTGCCTCAGCCTCCTGAGCTGCTGGGATTACAGGCATGGGCCACCACACAGGGCTTTAGATAGATTTCTTTAAGGTGAAAAGCTTTTGAGAAACTTGATCAAATGTTACTGAGTAACTAGACTGTTGCTGGCCGCTGTTGAACAGAGGATCAAATTATTGATGAAAAGGGGAAATAGAAATACCTCAATAAAAAATTATAGCAAGACCTAGCTAGCTATAATTCACTGGTTAAAATTATAGTTATTGCATTTTAGAGCATATATGTGGAATTTCTGAAAATAACACCCTTTTATGCAAAAATGTTTGGACAGTTTCCAGTTTGGCAAAATTTCATGTTTTATGTATTGGGTCTAGCACATGGTAGTTACTAAATGATATGACTGATAAAACCCTGGTGGTTCTTCTTAATCAAGTATGTGTGATATATTCATAGTGCAAGGTGGAGAAAACCATATATCTTGAGGTCCAAGTGGAGAAGGACAAGGAGGACACCCCCTCCAATAGTATGGTCTCTCAGTGGCTCCATCTTGTCAATCTCGGGATTCTCAGCCAGCCATCTCCACAGCCAATCCCCAGATGTGCAGGAACTTTAAACGACTCTCAGTCCACTTTTATTCCCAACCACTGCTCCCCCAGCTGTTGCTCCTCATGCCCACTGCCTTTCTTGATCATACTGTTATACATGGAGTGGCTTGCCGTGATAATCTTTCTTCCTCAATGTCCCCAAGCCCTTACTACTTTACATTTCTCCTGCGCCTCCTGGGGAAGAAGGGCCACATCACAGTCCTCCATTCTCCTCCCATCCACCCAAAGAACTCCCTGGAAGGTGGAGAAGCCACACGCAACAGCAATGCATTTTCATTTCAAAGGCACAGTTGCCAAACGCCATTGAAATACCACCTGGTACTTCTATAGTCTCCTGGGCAACTTTCTCTTTCATTTCCCAGAAAGCATATTCCAGACCTCGTCTATTATGCATGAGTTTCCTTAATAACATCACCATCTGAAAGTATAATTCTTTTATTTGGCAAATATTGATTAGCCATCTGTTAGGTGCTGGTGGTGATGCTGGATACCATGGCCGAACAAAGTGAAGTGGGCGACCCTGAGGCTCCCTCTCTCCTCCAACTTCATTCCTAAGAACACTCACCTGCTGCTCACCTTGCCTCCTGGGAAGAGCCACCCTCCTCTCCACCTGGCCATTCACCTGAACTCTGTTACCTCCTCCATTAGCCCAGTTAATGTGTCCATCTCACCCTTATCCTCTTATTGTCCATTCTGTGGGCTCATCAGCAATTGGACTGATTTCTGTTTCCTTCTTAAGCCACCAGTAGTGCCACCAGGCTGTCACGTTTCCCGTATCTCCTCTCTCCTTTACACCCATGCAGCTGTCTGTGTTGACCTCCTAGCTCCTTTTCTCTCCATCTTCTGCCCCATTACTCTGCTGAAGTGGTTCTTGCCAAACAAAACCCACTTTGCTAGAAAATCCGTAGAAAGCTGACTCTCTCAAATCTCTGGACACTGCAGGCTGAAAACCTTGCCCAGCCTGCCCCTGGGCTGCCACTTTCTCCACACGCCTCCATGATCAGTCATGACGTACCGTGTTCCTCTATGTCCCTTCCTCTTCTCTTACCGTGTATATGTTCCCCAAATCCCCAAATGATGCCATTTGTGCTCTGAAATCCAAGCGCGAGTTATATTTGTGCGACTCGTCCATGGGTGAGTTCCACTGGGACAGAGGCTGTGTGTGCTCCCTCACGTGGTCCTGATACCTGGCAACCTAATGCCCAGGAATGGAGAAAAACACACAGGCTGTGAAGGATGCGGGGATTGGATTTGTTCACTCGATGTTCCTTGGAATTTGCTGAATGCTAGGTCCTAAGGCCTGTGTCATGGTTTTTGCAAGAAAGGCAAAGCTCTCACCCCTGGAATTTATAGGGAGAAAGACATTAGAGTTATGAGTGCTTGGAAGAAAACAGGCTTTTTTGGGCGGACCCAAATTTTCAACTCCTTTGGATAAATACTTAGGAGTACAATGACTGAATCATAAAGTAAATTTAGTTTTACTAAATATATAGCATATTTACTTTTGTAGGAACTCCAATAAAATGCCCTCCAAAGCGGCGGTGTCATTTCACATTATCTTCAACAATGGACGAGAGTTCCTGTTGCTCTCCGTCAGAGACAGCATTTAATATTATCAGAGTTTCAGATTTTCACCATTCTAAAAGGTGGGTGGAAGCATTTCATAATTTTTTAAAATTTCCACTTCATTAATGATATATGATCTGGAGCAGCTTTTCATTTTATTTACTTCATATTTTTAAAAATTTTTTTTAGTTGTAGATGGACACAATATCTTTATTTTATTTATTTATTTATATGTGGTGCTGAAGATGGATCCCAGTGCCTCCTGCATGCCAGGCCAGAGCTCTACCACTGAGCCACAACCCCAGCCCTTTCTTCATCTTTTTGATGAAGTATCTTTTCTGATCTTTTGCTAACTTTTAATTGGATTGTTCATTTTATTATTGTTGGGTTTTAAGCTTTTTGGTGTGTATGTTTGGATATCTGTCCTCTATGAGACATGTCTTTTGCAATTCTTTTTTTTCAGTCTGGGGCTTGTCTTCTCATTTTCTTGATAGACGTTTTTAATTTTAATTGAGTCCAATTTGCCAATTTTTTTCTTACATAGTCTGTGCCTTTGTTATGGCGTCTAAAAAGTCATCTCCATACCCGGGGCTATCTAGACTTTTCCTGTCTTCCAGGAGTTTCATAGATTCTGCATTTTAAGTTCAGCTTTGTGATCCACTTTGAGTTATTTCTGTAGGGGTATCAGGTCTTGGTCTGGATTATCATATTTTGCATGTGGCTATCCAGTTGTTCCAGCACCATCTGCCCCAGAGACTGTGCTCTGTTCTGTTGCCTTTGCTCCTTTGTCCAAGGTCAGTTGACTGTAGTGACGCGGGTTGGTGTCTGGGTCTCCATTCCAGATCATTCATCTGTTGGTTCTTTCAGCAGCGCCACCACGTCTCCATCATCGTGGCTTTATAGTCAGTCTTGAAGTCAGGCCATGTCAGTTTCGTTTTCTTCATTCTCTTTTCTCTCTGTACTTTGGATTGTATGACCTTTATTTATCTACCTTAAAGTTTGCTAGTTCTTTATCCTAGTTTAAACATCATTACAAATCCCTCTGATTTTAAAAAATGATTATTGTACTTTTGAGTTCCAGAATTTTCACTTTTTCCTTTTAAGAATAATTTCTACCCCTTTATTAGTAGGTAGTCTCTATAAAGCAATTTTGTCATCGGATCTTCCTTTATTTGCTTTTTCACTAATGGATGCTTTTCTGGTGGCTCCTTTGAGGTCTTTTAATGTTAAATTCAAGACCTGGTCACCCTCTTAGCAGTTTCTGTAGCCTGCTCCTCCCACCCCCATTTGGGTGAACGGATCTTACTGTCTCACTTTTTTCCATATCTTGTAAGTTTTTGTTGGCAACTGGACAATTTAATTAATCTATGGTAGCATCTCTGGGTCCTGGCTCTTCTCCTCCAGGGCTTGTTGTTGTTCTTTGCTTACTTATTTGTTTAGTGACTGGCTGGCTTGTTTTGATGAAGCCTTTCTCAACACTGCCAATGGTGTTAATCCCCCGAGGTAGGAGGCACAGTTTAGGGACATCTACAGTCACCTGTGAGGGCAGTGCTTTTAGTGGTGCTCTCTGGCCCTTCCCCAGCCTATCCCCAGATATTAGGCTCCACTAATTGACCACCGATTGCCTTATCATTGCAACAATGACCTGGAACATAGATTGCTGTACAGATTAAGTTGATCAAATTTTGAAAGAGGCATTTCAAACTCTGAGGTCAGGGATTAATATTTATTCTGACCCCAGGAAGGCTCTTGCCAATAACTTCCTTTTCTAGATCCCATCCCAAATTAGCTGCCTACAGTTTGGCTTGTATCTTCATAGAATCTATGGGATCCTTTGCAAATTGTTCCCCCGCCCCTGCCACCCCAACAACCTCCATCATTTTTGAGAACACATTTAGGCTTGAACTGGTCCATACTGTGCTACACATAAAGTTATTACTTCTTAATATTTTTGGATTCATTGTGCTGTGGGGATTTGGAGCTGCAGTTTATAGTTTGTTTAATATCATCTGTTTTTAGTTTCAAAATTGCTATGGTTTGAATGTGTCTCTCGAGTTTGTGTGCTGGAAATGTAATTCCCCATGCAGTGATGGAGGAAGGTGGGGCCTTTAAGAGAGGATTAGGTCACGAGGGCTCTGCCCTCATGAATGGATTAAAGTCACTGTTTCAGGAACGGGTTCATTATTGCAAAAGGGGGTTGGTTATAAAAGTGTGTTCTGCCCTGGCAAGAATTTTTTATGAGTGCATTACAATGATACATAACAGTGGGTAATCTGTTGTTCCATATTTGTATACATACTCCATGTCCTGTGGTCAATTTCATCCCAAGTACCTCCCTGTCCCTCCATTCCTCCCTCTGCGGATCCCCTCCTCTGCTCTGTGCGCTCTTGCCCTGTGATGGCTTCTGACATGTCACAGTGCAGCAGAAAGGCCCTTGCCAGATGCTACTCCTTGATCTTGGACTTCCAGCCTCCAGACAGGGAGCCAAATGCATTTCTGCTCATTATAAACTACCTAGTTTGTGGTGTCCTGTTGTAGCTGCACAAAAAAAGAACTTAGACAAGAATAACACTGGCTTTAGGGAGTGAGTTAGGAAGATTTTCTGGAAGTATTTGTATGAATCATATTATTTCTGTCTTTAATGTTTAGAAGAATTCTCTAGTGAAGCCATTTGGACATGAATAAATAGGGATGAAAACCTTGTTTTCCCATACAAACATTTCCTTGCAATTTATTTCTTCCTATAACTTATTTTGTGACTGCGTAGTAAGCAGGAGAGAAATCTATCCAAGCTGTTTTGTAATGCTCAGAATTTTGCTTGACACAGAGCATGCCTAAACTACTACTTATTATCATTAAGTTAAATATCAAAATATTAAAATTCTAAGCACTAACTGCACAGCTAAGTGTGCCCTGGAGTGCAGTGTTCTTATTGTTTCATATTTGGAAGCTCTTTTATTGAGGAATAGTTAGGGGTGATTTCAAATATCTTTCATCAAATTCTGAATTAAGTGAAACTTGATTACAAGTTTTAAACTTGTATACAAGCACAAATTTAAAAAAAAAACTGTATACAAGCACACACACACGTGCACATACACATAGTATAAAAACACTGTAAATTATTTCCATATACACATATATTTAATATATACATATATTTCATAAAATTTTTATATAATCTAACAAAAGATTTATTTATTTATTTTTGGTAGTAAATTGAACCCAGGGGTGCTTAACCACTAAGCCACATCATCAGCCCTTTTTAAATTTTTTTATTTTGAGACAGGGCCTCACTAAGCTGCTGAGGGCCTCACTTAGTTGCTGAAGCTTGTTGTGAATTTGCAATCTTCCTGCCTCAGCCTCCTGGGTTTCTGGGATCATAGGTGTGCACTGAGGCACCTGACAAGATTTAATTTTAATGAGGAACTGTCTCGTGATTATCATTAGAGCCAACATCCCAGTTTGTATCTAAAAGCTAACATGTGCTATTAGAACCAGGAAGAGCCAAGGTTTTAGTTTTAAGGCCACCAGTCAGTAGAATTCTCCTTTTTTCTCAGGGGACAATCAGCCTTTTATTCTTTTCAGGTCTTCAGCTGATTGAATGAGGCCCAAATGTTTCACGGAGAGCAATCTGCTTTATGCAGTCTGTTGATTTAAATTTTTACTCTCATCCAAAAACACCCTCACAGAGACTCCCAAGTGATGTTTTGACCAAATATCTGGTGTTATAATTGGGATCTGGAGTGTTCCACAAAGGCTCATGTGTAAAGGCCCAGGGGATCAATGTTCAGAGATGGGGCTTGGGGAAGGGATTGGCCCTGAGGGCTCTGACCTCACCCGTGGGTTAGTCCACTGATGAGCCCATAGCTCGTGGCCTTGTTGGGAGGTGGTGGCAACTGTTCTCAGGGACTATGCTCCTCCTTCTTTCTCTCTCTATCTCTGCTTCCCAGTGCCTTGCCGGGGGTGGGGAGGACCAGTTTTGCTCCTCCATGCCTTTCTGCCATGATGTTTTGCTCACCTCATGTCCAAAGCAATGGAGCCATCTGAGCATGGACGGAACCTCTGAAACTGTGAGCCATAATAAAAATTTTCTTCCTTAAGTAGTTTTTCTCAGGTATTTTGTCACAGTCACAAAAGCTAAAACATCTGGCTACTCCATGGTCCAGCCAAGTTACACAAAAATCAACCATCACACTGGAATTAAGAGACGTATAGAACAAAATATTATTTTAAAAGCCAGCTTCTTTGTCACTAAGACCAAAATACCTGACAAGAGCAATTAGAGGAGGAAAAGTTTCTGGGTGGGGCTCATGGTTTCAGAGACCTGAGTCCATAGATGGCTGATTCCATTGCTCTGGGCCTGAAATGAGGCAGAACACCATGGCAGAAAGGTGTGGAGGAGGAGAGCAGCTCAGGACATGGCAATCAGGAAGCAGAGTGAGAACTCCCCTCACCACAGACAAAATATCAAGGTCTAGGGCCAAGGACACATCCCCAGCAATCCATCTCCTCTAGCCACCCACCCCCAACTACAGTTCCCAGCCAGTTCATCCCTATCAGTGGGTTGATGCATTAATTAAGTTGAGACTCTCATAACCCAACCATTTCACCTCTAAACTTTATTGCATCTTCTCACACATGAGCTTTTGGGGGATATCATATATCCAAACTATGCAACCATCCTCACTGTGAGCAATGTTAAATTTGACATTGTTGTTAGGGTGTTTAGTTAGGTAAGTTTTTGTAAGGTACTCCATAAGTCTAGGTCTTGGTTCAACGCACCTGAGAAATAATCTAATCAAAAGAGCAGACAGTTTGACTAATGAATTGCAAAGCAGGGACAGACAACCTGCTCTGATAGTTACGCCAGCTGTAGCAAGAGCAAGTTCACAAAGGAGAATTCCATCGATGCTAATTGTGACATCCAGGGCATAGCACCCTGCCCATTCAAAGCACATCCACTCACAGGGTGGGCTGCTGGTCCTCTGCTGGCCAATAGTGGGAACAGAGAGGAAGTCATCAAAAGTGCATAAGGCATTTTAACACTGGTCTAGTCTAGACAAACAGAGGCCAGATTTGTGCTGTCCATTCATTAATCAGGTAAACTTCACCTTTGCAGGTAAGGAGAGATAGAAATGGAGTATGTTACTAAGGGAAATTCCTCTAGGCATAAGGCCAGTGGACTACAGTTTTTCTAGCATCCTCGGAGTTACAAAGATCTTTTTATACAGGGCCTTGCTTAATCCTCTCAAAAACCTTCCGAGGTCTTAGGAAAGCTGAGCTCAAGCAAGGAACTGAGTGACCTCCTCAAGGTTGTGCACAACATGCTAACTGTGACATGCACATGGAGTTGACAAACATCTTTATTATTTATAGGAAATCAGTAGATAGTTTAAAGCATAAACATAGCTTAAAGCTTAAAAGGGATATTGCATAACATGTAGGTCTTCCGTATTTTAACATTGAAATGAGTAATTAGAGAGAATATGGTGAAAGTGATTTTCTGTAGGTTGATGTAAAAAATAAGATTCACTGATCTTCATTCTTATGGTATATCCATATGTTTGATGATGAAGCATTTAAAAGTGACCATGTGCAAGAGAAGTAGTAAGGTTGAAGTCTGGAGTACTTACTAAACTCCATACTTTCCAATGGATTTACATAACGAATATTCTCATATAATTGGGATAAAGAGCCTTTGTATTAACTGACACAGGAGATAGAAATTACTGGAACAATACAGATGAAATTAGATTTCTAGGTTTGGATCCCCACATTTTCTGACCATCACTACGGAAAACTAATTAGTAGGGAAACTAACTAGTAAACACCATTTTAGCTAATAAAATACTTTTTCATTTTGGGGGGATGGATATTCACTCTCTGTGCTGCAGACCCTCATGTCCCCAAAACGTTCAGGATGGCCTCTGGACTCCCTTAGCTCCTTGTGTATGTCTGTACTTTGTAATTCAGGAGGCAACTTTGTGTTTATTTTTTCTTCTCTTCTATTAGACCAGGAGTGCCAAGAGATGGTATAATAGGGACTTAGAGAGTGTGTCTTTGCTAAAAGCTCTGACTCTTCACTTGGGTCTGCAGAAACCCAATTGGTAACTAAAATCAAGATAAGACTTGGTATCTCTGCCTTTATCTTGTAACTGTCTTGAGATTTCTTCTCAGCTTTGCACCATGTTCTCATTTAAGGAATGTTCACCTAAAAACTAGTAATGCAAAGTTTATTAGCCCTGCATTTATCTAATCTGACTCAACCTCCTTTAAGTCAAAGGAACCTAGATAAAAGTAAAGCCTTTTTAAGATTTGCAAGGACGTTCAACAGCCAACTTTGACAGTGTCCTGCTCCAGATCCCTGGCACGGTGCCCACAAGCCGCCAGTCATTGTCCTGTGCCTTCCAGTGAAGCCTTGTGGGCAGATTACCCCATGAGGAGACTGTTCCCCTAAGCAGGACAATCACCTCATGGGAACTGAGGTGCTCCCTTATAGGATAAGAGCTCTGGTACATAAACATCCCCAGCAGCACATGGAGATGGCCTTCTCAAGCAGTAAGAACCCCTCTAGAGCCACCTTGTAGAACAAAAACCGAGAAGATGATAAACCGCGGGGTTTGGCTAAGACTGCTGATTATGCAGACCTCTCTCCTCCCGCCCCAAAGACAGGTCTGAGACATCTGAGCTCACTTTGCCTTCCCAGTGTGGCCATATTGATTAAAGTTCCTCTCCTGCTTTCCACCATTAGTCTTTTTCTGTTAGGTTTTTGGGGCAAGTGGCTGGACCTGATTTGTTTGGACCCCCGACCCGCCTCAGGGTAGGGCCTGTGAGGAAGGCCTCTAGTAACAATGGAAATGTCTCTAGAGAATGTCCCACCCAGAAATGAAGTAAAGTTTGAGGGAGAAAGAGAAGAAAGAATGAATGTGTTACCCTACCCTAATTTTGTACTGCCCAGGTGATCTAGCTGAAGTTCTACCCGACCCTCATCTTATTCATCTTGGAGGACAGGACACCTGAAGGCCGGAAATCTCTCTTCAGGTAGGCTAGCCCAAACCAGTTGAACCCAAGGAGGCCGCCAGACAACCAGAGCACATCTAACTTCATTACAATCCCATCTTCCCGCTGACAGACACCCTTGAAGGGCCTGGATAACTGACAGCTGCCAAGATAATGACCATAAAGAACCACAAGAGCAATGAAGACATGAATATTTCGTGTTTTGTTAGCCTTACCCCATCCTTCATTTCTTTACCCATTATCTATAACCCCACAACCCTCAATGGGTTAAGAAGTTGATTTGTCTTCCACTCTCTTCCTCTTTATCACAGTGCAATCATATATGTAGATAGGAAGAAGATAGGATAATTATTTAGTTCATTTAGCACGTAGGTGCCTCTTACTGTGTGCTGAGCCCTGATCTGAGAACTTTACAAATATTAGCCCACTTAATTATCATAACTGCCCTATGGCGTAAAGTACTCTTATTGACCTCATTTAATGGATAAGGTTTTTTTTACTCTTTTAAAATTTTAATTTGTGGGCTGGGGATGTGGCTCAAGCGGTAGCGCGCTCTCCTGGCATGCGTGCGGCCCGGGTTCGATCCTCAGCACCACATACAAACAAAGATGTTGTGTCTGCCGATAACTAAAAAAAAATAAATATTTAAATTCTCAAAAACAATTTTAATTTGTTATATATGACAGCAGAATGCATTGCAGTTCATATTACACATATAGAGCCCAGTTTTTCATACCTTTGGGTGTACACAAAGTAGAATCACACCATTCATGTCTTTATACATGGACTTAGGGTAATGACGTCCATCTCATTCCACCACCTTTCCTACTCCACATGCCCTCTTCCTCTCCCTCCCTCCCCTTTGCCCTATCTAGAGTTCGTCTATTCCTCCCATGCTCCCCACCCATTCCTATTAGGAATCAGCAATCTTATATCAGAGAAAACATTTGGCCTTTGATTTTTGGGATTGGCTTACTTTGCTTAGTATTATATTCTCCAATTCCACCCATTTACCTGAAAATGCCATGATTTTATTCTCTTTTAATGCAGAATAATATTCCATTGTGTATTATACCACATTAATGGATAAGTTTACTGAAGCCCAGGGACTAGATGACGTGCCCAAGTCCACATGGCTAGCGAGTTGGCAGAGATGGGTACTTGGATCCGACAACCCAGGCTCCAGAGGGTACCCTCTCCCTTGCACCTGAACCAGAAAGATTCTAAAATTTTCTCTGATTCAATCACTTGGTGGCAAAGCAAGGAGAGTGCTAGAAAAAGAATCAGTCCAACAATCAGTATCTCTTTTACTAAAATCTGATGAGAGGCCGGTTTGCTCAAGACAAGGGGGATGGTTGTCTCAGAGTTGTGTGAGAAGATCCGCCAGAGAGGGTCCCTTGAAAGAGGAGAAGGGGACTTCAACTTGGTCTTGGAGGGTTCTTGAAATTCATCACAGGAAAGAACTTCAGGATGTGTCAGAAAGCAAGGCACCAACAAAGATTTTATTCAGTGAAAGAAAGCAATAGAGGGGTAGAACAGAAAGAATAGAGCTAGGCAGACTGGGGACAAAGGGGGAGGAAAAGAGACTGTAGTTTAAGATCTAAAAGCCTAATGATCAGACTTATTTCCCAGACCCATTATTTCCTCCAGGCCGGTCACTCCCAATTTTATGAGAAATCTACAAATCTTAGTTACTGTAAATTCATTCATCTGTGAAAACTGTCTCATTTTGATTAAAGCTCAAGTACACTGTTAGTGTACACAATGTATTTTCAGGTCAGATAAAGCAAAGGGAGATGTATTTTAAGAGCTCTATGATGTAGGCACCTTCCAGAAGTTATCCAGACAGAAGATCCTGGAAGACCAGAGCACCATAGACATCTTGTGAGCCACGATCGAAGGCTCGCCTCTCACTGTCAAATGCCCACATTCTTTGTTCCATGGAACGCATTCTGCCCTCTTGTTACCATAGGGGGTTTGAGGAGGTCTCACCAGAGGCAGAGGAGACTTCTACTTGGATCTTCCAGGCTCTTGACATGTCACAGAAAAGAATTTAAGGATGTGTCAGATGTCATCCAAGAGGAGGATCTTCCTTAGAAGGTGAAAGGTGGAAGTGTGCATCCAGAACAGGAGTGCTATCTTGAGTGTGAGAACCGCTTTTGGGGTCTCGACTCTTCTTTGAAAGGAAATGTTGTAAGGAGTGGGCGTGGGAAGGTGTGCGGGGACAACGTGAGCCTGGTGTCTAGCAAAGCTTGCAGCGAGATAAGAAGGATTCTAAAGAAAATGATAACAAAGGAAATGGTGAGAGGGAGCTAGGAGTTCCTCCTAGCTCCAAGCCTTGGAAGAGGGCCTAAACTGAGTGGTCCTGGTTGCAAAGTGAAGAAATCACTCATAAAACATCTGAAGAACTCCACCTGCACGGTGGGCATGCGACCCATCCTCTACATTTCCCCTGCTTGTAGGCACTGTGTGGCTTTCTGTTGTACCCTGGCCTGTAGCCCCTCAGGAGTGAGTAAGTGATAAAATGCCTGACACCTCCCCATTCTGTCCTCCAAGTTGTTGCCTTGGGATTGGTAAAAAGTATGCTTGGGTCTCTGCAACCCTGGAGTTGAACAGCTGGTGAACTCTGTTCTGGGGGGATCACAAGGCATTTGTGGTGGCCTGGTCTTCTTCCAGGACCTTCAAGTTGACACTGACTCCTCCTATCAAATAGATGATGTTTGGAATGTGCTGGCATTCCGGGATTCTTAATCTCCCTCTGTTTTATTTTATCAGAAAATACATCAACCTCAGTCAAAATGAGGCAGTTTTCACAGATGAGTGAGTTTACAGTAACTTTAAGACTTGTAGGTTTTTCAGAAATTTGGGAGTGACAGGCCTGGAGGAAAAAATGGATCTGGGAATAAGTGTGATCACGGGGTTTAAATGAAAAAAAAATTTTTATTCTTTTCAGTTAATAAAGGGAAGAAGTTTATTTTGCTGCATGGTTGTGGAGGCTAGGAACTCCAAGCCTTGGTGCCAGTCTGCTCAGTTTCTGGTGCAGGCTTCATGGCAGAAGGGCAAGCAGATGGGTGAGGAAGAGAGGAAAGAGAGCAGAGCCCTTGAGATGGTGGCCCCACTTTCCTGAGGAAAGCATTCATCTGCTCACGAGGGAGGGCTCTGCTCCCAGGAGCCAGACGCCTCCGGTGGACCCACCTGCCTGCACGGCTGTGAAAGGAGCACGCTTGAACCACTGCAGACGGTTAGGTGCAATCATGGGTATTTTTAGATCTATAGCTGCAATCTCTTTTTCCTTTCCTCTCGTCTCCTTTCTACTGTCTTTTTCTATTCTGCCTCGGTGGCAGAGGTAGTGTGGACACTGACATTCTGTGTTCCCACTGCAGATGGGACCAGAGTCCCCTGGGAAGCAGATGAGGGATTCATAGTCAGTCTTACAGCGCATGCCTGCTGGGGCTCGGGACAACCACCCTCCAATAGGACTGTGACCGGATGCCAGGCCAAAATTCCCTTCATGGGCATGTTGATTAGTTTGAACTAGTTATTTTGAGAAACTGTGTATAGGAGTAGCAAAGTTATTCTTTTGTAAGAGAAATCTCTAAATCTCTAAAGGAAGCCTGTCTGTGAGGGTTTCTCCTTGTCTGCACCAGAAAGAGAAGGATGAGGAGATGACTAGAAACTCCTGAGCCAGGAGAGTTGGCTTAAATCTGCACAACAAACCTTTCTTTTCTTTAAGGTGCTTTTGCTGGCTTTCTCATCTTGGCCTTGACCTGACCTTTCTCCATGCTTTGATTTTTTTTTTTTAAAGAAAATACCATCTCTTATTTTTCCTACTCTCTATCCTCAACACCTTTAATCTCTTCTCTGCAAATCTGCCACCACTGAGATACGGTACTAGGACTTTGCTCTACTGTGATTCCTCATCCTGCATGCTCCGTGTCAATGGAAGGATGATTCTTCTTCAAGATAACTGGATTACATGGAACATAACTCTAATTTTATTTTCTATAAAAGATGTCATAAAGAATTGGCATAAAATTAGAGAAATGCAAATCAAAACTACTCTAAGGTTTCATCCCACTCTAGTCAGAATGGCAGCTATTATGGAGACAAACAACAATAAGTGTTGGCAAGGATGTGGGGGAAAAGGCACACTCATACATTGCTGGTGGGACTGCAAATTGGTGCAGCCAATATGGAAAGCAGTATGGAGATTCCTTGGAAAACTAGGAATGGAACTACCATTTGGCCCAGCTATTCCCTCTCCTCGAGCTATACCAAAGGACTTAAAAACAGCATACTACAGGGACACAGCCACATCAATGTTTATAGCAGCACAATTCACAATAGCTAAACTGTGGAGCCAACCTAGATGCACTTCAGTAGATGACTGGATAGGGAAACTTTGGTATATATACACAATGGAACATTACTCAGCCCTAAAAGAGAATAAAATCATGGCAAAATTTGCAGGTAAATGGATGGCATTGGAGAATATAATGCTAAGTGAAGCAAGCCAATCCCAAAAAACCAAAGGCTAAATGTTTTCTTTGATATGAGGATGCTGACTCATATTGGCCATGCAGGGGGAGCATGGATTCGAGGAATGGAGGAACTTTAGATAGGGCAAAGGGGAGGGAGGGGGAGGGAGCGGGTAAGGGGGTAGGAATGAAGGTGGAGTGAGTTAGACATCATTACCCTAAGTACGTGTATGAAGACACAAATGGTGTGAAAATACTTTGTGTACAATCAGTGACTTGAAGAATTGTGCTCTATATGTGTAATATGAAATAAATTGCATTCTGCCATCATGCATAACGAATTAGAATAAATAAATAATTTAACTAAAAAAACATTTGAACAGTTCATCAGAGAAGATACACACATGGCAAAGAAGTACATGAAGAGATTCTTAACATGATTAGTCATTAGGGGAATACAAATTCAAATCACAATGAGAAATACTACACAGTTATTATAAGGCTAAAAATAAAAGACTGTACTAATTTTGGTCGAGGGTGTGGAAGAATTGGAATTCTCATACATACATACAAGGATGCTGGAAGGAATGTAAAATAATACAACCACCTTGGAAGCGTCTGGGCATTTTCTTTAAAAATTAAGTATGGTCCAGCCCTTTTGTGCCGGGTATTTGCCAAAAAGAAAAAAAAAAAAAAAACTTGTACACAGTTCTTCATGCAGCTTTATTTATAATAGCCAGCACTTGAAAACAGCCAAATGTCAATCAACAAGCGAATGGAGTAATGAATGGTAGTATGTCCATTCATTCAATGGAATGCTTCTCAGGAATATAAAGGGATTAATTAGTGATATGGGCAACATGGGTAAATCTCTAAAAATCTGAGTTGAGTAAGAAAAGCCAGATCCTCCAAAAAAACAGTGTACCTTACATAATTCCCTTTATGTAATGAAAATCTATAAAATGCAAATTGATCTATAGTATCGGAAAGCAGATCAGAGTTTGCAGGGGTGGGGGAGGGAAGGGGATAGGAGGAAAGATTACCAAAGTCCAAGAGGAAATTTCTGGAGGTGATGGCTTCCTAAACTATCTTGATTGTGACCAGGATTTCCCAGGTTCTGTAAGTGTCAAAATGGATCCATTTGAGCATGTTAAATATGTGTGGTATATTAAATGTCAGTTATACCTCAATAAAACTTTTTGTAAAGTACAAAAAAAAAAAGAAATGGTCTAAAAAGGTGTTACGGTTTTAGATATGAGGCGTCTCCCCAAAATGCATGTGTGAAACAATGCAAGAATTTTCAGAGGTAAAATGATTGCATTATAGGAGGTGTAATCTAATCAATGGATTAATCCACTGATATGGATTAGCTGGGTGGTAACTATAGGCAGGTGCGGTGTGACTGGAGGGAACTAGGTCCCTGGGGGTGTGCCTTTGGCATTTATATTTTATCCATGGTGAACACAGCCTTTCCACCATTAATGTTCTGCCTCATCTTGGGCCCAGAGCTATGGAGTCAGCCAACCATGGACTGAACCTCTGAAACCATGAGCCCCAATTTTCCCCCCTTTAAGTTGTTTGTCAGATCTTTTGGTCACAGTGATGCAAAAGCTGACTAAAAGTGGAAGTCAAGAAAAGAGTTTTCTGGGGCTGGGGTTGTGGTTCAGCGGTAGAGAACTCACCTAGTACATGTGAGGCCCTGGTTTCGATCCTCAGCACCACATAAAACTAAATAAATAAAATAAAGATATTGTGTCCAACTACAATTAATAAATAAATATTTAAAAAATTAAAAAAGAGAGTTTTCTGAGGTTGGCCTTCTTATAGGAACCTAGGAATTAATATCTGAAAAAATATTGTGTAGACTTGTAAATTAGTTTACATGAACGTCTCATTATGTTTCCTGATAAAATGTCCATCTCCCTGCTGACACTGATTCTGAAATAAGAATAATAACTTTCATATGTCTGGATATAAAATTTTAGAGATTTTCCTGAGATAGCATAATTCAGGTTTGGTACTTTGTGCCAGGAAAATTGTTCTGGGCTTTGCCAACTCAGACAATTGTAACTACCTGTTGACTCTGAATAAATAACCTCAGGACACTTCTCTGCCAGGCTGGAACACACAGTTCAGATCTCCCGGGGGGCTGCTAATGACCCTTCCTGATAGCACTGATGTAAGAGTATGTGTGGGAATAGTTTATGTAGATTAAAATTTTTAGTGCCTTTTTTTGAGGGTGTCGTGTAATTAGGTCATGAGGGTGGAGACGTCCTGAATGAGATTAGTACCTTAAGGAGGCCAGAAGACCAGCTCACTCTCTTGACACCATGTGAGGGCACGGTGAACAGTCAGCAGCCTGCAACCCAGGAGAGGGCTTGCACAAGAATTTGACCATGCTGGTGCCTTGATCTTGGACTTCCGTCTCCAGAACTGTGAGAAGTAAATATATCTGGAGTTTTAGAGAGAGAAAATAAAGATCTGGAAACCACGAGGTCCTCATGAATTGACTATTGTCGAGAGCCATCTGTGGACTATGTGTGGCCTGAATTGGCATGGAAGACCACTGAATAGGAAGTTCTAGTATTTGGGAACTTCCAGAGCAATCCCGCTGATAAGATCACCCAGAGACATGTGAGTCCTATTCATCTCTGGCAGGGACCACACAACCCAGAGATGGGGTGATCTGCTGTGGCCACGCAGCCTCTCTGAGATGGGTGTAGCCTGCCAAGATGCCAATCAACCTGTTGACTGCAAGATATCAGGAAGCAAGACTCCACCCCCGAAACCTTATTCCTGCCTTTGATGTACCCCCTTAAATAAACATTTTCTAATTGTTCAGCTCCAGTTCCTGTGTGGGCTGGACCCATCAGGTACTCTGCTTTTAAAACCCATCAGGTACTCTGCTTTTTTTTTTTTCTGACTTTGTCTTTTATTTCTTCAGTAATTATTTCAGAACTTTATTTCTTCAGGTGGTTTATCCCCTCTTGAACAAGAGAAATTACCCTGGCAAGGTGCTGGTAGCCTTGTGATAGAATATGGCACCCAGAAAGAACATGGCACCCACCTGGACATGAGCCAGATCCTCAGGAAGTGGATGTTTTATCTTCAGATCTCCTTTGTGGTGCTCCCCCTAAGTGTGGATCTCGGAGAGCAAGTTTGAAGGAGTGAGTGGGGCCACAGGTAGACTCAACTACTCATGAATCGGGCAGGAGGTGAGAAGCAGAGAACCATGATCTTTCTTATAAATGTTACTCATGGACCAAACAGAGGGCACTGGACTCAGAATATAGCAATTTCTTCCCTGAATCTGTCAGCCTACACATCTTGTACAAGCCAGGTAAGTCAAGAGTCTATGTTGAGGACTTAGAAAGCACACACACTACACGTTTTAAACACGATTTTGGAATTTATAACAGATAATACTCAAGGTACTCCATATCTCTAATGTATTTTTGCATTATAGTCTGAAAGGGTAACAGCTTTTGGTTCAAAGCCAACTTGCTTTTAAATGATACTTTTCATACCAACCTGATATTCAGACTTGACATTGCTCAATAGGATTTTAAGTAGATAATCATTTTTTTGTTTATATACTTATGGGTAAATGGTATGACATATATTGTATTAGAGATGGCATAATTAATTTCCCCTAAAAATATCAAATAACTTTCTAATATCCAAGTATTTAAATATATAGTTGGTAGGTCAAAGTAATTTATCTTTGTTTCTTTGCAATCAGATTGATGTCATAGGTTGTTTAAGGCTTAATGATGATTAAGAATATTTAGTGCCTTCATGCACACCCTGGCAAATTGACTTAATATTTCAGCTGCTTATGTGCAAAGACCCATAAAGTTATCAATTTAAATAACTTATTCTAAGAGAGCTATTTTTCTTTTCACTGGTTATTGGTCAGTATACCAAATGCTTTAATAAAACACATATTTTAGGGCTGGGGATGTGGCTCAAGCGGTAGCACGCTCTCCTGGCATGCGTGCGGCCTGGGTTCAATCCTCAGCACCACATACCAACAAAGGTGTTGTGTCCACCGAAAACTAAAAAATAAATATTAAAATTCTCTCTCTCTCTCTCTCTCTCTCTCTCTCTTAAGAAAAAACACATATTTTATATACTTACATGTGAGATTTAGAGGATAGAGATATTTGGAGTAGATTTGTAAATTATTCTCAAGGATTTTGATATAAGCAGAAAAAATAAGATTTTTCTTAGTTATGATTGGCACTTCTTCTAGTTACCATTCATCTTAGCTAAGGTAGCATTTATTTAATCTACATAACATTACATTTGTTAACGTAGAATTAGTTAAAACAATAGCGACAATGTCATGAGGGATGAGTGCCAAGAATTACATGGCATCGCATAACCATCCCCTCAACGATAAAGCTATTTCTTAATCTTTTTAAAATTCATTTTCAAAATTTTTAATTTATTATATATGACAGCAGAATGCACTACAATTCATATTACACATATAGAGCACAGTTTTTCACATCTTTGGTTGTACATAGTCACATCCTTTGTGTCTTCATACATGTACTTACATGTACCTATGTCCACTCCCTTCCTTCTCTCACCTTTTCCCCTTTGCCCTAGCTAGAGTTCATTTAATCCTCCCATCCCACCCCCATAGCATATTATGGATCAGCATCCTTAAATCAGAGAAATCATTCAGCATTTGGTTTTTTGGGATTGGCTTGCTTCATGTAGCATTATCTTCTCCAACGCCATCCATTTACCTGCAAATGCATGATTTTATTCTCTTTTAATGCTTAGTAATGTTCCATTGTGTATATATACCAAAGTTTCCCTATCCATTCATCTACTGAAGGGCATCTTGGTTGGTTCCACAATTTAGTTATTGTGAATTGTGCTGCTATAAACATTGATGTGGCTGTGTCTCTGTAGTATGCTGTTGTTAAGTCCTTTGGATGTAGACCAAGGATTGGGATAGCAGGGTCAAATGGTGGTTCCATTCCCAGTTTTCCAAGGATTCTTCATACTGCTTTCCATATTTGCTGCACTAATTTGCCATCCCACCAGCAATGTAAGAGTGTGTCTTTCCCCCTACAACCTTGCCAACACTTATTGTTGCGTGTAGTCTTAATAGCTGCGATTCTGACTGGAGTGAGATGAAATCTTAGAGTAGTTTTTTTGATTTGCATTTCTCTAATTGCTAGAGATGTTGAACATTTTTTCATATATTTGTTGATTGATTGTATATCTTATTCTGAAAAGTGTCTGTTCAGTTCCTTGGCCCATTTATTGATTGGGTTATTTGGGTTATTTGGTTATTTGTTAAGATTTTTGAGTTCTTTATATATTCTAGAGATTAGTGCTCTATCAGATGTGTGTGTGTGTGTGTGTGTGTGTGTGTGTGGTAAGAATTTGTTCCCAATTAGTATGCTCTTTATTCACGTCACTGATTGTTTTTTTTTTGCTGAGGAGAAGCTTTTTAGTTTGAATCCATCCCATTTATTGATTCTTGATATTAACTCTTGTGCTATAAGAATCTTATTAAGGAAATTGGGGTCTAATCTAACATGATGGAGATTTGGGCCTAATTTTTCTTCTAATAGATGCAGTGTCTCTGGTTTAATACCTAAATCCTTGATCCACTTTGAGTTGAATTTTGTGCATGGTGAGAGATAGGAGTTTAATTTCATTTTGTTGCATATGAATTTCCAATTTTTCAAGCACCATTTGTTGAAGACGCTATCTTTTCTTCAATGTACATTTTTGGTGCCTTTGTCAAATATAAGATAACTATAATTATGTGGGTCAGTCTCTGTGTCCTCTATTCTGTACCAGAGAATTCTTTATTTCAAAAGTTGGGTGCCATGGCACACACCTGTAATTCCAGCAGCTTGGGAGGCTGAGGCAGGAGGATCATGAGTTCAAAGACAGCCTCAGCAAAAGTGAGTCACTAAGCGAGACCCTGTCTCTAAAGAAAATATAAAATAGAGCTGGGGAGGTGGCTCAGTGGTCGAGTACCCCTGAGTTCAATCCCATGTACCCCCCACTCTGCAAAAAAGTCAATGTGATTGTTATTGCTACGGATGTCACCATATTATCTGGCAGGTGATTTGTATTGCAATACCACAGGGGACAAGTATTATAACAACTTTCCACCATGATTAAAAAGCAAACAAACACACAGAAAATCATTTATAAAAACTAATCCTTGATTTAATTCTTTGTGAAGTATTTTTGGTGACTTAATTAAAGTACTATTAGATTAGAAACTATGGCTTTGCAACATTCAGAAGACTCTATTAAAGGAAACTATAAAATTGCTTTATATTGTGTTTATGTAGATATAATAAAATGATCGCCATAATCTACACGGCATAATAAATAATGATAGATTGTTTCTCAATGAATAACTTTCCCACAATATGGAAGACTTGCCAATTGTTCTCTAATAAATAACTCTTGTCTTCAAAACCTCTCAAAGTACTTACTAATTTGCTGTTGTTTGTTTGTTTCTTACCGGGGATCAAACACATGAATGCTTAGCCACTGAGCCTCGTCTCCCACACTTTTTATTTTTTATTTTGAGACAGGTTATTGCCTCACTAAGTTGCTGAGGCTGGTTTTGAATTTGTGATCCCAAGTTGGTGGGATCACAGGCGTGATTTAACTTGAGGTGCACTTTGGAGAGAACGTTCATGCTTATTTCATGTAACCTCATTTAATTTGGGGTGAATTTAAAGTTCTACTATTAACCCCTTCTCCAAGCAAAGGGTAAAATGCCTTTGAGTCTTCTTATGGAGTCAGGTGCATTGGAAATGATGTCCCTCGTGCAAACAAGATTAATTGGAGTTTTCAAAATGATATGAGAGAATGGAGATTTATGTGACCTAGTTTCTCACTGAACAGTTGTGGGACTTGTAATTACTCTGCTGAAGAGAACTCTAACAGTGAACAGGAGTGTCATTTGTTGCCCTGAGTCTATCTTAATATTCAGTGCAACCTTTTAAGAATCATTTAAAATTCTCCCTTGAAAAGCGATGAAATCTGCATTCTCTGAATCGATAAAATATGCTTCTTTCTGATCCTCTCATGGTGTTATGGCTTAGATGAGGTGTCCCTCAAAAGCTCACGTGTGAGATGATGCAAGAAGGTTTGGAGGAGAAGTGATTGGGTTATAGCCTTAACCTCATCAGTGATCTAATCCCGGATGGGATTAACTGAGAGGTAACTAGAGGCAGTTGGGGTATAGCTGGAGGAGTAGCTGTTTGGGACATGGCTTTGGGGTATATATTTGTATCTGGTGAGTGGTATCTCCCTCTGTTTCCTGATCACCCTTGGAGCTGCTTCCTTGGTCTGACACATTCTTCTGCCATGTTGTTCTGAGTCACCTGGAGCCCTCAGGAATAAAGCCATCTGTCTATGGACTACGACCTCTGAAACCATGAGACCCTGAATAAACCTTTCCTCCTTTACAGTGGTTCTGGTCAGGTCCTTTAGCAACAGCAGCGAAAAGCTGACTAAAAACACATGGTGAGGAAGGTGAGTCCCGAGTCCCAGATCTAGTGGAGGAGCCCATGCTGTTTCAGGCCATGAAGAAAGAGCTGTCACTTTCCTCCTGGCCTTGGTGTACCCCCTTCTCATAGATTGTATCAGAAACAGCCTTTGAGACAACAAAGAAAATGTAAGTCGCTCTTCCACGGAATTTTAGTTTCAACCGTTGCTTTAGGACTTTGCAAACACGGCTTGTTTTGTCTTACCTGCTGATGCAGATTTTTTTTTTCTTCCAAAAAAGATGTGAGTATGTAATTATGGTAATGACGTCACAGGGTGTGTGTGGGTCCCATTCTAAGAACTTTACATGTATTGACTGACTTTATTCTGACAGTAACCCCAAGAGGTTGAAGTCACCTTGATTTTACAGGTGACTCCTGAGGTACAGAAAGGCCAAGTTCACAGAGAGGAAGCAGAGCTATAATGTGGCAGAGCTGGGATTTGAACCAGCCCATCTGGTCCCACACTCCTTTCTGTGTCACTGTCCATCACCATATTTCACATCTAAATTCTAACCTCCATTTTACATTGATGCAGAATGGGAAATGAAAAATAACACTGGGCAGTCCTACAGCCACCTTTTCATGGTTAACAGCCTTGGGTCTTGGCTGTTCTCAAGCACCTGGGAGGAAACTGAAGAAGTGACTTGTTATAAAATGATGAAATCATCTCTGTCCTTGCTGATGAATCAGGAGTAATTAACATTGAGTCTGGTCTCACAGCTTTCTTTCTTGAGTGACTTATTGAGTTTGTGTCCTTGTTTGCAGTTAACTTTTGGGCAAGATAATGTCATGGATAATGTCATTCACAAATGTAGATGCAAATACTCTAGGCTAGGTTAAAGCTTTTCTTAAAAACGTATTTTCATGTGTTCATCACTTTCTCTTAAGCAACAGAGCACCTGAGATAATCAACTTAGAAAGAGAAAAGGTTTATTTTGGCTCAGAGTTTTAGAAGTTTCAGTCCATTGTCTGTTGGCTTCGTTGCTATAGGGTCTGTGGCGAGACAGAGTTTCCTGGCCGGAGTGTGTTCAATCGGGTGAAAGGCAAAACTGTTCACCTCTTGCCTGGGACACAGTAGAGAGTGGTGGTGGAGGAGAGGGAAACAGAGAGAGAAGGGGCTGCTGGGTGCCTAGGATCCCTTTGAGGGCACATTCCCAACAACCAGAAGACCCCTCGCTAGCTCCACCTGTTAGAGCTTCTACCAACTCCTACCAGCACCCTTCTGGGGAATTAGCCTTTAGTGAACCTTCCACATCTAAATTATAGCATTTTAGAATTGATGTTTATTTCATTTCTGAATTTTCTGCTTTGCATTTACTTCCACTGAGATTGTTTTAGATTAAATTTAATGATTTTTATTGACTTGGGCTCCCATAAGACAAAATGATCATTAAAATATGCACAGATCTAATCCACCTAATTGTATGACTTTTGTTGCCTCTGTATTAGTTTTTCCAGTATTATTAAATTCAGCTTGCATAATGCATGTATATATTTAAGTAAATATTTAAATAATATGATTATATATCAATATATATGGAAATAGATTTATATTTATAAACATATAAATATATAATATATTTATAAATATATTTAAGTATATTTATATATTAATATACAAATATGTAACTATATTTATATTTATAATATATAAGTGAATAACATATTTATAAATATATTTATAACATATTTCAAATATTTATTTTAAAAAAATATATATATACTTTTTTTTTCCCAGTGCTGGGAATTAAACCCAGGGTCTTGTGCAGGCCAAGTAGATGCTCTACCACTGATCTAAACCTCCAGCCATGAATACAGTTTTAAGTAGGAAAATAGAAAAGTACTGTTCTATTTTTGTTCAGCTGTTGTTGCTGGTGTGTGTGTGTGTCTGTGTGTTGTTGTAGTTTTGTTTCATGGTGCTGGGAATTGAACCCAAGTCCTTGTGCATGCTAGGCAAACACTTTACCACAGAGTTTCATCCCCAGCCCAATAATATGTAATTAGTTATCTGCTTATTTAAGTAAAAAAGAAGCCAGATATAAAAAGCTAGATATAAAATTCTTTTATAAAGGAATTTGTTCTTTGGGGACTAAAGTAAATCTCACTGTTTCCCTTAATGTCTGCTTTTTAAGCTCAGTTCAAAAAGAGGTGCTCACTGAGCACAGGACCTGGCAACGGATCGAGGGCCTCACACCTCATTTAGACATCACAAAGCAGTGGAAGGATTGATATTGTCTTCATTTTTATAAATAGCGACTGAGACTAAGAATGGCTGGTTAGGTTGCCCAAGTTCTCAAGACTAGTAGAATCTTGAGCCATTAATTTAAATTAGATCATCTGCAGGTGGAAGAGAGCTGGGATTGACCTCAAAGGAATGAATTCTGTCACTGTGCAGACCAGGAAGGAGCTCCAGGATGGGAACCGGCTTATTGAGCACTAAATGAAAAGCTGTTTCCTTAAAACACCTTTCACCATGGTTATCAACCTGTTTTTCAAGCAATTATCAGAGTTTTCCTGCCCTGACTGTTAACAAAGGGTGAGATGTGATTCTTTCCTTCCATAAGTTTATAGGTTGGTAGGGATGCTCTAATATTCATGACTCAATTTAAAAACTATTTAGAAATGATCTAAATTGGCAAATAATTCTATGTGCAGGATCTTATGCACTAGGTATGGAAATGGCAGTAAGGTTAGCCATCAGTGTTTTACAAGGGCAGTGGGTGCTACATGTAACCAACAAGGACTGACCAGGTGGCTGCATCCCTGTTGGCCAAGATTGTACTCACCAGAAGTGACGTTCAGCTAATTAACGGAAGACAATGATCAGCTAAATATCTACCCATACATATCTTCCCTTAAAAAATCTCTTGCATTTATTTATTTATTTATTTATTTATTTATTTTGGTCAAATGCCTCTGACTTCAAGGATATAACCAAGGGAACTGGATATAGTTATTGCAACTACTACAATGAGACCAATCTCCATGTTGTCCCAGATCAGAGACTCCCAGGAGGGGCAGCTAGCTAATCAATGAGGTAGTAACTATCTATGAAACGACCTCTAAAAACTGTTTTCTTCAAGCTGCTTTGAATGGATCTCAAAGGGTAAAGGTAAACTCTATATCGGCATTTTAAGTTTCAGGAGGTGCCTATGTTTTCCACAACAGTTACTGAACTCTGAGAGGCAGCTGAGACTAGCAGCGTACCATTGCTCGCTTTGGTGCTAAACTCAATGTGTTCACCTAACACTAAGAAAATAAAAATTAGGTGACCTCAGGAGTGATGGATCAAATCCAGATTTTTGATTAAAAAACCCCAGTTTTGTCAGACAGACAGAAGGATGCAGCCATCTACTATAACTCTTGATGGTTACCTGTGGACACCTTGTGGGCCCTGTAAAATACTGTGGCTAACCCTATTTCTATTTTCATTAACTAAATCACATTTCCCTGTTTATTAATGTCTTCAGTCTCAGCTTTTCTCTGCCATGCTGTCTCATCAGCTTCTTGCATAAACCTGAAATCTACTGCAGTTACATGAGGACACTATTTATTTTCAAGGGGGACATCCTGGAGTAAGGGGTGTCCTAATACTTTAGCCTTAGCCCCACAGCTGTGAAGCCCAGGATTGGTGATACTCAATGACTGATCCATCAAGAGGCTCTGTGCTAAAAATGATTCTACCTACTGATGTTCCAAAAGTGTGTCATTAAAAGAAGATCTCTGATGTAGAAATTTAGGTTCTCTGATGACTGAATATTTTTGTGTGTGACTTTTACTTATTTCATGAGATTTTCTTTATGGACTTCTTTTCTCATTCTTTTTTGTTTCTATAATTTACATGCCTGAAAAGTTTTCTTTTTTAATGTTGGAATCCAGTGAAGTACAGGCTTTTGTTTGTGACATAAACTTGAAGACATTCTTCCATTGTAATCTATATATTTCATTATTGGTTCTGTTTATGGATAAGATATAAATATAATAAAAAATAAAAACAAGCTTTAGATGGAAAAATATTTTTTAAAAATTGATTCTCATGGGCTAGAGTCGTGGCTCAGTGGTAGAGCACTTGCCTAGCATGTGTGAGGCCCTGGGTTTGATCCTCAGCACCCCATAAAAATGAATAAATAAAATAAAGATACTGTGTTCATCTACAACTAAAATATTTAAAAAATTGATTTTTCTCTCAATTTAAATATTTTACTCTTCCAAGGGGGAAAGAAAAAATGGAAGAAAATGGAAGATATCATGGAGGAAAGAAATCAGTTGGAGATGGACTGTTCCCCACAGAACTAATAATAAATTTTATTACTATGTGATCAGTTATAGCTTAACTAGGCTGCAGTTTTAAAAATTACAATGACAGTTCCAAATGCATCTGTTTCTGGTATGTTGGAGTTGGAAGCTTCTGTGACGATTGCTTGTTCTAGCATTTCACAATCGTCAACTGCTTTGTTCTAAAACAGGGCACAGATTTTGGAAAGATGCACTAGTGGCTGTGGCACTTTGGGAGCAGTCAGCTGTCAGCAACTACTGGACACGCAAGTAGTTGTTCTCTGATGTCCTGTGAGAGTCACACACATCATTTCCTGTGCTCTGTGGTTCAGATGAGGAGCTCTGGTAGAAAAAGGCTGCTTTAGACCTTTGTGAAGAAGGTAAAAGACACCAGACTATGTTTTTTATGGAAACTAGAAAGTGTCTCTCTGAGGAAGGGTTAATAACTGGTGTTGAAGGCCACCAGACAGTCAGCATGTGTTTTGGAGAAGTGGCTCATGCCTGTAATTCCAGCGGCTTGGGAAGCTGAGTCAGGAAGATCGCGAGTTCAAAGCCAGCCTTAGCAATGGTGAGGCGCTAAGCAATTCAGTGAGACCCTGTCTCTAAATAAAATACAAAATAGGGCTGAGGATGTGGCTTGGTGGTACAGTGCTCCTGAGTTTAATCCCTGGTACCCCCGACCCCCAAAATAAACCAATCAACCTAAAAAAGGAGGGGTAAGGTGTGCACGAGGGTCCCCATCACGGCTGGCCTGAGAGAAGCCAGGCCTGACACACTTCCCATCACTATGGCCACTCCAGGAACCAGCCTCAGCTACAGGTCCCCTGTGGAGGGAGAGTTCTCCTGCTGCTTTTCCACATTTCAAGTAGGCTCAGTTTTCCCTTTGCTTTCATTGCCAGAAAAAGGAAAAGTTTGCTTTTGGACAGCTTGTACCAAAGCACCCTAGATGTTCTCTTTTCTTCAGAGGAAGCGGTATCTTAGGAGACAGGGAGAGCCCACTGCCAGCTCAGCTGTCACAGTGCCGGATCAGGAAGCTTTCATCTGGTTACTCCCAGGTGGGCATTTAAAACTCCTGCTTCAAAATTCTCTTTTTATGCTTTCAATAAATAAGACCCGTGTACTGATGGAATCTGGGAGGCAGACTTCAGAAAAAAAATAAGATTGTCTCAAAATGAAAGTCTACTACTTTCTATAAAGAAGATATCATGGATAGCCATGCAAAGAACAATTTGAAAGAAACCTTTGTTTTTTTCTGGTTTGAATATGTATCATGTTCAATGAACGTATTACAAAATCTAATAGTTATGAACACAAACATAAAACATTGTGAAGGTGACCATCTGGAGACCTGAGTTCTAGAAAGGACTTCACTTCAATTAGCTGTGTGAAGCAGAGTGATCACATCACTCCTCAAGGACTCAGGATCCCTATTTCCAAAGTTCGGATTTTCTTTTTTTTTTGTACCAGGGATTGAACCCAGGGATGCTTAACCGCCAAGCCACATCCCCACCCTTTTTTTTTGTATTTAATTAGAGAAGGGTCTCGCTGAGTTGCTCAGGATCTTGCTAAGTTGCTGAGGCTGGGTTTGAACTCGAGATCCTCCTGCCTCAGCCTCCTGAGTCACTGGGATTACAGGTGTGCGACAAAGGTAGGACTTTGAACAAAATGAGCACTAAGCTTCACTGGTTATCGATGTGAATGTCGCTGTGGTCCTGGGAAGGCTTCCTGCTACAGCATTGGATGAAGATTAACTCCATGATCTTTCTGTCTTGAGCACTCAGGCTAAGAATGACCGTTTAATGAACACACAATCCTTAGAAGAGATTGGAGGTTTTAGTCAACTCCAGCTGTGCAAAATCAGAATAGCATCTTGGTTTTTCCATCTGATCTTTAAAGGTTCATCAAAAGAAATTAAATTATAGTCACACCTCATTATCAACGAACATACTTAACTGGGAAATTTTTCTAACACTAGCTGATTCCTCACCCATGACAGGGATGTCCCATCACGAATCCTATCATCTTTCTTCTCTTCCTTCAGCCACAGTGTCCCTTACCCAGACTAGATTCCGTAGTCAAGCAATGTCATCATTTGGCTTCCTTGATCCGTGGCACCTTTGCTCGGTCTCATGTTCTGCCACTTGCTAGTCGAAACCACACCCTGGGTTCAACCAGATCTTCCCATTTTGCTCCTGCTTTGTGCAGCTCAATGTGAATGGAGATCACACAACAGCCCGTTTGGGGGTCTTCCTTCGTATTCATGATGATGGATGTGACGGGTGCTCTTCATGCTGCTAAGCATCTTACAACCCTTTTCTTTTCTAGATGACAATGGTGGGGACCGTGCCGTGAAATAAAACTGCTTGCCTTATAGCCAGGAGCAAGGAGAGCAAGAGGAAGAAACCAGGGTCTCACCATCCCCTTTAAGGGCATGGCCCCCCTGAACTCTTAATGGGCCCCACCTCTTGCAGTTTCCACAGCTCCCAACAGCACCGTCCAAGGATCAAACATTTAATACATGGGCCTTTGAAGGATGTTAAGATCCAAACTATAGCAAGGGGTGCGGTCAGCAGCCTGCTATTTCAGTAGGGTCCAGGGGAGTGCTTCAGCCTAATCTCCTGGACACAGGCTCTGCAGCAGGACAGTTCGGGTGCTGTGGGAAAGGTGGTCCAGCAGGGGCAAGGGCGTGAGAGAGACAGATAGCTGCACAGACTATGTAACTCAATGAATCCTGAAGGCCCTCTTATTCTATGGATTTTAAATATCCCTTTCAAGCATGGAAAAGACAAACTGGGGTCTTTATAACCAAGAAAGACCAGAATGATCTATTTTTAAAATGGAATTCCTGAAACTAGAACTCACATCTTAGCCATTTCCTGGCTCCACTCTATCCCCCCAACCTCAACCTGGGTGTAGAACTCAAAGTAGAAGTCATCATAGATTCTATGCCCCTGTATAGGGATTCCATCTGATGATAAGTCCACTTAGTGTTATAAAAAATCTCTCTTGGGGCTTTCCTTGACTTAGCTGTGTATCCATTGTATGGTGAATTGGAGGAATCAAGAGTTTAAAGACAATCATTCATTGTTAAAAAAAACCCAAAAAAACCAAAAGTCCACTCCACTGCCTAAAATTCAAGTTGCTTACCTTGACCTGCAGAGTGCTGGGTCATTTTATCCTTCCAGTCTTTCCAGACTTCTGCCAGTCTCTCTCCAAGCCATCCTCATGGACAGGTTGACCATTTGCAGCACAGGAGAGGACAGCTCATAACTGCAAGGGTCTGCCCTTGGTTGCTTTCCATGTTCATATATTAATAAACATTTGCCCCTTTGAGTCCCAAATAAGTTGAAATAAATTGTGCCTTCTTACAGGATCACCAATAAAATTGGTTAGAATCTCTCCTCCCTGATCTAATGACTTTGGACAGAACAGTTAGTTGTCTCTGTGAGCCAGCAGGGACTTGACAAAACCAAAGGAAAATGCCCACCTTATACCTACCCAGGTGGTCAAGAAAACCATGACAGCTTTGATGACTCAGAATATGGTCGCCTTTGATGAACATCAATGTCAGCAGAAGGTTCGAGGTAAACAAGGAATTGCAGTTGCCATTGCAATTAATTGAGAATAAAGGGAAGATAAAAGCAACTCAAATTCTTTTGAATAACCTTAGTCTCCTGGTTATTCTTGATCTCTTGAATAGTCTTTGAATGCTTTCAAAGTAAACCAAAGAAACCTCACAAAGGGGAAAGACCTGTCATTTTGAAGACCTTAAAATACTTGATTTCTTTTAATGTGTGCATTTTACTCACTCTTTATGAGATAAAGTGCCAAGATTTCTCAGGAGTTGTGTAAAGAATGCATCCGATGTGCAGAGAAAAAGTCTGCAAGCACAGAAGATATTTTACTTTAGGGATTCAGTTTCTAGTTGTTATTTTCAATCCTTTCAACTCGATCCCCCTCTTTATCCCCATACACCAGCTCATTAAAGTAAGATGTTTGCTGTTCTTTATGGATAATATACAGCAAAAGCCAAATTGCTTGTCACAACTTGTGTATTTCTGGAATGATATGTACTCTTTTTAAGAATTGGAACATCTGCTCTTACTTTGTACCTAACCAAAGAGTAGAAAGTTAAATATTTCTGGTACGGTGGTACTTTTTATCAGTTCAAATGTGAATGAGAAAGTCTTGACATGCACTTTCTATGGAAATACAGGAAGACCAAACATAAAAACAGAGGTGATTTGGGAGTGGAAAAGCTTTAAAGCAATGAAATGGGTGGGCAAGGGAGGCCTCAAATTATTCTCTGAGTCCAGACAGTTGGCAAGGAGAGGTTGGAGCTCAGTTGACTGGAAGCAGAGCTTTCTTTTGTTGGTTCTGAACTGGGACCAGAGGCAAAATGTCATTAGCCAAATCCAGACTACTTTGGGCCCAGGATGTGGTTTGGCTTCTTGGATTGGTTTCTTCAAAGATGGTGGATCCAGAATTCTATAGTCCTATGATCTGACCATTGTTCATGTGAATATTTATTCTCTCCATCCCACATTTTGGTTCTTCTCTCGCTTGAGATCTAAATCAAGGAAAACTATAGATCTAAATCTTCGCCATTTTGATTTTACCTAGTTGTCTCCATGGTGAACTTTTTAGATCTTGGACATGATTCTTGTTATCTCATTGTACCAATCATCTAATGAAAGAAGAGCTGAATGGGAGCATTTCAGACTCTGCATGGAATGCTGTGGGAGAGCAAAACCAGGAATAATCACTAGTCTCTGTAAGGTGCTAACAAAGTAGGAATCCTAACTGTCCAACCCAGACCAAGAGAGGAAGAGACTGCAGATCCTGAGGATCAACCTTAGAAGAGCAATTATCTTTTCTCTATAAGGACATGTGACATGCAGAGCCTATTCTACCTTGCTCGTTTCATTGATTCAAATATAGCAAAAAAATATTCGCAGTGACAGAGACACTATCAAGACCAGCCAATGAGAAATCCAGAGTAATGCAACTGAATAAGAATAAAATAGATAATAAAATGGTCAGGCAATCAAGGCCGTCGGGATAATGGGCCCCCATTAAGGTCTTATTCAAAGGCAGAGACCACATCAGGAGGCTAACAGGTACAAATATTAACGGCACCCTCAGGCCTTTTTCAAATATAAAAGACCATAGGAACATGCCAGCCAACTCTTTTTTTGAGAGCAATGGGAAAATGGAAGGTGGGGATGAATCCAGATGGGAGTTTCAGGAAGGATTAAAAACTCAAAGGCCAAAGAACACATCCAATCACTTTGGTACTTTTCCAGTGCCCAGTTAACATAGATTTTGATCAATGTTCGTATCCAAAAACCTCATAGGACTGGTCACTGGAAAAAAACCAAAGCGTAATCCAAGGGCCAAGACTTTCAGCCCCAAGGTTGAGTTGGTCACCAATGGCCAGGGATTTATTCAGTCAAGCCTACATAATGAAGTCTTCACAAAAACTCAAAAGGCTGGGTTCAGACATCTTCTTGATAGTTGAACATCTGGAAGTTCCTGGAGGGTGACACATCTGAAGCTCCCTGCCCCTTCCCTCCCACCCTGGCCCATCTCTTTATCTGTTGTTCATTGGTACAGTTTGTAACATATTTGAGTTCTGGAGATTATCTGGCAAATTAATTGAATCCTCAAAGGAGGGGCCATGAGAACTGTGATTTGTAGCTGGTCAGCCAGAAGCACAGGTATTGTTATAGTAGAAGCAAATGTGACTCCATTTTGTTCATGACTTCATCCTGTAAAACAACCATGCCAAGTCGAAGAGTCATGACTGGGGCAAGATCTTCTTTTCCTTTTGCTATAGAAACCTTTAAGAACAGGGAACTACCTAATAGGGTATTGTTTCTATAACTAGGGTAGCGGGGCTCTGTTTCTGTAACTGGGGTGACTGGGCTAACTGTGATTGGTTAGGCTTTCCTCCGCTTGACTGCACTGTCCCGCTTCTGTAACCTGCCTTGCTTGCATTGGCTAGATCCCCCGAACATCCCTTTTGTGGTTTTCAGGCTTATAAGGAGTACCCTTGCAATTGTTCAGGGCTGACCAGGGGAACAGCTTTATGTTCTGGTCAGCCGCCACCAGTGTGCTTCAATAAAGGCTTGATTCGATGGTACGTGAGTGGTTTGGAAGTCAGTTTATGAAACCCTGGGATGAAGCTTTAACTATAACAGTGTAACAATGTGGGTCTTGTGATTGGCATGTGACATGGAGAATGGGGGTCTTGGAGTCTGAGCCCTCAATTTGTGGAATATAATGCTGTCTCCAGGCAAATTGATTTAGAATTACATTCAGTTGTGGTGTACTCAGTTGGTGTCTGCTGGAGGATCGTTTGCTTGGTGTATATGAGAGTATAGCAAGAAGAAACTGAGTTTTCTTTGTCCTATAGCCACTTGGATGGCACATGCACTTGTCAGTAAGACTGAGGGTGGTGGATGATGTTGGAGATCATCATGGCATTAGATTGTGTTTTGACTTAAATACTATAATAAGCAGAAGAGAAAAGAGAAAGGGGACCATGTAAGTCTGGCTGACAATTGGACTTCCACAGAAAATGACAAGGTTGTCAGACAAGTCTGACAGAGAGAAACTAAACAGGAATTAGAGAGGGGTCTTGGCCCAATGTATTGAGTCCACCATCCCAGGTCATCTGCTTGTTCCAGGATCTTGTCAGCTATCTACCTCTGAAGACTAACTTCTTTCAGGGGCATTATGAGAATCTTTAGTTTGAGTTTCCTTATTGGAATAGTCTAATTGTTTAGAATTCCAAATTACTTCTTTTAAATTGTGAAACATGAACCCAAGGATTGTCTCCCTGAACTCTTATTGCTATGTTCGCTGTTAACAATACTGAATCTCCAACAAGATTCAAGAGCAGTTTTTCTCTCTTGTCTTTTCCAACTGACAAAATCTCCTAGCTAAAGATCACAAAAGGGTTATTTAGCAAGATGTTGTGGTAAGTCAACCTAACCAGGTGGTGATAGGATTGGATCTATCACATGAGTCTCCTGCAATATTTTACTATCTCTGCATGCTTTAGGGAAGGGGCCAGTATTGAAGATGAAACCCTAAATGCCTGTGCCTTCCAGTTACCACTTCTTAGAGGACTAATCAACATAAGGGAGGGAGCCACAGGGCCATAAGGGTTAGAAGGAGTACCTATGGCCCCGGGGAGCTCAAGTCTTGCTGATTTTAATTATCAACACAAAGGAGCAGCTCTAGTTTTTTCATCAAGGAAATGTTTCTACCAACCTTTAAAATAGATACACAATAATTAAAATAATTAAAAACTAAGTAATTAAAAATTAAATTAATTCAAATCCCATGGAGGGTGAATGCTGAAAAAAATCCCATCTAAAAGTGATCAGAGTACCCTAAAGCCTACTGTTATTTATTGTTAACAGGAATATAACCTGAAAATGACTTTGCATTTCTCACTTTAAAACTTTTAAAAATTATTTTTAACTAATGCATAAAACATAAGAGTTGTACATGTGACATTGTAGAACCATGTAATGTCCAACACATGTATATATTGCATAATGTTTAAATCAAATTTAAACATATTTATTTCCTCTTCATGGCAAAACCTTTCAAAATGCTTTCCTGTTGCCTTTTTGAATAATGCATTATTATTATTATTTATATTGACTATAAAGATTATTATTATTATATTATTATTATCTATATTTCCCACCTATGTTGAGTGAAGATAATAACCCATTTTTCTGTCATTGAATTAGGTTCCTATGACTAGTAACAGAGTACCACAGACTGAGTAGTTTAAAACAACAGGAATTGTAGTCTCACAGTTCTGGAGGTTATACGTCCTAAATTAAGGTGTTGGCAGACCCAGGTTTCCCCTGACACCACAAGAGGAGACCCTCCTTGGCTTGCCCTACTTCCTGGTGTTTTGCTGGAAATCTGGTGTTCCTTGGCTTCTGGATGATCCTCCAATTCTCTGTCTTCATAAGGCATTCCCTGGGTCCTGTCTTCTTGTGGCCATTTTCTTTGAGTACACGAATCATATTGGGTTAGGGGCCCATCCTAGTCACGGAATTCTTGCCTAATGTTACCTTAACTAATTCAATCTACAATGACCCTTTTTCTAAAGGTCACATTCTGGGTTTGGGGGATTAGTACTTCAACATACCTTTTTTGGTGTGTGTGGGGATATATAATACAACCAATAACAACCACAGTGACTGGTTTCAAGGGGAGATTTAGCAAATATCCTTTTTGACATCATCTGTTGCCAACAAATAGGCATCTAATGAGAACTGGAGGTTATTGCAAGTGAAAGGTTTGACCAGACTTTTTCCAGTTTTTCCTTATCAGGGTTGATACAGTTTATAACAGCCTCTTTGAATCTTTCCTAAGACTTCTACTTTAAATATTTTTATAAAGTAATAAGCTTGGTTGAGGCTACTCATTTGGAATAATGTTCTATTAGAACATTTCCGTTAGCTTCCATTCTCTCTCTCTCTCTCTCTCTCTCTCTCTTTCTCTCTCTCTCTCTCTCTCTTAGTATGGCCAATTCTCTGAAAATAGGAGTGCATCTAAAAGTTTCTCAATTTCTTGTCTATTTTCATGGAAGTTTCTGCAGAGACAACAAATTCCTTTTTGTAGTACTCCAAAAGTGGATCTGCTGTATGTATATATGTTATGAATTGATCTTTGGCTGGTTGGCAAGCTCTAGTAAATGCAATAACTTCTTCCCTCTGATTGAATTTACGTAGAGGACTATGTTCTACAGGAGAGCTTAAACTAGCAATAGCATATTCCAGTAGATAATCTGGAACATCAGTTTTGAGCTATGACCCAATCCATCTATAAAGAGTATTGGGCCAGGGTTCACAATGATAGTCTCTGGTAAGTCTGAGTGAGGTATAGAGAGTCCCCTAATTGAGGAATGACAATCATGAGGTTCCTTTTTCTGTTAGGGCTGAAAAAATGGTAGTATTCAAGATATTCCCCCAGTGAATAGTGAGGTGAGAGGGTAAGAGCAACAGAATCTTGTCAGAGTCAATCATCTGGTGGACAAGTGTTGTGTGTGCTCTGTCAATAGCAATGCCTACGCTGCCTGAGGAGCCAGATGTCAAGAGGGGAGCCTTGAAATATTTCAAAAGAAGCATCAACCACATTTGCAGTGAAAGCTATTGCTCTAAGACAAGGACTAAATGCCTTAGCAACTGGGCCAAGGGTAAGGCTCTGTACAATAAGTAATGGATTCTTTTGATGTTTCCCATAAAATGGAGTTAAAAGAAAAAGGACTTGTTCATACCACTTGTACAAAGTGACGTTTTGTAGCTCAGGGTGCTTTTACCAGTATAATTCACAGTAGCAGAGTTATGGAACCAGCCCAGGTGCCTTTCAACAGATGAATGGGTAAAGAAAATACAGTCTATAGACTCACAGGAGTTTTACTCAGTCATAAAGAAGAATGAAATTAGGACATTTGCTGATAAATGGATGGAATTGGAGACCATCATACTCAGTGAAATGTGCCAAATTTAGAAAGTGAAGGCTCAAACATTTTCTCACATATGCAGAAGCAAGAGCAAAATAAGGGTAAAAAACTGAAAGTGGGTACCCATGGAAATAAAAGGGAGATTAGTAGAGTAGAGGTAGGGGCTTGAGGAGGAGGAAGGAGGAGCAGGAAAAGGAGGAATGAGGGAAAGAAATTGGCCAAGTTATGTTATATACATATATGAATGTTCCACAGTGAATTCTACCTTTATATATATCTATAAGGTACCAGTTAAAAAAATAATAAATAAATAGAAGGAAGACCAGTAGAATAGAGGAAGGGAACAGGGAGAGGCATGCGGTGAAGGAAAGAGGAAGTTCTGGGGACCGAATGGAGCAAACATATTCCATGCATGTAAAATTATGTCAAAATGAACACCACAGTGCACTAATAAAAACCATTAAAAAAGAAATAGAGGCTATTCAAAAACCTTCTTGCTGGGCTGGGATTGTGGCTCAGTGGTAGAGCATGTGTGAGGCCCTGGGTTTGATCCTCAGCACCTCATAAAAATAAATAAATAAAATAAAATTGTGTCCAACTACAACTAAAAAATAAATATTAAAAAAACCTTCTTGCAATTACAGAATTCATATTTGGGCTCCCAGAGAAAGAGAGGCTCTTACTGAAGATTTGGTCAATTCATAAAAAGATATTATGAGTTCAGAAAAATTTAATAACCATTGTCTACCTTTAATAACCATTGTCCAATTTAACCTAAAATCATCTCAGTTGTCATTGTGAGAGGCATCTAGGCTGTTTTGCTGTGGTGTAGATGTCTGCTCCAAAACTCAGGTTAAAATTAAATTGCTATTGTAACAATGTTAAAAGATGGGGCCTTACAGAGTAGTCAGTCATGAGAGTTCTGCCTCAAGGATGGATTAGAGCCATCATTGAGCCAGTGGGTTGGTTATTGTGGGAGTGGGTTTCTGATTTAAAAAAAAGATGAGTCTGGTCAGTTTTCCTCTGACTCCTGTATCCTCACATACCTTCCACCATGTGAAGTTGCAGGAAAAAGGTTGTCACCAACTATGGAGAGCAGAGATCAACTAGAAAAGAAGCCGGTGAAGGATTTACTAGGCAAAGGAGTCTAGCTTGCTACTGATTGTTGTTGTGTTTATTGGCCAAAGAATCCTCTATGAAAACTGTATTTGAATCAGAATTTCATTTGGAAACCTTGGTGCACCAATCAAAAACTGCTGCCTATGAGTCCAGAGAAGTCTTATTCTGTTGCTTTCCTCAGGTGTCTTTCAAATGAAGGATTTTGTTAAAAACAAATGTTCTCCACAGTGAATAATGAAGACCCAAATCATCTGTGGTATGGGTGAGTACTAGGATCAAAAATAAGAAATGGTTTTCCCTGTGGGAAGGGAGGATTTAGATTTAGATAATCCCAGAAGAGGCACCAGGCAGTCAAAGTGATGTTTGTGCACTTCCTGCCTCAGGCTTCCAACTCTATAGATGGTGGCTCCAAATGTCAGGTCACCACTTATGCCCATCAGCAGGTAGAAAACCAGGAAGAAGTTTCTCTCTGGATCAAATCTGAGTTCTCAGGACAAAATATTGAGCTGGAGAAAGAATTGCATCCAATTTTATTGGTGAGATGGCAAAGATTGTCTGAATGAATGCTGGTTGGATAAGAATTGTCAACTTACCAGTCTGCAAGGTTGGCTCAAACACCAAGCTTACTAGAATCAGTGCTTGTGTTCTGCAATGTGCTTATACTCCTGATGAAAGAGGACACTTTAGGCTATATATCATGAAATGAAAACACAAAATAGAGCAAAAAGGGAAGAATAAGATGGTCTTATTCCACCAAGGATGCTAAACAAATGGGAATTGGTAGTAAAACCTGGGAATCAAGATGCAGTTCTGTATGGGAAAGCTCCAAGTAGAGATGCCTACGTTATATGAGGTTAAAAAAATACAACCCAACTCTGCTGTTCTAGCATCAACCATGACTTTAAGAATGATGGACATGACAGCTGTTTCCTTCTGTTATTGATCTTCTCAATGACCTTTCCCTCTGTGCTCTGTCCATGACTGAATGTCTTCCCTCATCCGCTCCTGTTGGAAGCCACCCTCATCGCTCAGGGAATTCCAGCACCATCTGTTATAGCCAGGAACACTTTCTGATGTCAGTGAAGATATTTATTGATTTGGGCCTTTTCTAGCCTTTCCACAGTGCTTTGGCCTTGAACGTCCTATTAATTATCTCAGAAGTGATTAAAGCACTCATCTTGAGAGCAGCCCATTGTTTTTTCTTATCTAGGAGCATTTTCTTTCTTTTCTTTTTAAAAAATTTATCTCAAAGCATTACACCGCCGGCAATGCTTAGGCATCAGATCAAAATTCTACACCTGATCCTACAATTCTCATATATAACCCTCCCATAAGCTAACCAAAAAGACTCACTGAAAGGACACCTCACACTTTCTCCTACCTTGGCTGTTTTTTCTTGACCTGGAGGAAAGCATCCCTAAAACACTAAATAAGCTGCTATTTTTGTTAACCTGCTTAAGTTAGTTATACTATGCTTAAGTTAACCTGCTTAAGTTAGTTATACGATGTGTAAACTGTGTACAATGGAAAATAATTTTTTTAATTGAGTGGTAATACAGTGCACATTAAAACTTTTAGGATGCAACTGTAGCAATATTTAGAAAGGAAAATTATTTCTTCAAAACCTATTATTAGAAAAGATAAAGGACTGAAAATTAATAGACTGTCCAATTTAAGAAGCTAGAGAGGGAACAAAAAATTAATGCAGAGAAGAAAAATAAAACAGATAATAAAGATAAAACAAAAATGGAATAGAAACAAAATTGCTATACAAAGTGTTATCAAAATGAAGCATTGGTTCTTTGGAAACACTGAAAACAAGATTCCCGGATGTTTAACGAGCATGTGTAACTACAGAGGCAACAGATAGAAGGAAATACAACTTTTAAAACACTTTGCACAGTACATTTGATAGTAAATTTAAAATTTGTAACAGTAAATTTGAAAGCTATATGAAATAGGTAAATTTAAAAAAATAAATTACTGCTTATCAGTACCGAGAAGGGAAATAGGACAATCTCATAGCCATTACAGAAATTGAAGCAGGATTTAAATATCTTACAACCAAACGTCACAACCTTATTTCTTTGGGGGGGTGGGGAAAGACTTTTAATGCCTCAAAATATTCCACTATATGGATCTACCACCATTTAGCTCATGATTTAGTATATTTGTGTTCCTTCTCAAGTGTGAATTCCACGTTTTGAATGTATTAGTCACATCTTCTCGACTAGATTGTCAAGGCTATGCTGCCTCATGACTGTCCTGACAGTTGAAATATATTCTTGCTGACCTTAGTTAGGTGTTGCCTGCACACTTGACAGATTGAGACTAAGTATGCTTGTTAGTCTGCATCTTAGTGACTGGGGACAGCTGGGCTCAGAGCTCATGTGACTCACCCAACATCAAGTGACCAGTTGAAGAGGGAAACTGAAGCTCATACCTTGGCCTCCATGAGGCCCCGGGTTCCATTTCCAGCACAAGGGGAAAAAATTCTTCTGTTTCATATACTGAGAAATCTATATGACTAGTCTATAAAAGAGAAGGTGAATATTTTCTGTGGAGGGAAGAGGGTAAATACATTCAGCTATGACATCTGCGGGGTTCTTTGTCACAATTGCTCTGTCCTGCTTTTGTCTCAAGAATGCAGCTTGGGAGTTATGTAACTGAACAGAGATGGCAGGTTCCCATACAACTTGTTCACCTAATCAGGCAGTCCATGGTTTTGTGGTCTGTAACCCATAAGATCATTTCCAAACTTCTCATTCTCACAGTGATAGAAAAGTAAATTCATCCTGCACTGGACTTGGGTTTTCCTGTTAACGGAAATGTCCACGGATTTCTTCACTGCCCTTCTCCAGGCTGTGCTGTCTTGGAGAACTGGTCTACCTCTAAAGCTTCAGCACTTCCCAAGATTCCCTTTCATGCCTGCACGTTCTTAGACATTTACGCCCCCATCTCAGTACCCTCTCCTGAGGCACCCACCCCTCCTTGCTTTCAGTCCATCTCCCCAGCCAAAGCTTTGATTCATTCCATAGGTATTTCCTTGCAACATGACTTTGGCTTCTATTTTATCCTTTATTCTGGTTCAGCTCTTTTTAGAATTTTTGGCAGGGTTGGGGATTGAACCCAGGGCCTCACACATACTGGGCAAGAGCTTACCACTGAGCTACCCCTGCAGTCTTCAAAAGGTGAAATGACAGCTGTTCAGTACATCATTTGAAACAGTGTGATGCTGGCTGCAATATCTAGGTAATCCTGGCTCGAAATCAGGTTCTTGCAATAACCTGGAATGCTGTTCCAACTTACTTGTGCCTCAGTAGCACATCTCTGATCTGTGAGCCTGGAGAGTCCTCAGGCATTTCACGAGGAATAAGCCATCAATGTAGCCTCACAGGTGGACTTTGTTAAAGATCCAAGAGTTATGTGCACACTCCTTCTGGATGACTTCCTATAAATCCAATATTCTGCAGCCAGATGTACAGCAAAAATGATTGATGGATAAATACATTTTCATGGTTGAAAAAACAACGCTTGGGCAAAACATTAACATTTATCATAGAAACTAGGCAGTTGTCAAACAATATTAATGTCATTAAATCAATAGAAGAGCACAGAACTACTGAAGCAAGGTCATGGATTAGCAGATGGCAATGTAACGGCGCCAATCTTTTATTGACTTTACCACTTTCTTCCTTTCCTAATACTGCTTCCATCAGGATGAGCTCACTTTGGGGTGATGGGGATATAATTGAATCTCCTCCTTAACAGCTGCTGAGGAATGAGTGTTGGCAGTAATTATGCATATGATTTAAAATAAGACACTTCTCACAGATTCAGGTAGAATAACTCTATGGGAAATTGATAAGACATAGCCAAACTCATGTAAATTTTAGCAAAAAATAGCTTTTAATCAGTAGTACAAACATTATGTCCAAAGGCTAAAAGCTGGATGGTCATAATTACAGAATGCCTAAATAAACAAGAGAAATCCAAGAGAAAATTAAATTGGAAGAATTGGCCACCATATAATTACCAACATGGCTAGAGGTTATTAATTAGTAAGGTAAAAGACTTCATGTTTATTTCAATCCAATTTTTATATTTTGTATTCACAATGTTGAGTGAAAGGTTAAAACCATTTTTTCTCATTTTTTTAGTCCTCTTCATTCAAATGTGAATAATCAACTTTGACTCCCCTTGGTATTGCAAACACCTTTTATACACTTGAAGATAAAATAAAAGTATCACGTTATACTTACTAATGCTAAATTCATGTTTTCTTAGCTTTCATCAATGACTTGTTCTTAGAAAACATCATTGTTGGTATAACAAATTCTTCTAAAATTTCTTTAGAAGTTACTAATTTTTTGTAGAAATGTCACAAAATTAACACATAATACATAAAGGGGAGGTAGAAAGGGAAGGGACCAGGAGTTTTTATTAGATGACCTGTTTTCTTGGAGCTACCCCCACCCCTTACTGAGTTTGTCTATGAATAAGTAGGCCAACTTTTAATGTTCAAAGGTTTATCATACAGTGTATTTATTTCTAATCTTTGTAAATTTTGTATGGAATAGTGCTAATTATTTCCAATGAATTAAGCCCTATTTACTCTCAGTGAAGACAGAATGTAATTATTCCCTTTATTAAATTTAAAGGACCCAACTGAATGACTTAAGCAATATGCATGCTTAGGTGTGTCAATCAACTCTATTCTCACAAAAAGGACACTTTTCTCTAGATAATATACCCTGTGCATATTTCCCTGTGTGAATAATAAAAGCCAACTAAAATGAAATCTGAAATCTGGTTTTTTTTCTGTCCGTTGCTTATTGAAAATGAATTAAGAATTGCAAACAAATTACTATTCATTTTTAGTTTGACAAAATTTGTGACAGGAAAATAAAGCAACTAACATAATGGATCAAATATTTTTACTCAACATTTAATGTAATCAATATTACAGTGTTTTTAGAAGAAAATTTTGTATCCTAAATTTTTAACAAAGGATATAAAGTACAACTGATACTCCATAGCCAAATTAATTGTGGACATACATAAATTGGTCATGAAATTTTTAAAAATAAATATATTATAAAAATATTGGCAGTGTACTTCTGAAAAATTATTGGGTTCAGATGACCATCTCTTATACCTTTAAATGTAGAAATTATTTCATCATGGATCACATACAAAACAAAAGAGTTCCAAATTTTAAAAAATACACTGTATGGCTCAATGAATTTAGAGACGTATAGGCTAGTTGGTGAGTATTAGGGCTGGGTGAAAACTTTTTTGAGTTACTGATACTTATTAATAAGTTAATCCAGAGACTGAAATGTATTGTTAAGAAACAACATATTTTCCAACCTAAAAAGTCTACAGGTTACTTTCAAAATCCTCAAAGTATTTCAACCAAAAGAGATCATTGCTTTATTCTAAAGAAAATTATAGCCCTTTAAAATCTCTGACATACTGTAGACTACCCTCTAAAAGCTGGTGTTTACATTGGATCTGTGTAACATAATATTGCAATAAATAGTTCTGTTATCAAATGACTTCAGAAAATGTAGGTTGAGGCAAGTAAATAGGCCTTTGCTCTCTGAATTCTTTGTGTTGATGTGTGTGTGTGTGTGTGTGTGTGTGTGTGTGTTGGGGGGGGGGTGTCTCCAGAATAAGGATATAGTATGCAACATTAGATTTTTAAACCTATATAATTGTTATATAATTGTTATACAACATTAGTTTTTAAGCCTTATATAATTGTTACTGAACCAGGCCCATTTTCCCCACTATGTAATATGCCAGTTACTGAAATTACAAGTTTTGCAAAAGATAGTTTATTTATGAGGTGGTCATGCATGGAGATGAGAGGTCAAGTCTGAAATCTGCCTCCCCGAGGATAGAGTTTAGGAATACTTATGGGATAAATAAGCAGGTGATCTAAGTGGGACACGGAGGAAAGTGGAGATAAGGAAGAAGGAAGTTGTCTGTGGCCTGTACATGCATAACCAAACCTTATGGCTCTTCATGGCTCTTCAGAGAATGGTGGCCCAATATGTGCTAAGAGTGGAGTTTTAGCTCCCTAATGTCAAAATGTCAATCATCAGACTCTTGTAAGGGCCCAAGCGAAGGGCTGGTAGTTGTAAGCAGTTTGAGCTACTTCCAAGCTTCTGAAAAACAACCTACCTGCTAGCATCACAACCCACATGTTAGAGCTGTTACCTGCAGCAAAACTAGTGCTTAGCTATGTGTCTAAAATCAGTGTCAAAAGCAAGGAGGGTTCATTCAGGATTTCCCTCAGTGTCATAACCATGGGAACTTGGTAAAGCAGATAAACTTTTAAAATCACTAAATTAGTTATTGGGATTAATAGATTGGTAATTGAACTTTAAAGAGGTTCCATTTGACTTTAGTGAGTGGGAGCTCTATCAGCATCTCCATTTCATCCTATTAGAAAAACCAAAAATGCATGCCTGCCACTACAGAGAAAGAGCAAACTGACCTGAATGCTTAGGTTCCAGATGAATTGTGTTATATTTCCTCAAAGCTTGCATTAGTGTAATTCATTTCTTTCATTGCACTAACATGTTCAATATCTGCCTATCAATCCATATGTTAGGTAATAAAAAAGTTTCAAACCCTGTATCTCACACAGACTAATCATAAGCAAATCACCACTTACTCCTGTCAGCATCGTGGTTGCAGTAATATGGAAGGTCGAGGCAATTCCTTCTAATCCATAAATACATTCCTGAACAGGAGGCAAATAACCTCCTTACTGACTGTATGCTTCATTGGTTCTTCTCGCCCACCAGCTCTGTGGGGCTGCCCTGAAAGAGGAGCAAGAGAAAGGTGAGCCTAATTTGTCCCCCAATTTTTCACCTCTCCCCCAAACTTGGCTCCTTTTCTGCCCAGGTCATGGGGGCAAAGAAAGAAAGAGATAGCTTGAAGGTCATAGTCCAAACTCTGCAACAGGATGATGTTTCTTTCAGAATACTAACCTGATCTTCTCCTTCTCCTTCTCCTTCTCCTCCTTCTTTCTTTTAATGTATTTTTTTTAGTTGTAGAGGGACAAAATACCTTTATTTTATTTATTTATAAACATGGTGCTAAGGATCTAACCCAGTACGTGCTAAGCAAGCACTCTACCACTGAGTCACACCCCCAACCCCTAACCAGGTCTTGTTTAATTAAAAAAGATTTATGTTAAAACGATTCACTATGTTCCTTTCATTAAAATATGAATCAAGAGTCCTTAACATGCTAATTAATTATATTAAATTAATTATCTTGAGCAGATCAGCTATGTGATTCCTTTTACACACTATTCAAAGATGTTTTCATAAAAATGAATAATGTATACATTGAAACTAAAATCTGAAATCACCAAGTGCTTATCTAAAAACCTAATGTCGTGTAGGGATATGATTTCTGATTTCTCTTGTTAAATTTATGAGATAAAATCGCCGGTGGCATATTACCAGAATGTGGTTCTCTTTCATTATATCTCAGGGCCCAGAACATCATACCCCAAAGTATGGCATGCTGAGTATTTTTGAGGTGAAGGGATTCAGAAGCACCTTGACCATCTCTGCCCTCTTTTCTCCCAGCCCTATTCTTCCCCCCAAGACAAGCAATAAAACCCAGAAAGGTCACTCCCTGACCTACATCCCCCGAGAAGAGATCACAAGACCCCTATACGAGGTATCCTGCCCAGATGCAAGAGCAAAAAATGGCAGGCAGAGAAGCCTAGGTGAATCTAAACAAAGACCTTGCTGGGCTCCCCACTCCACCCAGAACTGTTAGATGGTACTCTTTTGGCCCATTTGTGTCTTTCCACAATGGTCTGCTTTTTTTCATCAGACTCAGCACAAACACATTTCCTTGGATCTTTGGATCTTCATTTTGGAAGGTCCCCTTGTCAAACCTTTACTTGAGTCAATTTGTTATGCTTTTCTCTCATTAACCTGTTTTTTTGTTGTTTTAAGGGTTCTAGCTGTCAATCTTGCAATGTACATGAAAAAGAATGAGTTTCCTTAAAAGTCTCGTGTAGGGGGTAGTTCCTGCAGAGTTGTCCTTAGGCATAGCTTGACTTTAGCCAAAGGAGATGATGTTAATGCATCTCTCACCTGAATTTCCGAATTGCACCCTCAGCAATATAGTTTTTTACCCTGGTGCGCATCGAGCACAAGCAGACCGTCCCTGCTACCTCCTCAGTGCTGCCCACCATGAATGCCTCGTGAACTCCATGCAGTCATCCAACTGAAAAAGGAGGAGAAGGTGAATACAGGACAGAAAATCAAAACAAGAAGCAAATAAACAGAAGAGGCCTTAAGTCCATTGGTTCCTCTCAGATGCTTTCACTCTTTCTTCCCAATCTAACTCTCCTTCCTAGGTCCTTGCTGAATCTGGAACAAATCTCAGCTCCTCCCCACTTACAGCTGCTCCTGCTCATCTGCTCCCTGTTAGAGGAGATCTCTGATGACAGCCTCTGGGCTGGTCAACACTGCATTCACCCCTACCTCACTGGCCCATCAGGGAAAATAACAAAACAGTTCTGAGAACCCTGACACATGCACAAAGGCATCAGTGTTAAACCTTTTTTTTGGGGGGGGGGTGAAGGAGGATACTTGGGATTAAACCTGGGGGTGCTCTATCACTGAGTTACATCCCCAGTACTTTTTTAAATTTTGACACAGAGTCTTGCTAAGTTGCCCAGGTTGACCTTGAACTTGCATCCTCCTGCCCCTGCTTCCTGAGTTGTTGGGATTCCAGGTGAAACATTATTTTAAAAATTATGATGAAATTTAGAACTAGGTGGTGGAAAATACTTAAAACAATTAATAGATTTAAAAAAATACCACTTTTCAACGTAATTATTTTGTCATATTTTCAGAGATTGAAGAGCCATGTCTTCATTGTACCCCAATACAAAATTGTCTGCTCACATCTAACTCTCTCATCTTCCCTGTAAAATAGGAAATCCATTTTTCAAGGTACCCAATGTTTTTGGACCCATTAAAAAGTTTTTAAATGTTCTAAAAAAGCCCTGGGGGGCCACAAGAAAAAGTTAAGAAAATTATGTGAAAAAATTAGACTCTGAAAAAGAGAAACAAGAAAGAAGAAAAATATCAGTGACTTGCTACATTCCTTTAGCTGCTAGCTCACAGATTCCCCCTTCCTCTCAAATCCATTTCTTACTGACTTTTGCAGGCACAAGGTCATCTTTCCCACATGCTGACGGCTCCACTTCTCAGCTTGTGAATATCCATTTTTGAACTTGCACTTTATATTGTACATTACTTTATTAACTACCCACAACCACGGCTTCATTTTAGAATGTCAGTTGTGCCAAGAGCACATTACTTCTTACCATGGAGACAATATTGCTTGATAGGTTCAGTGGCATATATTACTTTATTATATTTTTAAAAGGACAGATCTTTGGAGGTCAATATGAAAAAAAAAAAACTGTCCTATTTGGGAAGTCTGAATATAAACTCATCACAGCTCTATGTAATGGAGCCAAATGTTACTCAATTCTACCACAGTGCCGTAAAACATAACATTATCCGCCTATTTCAACTCTACCCTGTTTCCTTCTTAAGATAGTAAGTCTATCTTAGATATTTATATACATTAACTTTGTTTAAAATAGTCTGCTTTGTTGTAGCAGCAAAGATTTGAGGAAGTAAGATAAGCAATGACCTATTTTCTTAGAATGAGATTTTTCCCACTCATTAGTCTTTTCATTTCTTTCATCTCCCACAAATAAAATTAAAAAAAATATTGTCTATATTTTTTTATCTTCATAGTCGTGGCTTTTCTCATCTCTATATGCATCCATTTCTTTCATTGTCAACTTATTTTTAGAATATGCATTTTTAGATCACATGGTTCACATGGCATTGTAACTCTTCTTTCCACCCTGGTTTATTAATGCATATTAATTGTACATATTAATGGGGTTTGATGTGACATTTCCATACATGCACACCATGTAACTCTTACTGATGAAAAACACATTATCCAGTATCAGCAGCTCCAACAAAGGCTTTTGGGTCCATAATGGCTACTAGGATGTCAACCAACCAAAAATTCCAATGTATTTCTATCATACTGATTGCCTTTAACTTGGAAAATAAATAAATAAAATAAAACTTGCTCAGTTGCATACCAGAGGAAAGCCTTCTTGGATCAGTTACCTTTTAAACGTAGACCTCAGGCCTTCCTAGAGCTTTTAAACTGCATTTGTGCAGCACTAGCTAGGTATGCAAGAAGTCCAAGATTCAGAGGGTAACTGGAAGTTTCCATGTTTCTATTACACATGGGGTGCCAAGTCCCATAACGTCTGTAAAGTACACTTCCTAAAGTGATCAGTTTACAGGGTATTTTCCAAATCAGAAAGGGAAGGGAACAGTCCTGGAGATTTTTGTTTTTAAAAAAGCTATTTTATTTACATGGGTGAGAAATCAAAACAATATATCAAGTCCGGAGTAGCTCCCGTCTCCCCGACCTCCATCACAGGAGTCCTGAGAGACTTGAGGGCTACCTTGGCACTAGAATTGGCAACCATTTGTGCAGGCACACAGCAAACACCAACAACCTCCAGGCAAGGAAAGGAGAAGGCTGCCAATGTCCTGGGGAATCTCAGGCTCTCAGAAAGCAACCGGTAATATCTAGTAACTATGGCAATTATGAATTCATGAGAGAAGGGCTTCTGAGATCTCCTAGCTCACTTACTGATTACAGCAGGCTGGGAGTGTTCCTACAGAAATCTGAATTCAAAAGACTTTTCTTTTAATCATGTTCTCACTTTTTGTTACAGGAAATATCTAAGACATTTTTTTTTTCTGCATGTAACCTACTTTGTATTCACCCTTAGGGTTTTTCTCTCGATGAATCAAATATAAAGGGAACCTTGAGAATATTGAGTCGGGCTTTGGAATTGATCAATCAAGTGCTATTTTGCTCATTTTTATCACAGCTTGGAGCACAGTGGAAAAAAATACCCCATGATGCCTAAATAGCAGACATAGGTAGGTGGTCAGTATAATAGATTTGCAATTACGTGTGGTTAACAGTTAATAATACAAAAAAAATTTAGTAAAGAGAAAGTATTGAGATGACATTCGTAAAACTTTTTCTTAAGAGTAGAATAGTAAGCTCTGGAAAATGTGTGTGTGTGTGTGTGTGTGTGTGTGTGTGTATGTATGTATGCAGAATCCCACTGAAATCATTGTCCTTTATAGTGATGTTAGTATTTGAAAAGCCCAGGAAAGGACACAGATATTATGTTATATTTTCCTAATTGTTCATAACTGTTTATTTTCAACAATTGTAAGAATATTGAAGATGGAAGGAAGAAATAGATCAAGAAATTCTAAGTACCCTGTAAATGGAAAAGTATATACTGTAGTTGATGTTCACTACCATTTGAATCATGAACTAGACCTGCAGAGATTAATTTTAAGAATGGCTAAAAGTCCCAACAGTTTCTATGATGTGTTTGAGTCATGAACCTCAGAACATGTCCTGCTCACTAGAGCTTACCTGGTCCGCTAGAAGGGTGACACATAATTGACCCTTCACCTCCCCTCTGAAGAGTATTCAAAGCATCAAGTAGTTCAGCAAGGTAAATTGGTTTAGCATTATTACTTGATTTGATTTTTCAGTGTAAATAATAAAAACTACTATATCATATAAATATCATAGGTATATTATTATACATTTCAGTTCATTGGCAATATGATACCTATTTTGCAATGTTATGATTTTTATTAGACTTTAAAATATTCCTGTATAATAGCAGGAGTCAGATATATCTATTGATATGATTTCTAATAAAACAGAACAGGTGGTTATATATATAAAAAAAAATAAGCTTGATTTTCCATATTAGATAAAACAACAACAACAAAAAACTGCTCACAACAACAACATCAAAACCAAACTGCTCATTCCCAAGTCCCTTAGAGGAAAAAAAATAAAGATCCTGTCCAGAAAATACTGACACCACTATAATTGGTGAGTCCATCATTTGTGATTTGAAAATTAACCTCCAAGCAAGTGGAGGGGGAAAAAAAATCCCCTTTCTCACAGAAGGCAAAAATAATTTCCATTTATGTCAAAACATTATCTTTTAAGAAATGGGAACACTGAATCTGATATGAAAAGGGAATAAAGGTTGTAAGGAAATGGGGGGAAAAAACCACAGAGATGATCCATCCTGTCATTTTATCTCTAGATAAAAAAACGAGGGATGTCTTGGGCTCCTGTTAATGAGCCCAGGGGACTGATGGGACACGGGTGTGTGTTTCTAGACACACAAGGTTAAACCCTGTTTCTCCTGATCTGAGGACGTAGTGCCAGACAGATGTGTGAACTAGAGACACTTCCACTGTGTCGCTGTTCTCACAGATACAAGGTCCATATTTTTCCCAGACCAGCCTTGTTGTGAGAATGAATCCTAGAAAAATGATCACGACGGAGCTGATGAACTTTGCCTCCCACGCCTGGTTTTGACCTTGGCTAGCTGTCTGCTTTTGCCCCAGAGAACTCTCTAGGGTCCCTCACTTTGGTTTGTTTTAAGGATTTTGGAGACAGTGTCCCTTGGCAGGACTTCGCGCTTGCTGCTGCTCAGTTGGCTGTGAATTTTCTGAACATCCCCTGCAGTTCCAACATTCTTGGGTCGTGTGAAGCCTTGGTGTCTCCCAGATTCTTTCGCTTTTCCTCCATTCCCTCTCTGTCCTGGGACCCACTTAGTATTCCCTTTTAGTCTGAATAAAGACTTAAAATATTTCTAAAACCTTAAATAATTTCTTGACACCCTAGGGGAGAATTGTTTATTTATTCTCAATTTCTTTATCCTAAAGACCTGTGAGGGTGCAGGGGTGACAAATTTCTGTGAAAACTTAATTATCTAAAAGGGATTCTAAGATCACTTGCAAAAATAAAGGAAGTGATTTTTTAATATAAAAGAAATTTATGACCACCATTTATATGTATGTATATGTAATCACTACATGTTATTCAAATGTGAACAAATTAATAGCTATATTTCTACTAGAGCCTCATATATATAAAATTATATATGTGTACATAATTTTTTTAGAATGTACAAATCACTAGAATTAAAGATTTGTACTTTATCTGAAATATTTGAAGAGATCAGATGTACTGAATGGCCTGTCCAGAAGAACTTTAAATCTCACCTACCATCCACTTCAAAGGCAAAAAAAAAATTGCCTTAACAGCAAAATTAATAAATACACATGTAATACTTCTATTCAGCAGTTAAGCTACACATCTTAATAAAGCTGCCAGGTAGGTAAATTTCTCTGTAGTTCACTATGCTCGTGTACATAAACAGCAGATGTATGAATCTGAAAGGTTAATGGCATACCTGTCACATTTCAATGCCAAGCACCAGTCCCAGAGGGCCACTTCCATCTGCGTCACTGTGGCAAAGCTCCCTCCGTGCCTGCTCATAGAAAGCTGTAGGAAAATCTCCAGCAGAAGGAGAGGGAATGGAATGAACCTGCAGATAGTTTTAATTAAGCATCAAAAGATTTCCACTTCTGAATTATTAGAAGGAAAACTGAAGTTTTTTTAATGAAAATGCATTTTTATTTTCAAAAGAAAATGAAATTATGTAGTCAAAGTGAATATAGATGCTGAATGTTATTAAATGATTGAGTATCTACAGGGTGAAGGGGACAGTACAAGTGTGTTTAAATGTGAAGGCCTGGGCAGAGTTAAAGTGAGCTGCTATAGTCCACTTACTCTCATTTTGCAATGTCTTGGTGCTACATTTTTTTCTAATTAGGGGCTCTTTCTTTTAATTAGAAGACACAAGAATTTTGAAGCATAATGTAAAAGAGAGCAAACTTGTGGACATGAATCCTGTATATTATTGCTAGCACAAATTTCTTCTCATACATGCATACTGTTGCAAGCACATAGGTTTTCTCAAAGTCATTGCAACTAGATTTCAACCCTAAACTCTGAAACTAAAGATTTGTATCTGCCTGGTAGTAGCATATAACAACCGAGAATCTGGAAGGCATTTGTTTAACTTCCCTAAATGATCAGTTATTATTCAAAAACACCATAAAGTATTCAACATTGTTCAGTAAATATCCCCTTCGTTCACCTAAAAGCAATTTGCAAATGAAAGGTAGTTATTTCAGAAGGTAAAAATGATCATGAAATGAGCAGTTCCTTGACATAAAAACCATTTAAGGCTGGTTTAAAACAGAAAATTTGTGAAGTATGCTGCCAATAAAATTTCAAGATAATTACAATCCAGAACAAAAGAGAAAATATTTGCATAAATTATATCACCGTATTGTAATTTATTCTGAATCTTAATTGAATATTTTCATTCTTGCAAGTAAACATTTTACTGTGTTCCTGTGTGGTATTAACATCTCCAGGTGATGGATATTGTTCATCTTCTGAACAAGTTCAAAGGAAAGATGCAGCACACAATTGGACCAGCAGGAAGGGAAGGAAGGGTAGGCTGAAGACTTCAGGGGGAAACTCCACAGCTGATGCTCTCCCAGTGTTAGTGAGCCTTGAAGACCAGTCCTGTCTACACCAGCCCATTTTGGCATCACCCAGGCAGGACTTGGTAAATAGCTGGGAGGACAGATACAGTGAAATAATGAAATCATCTCATAGAACCAGACAAAGTGTATTATGTCATGATTGGAAGTATGTTTTTACTTTGACAGAAGTATCTACATAATTTTGCATCCCAAAGACTTACTAAAAAAAGTTTTCAAAGATTTAAGGAAAACCCATGGAGGGATATGGAAATCTATTTCCCTAATTTCAAGGAATAAGAAACTTAAAGAAATGTTTCTTTGCATAAAGTAAAGTTGTAAAAATAAATAAATTTCTTGGTAGATTGGTCCAAGTGCCCAGTGAAATTTGTTGTACAGGAAATTGTGCCAAATCAATTGTATTCCTATTATAACTTTTTATATAGGTGGAAATATGCACAGTGTTGGTAGATCTGCCATACTTTAGTACCCTTTATGTATATTTCTCTGCATAAATTTATACATACATAAAAGGGAAAGAGTCTGGAGGTAAGCATGCAAATGAATAGCAATGGTTACAGTTTGTGAAGGGGGCTGGGATCTAACTGGGAGCAAGAATGGAAGAAGAATGATTTGGGGAGAATTTTGCTTTATATGCACTGCTTGTATATTGAAAGGGTAACCTATGCATTAATTATATAATTAGTATAACCCCCATTTTTTTCTTTTAATTCTGGGGATTGAACCCAGGGTCTCAGGCATGTAAGACAAGTGTCTAATCTGACCATGTGGTTTAGAAGGATTTATAGCTGGTTTACAGGAGGAGGAGTAATTTTGAAAGGTTTAAAGATGCAAGCTGGAAAAGCTTTAAAATATTGTAAGCAGAGCTTAATGGATGATTCTGGTGGGATCTCAAAAGACCAGAATGCTAATAGGACTGTGGACAGTAAAGACTTGTCTCATGAGCTTTCCAAGAAGAAGGGGGACTCTTTGTGATTGGACTAGAGGCCATTCCATTCATGTTACATTCTGACTGAGAAGTTGTCTACATTTTGCCCATGCCTGAGACTTTCTGTGAGGCTGAATTTAAAGGTGATGGACTAATTAATGTGGTGGAGGAAATTTCAATGTAGAACAACATTGAGTTCATAGTATGAACATTGTTGGCAGCTTTTAGCCAAGTTTACTGTGATAATCAGGAGCAGGAGCAGAAAGCAGAGCAAAAATCTTTGAAAAGCATGAAGTTTGGCCAGAAAAGTGGGAGTAAAACTGGGGCTAGGTTGTTAAAGAGATTACAGTGACTAAAGAAAAGCTACTAAGTATCTTACAAAGAAACAGTAGGAAAGATAACTTGAGGGCATCTCAGAAATTGACAATACCACATCCATCTCAGGCTCAAGGAAATAAAAGTAAAAAAAAAATCATTTGAGACTCTGGGGCCCCTGGCTTTTATAGGGGGGCCTAGGAAGTTGTTTCATCATGCTCAAATGCCCAGGCACTCAGAGGCTGCTGCAGCCAGGGTTCCAAGAGGCTTGGCTCAAGATGCTGGCAGACTTTGGCATCAACCATGTGCTACTGGTTCTGCAGAAAAACGGGATGCTGGAGTCAGGGGTTCATGGAGGCCTCCACTGATACTTCAAAGGAAGTCCTGGGAGGCCAGGAAAAAATGCATCAGGATTGGAGTCCCTGTGGGCTGCCCCTGAAAAGGTGATGTGTGAAGCCAGCAGAAGGAAGCTAAAACTGCAGTGAGATCCCTCAAGATAAAGAGACACCATTACTGTGGGACGTGTGCTGAAGAAAGTTGCAAGAATGGAGCAGAAACAAGCTGAGAGGCCATGTGGGCACAAACATCAAGGCCACATGGGTGGGACTACACTGGAGAACATTGGAGAGAACATTGTGATGTCATGTGCCCCAGATGCTGGACATGGAGCTACAGGGTTGTTTGCTTAGCTGGATTTTTGATCTTGCTTTGGTCCTATTCCTTCTTCCTGTGACCCTGTTTCTCCCTTTTGGAACGTAAATGTTTGCTCTGTGCCATTATTTTGGATACATGTAACTTGGTTTTGAATTTTCTATAGGGGCTTAGGCTGAGAGTTTGCTTTGAGTCTCAGAGGAGAATTTGGATAATTTTGAATAATGCTGGAACTGTTGAAAGACTAAGGGAACTCTTGAAAATGGAGTAAATGTATTTTGCATTGCAAGGTGGTCTTGAGATTTTGGAGGGCCAAGGGCAGAAATTTACATTTTAGAAATGAGGTGTCTCCTAAAAGCTCATGTGCTAGATAATGTAAGACAGTTTAGAGGTGGAATGATTAGATAATGAGAGCCTTAACTAATCAGTGCATTAATCACTGATAGGGTTTAACTGGGTGGCAATTAACTGTAGGTAGGAGGGGTAGCTGGAGGAGGTGGACCACTGGGAATGTGTCCTTAGAGTTTATATTTTGTTCCTGGTGAGTGGGAGCTCTCTCTCTGCTTCCTGGTGCCGTGCCCTGAGCTGCCTTCCTCTGCCACACCCTTCTGCCATTTTGCTCTGCCTCACCTTGGGCCCAAAGCAAAGGAATTTGTTCTCTATGGACTGAGACTTCTGAAACCATAAGCCAAATAAACTTTTCTTCCTCTAACTGTTCATTTCAGGCCTTTTGGTCACAGTGGTGAAAAATCTGATTTATACAGGTAGCTTTCTGGATTTTACTTAAACAGTTGGTTGTAAGGGAATGGGAGGAAAAGTGAAACTTGCAACACCTGTGAGCTGCAGACAAGCAGTTCTACCCAACTACAATTTTCTCTTGGTTTTCTACAGGGGATTGCTTCCAGGACCCTCTTTAGTACGCAAGTCTGCAGATACTCAACTCCCTTAAAAGTGATATTGTATTTTCATATAATCTACACATATCCTCTCATATATTTTAAAACCTCTCTATATTATTTCCTAATAAAATGTAAATGCTACATAAATAGTTGTTATACTGTGTTGTTTAGGGAATAACAATGATATACATCTTCAATGTAGATGCAATTTTTTCCTCAATATTTTGTGCCCAAAGTTAGTTAAATCCACAAATGTAGAACCCACAGCTACAAAGGGTCAATAGTGTTTAATAAGTTGTAAATTGAAACTTAGAAAAATAAGAGGCAATATTGAAGAAACCTAATAGAGCAGAGGCTATGAATTAGCAGTGGCTCTGATTTGAATAAGCTCCTGGTGAAACTGGAAGCTGCTGATCCATGGACCACATTGGGAATAGACCAAGCATGAGTTCTGGGGCCAGAATCCACATGCTAAGATCTCATTCTGCCAACCATGTATTATGGGTTGAATTGTGGATCTATCCAAATTTATGTAATGAATTCCCAAACATTGAGAACCTCAGCGTCATTTGGAAATAGATTGTTTACAAGTGGGTTAAAGTGAAGTCATTAGGGTGGACCCTAATTCAATTTGACCGATGTCTTTATCAAAAGAGGAAATCTGGAGACAGACCCATATAAAGGGAAGATGATGTGGAGAGACACAGGAAAAAGGTGGTGATCTACCATTCAAGAACTTCTAAAAGTTAAAAGGGATATGCATATAGAAAATTTGATGTAACATGTATGAAATGCTGCTTTTTCTAAGTGATGGCTCTTGTGATAAAATAACCATCCATGAGATAGGAATGTGACTAAAATATAATAGTATGGAAAGCAACACTGGTTTGTCCAAGTCTGCCCAGTCATACCTGTGGGCCCAGCAGAATTTGGATAGCATTTCTTTCAAGGAAAGAGTGTCCCGGTTTGGATGAAAAGTGCCTGACCACCCTGCTCATGACACAAGACTAACAAGTTGGCATTTATGTAACACCTTACAATGGGGGGATGTGATTGGCTTATTGATAATTGGAAACGTACAGCTGACACTTGTTAAGAGGGTCCAGGCTGAGATATTTCTTGCCTTGTAAACATGATGCCTGAAGAATTAAATTAATAAGTGACCTCTTCTTAGATAAAATATCTTTTTTAGATCACATGTTTCTGCAAGGCATAGATTGAATTTTTTAATCAAGTTCAATGTGGCTTTGTCCTGCTGAATACTAATCAGGAAGGAACTCAATGGGCAGGGAGGGGGCTGAGTAAGGCAGGATGTGTAGGTACAGAGACGGATGCTCTCTTATTTACATCTTGATATATTGCCCATGATGACTTAATTGCACAATTTTAATTTTTTAAAAATATTTTTTAGTTGTTGATAGATCTTTATTTTGTTTACTTTTTTATATGTGGCGCTGAGAATGGAACCCAGTGTCTCACATGTGCTAAGCAAGCACTCTACTGCGGAGCTACAACTCCAGCCTCCACAATTTTAATTTTATATCACATTAAAAGATTATTTAGCTTGATCTCAAGTGTGTAGTTCCCCATTAGATTGTGCTCGTAAGGGGAATGCCTTACTCACCTTACCCTACAACAGATTCAAGGCAGGTAAACGTGGAATTGGATACAAAGAACAATGAAGATAGATGTGTTAGCCAGCTTTTTGTCACTGTGAACAAAATACCAGACGAGAACAACTTAGAGGAGGAAAAGTTTATTTTGCTTACAGTTTCAGAGGGGTCAGTCTAGGGTTGGCCAACTTCATAACTCTGGGTCTAAGGTGGAAGGGCATGATGGAGGAAAGATGCTCAGCTCATGACCACCAGAAGGGGAGGAGAGGAGAGGAGAGGGGAGGGGAAAGAGAGAAGAGGGGAGGGGAGGGGAAGGGAGGGGAGGGGAGGGGAGGGGAGGGGAGGGGACGGGAGGGGAGGGGAGGGGAGAGCAGGCATCAGGGGTACACAGTATAACCCCCAAGGGAATGACCCCAGCAACTTGCTTCTTCCAGCCAAGCCTCACCCACTTAGTCCACTGGAATAGGATGCATGGAGTAGGTTAGAGTGCTCATACGCTGATCTTTTGACCTCTGAACATTTCTGCAGCCTTTCACAGGAGTTTTTTGCAGATACCTCATACCCAACCCATAGCATTAATCTCTGATGTGGAAGCTTTCTTTCAAACTTCCTGTAGCCAAATTTGCCCCCTTGACCAAGATCCACGCTGGAGAATCTGTAAATGGACATGGTGACTGTGGGGTCCCTGGACAAAGAGGTCATACCCAAACTTTGCATTGTAATAAATCTGCTGAGAACCAGAACCTGGTGTCTGCTGAGGGTGTGTCCTAAGTGTTTCTCCCTAAGATTTTCCTTTATCTGACTGCAGCACATTGGTTTTTGCCTAATATACTATTTTAGATTTTAAAATAATCCATCTTCTTCCCTCCTGGGAAAAGTGTTGCTCTTACATTGACATAATATGTCTAGTTTCATTCAGTGATTGAAATTATACTACAGGACTAAATTAGGTCTTGCAGCTGTTGATGTTAAATTTAGAACATTCTAAATATATGTTAGTTGTGAAGAAGAAACTGCAAATTGCAAATACTTACCTCTATTTTTGCCTCTCAGGGCTTATAGCAAATCACCAGGAAAAGAGGAAACAAACTTGTCTATAACAGGATTAATCTTCAACTCTTTAACTTGACTTGTTTCTCATAGGAAACTATATCAACATGAGAATTATGTTTGGAATCCCAAAGGCACAGCATTCAAGGAGAGGAAACTGCACCCACAGCCTTTAAGGAACTTTTGAAAAATAATTGTGCTGGTCACAAGTATTATTGAAAAGAGGCTGTGCAACTGGCCAGACCCCAGTGAGGGAGGTGGGAAGGTATGTGTATGTCAGCTCATCTGAACCACCCTCCTGTCAGCCAAATGACAAATGACAAGCCTATTTGTTCCCTTAAAGTTCTCAATAAAACCAGTAAATTCATTCAAACAGATTGCGAATATGTGAACAGGAAAATTTAGAAATCACTGGGAACAAGATTCATGGACTCAAGTGTTCACAGAAACAATTTTTATAAAAGCAAAAAATTTAAAAAAAAGAAAGAAAGAAAAAGAGAAAAACCCTAAAAATCACAAAATGGCTCTACTGTATAAGTACAATAAAAATGTGGCATATGCATTCAGTGGAAAATTGGGGATGTTAGTTACATACAGTAGGCATGCCCAAATTTCCAAGGCCTAAGTTGAACAATGGCAGTTTAAAAAAAAATCACAGAATTAACATGTATATTTCAAATATATAAAGTATTTAAAAAGAGGCAAAGTAAAACACTATTTAATTTACCATGCATAGATGATAAATTTAAAAATAGATATAAAGGAATGATCAACACAAAACTTAAGATAGCATTTTCTTGGGGACAAAGAAATGTTGGTGATATTTGACTTCTTCCGGTAAGAGATGGAAACATGTATGTTCTTTCTAAGTGTATAATGTATGAGACAATAAATAGCAAATATAGATCAGGTATAAAATCACTCAAAGCACTTATGACAGTCCCACTACACACGTGTGTGTGTGTATAATATACATTGTATGTATAGTATATTATATAGTATGAATATTATATAACAGTATATGATACAGCATGATATATTTAGTATATTGTATATATATTACATACACAAACACACACACACAGACACATACAAAATGTTTGGAAATCATTTATTTTCAAATACCTGGACATTATTGAATCGGAGGCATAAAATATTAAAATATGAAAGACAATGCTGTTTTTTTCTATGGAGACTGGCAATTCTCTCCAAACTATTTCTTTCACATCACATAACAAATTACTTGGGAAATTCCTTCCAGACCCTCTTTAATGGTTTTAGAACTTTTAATTTAAAAATTATAGCTGTTAGAGAATTGATTTCTGTATTAAGAAGTTTTTTTTTTCCTACGAATTGTTGGAAATTTATCAAAAGTGGCTATGGTTTAAAAAAACAAGATGAACCGGAAATGTGAAAAATTTATAAAATGAGTGAAGGAAATGGTGACCACTCTAGGACTGCTGGCCTTATTCCACGTCCTGGGGATGCACGCTGCAGGGAGGGAGGTGAGATGAAGCGGCCTGACTGGCGGTTTGCGAGCTCACTGTCTAACGCAGGTAGGACCTGGCTTCTGCTAGGTGGCCGGGAGGCTCAACGTGGCCCTTCACCTCCTGTTGGCCACAGCCCGTCACTTGACAGCCCATCCCCACCCTGTTAGGGATGTATCATCCTCCTACTTGGAAAACCCAGGCAATTGGGAACAGTAATAAAATTTGCCACACAAGTCTTCAGAGATTGTCAGGGTCAAGAAGACGGACCGTTCAGGAAAAAGTAATTCCAAAATTGACAAGAAGGCAAAAACGATATCACTTGATATTTTTAAAACGGTTATACTAATTATTTCTTAACAAGCCTTCTTGACCCTAAGATGGTGGTATTTATAGAACAGATAAAAAGTCAGACTATTCACAGCCCATGAGTCCAGAGGTCAACCAGTAGCCCAGTAGGGTACTTAAGACACTTGTGATACATTTTATATTTCAAGGGACTACCAAGTAGACCCCACCAAAGGTTCACCAAAATAGACCACAAAATGAGAGCTATGATGAGAAACAGGACAGTCTGTCAGTGTTTCTTTCGGACTGTCACTCAGAACTTCTCTTGAAAGTCTATGGAAGGAAAAGATGGCCGAGTAAGCTCCATAATACATGGACAGAGTCAATCTATTTCTAACATTTGCTGGCATTTTTACGGAATAACCTTCAAAAGTCATTCTGGAACCGTCTGACAGAAATATACATTCCCGAACCTAATTTTTAGCAGAAGCTATTTGCCCACATAGTAAATGACCTTGTATTTTCAATAGAATTTGACATTCAATTTTAAAAGCAAAGGGTCTGTCTTTGCATTTACCTTCTATAGCTCTAGGTCTTCAAGATGATAATTTTAATCCTTCAAATATGTGCAGCCTCCTCCTACTCTAGGTCTGAGGAGGGCAGTGTGTTCCTACTGCTGCCGGACAGGGGCAGTTGGAGTAGGAATGGAAGGTTCCAGGTATTTTGACTTATGATGCTGTGAGACTACAGCTAACCCCCATCACTCTTCTTCCCAGCCTCTGAGACTGATGGTGAGGTGGCTTGGGGATGGATTTAGAATTTAAAAATTACCAAATATTATTGTGTTCAGTTCTTCACCACAATCCATTTTTTCCCTTTTGAGATGGAATCTCACCACATTGCTCAGTGGTCTCAAACTCCTGGGCTCAAGTGAGCCTCCTGCCACAGCCTCCTGAGTAGCTGGGACTATGGATGCACAGCACCATGCCTGGCTACCACAGCAAGATTTAGAATCTCCCTTTACAAATGGAGATACCAAGGCTTAGAGAGGACGGCCTCTCACCAGCATCACTCAGGCAGAGAAGTGCAGGCCAGGTCAGGGTGGTCACACGTCCTTGGTCTCACCCTAAGCCATCCTCTGTGTTTCCTTGGGGGTGGGGTGATTCCTGTGCCCTCATTTCCTTCTTATGTGAACCCTGTAACCCAGCAGTGAAGGAGAGTGTCCATAACATCCATGAGATGGGATGGAAGAAACAAGGAAAGTTGGAGTGGAGATGAACAGGGAAGGGACTGTAGGTTTAAGTCTGGTCTCCATGAATGCCCTCCCCTTCACCATCAGGCCTGTTTTCCTCCAGGCCTGAATTCATACGAGGTCCAATAAACCTTGGAGAACAGTCTGCCCTGTCCCTTATGCCTATTGCCCTTGTGAGCTTACAGGACGTAGCTTTAGACAGAAACCTAGAGGGTGAGACATCTGGAGACCCATGATATGGTACTGGCCAATCACTGTTGATCACCTAGCTAATGTTAACCTGTGCTCCACACTCAAAGGATCCAGCTTGTTAGGATGACCCCATCCATTACGCCTCTCATGTTCACTTGCAAGGTCTCCTTTAAAAGAAGAAGCCGGAGACACCCCTCCCCTGCCACCGCTGGGCCTCTCACTCTCCAGGACCCACATTAGGCTTCCTTTGAGTGCTATTCTGTTGAGAGCCACAGCCGAAGGGGCCCCAGCAAACTTCCAGCTGCCAGCAAACTTCCTGCTGCCGGCTGATGATTGGCTCACAGCGGCCCCAGCAACATCTAGCTGATTGGCTCCTCTGTGGTGATGTTCATTGGAGATGCTCATTGAGCTGTTTCCCCGCCCTTTCAGACTGCCAGCTGATGATTGGCTCACAGCGGCCCCAGCAACATCTAGCTGATTGGCTCCTCTGCGGTGATGCTCATTGGGCTGTTTCCCTGCCCTTTCAGACCGCGGAGCTGCTCATTGGGGGACTTCTTTGGCTCCGCCCACGCGACCCAGCCAATCGGCCTCAAGAGCAGGAGGATTGTGGGAGTGGGAGAGGCTTGTGTGTTTGTGTGAGAGGCTTGTGGGAAGCCCGTGGTGGCAGTTGGGCTCTGAGGGTTTTTCCTGAGGAGCTGTTTTGTTTGGCCTGTGTGGTTCTAAAAATAAAGTTCGTTTCTTTTGACAAGTGGCTCCTGAATTGTGCCCAGCCAGACTGCGGCACTATCCTGCTCTGTTTGTTTTACTGAATAAACCTCTGCTTGTGCCTCTTTTGATGCATCCTGAAATTCCTTTCAGTGGTGTCAATCAAGAACTTGCCAGAGCTGAGTTGAGCTTCCTTTCTCTCTCTTCCAACCTCATCCAATGACAGCCTTTGGCATCTACAATGGGGAGAGTGTGGGAAAATTGGGGGAGAAACTTCTCTTTCTTTTAGGGATTTTTTTTCTAATTTATATATGGCAGCAGAATGCATTACAATTCTTATTACACATATAGAACACAACTTTCATATCTCTGGTTGTATACAAGGTACAGTCACACCAACTTGTGTCTTCATACATGTATTTTGGATAATAATGACCATCACATTCCACCATCTCTTTTAGTGATTCTGACCATGGAAATGTACAGGGAACTGTTCCCCTGGTGCACAAACTCCCGGGGGGTAACAGGTGCTCTGTTTCCTACCCTTAGAATGCTCTGCAATCTCTCCTAGCATTTAGTAAAATCACTGTATGTGCAATGTCTAGCTGGCATGGCAATGCCCTGCCTTGAGAAGCCTCTGTGTTCGAGCCTCATCAGCCTCGACCTTGTTTGCAGGCACATGGCTCCTGGGAGTAAAGGAACTTGCTTGTAGTGTTTCACCAAGCTCCCAGATCTGCCCTCCTGATGGACTTTCTTGAGAGCTGCACAAAGCTCCTAACATTGCATATTGTAACTGTAGTATGTAACTGAGGAATAAGCTGCATAATGTTGCTAAGTCTGTAACCTGCCTTATGATACAAACACAATAAACAATATGAACTAATGATGCCAATGACCTAAAGTAACCCGTAGATATAAATAAAGCTGGCAGTGTGGCCATTCCGCAAATATGCCACTTCTTTTCCTGCCTCTGCATCTTGTCTCTGTGCCTCCCTTTTTATTTTCCTTACACACTCTCTCTTTGTGTATCTTCTTTATCCATCAGCCACAACGACACACAAAACACAGCAAAAAGAACACAACTCACTTCTTAGAAGTCTTGTCCACAAACCACAGTTTAGTCCATTTTTAGAATTCATATCTTACTTGCCTTGCTGAATCTAGCCAAAGTAAATATTTCAAGAGAATCCAAAAAGATAGTTTGGTAAGGTAGTTAAGATTATATTTGTTTACTAAAGATCCAAATGTTTACTATTTTACCTATGCCACTTCTTATATACTTAAATTCACCTTGATTTTCATTGTTATTACATTAATTCTTTAAAAAGATTTAGTTTTAGATGTAGTTGGACACAATATCTTATTTTATTTATTTATTTTTATGTGGTGCAGAGGATCGAACCCAGGGCCTTGTGCATGCTAGGCAAGTGCTCTACGGCTGAGCCACAACCCCAGTCCTATGACACTGATTTTTATTATTACTAATAATGCTAAAAATGTGATAGTGAAATAAATTATATTTGATATAATTTAATCTTGATGTTAAATATTATTTTAAAGATTTAAAAGTTACCAAGAAATGTTTGGTATTATCTTATACCTACAGGGTTATATCTTCAAGATTTTTGCCTACAAGTAATTATAAAAACAGCATTGCATTGATATTTAAAATTAAGCCATGATTGAAACTGTTTTGGGAGACATCACAATGACCTGTAGAGTAATGACATGCTTACTATAAAATTTATATTTTCAGCTGGTGATCACAGAAGTCTGATGATCACTAAAATGGTGAGTCAGAGTGTCAGATTAATTTCCTTTTTCGAACAGGCATTGATATGAATTTGTCTCTCTGTTGGCATGTTATTAGTAGTCAGCACAGGGTTTCCTTAAAATTGAAAATTATTCATTAATTTTCTCCTCCCTATTAACTTTCAGCAGCATACACAGAATATTTAATTTTCTTTCGTATTTAGCTTCCAAATGTTTTTCTCTCAACCCCCCACCTTCTCCTTCCCTTTCCTCTTTCCCTTTTCTTTGCCTATCCAGGCCATACTTAGATTACCTTCATGCTTTTGGTCTTAGATTACACAGAGAAAGCAATATAGTAACATGAATTAATTTTTCTATAGTGCACACCTGTAATCCAAGAGACTCAGAAGGCTGAGGCAGGAGGATCGGAAGTTTGAGGCCAGCCTGGGTAACTTAGTGAGGCCCTGTCTCAAAATAGAAATAAAAAGAACTGGGGGTGTAGTTCGGTGGTTAAGTGCCTCTGGGTCCAATCCCTAGTCCAATCCCCTTCCAAAAATTCAGCTCTTTAATCAAGAACTAGGAGAATCAAAGCACCTCAGCCTGAACTCTGGGAACCAAAGCCATACCCCGGTGTCCGCATCAGCCTGATGCTGCTATCCCACTGTTCCTTTAGCCTCACTTTTCCTTTCTGGGGCTGTGCTGTTTGTGGGAGACCACAAGACTGACTTCTCTCACCCATGGGTCTCCCTGCAGATCTCATTTATTGCATTCCTGCTGCGCCTTGGTTGGGAGAGATTCCGTTTGAGTTTTCCATCAAATAAGAACAAGGATGAAACTTGATGAAACATGTTGAAGTTTACTGGACAGAAGACGTCCTCCTCTGGTGGAAGCCCACCACTGAGCATCATGGAAATGGGCAGGGAGCTGTTGGGGCTTGGAAAAGTCACAGGGACTTTGACGTGCAGAGCAAGAAAACAGTGTTTTCCAACTATTTACACATGAGGGTGTGAGAAGGTGTCAGGGTTACTTCCATTTTACTAAGAGATCTCAAAGACTTCACAAAGAATTTTTTTATGGACCTATCAACTGGCATTTTTTTCCAATTATATTTATCTTCCAGTGGGTTTCTAAAAGACAAACCTTTCTCTGAGTCATTCATTTTCCTGTGCATAAAATTCTTTGTTCTCTGTCTTCTCTACTTTTCAGCACTAGCAAAGCAAGGTCATAATAATTGGATTTGACAGTGATTTGTTTATAGCATCCTCCTCTCTGATTGCCCGGGCTACCTTCTCCTCTGAATTGGGCATGTCATATGGTTCACTAACAGCAAGAACATGCAGCCATGTTCTTTCTTGTTCTTCCCTTGGAGGACAATTAAAATGACTTCCTGGATGTCTTGATGGATGGAAAGCCTGGTGGTGTGCTTGACTGCAGCCCAGGAGGCAGACGGGATGGGCCTCTCAGGAGGACCTGACAGGTTGCAGTGCCATAGAGCAACTAATGACATAGAATCTGCCACATTTGAGAGGTAATTTTTACACGACAATCAAGATCCAAATACCTGCTCTTGCCTGCAAATGATGAGTGCTTGTCCAAAGTGAAGTTGCTGTGGACAGTGAGGAGCCCCATGAGGACAGAGGCCTGGTTCTGGCCATCCAGTGGGCTGCCCAGGATGAGGGCATCAGGGGAAGACCATGCAACATTGTCAAAAAACAAGGAAAAACAAACCCTCAGTTATTACAGGTGTAGAAATTGTGGTTTTCATTTTGAGGCTTAGCGCTTCTTATAATAATTTCAAACTTTATACTTACCTACTTCATACTTCCATCTCAACTATTAGGCATGATGGAGGCCTTGAATAGCATATCGTTTTAACCTGGTTGCAATGCCTTCTAAACCGTTTATATTATCATCACTCATTTTGTTCAATCTCCACTGAAATGCTACCTTTGCTCATTATTAGTACCTACCTGTACATTTTACAGGGAACTTTCCTTTGTCTTATGAAAATAGTAGCTATATAGTTAAATTAGTACTATGTAAAGAACACCAAATATATACAAATCGTCAAAACAAAAAACACGGTTACTTTAAAGTATAATGGAGACTCTTAAAGTTGTTAAAAGACAATCCATCAAAAATATTTCCAAACTCTTTATTACCTGAGTTTTTAAAAGAGTTTTCCTTTGATTAATTCCAATGTGATGTGTGATTTCCATTTTTCTTCTCTGTGGAGTAAAATTCCATCTCTCTGGGGTTTGTTTTTAACGATTTGCATTGTTTTTTTGCACATATAAAATTAAATCATTTAAGGAAATTTATAGAGGGCACAGTGGCACTCCCCTGTAATTCCAGTGGCTCAGGAGGCTGAGCGGGAGGATCACAAGTTCAAGGCCAGCCTCATTAACTTCTGGAGGCCCTAAGCAACTTAGCAAGACCCTGTCTCAAAATAAAAAATGAAAAGGGCTAGGAATGTGGTTCAGTGGTTAAGCGCCCCTGGGTTTAATCCCTGGTTAAAAAAAAAGAAAAGAAAAGAAAGATATGTTCAAATGCACAACAGGTATTTGTGAAGATATTCCGCTGTTTAGCACCACTAATCATTGGAGAAGTGCAAATCAAACCCACAGGGAGCTATCACCTCCCACATGTCATGAAGGGTCTGTGTGTTGGAAAGTGTGTGGAAAAACTGAAACCCTCTACTCTGTTGGTGGAAATATGAAATTGTCATTGTAAGGGTGTTCGAGGACATCTCCGCAGAGGCACGGGAGACCTCTCCTTGAGCTTCCAGGCTCTTGACATGTCACAGAAAAGAATTTAAGATGTGTCAGTTTTTAACAAAGAGAGGAAGAGCTTTATTAGAAACTACAAGGAGACAGTGCACGTTGAATGTAGGCTCTTTCTGGAATAAACCATGCCTGTCGAGTTTCAAGGTCTGAGCTCTTATTAGGGTACCCAATTAGGTGGAAGACGCGTGATCCAAAGGGACCGGGCCTTTCTCGGATTGCACAGTGGTGACCAGGTGATGCCTCCCTGTGAGGGGGTTTGGTCTGCACACAGGTTTTCACTCACATTGATGCCTCTGGCAGTTGGGCGGTTCATGGGGACGGGCCAGAGGGTCATGGTCCAATCAAATGTTGGCCCCTGGCTTCATGAGGTCAAAGGTCTCTTTCCATGTCTGTATTCCAGAAAACGTGCAGGGAAATGCAGAGTTACAAGATAACACACCGACTGTTCAAGCACTCGCACATCTTCTTTCCCTCTGTCCCTCAGGTTCTTTAGCTCATGAGCTGTTCACGAGCCATCATATCTACATTCCTCATTTCTCCTTCAGAAACTCAGTATTCTGTCTGCATTTATACATTTCTACCTCTGAATGGTACCATAATCTACAATAGCCAAGATGTAGAGATGGGCTAAGTGAAATAAGCCAGGCATAGGAAGGCAAAGGAGAAATGATTCCTCTTAAAAGTGGGACCTAAAAGAGTCAGATTTGGGGGAAACAGAGAGTAGAATGGTGTCCATGAGGGACCAAGGAAGGGAGAATGGAGAGTGCTATTCAGCAGGCAGAGTTTCAGTTGTGTAAGATGGACAAGTGGACAGCATTACGCCTGTAGTTAAGAATACTGCATTGCGCACTTAAAATGTGCAAAGACTGTAGACCTCATGTTGTTTTCTTATCACAATTTTTAAAAGTTAGATCAAATGAAAAACAGAAGTCGTTTGCATATCGGCTTTCCCACCTACTCAAATTTCAAATCGCAACCAAATTGTTCTGGGATATGTTGGTGTCTCTCCTGAACTACAATCTCCCTTCTCCCTCAGGAGGATCCTCTATGATCTGTATAACCTAGTTTTTCTGCTTCTCCACTCATAAATTGTCCTGAAAAGTTTTGTTGATTTATATGTGTTTAAAATTCTCCACATGGTTTTAACATTTAAAGGAAATGGCAAGTGGGATTGGGATAGTTGGCTGCTGATTCAATATGTAGAATTTCTATCATCAAAACTCATCCCTTCAGTCAGGTCCTACAAAGTGAAAACTACCTAAAGTATAAATATGATGCTTTGCTAATATGTTAAAAACACGTGGAACTTTACTTTATTTCAAGTATGAGGATAACCCTGATTTTTTTTATTATAAAGTAACACACACACGTACACACAAACACATAAACACCCACACTCAATACCACGCCAGTGAGAATTTCTTTTTGGTACCAGAGGTCAATATGTTAAGTTCCATTGTTATATTTTCCTAAAATTTTTATATAATGTGTCTGTCAATCACATGTCCTCTGAGTCACTCCTGGCTGCCTCTATCCTGCACATATCATTCTGAAACAAACAAATGCCCATTTCGTTAAACATAAATAATGACCAAAACACTTTGGTTAACATCCACTGTATATTTCAGTATAATTTTATGTAAATAGTAGTATTGAAATTTAAATGATATTCTTTAGCTAGTTGCAAAAACCAAATAAAACATGCAGCTCAGGGTAAGAGATTTGCAACCTCTGACCAGAGTCAGAGCCTCTATCTCTGTCTTTCTTTCCCTCCTCCCACATGTGTGTGCACACACACACACACACACTTTAGATTCTTGATTCTTAGATACTTTTGGTATCCAAACAGTTCATTTACTAAAAACACAATGAATACTCATCAAGTTAAATCTAAACAATACACTGGTTGAACTGTTTTTCCTGATACACAATTTAACCATGGGGCAAGATATAACTCTATGTCAAATACAAATGATTTAAAAACTCTTATTATTTGCAATGACCTAAGAAAACCTGGTGTAAGACTTTAAATGTTGTCACATATGTAGCAATACAGTTGTCTCTGTGTTTATGAAAGTCTTATATGAGAATCCTAAAGTTTTAATTTAGATAAGGACTAAACTTTGCATAGTTGAGCTAACAATAAAATGTTTGCTTTGAGAAATATTTACTCTAGGTTATTTTGATGTATTCTTTCTCCTTTTTCATCTTAACTAGCATTATTGTTGGACTATACTAGTGATATTTAACTTCCATGGCATGTAACTTTTTTGCCATTCAAATCTTCCAGATGGGGCACTGTGGCACAGACCTGTAATCTCAGCAACTTGGGAGGCTGAGGCCAAAGGATCATAAGTTCAAGGCCAGCCTCAGCAATTTAGTGAGGGCATGAGCAACTTAGTGAGATCCCATCTCAAAATAAAAAATAAAAGGGATGGGGATGTGGCTCAGTGGTTAAGTGCCTCTGGATTCAAACCCTAGTACCAGAAGCAAAAAACAAACAAATTTTCCAAAATGTTCTAAAGGGAAAATCTTAAGTAATTGAGACAAAACAGTCACCTTTAGATCATGCTTTGACTTCATCTCCTTTGTGACTTCAATCAATCATACATAGATTGAACCAGATGATGAGGTATCTTAACACTATCCCATCCTTCCATTCCTAGATTAAAAGCAGTTGATTATGAAGTTTTATTTGCAAACTTCAGATTCCGCTAATAAACTTTTTATATTTTTTTAGAATTTTGTGGCCACAGTTAATAGACATCGATATGCAATTTTACATATTTGTGTTTGATCTTTGAAAAAACAATTTGCCTTCAATGTTAAACTCAATTTCTGGAAAAAAATTAGGAAGTTTTCACTAGTTTTCAATTCTCAGGAACAGTTTAAAATGCACTGGGATTATTTGCTCTTTAAACAAGTGATATGATTGACACTAATGACCACCTAATATTTAGAGGAGCTGACATCGTTGTTTTTTGCACAGAAGTCAGGCAATTAAGGTGTTCTAGTTTTTCTGGGACTAGTTTTGCTATATTTTCCTTGAAAAGTTATATATTTTATTAAGATCATGAAACTAATTTGCATAAGTTGAGCTTAACTAGATTCTTATGATTCTTTCATTTCCTCCATTTCTGTAGTTATTTCCTCATGAACTACTTGTTTGGTGTAGGTGCTCTTTCCAGGTGTATTTTATTCTCTACTTAAACTGTTAACTTATCAATGTTGAAACATTTTCTAAATTCTTAGTCTCTCTTCCTTGAGCTCTTATTTCCTTCTTATGGGTTTTGGGTTGAAGTATCCCCCTGACCCCCCAACAAATGATATGTTGGATCCCTAAGCTCCAGTGCTTGTGAATGTGACTTCATTTAAGAATGGACCTTATATTCAAGAACCCTTACAGTGGATTCCAGTCCAATACAAGATGAGGAAAGTGCCACATGAGGTAGACAATGAGGGGAAAACATCACAAGGTGATAGGGGTAGCCATTGAGCTCAGCAGCTATAAGCCAAGGAAAGCCAAAGATCACCAGCAGACCAAGGAATCTGGAAAGAGGCAAGAATGGATCCACCTTGGTGACTTTCAGAGGGAGCATGGCTGTGCTCGCAGCTGGGGTTTAGATTTCCAGCTTACAGAACCGAGAGACAGGAAGTTTCATAGGTTCAAGCCATCTATTTGTGGCACTGTGTCCCAGCAGCCCTAGGAAATTAATTCAACATGGCAGTCATTTATGGATGATCTATGTCCACAATGTCTTTCTTCTTCATCTCCTAATGACTGCCTTTTTTTTTTCCTTTTAGAATTAATGATGTTCCAGATCCCTCACTTTACTCCTTGTGGAAAAAAAGTTGGATTTTTCTGACTAGTTTAAAAACAAAACAAAACAAACAAACAAAAACAACAACAGGAGTTTCCTTCAGAGAGTCCATTTTCCTGGTAATTTCAGAGACCATCATCTCTGAGATTTATCATTATTTTCTCCTCACCTTTGTTGCACTTTTCCCCAGAAAAGCTTCTACTTGATCAAAATCTGCCTTAACTTCCAGATGCCTATGTGTTCCTTAGAAGTGGTATGGAATCTTATGGTGAGACCATCAATCTATAGGAACTTTGTGTCGCTGTCTTCTCTGACACCACAGGTGCGGCCATTATTCTCTCTTTTTTTCCCCCACACTTGCCAGAGCTACTTTGGAAAACTCACTTCTGTTGTTCTGTTTTATCTGAGGATGCAGATTTTATCTGCACCTAGGCTTTCTGTCAGTGCACTTTGTGGCTCCCCCAACCCCACCACCATCCTCCCTTTGTGTGGTATTAGGAGAGGAGGCAAATTCCTGTCTGGATCACCACATCCTCACCTGACATTGAATCCTTCCACTCTGCCCGCCTTTTCCTCTTCTTTTTCTCCTTCTTTCATTTATTGATGGCTTTTAGATTGGTAGATTTTTAAAAAAATTCTTCGACCTTTCCTCTTCCATGGCTTATTTAGAAGTCATTCTTTTATTTCCATGTTTACAGTGTTTTTCCCTTCAACAGTTACAAACCTATCTAACTCTAAAAGATACCTGAAACACATCTTTACCTCCTCTGAGAACTGTAAAATCAATCCAGTGCATTAAATCTGATCAACCACCTACATGTCCTCATTATCTTTTTTCTCAGCTTTCCTTTCTGACCCTTAAGCTCCTTGATTTGCTTGGGATCTGTGTATACCTCCCCCAATTTATGAGCCTCCTGTTTCTTTGTCCCCTCCATCCATCCTCAGCAGTGCTCTGGATTTCTAGTACAGTCATTGCTCTTAGGAAACCCTAACTCCCTGTTTCCTGCTGCCCTGGTTTCAGTTTACCACTCTCTTGAGCGATGGCAGGTGGAGCTTATAATTTCTAGATTGTGTACTCACGGATATATTTAATAGTTCCTTTGTTACAGTTTTCCCAGCATCTCAATACTTTGTGGCATGAGCTACTTCATGAAGCATTAGGCTCACTTATTATAAACCCTAATTTTCCATTGCTGCTTAATAAATTGCTATAAACATGGACTGCTTAGAACAATATGCATTTGTTATCTTACAGTATCTATAAGTCAGTTATCTGGCCACAATTTAGACTTTCTGAGGCAACGCAGGATTTCTGAATCATGCTCCTCATTTTGCATCTTCCCAGAGTCCAATTCCAATGCTACTTCCACTCTTGATACCAAGGTCGGCATCGACTTTCTATTGCCACATAACAAATTCGCACAAAACCAGCAGCTTAAAGAGCTATTTATTGCATCATGATTTTGTAGGACAGAAGTGTGGAGTGGCCTGGTTGGGTTCTCTGTGCAGGATTTTGCAAGGCTGAAGTCAAGGGATGGGGGTGTGTTCTCATCTGAAGGACCAAGTAAGGAAGAACCTCCCTCCTGCTTATTCAGCTGGTGGGGAGAGTGCAGATCCTTGTGGCTGTAGGACTGAGGTTCCTGTGTGCCTGCTTGCTGTCAGCTGCAGCTGCTCTCACACCCTAGAGGCCATCCATATTCCTTGTTATGTGGCCATCTTCAAAATACCACTAGCACATCAAGTCCCCCTGTTTATTTTCAATCTCTGACTTCCTCTTCTGCCATCAGTTGGAGATAACTTTCTGCTGTTAAGGGGCTCATATGCCTAGAAAAATCTCCTTATGGTTCATCCAGATAATCTCCCTGATTTATGGTCAATTGAATTGGAACTTTAATTATGTTTGCTAAATCTGCCTTTAGAGCTCTTTCCATGTTAATGTTGGATTGAAAAACTGGGGTACAGTATCTGTACATAGGGGCAGGGAATCTTGATTGTGGGCAGGAGAAAGTATATTACAATTCTGCCAAATATGTTGTTTCTAAAATTTCCTCTTGAGTTCATGCAATAATACCACATTATTTTATTTTGGGGACCAAAAATGTGTTTAAAATAATACAGATATTTATTTACTCAATATAAATTTGGAGTGCCATTAATTGTTTCTCATGATCCTAAAAGCTTAAATCCCTGATAGTAATTCCATTGTATTCTATGATTTTGTAATATCCTCAAGTGTTCTGTCAATTTCTATTCTAATTCATATATTTTCAAAAATTAATCCCTTAACATAAGGAGAATAACAGCCTTTATAAACAAGAGAATGGTGAGAGACTTCAATAAGAGCTGTGTGTGTGTGTGTGTGTGTGTGTGTGTGTGTGTGTGTCTGTACACATGATCACAGAACCTTGATACATGTTAACAGGAACTACTTCAGAGAGGCTGAGGCCATAGCTCAGTGGTGGAGTACTAGCCTAGCATAATCAAGGCCCTGAGTTAGATTCCTAGCACTGCATAAAAAAAGAGTTATGGAATATATTTTGGAGGAAAGTATAGAAATGAGAAGAAGATGTAAACAGAAACAAAAAGATGTAAATTCCTCACAAGTTTTGGAAATGGACTATGTTCCAAACAGAAGATAAAATCAAGCCAGAAGTTAGAGAAAGAGAAAATAAATAAACAAATTTCCTGTCATGGTTTTAGTCTGTTTCCCCATGCTTTAGGTGGTTGATTGTTTTCTTTACTGGGCAATGCAGAAGGGCTTGAGAAGGTTGCCATGGCAAACAGTAAGAGACTGGTAACACACCGAAACTGAAGTTTATTTGAAACTATATGCAAAGTTAGAAGGATGAAAAGTTAGAAGATAAAATGTGCAAATTGTCTAACCCCACAGTAATGAGAATTTGACTTAACTCTGAGAGTTCCTCTTGGATAGGTGTTCTCCTGTTAAATACCTGAGCCTGATTCCCAGTATTAAAAAGGAAAAAGGTCCCTGATAAATAAAGCACAGGAAGGACTGTGAACCAAATTTTCTTGGCTGTGATTGATGTCAACTTTGACCACTCCCTCTGTTTTAGTTATTCATGAATTCTTGACCATGTTACACAAAGGAATGAAGCTTGAACCTGACTTTCAAGCAAAATAATCAGAAAGAACCAACACGGTGGGATAATTTAGTAAAAAGTAATCAAGCACAATGTGGAAGATGAGCACTTAAAATCTACATTATCAGGCTGGATTTTAAGGAGTTGGAGAAGAGACAACAGTTTAGAAATCAACGGGAATAAGATTTCATTTTTTTATGCAATAACAAAAGGAAGCAGAGTGACTTAAAGAACACTGGAGTTAAAAGCAATTAAACAGTAGAATAGAACAGAGAAAGGGAGATAATTGCACATTTTAGCACCACAGTTTTAGGGAGCTTGAACAGGTGACTAGGAAGATTATGGTAACAAATGCGATGATTGCTGGTATCAATGCAATTTTCCGTTCAGCAGCATTTGAGGTGGGACTTACCATTTAATGTAGAAAAGATACCATTCCATGGGCTGAGGTTGTAACTCAGTGGTAGAGCGCTTGCCTCGCACGCATGAAGCCCTGGGTTTGATCCCCGGCACCACCTAAAAATAAATAAATAAATATATTGTGTCCGTCTACAACTAAAAACATTTTTAAAAAGATGCCATTCCTGACTTATTTCTACTTGCAGCTATGGCAATGTGATGTAAAGCACTTCAACATTCTCACTTTCCTTGTGGGACCATTCGGATAATAAAGCTTTCATTTTCTGCAATATACCACATAAAGTGGAAGTTCAATCTGTAAGTTATTATACATGTTAGTGTTTTCAGGAACGTGTGAATTGTAATCAAGTCACTTAACCTCGGAGATGCACTGCTCATGCATGAGTATAATACACTTCGAGTTGTTCGCCATGTGCTTGGTTTCCACAATTGGATCACGGATGAGATGTTTTCCTTTGTGATTTATTCTTCCATTTGACAAATGGTTTTTGCCCCGAGCTCTCTGCTAGGTACCGGTGTGACAGAAGCGAAGAAAATTCAACCCTTGGGGACCCTGATGTCTGACAGGGAAAGATGCATCAAGGATCACAAGGGAGTGCGGGGTTCTTAGAATCAAGAGACCCAATTTAGGCTCTCAGCAAAGTCATTTTTCAAGAAGTGACATTTAAGCTGGGGGTCTAAATGATGCCTGGCAGTTTGCCAAAGAAAGAAATTCAGAGAGAAAGAGGGGGAACCTTGAGTCAGGAGAGAACGTTTTACAAGAGCAAGGTCCAGGGATGACCTGGGCAATGAAGATGGACAGGCAGGGGACTAAGTCCCTGTGGGCTGGACACTGGGCAGAAGGTGAATGTTGTCTTTGGAGAAATGAAAAACCGTTCAAAAATTTTAAGCAGGGATGAGATAGAGTCAGATTTGCATTCTTTTAAAGTTCACGTTAGCCATCTTTTAAAAGGTCATTTATAGAAATCCACTTAGGACTGCCCTGCACAGGCCACATTGATGGGTGGCAAGCGCCACTCGGGCCCCATTTGGCCACACATAAGATTGCAGCTCAGCACTGGGTGCAGGGATGGGCGTCATGCAAGATGGCACAAGTGCGGGTGTGTGTAGAAGGACACTCGTCTTGAGGATGAGATCTCCCAGGAACTTCAGAAAGGAAGTGGTACCTTTACTGAGATCTGGAAAATGGAGAAGAGCTAGGTGTCTGTTCTTCACAGACAGGCGGTGAAGAAAGGACAGGTGGGTTGAGAGAGGACGTGGCAGGGGTGTGGGGTGAGGTGTGCCGAGCAGCCCCTGGTACTAGAAAAAGGATGCATGGTCACAGAGCCGAAATGGACTCAGTGTGTCTGAGTAGCTGAATGTTCAACTCCTGGATCTGCTGCACAGGTGAAATACAAGCTGAGGATGAAGGAGGAAATGTAAGATGAGAATACAGCACAAAGAATTTGGAATTCAGTCCAAAGGCAATGAGTTCTCGCAATATCTTAAGGGTACCTTCAAGTAAAAAAGAGATCATTGTCTAGAGCCTCTGATGCTCATTTTAGGAAGATACCCCTGACTGCAGTGTGATGAGGGATTAGGACTTGAGGCAGGTGGCTAGGGTAGGATGCAGGAACGCATGCCAAGGTCTGTGGTACCCTAAGAAAGATGGCAGCCTTAGGATAAAGAAACCTAGAGGGTGCATTCAAAATATACTTTATTTAATTTATTTACTGGTACCAGGGATTGAATCCAGGGGTGCTTAACCACTGACTCACTTCCCAGTCCTTTTTAAAAACGAACACATGACCAGTGAAACTCCACATCACATACCATCACAAGAATGGGACGTTATATTCCATGTAGGTATGAGATGTCAAAATCATCCTACTGTCATGTATGACTAAAAAGAACAATATAAAAAATAAAATAAATGTGCACTGTTGGAACCCTTGAGTTATTTTATTGCTTGGAGAATGAGAAAGTACAGGGTGTCAGAGCAGAGATGCAGAGCCTTGGGAAGCCCTGCTACTCACTACACCAGGTGGGCTGTCAGTAAAGTCCCTTAACCTACATTTACCTCAGTTTCCACATCTGTAAAACTACAGAAGCACCCAGACAGACTGTGAGGAGTGGCACCCTGCACGTAGTAAGTGTGGGTGTTTTACTATCATCATCATTATTATTATTTGTAGATACATGAATGCATTGCTGTAACAATTTCAAAAAATATCTAAGTACATGTAGTAACGATGTAATTTCTTTCTTACCTACCTGCCCTCTCTTCTCTCCAGGATTAATTAGCTCATTGGATGTGCCTGGGATCCTTGAATTTCATATTTGTACATATTTTATATTGATCCCAACATCTCTGTGTTGTCTGACTGCACTTTAGCTTAAATGGAATCCTGATTGATGCATCCTGATTGACCCCCACTTCTCGCTTCCACCACTGATGTCTTGAGGATCCCTCCACGTTAGTGCACATGAAGGTCTCTCTCTTCTAACAGCTGCACCCCGTGTATACAAGGATTCGGAATGATTTACCTAGGCTTTATTGGAAAAGTTCAAGAGAGTTGTTACTATTCTCATCATCATTTCAAAGAATATTGCAGTCAACATTATACTATATATTGGGGGGCAGTTTGTCCTTATATGAGTATTTCTGTAAGGAAAGTCCTGGTGACAGAGTTCTCAACCCTCAGGTTGCCCTGTTCCTCTCTCCTGCCTGTGGCCGTGGTGAGCGTCTGCTGAGGCAGTAATGGATCAGCAAGCACAGAGAGACGCTGGGCCGCAGAAGACCCTCAGGTTTAGGTAATGATGAGTTCCGTTTTTGGAATCCAGTGATTTTTACAATAATTAAAATATTTTCATCAGTTTGGGTATAACCCTAGTCAGGGGATATATTTTCAAATTTCTGTGAAGTAGTGTGAATCACGATCATCGTTGGAGTTGCTGCTAATGTTTGTTGGGCACCTTCCAGGTATTTGTCCTGCACTCTGCATGGATGATGTCATGTCATTGCCATGATGATGGCCACTGTCACTTAAATCTGGGTTAAGTCAATGTGGTTGGGTGAAATGCCAGGTATTTGGTGGATGTTCCCCAATTTACAAACCAAACTGGCTCTCATTACTCCTCTACTGGATTATTTCACAGCCTTAGATCTACAGTCTAGAGTCAATTCTTGTTTTCACTACTGTCATGTATAAGTAATCAGAACAAATTCTAAAGTTAAAAGAAAAATTTAAAAAGAAAAAAAGAGTCAATTCTTGTTTTCAAATGGAAGGGTTGGTCTTCTCATTGTACAATAAAACTTGGTGATAGAAATTTCAGCAATGAAGATTGCATTTAATTATACTCTTTACAAATAAATCCCACATTAAAATGTAAATGCCTTTTGCAGGGATTCTTATTGTTGGCTGCTGTTCCTCCATTGCTTCATTTCAACTCGTGGTACTGGGCTCTGGAAGTGAGAGGGGAGGGCACCTGGCGGTAACCCTGTCTCTGGGGCACTTACATTTTAGCTTTTTTAAATATCTGATTGAGAACAGCTGCCATGGAGTTAGTTTTTAAAATAAAGATCAGTAAGAAGTTGAGAAGGAAATGATAAAAATCTGATTTTGCTCACTTTTTTTTTTTTTTTTTTTTGGCCTCTGGAACAGAATAATTATGCTGGAGAGAGGGGCCCATGGACTGAAGTACTGCTATGGTTTCATGATTTACTCACTTTTGTTGTTAAAAAGGACATTCCAGGGGGGAACTTTGATCAAACACTTAAGGAAAGCAGTAAAAATTACCAGTGCGATAATATGGGTGCTTTGTCCATTTTTAATTACCCTCTTCACATCTCAGCTGTCACGCCTGATGTGTTGGGTTTGTCAGGAGTCAGCGACATTCAGGAATGTGTGTGATCTCTATTCTATTCCTGACTGGGACTATGTTTCTTAAAAATCGATGGCTCACCACTCATTTCTCAAAGATCCAGTTAAACAGCCAACATGCCCAGTAGCTTTGGCCCAGGGGTCCCCTTTCCTACCACCCACCTGCCTCCCGTCCTTGGGGTACACAGACCCTGGACAGCATGTTGTTTGTGGGTTCTGGCTTCAAAGTCGGACCAACAAGGAGAGCCCAGGTGGCCAAATGACCTGCTCCACATGGGTCTTCTGGTCATCGCCCACGTGTCATGGAACTGTCCAGGGCAGTGGAATTCTCTGCTCTTCTCTGTTCCACAGCCACTGCCTCTTGCTTCCTCCCCAGTGGCAGGGTGCCCTGGGATCCCTCCACTCACATGCCCAGCCCACACCGGGCTGCCACTTTGGAGGCAGAGAAGCGCAGCTCAGAATCTCTCTGCCTACACTTGACCAATCTTAGCCGAGGGAGACAGTGTGGCATTCCACAGAGGAAAAAAAAAATCAAGGTTTTGCAGATTCCAATCAATGTGGGTTTTAAGTTTCATTTCACTAAGCTGATGAGCTACGGCAGGTCGCAGCGTCAGCTACTCAGCCGTGATGAACGCAGCTTAAATGCCAGTCTCCTCAAAGAGGATTATACGCATCCCTAAGCCCTTGGCAACTCTAAAGATTTGCCTGTTTACAGATTTCATCACAGGGAAAGCTCACGCTTAACTCTGCAGCCTCATAATGAATGTTTTGGGGTGAATAAAAATCAGTTTGCAAGAAGTAAGGAGCAGCGTGTGACTGTAGGTGTCGCCCTTTGAGGTTGGGTTCAGGCGATCATTCCTAGTTTAGAGCCAGGGACATCCTTCATCGCAGCTGCCACCTGCTCTGCTCACACTGATCTGCTCCTTGGAAGATTTCACCTGATAGGCAAATCCTTGTCCCCAGAGACAATCAGAGGGGTGGAGACTAGGAGGGGCTGCAGCTGATTTCTGTAGGTCAGACATCAGGCCCAGGTCTTTTATTATTATTATTGTTATTATTATTATTATTATTATTATTATTATTGATTCTTTTAGTCATACAGTAGAACCCATTTTTGATGTAATTATACAAGCATAAAATATACCTTATTCTAATTAGGACCCCAAATGCCTCTGCTTCTCCTTCCCTTTCCCCACCCTTGTTCCCTTCCCTCTATTGATCTTTCTGACATTTATTCATAGTTATTTTTTCTTTATTTTTAATTTTTTGGTGGTTGTACATGGACAGCATGACTTTATTTCCTTTGTCTATTTTTATGCGGTGCTGAGGATCAAACCCAGTGCCTCACACATACAAGGCAAGTGCTCTGCCCCTGAGCCACAACCCCAGCCCAGTTATTTTTATTTTTAAAATTATTTTCTTGTGGGTGTACCTGATGGTGGGAGTCACTGTGGTGCATTCATATACGTCCATGGGAAAGCCAGGGCAGAGTCATTCACTGTCTTTTCTTTTGCTATCCCTCCTTCCTTTCCTTTACTCCTTGTTCGTCTAATTCACTGAATTTCTGCCCCCCATTCCCTTATTGTGATTTAGCTTCCACATATCAGAGGAAACATTTGACCTTAGGTTTTTTGGGACTGACTTATTTCACCCGTCATGGTAGTCTCCAGATCCATCCATTTACCAGCACCTCTCATAAAGTGGTTCTTCTTTATGGCTGAGTAGTACTCCATTGTGCACACATACCACATTTTCTTCAGACCTGGGTTTTATTGGGCTCAAGTCAATGTGTCAGCCAGATCATGTTCCCTTTGGAGACTTTGGGGGAGAACCCCTATCCTTGCCTTTTCTGGATTCTAAAAACTACCCACTCATGGCTGAAGGATATGGACAGTAGGCCCCAGGGAACTTCCCTTACCTACAGCTCTTTCCCTGCCTGCCCTCCTGCCCTGCCCTAAATGAGCCCACCACCAATATTCCTCCTCTGTCCTGGCTCTGCTGACCCTATAAGAACCAGACCTTTGTTGTAGCCCATCATCATTTTCCCTCTTGAAACTGTGCCCCTCCACTGCTGAATGAAGCACCACTGATCCGTGGATCTGTCTCCCTCCCTCTCCCTTCCTTTCTTCCTTCCCTCCCTCCTTCTCTCTTTCGTTTCCTTCCTTCCTTCCTTCCTTCCTTCCTTCCTTCCTTCCTTCCTTCCTTCCTTCCTTCCTTCCTTCCTTCCTTCCTTCCTTCCTTCCATTTGCTTTCAATGGCCAATCTCCATTTTCAAAGCAATCACATCACTTTGACCTCTGCTTCTATCCTCACGTATCTTTCTTTCTCTTCTCTTCCTCCTCCTCCTCCTCCTCCTCCTCCTCCCCCCCTCCTCCTCCCCTTTTTCCTCCTCCTCCTCCCCTTTGTCTTCCTCCTCCCCTCCTCCCTTCCTCCCCTCCTCCCTTCCTCCCCTCCTCCTCTCCTCCCTTCCTCCACCTCCTCCTCCTCCTCCTCCTTTAGACAGGGTCTCATTGTTGCCTGGCTTGTTTCAAACACTCAGACTCAAGTGATCTTCCTGCCTCAGCCTTCTAAAAGCCTGAATTTCACATGCCATAATGTGTGGCTTCTCTTCTACTTTTAAGAGCTCTTGTAATTACCGTGGGCCCACCAGAATAATTCTGGATAATCGGCCTCATGTAAAGTCAATTGATTAACCACATAAATTCCATCTGTACCCTTCATTCCCTTTTGCCATATGGGGTGACATATTCACAGTTTCTGGGGATTAGGACATGGACATCTTTGTGACAGGGGTGAGGGGCACTGTTCTGTCTACCACACCAGGCTCTGTGGCTTTGACAGAGCATGCTGAGATTTGCTTTCTGTGAAGATGATCTGGATAGAGTATGGCTGGTGTTCTAGAATAGGCAAGGGTGCTAGCAGGAGGACAAGACAGGTTTTACTTTAAAAAAAAAAAAACAGCATAGGAACAAGTGTCCACAGGATCGCTCTGTTTTATATCTTGTATATGAGATGAAGGTAGTTAATAAACAAAAACTGAATGGCCAAGAGAGTCCAATGCATTGAGAATCGGAGACTAATAATTCTCTCAAGATACTGAAGCTGTAAATTATTTTATCTCCTGGTACAAAACAAAGAGTCCCCAAACCCCAAACACACACACACACACACACACACACACACACACACTCCTTTTCTAAATAGCTATAATTAAATAAAAGCTGTGATAAGTCTGTAGTAATAGTTTTCACATGTGTGAAGGGTTCAGGTAACAAACGTTGATCTTACACAGACCAGACTCACCCAGGTCTCACTGCAAACCAAGGCAAGAGAGTCCCAGAGAGCTAGACTCCATCTCTGAGCCCTCTCAGAACAGATTCCTCAAGACCTGCTGCTTGCCAAGGTCCTCCTTCCATTGTCCTGAGGTCAGAGTGTGTTGGGCTGTCCCTGGTTCCTCTGGAGCAAACTGTCCACTTGAGCAAGTCTCCTGAAGAGGATCTGGGCACAGGGGCCTGAGAGGCTGCCCTCACAACTCACTTCCAGTGGATGCTACAGAGAGCTTCTAAGGACCGTTGTGTTTATTTTACTTTGTTTTGTGGTGCTGGAGATTGAACCCAGTGCCTTATGCATGGAAGGCAAGCGCTCTGCCACTGAGCTACGCCCCCACCCCTGATGGCTGGGTTTTGAATACCGAACCAAGCAGGGGTGATTCTTTTTAGGAAGGACATGAAGTGGCATCCAAAGCTCAGCATGATCACTGGCAGTGTCTAGATGATCCTAAGGAAAGTCTTACAGGATGTACTTTGGATGACTGATGAAGAAACAGAAGAAAGGGGGACTCTGGGGCTGGGAAGCTGCAGAGCCAAGTGAAAGAGCTGCAGAGCAGAAATCATTCTATGATGAACCCTAATAAGGACATGAGCTTTCTAAGGTTCAATTCTTTTTTTTTTTTCTTTTTTTTTGTGTGGCATGGGAGAAGTCTGCTTGGCAGTATTTACCAATATTGTGCAATGTTACACATGGTCTTTCTCTAAGCACCACCATTTACTGGTAGGAGAAAGCTGAGCTTTTATAGAACCATTGCCAATTATAAAAAAGCTAGTTAATGGACCACACTCCATCTCAAGGGCACCTCATGGTCATTTTGATAATTCTGCCTACTCCAGTTTCCACTGAGGCTCAGATTCATCCCATAAGATAAAAATTCCTGGAGGTTTCTTAGTCATGATGCAGAAGGTAGACTTTCTGAATACTCATAAGGTATCCACTGTCTCTTCCAAACTAACACCCCATCTTTCTATCAAGTGATAGAAACCAATTGGTTACCCATCTTATCCAGAAACGTGTCAGGTGGATTTTTAATTCTAATTCATTTTCCTTGACTTTTGAGACCACACTAGTTAGAGAAGTTTATTCATTGTCAAATCCCCACAGTGTGAGCCTCAAAAAGCCCATCATTACCCACAGCTTGCCCATACATTTCTTTTAACTACACTTAAGCTACCAGAATCTTCTTCATATCATTAATCCAAATGGAGAATGGGAATCTAGAAAATTATGCATCTACCTAGTGGAAGCAGTCGATGAAGCTGAATCTGACAAGAGAAAGTTTCTTAGACTGACTACTGGGCTGAAGGAAAAAAAATAGTGGTTATGTCTCAAGTCGCTTCTAATTAGACATTCTTGCAGTAGGGGTAGGAAATTTGTCTTCAATTGTACAAAGAAGCTCCAAATGAAAATGTTGATAATAAGGAAAGTAAAAATGGAAAGAAAATTTTAATTTGCTTTGAATATGGCTGAAAACAAGGTAATCAGAAGCAGAAAACCAAACAAGTCCAAACCCTGAAGAAAAATTAAATGGGAACATAAATTTAAAAATTAATTGGCTCAGCAAATTATTTCAACTCCAGACATAGAATGAAAATAAGACACAAGTATTCATGTTAATTTCAAGCCATTTTTGAATGGTAAACTGCTTTCTTCTCTTTCCTCTTTGAATCTTTGATCTTGGTGTTTGTGAGGTTTGCAACTTGGGTTGAGACTTCTTTCCACAGAATGAATGAATTTACCTTTAAGGTGGCCACTTGGCTTTCTCAGGAAAGCCGTCCCCCCATTGTGAGGTGGCATCTGTCCCTCCACCCCAATTAATATGGATTTGCCTGCAGAATATGGTGGTGGTCCTTTGTGGTTTCCAAGTCTGAGACATTAGGAGCCTTGAAGCTTTTTCTCATGAAATACAGGAATATCTTAGGAAATTTGGCTCCACACAAAAACCCTTGTCTAGCCTGAGACTGTCATGCTATGAAAAGTCCCAAACTAGCCACGTGAAGAGGTTGTGTAGGGGGTCCAATCCGTCCCATGCCAGGTGCCAGGCACAGACCTACAGGAGGGTTCCCACCTCTCCATCACGGGCTGCCGACGGAGGTCTGCAAGCGAGAACCACTCCATGGAGCCGACCCCCACACCTCCCGCCACGCCACTGCGGCTTGTGAAGTCACTGAGTTATGAGGTCGTTTCTGCATGCAGAGGTAGATGCCTGGAACAGAGATGCATATGGATTGGGGGATCTCACAGGTCACAAAACTGGGTTTCTGGGTTCATAAAAGGGAAACCTGATGCTCAAAGACGCTGCAAACTGCCCAAGGTCACCCAGCACATTAGGAGCACGAAAGCAAGAACCCACGTTTTCAACACAGAGGGTCCTTTCACTACATAAAAACGCCTCAGTTTCCTTAATTTGAGAAACATCAACATCCGTCCACGAATCTGGGATACTAACTTTTACAGGGAAACCGAATGCCTTGTCTGGCTTTCAAACTGGGGGAACAATGGCTGTGCCACGTCTACACTCCCACTCAGTAGACAGGCCCCCAGAAGCATAAAAATTCTGAAATTCATGTTTTCTGGAGGTAGCCAGAGTGAAGCTGTTGATAAGCATCCAGAAAGCAAGGGCATGGTCAGGGGCTGAGATTGTAACCACGTTTCTGCTGTGGTCCACTCAGAACTTCAGGGCCTGCAACTCCACCACTTCCCCACACCCCACGCTTCTCATCTCTGCCATCTTTGGCACTTCCTTTAGTCCAAGAACATAGCTAGCTCCCCAGGCAACTGTGTCTTTCCCCCCGGCATGTATTTGCAGACAAACTTTCCCTGTGTTTATACCGATGCTCAGTGGATGCACCCAGCTCTGTATAATAGTCCTGCAGAATTGCAACTAGATTGTCTTCTTTGACCAAGAAGAAAGTCATTGAGGAATGCTTTGCTTGAGCTGTGGTGGTATTCATGATTAGGTAGACACCAGGAACCTTCCATTTATTTATTTATTTATTAATATTTATTTATTTTTAGTTGTATTTGGACGCAATACCTTTATTTTTTTTTTTTTAACTTTTATATGGTGCTGAGGATTGAACCCAGCACCTTGCACATGCTAGGCGAGCGCTCTACCACTGAGCCACACCCACTAGCCCAGGTACCTTCCAATTAAACAATGCCGGCATCTCAGTACATCCTGGGCCATGCACAAGAACATCCCGATCAACGACCATGCTAACCTTCCAGGATTTGAGTTCTTCTCATTACAGCTCCAGGATCTCCCAGAGATGATAAAAAAAAAGGAATAAAACAAACTTGCTAGATTGTTCTCTCATGGAGAATAATATACACACTACTCTGTACTTTGCCTTTTTATTACAAATTTGTGTTAATAAAAGCTTGGCACAGTGGTGCCTGTAATCCCGGTGGCTTGGGAGGCTGAGGCAGGAGGATCGCAAGTTCAAAGCCAGTCTCAGCAATTTAGTAAGGCCCTAAGCAACTCAGTGAGACCCTGTCTGTAAATAAAATATAAAAAAGGGCTGGGGATGTGGCTCAGTGGTTAAGCACCCAGGTTCAATCCCTGATACTAAAAAAGAAAAATCAGTAAATACTTCATTTTTATGTCTGGATATTATTATTTGTTTTTGCATAGAGGCACTACTATTTGTTAAATCAGTCACCTATTGATAGAAGGCTGGATCCATGCTATTCCAGTGTTAAAACATCAGTAGTTAATGTCCTCATCTAGGGTTGGATGTGAGTCTGGATACTCCTAGGAATCACCACTTAGAGAAAAGTGAATCCAAAGCAGGACTTAGAGCCTCCCTCCAGCCTAACACTTGAAAGTCATTTGTATGAGCATTGCCAATCATCCCTGCCATCATTTGGCTCTTGAACTTCCCCTAAGGCTTGTGTTTGGAGGCTGTGGCATTTTTGGAAGGTGACAGACCCCTCAGTAGGTGGGACCTAGCAGGAGGCGGTTAGGTTATTGGTGGTGTACTCTTGAAGGGGCACTGGGACCCTGTCCCCTGCCTTCTCTCTTCTCACTCCCAGGCCTCCATAAGGCGAATGGTTTCTTCTACTACAGGTCTCACTGCAGGGTACTGCCTGGCCCCAGGCCCAAAAGCAATGAGGCCAAGGGACCATGGATGGAAACCTCTGAAACAGTGAGACAAACTAAACCTTTCCTCTTTGCAAGCTGATGATCTCAGGTTGGTGATAGTAGCAGAGAGCTGGCTAACACAATCTGTCTCTTGTTATTTTTTAAAATTCTCACCAGCAGTGTAAGTGACTTGTCGCCTCCTCCCTAGACCCTAAGGCAGCTATACCTGGTTTGGAACTGTCAGAATTCTACCTTCACAATGTCATCTGCAAACATGTAATGACACCTGTCTCCACACTGATGTAATTGTAAATGCAGCCTGGGTTTCAATCCCTGCTGCATCTTAATAGCAATGGGTTGTTGTGCATCTGTCAGCCTCTCAGTGACTCAGTTTCCTGATGGTAAACCAGGCACAATAACATGATCATATCATGTTAGAATCTCCAGAGGATTTTTTCTGTAAACTAAATGAATATTTATGTGCAACATAGGAAAACAAAATATGTATCAACAAAATGAAACACTGTTTAATTACATCTGTCAAACTTGCTTTAAGTAGTTTCTTCTTATTTTACTTCTAAAACATATTCCCAGGATGTTTAGGAATCTGTTTCAGCAAAAATAAAATTCTTCCCCTCAAGAAACTGCATGAGAGAAAAGAAAAAAAATATCCTAAATTTTAACTTGTCAGTGAATTTGGCCATTTTCAACTTGAAATCCTAAGGCCACTAACCTTTGAATTTGAATTTGGATGAGTTTTCAAGTAACACATTCCCCACTATTATTACAGAAAGCAAAGATGGGGGAAATTATGGTCCTCAGAAACATAACTACATTTGGGGCTACATTGGGACTGGATTATGGCTCAGTGGTAGAGCACACACCTAGTACGTGTGAGGCCCTGGGTTCCATCCTCAGCACCACATAAAAATACAAAAGTAAAATAAAGATATTGTGTCCAACAACAACTAAAAAAATATTTAAAAAACCATGACTACATCTAAACCTTAAGCGCCTGGAAATGATTGATTGGTAAAAAGAATCAAGTGAGAAACCTGGTGCTTTTTCCCACTGGGGTGATGGCTACCCAGGAGCAGCTGCCTCCCTAGAGGAAAAGACCTCAGGAAGCAGCTGCCTGGACCAGCTCTTCAGGCCCATCCAACTGTGGAGAGGATGGGGCTCAGGAGGGCACATGCACGTGGGCAGCCGTTCTCAGCCAGGCTGGCTGAGCATGCACAACCCCGGGAAGCTGAACAGTGAATTAAAGGCCCAATGAAAACACTCTATTCAATGGAAGGGACTTTCTTCTTGGTATCTGAGGGGTGTCCAAGAGGTACAAGGTTGAGAGAGAGTCACCATTTCCACTTTGCTTCTCCCCAAGTACCTAAGGTGCAGAGTTGTGATCATCTGCATTTCTTTGGTAGAAGGCAGGTGAGAGACTGAAGGAGAAGACACCTGGCCGAGGGTGATAGCGAGGCAAGCAAAGGGTCTGTTATTAGTGGTGGGAGAGAAGGCAGGAGACCTGCAGGCAGGCCTCTGGGGCCTTAGATGGCCACTCTGCCCCATCCTGGACCACAGTGGGAGTTGCCTCCGGTTTACCAGACTCCAGGCACTGGTCACAGTTGCTTGGGTCAGGAGTGTCCTGAACTGAGCTGAGCATCCCCTGTACTGAGTCCGGAAGGGGCTGCTTGTCCCAAATTAGACAAATCAGATGTTTTTCTTTTTTTTCCACCAGAAAAGAAAACAAGCAAACAAAAAGACTTTGGTAGTAGAATTATAATGTAAATAAGCCTCAGGGGATGACAGTCAGCTTCACGCTGGACAAAGTTCCTCCCCTCTTATCCTCCTGGATGCTCCAAAGCAGGCCTCTGCCAATACTTCCCCTAGCCTCTCTCAGCAGCTCCCTCACATCAGCGCTGGTGGCCAGAAGGGCTCTGGGGACGAAGCCTCAGCTGATTGGATACCTCAGAGGACAAGGGAGTTTATGGGTCTGGCTCTCCCGGACCCAACGCTAACCCTGGCCATGTTCCTGAACAAGCAGATGTGGACAGCTAAACATTGATAGAGTGGTGGGCAGCTGAGGAGGCTAAGTAGGGCCCACAGTGAGCGCTCCGTTTGCTCTGGAGTGTAATGAGGCGCAGGTGCACACCACCACATGGGTGTTGGAACTCACCTAACAGCTTGTCTCCCAAAGACCGGAGACCTGGGCTAGGAAACCGCCTCCCCAGCCTGGAGCAGAGGGCTCTGAAGCTGGAGGCGCTGGGCCCAGCTCTCACACTCCGTTTGAGTGTTAGAGTCGTAGGGACTTGGAGCTGAAGTTTAGATTCTAGTAGGGCAGCCTCAAGAAAATCTTGCAGCTATTCAGAAGTATGATATTTGCTTCTAAATTGTCAATTCTTTATTTTCATTGAAACAAGGAAAAAATAGATATCAGAAAGACTTTTTGTCAATTTCTTTCTCTTTCTCTCTCTCTCTCTCTCTTTCTTTTTAAGGTACTGGGGATTGAACCCAGAGGTGCTTAACCACTGAACAACATCCCCAGCCCTTTTTTATTTTTTATTTTGAGACAGGGCCTCACTAAGTTGCTGAGGCTGGCCTTGAACTTCCTGCCTCAGCTCCACTGAGCCACTGGGATTACAGGCATGAGCCACTTTGTCATTTTTTAACAGGTGCAACCAGTATTCTTTCTCCTCTTTAGGGAAACAGAATGTCACTGCATAAACAACAGGACTCTGAGCTGCTGGTACTCACCCCCCCACTCACCTCTAACTCATCTCTCACCCTGTGGACCTAACGCACAGGGTGGTTCAGAAAAATCACTGTTGCACAGAACTTATACTATCACCATGAATCCGCCTCGTTCTTTGCATTTTGAACAATGCTATCTTTTTCTAGCTGTTTCCAGTAAAGATAATTGTTATGTATATCAAATAAAACTTGAATCCTGAAATATTGTTTCACTTGAAATACAGTATAAAAGAGCAAAATCTTTTCTGTCCTTCAGAAAACCGTTCTATCACGAGGTCAAACTACCTTGTCTTTTTTTGAGCAAAAATTTCATAACTTGTTTCTTATCTAATTTTTTGTTTCTGAGCAAATCAAGGATAGCTCTCAAAAAAGTCACTCATTTAGAAAAAAAATCAATGAAACATATGGCTAAAACATGGATTTAATAATAACCAATTTAGATAGCCCAGTTTTGTTGAGTGATGTGAGTAGTAAATACAGTTATCATGGATTTTTAGATAACCCAATTTCAAGCAATATAAAAGTAATTTATAAAGTAGGGCAGGAGAAGGGCAGAGTACATGTATAAGAATAGAGAATGAATTTTTACAGTCACCCTTTTTTGATAGTAAAAGAAGGAGCCCTTCCATAAAGAAAGAATATTTCTCCTGAGGGAGAGGTGGCTAAGGCTGTGGGATGAAAACTGGTGAAACTGTCAGTTTCAGTTTTCTTGTGAATGTAGGAGGCAGAATGAACCCACTTCTGTCATTGAAATGTGAACTATAATGTCACCTATAATGTCAACTATATATATACTAGTGAGCATCAACTACAGAGATGAGCTTCTGTCAAAGTCAAGTGATTTCTGTTGAGAAAATGTTGAACTACTCGGTTGGAGAGAAGTAAGCTGATTTTCTGAGGTGTGTGTGTGTGTGTGTGTGTGTGTGTGTGTGTGTGTGTGTGCACTTCCTGCCATTTTATCATATGATTCTGAGATTTAAAAAAACCAACAGGGCTTCAGTCATGCTTCTGGTCATCTTTGCACACACCTACACACCTTGCTGTTGCATATCATATTCATTTATAAAATATATTCCATGGGTGGTTGTGGGTATAGCTCAGTTGATAGAGTGCTTGCCTACCATGCACAAGGTCCAGGGTTCAATCTGGAAAAAATTCCATATTTCAGGTGCATTGGAAATGCATCTAAACCCTTCAATACTTTGATAATTGGTAATTTGAAAATAAGTGGGTTATTAATTTACATCAGTATTTTTGTATTGACATTAAATTGCAATAATATTGAAGATAAGAAAACAGATTTTTTTTTTAAAAATCATATCTGATCTCCCTTTAAACTGTGTTCAAATGTCCCCAGGGACACCATATAATATTGTATGACAACTTTACATTATACCCATGGCAGTTGTTTCTTTACAGAGAAAAATGGAAGAATTCATTAAATTTGTATGTATTACTCCTTTTTCCCTCATGAGCCCCAATTTGAAAGATACCTATAACAGAAAGGGATGATATATATTGTAATCGGATCTGCATTGCTCATGTCTGTTCAATTCCAATTTTGCAAACGTAATTTTTGAAGTCTTACAACAGCCAAACTCAGTTTAATAACTCATATTAGATATAAATCATGAATTACCCTATAGGCCTCTGTATGATCAGTTATGCTTCAGGCCTGTGTACAATCTGGACATGAAGTAAATATCTCATTGAAATTGAATGAGGAGGGCTGGGGGTGTAGCTCAGTGGTAGAGCACCTGACTGGCAAGCACAAGGCCCTGGGCTCAATCTCACAGTATCACAAAATAAATAAATAAATAAGAAGCAGAATAGGACATATGACTATATTGACTTGTATATAGTGTAAAGAGTAGAGTCGTTCAGCATCGTGGGCCTGTCTACATTCATGTGGGCATTACTATGTAGCTCTTATAGCCTTAAAGACAAATATATCCATTCACATAAAAATCTAATGAAAGAACTTTCTATGAAGCAGTGGGAAAGGCATTACTATCAACTGAGGGGGCAAGAAAAGAGGTCAAAAGCTATGTAGTACCACCCCAAGGTGATCAGATGAGAGTAAGTGCTTGTAACCAAGTACTAGAAACTGGGTAGCTTATAAACAACAGAAATTTGTTTCTCACAGTTCTGGAGGCTAGGAGTCTGAGATGAGGGTGCCAGCCTAGTTTGGTTTTGGTGAGAGCCCTCTTCTGGTTGCAGACTACCTGCTTCCTGCTGTACCTTCCTGCAGTGGAAAGAGAGCATGGGTTCCTTTGATCAGGGCACTGATCCCATTCAAGAGGGTTCTACATTCACAACCTACTTACCTCCAACATCTTCTAATGACATCACCCTGGGAGTTAGGACTTCAACATTGGAATTTTAAGAGACACGAATGTTCCACTGCAGGTATTCTGTGAAAGAGACTTGAATAAGTGTTATGGAATCCACTGAAGAAAAGAAACATGTATTAATTTTTCATTGCATTAAACAGTATGTATTGTAACAGAGGCGATGATCATATGTCATATAGGCACTGGAAAAATCTTACCGCATTGTTAAACATTTTTCTCATGTTTTTTTTTATTGGTGCATTATAGTTGTACACAATATAACAATACAATTTGGCCAATATCATTCCCTTTCTCTCTCCTCCTCCCTACCCCTGGTCCCTTTCCTCTACTGTACTGACCCCAATGCCTTTCTTTTCCATTTTCCATTCTGGTTTCCACATATGGGAGAAGGTGTATGACCCTTCACCTTCTGAATTTGGCTTATTTTGCTTTTGATTTGCTGCTTTCAAGTTCCATCCATTTTCCTACAAATGACATCATTCAATTCTTCTTTATGACTGAATAAACTCAATTGTGTACATATATACACATTTTGTTTATCTATTGATCCATTAATGAATACTTAGGCTTCTTGATCCATTTATCCATTAATGAATACCTAAGCTGTTTCCATAGTTTGGGTATTATGAATTGTGCTACAGATATGGGTATAGTATGATAACTTTAATTTTTTAGGATAAATACCAAAAAGTGGTATAGATGGGTCATGTGGTGGTTCCATGCCTAGTCTTTTGAGGAAACTCCATGCTGATTTCCTTAGTGGTTGTACTAATTTCCAACCCACTAACAGTGTAAAAGTGTTCCTTTTTCTCAACATCCTCTCCAGCATTTGTTATTGTTTGTATTCTTGATGTCTGCCATTATGACTGGGGTGAGATGAAATCTCAACATAGTTTTGATTGTGTTTCCCTAATTGCTAATGATGTTGAACATTTTTTGTATTTTTCCCCATTCGATTTCTCCTTTTGAGAAATGCCCATTTAGTTAGTTTGCCCATTTATTAAGTGGAGGGGGGGTTGATGTTAATTTTTTTAGTTCTTTATATATTTCAGGTATTCATCTTCTGTCAGATGAGTAGTTAGCAAAGATATTTTCCCATTTTGTAGGCTCTTTCTTCACATTCTTGTTTCCTTTGCTATGTAGAGTTTTTTTTTTAATTTGATGCCATCTGATTTATTAATGCTTGGCATTATTTTCTGAGCTTTGGGGTTAAATTGAGAAAGTCATTTCCTGTACCTATATTTTGGAGTGTTGACCATACATGTTCTTCTAGGAGTTGCATAGTTTCTGGACTAATTTTGAGGTCTTTGATGCATTTTGAGTTGATTTGGGGGCAGGGTGAGAGATAAAGGTCTAGTCTCATTCTTCTACCTACAGATGACCATTTTCCAGAACCATTTGTTAAAGAGGCTGTCTTTTCTTCCATGTATGTTTGTGGCACCTTTGTCAAGGATCACATGACTATAGATGCGTGGATTTGCCTTCTATTCTGTACCATTGGTCTATGTGTCTGTTTTTATGCCAGTACCATGCAGTTTTTGGTACTATAACCTGCACTATAATTTAGAGAAAGGTATTGTGATGCCTCCAGCATTTCTTTTTTGGTTTTTAGAATTGCTTTGGCTATTCTGGGTCTTTTCTCCTTCCAAATTGATTCTAGGACTGTTTTTTTTTCCCCAGATCTGTGAAGAGTACCATTGGTATTTTGACAGGGATTGGAGTGGATCTGCACATTGCTTTTGATAGGGTGACATTTTGACAATGTTAATTCTGCCTGTCCATAAATGTGGTAGTTCTTTACATCTTCTGAGGTCTTCTACAATTTCTTTTTTCAAGGTTCTGTAGTTTTCATCATAGGGGTCTTTCACCTCCTTTGTTAGACTTATTCCTAGGTATTTTTTGAGGTTATTATGAATGGTATTATTTTCATGCTTTCTTTCTCAGCAGATCAATGATTGGTACATAGAAAAGTTATTGATTTTTGTGTGTTGTTTTTTGTAACTTCCTATTTAGCTGAATTTGTTTACTAACTCTAACAGTCTTTTAGAAGAGTTTTTTGGATCTTCCAGTATAGGATCATATCATTTGCAAATGGTAATAATTAGAGTTCTTCCTTTCCTACTTTTTACACTTTTGTTTCCTTCTTTTGCCTAACTGCTCTGGCTAGAATTTCTAGTACTATACTGAACAGGAATTATGAGAGTGGACAACCTTGTCTTGTTCCACATTTTAAAGAAAATGCTTTCAATTTTTCCCCATTCACTATGACGTTGGCTTTGGTTTTATTTTTTTATGTAAGGCCTCCTTTATGATATTGATGTTGGTTCACTCTATTCCTAGTTCTGCCAAATAAACATTTTTAATGGTGCACACATATGATGAACGAAGAGTGGCATTAGACTTTCATAGTTAAGGCTGTTCCATTGTTTCTGCTACTTGTATTTTTAGGAAGAATTTCAGATGTTTTGAGTACAGTTGTAAAGATCAGTGTGAAAAGATCTCAGGAAACTCCCCCAAAAGTTCATCTTCAAGTTAAATCATCAGATAGAAGCAGGTTTTCAAGCAGAAACTCTCTTCATTAACACTGACTTGAAGACCAAAGAGGAACCAACAGTTTACTGGACCCTTATGCTTTAACAAAGATAATCTACAATGTTAAGAAATAATTAAAAGCCACTGAGGAAACAGGTCATGGTGTATGTCCCAAAGACTCATAGTGTACTGTTGAGTTAATAACTTTTATGGTCTATTCATCTATTATTTATGACATAAATTTCTTTTAAAAATCATAGAAATCTAAATACAAACATTTTAGAACTTGGATTATACCTTGGAAAGGTGTTCATATACAAATTAGAAAGGCTCAAGGACAGAAGCAGCACACAACTCATTTCACAGGGTGCCATGGGGGACCTTCCCCTAGAGAGTGAGAAAGAACCATCAAATGAGTGAAATCATGTTGTTAAATTAGTACTGCCTGTGACTCAATTGTGACAAATGTCTCACACACTCAATGTTGTACAGATTATGAACTCAGATTTGATGGGATAACACTTTGCAAATATTAAATAAGTTTTTTTAATCCCTCTCCTTAGTAAATCATGTTCCCTAGCAATAACTTTACATATATTGTCTTAAAGAAGCAGGGTATCACCAGGTTTGGCGGCACATGCCTGTAATCCCAGCAATTTAGGAGGCTGGGTCAGGAGGATCATGATTTCATAGTCCCAGCAACTTAGCAGGGTCCTAAGCAACTTAGCAAGACCTTTATAAAACATAAAAATGGATGTGGCTCAGTGACTAAGTATCCCCTGGTTAAAATAAAATTAGAAGAATAAAAGAAGAAGGAAAGAAGAAGCAAGGCATTGCTAACACCAGCTTCAAATTAAAAAGAACAAGAGGCCTGGTAATTCCCCATCAGACTGGAAGAGGAAGCTCTTCTTGGTCATGGCAGATTATAAGAAAGAGCGTATGGAAGTAGAAAGGGTGGCTTTTCCATGAGATCTGGAATCCCAAAAGTCAAGGCACGTTAGATATACTACACAGAGGACAGGCCAAGAAGAGATGAGGACATCCATTTAGGCCCTACTTCAGTTTGTGCGGGAGATCCACACAATCGTTGTGTTTCTCCCTTCTCAGGTATGTGGTATGAATGTAATTCCTGTCCACTGGGGACAGAGTTATGTGATTTATTTTGCCTAATATGTTGGGAGTAGAAGTGAGATTTAGTTACCAGTGGGAGCCCACCTAGAACTCACTCTTCTGTCTGGCACAGAATTTTCCATATGCCTTACAAGAGAATTAGGGAAAGAATCAGCGAAAATATGTCAATATCATCTTCAAAACATTAAATACAAAGAAATAAAATAATTTTTTAAAGAGGCAACAGGACACTCAAGAACTGTGTGGGGCAATTACAAACAATATAACATTCACATAATGGGAATACAAAAAAGAGAAGGAAAAAATTATATGAATTGTTCAAAATTAACAACAGGCACAAGCCTTCAGATCCCCAAGACAAAAAAAAAACACCTATCAGGATAAATGACAGAGAATTTACACCTAAGCCTGTAAGAGAGAGAGAGAGAGAGAGAGAGAGAGAGAGAGAGAGAGAGAGAGAGAGAGAGAATGAATATGAATTTTGGAAAAAGCCAGTGGCACAGGAGTTACATACAGGAAACAGAATAAGAATTAGATCAAAATTGTTATTCAGAAATTGTGCAAAGAAGAAAAGAGTGGACTCTAAGATTTAAAAAACTGAAAGAATAAAACACTATCCTAGAATTCTGCATCCAATGAACAAGTCTCTGCCCACAAATTTGATAACCTAGATGAAATAGCCCAATATATTGGAAGACACAATTTCTCAAAACTCACACTTATAAGAAATAGACTACCAGAGCAGTTAAAGAAATTGATTCAATAACTAATAACTTCCCTTTGAAAAGCTCTAAGTCCATAAAGTTTTGGTGGGAATTCTATCAAACATTTAAAATAGAAATATAGCACTTCACTATGACCTGTCCTATTAAACAGAGTGGAGAGGACAATTGATTTCTAAGTCATTCACAAGCCAGAAATTCACCAAGTCTAAAACTAGACATGGATATTATAGGGCAGAAAAACCATAGACCAATACTTTTCATGACTACATCTGCAGAAACCTTCAACACAGTGTTAGCAAGTAGAACCCAACAATATATGCATGGACTGAATTATACACTATCGCCCAGTGGGGATTGCAAATTGAGCATCCAAGACTATTTAAACATTGAAAATCAATCAACATAATGTATCGCATCTTCTGGTCAAAGGCGAAAAATCAATGATCATATCAATAGATGCAGAAAATGAATTTGAAAAAATCCAAAATTCATTTAAAAACTTCTCAGCAAAAGGAATAAAAGGAGCTTCTTCAACTTGAGAAAGAGCATCTATTGAAAACTAATAACTAACATTATACTTGAATGCCGAGAAACAATATTTTTGTTCTAAGATAGAAAAACATCAAAGAGTATCTCTTCCCAACACTACTATTCAACATCCTACTGAAAACCATAGCTGATGGAACAAATTAAGAAAATAAAATTAAAAAGTACAGATTAGGAAGGAAGAAATAAAACTACTTCTGTTTGCATATGACATGATTGTGTGTGTGGAAAACTCCAAAGAATCTGTAACAGAGCTGAGGCCTTCCTGGAAACTGAGGCGACCTGAAGACCCCCTCTTCAAACCCTAATTCTTACAATCAAATCAGAAAAATTTGTCACGATAACAGGAATGAGTTTATTGAAAGGACAGGAAAAGGGAAGGGGGACACTCTCAAGGGAGAGTCCTCTCAGAGAGGATAGGGACAATGTGACTCTCGCGCACCCTAGTTTCATTGGGGATCCCAGAGAAATATCCAGATAGTCCCACCCAGGTCCACTTCCTGTTTTTGACTGACAGCAAGATGACATCATACTTTTTAAGCACCCATCGCCATAGCAACTCTAGGTCTGCTTGGCCCATACTGACCGGTTCTAATTAACTTCTTTTTTTAAAAAAAATATTTTTTTAGATGTTGATGAACCTTTATTTTATTCATTTATTTATATGTGGTGCTGAGAATCGAACCCAGGGCCTCACATATGCTAGGCACAACTCCAGCCCTCTAATTAACTTCTTAACCACAAGTTCTTATAGATTTTATGGTTAGGAAAATTATTCTTATCTCTCTGAGTTTTGGAATCAGGTCACAAAAGTTTCCTTGGTTCCCCAGGAGAACATTGTCTTGGGCTTGTATTTCTCCTGCAGTTAACACATAGTTTATTGAGGGATGTGACATATCCTGTCCACCTAGGCCAGGCAGGGTTGCAAGTAAATTTCTTCTTGGAAAGAAAGCATGTGAGGATCAGCAAAGAGGATCCATTTCATAGAATTATTCTGATAACCTCATTTTACCACCATTCACATCTGTCTGTTCCCTAACAAATTGACAAAAACAAATAAAAAACACCCATAACTAATAAGTGACTGTAAGCCAAGTTGCAGGATGCAAAGTTATCATGAAAAAGTCAATCACATTTCTACAAATCATCAATAAGTAATTGGAGGCTGAAATGAAACACACATACCATTTACAGTAGCACCCAAAACCATGAAATACATAGGTATGGATCTAACAAAATACATACAAGATGTACTTGAGGAAAACTGAAAAACTCAGAAGGAATAATATTATCTAAACAAAGGAGACATATTTCATGTTAATGGATGGAAAGATTCAATATTGTGAAGATGTTAATTCCTACCAACTCCATTAATTGCAAACAAAATCTCATGAAGTTATTTTGCACGTACTGGCAACCTAATTCTAAAGTTTATGTGGAAATGCGTGTGTCCCAGAATAGCCATCTCAATATCAATGAAGAACAAGTCAGAAGATTGACACTACCTGGTTTTAAGAACTGCTGTAAAGCTACAGCGATGAAGACAACTGGTGTTAGTGAATGACCAATGGGGGAGAGCAGAGAGCCCCCAAAAGACCCATAGACCCATATAAATATCATTGACTGATTTTTGGCAAAGGAGCAATGTGAACATAAAGCTATAAAACATCTAGGTGATAAATGGGAGAAAACTTAGATGCCCCTAAATCTAGTAATTAGTTTTTAGATAATACTACAAGCATGATCCAGAAAATAACAAGTTGATCGGTTGACTTCACTGCTGTGACAGCTGAACCTGAGGTACCAGTGAAGAGTGATGGGGGATTAAGAAAAACATACACACAGATATGAAGATTAAATAAAGGCTGGGATCAGGTGGGACACTGCTCTCTGATGGAGAAATAATGAAGAGTTGGCCCAGCAAGTTTATTTATATAAGGTTTCAGAATCAAGAAGTAAAGGACTACAGGGGCATTCTTCTTAGTGCACTAGAAAGTTACAGAGCTAGAAACATTTTTCTAGCTATTTTACTGTTGCAATGCTTGGAGCTTCCTGCAGCACTCAGGAAGCCCACTGTCTAAAGTTACTGTTAAGTGGGCAGGCTCAGAAGTAGCAGCACTGGTGAAACATTGTAGTTCTCTTGTTATGCTCAGAATTTCTCTCTCCCAGGGAGCTATGTGCCTGAGATCAAGGTGGAGATTGATAAGATTCTTGCCACAGAACCTCTTCTGGCAGGGTGCACCAGAGCAACCAGTCATTCTGTGCCCTTGCACAGAAACATTCCATGGCAGCAGGTGCGCCACAGCCATGAAGCAATCAAGGAACTGCAGTCTCAGTCATTGCATTCCAAACTCCATGAAAATTTTAAAAATCTCTATGAAAGACTGTCAAGAGAATGAAAAGACAAGCTGCAGATCAAAAACACTTGCAAACCATACATATGACAAAATGATTTTATTTCTAGTACAAAAATAACTCTTAAAATTCAATCATAGGACTATAAAAAGTGAGTGAAAAAGTTGAACAGACACCTTGCCCAAGAAGACATGCTTATGGCAAATAAGCATATTAAAAGAAGCCTGGAATCATGTTATGAGAGAATTGCAAACTATGAGTCTTACAGGAACACATCACTACATACCTATTAAAATGTCCAAAATCTGAAACACTGACAACATTAAATGCTGGTAAGGATGTGGAGCAATTGCTGGAGAGAATATAAAATGAAAGATACTTTTGAAGACAGCCTGGCAGATTTTTAAAAAATAAACTTAAATGTAGTTTCACTACACAGTCTAGTAATTGTGTTCCTTAATAATTACCTAGCAGGTTTGAAAAACTAGGTCCACACAAAAGCCTGCGTACAAAAGTTTATAGCAGTTTTATTCATAACTGCAAACACTTGGAAGCATCAAAGATGTCTTTACATAGATAAGTGGATAAACTGTGGTATATCCATACTCTAGAATGTATTATTCAGAGATTTTTAAAAAATGAGATATCAAGCTGTGGAAAGATATGGAAAATGATTATTCACATGTCTGTTTTAAGGAAGCCAGTACGAAAAGGCAACATACTGAGTGATTCCAACTGTCCATTTAAATAACATTCAGCCAAAGGAAAATATATGGGAGGGTGAATTGGTAGAGCATAGAGGATTTTTAGGGATGTGAAATAATTTTGGATGATTACTATAATGTCCCGAAGGCCCCATTGATTCTGAGACCCTATATAAATAACATTAATGAATGTTACATTATTGTATTGGTGGAAGTCATGCTCCACCCCATTTTGCATTTGAAAAAACCCAAAGAACTATACAAAACGAAGAGTGAAAGGTAACATAAGCTATGAACTTCACTAATCATACAAAACGTCCTATTCTATACAAGATGTTAATAGTAGGGGAACCTGAGTGTAGGCTGATGAGAGTGAGTATGTGGGGACTTTGTGCTTTCTGCTTGATTTTTCTGTATATGGAAAGCTGCTCTAAAAAAAGCTTATTAATTAAAAAAACTATTATTGTATCACATGTCCCTAAGGGTTTTTTTTTTTTTAATGCCATAATGCACACGTTAAGTTTCAAGGAAGATTTCCTCATGGAAATGCAAGGTTGAGAAAATGATCACTTTCTTATTTTGGGTTGCATGTGCTTTCATGCATGACTGGGTAAGTTTGATCAGCTAGCTTCCCTCCGCCCACCTCCCAGATAAACACTGCTAGTAGGTGTACTATCTCATAGTTCTCTTTACAAGATATATTTGTATGTACCTTTATTTCTCTTGGCAGGTCTTCTCACTTCCCTACCCCCAATTTCCCCCTCTCCAGGTCTTTTCCTAGGTACGTCATAAAGAGTCAAATACCGAGAAGAGTTGAAAATGGTAAAAGGGCATTGCACATACAGATTTAACAATTCTGAATCTTTAACAATTTAACAATTAACATGCAGCATTTAATAATTCTGCCGTAATTGCTTTCTGTTTGGTTGCATCATTTTAAAGTAGTACCTTAATCTTGCAACACACACCTGTACACTTTCTCAGTATCATCACACCAAGGAACGGTAATCTTTCTTAGTACTTTTAATGTCCAGCCATATTCATGCCCCCGGCTGTTAACATCTGTTTGCAGCTGTTTTTTCCTCCCAAAGAGCATCCAATCGGGAACCACGCATTGCCGCTGGTTAGGCCCATATTCCCTGGGGCGTCGGGAAAAACCCGGGCTGCAAACCTCAGGCCAAACTCTGCCTCGGTCTAAGGAAGCGGAGCGAAATCGCGCCCGGGGCGCAGAGGCTCACGGGAAGTGTAGTTTCTGACGCCACGGGCCTCCCGCGCTGCACTCTGGGAACGGCGGTCGGAGCCCCGTCTGCACACGCGCAGGCCCCGCCCTGCACGGGATGCGCCTCCGCCGCTGGGCTTCTGTGCGAGAGCGGACGCTGTGCCCCCGGGTGAGAGCGCCGGCCACGGCTCCGCGCGGCGTGGGGCCCTCGGGACAGGTGGGCGTGTGCGGGGGACCGAGCGCGCAGGTCCCCGCGCGGCCCGGGGTCTGCGGTGCGGAGAGGGGGATGCGCGGTGGTAGCCTTGGTGACCGGCGGGAGGCGGTGACCGCCAGCTCCACCCCCCTTAGCTGCCTGTAGGACTTTTTGTCCAATGCGGGTCCCCAGCACCGAGCAAGTGTAGTCCTGAGCAGGAGACACTTGTTTTCTTGGTTTGGCATTTCATTGCACCTTCGGGATGTGTTCATTAAACGTGCGATTTTAAAACCTGGAAGGTATTCATGGGGGTGGGTGCCCCTGGACACATTAAGTAGGTGAGAGAGGACCCACCCCTCCAACACAGGTTTACCCCCGGTCACTGGCTCTTCTTTACATCCTACCTGCCTGAAACCTTCAGGGGACTTAGGTGGAGCGGCTGTTCCCAAGTCTCCAAGGATGATGACTGTGATAGATGGTGGACAGAATCTCACCATGTGCGAAACAGATCCTGGGATTTGTGGGATCTCCACAGAGCGCTTAGGTCAGAAGGATCTCAGCTCCTGAACCTCTCTGCACGTTTCAGGCTATCTCTGCCCTCAAAGGCACAGATCCATGTTGCCGTGCAGTGCTGTCCAGTAGAAAGATAATGCAAAACATGCATGTAATTTGGAAGTTTTCAGTGACTACAGGAAAAAAACAAGTCATCAGACAAAGCCAATTTCACTGATGTATTTCATTTAACTCAGTACATCCAATATATTATTTTGGCTTGGGACATGAGCCAAATTTAAGTTGTTCAGTAATTGCATGTGGTTAAGGCTACAATAAAGGATAGCATACTTCTAATGAATTCCAGAAGAATCAGGTTTAGTTCGTATACTTTATTGGTGAGGGTTCAAATTTGCTCCTCAGGGTCTGGTCTTGGAACCATGGAGCAAAGCAGCTTTTATAAGCAGGGAAGAGGGAGTCCTAGTGACTACTGCCACTAACAAGAGCTTGTTTGATCGAGATTCCTCCCAGAGCTTCAAACACAGAAGATTCTAGAAAGAAGAAGGTACTGCTTTGCTCTGTTAGAGGCGGTTCTTGATTCCATTACACAGCATGAGTCAGACTTGGTGAAGCCACCACTTCCAGTGGCATCACAGGCTTTGTGATCATGGATGCTGTGAACTAATTTTCATCTTGGTGTTGAAAGGAATGGATGGCCACCAGGCTGCAAAGCAAAAGGCACTTCCTGGAGGGCTGGTGAGGGCTTGATATCTGGGGAAGGCAACCAACTGTCAAAATCTTCAACATCCCATTTCCTTCATTCTCCCCTCAGCCTTTCCAGATCCTGAGCTGTCTCATACCATGCCTGTCACCTCATGTGGCATGTAGGGTTATGTGATGCTCCCTCTTTCCTGAACATAGAGAATAACAAAATGATAGTAGAGGAAGTTTTCTATATTGGAAGCTCAAAAATACTGAGTCTTAAAGTTATCCAGGGCAGAACCAGGAGCCAAGCAGAGTGCTGTTCACTTACACAGATGAGTGCCATAGCAACTTATCAAAAGGTCTTTCTTTAAAAAATCAACAACCAATTTAGAATTGAAAGTTTAAAAATATGTTGCATAAAACATCCCGTCTTTATTTTGGAGTTTTCTGTGTGTATTCAAACTTTGGAAAGACAGTAAGAATTTAATAAGCCAGCCCGTATAGTTTTTGTGACACTAGTTTTAATGAAGGTAGAGTTTCATTTCTTATGTGGTTGAGCTTTGTTAGCCAATCCTGTTATTTTATTTTAACTTTTTTTGATACATCAACAAAAAACGATTTTTACCTTGGTGATATGTAATCATATCAAGATGCATGGGTTCAGTTCTTGCTACCTTTATGTAGTCTTTCTTGTCCCTTTTAAGAGTTAAAGGGGTATTCCTCTTCAGGAACCTTTTTATACAGCTGATATGATGAGATTTTTACAGTTTTAAGGCAAACTAGGTCTCTGATGACCCCCGTTTCTCTTATCCCCAGCTGAATCTTCAGTTTCCTCTACTCTTCCAGGAACTGCAGAAAATGAACACATATCCGGTGAGTTTGGTTTGTAATAACCAGTTTGTTTTACAGTTGATTTTATAAAGGTTTCTGTGTCTGTACATTAACGTGGAAAAAGTAGACTTTCATAGAAGGTACGGAAATATTGATCAACAGTAGAGTCAAAAGTAGACACAGGTCCTTAAATATCGTAAATTTACCAAGCCAAGTTACAGTTTATTTCTGAGGTGTTTTTTTTTTTTTTTTTTGGTGGGGGCCTTCCGGCAATAGCCAGAAAACCTGCTAGACAAATTCTAAAAGAGCTGCAATACTTCTCTGAGGTTTCTGATAGTCATGGCAGAGTGTCAGACAGATAATACTTAAAGATTTACATTGATGAGAAATCTAAAGCAGACTGCTTCCTTGTGGAAGGTTCAAGTTGGTGATTTAGTTAACAACTTGCTAAAAACATAGAAGATTGCCTGTGATCTCAGAGCCCTGTGGGTTGTAATCACATCCAGTGGCCGTCCTCCTTTCCTTACTTAACTTTTCTGCAGCACTTGCCTCTACTTCTCACTCTGTCCTGGAAAGTTTCTCTCCACTGTCCTGTCCTTTCCTTGCCCGTGCTTCAGGGAGTCATTGTCTCTTGTCCTTTCACGTGGCTCATCTCTGTACTCCATCCCTGACCCTTTGGTCTTCTTTGTGGTCTCTGATGACTTCATCCTCTCTTATTTTTCAGCTTTGTTGAGATTTAGTTCATGTATTATACTGCTCACCCAATTAAATGCAGAATTCAGGAATTTTTCACTGTGTTCTCAGGTTCAGTTTTAGAACGTTTTTATTGCCTTCAAACCCCTAACTCTCACTGTGTTCTTTCCAAGTCCCCAGCAACCTTAATCTACTTTCTGTCTGGACCACACCCTTTTTATTTCTCATAGGGCAGTTTTGCCTATGATGAATTCTCTTAGTTTTTGTTTCTCTGGGGAGGTTTTGGTTGCCTGTCAATGATTCTTGGTTGACAGTTTTTTTCTTTGAGTACTTTGAATATGTCATCCTATTAACTTCTGTCTTCATGGTTTCTCATTAGAAATCAGCTTTAATATGACTAGTCATTTCTCTCTTTCTGACTTTAGAATTATCTCTTTGTTACTGCCTATAGTGACCTAGGCAGGTAATCCCAGCTACTCAGGAGGCTGAGGCAGGTTCAGTGCCAACCTGGGCAACTTAGTGAGAATTTATTTCAAAATAAAAATAAACAGGGTTGGGGATGGGCATGCTCAGTGGTAGAATGTCCCTGGTTCAGTCCCCAGTACCACAAAAAAAAAAAAAAAAAGATCTTCTGTCTTTGGCTTTTTAACACTTTGATTATCAAGGGTCCAGCTGTGGCCTCTTACTCCAAGTTTATCCTATTTGAAGTTTTTTGAGCTGCTTCAGGGTATAGAATAATCATTTTAATGAATTTTGGGACTTCATTGCTATTGTTTTTTTAAATTTCTTTTCAGGCCCATTCTTCTCTCTGTTTGGCACTCTCATCCTGCCTGAGAGCAAGCTTGTTGCTGTCCCACAGCTCATTTTCTGGCATTATTTCTTTGTTTCCCTATTGCATACTCTTAAGAGACATGTATGTCGTCCTTTGCTCCCCCCCACACTTGCTCACATCTACTGTTGAACAGATTTTTATATGAATTTTTTTTCAGTTATTGTACTTTTCAACTCTAGAGTTTCTATTTGATTCCTTTTTATAACATTTATCACTGTGTTCGTATACTTTATTGGGTGAAATGTGATTTTCATGTTTTATTTTGGTCCTTAGACATCATTTTTCGCTGGGACTTTGACCAGATTTAAAATAGCTGATTTGAAGTCATTGTCTGGTTAGTCCAGTATCTGTTTCCTCAGGAGTTATTCCTATTTATTGCACTTTTCCCCTTCCACATGGATCTTACTTTCTTTTTAATTTTTATCTTTTGTAATTTCTTTGTTGAAAACTGGATATTTTAAATAAAACACTGTGGCAACTGTAGAAATCAAGAATTTCTCCCCTCCACAGGAGTGAGGGATGAAATTTATTTATTCAGTGACTTTAACAACTAGTTCTGAAGAGCCTGAGTTTTTGTTGTGAGTGGCAGGCAGCTGAAGTCTCTGCAGAAATTTCTTTAATTCCTGAAATCAGTATGTCTTCCTGGTTTTGCCAAAGGGATGCTCCTTTAGGAGCATCAGGCCATTTCCACCTCTGCACCAGCCTTCATGCTCTGCTTACTGTAGACTTCCCGGCCATGCAGAGGCGGTAGCCTCAGGCCTTCTCCTGTCTGTCCTAAACGTGCTCACAACCCCGACCCGCTGCTCAGCTCTATGTTGGCAGCCTTCTAGAGTCTCAGGAATATAAGGGAACTTTTTAAGACTTTTGTGCACATGTCATTCTTCTTTTTTTCTTTTTTAGTTTTTTGAAAACGGAAACTGACATTCCCACTGTTTCTCACCATTCCAGGGCACTGCTAAGTTAAACAATTGCCTTTACCTGCTTTTGACTAAGGCCTTTGAGGATAAGGCTTTTTTTACTAGCTGAGCTTTGCAAGTGTGTTCTGCTGGGAACTATCAGACAGGTCAAATGATGAGTGAGTGTCTGGGAGTGAGGCTTTGAACGTGAACCCAGATCTGCCTCCTCCTAGTTGCCAAACTGCTATTTTTCACTGTATTTCAGACCATTGGTTCTCAGTTGAAGCTACTGCAGAATCGAGGGGAAAGAGATGGAGATGGACAAGTTAAAATGTCCCAAGATCACAGTTCTTAATATGACGCTGCTGTTTTTCTTTTATAACAAGCTCTTCAGATTGCTGTGAATCTTGGATTAGCTTACAGAGGTCTGAAAAAGTTGATTATTCACTTTTTACTAGATTTTTATTGCTTCTGTGAAGAAAGAATATTCTTGGATCTTTACTATTTCACTCTTAACACTTGTTAGCTTGAATTTGAAGGTATTTTTTCTGGGGAATTTCCCTTTTCTTGGCTTCTAATATACCCTCTCCTAATTCTGTTATTAGTTTGCAGAAACTCTTCTGGCTTTGTGACCTGTACATTTTCTACCAGCCTTTTTAATAACCCTGGTTCTTCAGCTGTTATTTTTGTATTTTTTATTCCTTAATCCCTATGTGCTCTGGGAACTGTCTGATGATAGCACTTAAATTGTTAATAACTCCAAAAATGCCATCTTCAAGTTAGCTATCTGTTCTCTGCCCTAAAATCAAGTGCATACTTATTTAAGAGACCTTTCTGTCTTTATGTTCTATGGACCCTTAGTAGCTGCATGAACAGATCCATTTCACTACAACTTCTAATGCATTTTTTACTTTTGTTTCTCCAATACCAAGTTTTTTGCACCACCGTATCAATTTTTGGCACTATTTTAAAAAATAAAATAAAATAAAAAATTTTAAAAGCTGGTTAAGCATCTGGACTGGGTAGCTACATGAGAAGGTTGTTAACCACATGGTGATTTTTTTCCTCCTGTGTGATCTATCCCTATTATTACATTTGTTGCTGTTATTTTAGTATAGGTAGTGTTCCAACTCTGGTTCCAACTCCTTTGTAAACTGTTCTTTGCTCTTCGGGTGCTCTAGATTTGTACACCTTTCTACATGAGTTCTGTCAGGTGAAAGATCTACAGAGCATATATGGATCTCTTTGTTGGCTTCCATTAGTTATATGATGCTGTCCAAGGAGTATGTGAGCATCCTAGAGAATACCTAGGGTGACCCATTGGGATGTGAATGAGTAATTGTAGAATGTCTATCTACATTGGCTTTTTTTTTTTGGTCATTTACGTATATAAATGAATTACAGTACACTAAAAGCTTATCTAACTAATTGAGCAACACCAAAGTTTAAAACAAAATTAGGTCCAGGGTAGGCCTTTTGTAAAACCATTCAGTTTTAAGCTCCAGAACAGATATAAAAAGTAGTTCTCAAAGACATTTTTTTTTTCTGTTACCTAATTCTGAGCCCTTGAACAAAATGTTTGACACAGGGATCAGTGTCATTCGAGGATGTGACTGTGGAACTCACCCAGGAGGAGTGGCGGCACATGGGCCCTGCACAGAGGACTCTGTACAGAGAGGTGATGCTGGAGAACTACAGCCACCTGGTCTCCGTGGGTGAGCAGACTTGACCATGTAACTCCCTCTAGAATATATTTCCTTTTTGTTTTCTAATTATCAAAATACGTGGACTCTTTATCGAGATGAACATTGGTAATCAAGCTTTGGATTAAGAGGTCTAAAGTAATTGAAACCTGTAACAAAACAGAAATAGTACACTTCAGTTGAGCACATTTACTTGAGCACCTTTACTTGCCTGTTTTTTTTTTTTTTAATCCCATTTTTGCAAACTCAAAAGACTGAGGATCTGGTACATAAGCACCCTCAATTATTCTATTTATAGGATATTGCGTTTCCAAGCCCAAGGTGATATTCAAATTGGAGCAAGGAGAAGAACCGTGGTCTTTAGAGGACAGATTCCTAAGCCACAAGTACCCAGGTGAGTGAGCACTATCAGAGAACTGGGGTCCTTAAGCCTGGCGTGGGATACTAATCCAGCTGTCTGTCGCTGTAAAAAATGTCTCAGAAAAATAACTTATAAAGAGAAGACTGTAAACAAATGACATAAAGGTTGGCCTAATTTAGATAGAGCATAAAAGAATGGTTGTTAAGTCAATAAGAATAAAATAATGTAGGTTTCATCTCCTGTTGTTATTCAGATTTGGCTTTAGCAAGTTAAAGTACATTGGATTGGGATTAGGTATTTAGCTCAGTGACAGACCCTTGCCTAGCACTTGCAAGGCTGTGAGTTTGGTCATTGGCCTTGAAAAAGAAAGGAAGCCCCTCTTGCTCAAAACATGGGTTAAAAAAAGTTTTAAGCATCTGAATGATTATACCAAATAAAATAATATCAGTATTCGAAAAATCACCAAATAGTGGAGTCCTAAGAAACTAAAACTCATTAGAATTAGGACATCATAATATATGTCATCTGATTAAACAGTAGTACTACTGTAGGAGATATAAATAGCATTGTACTCAAGTGAACCATAAATTTATGGATGCTGAATGCAAAGATTATTCCCATGAAATAATCATAAGAAAATTAAAATGTAATATTATTCTAACTAATTAGAATCACCACAAATATTCTCTGAACATAGTGTGATAAATCTAGAAATTAATAAAATGAATAAACAAAAATGCTACACAAAAACTAAAAAAAAAATTATCTTTATTAATCAATGTATATAAAAGGAAATCCAAAGTTGCATACTTTTGAATAAATGTAGTTGTATATTAGGAACCTTCAACTATAGCTAAATTAGTTAACAGGAGTAAGTTTGTAGTGTCATTAATAAATTAAGCAAAAAGAGTAACAAAAATACACTAATGAAAGTAGAAGAATTTAAAAGTAAAATCAGAAATTAATAAACTATAAAACCAAGGAATGGACAATTTCTTAGAATAAAAAACAACAGAATGGGTCAAACTTTAGGTAACCCTAATAAAGATAAAGAGAAGAAATACCTACATGATAAACTCAAGTGGGGATTATATATGTATAAATTTAATGCCATACCAGACAAGATCCCATCCATAAAGAAGAATGATACAGGAGGGTTTGGTCTACCAGATATCGAGACTTAGGCAAAGCTCTGAGTAGTGGAGTACTTGGGTCAGGAGTTAGATGGTCTAATAAATTTGAGAAACAGGGTGGAAAGCTCAAGCAAACACGTCCTTTAAGACAGTTGGTCTCAGGTGGCACTCTAGGACATTGGGGATAGGATCTTGAAGTAACTTAAAAGTAACACAGAAAAATGGATCCAAATGACTTAAATAGCTGGTTATCAAAGTAAATTAGAAATACCCTACAAGACTATATACAATAGGTTCATGACTCTTCTTAGGAAAGGATTGAGGAAAAGTAGAGTAAGCATTTTCCTTCCTACTGTACTCCGAGTTCAGACGTATGTATTTATGTGAACACACTTACACACACACATACACACACACACACACACACACACACACACACACAGAAGTCCTGCAAAGTGGAGAGAAGCATGAAGAACTAGGGGCCGTGGCACCTGATGAAATGGACGACAGTTAGTGTCAGCAGATGCCTGTGGGGTGCCTAATCTCCCACCTCTGCCTGGTGTTAATGTGGAGGCTGTCTCCTAACCCAGGGTGCCAGTGGAGATCAGCCAGGAGTCTGGACGTCTGTTCCCACTTGGCAGGTAATGATGTTGCCACCTGTTTCTCCTGTTGGTATGGTTTCTAAAGTGGCTGGCTAAAACTCCGCATTAATCTTGATAAGGTCCAATTATTAATTTATCTCATGGATCATGGTTTGTTTTTTCTGTCTATAACCTTCAGAACTTAAAAGTAACACAGATTTATTCTTGTTCTCTTTTAGAAATTTTAAAGTTTAACTTTCTACACTTAGATTATGATCCATTGTATATTAACTTTCATAGAAAATATGAGCTGTATGTCACGTTTTAAACTTTTAAAATAGGGAGTCCAGTTATTCTAGTTCTACTTATTGAAAAGGCTGTTTTTCCATCAAATTGTGTCTTTGCATTACTTATAAATAAAAGTGGGCTGGGGATGTAGCTCAGTTGGTAGAGTGCTTGCCTTGCGTGCACAAGGCCCTGGTTCAATCCCCAGCACCACAAGAAAACAAATAGAAATATTAGTGAATGCATACTTGTGAGTGTGTTTCTGGAGTCTTTTTTCTATTTTATTCATCTACATGTCTGTCCTATGCCAGCATTGTATTATCTTGATTACTGTATAGAAGACCAGAAAAGCATTCAGTGGTAGAGTGTTTGCCTACCCTGGCTTAGACCCCAAGCACCACACACACACGAAGAAGTTTTTGAAATCAGGTAGTTTTCTAACTTTCATCTTCTCTATGAATTTAAAATGATCTCCTTTCCTTATTAAAAGAAAAAGAGAGAAAGGAAGACAAGCATGCTGGCATTTCAACTGGAATTGTGTTGAATCTCTATGTTTACTTGAAAAGAATTACCAATGTCTCTCCTCATTTATTTAGGATTTCCTTCGTCAGTGTTTTGTAGCTTTCACGTTATCAATATCAAGATTTTAAAAAAATATCTTTGATGACATGGTAAATAATATTGTGCTGTAATTTCAAATTCCAACCCATTAATTATTGTTTGTTTATAGGCATAAGATTGTATACAGGCCTTGTATTTTGGTTTTGCCAAAATGCTTATTAGTTCAAAGAACTTGTTTGTAGATTATTTTCTTGTGTAGATTTTTTTTAATAGAGCTACTCCACATCTTTTTGTTTTTATTCTTGTCATATTTCACTAGCTGATAATTCTAGTACAGTCTTGAGTAAAAGTGGTGAGTATGGATGCCACTCTTATTTTTCCCAATTTTAGAAATCATTCAATCTCTTACTCTCATCCTGATGTTATAGACTTTTTGTTTATTTCCTTTATTTATGTATCATGCTACATATATGTATTATGTCGTTTATTACATATGTGTATATATAGTGTGATATTTAAACTGCATATTATATATATATATATTCTGCATTTGTGTGTGTATAATTATTTAGATTAGGTTATCTTTCTTCTTAAGTGAATTTAGAAGTTTGTTTTTTTCTAAGGAATTTGCCTATTATTTATGTGAATTGTCTGTGGGCATAGAGTTTGCAGTGGACTGAATATTTGTTCCCTTTCCTCCAATCATATGTTGAAACTCTGATCCTGATGTGCTCCATTTAGAGGTGCAACTTTTGGAAGGTAGTTAAGTCATGCAGGTGGAGCTTCCATGAAGAGTTTAGAGTGCTCTTACAGGAAAAGTCCAGGCAACTAGTACCTCTTTGCACCGTGTGAATAAATAACAGGAAGTCAGCGGTCTGGTGCACGAGAGGACTGATAGAACACGACCAGGCTAGCACTCTTTTTGGACTTCCAGCTTCCAGAACTGTGATAAATATTTGTTGTTTAAGTCACAGAGTTTATGGTGATTCGTAATGTCAACCTGAACTAATATAAGACTTTTTGCTAACCTTCCTTTATGATCTCTTCAGTGTCTGTTGTGTCAGTAAGCACACCCACCTCTTGTTTTTCTGATGTTGATAATTTGTATCTTTTGATTTTCCTATTAATTTAATTTTAATCAAAACTTTAAAATCTTTTCAAAGAACTAAGTTTGGTTTGATTAACCTTCTGTGTTGTTTTCCGTTTTCAATTGCAATATCTTCTCTAATCTTTGCTATTTTCTTCCTTCTTTGTTCTTTGGATTTAATTTCCTCTTTTTATTTAGTTTCTTAGAGGAGATGCTTAGGTAACTGACTGTAGATCTTTCTTTTCTAATGTGAAACATTTTAAGCCATGAGTTTACTTCTGAGCACTGCTTTAGCTGCAGCCCACAAATTCCTATGTTTTGTTTGTGTTTCTATTCACTTCAGAATATGTTTTCTGTAAGCTTCCACTTTCACTCCTGAGTTATTCAAAAGTACCTAGTTTACAAATATTTTTATTTCTCTGTATACCTTTGTTTACTGATTCCTAGTATAACTTCTCTGGAGGTTGAAATCATCCTTGGTATAATTTCTGTTCTTTTATATTTGTGAAGGTTTGTCTTTTATCCTAGGATGTTTCATGTCATTTGAGAACAATGTGAATCCAGCTGTTATTGAACGTATTGTGTCATCAGGTCTTGAAGGTGTGGCAACCTCATCTTCCTACCTGTGGGGTCACGCCACGTGTTGTTTCTGTGCTTTAAGTTTTCTTTGTTCTTTCTTTCCTCTGTCTTTTGTGAATTGCCACTGGTGCCCTAAAACAAAATATTTGTTGTTCTTGAGATTCTTTGTTTTATGAATTAGTAAGAATATGGCTGCAGGTGGGGTTTGTCAGTGGCTGCTGTCACCATCTCCCAGCATATTCCCAAAATGGAACTTTCTTTGTATCCTTCATCATCTTTCCTATGAACTCTTCATGTGGCTCATGAAGGGAAATACAAAACTGCCTGTCTTCCGTATCTCTGGCCCTGGAAGATCCGCTTCCTGCTCAGCCTCTGTGGAACGGTAGGAGTGTTTCAGTTTTGTTTGGTTGAGTAGGTGGAGTTTGTCAAAAAAAGTTTCTATTTCATTAGACCTTTTGAGACCATTGACTAGAATGAATAGACTTTTCCTAGCGCATATTTTTGTCTGTATCTTTGTTATCTTCATATCATTGGCTTCTTCAGTGTACAGTATAGTACATCTAGGAAGTAGGAAAAAAAGCCTTGGAATTCTCCATTGTGTCATTTTCTTAAGTTCTGAGGTCCACTTTCTTTACATTTTTTGAAGCATTTTCACATGTTGTTACTTTTCTTTTGCTCTGGATTTTCAGTGTCAGAAGGAAGAACCTTGGAGGAATGGTGCTATTCTGTTTTGGCTCTCACTGAAAGTAATCCGTGCTTTAAAAAAAACCCAACATCCATAGATGAGGGAGGAGAATGGCTGTCTCTGTGTGTGTGAATTGATCTTGGATACAGGACCAGAAACAACAGAATAAAATATGTAACAAAAAATGGCTAAAGTTCCTTTACATAAGAAATGTAAGATTTGTTTCCAATTTTTCTCATTTTAGGTTATTACAAAGTAGACGTCCACATCAAGGGAAATCAAGACAAACAAGGGAAGCCTCTGTGGCAAGTAATATTCATTGGTGATAAAACACTGAGTAAAGAAGGACAGAAAGTTCTAGAAAAACCATTTAATTTGGGCATAGCTTCAGGTTTTTCAGGAAAAATAACCTATAAACATGATTCAAGTCAAATGAATTTTCCAGTTATTTCTGAGTTAATTATTAGTGAAGGAGAGTATTCAAGAGAAAAGGCTGATTACATGACTGTATGTGAAAAGTTGCAGCTTGCTATTAAACACAGGGACACTCATACTGGAGAGAAATCTCATGAATATAATGAAAATGTGAAAACTGTTAGTGTTAAGAAAGATCAGCATCGGAGATTTCAAACATTGGAGCAGTTGTTTGAATGCAGTGAGTTTGGGAAAATTTTGTATGAAAAAACTGTCTGCCTTACAGTCGAGAGTTCTCCAACAGCAGAGCAGTGCTGTCAGGATGTTGAGCTTGGGGAAAACTGTGACAGGACAGCTCTGTTTAGCCACACGAGAGCTGACCCAAGGGAGAAGTGCTCTGATGTTAGCGACTGTGGGGAATTCTGCTGCGAATCCACCATGGAGGAGTACAGTAAAGTTCACCTGGCTGTAACACACCAGGAATGTGATAAAAATGGTATTCATGTCTGTGGGAAGTTACCCCTAATTCAAGCTCAGAGACCTGTTACAGGACAAAGTGCTCTTGAAAGCAATCCCTGTGAAGAAAACTTGAGCCAGAGTCCAGCCCACAGAGTACATCAGGAGAAGCCAATTGGAGATAACGTCTGTGAATGTCCTGGATGTACTAAAACCTTCTTCCGGAAATTAGGCCTTATCACACATCAGCAAACTCAAGAGAAACCCCGCCAGTCAGGTCTGTACGGGAAACGCAGGGAATCCTTTTACCAGAAAGCACACCCCATTCAGCATCAGAGGACCCACTCAGGGGAGAACCCTTACAAAGGTGAGGAATGTGGGAAATTCTTCTGTTCACATTCACACCCTCGTCAGCATCCTGGAACTCCTATGGCGTCCAGACTCTGTGAATGCAATAAATGTGGGAACAGTTTCTGTGAGAAGTCAAACCTCAGTGAACACCCGAGGCTTCACACAAAGGAGAAACCTTGTGGTAACCACCACTGCAGGAAATGTCACCCACCACCCCCCAGGGGACAGCAGAGAACAGACACAGAGATGAAGATCTGCCACGGCCGTGAGTGTGCGGAAACCTCCGTGATGGGACATCTCCAGGAATATCAGAAAGTCCACCCGGGTGGGAAACCCTGTGAACGTGCTGCCTGTGGGAAGACGTTCTCCAAGACGTCACATCTGACAGCACATCAGAGCACTCACCGGGGCGAGAGACCCTACGAGTGCGTAGAATGTGGGAAGACTTTCTCTCACAAGACACATCTCAGTGCACATCAGAGAACTCACACTGGGGAAAGGCCCTACGAGTGCAGCCGGTGTGGGAAAGCCTTTGCTGACACTTCGACCCTCAGGGCGCACCAGAGAATCCACACAGGCGAGAAGCCCTACGCGTGCCGTGAGTGCGGGAGATCTTTTGCCCATGCTTCTGTTCTCAGAGCCCATGAGAGAATCCACACAGGGGAGAAGCCCTACGGCTGCCATGAGTGTGGCAGATCCTTTACCTATAACTCGGCCTTCAGAGCCCACCAGAGGGTTCACACGGGGGAGAAGCCCTACGGGTGTCATGACTGTGAGAAAACCTTTGCCCACCATTCAGCCCTCAGAGTGCACCAGAGGACTCACACCGGGGAGAAGCCCTACGAGTGCAGCGCCTGTGAGAAGACGTTTGCCCACCATTCAGCCCTCAGAGCTCATCAGAAAACCCACACAGGGGAGAAACTCCACGAATGCCATGAGTGCGGGAAAACCTTTTCCCAGAAAACACACCTCAGCACACATCGCAGGGTCCACACAGGGGAGAAGCCCTACGAGTGCCGCGAATGTGGAAAGGCTTTCTCCCAGAAATCGTACCTCAGTGGACACCAGAGGACCCACACGGGGGAGAAGCCCTATGGGTGTAACACATGCGGGAAGCGTTTTGTCTACAAGGCGGCCCTCGTCGTGCACCAGAGAATTCACAGAGGGGAGAAGCCCTACGAGTGCCGCGAATGTGGGAAAGCCTTCTCCCAGAGGACACACCTCTGCGCCCACCAGAGAACGCACACGGGGGAGAAGCCCTACGGGTGCCGTCAGTGCGGGAAAACGTTTGCTGATCGCTCAGCCCTCCGAGCGCATCACAGGACTCACACCGGGGAGAAGCCCTACGAGTGTACTGAGTGTGGGAAGGCTTTCTCCAAGACGTCACACCTCAGGGCACACCTGAGGACGCGCCTGGGGGAGAAGCCCTACGAGTGTGGCCAGTGTGGGAAAAGCTTTTCCGAGAAGTCGTACGCCAATGCCCACCAGAGGGTGCACACGGGGGAGAAGCCCTACGAGTGCAGCGAATGTGGGAAGGCCTTTGCCCAGCACTCAACTCTCAGGGTGCACCAGAGGGTTCACACCGGTGTGAGACCCTATGAGTGTGGTGAGTGTGGGAAAGCGTTCTCCCAGAAATCGCACCTTGGTGCCCACCAGAGAATTCACACGGGGGAGAAGCCCTACGAGTGCAGCGAATGTGGGAAGGCTTTTGCCCAGCACTCAACTCTCAGGGTGCACCAGAGGATCCACACAGGGGACAGACCCTATGAATGTGATGAATGTGGAAAAACTTTTGTCCGTAAGGCAGCTCTTAGGGTCCATCACACCAGGATGCACAGCAGAGCAAAAGCCCCAGTGCGGAGTGAGTCTGGAAAGCCCTCGGGGGACTCCCGCCTTACTGCGTGACGCACGGTAAGGTGTAGCTCGGTGAGATTTCCCTGTGGTGTTGGTCCAGGCGGGGCTGGCCAGGGAATGTGACACCAGATATCACACTGAAGCCCAGTCCCGAAGAATCGCCTTGCACTCTCCCTGGTCCACGGTCAGTGGGGTGGAGACGACTGCCACAGCAAACCCGAGTGCCGCCTTGGGACGTGGCAGACAGGGAAAGGACACAAGAGTGCCTGGGACCACGCTCCACTTCCAGGCCTTCAGTACTTGACTTTTCTTTGTTTTAAACAAAGGTAAGTGTGTTATGTTAGGCCCTTACAGGTTTGGTGTGTTGTTGAATGCACATCGTTGGGCCTACTCCCTCGTTAGCGTGGAGTGAGACCCTGTGAGCATATTAGATATCAGAAGACCTATACAAATTCAACTTACTGCAGATCAGAGCCACCTCAGGACAATACTGTCACCAACATTCTAATAACCAGAAGCCTTTATTAAGAGAGAAATCTCAGGGGGAAAAAAAGCCTTTACCACAAAGAGAACTGCATTAAACATCAAATAACTTGGTTAAAATTTTATATTTTGAGTAAATAGCATTTTCCAACAAATATTGAAAGTTTGTCTTCAGATAACTTATTCTGAGGAAATGCATGAGTTTCAGAACTGAGGTTAACATCCTGACCTAGAACCGAGACATCAAAACCTGCGTTTTTTGTGTAATATTAAAAATTTTATAGAAAATATATAAGATAGTATTTACCTGTAGTCTAAGTCACTGTAGACTGTCGAGTTTTGAAAGTGTAAGGATAACTTGAATTCTGTGGACAGTACCAATGAATGTTGGAATGTCTCTGAGCTATGGGAACACCCCTGAGTCGACATGCAAACAGACGATTCATCAGTGCTGGTGAGTTCTGGTAGGAGCCAGCCACACTGGCTCTGCGCATGGCCACTTCCATTGTCAGAGTGACTGTCTGTTCTTCTCTTGGTTTCCTTAAACTTGGTGCTTTTGATTTTTGGCCTTCCTGCTAATCTGGCCCTGCATTGCTAAGGCCCGTGACATTCTTGGGCATTTTTCTATGTATTTGTCTGTCTAGCATTGTGTATGTGTAGGTGGTGGCAGTACTTGTGTTGTTGTTACTCTTTTGAGTGATTTTAAGACAAATATCCTTAGCCCTCTTGTGCACATATAACCTGAGTATCCTCTTAATTTAATTTTTAATCATAACGGCTGCTCACACTGTACACTTCTGTAAATCAGAGCTATTTTGGACCAGCTAGGACAGCACGTTTTGGAATTGCAATGGAAAGGGCTACTTCATGCCAGAAGCACAGCACTGGTACTGAGCAGCAGACTCATTTGGGGGAAAATATGTAATGTAATGTAGTCTTGGCCAATAAAACATTTGGTTAATCTGTGATATTTCAGGCTTAGGGTTTGTTTAGCATGAAGAAGAAAGTGGAATCATTTTGAAAACCTGGAAAAATAAAAAAAAATTCTCTTAACCCTGGGCAAGTTTCTTTTTGTAAGTTTGATCAGGTAGATTGAGCATGAGGACAGTAAGTCAGTTTCTCTTGGAAAAATTTCTCTAGTCCTTATTGCTTGTTTATGTTGGGTAAAGGGATAGTGTGAGGTAAAATGATGGTATACCTTTAACCTCGATTGGAAATAGGTATTTCTTTGATACTGGCTTGTTTTCAGTTAATTCAGTGGCATCACTGCCAAAGACCAGAGGCAGGAATAAAAGCCCACCATTGGATGAGACTTGTGTCATGGTACCGTCACTGGTGGCCTACATCATTAACCCTGGCAGGAGGTGCCAGCAGCTGAGGGGATAGTTTTGTTCTTCCTTAGTCTCTGACACCTGGCTGCAACTTGTGCTTACTGAACAGTGCCAAGAAGGAAATGGGAGCCAAAAAGCATCTCTTTCTACATGTTTGATTTTTCAGAAAAGCACAGACGAAAAGAAAATTGTCCCAGAGCCCTTTTTAAAATACATTTTGGAATAGCTTAGATGTACAGAATATCTAGTTATAGCCCAGATATGCTCCTCATCCAGTTTCCCCTGTTAACATCACATATTACTGTGGTATGTTTGTATAATAAAGTCACACCGATACATTTATATTAAGTACACTTTTTTTCAGCTTTTCACTATTTTTCCCCTAATACCATTTCTATCCCCCGATCCCTTCCACGATGCCATCCTGTATTTAACTGTTGTGTCTCTGATCTCTACTGCTCTGGGACAATTTCTCTGACCTCTCATATATTTTTGATTACCTTGGCAGTTTTTAAGGAGTGCTTGCCAGGTATTTTGTAGAATATCCCTCAATTTGGGTCTGAGATTTTCTTGTCATGGTTATACTGGTGTCAGCAGGATTTTGGTAAGAAGCCCACAGAGGTAAATGTCATTCTCAGCAGGACCATATGCTGTCAACATGAAGGGTCACGGTGCTAACCAACCTTGACCACCTGTTTGAGGTAGCGTGTGCCCAGTTTTTCTGTGTAAAGTTATCTTTTCCTTGCACTTAAAAGGTGTTGCTCACACAACAAGCTACTGTGTCTGCAAATGGGAGGTTGTGTATATAAGCAGTTGTATCCACTTTACAAATGGGTTGTGTGATATGACACTCATTCACTGACTATTTGGAATTCTCTGATGGCCATGGAAGTGGTGTTGCACAAAGAGCCTAACCTCATAGAAGCCTATTTTGCCCATTTTGTTCCTTATTATCAGTACATAGCACTGATAACCTGGCATCTAACCCTTCTCTTCACGGAGAAATGCAGCACTGGGTTAGGACTTCTGGAATCTGAGCATGGAACACTGGAATGTGAAGGATCCCTAGCAGGTCCATCCCCACAGGATAGTGGGCTCTTGGGCTTAGGACTCCACCAGTTGAAAACCTCTGGCAAAGCCTGTTTAGTACAATAAGGGACAGCTAGAAACCATATTAAGAGCTAGAGATGATATGGGTGCCTAAAGAAGGTAAGGATCACCAGGGCTACTTCTCAGGCCCAGACAGTACCCTCATCACTTCCTTAGTGCCCCCCACAGGAGCTCCCCAAAGAAGCACATCAACTTCCCTTTCTGCTGCTGCTCTTGGCTCTGTCTTTTGACTTGAGTTCACCAACCAGAAAAAATCCCCCGCTTTAGCTCTCAGAAAGGATTTGTAAGCAAGCACCGTACTTGCTGCTTGGTATAAATACTTATAAATTGTTAGTCTAACAAATTTTCTGTAAAATAAGACCATATCCCTCTTACAAGTGTCTGATTTTAATTTTGGAAACAATATTAATGCTGATAGCTTAAAAATTGTAGCACCCAAAATTTAGAAATTGCCTCAAGCTGACCCATTTTATTATCCATAGTTTTGCTTTTTGGTGTTTATTGGAATATGAATGAATCCTTGCCTTTGTCTTTGCTCCCTGGGATTTATTTTATCTAGATAATTTTACTTAGTATTTTTGCTTTGTGAGAGGAAGACCCTCTTCCTCTATACCTCTTAATCCTTGTGCTCTTTGAGCAATGAAAGAATGTTTGCATTTTCTGAGCCAATCAACTGAGAGGATTATCATAACTCAATAACAGGAGATGTATGTAATATGATCAACTATGATAATCAACAAATCTGTGACCATGGTAGAAGTACGTCAGACATGAAAGAAAGATGGGTATCAGAAGCCAAATGCCTGTATAGGGATTTTCAAAATCCAATGAGTTTTATGTACTGATAAAAGCATTTAAAAGAAATATGATAGCACTAGACAGAATGTCAAATTTAGACTATATAGGCATAGGCAAATGATCGTCATGAAATATAAGGATAGAAGAGAAAATTCCCCCCCCCAAAAAAAAAGTTTGATGACTATGGAAGAATTTAGAGATGTGAAAGAGATACTAGTAAAGCAAGAACACATGGACGCACATACTGCACACACAGAATGCACATCATTGTTAACAAAAATGTAGACCAAAGTTTAATATAAACCCTTAGAAAAGCAACATCTCCATGGGAGAGAACTATTCTGATGGGAGTACATGTGAGAAACTGTTGATTTAGCATATGCTCTCAAAACAGGAGGCATAGATACTATAGAAGATAATAAATCATCAGGATGGGTAGAATATAATTACACCTTTATTAAAATTAACTGGAACAAGACTTTACTGCTAGGCTATTCTGAAAACCAGAGGTCACTGGGGACCAAAGTGCAGGTGGACCCAAGAGAAATAGAAATCAAGAAGCACACAGAAGGCTATTAACTGAGAAAATAAGGGAAGGAGAAAAGACAACTGAATATGAAAAGTAACAAAATAATATGTGCCTTACGGACGGATAACTCAGGAGAGAGAAATAGGCTGCATGTTGAAAAACGGCCACAGGCCCAAAGCTACAGAACGCCATGTTACAAAAGAAGGTGGTGCACTGTCTCAGCCCAGTTAATCCAGGGTCAGTTGCTAAAGAAGGCTCACAGGACCCAAGATGACATGCTCACAAATCTACAATCTATTAGGGGAAGAAGGTACAGTACAGCAACACCATTAAAGTATTTGCATCACGGCCAAAAGCTGCCTCAAAGCAAGAGGTCTGAATAGAGTGTGAGCTCCAATTTTCCTTCTGTAAGACAGAATTCCACTCTTAGATGAGGAATCAGTGTGCACAGAACACTTCAGAAACCCCACAGATGGATTTTCTGTTGGAGTTTCTTATGCCTTTTTGGATACAAAGGCACATTCTTGGAATATAACCAGCCTTAAACACAGAGGACTTTGAAGGTTTCAATGAGATAAAGATGTAAGTAATCAATCTCACTGTTACCAGCAAACACTAATGATAGGTTGTTAAAATCTTCCCCCAAACCTCTTGGAATCTTACTTACAGAGCAGCAGCCCCCCCCCAACCCCCGCTACACACACATATTACACTTTGTAATCCTAATAACCTGCACTTAATGGTGTGGCATCTTTCTCTACAGAGGTTCTATTCTGTCCTTTGGATTGCATAATTCCTGTCCATTTATCTTTTCTGATTCTTCGACCGGTTCAAATCTACTGTTGACTCTCGTGAAGTGGATTTTTCATTCTGTATTTTTTCCGCTCCAGAATTTCCAGTTGTTTCTTTTTCTGATTTCTCTGTGTTGATATTCTCATGCGATACTGTCGTTTTCCCCTCCATCTCTTTAAGCATGATTACCTCAAGTTTCCTAAGCATGCTTACAATAGCTGCTTTGAAGTCTTTGTCTGCTAAGCCCCCATCCTGGGTATGGGTAGCACTTCATTTTTTTTGTATGTCTTACTTTTTGTCGTTATTGTTGGAAACTGGATGTTTTTGTCAGTTTAATTTTTTTATTTGTTCTTTTTAGGTATACATGACAGTAGAGTGTATTTTGACATATTATACATACATGGAATATAACTTATTCTAATTAATATCCCATTTTTGTGGTTATATATGGTGTGGAGTTACACTGGTTGTATAATCATACATGAACACAGGAATGTTATGTCCCATTCATTCTACTGTCTTTCCTATTTCTCTCCCCACCCCCTTCCCTTCATTGGAAACTGGATATTTTAATGATATAATTTAGCAACTCTGCATACTGATTACTGATTCCTCCACCCACGGTGGGGGGGGTAGTATTTTTGTTCCCTTGATCTTGGAGATTATGTTGGTTAAGTCTGTTAGCCCCACATTTGTCTCTGATGTCACTCCTTGGAGAGCATCGCTTTCGGCATATGCAGAGTCACCCTGGGAAGGCAGTAATTGTAGCCTTAGGCTGTGTCTCTTCCTGATCTCTGTTACGCTTTCTACCTCTGTGGGTTATACCCAGCTACTAGCTTCCCCTGATTTCCCGCTGATGGCTCCACTGTGTTTGACAGCGGCTCTGAGCATTAATTGCTCCATACTGTAATCCTATTAAGTTTGGTGCGTTTTTTTCTTGAGGCCAGTCTATCAAGTTTGTTCTGACTCTAGGAGAGCTCTTCCTGGTTGGCTCTGCTCTTGGTCTTCTTCAATAGACCTGATGGCCTCTATTTTAGTTTTTTGCTTTCAGGAATCTACAAGGCTTTTCATAATTGCCTACCAACAAAAATCTCTTTTTCTTTTTTTGTACCAGAAATAGAACCCAGGAATGCTTACCCACTAAGCCACATCTCCAGCCCTTTTAATATTTTACCTAGAGACAGGATCTTGCTAAGTTGCTTAGGGCCTTCCTAAGTTGCTGAGGCTGGCTTTGAACTTGCAATCCTCCTGCCTCCACCTCCAAGCTGCTGGGATTATAGGTGTGTGCCACCACACCCAGCTGCATTGTTTTTAAGAGTCTCCTAGGCTTGAATTTTCCTAAACTCTATTCCAAATAATGTCAAAACTCTTGGAAAAAACACCAGAACTCTCAGTTTCTGTGGCCTCTGCCCTGGAGCTGGGGGGTGGAGGCAGTGGCCCACTTTTCTCAAACTGACCCTTCTGCTTTATGTGGAAGGTGTTGGGTAAAGGTCATAGCCTCTGTCTTCTCCGCTTAGTACTGCCTATGAGCAAACTGGAGCAAGGTCCTGGGATCCTCAGCCTACCAGGTTTGGGAAGAGGCTTTGTCCTTTGAGTTGTGGATAGAGCAGAAGGAAGCCCCTGACCTCTTGGTTACACCTACCTGGACCTTCACTTCTTCCATTCCAAGGATATGGGACCGAGTGCTCTGCTGGTGGTCTGGCCCCCCAAAGGAGATGCCATAGCTCTTAAGGGAAAGCTGAAGGTGACACTCCAAGTTTGGTCAGAAACTCTCCCTGATCTTATTAACATTAGCAGATCGTGAAGAAATCCAAGACATCTGTTTTATTTATACACTTAAGACAATTTCTGGAGACTTTATAAAAAAGGCATTATAAATTGGGTATGGCAATGCACACCTATACTCCCAGCTACTCAGGAGGCTGAGGCAGGAGGATCTCAAGTTCAAGGCTAACCTGGGCAACTTGGTGAGATTCTGTCTCAAAATAAAAAATAAAAAGGGCTGGGGATGTGGCTCAGTGATAGAGTACTCCTGAGTTCAATCCCCAGTAACAAAAATAAATTAAGAAAAAGGGTTTTTTAAAGCTATTTTAAACCAGTTACCACTGTTTCATTGACGAATACTTAAAAATATCTAGATACCAAAATTCAAAATGTCTGATATCCAATGAAAAATTACCAGGAATCCCAAGAAAGATAAAAATGTGATTCAGGGAGATAAGAGTCAATCACTGTCGAAGGCTCATAAATAACACAGATGATAGTATACCAGGGCATTTAAAAATATTGTAGGACTTTTTATTTTAGCTCCAATATGTAAAGACTTTAGGAGTTGTCACTTCTGTCTTTCAATAAGAAAAGCTAGAATATTGAAAATTGAGGTTTTAAAAAATTTTTCCAAAGAACTGAGGTCACAGGCACACTGTCACTTCAAAACCTAGAGGGGTCAGGCACTTACAAAGATACACTGCTGAGATCTGCTTGCCTGGAGCAGGGGCTACAAGAGCCATGAGCTGGTAGAGACACTGACTGGTAATCCTAGTGAATCACTGGAGGCTGAGAAACTTAGAGCAGGAGAAACTTCTGACTTTCAAGGGCCCCAGTTTGGGGTGACCTTCATACTTTTATATGTTTCACTTCCAGGAACTCCAACAGGTTCCTATGGTGGATATTGAGAAGGATCCCTTAAGAATCTAGTAGGATAGGGGAAGAGGAACCATTATACAAAAATCATGTCAGAACTTTAATGAAATAGATTGGGAATTCTATAGCCTGGAGGGGTGGGGACAAGGAAAACTGTGTCCTTGGAGAAGGGTCAGAAATACTTGTAATACTCATGGTGTTGGGAAGTAGGCTCATTACAAGACTGAATTTCACTGGAAGATTGTAGAGCACCCTCCTGTCCTAGATAATACTAGTACCCCAACAGGTTCCCATCTAATAATGACATGAGCTAAAAGAGTAATAAGGAACAAACTCTGAGGAGGAGTAATTAAGAGAGCCAAAGTCAAGGGGAGACATAAATATGGACACCAGAGGAATTAGCAGGCTTTGGTACTTATAAAGCAAATATTAAACACAGCTTCACTCCTAGCTGCAAATTCCCACATTACAAGCCTTTTAACCTCAGTTTCTACTACCCAAGACTTGTCTGTCTTTCAACAAAATTATAAGGCTAATACCATAAGTGTTAGTCCCTTACCAACTGGGATAAATACTTAGAAAGATCAGCTTAAAAGGAGGAAAGTTTCATCTTGACTCATGGATATAGAGATTTCAGTCCATGGATAGATGGATCCCCCCGTGGATCTGCAGTGAGGCAGAACAACCCCGTAAGGAGTGCAAGGTGCTATACAGCGGCTCACCTGGTGGCCAGGAAGCAGAGAGAAGAGGGGGCCGGAGCCCCATGTCCCCTTCAAGGACATGCCCCCACTAACCCAGCTCCCTTCCATGAGGCCCCACTCCCAAAGATTCCTCTTCCCTACAGTGCTGTAGGATGGGAACCAAGCCTTTAACACACGGGCCTTTGGGGACATTCCAGATCCCAACTACAGCTGCAAAAGAAGAAAAAAAGGTCCCAAGAGACTAAGGGATCATCAAAAGCCGACTCAGGTAAGACCAAGATATTGGAATGTCCAGACAGAAAATAACTGATAGGCATTCATACCAAGATTCATAAAAACTCATACAATTCAACAACAAAACAACACAATTTTTAAAATAGGCAAAGGATGTAAATAGACATACCAATAACCCATAAGAACATTTAGAAAGATGTTCCACATCACCAATCATTAGTGAAATGCAAATCAAACTCACTGTGAGATACCACTTCAAACCCTCTAAGACAGCTATGATGAACAGGAAAGAGTGTTAAAATCGGCAGAGCAGCTGCTGTGGATGGTAGCATGTGGTTTCTCAAAAATTATACATAGAATACCATAATCCAGCAATTCTACCTCTAGGTAAATAACCCAAGAATTACAACCGGAGACTCTGATGTGTGTACACCAATACTCAAAGCAGCATTATTCACAGTATCCGATAACAGTAACAAGTACATATCCATTAGTGGATGAATGAGTAAACAAAATGTGATGCACACACACACACACATACACACACACACTGGAATATAATTCAACTATAAAAAATTACTTTCATGCTAGGGCTGTCATATTGACATATCAAAGATCAATTGGCCAAATAGAAATTTGTAAATAGACTGAGGCTGGAAGTTCAAACTTGTAACTATTATGAGGGTTTATCAATGCCTGTCTTCTCCCTCTATCTTACATTGTCTTTCCTCTGTCTATGTCCTCATTTACTCTGATAAATACAATGTCTGTCTTTGGTATACAGCCCACTTTATAACTTTATTTTATCTTTTTACCTCTTTAAAGTCTCTTTTCCCAATATATAGTCACATTCTGAGGTGCAGAAGTCAGGACGTAAACATAAGAATTTGAGGAAACATTCCTGTCCCTAACAAGCTGACAAATGCCCCTCCCCAACTCTGAATCCTTAGTTCCTAGATGATTGGTGGCTGTCTTTTCCCTATCCTCACTTGGTCCTTTTCTGTGTAAGTCTATGTCCTGATATCCTCTTCTTATAGGAACACCTGTCCTGTTGGCTTCAGGCCAGCCCATATGACCTTATTTTACTTTGATCATCTCTTTAATAGCTTTATCTAAAAAAAAAAGTCGTGTTCTGAGGTGGGGGGGGGCAAGACTATAACACATGGATTTAAAGAGTGTCCAATTCAGCCCACATTGTGAATTAACATTAAGTGTGTCAAGTGTTGCCTCATGAAATAGGTCAGACATAAGAGGACAGATGGTGTAGGATTCCACTTACATGAGCCACACCGAGACAGGAAGTTGGAAAGTGCAAAACAATTTTCATATCAGAGACTGGACTTTTATCTCTTATAAGTTTGATTTAGTGAGATTCTGTCTCAAAATAGAAAACAAAAAAGGGCTTGGGATGTAGCTCAGTGGTAGAGCACCCTGGGTTCAACTCTCAGTAGTGAAAAAAACAAATTAATACCAATTCTTCATAAACACTTTCAGAAAAATAGAAGAAAACACTTCCCAATTCATTCCATAGGCTAGGATCATCGTCATATGAAGACTATACAAAAGCATCAAAAGGAAACCAGAACAAAATCCCCCTGGAATGTAGACAAAGAAATCTTCAACATCAAACCAGCAAATGGAATATAACAACATGTGAGTAGGGTCACACACCATGACAGATTGGGATTGTGCCACAAAACATGGTGAGACATCTCTAAACCCATTAAGTATCCACCATGTCCATACTTCCACATTTCCTCCTGACTCTGTGTGTTTCTGTGTGTTTTATGGTAAGAACACTTAATGGGGATATGCTTATTACCTTGTTGTGGTGTGGTACCATGAGTCCGTGCCCAAATTTATTAAACCAAAGATATTAAACATATAGTTTTCTGCCTATCAATCATATCTCAAAAAGCAGTAAATTAGTATATCATGCCATATGGAAAAAGTCAAGATATGATAATTACATCAATACAGACAATAGTATTTGATGAAATCCATACTATGATAAAAACTCTAAGTGAACTAAGAATTGAGGAGAATTCCCACAACTTGAGAGAGGATATCTACAGAAACCCTACTATAAACATCATGGTGGGGTAAGAATGTTTTCCCCTAAAGTTTAGGATCCACACACAATATTCACTTTTACCACTTCAATTCCACATTGTACCAAAGTATTTTGCTAACAAAACCATGCAGAGAAAAATGAAGAAAAGACTTCAGATTGCAGAGGAAGGGAACAGCAAAATTGTCTTGTAATGCCCAACATGTAATCCTGTGTAATAAAGAAAATCTTGAGGAATCCACTAAATACCTACTCAAAGTAATAAAAGACCTCAGTTAAATCACAGGATATAAGATTAAGATAAAAATATGAATCTTATTTCTGTATGTTAGCATTCTAAAAACATACTTAAGAAAACAATACCATTCTAAAAAAACATCAAAGAGAAAAAAGAAATTTAGAAAATAAGCTGTTCTAAATTTACACTGAAAATTACAAAATATAATAATAAAAAAGACAACACAGCTTAAAATGTGGTAATGATTTTAACTGACATTTTGTCATTGCCAAAACACGTACAAATTGCCAATTTGTAAAAATGTGTTTAATCTTAGTCCCAAGAAAAATGCGAGTCAAAACATTGAGATACCACTTCACAATGAGGAGAGTGACTCTACTTCAACAGATAAGAACAGATAATTGCTGGTGGACAAATGTGGAAATGTGATACACAGCTAGTACATGGGAGGATAAAATAGTGTGGCCACTCTGAAGGGCAATTTGGCTGTTTCTCAAAATGCTTTAAATAGAGTTACCATGTGAGCCCAGCAATTCCACTCCCAGTGATGTTCTCAAAAGTTATGAAAACCTGTGTCCACAGGTGGGGTCACTGCTGCACTAATCATGACCAACAAATGTGAAAACAACCCATGTTAATATGAAAAAGGACGAACAACATGTAGCATTTCATTTCTTACTGGAATATTATTCAGCAATCAAAATGAGTTAGGTGATTGGACATCATGCAACATCAGGAACAAAACTCAAAAATGCTAGAGAAAGTGACCAGAAGAAAAGACCACATACTTGATTCCAAAAGCAAATGTCCAGGGACCATGTAGATCAATGGTAGATGAGGGCTGGAAGGACTGCAAATACCATGAAGTATTTTGTGATTAAGAGAAATGTCCTTAAATTAGCCTACGATGATGATCACATAACACTGCAAATATACTATGAAGTATGGAGTGTACACTTAGAATGTGCTTGAGGAGGCTCAGCAGCTTGGGTCCCGAGCTGGAAATGTCAGAGAGGAGCCTAAAGTCCAACAAATCCAACCCTGGCATCCAGGGCACACCAGCAGCACACCACCACCCCAGGGTACAGCTGCCCAGCTCCACGCTCCCTGCTCCCCTGCTGGTCCCACAGGGCTGGGTCTGCTGCCTGCTCTGTCCCCTTTCTTCTCCTTTGGCTTGGGCAGAGGGCAGGCATGGCCTGGATCTCCCGAGCTGTGGAATCACTGAGCAGCAGTGGGTGAGGGCCTGGCTAACTTCTGCCAGCTTCTATCTAGGACAGGATCTGGCAGAGTCTGGGCCTTGGGGTTCAGCAGGACACACTGTGTGGCTTGATGCCCTGGGGGCTGCCAGGTGCACTCTCTCCACCGAAAACCTACATGCCCCAAATAGGAACTAAACCCTTATTTGACACCTTACATAAACAAACAAACAAAAAACTCAAAATGGGTTAAAAACGTGTACATAAGAACTGCAACCACAAAACTCCTAAAAAATACATAAGGGAGAATCCCATGGCATGGGTTTCAACAATGATTTTTTTGGATGTGGCCCCAAAAGCACAGGAAACAAAAACGAACTCATACCACAATAAACTAACACGTTTCTGCACAGCAAAGGGGGAAAAAAATTCAATGAAATGAAAAGGCAAAGCTGGGAATGAGAAAAGTTTTTGCAAACTGTTAGCTGATAAGGGAGTATTATCCAAAATATTTAAGGAGCACATACTGTTCAATAGAAAAAAAGCAAATTACCTGATTTAAAAATGGGCAAAAGGGCTGGAGACATAGTTTAGTGGTGGAGCAATTACCTAGCAGCTTATGGCTCTGGGTTCCATCCCTAGAACATTAAAAAAAAAGGCAAGGACCCATGCAGGTATTATTACCAGTGGCCAAGCTGTAGAGGAAAAGATGCTGAATATTTTTAATTATTAAGGAAATGCAGATCAAGGCCATGATGATCTGTCACCTCACACATGTTGGGATGTCTGTTATCACAGGTTCCTAGTGAAGTCTGGTGGGAAATGTGGTTTGGAGCCTGGAAGTGTGCTCACAGGTTGAAGGGCACCTAAAGCCTATTGAAATTCTTAAGCCCGGCCCATCCCTGCAAGCAGCCAATAAAACTAGTTCCTTTCTTTGTTCCAGCGAGCCAGATGGACACTTTCTTGTGGGAACTGTGTCTCCCTTCCCGAGTGGAGAGTCCAGTAAAGGCTTTGACTGTATATTTGTGCTCATGTGCCTCAGTTTTATTTCAGTTCTTCATCCAGAGTTTCCAATGCCTGGCATCAACCCCACGCACAGAAGCAGGACACCTTCCTGCTCTTTCACTCATGGGCCAACAGAAGTCAAAAGGCTCCTGACCAGGTGGGCTCATCATCACCTGATTCTTTGAAAACACAAAGTGGCTGCCTATGTCCAGAGGGGATACATCTGGAACCCTTGGGACAGCTAATGGCTAGTGGAGCCATGCTTTCTCCCTGCCAGGCCTGAGACTCTTGTCCCCACCTACAGAGGCCAAGGTGGCCAGGAAGTTACTATAAGAGGACACCTGAAAAACCAGCTCCCCTTTCCAGGAAAGCAGACATCATCCTGACTCTTGTCTTCCAGCAGGGGAGAGTGCAGACCTATAGTCACCGACTCCCAGTGATATATATACTCACAGAGGTTGAGGACAAGACTCAGCAGGGATGGGATGTTGAAGGATGACGGGGAAGCAGGGAACAGGGAAAGGAAAACCAGGAAAGGAACAGGAAGAGGAAAACCAGCTTCGGCCCCTCAGACACAGGCTGAGCCGCCCTTCCTGCCCTGTTACCCTGTGCTCCTTTTTACTTCTTTGTTCTGGGATTCCGGTGGGTGCTCTGGATGCTGCTCTTTGGGAGAGCAGAACCCAGTCTGCAAGAAGAAAGGAACAGGGCCTGGGAAGACAAAACGGCAGGCGTGGGCCTGAGCAGCCCATTCACAGGCTCTATTCAAATTAGGTCTTCTGGAAAGCTTGTTCTGATTGGATGAGAAGGAAACTTGTAGGCTGGCCCTGATTGTAAAGTTTCCTAGGCACCAACCAACCAGAAACAAAAGGCAAAGCCCACTTCTACCAAAAGTGCCTTTAATAGATTTCTACTGGAAGCACATACATCCTTATAAGTAAATTCTGGTGGATTTTCAATTTTTTTTTCCTAAACCATGATTCAGCACAATGCATATAAATGCAAGAAGGCTGAAAAATACCCAACATTGAAGCCAAATCAGGCTTAGGAGATGCTATGAACTCAAAAGATTACTCTAAGTCATTTTGTTTTATGGTGGCCTATTTTCTCCTATCCATCAGTATCTTTTTCCCCCCCTCTTTCCATTCTTCCTGTCTCTCCACTCCCTCTCCTCTCTCTCCCTTCTTTCTTTGGTACACTAAGACATGCTTCATGGCCACAGATTGAACAGAACATGGGGTGCTGGTGGGATCAATCAGCACCTCCCCCTGTCTATGGGCTCTGTGGGTAGAGAAAACACCCCTCCCCCAGGACAGCATTGGTCAGAGCAACAAACACACTGCAAATACTTAAACTTGGTTTTATTCAGGTTCTGTAACCAACGATATAGTCACCTATTGACATTCTGGGGCTCCAGGTTAAATATTAGACTTAAAATATGGGGGTATTTCAAGAAAAGTCTTTGAAAGTTGTTGGATCCTAAAGTTTTTGCACATAGAAAAATCTGGAAACGGGCTAGGATTGCGGCTCAGTGGTAGAGTGCCTGCCTTGCATGTGTGAGGCCCTGGGATGGATTATCAGCACCACATAAAAATAAATAAATAAATAAAATAAAGGTATTGTGTCCATCTACAACTAAAATCTGGAAAGTTTTTCTACAATGTGCAAAATTTATGTGTACTTTATTATTTTATTTATTTTAAACATGGTATTTTTATTATTTTTTCTCTTCCTCAGTTAGAGGCACTACAATTCCTATAAACTTAAGGGTGTGCTATCTTATGTTTACTTTGAAGTTCCACCAGAATAACTGGAGTTCACATTTGAGAATGAGCTGCAAAATAATGGGAATTGCAGGCGGCTTGTGGTGATAGCCTGTGATGGAATTTATCTAATTATTCCTGCATCATTAATATTTTATATTTTCATAACATTTAAATTAAGAATTTAAAGAGTTTTATGGAAACCTTTATCCCTGATATTAGTCACGTTGTGCAATGCACAAAAGGCAAACCTCACACGTGATAGTAGTGAATTCACAGGTCCAGGATCATGGGGCGTGGCTCCTGCTTGGGAATAAGTGAGGACAAGGCAGCTGTGGAGTTGGTGACAGACCAGCACCTGTGAGAATTTAAACTGGTGATAGAGAAGCATCTGCCAGCACAGACATCGATGCCCTCAGCAACAGAGGCAATTCTGTTTCGTCCTGAGTGGTGTCTGTCAGGGACATCGTAACCCCAGGAGGGCACCACTGCATGCTCCCTGCAGCCTGTGGGTCAGAGTTTCATAAGGTCACTTGGTCACTTACTTTACTCTGTGGCCTGGGGACCAGGCAGAAGATTCCTGTCCACAAATGCCCTGCACAAACTTCTGTTTTGTTTTGCAAATGGGACCAGACTTTCAAGATGCATCTGTGTCCTGGCCTCTTTCCCCGTCTTTATCATTCACTGAAAGGGACAAGTGATAGGTTTTGTTTTGCAGAGTCTGTGACTTGGGTTTCTGAAAGCCAGAAATAATGCTACTCCTCATTTGCCACGTTTATTTTTGGTCTTTATTTTTTACAATTTACAAAACATAATTATACCATGTTGTAATTCCAAGATTTTTTTCGAGTATTTGCAGAGCTATGTAATCATGATCACAGTCTATCTTTAAGATATTTCCATCCCTCAACCCATTGGAATTCTTCCCCTATCCCAGATCTAGACATTCATTAATCATAATTTTCTGCCTTTACAGACAGTTTCTAAAAATTTCTTAGGAGCAGAATCATAAGTTCCATGTTCTCAGGGCTCTGGTTTCTTTAGTGTTTAGCTCATACATTGTATGTTAAGTTGACCTTATATTTTCAATGGGTCACTGTTTTTCAAATAATAGCTTTTCCAGTTTAAATGGGGAAAGGGCAAGGGTGATGAGGGGTGACATAGTGTGATGAGGGGGATGAAGGAGGGTGTCTGGAGTGACCTGATGGGGGGAGGTGACCTTGTGGGGTCAGGCTGGCCATCACCAGGAGACCATGCAGGGAGGTGGGCCCATGAGAGTCAGGCCATCTGGGGGCTGTGGCAGCAGGGGCCTCTGTGTGCCCACAGAGGGCACCCCTCTTCCCTGCTCAGACCAGCTCCCTGGAGTTCTTGGCAGGACCAGCTTGGAGGAACCAGCTTGGAACATACAAAACTAATGCCACAAACACCCTCCCAAGACTGTCAGCACTCCAGAAGGAAACAGAGTGCCTCTTGAGAACACTCCTCCCAGTGAATCCAGGGAGGGCCACCAGATCCCAGCTCACCTGTGGTCCCATGTCACCACCTGTGCCCAGCAGTCCTGGCAAGAGGCCTGTTGGGGACTAGCTTTTCTGATGGACAGACTTGAGACCCCTCCAGGCCCCCACCCCATTAAATAGACCAAGCCACCCCCACTCAGACCTCCTGCCCTCCTCTTCTGGGGCTGAGTCCCCACCTCCAGCAACCACACCCCCAACTGTCCCTTTTCACCTCTGCTTGTGCAAGGGGCCTGTCCTCATGGATGACAACGGATGTTCCCATGGGCTGAGCTTGCTCCCCTAGGAATGTTCCTCCCATGACCTGTTCCCAGGGGCAGCTCAGCCCATCTCCAGGCCCTTGGGGAGCCAGAGAGGATGACTCACTCCTGGGTTCTGTGCCTGATGTCAGCCAGCCAGGGTGACAGCAAGGACCTGATGCCAGCCCCCGCGGGCCTCCCATACTGAGCTCCCTTGTTCTCAGGGGTACTCAGAACTGGGTCTTCAGAGGGAGGAGGGAAGCTCTGGCCTCCAGAAGGTTGCAGGGAGCAGTGACAAGGACCCCTGGACTCTCCGGTTACCTTCTCACTGCTCCTGTGTGTATTCAAGTTCTCAAGCAGTTCACCCACTTGTCTGTGCAGCTGAGCACCTAACATTTTTGCTGGAAAATGAGAGATGATGGAGTTAGTCAAGCTGCCCACTTGATATCGGTTCTTCCAGGTCACGATGTGACTAACAGGAAGAAGGCTGAGACCCTCTGAGTGAGTGCTGGTGGCCTGTTTTTTGATCACAGGAGACACTGTCCTCAGGCCACAGAACCAATCTGGCTTCAGCATCAAGGTGGGGTCCTGGCATGAAGAGCCCAGTGACCCCCCAGACATGTGAGCAGTTGTAGGAACGGTAAGTTGGTAAAACAACTCCTGGGACAAAGTTCTGGGTTAGGTCCCACAGGAACCATAGCTCCTCCTGGTGACCACTTGTGGCTCCCACTGACCACTGTCTGATCCCATAGCTGGGCCCTGTCTGCCTCACAGACCACACCCCCCGCTGCCCCTCCACAAGCTGGCCTCCCGGGAAGTGGAGCCAGGCTGTGTCCTTTCCTCCAGAGCCCTGATGTGGGGCGCTCCTCCCCAGGAAGGCAGTGGGGACAGAGATTGTGCAAGGCTGGGAGCTCTCGCCCTCTCCAAGCAGCCTGGCCAATCCGCATCTGCTTTCGTCAGCTTTTGCATCACTGTCACCAAAACACCCGACAAGAGCCACTTAGAGGAAAAGTTTACTTGGGACTCAGGGTTTCCGAGGTCTCAGTGTGCAGCCAGCTGGCTCCATGGCTCTGGGCCTAAGGTGAGGCAGAACATCATGGTGGAGGGGCCGGTGGGCCGAGGTTGCTCAGCCTGGGAGACCACTAGGGCTCTCATCAGAAATGCGGAGCAGGCAAACACATGCCTTGTCCACTGTTACACTGGGCAGCTGAGCCCTGCTGGAGAGATGCCATCAGGCAGTGAGTGGTGACGACAGCTCCTCCTGTCCCCAGGACACACCTGTGGCTATAGTTCTAGCATGTGGAGATGAACACTTCCCACTACAATGGCCATAACACGTGGCATTTGGCTCTCCACCTCAGTGTCCAGCCTCTGACTCGGCCTCTCTCATCTGCTCTCTGCCCACAGTGTTGATCCCAGGAAGGATCAGAATCTCTGCAGGACTCTGAAAGGCTCAGGAGGACTGGCCGAGGACCCTCAAGTGTTCAGAGTGAATTATTGCCCCACCCCACCTGGGTCTTCATTCCCTGGTCTATTTCATCCATATGCACCTCAGGGTCACCTGTAGCCCCCTCTCCCAGTCTATCCCCCCTCTTTATCCTGTGACATCTGTGGGGACAGACTCCAGATGGGATTCTCCTTGCCTGGCCCCAAATCCGCCCCAGAACAGGTGAGTGTCCAGCCCACCTTCAGCTTCAAACTCTGCTGCTCCAGGGCATATCCTTGAGGCTCCCAGGCTGGGTCCCTACCAGTCTTTCACCCTGTCACCACAGCCCTCGGGACTCTTCCAACATGTCCCCTCCTGTCCTGTTTTTATTCAATAAACTGAGTAGAATTAGTGCTATTTCTTTAGATTTTTCAGTAGAATTTGCCATTGAAAACATCTGGGACCAGAGATTCCTTTTTTGGTTGGATGTAACCACAGATCCCATTTCTGTAATGGTTATAGATGCCTATTCCAATTTTCTGTTTCATCTTGAGTTTTTCAAGTTTGCAGGTCTAGGGTCCCTCTGTCCCCCTTCCCTTTCCTTTGTCCTGATTGGAAAACACCCAGGGTCTAGACCACACTGTGACCCAGCCAGCTGCAAGTTTCCTGTGCAAGCCAGGACCCAAGCAGGAGCCTTGAACATGCAGACACTGATGAAGTTGGTTTGAGATTACCCCAAACACTGCCAGGTCAACAGAGGGGACTAGCCCCAGCTGGGGGCAACCCTCATAGGGCTCCTCCTCATTCAGGTTGTACCCTGCAGAACGGCTCCCTTCTTGATGTCTTCCCCCCACATGCTGCAATTCTCTGTGCATAAGATCCCCTAATAATCCAAGAAACACCCTGTTGACCCTTTGGGGAGACTTTCACTGAAGGTTCAGTTGGACAGAACAGTGTGTTTTAAAGAATCTGTCCATTTCACCTAAGCTGTCAAATCTTTGTATGTGGGTTTATTTGTAATGTTCTCTCCCGATCCTTTTAGGATCCTCACTGCTTCTTTCCTGGTATTCATGAATCATATCTCTTTTTATTATTCTTGTGTTGCTAGAGGTTTTTCAATTCATTGATACTTTCAAAGGATTGAACATTTCATTGATTTTTCTGATGATTTCAATTTATTTACATCTGTTCTTATACCTATTGATTCCTTTTTTCTGTTTCCGATCCCCAGATTTGTTCTTTGATCTTCATGATCTGTTTTCTAGTTAATTGATTTGGAAGCTATATTTTGTTGGAATCTTGGCACTTAATGCTGTAAATTTCCCTCTAAATACAGTATTTTCTAAATACTGCTTTGTGTCCCATAAATTTTCAATTTTGTTTTATGAAACATATTTTTCATTTCCTGTTAGAATTCCCTCTTTGAACTATTTTAAGAAAAACTGCTAAAATAAGTTCTAAACATTTAGGGAAATTCATGTTGTCTTTCCATTATTGATTTTTAACTTAATACCATTGTGTCATATAACATATTTGATATGATTTATATTCTTTTAACATTTTTTTAGTTATAGGTTGACACAATACCATTATGTCATATAACATATTAATATGATTTCTATTCTTTTAACATTTTTTTTAGTTGTAGGCTGATACAATACCTTTATTTTGTTTTTATGTTGTTCTGAGAATCGAACCCAGTGCCTCATGCGTGTTTGGCAAGTGCTCTACCTCTGAGCCCGAACCCCAGCCCTGATTTTATACCCTTTTAAATCTGCTGAGGTTTGATTTATGACATAAGATGTGGCCTGTCCTGGTGAACGTTTCATGTACACATCAAAAGCCTGTGTGTCTTACTGCATTGGGTGGGGGTCTATAAATGCTAGTTGGATGCAGCTGGCTGATGGTATTCTGTTCTTTATCCTTGATGACTTTCTCACCATTACTTCTAGGCCTACTCCACCCTCTATCCCCCACCGAAATGCAGGAAACTGAAACCCCATTTTAAACCATTATTAGTAGAGCAGGGTTGAGATCTCCAACTATCATGGTGTATTTTTCAAATTTTCTTTTAAATTCTGCCAGTTTTTTTTTCCAGAATTTTCAAGATCTCAGGTTAGGCATGACCACTTTTAGGATTGTTATGTCTAATTCAAAGGTTAATCCTTTTATCCTCGTGGCATGTTTCTCTTTATCCTTGATCGTTTTCTTTGTACTAAAGTCTAATTTGTCTGAAATTAATGTACAAATTTCAGCTTTCTTTTCATTCCTGTTTGCATGGTATATGCTCCTCTGTCCTTTTACATTGAGACTTCTTGTATCATTGCATTTGAAGATTTTCTTGTAGACTGTATAAAACTTTAAAAAGTAATTCTGACATTGTCTACATCGAGAAATTATCTATTTTTAGATAAGTAATTACTGTAACTATTTTAAAACAACACTGTATGTAGTTCTTAAAAGCATTTTGACATTCTGTCTTGACCTTTGTGCTTCGAGCATTTGGATGTTAAGTAATTATTGACATATTTGTATTTTAGTACATATTTTGATATTTATTTTTTATTTATGCCATTTTTTCTAGTCTCTCTCTCTCTCTCTCTCATTTATTTGGGTTATAGGAACTATTTTTGGTGTTCTGTTTTAATTGAGTTTTTGGATAACAGCTCTTTTTGCAAGTAATTTTGTGGTGACTCCAGGGATTACAGCCATATTTCTCAGTTCCAGCTATACCTACAAATCTCAAATCTAGTGGGTTAAAATGTTAACTTCCAGGCTGGGGACATAGCCCATAGTAGAATGCTTGCCTAACCTGTGTGAGGCCCTGGGTTATAATCCCCAGCATCAAAAACAAATAAAATCTTAACCATTCAGATAATATCTGGAAAAACTTCAGAAGAAAATACCATGACCCTCATTAGGGAAGGATTTCCTGAGCAAAAACTACAGAAAAATATGAAAAGTGTAGGATCAAACAACTCAAAGGAAAGATGAAGTCAATAACTCTATGGAAATATACTCAACCTTACTAGTCATTGGGGAAAAGCCATCTAGAACCACAAAGAAATGCTGTTTCAGAGTCTTATGACCTGGAAGAGACTGTCAATCCAATGATGGACAAAGATCTGGATCAAAGGGAAAACATTTGCCCTTCTGTTGAATTCTTATATCACTCAGGCAGAGTGATTGAATGAAATTGCTTATACTATGACCCTACCCTGGTGCCCACGTACACAGAAAGATCTTAGAGTATATCTGCAGTAGCAATATTTGTGACAGCAAACAAAACAAAACAAAAACAAAAACAAACAAAAAAAACAGTAACAGGAGAATAAGTAAACATTGGTGCCTATAGCCCAATAGAGCAGTTGAAATGAATAAATGAAATTATATCAACTTTGATAAATCACACCCCACATTTTATTGAACAAAATAAGCAACCTGCAGAAAAAAATATGTTTATACCAATTATATGTTGCTCAAAATATGAAAAACAAGTCTGTATTGTTTAAGAATGAGTACCTATGTAATAGAGGCTAAACAGAAATGTAGGAATAGTGTACACTAAATTCGGTTAGTGGTTAATGTCAGGGAATGATTATAGGATGGATAAGTGAGGGTTTAGAGCTTCTGATCATGTTTTTAAGTAGAAGTTCAGTGATGGTATTTTTTTTAAATTGTTATAAAACTCCTGTTTATCTGCCCATACACATATATGAAGAAACACACATAATCTGAGGAGTGTTTAATGCTGAGTGATGAGATTATGGGTGATTTCCCCTTTTCTTATTTATTCCAGTATTACTTTCTGAAAATTTATTCTATGATGTTTGTTATTCTTTTTTTCCGAGACAAATTTATAAAACTAAGGTTTTTTTTTTTTGAGACAGTCTTTCTAAGTGGCAAGGCTGGTCTTGAGGTCACCGTCCTCCTGCCTCTCAAGTCACTGGGGAAACAGGCGTGCGCCACCACACCTGACACAAAGACAGTTTTTGGCTGAAGAAACGTTTTGTTTCAAGCAAACACACAGGGCTCACCTCCACAGCATCGAGGGCAGGTCGTATCTGGACTCTGAAATAAACCCTTTCCATTTTCCCAACAGTCCTTGCTCTGACTGTCGGATGCTGGATTCAAATCAGCACCCAGGTCCGGGGAACAGCTGAGCCAGTTCCTAGATGCTGCACTCTGCCCCCCACATCAGCCTGTAGGCTGTGGAGAATATTGTCTTCCTGGTGGTGTGTGAGGTTTTTAAGATCAGATGGACGCGGTGGAAATACTTCTTTGCATTTTTCATTTTTCTAGTGTTCCCATTTCCCTAAGTATCTGGGCAGGGCCTGCAGGTGAGTGGAGGGGCACATAGTGCTGTCAGCTGGCCTGCCCGGGTCCCCTGCTTCTCCATGGAGTCTGTCCCGGTCGGTCACTTGTCATGTGCAGCAGTCTGTATCAGGATAGCTGCCCAACTGTGGGGGCACCCAGCTCTGCTGGTGCACACGGAGGTCCCACAGGAGGCCAGCTTTCCCTGATCGCCTATGGCACCCAGCTGCTGGGACCACATTGGACCTAGGAAGTGGATTTCAGGGGAGGCTGGGAGGAAACAGTGATTTCCATCCATCACAAACATGTTCCTTTTCCAACTTTACCAAATCGCATGACTATCAGGGTACTTCAACTCCCAGCCCAGGTGGAGAAATGGGGACTGGATTTCCCTCCCCACTAGAAACATCAAACAAAACAGAACACAAACAAACAAACAAACAAATGATCCTGAGAAAATAAATGAAACAATAGCTCTAGAGATATTGGCCTCCAGTCACCAAAGCCACCCCCAAGAGACAGGAAACAAACCAGCTGAGATCCATGGTCCTCACAGCTCACCCCAGAGAATGGCTGCCACCCACAGGGACTAAGGCCCTGGGCGGCCACACAGTTTTCAGGCTGGGAAGGACAAGTCGCCTGCAGCTTGCAGAGCCCTGGACAGGGAAGGATGCAGACAGAGAGAGAGGAGTCCAGGTCTGTGGGGGCCTTGAGTGTTTCAGCTGAGGACTGGTCAGCAGTGAATGGGGGAAACTCCCTGGGCCTGGGGAAAAGATACCCCCCCCCCACCAAAGAATCAGAGGAAGCAATTCTCAGAGCTGACAAAAAGATGGGAATTGTTCCCCTTTGGCCCCAGTGAACCCTTCATAATTCATGAGGCATCAAAAGGAGTAGGAAGAAGAGTTCTGCTTTGAAAACAGGAAAAAATTAACCCAAGACTAAGTGCTGCTCCAGTCCCATCTAACACAGTACAAGAGAAAGACTTGAAAGGATCAAACTGTGTTCAAGAAGCTTAGCTAAACCTCAGAACCTAGCTGAAGACAGAAAATAGCCACTGCCTGGAACAGCAGGACCTCTCAGTTAAAAAGCCAACGTGAACACACACCTTTCTCACACTGACCCAAGTTTTATTCCAAAATAATTCATATGCCTAAAAGCAGAAGGAAAAGGCTGTAAGAGTTCTATAGAATGCGTGGATGATGCTGGGCTTGCAAATGAATTTTAGATGCCCAAATCATCCCCGACAGGAAAAAAAAATTAGTTATACTATGGGGAGGCATCCAGCGCCTCAGGAGGGGGCTCTTCTTCCTGATCAGGAGGGTGTCAGCCGCCTAAGAAATTGAAGTCTAGAATAATTAGTCAAGAACAAAAGACAAAGAGTCAGAAAAGATAGTTTTAAGGGGAACCTGGAGCGCTTGATAGATACAGCCACACAGAGGCTGGAGCTGGACAATTAGAAAATGGCTCCTGTGGTTTATTTAAGGGGGATTAGATTTCAGGGGTGGAGTCTGGTAGTCAGCAGGTTGATTGACATCTTGACAGGTCACACCCATCGCAGAGGGGCTATGCACTACAGCAGGTCACCCCATCTCCGGTGCTGAGTGAGACCTGGCGAGCTGAACAGGGCTCCCAATGTGTCTGGGCAGTCAGCCAAGGGAAGTGTGCACTGGAAGTTCCCAGACACCACATTCTCCTATCCACTAGGCTGTGATGTGCCATGTAGTCCCCACAGCCCATGAATGGCCCTCGACATTAGACTCTATTAGAAAGGATAACTTTTTCTTGTAAAAGACATATTAAAGAAAAAATGGAGAGAATCTTGTCCAGGAGAAAGTGTGGGGACATCCCCTGTCAGATGAAGGACTTGTATCTACAATATACAAAGAACTGTGGAAACACGACTACAAAAAATCAACATCCCAGATAAACATGGGCAAATGACATTGGGACAGAGATTGCCAACCCCCCACCATGAAAACCAGGCTCCCTTGATTAGATGAACTCTAGCTAGGGCCAAGGGGTGGAAGGGGAAGGGAGGGGGCATGGGGGGCAGGAAAGATGGTGGAATGAGACGGATATCATTACCCTAAGTACATGTATGAAGACACGAATGGTGTGAATTTACTTTATATACAACCAGAGACATGAGAAATTGTGCTCTATATGTGTAATATGAATTGTCATGCATTCTGCTGTCATATATAACAAATTAGAATAAAAATAAAACAGACTCCCTTAAAGTTAAAGGAATAAAATCTCTCTGGGGGTAACAAAACAGGCAAGCTAGTTCTCAGTCTTATGTGGTTAACAGGGGTACCAGAAAATTTGGAGTTAGAAAGGAGGCAAGCCTTGAGGCTATAAAATGCAGCCAATGCACCAGGGGCCTGAGAAGTCACTCAGCCTTCTAGACTCTGTGATCAGCAGAGAGACCCAAAGCCAGAGCCAGACAAGACAAGGTCATTAAAATCAAACCTGCCGAGGCAGGACAATGTGTGCTCTGTTCTGAAATAATATTAGGGACTTTCATGTTGAAACAGAGCAGATTTCAGGCAGCTAAGGGCAAATGCAGACACAGAAGAGTCACCCACTAAAGAGCAACTCTAAGGTGGGGACCTAAGGTGGCTCTGAGACATGGGTTATGAGGAGGCTTGAAGAAAAGGAGGGTTGGCACAGCTAAAACCCCACCTCCAGGTGTGATGTGGAGACTGGCCTACCTCCCTCGAGATGCCCCACAAGCTGCAAGCCTTTGTCTGAGCCAGCCTGAGGCCCTCGTTCAGTGCTGAGTCTTCCTTCTTGCTGGGGTAGAAGCCCTCAGTAAAGAGTCTTACTGCTGTCCAGTGGTGCCTTTATCTGGTTCTTCTGATGAAGAGCACAAGAACCCACGGAACTGGTGGAATACGATCAGGCATTTCATCATCGATGGCACCTGGAGGCACATGAGCGTTTGAAAAGAAGCTCAACCCCACATCCCACAGGGAATTAGACATGAAAGCAAGGAGATGGCATTGCACCCTATGGAATGGCTACACACCTAAATGCAGAATAGTACGGCCACTTTGAAAGCTAATTGGGCAGCTTTTTAAGAAGCCAAACAAATATTAACATGATCCAACCAACACACTCCTAAGTAGTTTTCAAACTGATAGGAAGATGTCCAAGTCCACACAAACATCTATGTGAATGTTGATAGCAGCTTTGTTTATAGTGAACAAGTAGTAAAGTTAATTTCCAATAGATAAATTGATAAACTGTGGGGCATCTGTCTAGCGATAAAGAATGAGCTGTCAAACCATATAGAAATGGAAGAATCTAAATGCATGTTCTAAATAAGTATGCAAAGCCATACAAGTGCCAGACAGGTGATTGTTAGAGGTTTAGGGAAGAAAGAAAGTTGAATAGAGGAAGGGAGGATTTGAGGGTGGTGAACTATTCTTTACAACACTATGCATTTTTCCAAACCCAAAGAACTTCAATGGATGCAAATTAAAGATCATTCAGGATGTCTGGGAACTCTGGGATGGAATGCAGCATGGGACAAAAGAATCTTCCCGGGTTACAAACACAGGAAACAACTTCACTGAAGCGGGCAGTGGGAGAGTGCTGGCCTTAGCCACTTTGGAAGAGGGTCAGGTCTGCAGAGTGGAGGCAAAGGAGCTGGACACAGTGCTGCTCTCCAGCTGAGGAAGCTATTTCCCCAGGAAATTCATGGGGCATTATGTCTGTCACTGATATGCAAATAAACACTTTCAAAGTAAACGTGGCAAAAAGTTAGCAAGGTTATGTCTCACTTTCAGAAACCCATGTCACAAGCTCTGAAAACCACACCTATCGTGTGTCCATTTTGATGGACATTAAAGGCAGAGAAGGAGGCAAGGACACAGAGACCTCAGGAAAATGTTTGCGGTGGTCACAGGCTCAAACAGAAACAGAAGTTATGTTCAAGGACAGGAATCACCGGGCTGGTTTCCCAGCCACAGAGTGAAGTCACCAGATGATTTATGAAGGAGGCTTTGGCCCCCAGGCTGTCGGATCTGTGCAGTGGTGCCATCGGGTGTGGGGGGTGACGAATGTCCCTGAGTAAACACGACTCTAACGCTGACACTGACATAGTGTATTGATGGCTTCGCTGTCCACACTGGCAGGTGCTTTCCCACCTCCAGCTCTCAATTCTCAGGCACGGCCCATTGCCCGCTCCCCAGCTGCGCGGTCCTCAGTCACCAGCCATCGTCCCACCCACGCCGGGGACTGGACCCCTGAACGCACCAGCGGACCCGATCACGCAGCACGGCCCATGTGCAGCACGTGAAGTTTTCATAAGATTATTAAATGATTTATTTCAAAGTTATGGAAGTATGAAATATTAACTAGGCAGGGATAATTAGGTAAAACCTATCACAAGGTATCCCCACAAGCCTTCAGCGACATGCTTGTTGTGCTGTTCATTTTCCACTGTGAACTCCAATTATTCCAGTGGTACTTCAAAGTAAGTGTAAGATAGCACGTCGTTAATTTTGTAGGAATTGTAGTATCACTAACATATGAAGAGAAAAATAATGAAGGTGCCATATTTAAAGTTAATGACATAAAATCAGTTTTACAGATTGTATACAAATCTTCCAGATTTTTCTATGTTCAACAAAAACTCTAGGTGCAACAACTTCCAAAGACTTTGCATGAAACATCTGAACATTTTAAATCTAATAGGAGCTCGGGAGTGTCAGTAGGTAAATATTATCTTTGGTTACAGAACTTGAATAGAACTGTTTTTAGGTATCTGCATCTGATGTTTGGACCAATACTGACTCCTGGGGGAGGGACATCTTCTTTATCCGCGGAGCCCACGGACAGGGCAGGGGGAGGTGCTCTGATGGATCCCATCCAGCACCCCCATGTTTTGTTCAATCAGTAGTCACCCCTTAGTGTTCCAAAGAAAGAAGAGAGAAGAGGACATAGAAGAAGAGGGAAAGGGGGGAAGGGAGAGGTATTGATGGAATAGAAGACAGACCACAATGAAATAAAATGATTTGGAGTAATCTTTGAGTTCATGCTACCTCCTAAGGCTAATGTAGCTTCAGTATTTTGATATTTTATACAAGCTTGTATTTATATGCATTGTGCTGAGTCACAACTTAGGAAAAAAGTTCTGAAAAAAATCCATCAGGGGGCTGGGGATGTGGCTCAAGCGGTAGCGCGCTCGCCTGGCATGCGTGCGGCCCGGGTTCAATCCTCAGCACCACATACCAACAAAGATGTTTTGTCTGCCGAGAACTAAAAAATAATAAATATTAAAATTCTCTCTCTCTCTCTCTCTCTCTCTCTCTCTCTCTCTGTCTCTCTCTTTTAAAAAAAATCCATCAGAATTAACTACATGGACACAGGTGCTGTAGGTGAAGGTACTTTTGGTAGAGGATGCTTCACCCTTTGTTTTCTGATTGGTGCTCATAGGAAAAACTATCCAATCAGAGTTGGTCTACAGGTTTTCTCTTATCCAATCAGAATGATCCTTCTGGGAGATCTCCTTTGAATGCACTGCCTATAAGTGGGCTGCCTACGCCTGCTCTAGCCATTGTCTCTTTGCCCAGCCCTGGTTCCTCTGCACCTGCATACTGGGCTGCGCTACTTCACAATTGGTGTCCACAGTGCCCGCCAGAAGCCCAGAACAGGGAGCAACAGCAGCTGGAAGGCATGCTTCACAGGCACGACTGTTGCAGAAGCAAGTTTGCCTTATCTACAACTTATTTCAGTCTGAGAGCTTCTCCATCCTCCCTGATAGCTCATGACTTGTGGGCCTTATTAACAAAGGTTTTGAAAGCATCACCATGGGGAGGTGTGGGATCATGAACACAGGCCCTCGACACCCTCCTCTTGGAGCTCTGGACTCAGGATGAAACAACTGTGGAGTGTCTTGCAGGCATATCATCCTGGAAAGGTGGCTGGTTGTGTCAGGTGCCCTCTTACAGGTGCGGCCTGGCTGCCTCAGCCTCTGTAGGTGGGAGGAGAAGTCTCAGGCCTGGTGGGGAGAAACAGTGGTTTCACTGGCCACTAACTGTCCCCAAGACTCTAGGCTACCCCCTCCCTTCCTGCTGGTCACGGGAGGTTCACCTTTTGTTGTCAGCAGAATCAGGGAGTCTGTTGGCAGGTGGGTGAAACACCAGGTGGGTCTCCTCCTCCTGTTGGGTGGAGGGACTAAGACCCCCTGATCCTATGTTTAGTTTTACTGCATTTCAGGGTCCTTTCTGGAGTCCTTCTTGTGTTATTTTGGGGTTTATGGCTGGGCTTATGGAGAGGAGCTGCAAAAAATAAACCATACTCTCTTCTCCGCTCTGGCCTTTTAGGAATCCTCAGTCATAAGGATTCTTCTGACTTCCTGAACTAATTTGTCTGAGTTGGCCTTGAAGGTTCTCTGTTATTGTATAGGTATATGTCCTCCAAAAGCTCGTGTGTGAGACAATGCAAGAAGGTTTGGAGGAGAAATGATCAGGTTATGAGAGCCTTAACCCGGTCGGTGAAGTTATCCCCTGATAGGGATTAGCTTGGTGGTGACTGTAGGCAGGCAGGGCGTGGCTGGAGGAGGTGGGTCCCTGGGGTTATACATTTTATATCTGGCAGTAGAGTCAGTCTGCTGTCTGATCATCATGTGAGCCACTTCCTTTTGCCACACTCTTCCTCCATGAGGTTCAGCCTCACCTCAAGCCCGGAGGAATGGAGCCAGCTGTCTATGGACTGAAACCTCTGAAACTTTGAGCCCCCAAATAAACTTTTCCTCCTCTAATTGTGCTTGTCAGGTCTTTTGGTTACAGCAGTGAAAAAGATGGCTAAAACATTCTCTCATGAAGCAGCAATAAAGTTTCCTGGTACCCCAAGAGCACTGTTGGTTAGACACCATTTTCCCACTGAACTCCACTGCTGCTTTTCCTACAGGCTGTGTTCCCATGCTTGAGTAGTTTCAGAGGAACGTCTTCCATTCTCCCTTCTGTTTTTAGCTAAGGTTCATAACTGTGGCTTTTATAATGACATAACTCTCATTAAAAAAAAAAATCTTTGGTCCTTGCTTGGTATTCACTTCCAACCCACTGGAATACCAGGACCGTGGTGCTGATGATCCATTACGGGTCAGCTGGGTTGTTCCTGATGGTGGTAGAGCTAATCCAACAGTCTGTGCATTACTGATGTTGCTCTCTGTGGGTTTGGTTGCAGATGTTTCTAATATGTGGAGTTTGGATGCCTCAACACCTTTTTTTGCTCCTCCTAAAATATATGCTTGAAACCTTGAATATATGTTTGGTGTGTGTCAGGTGCATGTAAATGCAACAGAGGGTGGGGACTGTGTTTTCAGAGCTGTGTCTACCATGTGGTTGAAAAGACATCCTACTTTGGAATTTGGGTTAAAAAGCAAATCAGCATCAGATCCATCCAGGGAGGTGGGGGAGGTCAAACTGTGCATGCTCCAGCTCCGGGTGTCTTGGCGCACGCTACATTTCCCCATCAGACTTCACTTACAAGACACAAATCCACGTTTAATTTAGTCAGGATTTCGAGACAGGAACTACAGGTAATTAAACTCAAAGCCTAGGACCCTCTCCTGAGCAGGGGACCCAGTGCAACTGCGCTGTTCACACCTGTGAAGTTGGCCTGCGTCCTCATATCATTAGATTCATTTTAAGTATCATGGTTCTTTTCAAATAGACATCCATTGATAAAGTCACTGGATATTTTTTATTTTATTTTCAATTCTTGGAGGAAGTTTTGAACTTGGTGTTTGGATATTATAAACAGCGCTGGTACATTCTAACAACAAGCTGCTGCCTACCTTTTAACTTTTAAAATACAAGAGGTTTTGCAAATGCCGAATGTCTTCTCTGATATAAGGGGGGGTGACTCAAAATGGGATAGGGAGGAAGAGCATGGGAAGAAGATTACCACTAAATAGGGAAGAGAGGTGGGAGGGAAAAGGAGGGAGAAGGGGAATTGCATGGAAGATGGAAGGAGACCCTCATCGTTATACAGAATACATGTATGATGTTGTGAGGAGAAAAAAAAAAGTGTGTCACATTAGATTGGGTAGAGAGAAGTGATGGGAGGGGAGGGGAGGGGAAGGGGGGATAGGAAGGGCAGCAGAATAAAATAGACATTATGATTGCTGTATGTATATAGGTGACTGTATGACCAATGTGATTCTGCAACCTGTACAATCAGAAAAATGAGAAATTATACCCCATTTGATTCAAATGTATGAATTGTCAAGATCATTGCAAAATAAATAAATAAATAAATAAATAAATATTTTTTTAAAAAAATAAATAAAATACAAGAGGTTTTGGAACTTAAGCTGTCAGACTGATATTTAAAAATATGTACCATGAACGTTTCCCTTTCCCCAAGATATAAACCTAGTTTCCCAAATGTATCTTTAACATCTTTTTAATGTAATCACTGGTTTTTATTGGTGCATTACAGTTGAACAAGATGGATTTGTTGTGATGTATTTGTACATGCACAAAATGTAACAGTGTAATTTGGCCAAGACCACTCCCCAGCACCTTCTCCCTCTCTCCTCTCCTCCCACTCCCCTGGTCCTTTTCCTCTATTCTTCTACTCATCTTCCTTTGATTTTCATGAGATTCCCCCCACCTTTCTTTTCCTTTTCTACCTGGCACATGAGCGAGAAAACCTCTGACTCTTGACCTGGTTTGGCTTACTTCTCTTATTACAATGGTCTCTAGTTCCATTCATTTTCTTGCAAATGACATAATTTTATTCTTCTTTATGGCTGAATAAATCTCCATATAGCACACTTTTAACAAATCCATTTGTCTGTTGATGGATACCCAGGCTGGTTCCATGGTTTGGTTATTGTGAATTGAGTTGCTGTGGTCATGGGTATGCATGTATCACTGTTGTATATTGACTTTAATTCTTTAGGGTACACACTGAGGCATGGTATAGCTGGGTCATACGGTGATTCCATGCCTAGACTTTTGAGGAACCTCCATCTTTAACAACTTTTAACATAAGATCTGGCTTTATTTTTTCAACTCTACTGTGCATATTCAAGGTGTACAACATGGTGATTTATATATACATATATATATTTTTTTTCTGAAATGAATATTACAATCAAGTTAATTAACGGTCATTGCCTCATAGTTACCTTTTTTCTTTGGTGAGATACTTAAGATCTATGCTTTTCTAATAATAATTACTTTCTAAATGCAGCCACCAACTCTACATTAGGTCTTCAGAACTTACTCATGTTACAAGTATGTGCCTTTGACTAGTATCTCCCTATTTTCCCCACACTCTGCCCCTGATAAACACCATTGAACTCTCCACATCTCTAAGTTCGACTTTTTTAGGTTCTGTATCATTACAGTTTGGATTTGGAATGCCCCCCGCCCCCAAAGCTTCTGTGTTGAAGGCTTTCAGAGAACATGCTTTTGGAAAGTGATTGGATCACTTTGGGCTCTAACCTCATCAGTGGGTTAATCCACTGGTAGCTGAAGGGGCTGCTGGGAGGTGGTGGAAACTGTAGAGAGGTGGGACATGGATAGAGGACAGAGGTCACTAGGGGTGTGCCCATGGGAGCTACATCTTGTCCTCGCACTCTCTCTCTCTCTGCTTCCTGGCTGCCATGAGCTGAGCAGCTTTCTTCCGCCATGATGTTCTGCCTCCCCTCAGGCCCAGAGCAATGGGCTCTCTGTGGCTCTGAAACCGTGAGCCAAAGTTATCTTTTCTACTTTTAGTTGTTCTTGTCAGGTATTTTGATCACAGTGAAGAAAAGCCGACGAACACACATATCTAAGTGAGATCATAGAGCATTTATCTTTCTTTGGCTTATTTAGTTTATCAGAATGGTCTCCAGATCCATCATTTTGGATTCAGGTATTTCAGTGTGTGTGTGTGTGTGTGTGTGTGTGTGTGTGTGTGTGTGTGTGATATTTTCTTTATTCATCTCTGGAAGACACTCAGGTTGTTTCTGTATCTTTCTACTGTGAAAGATGCTGTAGTGAACATATGGAGTACCTGTGTCTTTTTCAGAGAGTGATCTTGATTTCTTTGAAGGTACTCTTAGAAGCATTGCTCGCTCATCATAGCAGTTGTTTTAAATTTCCTTTGAGGAACTCCCACATTGTTCTCCATAATGGCTGTACCAACTTACATTCCCTCCAACAAATGACCAGTGTTTCTTGTTCTCCTCACACTGTCCAACACTTATTTTTTTAAAAACATTTTGGTCATGGCCATTCTAACAGGTAGGAGCTATCTATCCCACTATATTCTTGATGTATAATTCATTTATGATTATTGATGTTGATAGACCTTATGACCATTTGTGTGTCTGTTTTGGAGAAAATAAATTGCTGTTGAATTTGCCATATTCTTAATTATGTTTTTTTTTATTGGTTTTGCTATTCTGCATATTGTTTTTGTATTTTGGATATTACTCCTTTATTGGACATATGGTTTATGAATATCTTCTTCCATTTCTCCTATTTCTTGGTTTTCTTTCTCCTCCTTCCTTTTTGTCACCCCCCACCCCCGCTTTTTTTATCCTGTACTGAAAACTTTTAGCATGCTATAGTCCCATTTGTTCATTTTTCGGTCTTTTTAGTGTCTTATCCCCAGAATCATTGCCACTACGAGTGTCATGGAATTCCCCCTATACTGTCTTCAAGGAGTGTTATAGTTGCAGGTCTTTTATGTAGGTCTTTAATCCCCTTTGAGTTGACTGTTATGTATGCTGTATCATAAGGGTCCACTTTGAATTTTTCTATTATACATTTTCAATTTGCTACTGCTTCACTTCATAGACTCCAGGTGGAGACAGAGAGGGTGCTTGGCAGCCCCCATGGTCCAGGTGCCTGAGTGTCACCTGTTGGGTCCAGGAGCTCTAGGTGCTGCACCTGACTGGGTGCTGGGAAGAAGCCAGCAAAGGCTAGCCGGCTCTGCACCCAGTGCTGATGCTCAGACTCTGCGTCCCTGGCACCCCTTGGCTCAGTCCACCTCCCTCTGCTGCTCCAAACCAGCCCTGGACAAAGAGGAGACAGCGGGCACTGTGGGCAGTGAGCCAGGGCTGGGTGGGCCGAGCAGGGGGAGAAGGTGGCAGGGTACACTCTGGGGTTGGGGGTGCACCCAGCTGGAGGAGGCTGCTTTACCCTGGACATCAGGGAGCTATTTCTTTGACATCAGGGGCCCCCTGAGGCTGCCAACTGAGGACAACCCCTGGACGGTGGCGACCACAGGTTTTTGGACATTCTGTGCTTGCAGCATGTTGGTGCGATTATGTGATTATGATCACAGGCTCGTTGAAGCACATTTCCATTAACCCCATAAAAATTTCACGCTCCTTGAGGTCACTCCCATTCCCCTGTAACCCAAGATGGACATTAACCTAAACCCTGCCTCACTGATTTGTCTTTTGATTGGAATCATGCTGTTGTGTTTCTCTTTGCTTGGTTTATTTCTATTAGTGTTTTTTTTTTTTTTTTTTTTTGAGTTTTGCTCCTGTTGCAGCATCATGTTATTAGTTAATTCATTTTGGTTGCCAAATGGTATTCCATCACAAAGATACAGCCCATGTTGATTTCTTTACACTCAGTCCTGGATGTGTAGGTGGTCATCCTCCTTGGGGGTCACAAACACTATGGCAGCGGGTCTCTGTGCACGTGGGGTTTCCTTATCATTTAGGCACCTAGTGGGTTGTGGAGCTGCTGGGTCAGGACAGCATGGCCCTGGGAAGCATTTTGAGAAGCTGGGAATGGTTTCTCAAGAGGGGATGTTTTCAGAGCCACCAGCCCTGTGTGTGAGGGTCCACCTTCTCCATGACCCTGTAAAACTCACCTTTAATGGATTAAAGCCCACCTACTGGGAACTGGCACATCCTGGGGGTTTTAATTTGCATTTCCCTAATCACTAATGTTAAGCATATTTTACATACTTATTGGCAATTTACATTTCTTTTTAACAAATTCTTACTAAAATCATTATTTCATTTTAAAACTTGTTTTTGTCTTGTCATACTTTGTGGTTTTCAGCGTGATCTCAGAGTACCATTTTCTTACATTCTTCCCAGAGTTTTAATTCTTTTTGATGCGATCTTGCATGCCTTGTTTTCTTAATTGCATTTCAGGCTGCCGCTTGCTGGCATATGCAAGTGATTGATGGCTGCCTCTGGAGCTCACACCCTGCGGCACTGCTCAACTCATTTATTACTTTGAGTGGTTTTTATGAATTCCTCAAGGTTTATTTTATATCCAGGATTACATCTGTGCATTAGAAGGTGATTTTTCTCTTTCCTTGCAGTCTGGAGCCCTTTCCCTCATTTTTCTGCCTTATTTCTTTAGCAAAACTTCCAGGACAGTGTTGCAAAGCATGAAAGGGAATAGTCTGCCCTGTTTCCAGTCTTATGTGGAGAGCTTTCTCCTTTCACCAGGACGTGCTATCCCACACATGAAGGTTAATGGGTGGGAGAAGCTCTTTTTAACTTTTTATTTAGGGCGTTAAGCAATTTTTTATTTAGGTTTTATGGATAGTGGATTTAATCAGATACTTTTCTGTGTAAATTGAGTGTATAATATCTTGATTTCCTTTTATTTTGCTAATAAGATATATTTTATTGTTTTTTTAAAATAAATTCTATCGAGTAATTGACATACCAAGAAGTCTGTGTATATTCAATATATGCAATATGAGTTTGGTCGTACACACACACCTATGATACCTTCACCACAATCAAGTAATAAGTACATCTATGTTAATTGTTTTTATCATGCACACATGCTTGCATGCATGGGTACACACACACACACACACACACACACACACACACACGTGAGGATATAGAAAAATGGATCCCCCTTGTACATATTAGTAGGAATTAAAGATTGTGCAACCACTATGGAAGGCAGTGTTGAGGTTCCTCAAAAAATGAGAAATGGAGGGGGCTGGGGTTGTGGCTGGGAGTGGGGGCTGGGGTTGTGGCTCAGTGGTAGAGAGCTCGCCTAGCATGCACGTGGCACTAGGTTCAATCCTCAGCACCACATAAATGTAAAATAAAGATATTGTATCCACCTAAAACTAAAAAATAAATATTTTTTTTAAAAAATGAGAAATGGAGCTACTATATGATCCAGCATTGAGATATGGATCATTAGGATTCTCCTGGGCAGAAAGGACTCCACAAAGAGACGCTGGCCCTCATTCCCCCTGAAAGTTATTGTTAACTAATAAGCTGATAATGCTCCTGTACTGGTAAGTTAAGCAATGTTGAGGTCCAAAAGATGAATATTCCAAGTTTCTTCCTATACACTGGTCTTTATTTTTACTCTTCTCTCTAGCTTCTACATATGAGAGAAAACATATGACCCTGGACTTCTTGAGACTGGCTTATTTCACTTAACACAATATTCCCCAGTTCCATCCATTTACCTACAAGTGACATAATCTCATTTTTCATGGCTGCATGAAACTTCACTGTGTATATAGACCACATTTTCTTTATTCACTCATCCATTGTTGGTCAGCTTGGCTGGTTCCACAACTTGGCTATTGTGAACTAAGCTGCTATGGACACGGGTATGCTCTAGTATGGTGACTTTGCTCTAATATGGTGACTTTGATTCTTTACTATATATACCAAGAAGTGGTATAGCTGGGTAATACAGTGGGTCCATTCCTAGTCTTTTTAGGAAACTCCATACTAAGTTACAGAGTGGTTGTACTAATTTACAATCCCACCAACAGTATATAAGTGCTCCTTCCACCCCACCCTCCATTCTCACCAGCATTCATTTTTAGTTTTTTTTTTTTTTTTTTTGTACTGGGAATTGAACCCATGAACACTTAACCACTGAGCACATTCTCAGACATTTTTATTTTTAATTTTTGTGAAAGGGTCTCATTAAGTTGCTTGGGGCCTTGCTAAATTGCTGAGGCTGGCCTTGAATTTGCAGTCCTCCTGTCCCAGTCTCCTGAGTCCCTGGGATCACAGGCATGTGCCACCATACCAGGCTCATTTTTGTATTCTTAATGCGTGCCATTTAAACTGAGGCGAGATGAAATGCCAGTGTAGTTTTGATTTTCATTTTCCTGATTGCTAAAGATGTGGAACACTTTTTCATATATTTATTGGTCGTATTTCTTTTGAAAAATATTTGTTTAGTTTATTTGCCCATCTATGGATTGAGTTATTTGGGAGTTTTTGGTGTTAAGTTTTTTTTTTGAGTTCTTTATATATTCTGGATATTAATCCTGTGTCCCAGAGTAGCTTTCAAAGATATTCTCCCATTCTGTAGGCTCTCTCTTCACACTCTTAATTGTTATTTTTTCCCGTGCAGAAGCTTTTAATTTGATACTATCCATTTATTAATTCCTGAGCTTTAGGAATCTTATTGAGGAAGTCTATATCTGCAACTGTGTGTTGGAGTTTTGACCCTGTATTTTCTTCTAGCATCGCATAATTTCTGTGTGGGTTTATCTCTGTCTTCTGTTCCATTCCATTGCTCTACATGTTTGTTTTTAATGCCAGTACCATGCTGTTTTTGTTACTATAGCTCTATAGTATAATTTGAATTATACTATAGGTTGCAAAGTTTTTGTCTGATGAAGAACTTGTATTCAGAATGTATAAAATATCCTCAAAGTAAATGATAAAACAAACATCCCAATTTAAATTTGCTTCATCAAAGTTTTATACATAACAAATAAGAATGTGAAAAATGCATGTGAATGTTAGTATTATGGAAATAATATGGAAATCCAAGCCTAAAGCACCTGGCCATCACCACACACCCATCTGAATGTCAAGAATTAAAAATGAATGACTGTATGTAGTGTTGACAAAGTTGTACAGGAAGTGGAATTCCCATACATTATTGGTGACTATTTAAAATGGTAGTGTATAGCCACTTTGGAAAATACCTTGGCAGTTTCTCGAAAACTGCCAGTTTCTGCCATTTGTTCCAGAAATTCTATTCCTAGATATTTACCCAAGAGAAAGCAGAGCTTATATACAGAGAGGTGTACTTCAATGTTTACAGCCACTTTATTTCTAAAAGCAAAAGCTGGAACCAAGGCAAATGTATAATTGTTGTATAATATAAAATTTGTAATACTTCAGTATGGGTGAGACCAAGATACCGATTACAGCAAGATGAATCCTAAAAAATAACAGTGAGAGAAACCAGCCACACTAGAGTGCATACTGATGTCATTTATATAGAATACCAGAGAAAGCAAACTAATCTATAGTGACCCAAAGCAGATCACAGATTATCTGGTTCAGTGGGAAGGAGAAGAAGAAATGGATTGCCAAGGGGCAATGGGAATATTTTGGGCTGATAGAAAATTTTAAAATCTTGATATTTAGCGATGGCTCTGATGTTTATATACATGTCAGGTGTTACCACACTCTGCTCCTTGAATATGGTTATTGTAACCAGTTCCACCTCCCTTCTCTTTGGCAACAAGACTGACGGTGCTCACTGAACTCCCACTGTTAATTCCTTTTCTAGCACTTCATGCACAGACAGGGGAGGGTGGCAGTCACACCTGTGTTAGCAACATTGGGCCAAAGATCTGTTGAGTTCAGCTGAACTGAAGAAATAAAATGAAAGGTCATTCTTCTTAAAAACAATTTCTCTTTTTAATTTCTGTGTAAACAACGATTGCCTTTCCTTCCCTTCTCTTTTGTTCTTTGGTCTCAGAAATGAACCAGGAACACTAACCTTGACTGGAGTGGCAGGACAGTGACTGTAGGAAGTCCAAACAACCAGTGGAGCATGAAACCCTGCAGGTCTGAGCACTTTGCCAGCTGCTTCTTCCTCCGAGGCAGTACCTGGGCTACCACACAGGACTACGGGGGAGTTGCAGATTCCCCCTAGCAGAGATTAAGAGACTGAGGAACACATGAGGTCGTCCCTTAAATACTGACACATTCTCCAAATTGCATACATAATCTAAAGACAGCTTAGATTTAACAGCCTCTTCCTGTGACTATTAAGGATCTTAAGCTATGGAAACTATGCAGGGAGATTGATGGGCTTGTGACAGAAATCCTCAGAAATCTTCTTTAAGACCTGGAGTAAAACTGATAATGCAAATTTTACGTGAACCTTGAATTATGCTGGCTCTATTCCTCTTCCTACAGCTTTTTACCTTGTATTCCTGAGGACATTATCTTATTCCTTTTGCAAGATGATTGAAATGTTTGTGCTTTAATCGCACCGAGATGGATTTATTTTTATGGTGGATGCAGATCCGCAGTGTTTCCATGTGGATACCTGAATGGTTTAGCTACTTGTAGAATATCCACCTTTCTGCATGCCTCTGTCGTGTCACCTTGTGGAACAGAATCAACAGGAAGTACAATTATAAAAGGGGGACTTACTAGGTTGGCTTATGACCAGAAGTCGGATAGTCCACAGTGGCCATCTGCAGGCTGGAGAGCTGGAGGAATCCTTAGCTGCGCAGTCCAAGAGGTTGAAGCCCCAGAACAAGAAGAGATCAATGGTACTGCCCTAGTCTGAGACCAAAGGCTTCTGGAGAATCACTAGCAGAGTCTGCTTTGGAATAATGAAGAAGCAAGAGTCCAATATCCTCAGATGATCACAGCAGCAATCAAGGACCCCTTCAAGAAGAATCGACCTTGTATCCATGGCCGCTTCCTTGTTCTTCCAATTTTTATTCCATCCAAGCCACTGTCCTATTGGTTGGTGCTGCCCATCCTTAGGGAGGGTCTTCATTTCAGTTGGCTATCCCACATGCCAATCATTCCTAGACACACCCTCCTTGCCACACTCATAAACTTCTTGAACCTTGGCATCTTTTAATCCAGTCAAGTTCACAATTCAAATGAACCATTACAGAGGGTTTGTCTCTACCTGCCAGGGCAAAACTGCCTTAAATAATTTGTCTTCATCGTAAGGTTTAAGAGCCAGTTCATAAGTTCCCTTATGTCATTGCACAAAGAGTGTCTCTGTGATATTGTTTGCTGTGGGGTGGGGGAAGCTTTGTTTTTCATATACATTGTACATCAGCTCATGAAGGTTCTCAGGAAATCTCATTGAGGTTTTGGCTGGAATCATATGACCATTTGGATAGAATTGACATCTTTAGTGATTTTGACTCTGTTGATACATGTAGTATAAGTCTATCTATTTGCTTTTCCTTCTCTGCATCATGAAAAAAATTCACCTTTAAAATGGTGAAATCATTGTATTCATCTTCATCCTCTAGGGTAAGTTAAATTTTTTACTTTAGTGAGTGGAGGCCCCCAATTTTTAAAAAATATTTATTTTTTAGTTGTAGTTGAACACAATAACTTTATTTTATTTACTTTTTTAATGTGTTGCTGAGGATCAAACCCAGGGCCTCGCACATGCTAGGTGAGCACTCTACCGCTGAGCCACAATCCCAGCCCTACAAATGTTTTTTAATCTTTGATCAAATTGATCCCTGGGTTCACAGAATTTCATGTTGCTATTAAACAATTTATTATTAATATTTTAAAATTGAACAGTGGCTTCTTTATAAATTAATTATCAGGTTTGTTTATCCTAAATTAAATGATCCCTTCTCTCCCCTTTGACATGTGCACACATTCATAAACAAACATGGCTATGAATGCTAAGCATGATTATGGGGTCCCTGTTTTGCTATGAGCTATTTGTCCCTCACCATACCCCCACCACCCGCCTGGATGACTGAAGCTTTCTAAGACTTGGCTGTTAGGAAAGCACTCCTCCTAATGAGTTTTTTCTTCTTTAGATATTTTATTAGGTGTTTTTTTTCTCTTTTTCCCAGAAATATGAAAATCTATTTGTCAGTGTCTTCACTTGACTCTGTGCATATTTAAGTGAAAAGACATTGAATAGATTGAGCAAATTGAGTTGTGAGATATTTTATGTTATCTGTGAACATGGCTCCGAGGCCTGTTGCCCAGGTTGGCCTCCCATCTGGGGCTCCAGGAAGCCTCCTGCTTCAGCCTCGCAGGGAGCTGGGAGAACAGGCACACACCACCATGCCTGCTTGCTCAGCCAGTTTTAAGCCCAAGAATTTAAGAGGTCTCAGTTTAAACCTGAGCTTCCTATCAGGCCTGCCGTCCACCCTGAGCTTAGAATGGGTTGGCACCTCGGCTGGACACTCTTGTTCCCTGATAGAAGCCTCTGTGGCTCTATCATAGATTCTAATAAGACCTTGACTGGGCTGTCAGAGTGCCTGAAAGAATTGGAATATGGCCTGGGGAGGAGGGGAGGCAAAGGAAAGTGAGTTAGCAGTTTCAAGGTGTGGACACATTAGCATCAACTCACTGAGGAAAGGTGGTCTCGGCAATGATTCCTTTACCAGTAATTCCCTTAGCAAAGACATTCTTAAGAACAACACCCTTAGCATCAATGCCTTTAAAAACAATGTCTATTTAAATAATGCCTCTGACTAATAATTGCCCTTAGCAACAAATTCTTTAGCATCAGTGCCATCAGAAATAATGCTTTAGGAGAGAGCATCCTGAGCACTGATTCTCTTAACCAAGAGACTGAGTGGGCTAAAAGTGTCCGTCACAAAAGTGTCCTCATCAACAGCGCTGACATCAGGACTCAGTGGTTCCTTCAGTAATAGTAATACTTAGCAACCGTAGCCCTGGGCCTCAACACCCTTAATAACAGTGACAAATAGTGACACTTTACCAGTAATGTCCTCCTAGAAATCCTCCTTTGAATAGAACCCTTGATGAAAGCAGCCCTGGGAAACAATGGCCCCAGGGTTAATATTCATAGAAACATCACTCTTAACAGAACTCTTAGCATCAGTGGTGCTTAGGAACAACGGGCCTGACTGACAGAGCTCTGAGGAACAACAGCCTGAATGTGTTGCCTGTAGCAACAGGGCCCCGGGATTGTGCCAGTTGCAACATTGACCTTCACCATCAGAATTCTCATAGCAACGATGTCCTTGGCAACAAGGCTGTGCCATTTAGCTCCACAAATTGCCTTGATCCTTTGGAAATGTCCAAACCATGCCTTTTGAAACTGTGGTCCTTTGGACAGTATGTCGTAGCAAAAACTTCTAGAAAGAATGACTCTAACACCATGGTCCAAATCAACAACAAACTTAGAAATAAAGCCTTTGGCGGCAATATCCTTAGTGAAAAAGGACATTCTTAACCACGGCACCCATGCCAGCAGCATGTTAGTCAAAACAGCCTTAGTGTCAACCACTTGACAAGATGCCCCCAAGGTGGTGTTGCTGGTAATGACACACATTGCGCAGTAATAATGTCCTGGCAACAGATACTTGATATCAGTGAACTCAGCCACAAGGGCTCTTGGAGTCACACCCTCGACATCAGGGCCATTAGAAAACTGCCCTAAACAATAAACCTTAGAGACAACACCTTTAACAACGCCCCGAGTAAAAAAATCCTAAGCCTCATCCCACTAGTGCTAACACCGATTTTCTTAGCCAACAGTCCTTCACTGCTTTTGGTGATTGTGCCCGAAAAATTTCAGACATGTCACTCAGAGAATTAGGTATGAGATTACTTAGAATAAATAGGAAAAGGGGAAGGGGGACACTTTCAAGGGAGAGAGTGGGTCCTCTCAGAGAAGAGAAGGATGGTGTGCCCTTCCTGTCCTTCAGTTTTATTGAAGGTCTCAGGGAAGTTTCCAGAGAATCCTGCCCAGATCGGCCTCTTGACTTTTGGCAGACAGCAGCAGGGTGACATTGAACTTTCAAGTCCCCAGCTGTGCATGTGTCATGCCAGATTCGTGGGACCCCAGTAGACCTCCAGGAGCCGAATCCGATGCAATCACACAAGAGTCTTTATTGCAAGCTCCAGCCTGGACTCACAACGTTCCCGATGCAGCGGTCCCAGGGAGTGAGTCCCGGTCCTTGGTTCAGTGAGATTTTATAGGTTTTGGGGGGATACTCTATGCGTCACAACATCACACAGCAAATTATTCCATACCGCGGGAAAGTCACACAACAACTCTTGACATTGATTAGCACATTCAATGGCAGGAACAAGTTGGGTAGGGGTGATTGGTTAGTACAAGAAGGGGATTCCTTTGAACTGATTGGTTTAGGCCACGAGGGGTGTACGTGCTAAACTACATGGTTTCCCAACATGTTATCAACCACCATAAACTACTGGGGGGTCATCTGGCATCCCAGGTATTTCCCTGTCTCATGCTGATTGGAAGTTGCTAGGGGGTTGCTATGGGTCCCCACCTAGCCTAACTGAGTCAGGGACACCTGGCGCCTCAGACCTCTCCTGTTATTTACAGACAAACAACTCTGCAGGGTGGGTATGTGCCTAGGAGTGCTCTGTGGGTTTTTCCAAGGACAAGGGTCACGCCCCCTTCCTTGGACAGGCTTTGCTCTGAGGTAGAGGCTGGTTTCTCAAAAACGGAGTCACTTTCTCACCTGGTAAAATTCCAGGGCAACTCTAGGTCACTTTGGCCCATGCTGATTAGTAATAATTGGAATATGTTCTTATGTTTGGGGGAATTATACTTATTTCTCTGTGTTCTGGAACCAGGTCTGTATAAGGGTCACAAAAGTTCCCCCTCCTCCAGGTTAAGTTGAGTTCTTATTAGCAGTTATTATCTGCATTTCTTCTGCAGATAATAGGTTATTTGCAGCAGAATGTAACATAGCCTATTGACTTAAACCAGGCAGGGCTTTTTTTAAAAGAAAGTTTGTGGGGGTCAGCATAATGGGCCCTGTTGATGGAATTGGTCCCTTAACCTCATGTTCTCACCGCTCATGTCTGTGTGTAACCCATCATTAGCCATAGTACCCTCTAGCCAATGCCCTTAGCAATAATGCTCTTTTAAAAGTTATTTTTATCAACAATGCCCCAAGAAACAATGACTTTTCTCAACAACACCTTCTGCAACAACCTTCTCACAATGTTGCTGATAGGGCTCATCCCCTTAGCAGCAGGACCATTGGCACCAGCATTCCTGGCCCTTAGAATGTAAGATGAACGTTTTCCTTTCTGTCAAAGTTTCCCAATAGAATGCTTACTGAGACCTAAAATGTAAATTTCACAGTGTGTGGTTAGGTGGAACCATTTTAAGTTACAAACCCATATGGTTAAAATAGAGCCATTTTGAGTTCCCAGCATGTATGACCTATGTTCACATATGGGCAAGAATGCACAGCCTGATACCTATGTATGACACAAGCCCCAACTAGAATCAACATTTGTCCTCCGGTTTTCCAATCATAATGTGCATAGTGTTCTCAATGATCCAATCATAATTATGGTCCTTCCTTTCCCTGCCCCAATTTCAAATTAGATTTTGACTCTGAGCTCCTCCTATCAGAGCAAGGGGCAGTGCTGTGCTGGGAATGAAATCAGGTGGACCGCCCACCCAATGTGCTTGCTTGTGAGGCTGTGTTCAACAGTCCACCCTTCTGTAGAAGTAAATTTTCCTTGCTGGGCTGGTTTTGAGTGTATGTCTGATTCCTCATGGCACCCAATATGTCTAACAAGAAGCAACAACTGTAGCAACAATGACCCTTAAAAAACAAAACCTTGATTCTGATGCCCCAGCGTCAATACCTTAGTACTCATGATTTTATCCGTAATGCCTGTAGCTAAAGGCCCCTGACCAACAATGTCCTTTGAAGAAAATCGCTCAACCACACTTCCTATAGTCACCATGCCTTCAGCAAAAATGTCCCTTGCCAACACCACTTTGGAAACGGTGCTCTTAGAGAGCGTCCTTAACAACAGTATGTGACAGTCTCTCAGCAATAATAGTGATACTATCCTACATAACTGGGCTTCTAGTGACAGCCACCTTAGGATCAGTGTTGGTGACAACACCACCATTAGAAATCCTGCCGATAGCAATGGTGCCTTTACAAAAATGTCCTTCAACAGTGGCTTCACCCATAACAGCAGTGCCCCCAAGAGTGACACTTAGAGATAATTTCCCTAGCCACAATGACTGCTAGCACCCATGTCCATGGGAACATCACCCTTAGCTACAGCGGCCCAGACACACTCCACCACCTTAGTTACCACAGCCCATGGCAACAATTCACGTTTAGCCAAAGCATACGGATCATAGTTAACACCTTAACATCAAAGATGCCGAGAAACAATGCTGTTAGCATCAATGCCCTGGGCAACAAAGCCTGCAGAATAACACCCTTAGCAACAGTGTACTTGGCAACAGGGTACTTAGGAACAATACCCTGATGGTCCTCAGGAACATCACCTTTACTAACAATGCCCTTAGAGATGGTCCTTAGAATGTACTTAGCAAAAATCCCTTTAGGAACAATAATTTCACCAAAATACATCACCTTCAATGCCCTCAGCAGCTGTATCCTTTAGCAACAATGCCTATATTAAGATTTCCTTAGTGACAATGACCTTAAAACACTGTCCCTTACATCACAGGGTTGCCCTTAGCAACACTGCCCTAGGAACAGTTACCCTGAAAATAAGGTCTTGGATAACAAATGCCCTTGTCATCAACTCCTTAGGAGCATGCACACCCTCAGTGACAACCCCCTTAGGTAAAATGCCTAGCTCAGTGCCCTGAGTGATATGCATTTAACTGTATATGTCTGGAAACACAATCTCTAAAACTATTTGATCCAATCATAATTATAGTCTATTTATTACCTGAAAAGTTCATGTCTGAGCTTTTAAGATCTTTGTAAGTGGAATGGAACTCCGCGGATTGTTGGTATTTTGAGTCTTGTACCTTAAATCATCCCTAACATCTAGCATAGGTGTTCTGTTAAACATGGATCAGCACCCAGGAAAGAAAGCATGCGGTGAGATAAGGACTCCACAGAATGAGAAATGAAGGAAATGGACAGGGAAGCTGGCCACTTCTCCATCTCCGATCTTTAGTGAGGATCAAAGCAGAGTGCCTCTGGCTGTACAGTAAAAGAATGTGCTCAGAAAACATCTGAGCAACTCCAGCTGCGCAGTGGGCCTGTAGCCTGGTCCACAGACTTGCCCTGCTTGTAGGTGGGGGGTAGCCCTCCATAACATGCCAGCCTTCCCTGCCTAGGAGTGTGTGAGGAATAAATATCCCAAACCTCTCCATTGAGTCCTCTAAGTTCTGTCTCTGGGATGGGCAAACAGTATGCTTGGGGCTTTTGCAGCCCTGGGGTTGAACATAGTGCTGGAAATTGTGCTGAGTTTTCAGTAAAAAATGAATGAATGACTTTGGGGGAAATGTACAGGGACACTACTAGGGAAAGAGAAGGACTTGTCAGGAGAGAAGTGGGCAATATCAGAGCTCAGAGACAAGAAGCAAGTTGGCTAGGCTGAAGAATGAGAAGCCAGGAGGGTAGATCTGGGAGGTGAGCCAGTGCTTCATGAGAAACCAACATGTCCTTCGGTAGGGGAACACATGAACTTCGGTGAATGGATACGATGGAGTATTATTCAACAATAAAAGAGAAATGGACTATTAAACCACAAAAAGTCACAGAGGAGTCTTAAATGCACATTGCCAAGTGAAAGAGGCCACTATGGAAACATAGTTGGAATCATTCAGTGTTCTATGCTGATACTGCTTTTCCAGGTGGACTGTAAACTCTGTGTGGGGGAGGGTGTATTCCCGGCACCTTATGTGATGTCCCTAATGTATTTATCAAATACTCATTATAATTAATGCTCAGAAATAAGTACACATGAATAAATGTTCTGTAATTTACCCTGTAACTAAATTATATTAATGTAATTGGACAGGATATTTTTTAATACTTTGGAGTGTTGCAGTGGAAATAATCTGCTAATTTTTTTTTTTTTAAATCACATTTAAGTGATGTGCCTTCTAAATCATTAAACAGTAGAGCTCCATTTTATGGGTCAAATACGAATATTCTTACAGCTGTAAAAGGTGTCAGTTGCACACATGTGCTGGCTGTCACCAAAAAGAAGATGCCACTCCCAAATCCAATACAGTCAGAAGTATTTCAGAATTACAGAATGCTGGGCTGACCCAGGGGAGCGCTGGCCTGTGATCTCACAAGCTCAGGTCCAGTCTGACTGTCTTGTCCCCACCCCAGCACTTCTCCATCCTGACACTTGAGGGTCTTGGGTTTTAAGATCACAGCCTGTTTCAATGCTGGATCTCTGTTCACTCGGCCAGTCCACAGGGGTCCCCTCAGAGAACAGCAAAGAAGAGCCAGGGACATACAGTGGGGGGCTGGGGAGGCTTGGGCAGAGACAGGACGTTCACATGCGGTTTCAAAAGAAAAATGCCAAGGAGTTCACGGTGTTCTGAAAGCACAGCTCAGAGCTTTCTGGGGAGGTGGCCGCGGGGCCTGGGGTTCTCTGCTCCTCGGGTGGGTGATGAAAGGGCGCCGGCTCAGGGAGACAGGCTCTGCAGGAAGGAAGTCACTGTCGCCAGCATCCCTTCATCTGCTGGTGCATCAGTGAGACAGAGCCAGGGCGGGTGGTGTTCGCGTTTCTGCGTCTCCGTGGGCAAGTCACAAGGTCTCCAAGGCTCCAGATGGTCCCCTGGCCTTTAGCTTGTCTTGACAAGTGCGTGTGACAACTGCGGCCTGTCTGTGACCGAGGGGCGTGTCGGATAGCAGCACGTCCACCCAGGGAAGCTGCGGAGTGGGCACAGTGGCCCTGGATCAGCCTGCCCCAGACCTGGCGTTGGAGGAAAGCCCTCCATTTGGGTTCACCGAGAAGTTCTTGCTCTCGGAGATCTTCCTTCACCGCGACCAGCAGCCAGAACTGCAGAAGCAGGCTTCACGGTGTTGCTGACTGACTAACAGACCGCACTTGAGGCCGCCGACTTACACCTCTGGGGTAACCACGTGGCAGAAGGGGTGCACCCGTTTGGGAATCTCCCTCCCGCGGTTGGTGCAGAATCAGGGATCCGCAGCCCAGGCCGGGATTCGCTTCTGATTCCATCTAGCCGCTGTGGCAACAGCCTCTCTGCTTGTTTAGATGTCGCCCATCTGTATCAGGCACTCTAGCGAGAGGCTGCTTCTGTCTGTCCCTCCCAGAACTGTTTTACAAAAACTACCTCCAAACAAAGGGCCCCTTCCAGCTTCTCTTCCTTCAGTGCAAAAATGAGGCTTAGAAAGTGGCAAAGTCCCGCCTTCCGAACTGTTTTCTTATGTGGAAAAGCAATGAAAAGCCATGTGTTGCCCTGGAAACCCAAGCCCTCCTCCCTGGCCCAGCGCCCCGCACCCCTGCTTCTGGGACTGTGGTCAGAAGCTGTGTAAGTAAAATCCCTCTCCCGGAAAGCATCTGCATGTCAGGAGCACTTGCTCGTTTTTCCCGCAGAGATTCCATGCAGAAATTTGAAAAGAAATCAAAACCTGTCTCTGACTGTGGCCTCTAAAGGATGTCACAGCTGCACACCTGTGTGTCTAAGAAAAGTGCAAGTCGTTCATAGGAGTGCTCCCACCCTCCCCTTTGGTTTCTCTTTAATTATAAGAATTGCTAAGAATCCATCATTTTTTCTTCTTGAACATTTTGTCTCCACTGACGCCATCTAGGCCTAGAATTTTCTTTAGAGAAGTTTTAAACATCTTCAATTTCTTCATTAGATAGAGTCCCCCCCCCCCGAATATCTTCTTGAAAGAGATTAAGTAATTATGTTCTTGCAGAAATGTGTCCATTTCATCCAAGCTGTCCAAGCTTTGGACACTTTATTGTTCAAAGTTACAGTTTATTATCTTTTTCTTTTCTTTTGTACCAGGGGTTGAACTCAGGAGTGATGGACCATTGGGCCATTGAGCCACATCCCTAGTCCTATTTTATACTTTATTTAGAGACAGGGTCTCACTGAGTTGCTTAGAGCCTCGCCATTGCTGAGGCTGGCTTTGAACTCCTGATCCTCCAGCTTCAGCCTCCCAAGCCAAGCTGCTGGGATTTCAGGGGCTCCGCCTGGTCCATTTATTGTCTTTTTTTAACATGTTGAGTTAGTTCTCCTGTTATTTCTCTTATTCCTTACATGGTAGTTTTTATTTTCTCTGATCAACCTGAATAGGTTCATTTATATTATGGAATTTCTCAAAGAAGCAGAGTTTGGTTTCATTAATGTTTTTGCTTGTTTTCCATTCTGTTCATTTCCACATTGGTCTTTTTAAATACTTACTTTTGGTTTTCTTTGCTCTTCTAGTTTCTTAAGGTGGAAGCTGACTGATGTCCTTGTTTTGAGAACTTTTTTCTTTTCTAACGTAAGCACCCAGGGCTACTGATTTTACTCAAGGGAGAACTCACTCATTTAAGTCACGTGTTCTATTTTCCACTCGGCTCAAAATACGTTCTAATTTCTTAGTTCTCTTTTGCCCCAGGAGTTGTTTTCAATTGTTTTATGTGATATGCAAACATGTGAGGAAGCTGTGGATATCTGTGTTCTGACTTTTAATTTAGTTCCAGTATTGTTGATGAACATACACTGTAAGAACTGAATCAGTTTGTTTTTGTTGAGCTTGTTTTATGACCCAGAATAGTCAAATGTTCCGTCTACGCTTCGGAGAATGTGTTCTCTGCTGTTTTGGATGTATTCTACAAATGTCAGTTAAGTCAAGTTAATTAAGTGTTTGTGTCCATATTAAATTTGTCTCCAAGGTCCAGCTTAATAAGAGATGAGTGTTGAAATCTCTGGCTGTTAATGTGGATTTCTCCATTGGTTGCAATTATATCAGTTTCATCTTGAAATCCTCTGAAGCCATTGCGAGGTGCCTGAAATTCGTCAGTGTATCTGCTTGATCATTGGACCCTTTCATCCCCTGATTCGCCTCCTTTATCCCTCTGAAATCCTCTTTGATACTAAGACAGCCACTCCAGCTTTCTTTGGATTAGGGTGAGCATAATGTTTTTTCATTCCTTTTTACTTTTTAACTTAATTGTGACTTTGCCCTTAATGTGGGTTTAAAATAGGTAGAATATAGTTACAGCTTGCTTTTCAATTCACTCTGACAGTCTCTGTTTTCCAATTGTGGTGTTTAGCACATTTACACTTAATATTACTATTGATGTAGTGTTAGTTCTGTAAGGGTCCAGCGAAGCATCGGAGGAAGAGACCACACAAGAGACTGGCTCCATGCAATTGGCAAAAGGGGATTTATTAATTCAGCATGCTGAGGTTCCAGGCTCACTCAGGAAGATAGAGCACCCCAGAGCCCAGAGCAGAGGTTAAGCAGAGCTTAAGTACACTTTTTGGAGAGGGCAGGGGCTTTGCACACATCAGAACAAATCATCATGAGGCGCGGGAAAATTGAACAACAACTCTGAGATGTGATTGGCACATTCATTGGCGGGAACAGGCTGGGCAGGGGTGATTGGTCACTCCTAAGCGGGGTACACATTCAAACTGATTGGTTTTGGGGCCTGGATGCCTACGTGCCGAGCTACTCAGAGCCCTTAGCTATTAAACAACCAGGGATCAGGAGGAATATTTACTGGGCAGTTCGGGTATTGTCCTAACAGCTACAGGGATTACAGGTTTTGGGGGTAGCAGAGGAATTTTAACAATACCTAGTCTTTTACTTTTTAACTCAGGCCCTGCAGCTTGGAAACTTTACAATGCCTGGTCTCTTACACTTTAACTCAGGCTTTGCAGCTTAGAATCAGCTTAGAAATTTTACCCTTACACTTCAATCTATCCTACGACTCTCTGTATTTTTTTTTGTTTCATCTTTTTCTGCCTTCTCTTGGATTAATTGAATTTAAAAATAATGATTCAATATAATCTCGGTTGCTACTTATTGGCTATAATTCTAGTGGTTGTTTTGGGGGGTCTCTACTGTATTATCCTTCACTTGATTTAGCTTGTATTCAAGTGATCTTATATCACTTAATATGTGCAAAAACTTCAAATTGTCACAGTTCAACTGTCCCCTCCTGGCTTTTGGCCATTCTCCCGTGTTTTACTTAGCTTATGTACCACATACCATGGTGGGCAGCCCATGAACCGTTAAATATTTAAATAATCATTGAAAATGTTGTGTGTTTACTCCATCCCTGTCTGTAGCTCTAATAGCACATTCCCACCTCCGCCCACTCAGCCCGGGAAAGGGATCCCCCTCCTGCCACTCCTGGTTCTCAGATGCCTGTCCATCTCCTACGAGGTCCTTCACCCTGCCCACTCCTCTGTAAGCAACCTCTTTATTATGTGCTCTTCAAAAAGCCACTTTGCGAGTGCTTTCATTCTAGAATGACAATGTGCTGGTATAAAATATTAAACGCTGTTCTTTTTATTGTTGTTTCTATACGGACCTTGGCAAAGCAAAATCTGTGAACTCTTCTCCTGAAGTGTCCATGATAAAATAACAATTCTTGAGAAAACACAGTAGTCAATCATCTGGGAATTGATCACCTTCGAGTTTAATCATGAAAAATGCTCATTGATATACATAGAGACAAAGGTGCTTTATTTATTCTACAAGCATTTGTTGAGGTCTTGTCATGTGCTAGCACTAAACCTACAGTGTAAATAGAAAATGAACTCAGCAGTTATGCTGAGGCCAAACACTTATTCAAAGAGGTGCAGAAACCGACATAAATAATCTCACAGCCACTGGTCTCCGTTTCTAACTGACATCTTAAAGCCTCTGGGTTCTAATTGTTTTCTATTTCAATATTTAATATCTATTTTATAGAAAAATTGTGCATGCTCCTCTACTGGATCTGAATGTTTCCCTTCTGTGCTTTCCCAGTGTGTGCTTAGCCCCTGTGCTGCACTCAGCATGATGTTTGATTTCACCCGTTTTGTTGTGTAGAGTACTATTTCACCACTTTTTACTGCTTAGTGCTGTTCCTTCTATAACTAGGTTTTAGCACGGATAAACCCCAAAGTATTTGTCTATTACTTGTTGATGGACATTTTGGTTGTTTCCAGACAATTGTGAATAAAGTTATTGCTACAAACATTTGTATACGAGTTCTGTGTGGACATAGTTTTCATTTTTCTTGTGTCAATTACTACCATTGAGTGAGATTTGGGATCACACGGCTGGCCAGTGCCACGCTTTCTGCAGAGTGGCGTATCGTTCTCGTTTTCATCAGCAGTGGGCGAGGGTTCTAGTTGTTCCCCTTCCTTACCATTGTTTGGTGTTATCAGTTTTTAAAATCTAGTCACCTTAAGGGGGCGTGACGTTATTCTCATTGTGGGTTTAATTTTAACTTTTGATGAAGAACGCTGAGAATCTTTTCCTGTGCTTATTGACGATTCATGTGTCTTCTTTGGTTAAGTGTCTTATTGAATCTTTTGTCCAATTTATTTGAATGGGTTTTCCTTTATTGTCAGGCGTGTGTGTGTGTGTGTGTGTGTGTGTGTGTGTGTAGAAAAGCTAGGAGGACACGGGGTGGGCTGGGCGGCAATGGGGAAGGGCAGGGTGGAGCCAGCAGGAACCTGAGGGGGCGCAGACAGTGCAGGGCTCTGAGGCGCAGGCGGGAGGCGGGGTGTGCTGCAGTCAGGTGGCAGCCCTGAGAGAGGGGGTGCTGTGGGCACAGCCAGGCTTCCAGTTGGCAGGGTCTCTGATGCCCTGTGACGGGCCAGAGGGGAGCTGACCCAGCAGTGGGCTAGTGGCTGCCCAGTCAGGGAGAAGCAGGTGGCTGGGCCCAGTGCTGGGGTCTCTCCCTCCCACCTCTGTTCCCCACCTTCAGTCCAGCTGCACAGTTCAGAGGTGGGCAGCAGGTGTCCTCTGTGACCTCCCACAGAGTGCGACTCACTCCAGGCCTTCACCTGGACAGGCCTCCTTGAAGGTCAAGAGAGACAGGAGGCCGGGTGACCAGAGGGGCTGCACCAGCGGTTGTGGCGGCATCTGAAGGCTGTGCTTGTCCCGTCAGCGGTTTCTTCCTTCATGTGCGCGGTAAACTTGAGGAGCACAAGAAAGTTCACCCTGTCCCCTCAGCTAGCACAGTGCCTGCCACGTAGCACGGGCTTGATGTTCTGTGTGTGTGAGGTGGGGTGGGGTGGGCAGAGAGAGTCACAGACACAGAGACACAGGGACACACAGAGGGAGCAGAGACAGAGAGGGAGGCACACTGCAAAGGTCAGTGCTTCCTGTGAGTGGTGCCCAGAGCCTCTGTACTGGGCCCTTTCCCACTTTCTCACCTTAGGCTCATCACTCCATAATGACTTATTTGGCTTTTTCCTTTATAACCATTATGAACAACAATTGTTTTCCTGAGAAAATTTTAAATGCCTCATTAAAATTCAAGAGCTACATTTACTGTGTGTATTTCCCATACTGGAAGAGGTGGTCTTAAGAACTCCAACCTTCTGAGTCCAGTCTGTGAGGACGATCGAACTTCATATTTTTCCAAGCCTCCAGGGACTTTGTACCTTCAGAGGAAACAGCCCCCAGCTGTCCTGTGGCATTCCTAGGTCACTGTCACCTCAGTCCAGTCTCTCTGACAGATTCAGTTTACTATGAAAATTACGTGGACAGCTATGGGCTGAACCGTGTCCCCTCAAGTTGCGTAGTTGAAGTCCTAACCCTCACCCTCAGAACGCGACTGTGTAGGAGACCGGGCCTCTAAGGAGGTCATTTGGTAAAAGTAGTCCTAAGGCTGGGCCCCAATCCAATATGGCTGGTTTCCTTATAAGAAGAGGAGATTGGACAATGTAGACCACAGGCGATCGTGGCCTGTGTAAGACAGGGAGAGCGGCCTCAGGAGAAATCACATGTGCTGCCATCTTGACCTGGAGCCCTAACTTCATGAATTCCCTTAAGCCCCCCAGTCTGTGGTAGGTAGGTAGCAACAGCAGCTAACACAAGCACTTTTAGTGGGGGGAGATTGAGAACGTTATTCTAGTGGGGTGGCTTTAAGGCTCGTTATGTACTTCCACCTTGACATTATAGAAGACAGTGAGGGCCATCCCCACAGAGTGCCTGGCATGTCCTCTGAAGCAGTGAGTTAGTTCAGCAAACACCTCCTGTTGTGGGCCAGGTGGCTCAGAAAACACACAAGTCCCAGTTTTGTCCAAATTGAAGAGTCTTTATTTCGACCTGCAGGGACCACTTCCTACAGGACCAAGATTTTTCTGCAGAAAAAAGCCTTGAGCCTCAACATTTTAGGATATTTAAAGGCAAAAACTGCAAAAACCACATCGGGGTTGACATAGCTGCAAGCAAGCGAGTACAGAAGCTGGATTGGGCAGTGAGTGAGACAATGCAGTGGGTACACTGGTATTTCCCACGGGACTTTCCAGGCTGGCATAGCAGCAAGCCAGCAGAAGGGAAGTGGGTCAAAATGACCCTAGTTCAGTTCAAGTTAGAGAATGGTTACTAATGTCTAGACAATATCTGACAAGGTACATTGCCCAATAAAAATGGAAACCACAGAACAATTTTATAAGAATTGCTATTTTGTGTTGCCAAGTACTGTGCTAGGTAACTATTAATGGGTACAGAGGCGGGGGTTTCCCCGGAGAGAAGCACTTCTTATATGATATGGAGTCTCAGGGTAAAATGAGGTCTGTTTGGTCATTGCCCATCTAGCCTGGGCCATAACACTCCTAGCTCTGTAAGGTGCTGAGTGTCCATCTGGACAGCAGGGGATAGGAGGGAACAGGAACACTGGGCTTCAGATAAGCAGCTGCCCAGGTTGCCCTGAGCATGATAGAGGCCCACAGCCTGGGAACCACGACACTAGCAGTCAGACAAGACCCGGGTGCCCACTGCACAGTTATGAAGGAGAAATCTTACCAGCCAGGCCCAAGGCACTACTTCTGCCCATCTCTGCCCTGTGTCAAAAATTTTTCTAAAAACATATTTTTGTTCCTAAATAAGTATGCTGTTGGATACTTTTCTGATCAGAAAGTTACTAGGAAATATTTTCTTAGTGTCCCTGTGGATGCATTTTTATGGTTACAAACTAACTCAGAAAAGAGCTCATCCTTCTAACACCTCCCCAGACCAGACTGACCCAAGTGATGTTTGATTCACAATATATAGGAACTCACTCCCACATAAACAAGTGCCTATGACATCATGCCTGTTCCTAAAAGCAATCACATTCATAATACAGAGGAAAACAGCCCAGCACAGCTGTGATAGCAGCTGCTGTGTCTTCCCCCCTTCTCCAAGGTCTTCCCTGTGAAATCTCTGCCTCTGGGGGTTAAAGCATCCCAGACAGAAGCCCAGCAGGGTGTTGGCCATTCTCAGCTCAGGAATACTCTTTCTCCTGGTTTCTCTCTGGTACCTGGAAGCCATCCTCCTAACACCTAAAAGTTTCCCACCTACTACTGGTAATGGGTAGCCTCATATGCCCTCAGAAGATTCCATGTCATAATCTGAGTCTTCATTCTCGATTTGTTTCTATTCCTAAAACTTTGGATCTTCTTACCATCTCATTAAAAAAAAAAAAATCACCCTTAGAAAGGTAAGGTGATCCTCAGATCTAAAACATTGAGCTTTAATTTAATGAGTCTTTTTAAAATTTTCTTATTCAGTGTTGGGAATTGAACAACCCAGGAGCTGGGGCATGCCGGGTAGGCACTCCACCACTGAGCTCCATCCCCTGCCCCTAGAAAGCCCTTAAGGCTGATTCCTGCCCCCACCCCAGGGAAACAATTTTCTTCTTTGATGTACAATAAGACAGGTTTTAATGTAAGATAAATATCTAAAGTGCAAGGGACAAAATAGTGATATCTTCCTAGCGTAGTTCTTAACGGAGTTTCTGATGGATGTAAAGAAGAAAACTTGCCCTGCATTTGGACAACTACCATGTTTTAAAAAAAAAACAATAACAAAGCGAAAGTCCCTAGATTGACAAACTTTATAAGAAAAGTTTTATAACATTTCACAAAATCTCCTGAGATAAAGTAATATGATTGTACAAAACTGATACATCTGGACCACACATTACTTGTTCAAGAAGTAGACCCAGCAGGTGGGGAGACAGTGCGACTCCAGGGACTGTCTTTAGGAAATACGTTTCTTGACATTGTACACAGGTGGGTAAAGCACCCTTGGTATAAAGCTGCGGCAGAAGTAAAGGAGGCCTGGTCTTGCTCCTCAAGTTCAAGGGCCATGTGGGTCGAAGTGGCCGTTGCAGAAAGATGGAGCAAGTGGAGGAAGGAGAGGTTGTGACAGTGAACGAGGAGACGACCTCTTAAACTGCCCGCGTTTCCCCAGACGCTGCTGGGAACAGGGCATATGGCCTTTTCTGCGCCTGGCTCCCGGGCCTGGCTCGCCTCCTCCTGCAGCTGCCTGGAACTTGGGGTCGGCGCGTCACTTGCGCACTTGTGGCGGGATGTGCGCGTGTCCCCACCCGGGAGCCCAGGCTCTTGGGGCTGTAGGTTCGCTGAGCGCAGCTGCTGCAAGCCCCGGAGGGCGCGCAGCCACCCGCGGGGACCAGCAGGGGGCGCTGCTGGAAAATGCGGCGATGCGCACCGCGGGGCAGTTAGACCGAGGGTGGCTTAGGGATGGTCAGGACCGGCCCATCCCGCAAAGTGCACGGAGGAAGATCCATTTTTACATAATGATAAAAGCATGGGATATAATTTGCTGTAAGTCTGGGGAGTATTTCCCCCTTCCCTCCCCTATTCCCATCTCTCTACTGATCTTTCTGCTATCTACCTGCACTTCTTACATAGATTAGTGTAGGTGACCGTAGGTAATGGTGAGAATCACCGTGGTATATTCAGATACATGCATAGGGAAATTAGGTCCCATGCATTCCACTGTTTTCCCCTTATCCTTTCTCTCCTCCCTCCTGCTCAATCCCCTTCCCGTACTCCACTGATTTCTGTTTTAATGGAACCCCTTTTCTTTTATCCCCCACCCCTCACATCCCTTATTTTGGTCTAGTTTCTGCTTATCAGAGAAAATATTCCATCTTTGGCTTTCTGGGTCTGGTTTATTTCACTTAGCATGATAGTCTCCAGTTCCACCCATTTACCAGAAAATACCATAATTTCACTTTTCTTTATGGCTAACACTCCACATTTTCTGTTTCCATGTATCTGTTGACCAGCACCTAGGGTGGTTCCATAGTTTGGCTGTTGTGAATTGTGCGGCTATAAACATGGATGTGCTGTGTCCCTGTAGTATGCTGATTTTTAGATCTTTTTGATCTATACCAAGGATCGGGGTAGCTAGGTCATATGGTGATTCCATTCCAAGTTTTCTTTCTAGAGGGGTTGCACTAATTTGCAGTCTTACCAACAATGTATACGTGTACCTTTTCCCCAACATGCTCGTCAAGACTTATTATTTGTATTCTTGATGATTGCCATTCAGACTGGGGTGAGTCGAAATCTCAATTTAGTTTTAATTTACATTTCCCTGATTGCTAGGCATGTGGAACATTTTATTCATATTTTTATTGGCCATCTGTATTTCTTCTTTAGAAAAGTTCCTCTTCAGTTCCTTTGCCCATTTATTGACTGGGTTTTTTGTTTGTTTGTTTTGTTTAGGCGTTAAGTGGATAGAAGTGGTGAGAGTTGACATCTTTGTTTTGTTGAGAGTTACTCTTGTTTTTAAAGGAAATACTTTCAGTTTTTCTCCTTTCCCTATAATGCTTGGGTTTGTCATCTGTATTCTTTACAATGATGAGTTGAGTTCCTTCTATCCTAATTTCTCTGATGTTTTAAACATGAATGGGTGCTGTACTTTGTCAAATGCTTTTTCTGCATCAATTGAGATAATCATGTGATTCTTGTCCTTAACTCTATTTATGTGGTGAATCACATTTACTGACTCCTGTGTGTGGACCCCCACTGATCATGGTGCACTATCTTTTTAACGTGTCTTTGCCAATATTTTATTAAGAATTTTTGCATCTGTGTTCATCAAGGATATTGACCTGAAGATTTCGTTCCTTGATGTGTCTTTGTCTGATTTTGGTAGCAGGGTGATACTGGCTTTATAGAATGAATTTGGCAGTGTTCCCTCCTTTTCTATTTCATGGGATAATTTGAGGAGGGTTCTTTAAAGGTCTGGTAGAACTTGGTAGAGAATCCATCTGGTAGAGGGCTTTTGATAGCTGCCTCAATTTCATGACTTGATGCAGATTCTGCATCAGAGGAGGCGACTCTGAAGCCCTGGTGTCTGGGTCTGAGGGTGTTGTGTTGTGCTTTGCCAGAGGTGTGCTCACGGGAGAAGCACAGCTGTGCAGGGTTGGGAGTGTCCAGACTCTTCTGTGGAGTCCACGCACCAGTGCTGCAGGAAGCTGGCTCTGTGGGCCGGAGAGGGGGTCACTCTCAGTCACTGTCATGGTGGAGGGACGGCTCCTCCTGCCTGTCAGAAAAGATCTTCACCCCTTGGAGGGGTTGCAAGTCCTCACGGAATCGCTTCCCGCCCCCCTTCCACATTGTGTTCTGAGCGCCTGGTTTATTGAAAGCGCTGTGAGCCCTTTTTTAAGGATGAATCTATTTTAACTCCAAACTTGCAATCTATCCTGAATATCAGTTAGAGAGCCTTTTATCTGTAGATTAAAAATCACTTCCTTTCCAGAAACATGTTTTGATGTAAAATATTTTGAAAACAAAGGAGATCTATTTTATTGTTTTCTTTCTTATCTAATTATGGCTATACATTTCATCTGGGCATATATAAATGATAAAATGCTTATAAAATTTGCAATAGGTGAATCTTATTAAAAATAATGTACAGATGGTAATAGAGTCGGAAAATATTGACAATATCTTTTTAATGGATTGAACTCCCTTGATTATTTCTTGGGGGGTGAGGTTTCAAGTTTATTCTGTGAAAATTAGGCACAAACCACCCGAGGCCAAGTGTGACAGATGACTGTACAGTGAGTGATGGGGTTTGCGTTAATGTGCGTTGTTCCTTGCAATTTTTCACAGATTATTGAACAGTGAATTACCAGTTAAGAACAACACATTCAACATGCCATTTATTATGGACGTTTTCCCTGTTCCCAGACTTCCCCAGTCACCCTGAGCAACTTAAATTCCTAAGACTGAGCAAAATCACTGATTTCAAGGCTGTTAAAATAGTCAACTTGGAAAGGATAGCTTCATGAGTGGAATTTCCCCTAGTTGATTCCATTTGGTTCTCACCACTCAGCTTACTTTCACAGGTTGCTCTATTAAAAGTCTGTGTGGCCTTGTAGCACATTAGAGGACATCTAGGATGATAGTTCATCTTTTATGACTTAATGACATCATAGGGGAATGAAGTAGAAAAACGTCATAGTCAGGAAACTTAAAATGAAGAGAACATAAAAAGGGGATTTCTTGCTGAGACAGAAACAGGTTAGCAGAGCACTGGTGTTGGCCCTGTGTACCTCTCACAGAAAGGACGGGACACTGTGGTCCTGAGGAATAATAGGGTGGTCCATCTTAACAGTTGTCATGAGAAATATTTCACGAGGCAAGAAAACAGTGCCCGCATGAGCACTGAGAAATACGTAGTGTCGCCAAAGTGCACCCTTCAGGAGGGGCCCGGCATACAATAAGTGAGGACTTTGTAGAGGGGCTTTGAGGCTGCTTTTCCCCGTCCCCTGGACAGTCCTGCTCTGCAGGGTTCTGTCCAGGAGGTTGTGTGTGAGGGTCTTAGAAGGCGGCCTGCTCTCCTGTCGAGCTGGAGGGGCCTCTGGAAGCCTGTGGTCATGAGTGGCTGGGACCCCTGTCAGGGCCCGCTCGATTTCCTTCCCCGCAAGAGAGGAGATGAGGAGAAGACTCGTCAGGGTGGGGACAGACTCGTCAGTTAGCGCCTTCCCTCTCGGACACGCCGGACCCAGTGTGGGGACAGACTCCTTAGTTAGCGCCTGCCCTCTCGGACACGCCGGACCCAGTGCGGGAAGACACTCTTCAGTCAGCGCCTGCCCTCTCGGATATGCCTGGCCCAGTGCGGGATATGTCTGATCTAGTGTGGGGATAGACTCCTCAGTTAGCACCTGCCCTCTCGGATGTGCCTGGCCCAGTGTGGGGACAGACTCATTCGTTAGTGCCTTTCCTCTTGGATACGCTTGGCCCAGTGTGGGGACAGGCTCCTTAATTTGCACCTTCCCTCTCGGATATGCCTGGCCCAGTGTGGGAACAGACTCGTCAGTTAGCGCCTTCCCTCTTGGATATGCCTGGCCCAGTGTGGGGACAGACTCGTCAGTTAGCACCTGCCCTCTCGGACATGCCTGAGGTAGTTTCCCCAAGATCTTGGCAACCTCAGGTTTTGAGCTGGCCCCAGATACCTGGGAGGAGGAGGAGGGGCCGTCAAATTCTGGCAGGGTCATGCACGGTGGAGCCGATGTCATCTTCAGGAGATTTAGGGGCTTGAGGACCTTGAGGGGTAGGCCCCACCTGTGCTTCACCCACAGCTTTATGATATGGTCTTCCAGGATCTGCTGAGTGGACGCATCGAGAAAGGGCAGCTTCGCGCAGGTGCCCATGCAGGTGTCCCAGGTCTCGGAGAGTGCCAGGGAGCTGCTCTCCAGGTGGGTGTCAGACGTGGACGAAGTGCTCCTGATAGAGAGCCAGGACTGGTACACATTCCAGGGGATCAGGCCCTCTTGGATCTGCCCCGACTTCAGGCACAAGTGGGCTTTCAGCGTGCTTCCTAGTTGGTTCTGGTCCACGTGTCTGGAGAAGTCATTTTCTGAAGGTCCCTTCAACAGCTTCGTCAGGTGACTTACTGAATCCAGAGAGTGTGCCTGCTGAACCTTCCCTGGGAGGACCTCCAGGTCCTTGGGTGGATCTTTCGGGACCTTCCCTAGAATATGCCCCAGATGCTTGCCTGTGTCCTTCTCTAGCTGGAACCTCACCTTCTGTGAATCCTTGCTGCTGTCACCTATAGACAGGGAGGCCTGGGGGGGGCGGGGGCAGGGCTTGTGCTTGGCTTGACACGTCCCTGTCCCTGATAGCTCTTCCTGAAGTTGCATCAGTTCACCACCTGAATTGCACTGTTGTTGGCAGGCAAGGGGCCCTGAGAGCTACCTGTGGGAAGAGGGGCCAGGGGCCAGGCCCAGAGCTCAGGCTTGCTTCTCACAGTGGGTAAGAGAGGCGGGGAGGGCACAGGAGAAAAGGCTCACTCCCAGCCCTTCCCCAGTAGCCCAGCACACCCTCCACCCACTCGGCCTTCTAGACTCTTGCTTCCAAAGCCACCTGTTCAACTGTCAGAGATAGACCTCTCTCTCTGTCCTATTCACTCCTCTTCCAACTCAACATCACCTGTTTCCTTTTATCCACTGGAGATCTTAACTTGGGTTCTACCAGTTTTTACAGCCCTTAAAAAATCTGAGCTTGACCCTTTAATTGTGGCTGTTTCCCAGGAAGTTTTGCTCCCAGGATCTATTTGTCTTCATCCTGACTTTCCCATACAATGTTCTTACGTCAGTGCAGGGACGGGACATACATTTCTTTTACGCTCAATTTAGTTCTATGAATTTTGAATACTAAGTTTTTTTTTTCTGTCCCATTTTCAATCAGAGGGACCTACATACATAAAATTAAAATAATTAATCATTCAAAATTCACAAATCTAAATATGGAAGAATTATAAGTGGCTCAAACTTCAAATGATATTTTTTTCTAAGGGTGCAGCATTTATAATTCATAACTTCTTAAAGCTTAAACTGCACAAAGACTTGGGACTGCCACAGGAATGCAAACACACCTGGGCACACACATACTCTCTCTCTCTCTCTCTCTCTCTCTCTCACACACACACACACACACACACGAACACACATCTTTTCAAAACCCTATCCAGTATTTTCAATTCCAAGAATTCACCATTCACTCGTTAGACACCAGGGAACTGCCAATCAAATTTACAATGAGATCTCTCACCCTGGTTAGAATGGGTATTATGAAACACACACTCCAAAAAAAAAAAAATAACAGATGTTGTTGAGGATGTGGAGAAAGGGGAATTCTCCTATTTTCTTGGTGAGGATGTAAATAAATATAGCCATTATGAGAACAATGTGGAGAATCCTCAAAAAATTAAATAGATCTAGCATGTTATTCAGAGCTATCCCACCTCTGGGTATATAGTCAAAGGAAATGAAATCAGTATACCCAAGAGGTGCTTGCATGCCCTATGCCTTATTGCAGCTCTATTCACAATAACTAAGATCATGGGTCAAGCTACGTGATTCCACAGATGAATGAAGAAAATTTGGTATGTATACACAATAGAATATCATTCATCCATGAAGAAAATTGAAATCCTGTCATTTGCCACAAGTATGAAACCGGAGCTATAGGTCACTATATTAAGTTTTTAAAAAGCCAGCCACAGAAAGACAAGTACTGCATACTCTCTCAGATATGGGGGGAGGAATGGGGGTACACAAGAATGTAGGATTGTGGTAGTTAGGGACTGAGAAGTGTGGAGTGGATAAAGGGAAGCCGTGTGTATGTATGGATTACAATGTCACCCTTCACCCCCTAACTGGTACAATTAATTCATGTTAAATGTACAGTTCATATATGCTCACATGTATAATTGGTACACGTTAAAATAAACTTTTGTTCTTGTAGTCTCCTTGTCTGACTTTCTTCTCAAGGTCATGCTGCCCTCGTAACACAAGTTTGATGTCCTCTTCAAGTTTTGGGAGGGTTTGTAGAAAGTATTAATTGTCCTTTTGATGTTTGGCAGAATTCCACCTTAAAACCATCTGGTCTTGGACTCTCCTTTGTCCTGGGTTTTGGATTGCTGAATCAATCTCTTTACTGATTACTGATCTGGTCAGATTTTCTGTTTCTTTATGTTTCTGTCCTGCTCAGTGTTGATTCCTAGGGCTTTCCCCATTCCTTGTAGGTTATCCAATTGGTTGGTATATAATTGCTCCTAGTAGACTATTACAATTCTTGTCTTTCTATGCTGTCAGTTCTTAGGCCTCCTCTTTCATTGCTGGTTTTATTTATTTGACTTTTGTCTTTTTTCTTAGCCTAGGTAAAAGTTTGTCAATTTTGATTATCTTTTCAAAAAACCCAATAGTTCATTGAGCCTTAATATCGTTTTTCCAGTTCATCTATTTCTGCTCTGATATTGGCTATTTTCTTTCTGTTGATTTGGGGCTTGTTGTATTCTTTTTTCCTATTCTTTTGCAATGTACAGTTTGGTCATTGAGATCCTTTTTTCTCTTTGCAGGCACTGTCTTGGCATGCTCTGCTACACTCCAGGAGATTCCATTTGTCCCAAAATACCTTTTTTTTTTTTTTTTTTTTGTTCTATACAAGTTTATTTGAGTAGTTTTAAAAGGATCAGTGGTCCAGAAAATTTAAAATATTTACTTTCTGGACCTTTGCAGAAAGTATACCAACTCCTTATTTAGCCATATGAAACATAGCACTTAATGAATTTTCGTACTGTGATACCTTTGGGTATTCGGCTCCTTTAGTCTAGACTAGACTATACGGTCCCTCCATTTTACTTATTCCAACGTCAGTTTTGTTTCATTTAGTTGTTTTTAAACTCTGTAGCTCTATGACTCAACACATTAAATATGTCATTTGTTACCTTTAATTTGAGCAGGTTGTACTCTCTTTTAGATAAAACCATAAGAACCATGTCCTTCAGTCATTCCATTTCCTGCACTCCCTTCTGTATACAGTACTCAACATTATTGATAATCAATAGTTCTTTGTTGAATGCTTATTGAAACTGACTTTACAGTCTGAACTGGATAAAATTTAATCAAGTTTCCTAGAAAAAGTTTTTTTTGAATTTCAAATAACAAACTTGCTAATGAATTATTAGAACATCATTCCTCAGCAAGTCAAGGACAGCATTTTTTATCTAAATCCTGGATGTTTGAGGGAGACATGAGGAAAGAGCCATTCTTAAAGAGAATGGTTTGCAGTTATCATCTCATTCTCTTTTTGTAAACAGGTATTTGTCTGCAGCCCTCACATACTTTAAGTAAGCAAGTTACGCAGACTGGGAAGGGGAGAGTTGAATACCTTCATGCTTAGGGAAGGGAGCATGTAAGAATATTTGTGCTAGTTCTAGTTCTGCCCTGTTATCAAATTTCAGTGTGTACAGTGTACTATCCATGCTTCTATTTTATATTGCTACCTGAGTTAAAATTGCCCATGCATGTGTTCACTCCAGTATAAGGTGGCCAGTCATTAATGATTATAGATATGCAGGCTTCTGTTAACTACAGTGAGATTTATTCCTGACCAGGGGTTGAGTAGAGTTAAGACAAAAGGTGGTGGTACTATCCAAGGCAGGTTCTTGCTTCCTAAGGAAATGGAGCACAACACTATCTTTTTTGCCATCAGTGATGTGAAGGGTGGCATGGATTAAGCAGCTACCATAGACTTCTGTACTGAGCAGAGGGGCAGCCCCTTTGGTTGAACTTGAGGCATTTCCATTCCACAAATTCTTCACATCAGTGAGGTCCTCTTGCTTCTACCGAAGGACCCCTTGAGTCAGCAGCACAACCACACTGCTTTCCAGCCTAAGACTGTGCCTGCACCCAGAGCCAAGGCCTGATCCTAAAATACTTTATGTTCCTTTTGATTTCTTTTTTGACTCCTCGGTTGTTCGGGAGTGGAATGTGTTGTTTAATTTTGCATTTTTTTGCATGTTAGCGGTTTCTAGTTTTATGCTCCCTGGGGTAAGAACAGGCCCACGATTCTGTTTCACTCTGTTGAAGCAGAAATGAGTTAGAACTTGTCTAGTGGCCTGACATGTGCCCTGTCCTGGAGAATGTTCTGTGTGGCTTGTGAAGAATGTGTCCGTTGCTGCTGGCATGGTGGCCTGGGCATCTCTGCTAGTGCCATTTGACCTGTGGTGTTCTTCAAGCCCGCTTTTTCCTTATTGGCTTTGTGCGGGGATGATCTATCCACAGTGGAAGTAGGGTGCTAAAGTCCCTGTATCATTGTATTCTCTGTTTCTACCTTCAGATCTTTTAGTATTTGTGTTGTACATTAGGTGCTTCAGTGTTAGGTGCATGAATATTTGCAGTTGTTACAGTCTCTTGATGAATTCACCCTGTGCCATGATGTCATTGCCACCTTGGTCATTCATTACAGTTTTTGACTTAAAGTCTGTTTTGTTGGATATGAGAATAGCCGCTCTTGCTGTTCTGGTCCCCATCCCTTCATTTGTCATCTATGAGTGTCTTTAAAGTGACATGAATCTCTTGCAGGGAGCACGTCTGTGGGCCTGGTTTTATCCATCCAGTCATTCTGCAACTTTTGATTGACAAATTTATTTCATTTACAATTACAGTATTTATCCATAGGAAAGACCCTCCCTCTGCCTTTGTTAGTTGTTTTCTGACTGTTCTGTCATCCCTTCATTCTTGATTCCTCTCTTTCTCTGTTCCCCTGTGATTTGGTGACTTCCTGTAGTGGTGTGCTTTGATTCTTTTCTGTATTTTTTGGTGCATGTACTGCATATTTTTTCTTTGTGATTACCCTGAGGCTTATATAAAAACATAGTTATAAAAGTGCATTTTAAGTTGATAATAACTTCACTTGGGTCGTATGTAAAACCTATCCTTGTACTCTCTGCAATTTCAATGCTTTCTGATGTCACAGTTTGTATAGTTTTATGTTGGATATCTATGAGCAAATTATCATAGCTGTAACACTTTTGTCTTTTAATCTTTATATCAGAGTTAAAAGTGATATACACCCCATTACATTGAATTTGATGATTTACTTTCCTTTCACAGTGATTTTTATACTTACATACAGTTTTATGCTACCGATTAGTCTCATTTTGTTCTAGCTTGTAGAACTCTCTTTAGCATTTCTTGTGAGGCAGGTCTAATAGTCATGAAATCTCTGAATTTTTGTTGGCCCTGCACAGTCTGGAAGTCCTACCCAGAGCAATTAGGCAAAAAACAAAACAAAACAAAAAAAAACACCTGAATTGAAAAAGAAGAAGTAAAATTGTCTGCTTGCTGATGACAGGCTCTTATATATGAAAAGTCCTAACTTTGGAGTTAATAAGTGAATTAAGTGAACTGACCGAACACATAAGTAACATGAAAATATCAATCACGGTTTCATACACTAAAAATGAACTATCGGAAAAAATTTAATGATCCCATTTACAACAGCATATAAAATATTAAAATAGAAATAGATTTAACCAAAGAGTTAAGATATATATGGATACTAAATACTATCAAATATTGGTGAATTTAGAAAGATGCTCACCATTACCATCATCAGGTAAATGTAATTCAAAACCACAATGAGATGTCACCTCACACCTGATAGGGTTGCTGGTATTAAAAAGTCAGAAATTGTGGCGAAGATGTTGAGAAAAGAGAAATCTCGAGCATAGTTGGTGGGAAGGTATTGGTGCACCCGTTCAGGAAAGCAGTGTAGAGGTTCCTCAGAGCTTAAAAATAGAACTATCGTATGATCCAGAGATTCCACCTCTGGGTATATCCCAAGCAACTAAAATCACTATTTTGAAGAGATATCTGCATTCCGTGTACCTTACAGTCAAGAGGTGGAAATAGCAGTGTCCACTGACAGATCAATGGATAAATTAAATGCAATAGATAATGAAATAGTATTCATCCATAAAGAGGAATATAATTCTTTCTTCTGGGACAACATGGATGAACCAGAGGACATTATACTCAGTGAAAAAATCTAGACACAGCGCCGAAAACACTATATAATTTCACATATCAAAAAAAAAAATCAATAAAAGTCTAACTCTGGTAGGGAATAGAGTGATGTTTACCAGGGGGATGAGGGGGCAAAGAGGAGATGCTTGTCAAAGAGTACACACTTTCAGTCATAAGATGAATAAGTTCTTGTGATCCGACGTAAGCATGGAGATTAAGGTCAATAATGGTGGACTTGAAGTTCACTGAGAGTAGTTCTCATCATGACAAAGAATAAGAAGATAACTAGGTGGGGTGATTGTGGTAAGTATCACAGTGTACACTTACATCAAAACGTCACTCCATGCATCTTTTTTTTATCCATCAGTCATATCTCCATAAAGCCTGCAAAATGTCTTTCACACGTTACCTTGACTCAGTTTCTCCTTATTGTGTGAAAGTAAGTATTGCCTCCACTGTTTGCATGAACTTTGAAACTTGCACCACACCCAGAGGCCAGCATTGGTGTAGGGTGAATGGAGCTACTGATCCTTAGGGTCCTCAGGGTCCTGGGTGAGAATCTTCAAGGCTCTAGGGCTGAGTCTGGCCTCTTCTGATATCCCCTGCGCTGCCTGTACCTGTTCTCTTTTTCAGAACGTGCACCTTCCTCTCCTTTCCCTCAGATCCCTGGAGACTCCAGTCCACGCTGAATCTCATGGATGGGGAGCTTTGTGTCTGCGTGGAATTCCCAGCATGGCCCCATCCTGCCACCCTCTGGGCAGGAGCTCTGGATTCACTTGGGAATTACTGACACCCTTGTCTTAATGCTTCTCATGGGCTTGCAAATAAGAGGAGTCCTGCTTGGGGGTCGTCACGTTTTCATACAGCTTTACTGGGAAAGAGGGCTTTGAGTTTATTTGGCTGAATAAACCATCATGAGTGAGCCTGCTCCTTGGCCGATCTAGCATTTCTTCCCTCAAGTCTACAGGCCTTTCCTCCTTTAGGATATTGTCACCTTGACTCAACCTTTTATTAGAGTCTGAACCCAAGTCTCTGAATCATATTTGCCTGGTATATTTTCTCTATGACTTTATTTCTCATGTGTTTGGTCTAACCTTGCACGTTTTGGGCATTTAAAAATTTTATCTGACCGTCTTCACCTTTGATTTACTTAGGTATTATTGTTCTATTATGACTTATTTCTGCTATCCAATTTTATGCTTTATTTTCCATACATGATTGTCCTCCCCCTTCACATTTCCTACTTTATAGGTGAGATGTTCTTCTGTTCCTTTAAATTTGGAAAACTGTGATATTGTGGTGGTGGGTTATATGATTATTTATGTTAATCTTGTATCTGTCAATGTTACCATCTCAGCAAATCAAACAAGTTCTGGTCCCCTCTGGCCACCTTTGGTTCCGCTTTGACAACCAGATCCAATGGGCTCTTTTCTTACACTTCACTTCTCAGCTCTTCTGGAAATGTTGTTTTCATGTAATTTTAGGTATAATAAATGCCCTTACCGTCACTCCTTCTTTCCACATACCTAACATCGTGCACTTAGGTTTATTTTATTCCCAACCAGAGAATATTTTCAAAGGGATTCATGTGACACACATTTTTTGAAGGCTTTATTCTGATAACATCTTTTTCTGTGCCCTCATCTTTAAAAGATTTTGGCTAGATGTAATTCCAAGATTAACATTTATTTCCTTTCAACTCTAAAAATGTTGTTCTACTGAATTCTCGTCTCCAACATTGTGGTTGGAAAGCCTCATGTCAATCAAAAGTTTCCATAAGGAATGATCTGGCTTTTCATCATTTTGACAGGATGTTACAAAACAAAGAAGTCCCCAAATGTTGCAAGTGTCAAATCAATTTGTAGCTATAAAGTTAACTAAAATATGAACCCAATATAAAAGGAACTGAGGCCTTTTGAGACATGCCAGTGCAGAGGAAAATGAGCTATCATGAATTCATTTGGGGAAACAAATTAAAAAAATTAACAAAGGAGACATTTATTCGACGTGAGCCTGGTTGCTGCAGGCATGTGGCACCAGCCGCTGACAGCAGGCCTAGCCAGCCGTCTGTCCTAAACTGATCATGTGTCAAAGGTAGTAATAAGAAGCAGATCATCTCGGTGATGTGCTTGAAAGAGGTCTTGTTTCTTTTTAAACATTTAAAATAAAGGGTAGTAAAATTCCTGAAAAATAAAAACTGATGCACCATCAATATATAAAATTTGAGAAATATACTATATTTTTTATGGATTTCATGAGTCCCTTATTGTAGGTGATACCCCTTTTCAGAAATGTGCTTTAAAATTGAGGGTACCTCGCAGACACATGACATGATTTTGAACATGTAATGGAGAGAAAAGAGATCATTCGTCTTTCTGATTCTTGGCCTGGGGATTCTTTGTGGAGGCTTAGGTATTTTAACATGAGTTCCTCACTGTCCTGCAAACCCAACCAGGTCATCTGCACGGGTGGTTAAAAGAAAGAAAGAAATAAACATGATCATGAGGCTGTCAGTTCATTGGCGATTCAGGGCCCAAAAGCGCCCTATGGACAAAGCATGGAGAATTTACTGTCAGTTACAAGCCACAGTGTAATTTACATAAAACCTGACAATGTAAGCTTAGATAAAAGCCGAAATCCACGATGGGGAATACTGGGAGGAAGGGAAATTGTACACTGATCTTTTCATCCTACCGAGCTGGTGAATGGTGTTCAGATGGGATAGATAGCATTTTATTTAAGCACATTTATTTAAGACATTGGAGAGCATTTTATTTAAGCGCAGTCTTAAGTACCATATGTATATTATTTAATGAGATTTAAAATTTTAAAAAGTTCACCTTAAAATTATTGGTTAAAGACCAAATAGAAAATATGGTTTTAGAAGAAAAGAGTGAGGAAAATGAACTATGTTCTCCAGCATTCATAAATCAATAGGTATTGCTTAAAATCAATAAAACAAATTAGGTGATTGTATAGGATTATTTATTATTCAAAGGAATAACCTTTAGCGAAAAAACAAACTAGTGAATATGCTTACCTCTGAAGAGCAGAACCAGATGTGTGGAAGGAAAAGAGAAGTGTGTGTATGTGTATGTGTGTGTGCACGCACATGTGTGTGTTTTAATTTGCACTCTTTCCCCATCTGTTTGAAAGATTTCCCCAAACACGTGTGTTGCTTTTATTTAAAAATTTTATTTGCAGACTGATGTCGGAATAGTCCAAAATGGCATTTATGTGTAAGATTAAATTTTATTGAGCCAAAGTTATGTAAAAAGCAATGGAATCATCTAATGTCTTCTGATATTTGAAGTTAGACATTATTAAATTGTAATTTTTGCAAGAATATAAACATGCCCACAAAAACAGGCAGAACGTGACACTGAGCTCTGTGTTGTATTTACCTAAGTGAAGTTCTTATTAAAAAATAATGACGAGTTTCATATCTTCTAAGGAATACTTTGAATAAAAATGCAGGAGCTTCTCTTGGATCAAGCTCCTTGCAAGCAATAGTAAAGTCAACCAATATTAACACTTACATTTTCAAATTTGTATTATGACAAATATTTTTATCAAAACATGCAAGCAAAGAATGTTGTAAAGTAATCGTTTTTCAGAATCTTCTTTTTCTGATGGACAGCACAAGTCATATTCAGGAACGTCTCATCAAAGAACTACAATAGGGAAGAAATTTTCATTCGTTTTTTGACCTTATTATTAATATATAACTGGATAGTCATGACCACTGTTGTTAGTTAGTATCACCATCACATTCAAAGAGCAGGATTCATCTTTCTTAACATAAATGAGGAGCACAAATAGGAAAAAAATTGAAAGGCTTCGGTAGATTATTTTTTAATTACATATGTGTATGATATTTGAGAAGCTTAGATGAGAAACTATTTGAACATAGTCAATTCTCTGTTTCATTATCGAATACATTTGTGTAAAATGTTTAGACAATAAAGATCAGTTTGGAAATAATATGTAATAAATGACTGAGAAATGAATAATTATTGAAGTATATGTTTAAATAACTCTTGAGACTTCCCCAAATTTTAAAAAGTCAAACTCTAGAAACTGATACACTCCAAAATTTATCTCAAATATCCACTGCGAATCATTTTCTAATGAAATGTACTGTAAACATATGTGTCTAGATAATTTAGATAAAAGAAATTGATTGCTTGATTAACACGGAAGGTTTGTTTCATCGAACTCCAACGTAGGTTTTGCTATGACATCCATTTTTTTTTTCCTCTGACAGAATGTACTTAAACATTAAAGTATCCAAGGAGCTAAAAAACGAAAACTTCTCATCAGAGGAAGACCCCTTCCGTTGGGGCACACATGCTGATGATATTCATTTGATTTTGGTACTGCACTAATATTTTTAAAACACGAGGAAATTAAAACCCAGTGGTAGAAGCAGGCACCATTTCCTCAATGTGTCCCTTCAAATACCGTCCACGACATCACAGCCATCACTGAGCAACTCCAAAAGGAATGCAGGGTCTCTTGAGAAGATAAGGCAATCATGTTAAAATTAAATACTGAAGAAAAAAAGGAGTATTTCTCTAAAATAGAAAGTGCAGAATTCTTGAGGAGGATTAATTATAAAGCCTTGGATTCGTAAAAACAGAAAAAGAAAGAAAGAGTCTAAGCTATGAAGAATAAAATAAAATTATGACAATAAATAGGACTGTGAAATTCCGCACTAACTGGCATAAATGGCTGGCGTTGAGTCATGCTTGCAGGAGGGAGAAAGAAAAATTGAAATAGTTGGATGACTATTTAGAAAAACCCTTTTCTAAGGTATTTGCATAATCAAATATTTTAAAACATCTGATTTAATGCATGCCTAAGTCAGAACAAGGGAATTCTTCCAAGACCTGGAAGATCAAGAAAATGTGAATCCAGAGGCATAAATGCTACGGTTGGCGTTTGCCTGTTGTCTCCCAAAGACTCGCAGCCCAGGTCCGGGAGCTCTTTCAGGAAACAGAGGCCCCAACAGGAGGAACAAGGGCTCCAGGGGGCTCCCATGACACTTCTGCATCTCTTAAGAGGAGCACAGGGTGCCTGAGCTAGGACAACCCCACCTCTTTGTCTGCTTTGTTCTTCACCCCAAGAGGGAAAAAAAGAAAAAAAAATCAAAAATTCGTTTTCTGTAATACTTCTTAAATACTAAACAATAACCATAGAGATCTGGGTTTGATTTGAATTCACACTATCCGTACATTTCTAGAAAACACCAGGGTGAGAAATTAGCCTCCTAGACACCTGGCAACTAACTGATCTGAGGAGAGCATCTGCCAAGTCCCATGAGTGTTTGGAAACATCATTTATGACAGAGTTTTCCTTGCAGATAAACAGAACTACAGATAACTCCATGAACAGAACCAGCCTAATTGATCTCCACGTGGAAAGAAGAAAAAGAAATTAAATCCTCATCCTGTACACCAAACACATAAATATATTTTAATTAATTTCAATAATAATTGGTAAAGGTCGTTTCTCAACATTTTAGAAGGAAAAAGTGGGAAGAATCTTGATGTAGCAAAGAACAAAAAATGTAAAGGAAAAATCAATTTGATTACATGAAGATTTTAAAATGCTATTCACTAAAAATATGGTAGTGTTAAAAAAAGACAAAACAAAAGTTTGAGATACTTGTATCACATCTTAGAAAGATTTGGTATTCAGCATATTTCAATGCCTCCTACAAAGTAATTAGTGAAAAACAACTCTATTAGAATAAAGTCCATACATAAGAAAAAGTATTCAATATACATTGAGAGGTTTAAAATGCTCACCTTGCATTTGTAAATAAGTAATATGGACAAATATTTGAAAACAAAATGTAGCTTATCAAAGTTGACTCAAAAGAATTAGAAAACCTGAACTCATCACAGTCATGGAAAAGAAACTTACAACGCCAATGCGACTTTCACCTGCTGTGGCCAATTTTTTTAGACATTTAGGAAAGTGAAATATCAACGAGGAGGAGAGCTGCTGAATGTGAACCCAATCCTAGTGGGAGGAAGGACGTTTTCAAAAACAGCTTGCTGTTACCTCAAGCAGCAGATGGAGCATGTATCTTGTGACTCTGTGATTCCACTTCAACCCAGTGGAAACTGGAAAACCCAACACAGGTCCCAGGAAGAAACTCTTGCATTTGTGCATCTAGGACAATGTTCCCAATTAAAAAAAAAAAAAAATTTTAACAGCCCCAATATCTTTCCATATGGCCAGAGCAGAATGGGTAGATAAATTATTACACTCTCCAGTAAGAGAAGATGGTACCAAAAATGAATGAACTGCAGCCGGGCACATCCTCAAAAACATAGTTGCTGCAGAAGACCTCTGGTCACAAGGGGGGGGGGGATCTGGAACATTGACCGAGACCGCTCTGAGCCCCAGGGAGACTGGGGAGGAACAGGAGCGTCCCTTTACTGCGGGTGGCAATGCAAAATGGTGCAGCCACTGTGAAGAACAGTTTAGTGGTTTCTTACAAAAACAAAACTGACTCTCACCATATGGTAGAGCAATTCTGCTCCTGGGGATTCAGCAAAAGGAGTTGGAAAGCGATGTTCACACAAAAACCTGCACACAGATATTTACAGCAGCTGTGTTCATAATCACCAACGCTTGGAAGGTGTCCCTCAGTAGGTGAATGGACAAACTGTGTCATGGCCATGCAAAGAAAAATCATTCAGCACCAAAGCAAAATGAGCCACAAAAACACATAGGAGAAACTAGCACGCATTGCAGGAGACAGAAGCCAATCTGAAGAGTCTACTCACTGTATACTTCCATCTCATGACATTCTGGAAAGAGTTAAACCACAGAGACAGTAGAAAGGTCACCCCGACACAATGGCGCATACCTGTGCTGGGGGTGCTGCAGCAGGAGGATCTCAAGTTTGAGGCCAGCCTGGGCAGTATGCAAGATCCTGTCTCAAATATGAAAAAAATAATAAAAATAAAAAGGATTGGCCCTGTAACTCGGTGCTAGGGTGCCCCTGGGTTCATTTCCCAGTACCGCAACAAAAGTAAAAAGAAAGATAAACAAACATTGGTGGCAAAGGGCTAAGGGGGAAGGAGAGATAAAGCAGCAGAACAAAGGGCATCCACAGGGCATCGAAACTGCTCTGTATGGCACAATAATGGTGGTATATGTCATTATAAATTGGTCCAAACCCATAGAATGCCTAATACCAAGCATGAACTGTAATGGAAGCTATGGACTTGGGCTATAATGAGGCGTCCAGGTAGTCATCAGTTCTAACAAATGTGCCACTCTGGCGGGGGATGGTGATGGTGGGGGAGGGCACATGTCGGGGAGGGTGCATGTGGGGGAGGGTGCCATGTGTAAGAAATCTTCATCTTCTGCTCAGTGTTACTGTGAACCCAAACTGCTCCCAAACAATGTCTGATCATAGGATTCAACAAAGACCTCCACTCTTTAAAAACTTTGAACATGTGCAAATCTAAACAATAAACAAAACCACAATGACTAGCACCTGAATGATTGACAGTTCAGGACAGTGGCTGCTGTTGGGGAAGGTGAGAGGCCCTGGGAGACAGCAATGGGCCTCCGAGGTACTGGGGGACTCTCGGGAACCTGAAGGGGCAGCACATACGCTCACCATGTTCCTCAACTGAACATACAAACTTTATATCTGTGATCTATCTCATTAACATAATGCAAGGGGATATTATAGTCAATTTTGTATATACACATTTGTAAATAAGTGAGATTGACAGATATTTGGAAAAATATAATTTATCAAAGTCGACTCAATGATTTAGAAAATCTGAATGGAACTCATTCCATTAAATAGAGTAATTGTGTTGATAATCAATACTTCTACAAAGGGAAGCATGAGGCCCAGGTGAGGTTACAGACAGTTCCTGTGTTGCACAAATTATTTGAAAGGGAGAAAGAGAATATTTCTCAATTCCTATGAGGAGAGTATAATCTTGATATTGCACATCTCACCCATGCACACAGAGACACCTTTCATGAAAATATTAGGGAGGTGTATCTAGTGATGCCCAAGGATGACACGCAAATTTGTGAAGTATTCCAGAGTTTTTCCATCTCACTCTAGTCAGAGTAGCAATTACGAAGAATACAAGTAACAATAAATGTTGGCAAGGACATGGGAAAAAATTTCACTCATACACTGCTGGTGGGACTGCAAATTGGTGCAACCACTCGGGAAAGCAGTATGGAGTTTCCTTAGAAAACTTGGACTGGAACCACCATTTGACCCAGTTATTCCACTCCTTGGCATTTATCCAAAGGACTTAAAGTAGCATACTACAGTGATGCAGTCACATCAATGTTTATAGCATTCAATTCACAATAGCTAAGCTATGGAATCAACCTAGGTGCCCTTCAATAGATGAGTAGATTTTAAAAATATGGTATATATACACAGTGGCATATTACTCAGCTATAAAGAAGAATGAAATTATGGCATTTGCCAATAAATGATTGGAACTGGAGACTATCAGGCTAAGTGAAATAAGCCAGTCCTCCAACCAAAAGCTGAATGTTCTCTCTGATATGCAGATGCTAACACACAATAAGGGAAAGGGGGAAGTACTTTGGGTTAGACAAAGGGGAATGAAGGGAAGGGAGAGGGAAGGGAACAGGAAAGACAGTGGAATGAATCGGACATCACTTTCCTATGTTCATACGTGGATCATGACCAGTAAACTCCACATCATGTACAGCTGTAAGAATGGGATCCTAATTAGAATAAGTTATACTCCATGTATGTATAATATGCCAGAATACATTCTATTGTCATGTATATTTAAAAGATCAATTTTTAAAAAATAAAATAAAAAGACAATCATATCTACTACCAAATTTAAAAAAAGAGCAGGTAGAAAATGGTCTATGAGCACTTGGAATCCATATGGGGAAAACCTCCCATTCCATAAATGGGCCCCTACCACTCAAAGGTCAGTTCTAGATGGACAAAGGACTTCAATGTCAAGTGCAAACATATTAACATCCTTCAGAAGACAACGTAGGTGAGGAATGACAACCCAGATCATTGTCTGCCACACAGACTGTGTGAACTTGGGACTGTGTGTTCCGCGTGGTACGAGGGCCTTATAAACAGTACACACGTGATTGCTACTTTACATATGTTCAGTCTTTTAGAAAGTCAGAACAGGTTCTTCTCAATTCCCATGCGCTCCTCACCCCCAGGCAGTATCAGCTCCTGCTGTCCTCCTCCAGGGTGTGGCCATCTTGCTGGAGATGCTGGGATGTGGCCAGGAGGTACTCTGCACACTTTGAAAGTGCTTTGCTCTTTTGTTTCTTATTTCTTTTCTTTTCTTTCCCTTCCCTCCCTCCTACACTCTATCTATCTATCTATCTATCTATCTATCTATCTATCTATCTTACTCAACCTTAGTTCCTAGAGTTATCAAAGCACTATCATGGAAATAGGCACATTCCTTAAGTCCAAGCTCATTCTCTATTTTTCCAGTGGCTTCTGACCTGAGATGACTCAGGAGACCCTGGGAATAGGAGCACGAGAGGAAACCCAGGTCCTGGTCTGTCTAGGTCCCTGCCTGTGGCCCTTGAAGGCCCCTGGCCGTGGGTTCCCCTCCTCACTTCCCCACCCAGACCAGGATCCCAGGCACAGCCATTCCCAGCCTCCCCCACAGACAAGCCCTCTTCCGGACTGATGGGGCTCTCTACTCCCCTGAATTGCCACATTTTGAAAAGCATTTCTCTCTGCCTGAGTCTCCTCATGTGCCACACCCCAAAGCACATAGAAGCCCCATCTTCCTTTGATTTTTTCAGAGTTCCTGCTGTGAGCTCCTCTGGTGACTTCTTGAATCAGAAATTCCAAGAGCCGCTTGGCATGGGTCCCTCAAATCAAGTATGAAATGCCGTCCTCGAGAGGTATTTGATCTTTGTAATTTCATCACGATTCAGCTGTTCATTATATATATAGTTTTAATTTTTTATAAAAAGCAGTCTCTGTTATACTGTTGGCAGTTATTTTATTGGATTGTTTTTATTCCAGAAAACTGATCTCTTCATGTGTATGGGATTCTCATCCCCACACACTTTGAATCAAAGATTATTCATTCTGTGTATTTTTTTTTACTAGTTAATAAAATCAGGTTTGAATTTCTCTTGTTTTAGGGTACAGACGAGGCAGGGCATCAAAGAGAGAAACAAACAGTTTTATTTGGCTGCAGCCAGATTCACAGGGCACAGCTTTTGTGTAATCAATGTGTAATTTTGATAATCAATCAATCCCCTGAACCCCGAGATCGGGTAGTTTCAGAGTTTTATACCCAGCATGTAAGGGGAGGGGCTCAGAAGCTCACAGTCTGCAGACGTTCACACAAAAGCAGCTCTTCCTTTTATTGTTCTGGGCAAGTTAACCCTTCAAGGACAGCACCTGAGGAGGGGAGAGCTGCTTCTCTTCTTTCTTTCCTCTCCTGCCAACTGTTACCATGGAGCCCAACTAGTAACTTCTTTTATCTTGGAAATGTAGACATCTCTGTGAAGCCCCAGCTCTAGGCAAGAGGCCTTCTTAAGGATTTTTTTTAAAAATCACATTTTGCATTTGTAAACACACTTCTACAAACTAAGATACTGGATAAGTGTTTGTGAAAAAACTAGTAAAGGGGCGTCCAGCACCTGGAGTGATGATTTCTTCCAAGCCAGTGGCCAAGTAAAATAGAGCAACAGGAAAACAGGAAGTTTACCCACATTGAACTCTTTTGTAGAGACTCTTTTGCCAATAGTCCTAAAATCAATTATGGTGAAGATTTCTGGAGAAGCTTAGTCAAGATTTTCTGTGGAGAAGGGGGTGCCACAACACTCTAGCTAGATAAAATATCTTCCACTCCACCAAGCAGCCAGAGGCTCTATTGGAGAGAGCACTGAAAATTTTCATGCAAGGTCCACTGCCTCGGCTGCAAATCACCCCCTAATGCAGAGGAAAGTGGAAAACCAGCTGCAGGCAAAAAATAACCAAGTGCGTGTTGGAAAGACATTTTGGTTAATTCACTTATGAGTCAGTTACGCAGCACTACAATATTGCAGGCACTGTCCTCGGTACTTTGTAAAATTTAGCTATTTAGTGAGGAGTTCACACACTGGGGTTGTAATGTCTCATGAGTGCTGCCAACTTCTGGGTTCAGAAACCCCACAAAGCATCCCAGCATGTCTGGGAATGTGGTTACTGGCAAGAGCGGAGCAAGCCCTGGCTGTGTATTTGGAAGGGGACATTCTTAAACGGACAAGTCCCCTGGCACACAGCTTCCACCAGGACAGGATCTATGGCTCCCACTTTGTGGAAGTGTCAATCATTTCACCCTAAGTATGCTTGAGTTGTTCCCTTCCCTTCTCCACCAGCTCTGTCCTGTCTCAATCTTGATGCAAAAGTCCAGACTCAAGGGCACCTCTTCTACCAGACTTTCTAAGAGCCCTGGAGAGTTTATTCCACAACCTCTTGGACTATCTTTGAGACACATCTGATCATTGGCCTAGATGAGCTGCCTCTGTATGTTCCCGACTTTTCTCCTCGATGGCAAGTCCTGGGAAGCAGGGAGTATTTGAGCAGATGGACAGATTTTAGTGATTTTGTTCACCTCTGTGCACCCCGCTGCAGTTTCTCTCATACAGCAGCCGCCACAGCACCTGTTGAGTGAGTACTGGAGCCAGCTGGGATGCAAGTTCACTGAGCCTGAGTGTTTTGCAAATTAAGAGACTTGCAAAGTCCAGGAAGGGGGCTCTGCTTTGCTGAAGCAGGTGAACAAATAAACTCCAGATACAAAATACTGCGCTCTGAGAAGCAGCTGCACCCAACTGGGCTGGTCAAGCTGCTCCTCACAGCAGGGTGCATCCCTGCAGGTGTCTCTGTGGTGAGGAAGGCGAGCTGAGTGACAGGGGCCAGAGGGAAGCCGAGGCACTATAATGTCACTTTTCAGTTGGAGTCCCATGAAAGAGAAGCAGGCACACATTGTCAGCTGAGGTCCTGTGGCTTGGAGTTGGAGGATCTGCCCCCCATGGCGCAGCCCCTGTCTCTTACTTTTGTCCTTTTCAACGTGAGCACCCATGATTGTCCTCAACATTTTAAACAGGTTCTCTCTTGTACCTAAAAATGGATAGTAGGCAACTAAAGCGTGCCTTTGTTGCTGAATGATTTATAGGCTATTGGGGAGGAGATGAGGGAGAAGAAGGAGACCATAAAACATCGCAGTAAAATGTGCCATCTGAAAGTTTCACCCCAAGATTATTAAGGTAATAATGTCCACCTGTTGTCAAGACGCTGTCCCAGCCCCTTCCTGCAGTTAGAGACCTCGATGGCTATGAGCTCCACAGCCGTGGGTTGTCACTGGGTTGGAAAGAAGACGGTCGCTCTGGACAGCCGTGAGAGGAGGTGGCAGTGCAAGTTGGAGCAGGGTGCCCCCACTCAAGCGAGGCCCTTCCCCTCCCACAGAGACGGGGAGCGGATGGAGGATGAGCTCCTGGAATGTCCGCCTTCCACCGTCACAGCTCTCCGGTCTCTGAGAAGACCATTCTAGGTTGAAGACCTGCCTGGAAGGCAGAGCGAGGGTTATAACTGCCAGCTTTCTGAAGTGATTCTCTATGTGGGGGTTCAGGGCCTCCCTGTCTACAACCGGGTTCAGGCTGCAACCCGCAGTACACTTCCCAGGCAGACAACTTAAGGGGTGCTGGGGTCATCCTGGAGGCACAGCCTGTGCATCTCTCTGTGCAGGAATCAGGACAGATTTGGGATGTGCCATTAGTACTGCTCTCAGAGGCCAATTTCTTACTCTCCACTTTGTGCAGATTTTAGTCAGATTCCCATCTTCCTCGCAGGCCCCTGTAGCTCGCCCCGCTCCCCCCATTCAGCACACACCAAGTGAGAAGTGTGCCCCCTTATCAGCTTATCCCAAGAACTGACCACCAGCTGGCCACAGGGAGATACCTCTGTCAAATACCATGCAGACCCCTGCCACTCACCCCTCACCTGCCCACCCCTCACCTGCCCAACTTTTCCTCCTTTACTCCATCCAGAAAAGCCATTTTCTTTCTGACTTGGAGATGCTTGCAGAATTCTGAGGTCAGAACATTTTCCTCTTCGAATACTGTTTTTGAATACAGTCTCCTTCTCCAATTCCCGATTTGCTTGTATTGGATACAAGGTCACACAAGAAGTTCATATAAGGGGCTTCACAGGCCCATCGGTGTCCCTCAGAAGTTTCCACTCCTTTGAAACATGTGGCACACCAAACAAAGCGTGGCCCAGCAGCCCTGGGGCGTCATCAACCCTGCGTGTGAGAACCACTGGCTGAGATCTTTGTCAGCAGCTGGTCAAGCGGCCATCAGAGAAGGACCACAGAGATGCCAGGGAGTCTGAGGTTTTGGTGTGATGATGGTTCTAATCGGCAGTGAAAAGTAGAAGTTCATGTGGGAATATTTGAGGAATAAAGTAGTTTTTTTCTTAAAAAAGTAAAATAAAGTGGTAATTTGTTGCAAAAATTCACTTAAATTTAAGAAATTTTGGAACAATGGGAAAAAAATCCACTAAAAACTCAGGTGTAGCTTAGTGAAAATCTGTCTAACGGAACTGTGGCTATTGGTAGATTTCATCATTTATTCCAGCCCTTTCCCAGGATGGCGTCTTGAAATGTTCTCCTCTCACGTGGATCTAGTATTATCTCCCAATTATTCTTACGTAAAAAGTTCTCCCCCTGGTTACTCCTTTCTCACCATCATTCTTAGGTCCCTTTCCAAGAACTAATCTAACAACCCATCGACTGTGAAGGCTGGATCTGCCTAGATGTGCACCTTTCTTTCTGAGGCACAAAAGAAACTCATCTCTTTAAATGTTTGCTTTTCCATTCTTCCTCCAGGTATGACTGAGACAATATTTTCTCTTCACATTCTTGACCTTCACTATTGACAGGTCCAGATCTACCTACCCATGCCCTTGGACAAGTCCTATGTCAACATTAGACTCATGCTTTGCAGGAAACTCTGGATGTCACCTGTGATGAACAGCAAACTCTTGCCACAAACCATTTCATCCATGCACCTCCCTGCAACACACACAAACTAACCAGGTCTCTCGGCGCAGAGCCACCTCCCTGGATGCCACAGCTTCCCTTGACTTGTGCTTTCCTGGGAAATTCCAATGCTGCCTGGAGTTTACTGTTTGTTCCAGCCAAATCCCACTGTAAGCCCCTGAGACCCCCGACCTCCTTTTTCTAAGAGTGTATACTTTAGAAAGCTTATAATTATAAATCCTTTATCTGCCTGTTTGAGATGTAAATCTTCTACAACCCAGAAATGTCTTTCTGAAAGACCTGGAAGCCAGCCCTTTGAAGTCTAATCATCAAGGAAAGAGCACATGCCTCCCACGCTCCATGGGAGGCAGGGAGCCTCACTTTGGTAAGAGCCAATTAGCAAAGACAGATGGCCTAATGACACAGCACCCCTGTCCCCTTGCTCAGTCCCTTGCTGTCCTTTAGCGCACTGGAGCATTTGAATAGTTTCTTATCCTGTTTCCCTGGAGGTGAGCTCTAGCTTACCAGGACTGGTGCCGTAGGGACTGACTAGGGGAGGAGATCAACCCCTGGATCTCACTATCAGGCTGACTTTCAGCAGGACAAGCCCCTGGCCCAGGTGTGGCCCAGTCACCCTTCCAAGGAAGACAGGGACTCCACTTTGGCTCCTTTGGACTCTGCTGTTGCCTGCAGAGGAGAGGATTGTGGGACTGGGTGGGGCAGCAGGCTCACTGAAGTCCCAGGCCAGGAGCCAGGGGCTGTTTTTCACCCTCTTGGGCCACAAAAGAGAAGCCCTGAGAGTGAGAGGGGCCTCTCTCAGGTGGCCTGTGGGCTCTGTCTGCGGGTAATTGAAACAAGCTCTGTTCTTACCTGAGAGCTCCACACAGCACTGTTCCCGTCCAAAGTCCTGGTCCCTCTCCAGCCATTTTTAAGTCCCTGGCATGTGGCTGAGACTGTTTTGTCCTTGGTCTTGCTGGAAGAGAAGACAGGACAGTCCCTTTGCACGGCAGCGCAGGACATCAAATGACCCTGCAAGCTGAAGCCGCGTAGCGACCCAGGGATCACTGTGAAATACTAAGGCTGTTGGTGTCTTTTAATTTGCTGTCAAAACACTAACAGTCTCTGCAGTCGGTTGTAAGTGTGCAGGGGAATGAAAGGAAGTGAAATTCATATTTGTTCTCATGCCGTCATTTAAAACATCAAAACATTCAGAATTAAAATGCATCAAGCAGCTCAGCTTCCCGGTGGCCTGTCCTGACTGCCTTCCTCTGCCACTGCCTCCCGCCATCGGGTCCTGCTTCACCTGCAGCCCACAGCAATGGCCTTGGCCATTAAGAGTTCCCTGAAGACTCCGGACTCTCACTCTGGTACCAGGCGGTCTGCAGGAGTCATCCTGATGAAGGCCGCTAGAAATGTGACGGGAAGGTCGTCTGAGTCATTGTGGGGGCATGATAATGGAGGAAGAATTAGGGGCCAAGATCTAGGAAGACGATTGGAGAGGAAGGTGACGTGGGCAGTCACGTGATCCCCGGGTGTCAACCAGTTCTTAGAAAACTCGAAAGTCCAGGACACCAAGCAGCAATTTGTGCAGGGCCACAGTGGCTCATGGGACCAAAATGAGGACACACTCACTCCCTGAGACAAGGGGTGTGAGCTCCCTCACCTTCCCCCTGTGGCGTTATGAGTCCTGCGTGCTCAGCCATAGGAGTGAACTTAGGAGTCCTTACCACCCAATTCCCTCCTCCCCTCCCTCCCTCCCTCCCTTCCTTATTTCATTTTTTTTTAAATTTTGGGGATTGAACCCAGAGGTGCTTAACCACGGACCCACACCCAGACCTATTTATTTTTTGTTTTGAGACAGGGCCTTGCTACGTTGCTGAGGCTGGCTTTGAACTTGTGATCCTCTTGCCTCAGCCTCCTGAGCCACTGGGATTATAGGCATGTGCCACTGCACCTGGCACTTTGAAATTTCTATGAAGTTTGAACATTACTGTTGTGTTGAAAACTCGGCAACATGTTTAGATATTTTTGGCTTCATTTTATTTTAAGCACCATGCAGACAATTTACATTTACGGTTGATCTTTAAGATGGAGCAGTTATAAAATGTAACACGGTCAGCAGGGTGAGCATGCTGGCGAGAACTTAAAAAAAAATCACTTGAAATGCTGACGTGTAATTTGTCACTGATATGAAACTGAGAGGAACACAATATTCTGGTCATCCTACTTTTAATTCTACATCATTAATAAAATCCTGAAAAGAAAAAAAAAATAAAAAAAGTATTAAGTGTAGCCTGAATAGGGCTTGCCTTCCTCCTGTCTTATCACCCGTGACAGGGAGACATATAATGACAGGGAGGGAGCAGTGTTTCTAGGCTTTTGGAACCACGCCTTTGGAGGGCTGCGGGTCTTTAACTAAACTCGTGTGTATTTGAACTGTGCAGAATCAGCACTGGGTGGACTCAGTTCCAGTACTGGGGAGGAAATGAGGACTGTGTCTTTCCAGAGCCTGAGGCCCTGCCCTCTGCCTGCATCCCCACCCTCAGCTCTCTGCTGTCCCTTCCCATCCCGTCAGTGGCCTCTCAGCTGAACGACAGGTGAGGCCATCTGCCTTTGACTAGGAGAGGGAAGGAGCCCTGTCCCTTCGCCAGGCTGGCCTGTTTTAATGTCTTTAAAGAACTTATTACCGGGCTGGGGATGTGGCTCAAGCGGTAGTGCGCTCGCCTGGCATGCGTGCAGCCCTCAGCACCACATACAAACGAAGATGTTGTGTCTGCCAATAACTAAAAAATAAATATTAAAAAAAATTCTCTCTCTCTCTCCCTCTCTCTCTCTCACTCTCTCTTTTTTTAAAAAAAAAAAAAAAGAACTTATTACCTACTGAAATAATCTCTTGTTCCTTCATGGCTTGATGCTTTTCTTGATTCAATACTTCTGACACTTGCAGACGCATACTCCAAGGGGCAACATTTTCCCACATAAGTTGCCCAAAGTAAAAAAAACTGCGATAATAAAGAGAGATAGAGAGCGCCAAGGTGCAGAGCCTTCATGCCTCACAGAAGCCCAAGTTGAAAAAAAAAAAAAACATTTTTAAAAACCGAGTACAACTGCCAATATCATTTGGACACATTGATTTTAATCCTGGGTTTATATGCTAGAGAAAAATCAAATTTCTGTGTTTAAGAGATTCATACAGAAATAACGTTTTCTCTTTTTAGTAGTGAAAAAGAAATAATGAATGACCCCAAGCTAATAAGACTAGAGTGCACATTCTAGTTTCATCCTCTGATGGAATTCCAGGAAGCCAAGAAAAGAAAGTACACACGAACACATCAAAATGAATCTTGCAAATGTAATACTGAGCCCCAAAGCAAGTTTTACAAACATATATGCAATGTGATTCCATTTGTTTGAACTTAAAAATATGCAGAACAATATTTTATATGTTCTTAACCAATGCATTTATTTTTGTGAAACTCTAAAGACTTGGGGATAGTCAATAAAGCATGACTGTGGATTCAAAAACTTTTTTTCAATGTTTAGGCAGGTGGCCTGGACATTAGTGCTTATTTTAATTTTTTTCATATGCCTTCTGAATGACTTACATATATAATGCTTCACAAGTTTTAAAACATAAGATGTGATAATAATATAAATAGACCAATGGGGGTGGTGGGGAGGAATATGTGAAAAATGGCAGACTCGAATCATGTCTGGTAGAAAGCAGAACACAGGAAGCAGAAAAAAGATCTCTTGAATACCTAGCATAATAAAACTAATACATTGTTCCAGAGCACTTTAATTTTTTTTTTTTTGTACCAGGGATTGAACCCAGGGGTGCTTAACAACTGAGCCACGTCCCCAGATCTTCTTTGAATTTTATTTTTTAGAGACAGGTCTCACTGAGTTGCTTAGTACCAAGTTGCTCAGGTCCTCGCTAAATTGCTGAGGCTGGCTTTGAACTCGTGATCCTCCTACCTCAGCCTCCTGAACGTCTGGGATGACAGGTGTGTGCTGCCGTGCCTGGCTCACTTTAAATATTTTAATGCAATTTTTGGTTTTCCAACAGTGATGCTCAGTTGCCTCCTTTGTGTATCTGTTCAACACACTTGAGTCAAGTGAAAGTACTTCTGAGTTTTTCTGAAGCTAAAACACAGTGTGAAGCTACGTGACATGGGCACTCGTGTGGGGCTACTCCATGAGCAAACAGCAGCCGGTCTTTGGCAGTGGCTCTTAGGAGTCACAGGACCCTAAGACGAGCCTGAAAGATGGAACAATTCAAAACGGACCCGAGGTGAGTACAGGCAAAGGTAGGAGTCTTCAATGGGTGTGAATTCAGGCCAGCTCAGGACATTCAGGTCTAAAAACCACTGGGGCACATCGGTGTTAGCTAGAGAGGGTTCTGCTCAGGAGAGAAAATAGGTAGAGAGGACACCCAAACATAGAAATCTATAATTGATGATTGCATTATTTTGCTTATTTCATTATAATGATTCTAAACAGGCTTATGCAAAACACTATGTACCTTTTTCTTTTAAATGTGCAGCTTGTATGCACTTGGGTTGTGTGGCCATTGGGGTTTCCATATTTATGCAGCCTGTTTCGACTCTCTTCATCGTCTTCATGAAGCAGTTGATATTCAAAGAGATTGGTCAGTTCCTCCTAGCCAGGGGCTGAGTTGGGACAGAGCCCAGTTTTTCTGATTCTCAGACTATGTTCTTTCCTCTTCATCGTAATGGCCCTACCCTAAAAAAAAAAAAAAAAAATTAGGAGATCTAGGCAAGAACAGCATGTAGTACTTATTTCATGTTGTCCCCTGTGAAATCAGGCCAGGTGAAATCACCTGACTTAGGGAAACTCTCAGTGGCTCAGGTGGCAACTCTAGCCCCCTTTCCAAGTCAGGATGCCAAGTTCAGTAGGTTTCCCAAACGGAACCCGAGGGGCATTCATCCCAGGTCACAGAGTGTTCCCTGACATAGATTAGGACCTGCTGGTTCTGATTATTTATCCAGGCACCTGTGGTCCTACGAGTGCTCTTGAATTTCATGTCCTTAGAACAAGAACCTAGAAAGTGATTTAGGACACCATGTAAAGATCTAGTAAATTAAGACAGTTCTGCAAGATTTACAGGACTCCTGCTTTTCTTCCCTTTGTCACTGGTGGAACGTGGCTGCTGCAACTCTTGCTATCTCGGCACGTGATGAACGGCAGGCCAGCCTCCTGAAATACGGCTGTGTGGAGTACACTGTGTCACATGCCGAGTGTTTCTGTAGGCGCTGGCTTATTTCCCTGAAGTGTTGAAAGGTAGAAAAACATTAATCATAAATCAAGTGATCATCACAAGCCTCAAAGAATAAGAGGAAATAATCAGTAGTTCTGTCCACTAAAATTATTACAAAACGTGATGCTCTGAAGTCAGCACTATAATAGAGAAAACAAAGCTTTCCAGGAGTCGCTGAAGCATAGTGCCTCCTATAGTATCCCGCCAGGAGCCACTTGATGGTAAGGTTGGCTGCTCACGGCCTGGAAGAGTGAGCTGTCACCATCAATCTCTGCAGGTTAATGACTGTTTATAATGATCTTGGAAGAAACTGCAACTGCCAAATGAAGAAATAAAAATGTCACTTCATGACTGGCTGATGATCTGTAAGAGTCACAAAGAATGCTTCGTAAGTTAAAAAAAAAAATCAACACCAAGGAATAATCGTATCTTTGGAGCTTTCCGATTGCTTATGGAGAATTAGGGTGACTATCCACACACTCTTCCCTCCCCACACCAGACTTTAAGAAGGAGCTTCCCCTCCTGAAAGGTCTAACACTGAGTCAAGAGTTTGCAATGAGCCTTTCCCTCCGGTCCACCCCCTGGTTGCAGCCAATTGGTGAAAGAGGAGTGGATACTGAGACAGGGTGCAGACCAATTACCAACCCGCAGCAACAGAGCCTCACAGATACAGCTGAAAACCAAACTCATCTCCTGCCTGAAAATCAGCTTCCCACTCACTCTCTCTCTCTCTCTCTCTGCCCTTCACTTAACCTCTAAAATCGAGGCTCCTGCTTCAGATGACTTGAAGTCACTGCATTCATTACCACCCCACTGTGAACCTTGCAATACGGATTTTATTATAGTTGCTGGTGATGATGAAATACACGGGTGAAAGTCTTACCTAATTTTCCACAAAGTGAAAGATGTCTCTCCCTATTTCACTTTCTTTCAAACACAGTTTCAGAGCACAGGTTTTGAGCCGCCATCCTGGATACAGGCGCGCTCTGGAGGTTGCCTTGTAAGAGGGCACTCAGGACTCTGCCTTGGCTGGTTTGGTCCTGCCCTCCAGGGTTCCCATTACAGCTCAGCAACAATTGCCCAGAAGCACAGATGCAGGTCGCTCCAGATATCACAGGGACTTGGAGGAAACAGAAAGGTCAACAGGTAAGAGACACAGAGTGGTCAGTGCACCATGGCTGGTTCTGTGGGAGAACAGGAGGACTGGGCCGAGTCTCTGGAACTCAGAGAAGATGGCTCTAAGTCAGGAGGTTTAGCAGCCCTGGGAAGGAGCCAGATGGTGACCTCAGCTGGAAGAAGGAGCAGAAGCAGCGCCATATTGGAGCCAAGCATTGGATTATTGGAACCTCTGAAGGTCCCGCTCCCCTTCCTGAATACCTTCCTCAGACTTTGCCAGTGATAAGTTTTGATGATTTGCCTCATGATTTGCTTGTTCTCGAGATCTTTGATATTTCTATAGGGTGTCTTAAATCTCAGCACCACTTCTTCCGGCTTCCACCACCCCGGTGAATCTGTTGGATTTTAATGAACGGAGATGAAAATTCGCCCTGCCCCCAAAGGATTCCTTCCCTTCCCACTTACACCCCCATGTCCATCTCTGATTTCCCAAAGCTGTTCTGCTTCCTTCAACCTCCATCTAACCAGACTCCAGACAGTGGTTAAGACACTGAATGTCTTCTTCCTTGTGGTCAAAAATGTCCCATTCCTACTTGGCACATTTAGGGTGCAGGGCCCCTAAAGGGAGAAACAGACTCCTCTAATCTCCTTCCCAGGATTCTGCAGGAACACGTAAAATGGAAGGATTTGAAGGGTTCTGCCGAATGGTGAATAATGCATTAGACAAAAAAACGCCTAGTCCTTCTTCCCGTCCACGTGGTACTCCTAGTCTAGCTGTGGTAAAGCGCAATGGAAGGGGATTTAGGTTAGTCTGAGATTTAAGATGTGACAACGGAATTGTCAAGCAGAGCTTTCCTCTGCTCCCTAATCTGAAATCCCGTTATCTACTACACCTTCCAGTCCCAGCGGGTCCTGAACTTTAATTGGCATTTGGCCTTTTTTAGTGTTCCCTTTTTAATGAAATCTCAGTACTTGTTTGTATTCATCTGTGAAGACCAACTGTATACCTGGATATCTCAAGGATTGATAGAGCCCCCTACCAACTTCTCAAATGCCCTGCTCTGGTTTGAACCTGGAATGTCCACCGAAGGCCCAGGTGCTGAAGGCTTGGTCCCCAGCCCGTGAGGCTCTTGGGAGGTGGTGGATTCTTTAGGAGGTGGGTTCTCACGGGGGGAGGCTGGGTCATTGGGGATATTGGGTCCTCAGCTTTCTCGTGTGTCTCCCTTGGTTTCCTGTCCAACCTGAGGTGAAACAAACTCATCCACCAGGTGCTCCTGCCATGATCTGCTGTAGCACCACAAGCCACAGCCACAGGGCCAAGTGACCATGGGTTGAGACTCCACTTTAATTCCTCATGTGGATGATCTCGTCCTGACCTGCAGTAGTTATGGCAACCCCCTTCCGGACGCTGAGAACCTCCTCCAGGCATTGACAAAAAGGGCCACAGAGTGGCCAGAGACAGAGTTCAATGGTACTTTCTGTGTGTCTCATTTCTACATCGTGATATTCCAGCTGTAGGAAAAGACTGTATCTCCAGACTGAGGCTCTGCCATGCAGTCTTTTCTCTGAAACAAAAATAAAAACATAAACAAAACAAAAAACCAACTGGAAGGTCTGGACCATGCCCTGTCCAGGGATGCTTTTCAAAGTCTTGAGAGCTCTCTGTTTTCATCTCCCAACCCTGAACTGTCCAATCACACCCTGGCCTTTTCCTGGTTTGTAGATGAGCAAGAAGTCATGTCCTTGGTATTTTATTTCAGAAGCATTCTGGACCCCAGAGACCTGCAGGGTACTCTGGTTGGACCCTGGACCCAGTAGCTAAGGCATAGCCCCCTGCCCAGGAATAGTGCCCATGACTATCAAACACATCCAGGTTACCCATGATTTAGTGTGAGGCCACCCACTTGAAGTGCATGATCCCCATGCTGGGTAGCTGCTTTTAGTTAACGAAAACACACAGCACTTCTCTGGTTCTTGACTCACCTCCTGTGAAATATTACTATTCACTTCCCTCTCACATCACCATCCATTGCTGCCCAAATCTTAACCCTGCTCCCTGCTCCCTTTGTCCAGGAAGGGACCCTGTACTCACAACAGTGTCAACAAAACTAGATCATCCCTTTCCTAGGTTACCAAGGTTGACCTTATGCAGCACTAACTCCAAAGGGAAGCTGAGGTCTCCCCAGAGAGATATGCCATCAGGGCTCCAAAACAGCTTCCAACAGACCAAATGGTGTCCAGCCCCAGAGACTGAACTAATTGCTCTCTCTAGGGCTTTCAGAAGGGCAGGGAGAGTGAAGGTCAGCATCTGCAGCGATTGATGCTCTGCCTTTGGGAGAGTACATGGTTTTTAAGTTATGGAAACAGGACTCATGACAGGAGCTGGTACCCTGCCAAAAGTGAACCTCAAGTGACAGAACTTCCAGAAGCATCCATACTAACCGAGTTGGTTGCTATAAATAAAACTGAGGGACATCGTATTAAAGAAAACCAATAAGGCTCAGGGAAATCACATTGGCTCATAAATATTCTAAGCTATCATCCTCCTCCTGGGTCATCTGAAAAACCCAGGAGACCTCTAAGTCTTGTGACTACACATCTGAGGTCCACTTCCGGTAATTAAACTCGTGGTGGGATGGTTGACCTTTCTTTGATAGGGAAAGTTTCTTTAGTATACCTTAAAAGTACTGAAGGAAATCTGCAGCCCCCAAAGGACAGCTTCCGACTTAGAAAGAACTGGATGGGAAAATGCTGGATATTTAATCCACTCACTGGATCTTGGAAACACCCAGAGGGCTACCTAAGTCGATCACCCGAGTCACTGTGTACAATACCCAACCCAACTTGCCACAGGAAGGACAAAATGCATGTGTTCTGTGTAAAACACAAGATAGATCAGGCAAAAAAATGACTTGGGATTTTTGTATTTTATTTGGACCAAGAAGTTTCTAATTGTCTCCTCTGCCAAAAACATAACCTTGGTCTTACAGACCAAGATGGGTTCGATTCTTCAGAAAAATTGACCTGGTCCAATTACCGAAAGCATGAGTCTTCTGGTAATGACCAGTACATACTCACTCTCATCTTCGTGCCCAGCTAGATCAGTGGCTAAGAGTCTCCTAGCTTGAATCTTCCCCTCTGGGTGGTCCCCTCTTGTCTCCAGTGATAGGGGACCACATTTCTCTGGCAAAATTATACATAAAATAAGAAAGGAACACATCATCAAAGACTTCACTGCTTTGACTTACCCTCACTTACCCAGTTCTGTAGAAAGGGCCAACGGCATCTTCAGAGACCACCTGGCTAAACTGCCTGAGAAAAGGACCTTACCATGCCCACGGCATTAGCCATCACCCTATGTGACTCTCAGATCCTACCTCCGCAGCAAAATATGCAAAGGACTGATGAAGTTCACACAGTCCAACATCAACCAGCCAAGGCTGCCCTTCTCCCGGGACTCTCAGATCAGCCACGATCTGACTCATAAGGGAGTGGTTGACGTTTGGGAAATACCACCATTAGAATATCACCCAGCATAAAAGTCAACTCAAAATGGATCAAGGAGCTAGGAATCAGACCAGAGACTCCGAGTCTAATAGAAGATAAAGTTGGTCCTAATCTTTATCACGTGGGGCAGGCCCCAAATTCCTTAATAAGACACCTATAGCACAAGAGTTAAAACCAAGAATCGACAAATGGGATGTATTCAAACTAAAAAGTTTTTTTCTCAGCAAGAGAAATAATATGTGAGGTGAATAGGGAGCCTACATCCTGGGAACAAATTTTTACCCCTCACACATCAGATAGAGCTCTAATCTCTAGAGTACACAAAGAACTCAAAAAGTTAAACAACAAAAAAGCAAATAACCCAATCAACAAATGGGCCAAGGACTTAAACAGAAACTTCTCAGAGGAGGACATACAATCAATCAACAAATACATGAAAAAATGCTCACCATCTCTAGCAGTCAGAGAAATGCAAATCAAAACCACCCTAAGATACCATCTCACTCCAATAAGAATGGCAGCCATTACGAAGTCAAACAACAATAAGTGCTGGCGAGGATGTGGGGGAAAAAGGTACACTCATACACTGCTGGTGAGACTGCAAATTGGTGCAGCCAATTTGAAAAGCAGTATGGAGATTCTTTGGAAAGCTGGGAATGGAACCACCATTTGACCCCGCTATTCCCCTTCTCGGACTATACCCAAAAGACCTAAGAAGAGCATACTACAGGGACACAGCCACATCAATGTTTATAGCAGCACAATTCACAATAGCTAGACTGTGGAACCAACCTAGATACCCTTCAATAGATGAATGGATTTAAAAAATGTGGCATTTATACACAATGGAATATTACTCAGCACTAAAACATAATAAAATCATGCATTTGCAGGGAAATGGATGGCATTAGAGCAGATTATGCTAAGTGAAGTTAGCCAATCCCTAAAAAACAAATGCAGAATGTCTTCTTTGATATAAGGAGGGGTGACTCAAAATGGGATAGGGAGGAAGAGCATGAGAAGAAGACTACCACTAAATAGGGAAGAGAGGTGGGAGGGAAAAAGAGGGAGAAGGGGAGTTGCACGGAAGATAGAAGGAGAACCTCATTGTTATACAGAATACATATATGATGTTGTGATGAGAAAAATAAAAAAAAGTGTGTCACATGAGATTGGATAGAGAGAAAGGATGGGAGGGGAGGGGAGGATAGGGAGGATAGGAAGGGCAGCAGAATAGAATAGACAATTTGATTGATGTATGTACGTTCCATGTATGTATTATATATCAAAGTGCATTCTACTGTCATGTATGACTAAAAAAAATAAAAATTAAAAAAAAATAAAAAATAAAATGAATGAGAAAAAAAAGAATACCGATCTTAAACCCAGACAGAAGGGGTGTGTACTGTTTCACTCCTTGTTTGCACTGCTGTGAAATGTCAGGGTGTCCGACCCTGGATTCACACTCAGTTAAAAAACACAAGACGAGATCTCCAACCAGAGACCTTACCCTGGGGCCCCCAAAGCAGATGACAGCTGGGGGCAGCCATCCACCAAGACCAATGGAACCAGCTCGGGGACGTGAGGGGAAATTCAGGCTCTTCCTGAGACCGTGAAACAAGACCCACCTGGGTTCTCCTTCTCCCTGCGTTCTCTCTCTACTCCCGTATCCCTTACCAGGCCCCAGCTCCATCCACACACTTCCTCACTCCAGACACGTCCCATCCCCACCCACAACAACATCGCCATGATTCCTCTCTGTTCTGTCCTTGTCTTTCCCAGGACTCCCTTTTCCTGTTGTGACCATGATTTCCTCATTCTGTTACTTAGCCTAGCAAACAGCCAATGACATGAACCAGAATCGTTGTGGGGTCTGTGGCTGTGTTCACCAGCTTTGTCACTATAACGAAATACCAGAGACCATCAACTCATGAAGAGAAAAGGTTTATTGTAACACACAACTTTGGATGTCTGAGTTCAGGATTTGTTGGCCCCATTGTTTTGGGCCTGAGGCGAGGCAGGAACATGTGACTAAGCAAACCCACTTAGGTCACCACCCAGGGAGCAAGAGAGACAAAGAGGAGGGGACTGTGGTCCCATAATCCCCTTCAAGGGCATCATCCCCCAAAGACCTAAGGACCTCTCCCTAGGCCCCACCTAAAGATTCTGTCACCTCCCAATTCTGCCACAATGGGGACCAACACCTGGGCCTTTGGGGGCCATTCAACAGCCAAATCATAGTCTCTGTGCTTCCTGGCTCTCATGAACTGAGCGGCTGTCCTCCACCTTGCCCTCCTGGCACGATGCTCAGCCTCATCTCAGGCACAGAGAGATGGAGGTGGTCAGCTACAGACGGAGCCTTTTAAACCATTTTCCAGAAAAACAAGTTCTCTGGACTTTCTTCAACTGACCTCCTTCTAATAGTCTAACCAGACAGCTGCCACTGTACTCTACAGAACTTTACTAGGGTTTTTCAAAAATATTTCCTGAAAAGTTGCCATGACAACTCCTGTTTAACTTTTTCTTTCTTTTTCTTTCCTTTTTTTTTTTTTGTGGAAACTGGGGATTGAACCCAGGAGCACTCCACCACTGAACTACATCTCCAGCCCTTTTTTACTTTGAGACACGTCTTTCTAATTTGATGAGGTTGTCCTCAAACTTGCAATCCTCCAGCCTCAGCCTCCGGAGTAGCTAGGACTACAGGCGTGTTTCACCACACCCAGAAACCCCATATTAATTTTTGACACTGTCTCGGGAATTTGGTTCTCAGCTTCATCGGTTCTAACATATGGGTTAAACGTTGATAATCCATTTATATGAAATATTTTTTCTTTTAATGTTCATCTTTTCTTTTAATTGTAAAATCTATTAAATTATTTCATTAACCTACTTACCTTGTTCTTGTGAAACTTGGTGGGCTGCATCTAATTTAGCCATGTGAAATCCAACTGCCATTAATCCACTGGGTGACCTTCGTTAAATTACTTTACTTCTCTGGCTTTCAATTCTTCATGTATAAAGAGGGTAGGTTGACTATATAATTTCCGACATTCCTTTTCTCTCTAAATTTCTAGAAACATAAATTAATGTTATCTGAAATGACAGAATTTTATCTGGAGTTGTTTTTCTTATTTACATTTCTTCAATTGGAATATAGTTTTATTCTGTATTTTTTCACCTGTTGAGATGCATTTTACATGGTCTCTCAAATACCATAACATGTTTATAATGCATGCACAGCAACTACAAATGAAAAAATAATTTACAAGATTGTTGTGTCTCTAGTTTTGAACATTACATCCTGATTGCTTCTATTCGGGATATTTATATCACAGAGATACGGTTATATTGGACTCTCCTGATTTCGGGGTCAGACTCAATTTTAGTGAGAACTTGTTTATCCTTCCATCATGGTCCCATGAAATTTTTGCCTCTATTCGTGAGTGGGTGTCAGAGTTGTGTGTATGGCTGACTTCCATCCCAGTTTAGAACCCCCCCAGAGGATAAGAATGGCCTCTTATTCATCTTTGGAGCAGGCCTTAAAAGCCCTTGAGACTGGTAAGGCCTGGCGTAGGCTCTTTAACCGAAGAACTATGATGTTTTATGAGAGATCTATCTAATAGGTATCGTCACCCTGAGGGACGCAGTAAATGCCCCACGTCCCAATGGCAAGAAGAAATCTAGTTTCATGAAACAGCAACTCTTTGTAAGGGTCAGACTCTCTTTAGAGATATTTTTTCCTTCAACAGCCCTGCAATGCCAATAGCATAGGCAGTTCTTTGATCCAGAATCAATATTTTTTGGTGGACTGAAAAATCAGGCAAAGGAAATTACGGGTTAAATGGTGCCCAAATACCCAATTATTCAGGAGAGGATGTTTCTGACCCTCCCTGCACTCATGGTTTTGGCGGCTCCAGTGTGGGACCAGGTGGCCCCATTGCTTTGGCCCTGTGGATCTGATAGTCCAGAGCCCACGCCCCGTTAGCACCTCAAGCCTCTGTGATCACCACTAGAGGCATTAGCCGACACTATCATGCTCTGTAAGGGACGTTATTTAACACATGGTCACCAAATATGCCAAGCGCTTCCAACCCATTGAGCTCACTGCTCTTTCGTGGTTTATGGTGTCCTTTAAGTGGACTATGGTGTCCTTTAAACCCGTGAAAGATGTCCCAAAGGAAAATGGGAAACACGAGAGCTCTCACGATCTCTGAAACTCACGAAGGAACCATTGTTGGATTATAAACAGCGTAATTCACAGGCCACATTCACAGGTGCCCTCATTCTTGCTCTTCTTCCCTTTACCCTCAGGTTGGCCAACGCTGTGCTTGAAGACGGGATCACAAATGGTAGTAGGAACCTAGAGTTAGGAAAGTCCAGCTCAGACGTGGGAGAAGTTGTTATTTCATTTACCCACAAGGTATCAGCTTCACAAAAAAGCTGGAGACTACCTCCTGGCTCCTGGAGAGGGTGTCTCTGTGCTGGCAGGTCCCCAGTGTTGTCTATTAGTGGTGGCAGCACAAGTGCATGTTCAGAGAAGCAACCGACATAGTTCAGACACCTCCAAGGGCTGGTTTGATTCTCTAAAGAGAAGATGGTTTCCTCAGCTTCCTGAATGGCTTGGGGGGCTCTTCAGGGGACTTGGCTTCTAACCTTAATGGTACTATGGTAACGTTTTGTCTCCCAAGTCCTTCTCTGGGGTGGGGGGACAATTGTCTGCCTCTGAGCACACTACAGCACGGCCTTGGTCACTACATCAACCACCCCACGACTCCTGACTTGCATAACGGTGGAAGTGAAGCAAGGGAGGGACCTTTCTTGGGGACTTTGGAATGGAACAATCTTGTTTAGGCTTTGAAGAAAGACATCCATTCTTTCTCCTCAAAAAGAGGAGGGACTCCCCTGGGTTCAGCACAGGGGGACGAATGATTTGTCTGAACCTGTGCCCAGAGACGTGTCTGCACTCCCGCCTGGACTTCACCTGCACCAGGTCATGTTCCTAAAGGGGACCCAGGCCTCACACTGAATCTGCCCAAGGAAATGCCATGCTGCCCAAACACAAAATGTACATTGTCCCAACCTGCTGGGCACCAAATAACCGAGCCGCCAGGAGGCACTTGTAGGTTCAAACAGGAACTACTTTATTGCCAGAACTCTCACTCTCCACCGGGCTCCAGGAGAACTCAATGGGAACTCTAAAGTAGTGAGCGCCTGAGGCAGCAGGAGCTGCCCCATTGCAGAACAGCAGGGGTCTATATACAACTGAATACACGGCCTGTTTCAATCCAGCATCATCAGGTCACAGCGATTATACACAGCTTAACTTAATTATCATCATCTTAATGGCTCACTCTCAACCACTCCTTCTGGCAAAATGCTAGGCGCCATCCTGACTTGGCGGTGGCTCTCAACACCAACCCATGCCACCAAACCATTTCCAGTTTCCTGACCTGCTTCCTTCTGTCATCTTCCATTTCTGCCTGGCCCCATTCCCTGTGTCCCCCTTTGTCATGGCCCCGTAGTGACCTTTGATTCTCCATCTATTCTTTCTTTTCAAACCTTACTCACCTTGGTCTTAGTTGGAATTGAGCTCAGCTGATACTGGAGGCTCCCTCCCCCATTGCAGAAGTCTCGTGGTCACCTTTACCAAGTGCCAGAAGTTTCCCTTTGACGGTTGGTTCCTAGAATTGCCTCAGGGGCACTGGGAGCAGATGGATGGGAATGCAGGGTCCACAGGATCAGGACTCCAGACTCCCAGCCCAAAGGCAGCCAGGAGAGTGCCTCTTCTCTCTTCTTGCCATCTGGGGTTTTGCTGAGTGTGTGGAACTGAGGAAAGGGAAGACAATCACCAGACTGCTCAGGTCTGTCCCGAAGGGAAGTCAGTGCTCTCTGAGGTGCTTGGCTGGTGTCTCACAGGTGACGATCACTCTGCAGAGGATTTCCTCCCCAGGAATCTGCTCCTTACACTTTTTCTTTGCCAATTGTCTCTGCATAAAGTAGCAATTACTCTCTGCTTTCACTATTCTGTTTGTTTCTGATCATTCACTGAAGGCCGTAACCCAGTAATGGTTGAGCCCTCTGTTCCTGCTTGAGTTGAGCACTTTCTCAGTATGAACAATATGGTCTCATTCTCCTGAATCAATGTTGAGATTTATTCAACTATGAAAATTTATTTTATTTTGATTTGAGAATCTCAAATGCAGTTTTCATATGAAGTACATTTAATATTGCAAGCAATATTAATTTAAAGTATAATTAATGTTTGCAAAATTCTAAAATAAGTCAAAATATTTTTTACTTCTGCAGTGTGAGCTTTTGATTTCTTTTCATGATATAAAAAGCATGTCTAGTACTTTGAAAGACTATTAGAGGTGAAGATTAAAAAAGGTTGAACATATGTTTGGGTGCAAATTTTATGGCTTATTCAGGGAAGAGTTGTCCTCATGATAAACCGGATGATTGCTTAGTATTGTTTACACTCTCTTTTGATATGAGAGTAAAATTCTTTAAGAAAATGGCAAACATAACTGACCACCATTACAATTCTAATGGCTCACATTTTTTGAGCACATACTTGGCACCCACTACTGTTTAAAGCAATTCACTCATAATTGTGACAGTAGCATTAATTTAATTGTCCTATATTACAGATGATAAAAGACACAGGGAAAGATTAATTGAATTGCATAAAATTATCCAGCCAGGGTGTTCTTCTGTTATATGGGTTATTTGTATGTTAGTGCTGTTCTTAAAGTAACTTGTGGGATGTATTGTAGGCTTATTGGTACTTTCTTGAACTCCCAATTTTGATGTCAAATTGTGAGTGATTTTTCTCTTTAGTGAAGGTACAATGTAATTCAGAAACAGTGAACAACATGGAAAATATTTCCTTATTTACTAATAATTGGATATGTCCTAGCATATTAAAAACCCACCTGTGAGCATTGAATTGAGCCATATTTTAGCTTAGCTGCTCAAATTTCAACTTTTATTATAATTTTTATTCTTTAAATTATAGATACATTGTATGCATAAGTTGGTATTCCAATTTTCTCCCCCAAGTAAATCAAAGATGAATTCATTTTGCTCAAAGTATTTGTAAAAGTGAACGCGCATCAGTCCAATGAAGCTGGCTTGTTGTTATGACTGACAGTCACAAAAGCATCCCAGATTCTCAGGGTGCCACAGAGCTGAAGGCCGCAATTACAAGCTGACCTCTGGTTAATTCAGAGTTCACTGTCATTATTACTCTCCAGTACCTAATAACTGTGTGTGATCCCAGAACATTACGTGCTTAGTAAGAAGTAGAGGAGAAATAAAGTCGTTTGGGACTTTGTATGGTGCTGCCCACACCAACTATATAGGCTTATAGGACTTTGAGCTCTTTGTGGGTCATGATTTCTCTCCTAAAATCTTTTTGTCTACAAACAGCCACGTTGAGGTAATATTATTCAGGATTTGCTGACAATGAAGAAAATGAAGACAATTTAAATGTATTTACTCTGAATATTGTGAATTGCAGAAGATGTTGATTTTTCAGGGACCTGGATAATTTTTAATCATTTTCATAGTGACCTCAGCTTGCCTGTGTTTATATGGGAAAACTCACATTAAGAAACATCCCCATTTTTACTCGAGTTTATTTGGGTAGATATGAAAATAATAGAAAATATCTTTTATGTCAAATTCCTTGTAAATATAGGCAAGCCAAAGGATAAAAGAGGATTTTTAGAAGTATTTTCAGAGGTAAATATTACAGTCTCAACTTTCCCAATTGGCTATTACAATACATTAAAAGTTATGGTGGTGCACACCTGTGATCCCAGCGTCTTGGGAGGCCAAGAAACCTGGGCAACTTAATGAGGGATGTAGCTTAGTGGTAAAGTGCCCCCCGGGGATGGATGATTTATGTGTGTGTGTGTGTGTGTGTGTGTGTGTGTGTGTGTATTAGAAGGCAATTGCTTAACCCAGTTTTATGATGTATCCAGAAATATACTCATCTCCACATTTACTTAAAGCTTTATATAGTAATCAAAAAAATCAAATGCAATTATGATACTCAAAGGAAGAGCTAAGGAATGGGCTTTCACTCCAGGTGCCTTGGAGTACCAGCCCATACATCATAGGTCACCCTCAGTTGGCAGCCTGCGTCTTGCTTGAAATCACCCACCTTTTAAAATTTTGATTGTTTTTATAGATGCAGGTTTGTATTTCTAATATCTACTTACGATTTTTTCTATCCAAAATGAAATGCAACGAATTTTTTTTTTAAAAAAAACAACAGAGCACAAAAATGATGAAAATAAAAAAAATTACATGCAGTTATAAACAACAGGTTTTATTCAGCCCTTTGTTTCTTTTATTCTCTAGCAAATGTGAATGTAGTCTAGAGAATACAAAATTAAAGAAAACAAGCCAAAAATGAACTTTGAGTGTTACTAAAATAAAAATCTTGTAAAGATAAACATTAATCGTGTAACTTGGAAATGAGTCTCCAAGTTTTCACTGTCCAGAAATTTCCCTAAAGTCAGTTTAATTATTAATAGCACATTTTAAAGTTGTAGAATTAATGTATAAAAGTAATAAAACAAAATGAAGCATGAAATCATACAAAATTATATGAAATGAAAAAAAATTGGTTTTTTTTTTGGTGTTTACATACTTGCCATATTTTCAGTGCTGAGCATATCTTTATTGTTTCTTTTATGAAAAATTTAAAGCATCTAGGAGAAGAGAGAAGTCGCATAATGAATGAGTGGTACAAAGATCTCACGTGCCTGAGAGGCTGCTTCAACTCCTGAACAATCTCCACTCATCTGCCCCTAGGTCTGTACAGATTAACTGGAGTATTTCTGACACCCAATCATTCCATCCATAAATATTTTAGTGTTTATCTCTACAAGATAAGCCCGCCCCCCTTTTAGAGCAACACATAAAAAATTAACCAGAATCATGACTTTCAACCGAAATCCAGACAGTGTCCAAATCTTCCTCATTGTCTTATAGAATTTTTCACATTAAAAGAAAATACCAGTACTCTGGTATATTTCACACTTTACAGCTGGTTGATGTTTTGCTAATACATGTCTCATTCTTTCCCTTCTGACTTTTTTCTTTCTGTGTGACTTTTGTGTGGAAGAAGCGGGGCCCTTTCCCACAGTCTGGATTTCTATGACTGTATCACTGTCCTGTCAGGTAATGACCCACAGGATTTGCTGTGGAAACTGCAGGCTCAGAGGCGTTTCCACGACTCAGCGTGGGACCTGGTCAAAGCCCAGTCCAGCAATCCCATGACCACAGCACCGTGTTTGCCTGATTTTGATGGAACACCAGAGAGCAGAGCCTTAAGAGTGACTGGGGACAGACGGACGGGAGTGGTGGGAACCCAGGGGTGGGGGAATAGCTCTGTGAAGTAGGCCCACTGTGCTGTGCTGACCCCCTAAGAAGCAATTTACCAACAGCCCTGCCCGGCCTCAGTGGGAAGGATACGTCACATTCTTCAGCAAACTGCCTGTTACCTGTGGGAGAAATGTAGGCCCTAACTAATGTGGACAATAGCAACCCAAGTCACCCCGGAGGGGGAGACTTTGGTGTCTCTTTTCCTAGACCAGATGCCAAAGCTCAGGGAGGTAAGGATAATTCCTCCTAACCATAAAATCTGTAAGAATTGGTCGTTAAGAGTCCGATTAAAACCGCTCAGCCTGGGTACCCTGTCCCTCTCCTCTCTGACAGGACAAACTTTCTCCCTTGAGACAGGACAATGAGAAGCACATGGGTGGACCCAGCCTCTCACTGATAAAGTGACATTCGAGCCGCGATCGGAAGGCAGTGAGGGAAGCAGCCATTCGGATATCTGAAGCAGGTTTGTGCCAGGCAGAGGGCAGAACAGGTGCAAAGGTCCTGGAGCAGGAACAGGCCGCCTGTGTTTGAGAGACAGCGGGCTGTTGTAGTCGGATCCGACAGAGAGGAAGAAAGATGATAGGAAACGAGGTCTGGAAGGAGCTAGTTCACCAGCTCTGCAGCCAGTACCAGGACACTGGCTTTGGCCACCAGTGAGTAAGCAAGCCAGTGGGGGCTTTGCCTAGAGGAGTGGCACTCTGACAGCTTTTCAAGGATCACAATCAGCTGGAATGTGGCTGCTGGGGGGCCAATGAGGTGGACACCATCCATCTTTGCTTTGTTCCTGCTTTTTCATTCAGGTGAGTTCATTAGCAATTCCAGATTCTTAAGGAGCTTTTCAGTGGATTTAGAGAATAAGGCTCAGGCCTAAACCATCAGTGCAGAGCAGGAGAAGGGAAAGCTGGGGGTGTGCAGTCAAAGTTCCCTGGAGGGCAGACTGCTGGGCGCACGAGGAGGGCGTGGGACGTGGGTGTCCAGGACAGGAGAAGACACAGATAGTGGATTTGGAGGAGAGGGAAAAGCCATTTCAGACAAAGGGGTGGGGCACTGGGGGACCCAGGAGCAGAAGCAGACTCAGGGACTTGGGATGGCTTTGGGTGCACTGCCTGGAGTGTGGGTGCAGGGTGCTTCGAGGGGAATAAGGTCCTGGAGGATGAGGGATTGGATGCGGAGGGCTTTGCAGGTTGGCCCAGGGCCCCTGGAGCTCATTCATGGGGACTAGGGAGCCGGTGAAGGTTTTCTAAAGGATGATGGCACGATGGCACTCTGGTTCAGGAGCCACTTGTCCAACAGCCACGTGGGGTGACAATCGATGTGTTGAGAGACAGCACAGGAAAACCTGGCAACAGTCCAGGAGAGAGGCAGTGGGTGGCTTAAACTAGAAACTGGCCCCTGGGATGTGTAGGTTGGAGTAGACGAGACAGTCATAAGACAGGGCTCATGGGAGAGAAGGGAGCAGGTCCAGGTTGACTGGGTTTTAAATGCAGGGACCCAGGAGGACAGACCAGCGGCCTCAGCAGGACAGAGCAGACAGAAGAGCTTTGGGGACTCTTTAGTGTGGGTCGTACAGATTTGGGGGTTTTGATACCATTTCCAGTGCCACGTGGATTTTATAGTCCTACGCATCTAAGAGCCAATCATCTTTTTAGTCAGGGAAAAAAAAATCTTCTCATTTGGAAATTCAAAATTTTATTCTTCAAATTTACGTATTTGTTCCAGAATATTCTACAGATGCGGATCCATTAGTTGTTGTGACTTAAAATTTCCAATTATTTTGTAGTGCCTCACTGTAGTCTTCCAAGGAGGAGATCTCAGTTCTTCGTGAAAATTGTATCACAATAAGTGAGTCAAGAATTTAGGATTCCTTCAAGGTCGCCTCTATAATTACGCTCTTTTTTTTAAACATTAATTGCTTTTTGACCTACTTTGCATCTTAACTTTAATGTTATATTTTTCATTGCCCTGAATCCAATTTTGATTTAGGAAACTCTAAAAAGACCTAAAATTGGGTACAGCTTATGCCATTTTGAGAAATCAAGGAGCATATTTCATCGTAACCCCCCGTTTGATCCCCCACACGGGGAGCATGAGCAGGGCCGTGCAAACACAGCTCCATCACCTTCCAGCTTCTCCTGGTTTCTGTACCTTCTGTGCCCACTTCTCTTGCCTCTGGAGAGGAATTCAAGCTTCACATTTTGCAGGGCTTGCAATGTATGAGTGATGAGTGTTTATATGGGTCAAACCCTGTTTCTTTTTTTTTTTTTGATGAGGTTTTCAGGAACTTTCACCCCTTTGGGAGAGTAAGAAAGCACATGAGAGTCATAGGGCACCTCTTCATCTTCCAGCCTTTGGGGACTGCGGAGGGCAGGAGGTTTGGGCAGTGTGTGTGGGGGGGTACTGACTGTGTAATTGAACTCTCCCTGAGAAGCCCCCTGGGCCTCTACGTGTGAGTCCCCAGACTCACCTGTCTTCAATCTCCCACCTTTTGTGGGATCGGAAAAACACAGAATATAAAAAGGAAAAAGGAACGATCTAGAACTTACTAAAGTTAGAGGCAAACGCCAAGCCACTGATCCAAGAGGCTGAGGACCGTCAATGCTACTTTTCTCCTGACATAAATTAAATGCTTATTTTATTAAAATAAAGAAACGAAAAATAACCCACTGGAAGATATGCCAGGGTGAAGGAGAGATGAATCCCATATGTCAAAAACTTATTAAAGAATACTAATATGTTGGCACTAAAACCATAATATAAAAAGCCAGAAGTCAGTTCCTGCTTCTGTGAATGTGGTAAATAAATATTCCATCCATCACGGGGTAATGCCAAGCGAGTCACCCGGGGAAATATAAAAAATAACTTCTTTTGTGTTGAATAGATGAGCCTTTAGATTATTGGATGAAGAAAAACATTGTAATAAATATAGATCAGGACTCATGTGCCTATCAGTGCTGTATAGAATCTATAAACTCTAATGTCAATTTTATGGTGACAGAATTATTTGAAAATAGCTCTGTCAGATCTAAATTCTAAATAAAGAGACTTTCTTAAACTATCCACTAGATTTAATATTACAAATGGCCATAAATAATTTCTGTTAAATCGAAGCCCCACATTTAGGGAACCAGGCTGCCTTGGTCCTTAAAGCGAACTGATCCTTTTACGATTTCCCAGGCTTACTGCCTGCTTTGGCGTGTTTAATTTCACCTTGGCTTTTCACTTTGGTAGACTGTAGGATTTATAGCACTGGGGCTTTCCACAACACCAGTTTAGAGAAGTTTTTCTACTTTTTATTTGGCGTTCTATGTTTAGGTGTATTTTTAGCTGTAAGTCAACGGTAAAATTTAGAAAAAGATTATTATATGTTGCATAGGCAATTTCCTGTTAAGATTGATGGGACATTGTTTAGGGAAACAAAGAGAATACATACACGCTGGGAAGAGAATTTATTAGATCCTACGTATGTATTTTATTCCATACTTTTTTGGAATGTATGTTCCTAAAAGTATGCTAATATACAAATCTCCAGTAGCTTTGAAACAATATTTTGAGCCTTCAGGCTTAAAGACTTGAACAATCTTAACCTGTGGGGAAGTGTATATCTGTAGACAGAGGGACAGAGGGAACTGTGCAAATTGTATTCTGCCACTTAACTGTATGCATATGTCTTCTGCGGTCCTTTACCCTATTTTACCCTGAACTCCTGAGAAGAAAGTGAGCAAATGACCCAAAATGATTATATATCAGGAACTCAGACACCAAAGATGAGTTAGTATTCCAGAGTAAAAACATATTTTAAGTTTTTTTGTGCTTTCATTTAAAGACATGTGTGTATACCTGTACATATGTACATGTTTATAGTTACATACGTATGTATTTGCTGAAGGCTGTTTAAGGTCATTCTGATGTCTGTTGCTTGTCCACATCTATAGGCCTTTGTGAAAACCCATGTAAGAGATGACCCGGAAGGAAACAGATAACGGTCTGTGATCCGAACACCCACACAGTGACTATGAGTACTAAATGGCTCCATGGAGACCAGGTGTTGTCAATTTGGATGTCTCCAAGGCGACACCCCTGGTGACCCACCTCCTCCAGTCACGTCCCACCTGCCTAGAGTGGCCACCATCAGTCCACTCACTCCCACAGGTGAAGTCAGACATTACAGACACCGATTCATGGGGGTAGGGTGCTTCTTTTTAATGTAAACATGGGCTTCAGTTATTCTTGCTAATATTCTGGCTTAACCTTCAAAGTCTGTTGGTAAAATGATGATAGTTCCAGAATTGTGTGTCCAAATTCTGCATTATGTCTAATGACCTTTAAAATGTATCGAAAATGCATTTTTCCTTAATGTACCTATATTATCTGAATGACTGTGAATACTGAAAAGCCATCATTGAAGCTTTTAATTGTTTACGAAGGGAATAGAGGGGCAAAGATGAGATTCTCCTGAGATATTTAGAGAAAGGTCAGGTTGAGTAAAGGGAAAGATTCAAGTTGGCATTCTGATAAAAATTATAAGTTAGATGGACAAACCTTATATATGTAAGAGTAAATAAAAGGAAAAAGAGAACACAATACGTTAGTATCTAGTATGGTTGGGGATTTCATTAACTCTTCACACTCACTAGTCGGAAAATTAGCAGAGATATAGAAGGTATGAATGAGTCCATCCTCCAACCCAGCTGTATCTGTATCTATTCCTATACCTCTACCTATGTCTTTGTTATAGTTTGGATGTGAGGTGTCTCTCAAAAGCTCACGTATGAGACAATGTAAGAAGGTTCAGGGAAGAAATGACTGGCTTCTAGGAGTCTTAACCTGATCAGTGATTTCATCCCCTGATAGGGATTAACTGAATGGTAAATAAAGTGGTAGGTGGTGGCTGGAGGAAGTGGGAATTGGAGTGCAGACTTGGGAATATATTTGTATCTGCAAGTGGAGTCTCTCTCTGCTTCCTGATCATGACATGAGCCGCTTCTCTCCACCACACTCTTCCGCCATGATGTTCAGCCTCACCTCAAGCCCTGAGGAAGGGAGCTGGCCTTCTATGGACTGAGACCTCGGAAACCATGAGCCCTCAAATAAACTCTTCCTCCTCTACAGTTGTTCTGGTCGGATCTTTTGGTCACAGCAATGAAAAACCTGACTAAAACAATCTTCTACATCTGTATCCATATATCCTCACCCAATATTAGTGTAACCCTTTTATTTTCAAGTGCTATGGAACAGCAAACAAGATAAGCAATACACAATATTCTGGGCCCTAGAGAACCTCAGAAAAAATGTTGACTCTAAATGTTGCACTTTGTGTTCTCTGATCCTAAATGGCATCAGACTAGAATCAGTATCAGAAAGACAGCAAGAAAATGTACAAACAGCCTTTCAGCCCTAACAGTTTTTTCTCCATGAAAATGCATGGAGCTCGACACCAGGCTACATGTTCACTGAGGATCATGTATCTTCCTAGTGGAATGGCCTTTTTGCTATCATGTCCTTCTTTGTCTCCAGTAATTTTCTTTGCTCTGAAGTCTGCTCTATCCGATAATAATTCAGCCACTCTTGCTGCATTCTTTTGTTAATACTGCATAGTATGTCTTAGTCATTCTATTTTGTTGAACTAGAAGTGAGTTTCTTATAAATAACTTCCAGATCTTTTAAACTATACTACAGAGCTATAGTAACAAAAACAGCATGGCATTGGCACCAATACAGACATGAAGACCAATGGAACAGAAGAAACAGAGACAAATCCATATAAATACCATTATCTCATACTAGACAAAGGTGCCATAAACATACATTAGAGAAAAGATAGCCTCTTCAACAAATGGTGCTGGAAAAAATGGAAATCCAGAATGAAATTCAACCTCTATCTTTCACCCTGCACAAAATTCAACTCAAAGTGGATCAAGGACCTAGGCATTAGACCAGAGACACTGAGCCTTCGAGAAGAAAAGTAGGCCCAAATCTCCTTCACGTTGACTTAGGAGCTGACTTCCTCAACAAGAGTCCCAAAGCCCAAGAAGTAAAGTCAAGAATCAATAAATGGGATGGTATCAAACTTAAAAGTTTCTTTACAACAAAGGAAACATTCAAGAATATGAAGAAAAAGCCTAAAAATAGGAGAAAATCTTTGCCATCTGCATTTCAGAGCATTGATCTCTAGAATATATAAAGAATTCAAAAAAACCTAATGCCCCCAAAATAAATACCCAATCAATAAATGGGCAAAGGAACTGAAAAGACACTTCACAGAAGAAGAAATGTATGTAACAATGGTCAAAAAATGTATGAAAAAATGATCAACACTTGTAGCAATTAGAGAAATGCAAACTAAAACCACACTGAGATTTCACCTTGCTGCAGCCAGAATGGAATTAAGATTACAAGTAATACTAAATGTTAGCAAGGACGTGGGGAAAAGGTACACTCATATTATTGGTGAGACTGCAAATTTGTGCAACCATTCTGGAAAGCAGTATGGAAATTCCTCAGAGAACTTGGGATGGAACCACCATTTGATCCAGTTATCACACTCCTTGGTATATATTCAAAGGACTTAAAATCAACATACTTCAGTGACACAGCCACATCCATGTTTATAGCATTCAATTCACAATAGCTAAGCTATTGGAACCAACCTAGGTGCCCTTCAGCAGATGAACAGATAAAGAAAATGTGGTACATATACACAATGGAATATTACTCAGCCATAAAGAGGCATGAAATTATGGCATTTGCTGTTAAATGGATGGAACAGGAGACTTATCATGCTAAGTGAAATAAATGAATCCCCCCAAACCAAAAGCTGAATATTCTCTCTGATATGCAGATGCTAACACATAATAAGGGGTTGTGGGGAGGGAAGAATTGAAGTTCTTTGGATTAGACAAAGGGGAATGAAGGGAAGGGAGGAGGGATAGCAATAGGAAAGACAGTGGAATGAATCTGGTGTCACTTTCTTATGTTCATATATGAATAGGTGACCAGTGAAACTCCACATCATGTACAACCACAGGAACTGGATCCTAATTAGAGTAAGTTATATTCCATGTTTATATAATATGTCAGAATACACTCTGCTGTTATGCATATCTAAAAAGAACAAATAAAAAATACACATAGCTTTCAATTGGGTATATTTATATCCAGGTTGCTAATTTTTCACTTTTTATTGAAATATTTTGCAATTTAAAAAAATAATAGTCTGCAGTTTATAACAGTTCATAGAAAAAAAAGAGAGAAAAACAAGCACAGAGTTGTCCTGTGACCACTCAACCTCCCTGGTTTTTGAAAATGCGGCACATATACACAATGGAATATTAATGCACTATTTTCACTACAGTTGATGGGCCACTATTAAGGCACCACATATCAAGTCTATAGTTTATATAAATTTTACTTTTTGTGTTTGACATTTTATGGGTTTCAACAAACATAAAATGACACCTATCCAAAATCTTAGTGTCATACATAATAGTTCTCTGTCCTAAAAATCTTCTGTGCTCCATTCCTCTCTCCTTGTCCTGGCAACCACTGAACTATTAACTGTCCCCATAACTCTGCCTTGTCCAGAATGCAGTGTAGGTGGAGTCACACAGTAAGTGACCTCTTCTCAATGTCTTTCTTTCTTTCTTTCTTTCTTTCTTTCTTTCTTTCTTTTTTTTTTTTGCTTAGCAACATACACTGAAGGTTCCTGGTGTCTCTTTGTGGCTTGACAGTTCATTTCCTGATGTCACAAAGTGATATTCCATCATATGGCTGTGCTGCAGTTTGTGTGCACATTCACCTATTGGATGCTTCTATTCACCTATTAGAAGCAACTCTGATGCTTCCAAGTTTGGGCAATCAAGGAAGGAAGGAAGGAAGGAAGGAAGGAAGGAAGGAAGGAAGGAAGGAAGGAAGGAAGGAAGGAAGGAAGGAAAGCTGTTATAAACATTTGAGTGCCAGTTTTTCAATGAAGAAAAATTTTCAATCATTTGGGTAAAAAGACCTGGGAGAGTGATTGCTAAATTATATGGTAAGGGTATTTTTAGTTTTGTAAGAAATTGCAAAATTATCTTTTGAAGTGATGGAATCGTTTGTTATTCCCATGACAATTAAGAAGAATTCCTGTTGCTTCCCATGTACTTGGTGTTGATGTTTTGGATTCCAACCATTCTCATTGTTCTACAGTGATATTTCAGTGCTGTTTCAATCTCATTTCCCTAATGGCATGTGATCTTGAAAGTCTTTTCTTATACATACTGGCATATGTCACTCTTTTGGGGTGATGTGTCTGTTCAGATCTTTTGCCCATTTAAAAAAAAATGTTAGGTTGTAAGAAATCTTTGTGATTTTGGATACCAGTCTCTAAATCTGATGTGTACTTTGCAAAGATTTTCTCCAAGCCTGTATTGTTTTTTTCCCCTTTGCTTGAGATTATCTTTTACAATTTTAATTTAAAAATTTTAATTTTACCAAAACTAAGTATATTGATTTTGTTCATTTGTGATTGTGTTTTTGATATTGTAACTAGGAAGCTATTGCTGTACTCAGAATTGTATAGATTGTCTTCTGTGTTATCTTCTAGAAGTTTTATACTTAAGCATTTTACACATAATCTATGATCCCTGTTAAATAATTTTGGGAAATATGTAAGGTCTGTGTTGAATTTTTTTTTTACATGTGAACGTCCAGTTCTGCCAGTACCATTTGTCAAAAAGACCATTCTTTTGCCATTAAAACTGCCTTTGTTCCTGAGTCCAAGATAAATTGATTATATATTTGTATGCTTCCATTTCTGGTATTTTCATTGATATGAATGCCTATTTTTCACTAATACCACTTTGTAACTTTTAGTAAGCTGTGAAGTCAGATAGTGTTGGTTCTCCAACTTTGTTCTTCTTCAACATTGGATTGGCAGTTCTGGATTTTTATCTTTCCATATAAACTTTAGAGTCTCCTATAGATAAATGCAGAATAATTTTCTAGAATTTGGGTTGGCATTATATTAAATTTATAGATCAAATTGTGATGAACTGACATTGTAACAACATTGGATCTTTCTATCCATGTACATGGAATCCCTGTTTACCTAGGTCTTTGATTTCTTTCATTGGAGTTGTGAAGTTTTCCTTATAAAGATCTTGTACATATTTTATTAGACTTATACCTAAACATCTATCCTTTTTAATGATAATATAAATGGCATTATACTTTAAATTTCAAATTCCACTTGTTCATTTGAAAGCAATTTGCCTTTGTTATTAACTTCCTATCTTGCAACCTTATAATGATCTTATTTATTAGTTTTCCGAGTTCTTTCAGTCAATTCCTTCAGGAGGCTGTCTATGATCAGAGAGTCTTGTTCCTTCCAAATCTGCATCACTTTATCCTTTTCATGTCTGGAAGGGAAAAGAGCAGCCATTCTTGCCTGGCTTCTCATCTTAACCAGGAAAAGCATCTAACTTCTCCCTGTTAAGCATGATGTTAACGGTAAATGATCTGTAAACATTCTGTAAATGTTTTTTATTATTTTGAAGAAATTCCAAATTCCAAATTTGTCTGATTTGATGATTTTTTTAAAAATAATTAATGGCTGTTGGATTTTGTCAAATGTGTTTCTGCAACTATTGAAATGACCATGTGATTTTTTTTTTAATTTGTTCTGTTGATGAGATGCATTACATGGATTGATTTTCAAATATTGCGTACTTAGAATAAACCTCACTTGATCATGGTGTATAATTCTTTTTATGCATTGTTGGGTCCAATTTGCTAATACTTTGGTCAGGATTTTTGCATGTATCTTTTTAAAAAATTATTATTTTTAGTTACAGATCAACACAATACCTTTATTTTATTATTATTATTTTTATGTGGTGCTGGGGATCAAACCCAGTGCCTCATGCATGCTAGGCAAGTGATCTACCACTGAGCCACAACCCTGGCCCTACACATATCTTTATGAAAGCTATTATTCTGAAAGTTTCATTTCTTATAATGTCATTGGTTTTGATATTAAGGGTAATTGTGGACTTATGAAATGATTTAGGAAACTTCTTTGTCTTCTTTTTCTTTTTATTCAGTTTTTAACCCAAAGTCAACTTTCTCTAAAATAAGCATAGCTATTCCTGCTCTCTTTTGGCTTCCATTTACATGGAATATCTTTATTAATCCCTTTACTTTCAGTCTATCCATGTACTTAAAGTTAAGTGAGTTTCCTGTAGAAAGCATATAGATGGTGCTTGTTTTGCTAAGCTACTCTATGACTTTGGATTGGGAAATTTTAAAAATTTGCATTTCAAAGTAATATTGATCTGTAAGAACTTAATAGCATCGTTTATCTACTTGTGTTTGGTTATGTTGTTGATCCTTTCCTCCCTTCTTTCTCTATTGCTTTTTTCTTTTTTAAATTGATTTTTTAAAAAAAAATGACAGTGGAATGCATTACAATTCTTATTCCACGTACACAGCACAATTTTTCATATCTCTGGTTGTATATAAAGTATGTTGACACCAATTTATGTCTTCATATATGTACTTTGGATAATGATGTCCATCACATTCTACCATCCTTGCTGATCCCCTGCCCACTCCCTTTTCCTCCCATCCCTCTGCCCTATCTAGAGTTCATCTATTTCTCCCATGCTCCCCCTCCCTATCCCACTATGAGTCATCCAACTTATATCAGAGAAAATATTCGGCATTTGTTTTTTTTAGGATTGGCTAATTTAACTTAGCATTATCTTCTCCAACACCATCTATTTACCTATAAATGCCATGATTTTATTCTCTTTTATTGCTAAGTAATATTCCATTGTGTGTGTGTGTGTGTGTATATATATATATATATATATATATATATATATATATATCATATTTTTTAATCCATTCATCCCCTGAAGAGCATCTAGGTTGGCTCCACAGTTTAGCTATTGTGAATTGTGCTGCTATAGACATTGATGTGGCTGTGTCCCTGTAGTATGCTGTGTTTAAGTCTTTTGGGTATAGTCTGAGGAGAGGGATAGCTGGGTCAAATGGTAGTTCCATGCCCAGATTTCCAAGGAATCTCCATACTACTTTCCATATTGGCTGCACCAATTTGCAGTCCCAAAAGCAATATATGAGTGTATCTTTTTCCCCACATCTTTGCCAACACTTATTGTTGTTTGTCTTCATAATAGCTGCCATTCCGACTGGAGTGAGATATCTTATAGTACTTTTGATTTGCATTTCTCTGATTGCTAGAGATGATGAACATTTTTTCATCTATTTGTTGATTGATTGTATATCCTCTTCTGAGTAGTGTCTGTTCAGATCCTTGGCCCATTTGTTGATTGGGTTATTTGGTTTTTTTTTTTTTTTTTGGTGCTTAGCTTTTTGAATTCTTTATAAACCCTAGAGATTCGTGCTCTATCTGATGTGTGAGGAGTAAATATTTGCTCCCAAGATGTAGGCTCTCTATTCACCTCACAGATTGTTTCTTTTGCTGAGAAGAAACTTCTTAGTTTGAGTCCATCCCATCTATTGATTCTTGGTTTTAATTCTTACGCCACAGGAGTCTTATTAAGGAAGCTGGGGTCTAATCCCACATGATGGAGATTAGGGCCCACTTTTTCTTCTATGAGACGCAGGGTCTCTGGTTGTATTTCTGAGTCCTTGATCTACTTGGAGCTGAGTTTTGTGCATGGTGAGAGATAGGGCTCAATTTCATTTTGTTGCATCTGGAGCTGAACCTTGCAGCCCCTTTACCACGCTGCTCCAAGGGGCATCACTCCTGGAAGTGTGTGTGCACCTGCTTCAAGCCCCTTCTTTTAATAGGATCTGGGGGAAACTGACAGATGCTTATTCCCTTCTGCTCCCAGAGCTCACAGGTTTAGGACAGAGTCTAGTAGGAGGTAGCTGTAAAAGTTGGCGTGCTTGATGCAGGGCTGAAACCATGGGAGGACTCAGGGAGAAACAGGGCACTGCATAATTTTTAGCCCCTCCCTCTCTGCACGGCTTCAAGAAAGAAACCCTGGACACACCTGTGTGCCTGCACCCAGCCAGCACTTTTACCTGTGGTCTACAGACATTCGCATCTATGTTGTCCCCTCTGCTCCCAGAGCTGGGAAGTTTTAGGTGTGGTCCTCTCCTGTGGAAGACATGGATGTTGTGTTTGATATGTAGACCGAAGCCTAGGAGGGTTCAACCGGCCTGGAGTTATCGCTGGGGCAGTGAAGCCTGGAGATGCCGACCTGCTTCCCAGGCTTCTAGCTAGTCAGTGCATGTCTGCCCTGTCACTCCCTGGCACACGTGAGAAGCCAGGCCACCAAGTAGCCCCTGGAGCAGTTTATTGCACCAGGACGACTTCAACGTTTATTATAGAGTAAGTTGGAGATTAATGATTTCATCTGTTTTTTATTTTCTTTTTTACTGAGAGCCTTTATTTCATTTCTGAATATCATCTTAACTTTGCTTTACAATTCTTATTTTCAGTCTTAAAGATGTTGTTCCTCTGCATTCTCATCTGTGTTGTTTTTGGTGGGAAATAAGAAATCTGCTGCCATCTTTAATCTTGTTTTTTTTTTTTTTGTTGTTGTTGTTGTTTGTTTGTTTTGGGTTTTTTTTTTTTTTTTTGGTACTTAGGATTGAACCCAGGATTGCTTAACCACTGAGCCAATCCCCAGCCCCCTTTTAAAATATTTTATTTAGATACAGGATCTTGCTGAGTTGCTAAGTACCTCACTGAGTTGCTAAGGCTGGGTTTGAACTCGCAATCCTCCTGCCTCAGCCTCCTGAGCCACTGGGATTATAGGCCTGTACCACTGTGCCCGGCCTTCCTTTTGTTCTGACGTATGTGAAGTGTCTTCCCTACCTTTGCAAAAGGTATCACTGGTTTTGAGCAGGTGATTTTGACGTTCCTGCAGAAAGCATGTGCTGAAGCAAGAGCTTCTGCAAAGAGGAATAAATGAGGTTTTTCAGTCCAACTGGTAGGAGCAGACACTCCTCCTGGCCCCATGTGAGTGTCGAGGAGTGTTCTTCTGTGTCCTTTTGAGGGTCCTCTCTCTGGCCTTAATCAACCCTTCACTCCCTCTGTCTTCAACTCCACAGCTCTGGGCTCCATCGGGGTCCTGTCTCTCCAGGTAGCAAGCTCTAGCAGGGGGCACCTCACTGAGCCCTATCTTTCAGGGATCACGTTCCTTTGTTTCCTGAGGTCTGTGTTTGGAAAACTGTTGCTTCATCTATTTTGACGCTGTTAATATTGTTTCAAGTGAGCAAGTAAATCAGGGCCCTGTTCCTCATCAGTGCCAGAACTTACGACCCGTTACCAATACTATTCATTCTGAATTTCACCGATTGACGTACAGTTGCCATACTTTGATAATTTTACCTGTAATCTTTATTACAAATTCTTGTCCCATCTTCAGTGGATTTTATTCTAAGAGGCCTTTTCTTCGCTCAAGTCTCCTTTTCTAACGAAGATGTCATAAACTATATGTGAATATTCCGTGTTCCTTGGCATGTGAGCAGATCATCAGCTCTTTGCTTTCTTACTTGGTTACTTCCTAAAAATTCCAAGTTTTCTGAGAACCAAAGTACTTTCCAATTTTCAGACATGCTTACAGAATTAAATATGGATGATCCGATTTTTAAAAATGTTCTTTCACATGTTATTTTGAAGTTTTCCATTTCTGTTCACACACTGCTGCCATTAGAGTAATGCCTACGCAGTACTGTAAGGTAAGCGTCCCCTTCCCAGTGGTCAACACTTATTCATGTATAAAATACCTACGGGAATCCCTGCAAACATGTCCTGTTATCACTCTTACTCAAGAGACCAAGCAGTATCTCACCCGGAGTTGCCCATTAAACTGCGTCCCATAGGTGAATAAAATTTTGCTTTTGCCATAAACTTTACATTTTGAAAGGGAGGCTAAAAGGGTAATTTTTTTTTTTGGTACCAGGAATTGAACCCAGGGGTGCTTAACCCCATCCCTATCCCTTTTTAGCTTTTACCTTGAGATAGGATATTGCTAATTTCTTATGGCCTTGCTAAGTTGCTTAGGCCGGCTTTGAACTTGTGATCCTCCTGCCTCATCCTTCTGAGTTGCTGGGACTACAGTAAATGCACCCAGCCTAAAAAGGTAATTTTTAAAGGGAGAATGAAATACATCTAAATTAACTGCTGATAAAAAAAAGACTAATGCTATTTAGTAATAAGACTAACATTTTGATGGTTGATTCAACTATAGCAATACAAGAAAACTTTAGGGCTAAAATGAATCCTTATGAAGTTAATTTTTGTTTAAGGGTGAAATTTGCATAAGCATGAAGAATTTCAAAACCTATTTGCCCATCCTTTGGAGAACATTCTGTAGCTCTTCCTTTCCTAGTGAAAGGAAACTTCCTGTATCACTAGGCACCATATGCGTTAACGGACACTTGACAAATTGCAATCTGTTAGAACTGTTGACAGAAACAAAAAGTTAATAAAAGCAAATCATATGAAACAAAATAAGTAGTAGCCCTAACGTGGTTGTGAATCTCTCTTTAATGATAATTATGCATAGGTGTTTATTGTGGAATATTAAATTTTTATAAATGTACACTGGCCATTCAAGAGAATAAATGTATTGGCACAAAACCCTTTGAAACCACAAAGAGTGCTCTTTATCCATTATTCATGTGGAAATTGTGTTGGCAAACCTCATTCTACAGTGCTGCAAGAAATTATAGAGCATCAGGAGGCCAAACTCTAACATTTAACCATGCCCTTCCTGGGAAAAATAATATTTTGAAATGTCCTTTAGAGCCAAAGAAGAGTGCATTTGCTTTGAGATAGAAAGTCACCTGGGGACAAGAAAGCATTTTATATTAATGATTGTTAGTCTTTGAAAAAGTTCTTAAAGGACCTGGGTTTATTTTAATTAATGACAATGTGAATAATTTATTGAACACTTTCTATATATTTCAGGTAGTAGTTGGCCACTTTGCATAAGTTCTTCTCAAATAATCTTCACAAACTACCCAGACGAGATATAATGATGCTCATCATAAACACATGAGATTTGAGGCCTAGAGAGACCTAGCGTCTTGCTGTAGGAGAGACAAGCAGGTTTCTAAAGTTCTGGTGCTTTATCTCCAGACCATCTTATTCCAGAGTCACAGGGCCCCCTAAGTATCAAGTGCCACCAAGTATTCTGTCACCTCAGGGCTGCTTTGTTTATTCATCTTTCCTCTTTTCTCTCTCTCTCCCTCCCCTTATACTCAGAGGAAGTTTCTTTTAACTTTTGGAACAGAAGATGCACATGATAAGTCGTCTGCAGAGACTCTTATTTAATATTCTTAGAAAATTCCCTACAGGTGACCTTCATTTCCCCTCTGTCACCACCAGGAACGTTGGATGTGGTCCCACATCCTGGGTACAGCCCCTGGAACTATCTGAGTTGGCTGAAAATATTTTGTATCATACAGAGAACAAAACTTTCCCCTTCTTTGATATTTTATATTATGAGAATTTTGTGCTCATATTCATTATTGGACTGAGAATAAAATTGCATGTTTTTGTGTAATGACTAGGTTTCTCCGTGCCCTGAGTCCTTATGAAACTGTGACCTTACCTTGGCCAGCTGCCTGGATCCTGAAAAGAAGGGCATTAGGCTAAGTGTGCTCCTTGTGCCCGCTTGTGTCTCTGCCTCTATGTGCAACAGCAGAAAGTGTGGCCGACTCCACGTGCACAGCCTGTCCTCCTGTCTTCTACTGCGTACTCAATGCCAGCTTCTGGATTGTGCCTTTGTAGTGTGTGTGAAAGCCACAGCCAGTCCTCCCAGGAGGAGCCGACCCCACAGTCCTCTCCACCACATGGAGACCTGGGGTCCAAGCGGCTCTCTAAGGCACCCAAAGCTCCTTGGCTGGCAGCACAAAGTGTGCTGTTCCCCAGACTCAGAGCTGGTTGGGGACGGATAGGAATTCCCTGCACCTGCTGCATACAGAACAGTGTCAGCCCCTTTAGACTCAGAAATTCAGGCTGCACAGAGGCTGGTCCAGTCCTGGGGCACAAATGCAGGCAGATCTGAAAGCTCCTCCAAACCTTGTCCCTTGATTCTCCTCCTTTAAGGAGGAACAGTGTTTCCTTAGAGCCACAGGTCAGCAGAGTGAAAAGGTGTCCCAAAAGCAGGGTGTCATTATTTCAGCTGGATGCTTCACAAGGACAACTGCCTTCCTGTCTTCTGGGAATGGCTTTCTGCAGAGACTAACTGAAGGGTCAGTTTACTTCCAACAAAACTGGAACATGAATAAATTCATCTCTGACATCTGACTGGCCTCTTTCTTCATCCTCCCTGGTCCCTAGCTCACCCCTCCTCTTGTCTCCTGATCCCCAAGCTCAATTCAGTTGATCTCTCTTATATTAAAGTTTGTCTCCCATATTAAGGAAAAGATCTGACATCCACAGGAGATTTCATGATAAATATTAGCCCAGCTCAGTGGTGGAATGTTGATTTACTGAAAGCCAGGGTGGCTTTTCTATCTCCTAAGATCACATTCTAATTTTGCCACTGTGCCTCCTCCTCCTCTTCCTCCTCCTCCTTCCTCTTCTTCTGTTAGAGATTTATAGTTATGTAGAGTAGTTGGGTTCATCAACAAACTCATATATGCATAGAGTTGAATTTCAGCTCACAGTCCTCCTCTTTTCCTTCCCCTCCCCTGTTCTCTTTCCTCTACATCCTAGACATCCTTTCACTATTTATTTATATTTGTTTGGTTCTTTTTACTTATGCATAAAGGTGAAATTTCCTGTGGTGTATTTATATACACACATAACATGATTTTTTTTATACCTTTATTTTTATGTGGTGCTGAGGATCGAACCCAGGGTCTCACACGTGCTAGGCCAGCGCTCTACCGCTGAGCCACAACCCCAACACATGATTTTTAAAGAATTCATTCTGCATTGCCTCCCCTCTCCCACCCCTCCACTCTGCCTCTCAAGCTCCTTCGTGTATTCTACTGATCTTCCCTTTATTTTTATGATATCCTATCCTTCCCTCTCCCTTTCCTTCTTTTGACTTAACTCAAGCAAATAAGAGTAAATATTTGACCCTTGATTTTCTGAGTTTGGCTTATTTCACTTAGCACGATATCCTCCATTTCTATCCATTTACCGGCAAGCCCACTTATTCTATGTAGAAGATTCATCCAGATTTTGGATGAGAATTATCTTTTCATGCAAAAGAAAACACTGGAGAGAATGTTTTCTTTGATATCTGGACCCCTATGGTGTCTTTTTGTAGCAGTATTAACGTGATTTGTTGTTTATATAAGTATGAAATCAGGGAATTTATTTAGAACAAGGCTCTATTAAATAGCTATGCAAATTTTTATCACATAGCCTTTGATTATTATTCTCTCCTCTTCCTCCCATTTCTTTCCAATTAGTCTGGGATGAGAGACTGGCAAGGAAATTTCAACTTATTTACCATTTATTTTATATGTATATTTTAACCTATTGCACTTTGGAAGGATTAAATTTTTAGACCAGTTTGTTGATGTCACGGAAAAAAAATATGATGTTTTAGTAAAGAATATTTCTTTTTATAGTTGAGCACAACTTACTTTCCCAATAGGTCAGGAACGGTGAAAATTGTTTTCTTAAAATATTGATGGATGTCAGAAAAGCCGAAGCGAGGCCTCCTCTTTCTCTGCTCCGTGGGAACATCGATCTTTCCGTTCTGTGAAGAATAAGGAAAGGTAAGTGGGCTCAGGTGACTCCCCGATGCTGCAGTTAATGAAAAGCTCCACTTGCGGCGTGATGTTCAGCCTGATTGATCTTCCCTGGGACCAAGGCAGGAGGAGAGGGTGCTATTTGATATCAAAGTTCTGGTTCAATTTCTGGATGTAGAATGACTTGGGCGCCTGAGTTAAAAACAAAACAGAAGTCAGGTTCCTCCTCCACCCTCCACCCGCTGAGCCTCCACCATCACGGAACAAGAGCAGGCTCCTCCCAACCTTGGATGCCTGTCCCCGGGGTGTGCGGTCCTTCCCTGACCTCCCGCTGTCCCCTGCTGGCTGACGCCCCCGGGGGTTGGCCACGGAGAGACCCCCGCAGGAAGAGGGGGGGCTGCCAAGTGGGGCTCAGAAGGCCTTGTAATCCTGCGACTGCCGCTCGCTCCCGGGAGCTCCCGCCTGTGGCTGCAGCGGAGCCGGAGCCGCGCCTCTCCTCCCTCTGCCCCTTGGTGGCAGCGGCTCTGTGCTGTCACTCTCCTAAGGGCGCCACACACGTGATGGGGAATGCTAGGGTTTGGACCAAGGTCCCCAGCGGGCCATGGGTTACAGGACCAGGGAGTGGTGCTGTTGGGAGGTCATAGGACCTCTACGGGGTGGGGCCTTAAGGGAGGTCCTGGGGGGGGGGACGTGACCCTGGGGACCTGGTCTCCCAGACTGAGTCTCTGCTTCTGGGCTCTTATGTGATGTGAACCCTTTGCTCTTCCTCCCCATCCATCCGTGAGTGCTGCCAGAGACCCAGACTGCCTGATCTTGGGCTGGACCCTCTAGAACCATGAGTCAAAACCAACCTTTTCCTCCTTAGAAGTTAATTGTCTCCGGTGTTTTTGTAATAGTAAGGGGAAACTGAGTTACAACGTCAGAGTGGAGTCTGCTTTCTACCTTGACAAATGCAGGAGTGTAATTTAAAAACTGAACTAATATCACATTAGGTTGCTTAGGAAAAATACAAGAAAAAAGTATTCTTAGAGATGTGGCATCCTTGTAAGAGTAGACAGTCGGACTTTTCCCCTTCCTGTGCTGGGGGTGGAACTCTGGGCCTATGTGCCCATCAGGATAGCGCTCTCCTGCCCTGCAGCGCCCACTTAGGACTGAAAGTGCTGTTAGAGTGGCAAGAAAACTGACATTTTGGGTGTTCTCATTCTAATTTTTAGAACTGAAAGTTGAAGGATATGATGGATTCCAGCTCCAATTGGAATGCATGTGGTACGTTACTAAGATGAAATTGCAGAATGAGAATCAGCACGTGGCAAAATTACATTGAAAAAAAGACGCACAACCTCGCGCACAGGGTTGTGTGTGTTTGTGAAGAAGAAAAGCAAAAATTGCAGGTTGATATTTTGTTGTTTCATTCTGGGTCTGATTTACAAGATGACTTCCAATTTCTGTTTTTATCTCACTCCTGGCAATTAATCTGTCAATCAAGATTTCACATTTATAATAGAAGGGAGATGAGTGGAGGAGAGGAAGGGGGGAGCAGGGGGAGGGGAGAGTCAGGAGCAGGGAGGAACTGCAGAGTGAAATTGACGAATCATGCTGTGTACACACATGAATATGCCACAGTGGATTCCACCTCTGTGTATATCTATGGAGCATGAATTAAAAACACAAATAGGGAGAAGACAGGCAGAGTAAAGGAAGCAGGGGGAAGGAGCAGGGCAGTGAGAGTAGAAGTACTGAGGATCCTAATGAAGCAAATTATATTCCATACACATAGGACGTCAAAATAACCCCACTACGGTGCATAATGCATTAGTGGACCAATAAAAAGATTTCACACTTATATTTTTTCTGTAATGAAAGAAGTGTAATTTTCATAGTTCTTGTGCAAAAGTAATTTAAGCAAATCTAATTAATAATTTGTGAATGACTTCTTAAGATTCTTCTGTATGATTATGATATGATTATGACATTTGAGTTCATTTTAATGAAGAAAAAGGCTTTCAGGAGTGATTTGAAAGATGATTTTATGAAAAGAAGACCAAAAAGTACACACAGCTTTCATTCCTTTGAGACACCTTCTAAACATTTAGTAACTTATTTCTGGAATTTCGCGGTGGTACTTGCTGGGAGTGTGCCCACCTTCTGCCTGGGCTGTGAGTTTAGGAAGCACCAGAAGGGGAGGATCCTGGTCCCTCCTGTCCCTGCCCTGGCACACGTGACGCTCAGGATGAGCTGCTCCTGCAGGGAACCCCCCTCACCAGCCCCCCCCTGAGGGGGTTGCTCCTTTGCAGGGAAGGCTGGAGCTACATTTACAGACTTCTAGGAAGGCCAGAGCTAGGGTGAGGGGAGTAAGCATTCGTCTCCGGTGCAAATTTTAAGTAACAGTAATCAAGATAAATAATGTTTTAATGCAATATTAAAATAATAAAATGCACCCCCAACAAAACCCCCAAATGAAAACCCATGATGAACAAAATAGCAAAATGTTAAATGAATACAGGATCCATCCCGCACTGAGCTTCCATTCTAGTCTGAATCCCAGCGAAGCCCTAGTGTGCGCGTTCGCAGGAGTCCACGCTGAGGAGTTCTCTCTGCTCCATCTTTTGAGCAGAACAGGAACCGATTTCCTCTGTGTTCGCTGCTCTCCTCTTTAGATGAACCGCCCAGTAGTAGCATCGGCTCTGAGCACCTGCAGCCAGGGGAGTGCGCGCGAGGCGGGGGCTCTGCGCCCCGGCGGGGAGGAGCCTCAGGTGTGTGGCCGTGGAGGGCGGCGCGGGGGCGTGGGCCGGGCTGCCGACTCCTCCCAGGCGCGCGGTGCCCCTGCCACCTCCCGGGAGCGCCTGCCACCTCCGGGGCGCGCCTGCCACCACGGCTAGGAGGCGCAGCCCAGCGCAGAGCGGTGGAGGCGCCCGAAGGCCGTCGTCCTGCGAGCGCTGCAGCGGGACAGGAGGCTCCTCCCGCGCCAGCCGGCTGCGCGGGGCGAGTGGGAAACCCAGAGCCGCGGAGCGCGGGAGCCCGGGCAGCGCAGGGCGTGAGCGCAGGCGACCGAGCCGCCGCCGTCCTCGCAGCCGCGGGCGCCGAGCGCAGCGAGCATGGCTTCCGCCGCCCGCACCTTCATCCAGGTGCTGCTGCTGCTGCCTCCGCAGACCTGGAGCTCGGCAGAAGCGGGGAATCCACGTAAGTTCAGCGAATGCTTTGCTACTTGGGCGAGGCTACCTGGAAAACTTTGTATTTTCATTATTGGTGATATTTGGACTTGAACTTGCAGGGCATGCTCCTGAAAAATAAAGAACCTTTAAGGAAACCTAGTCAACTGCAACCTGAAAAATAGAATTTTTATTTACAATAGACTTTCATCTTGTGGAGGGAGTTTAAAATATATGACGAATATTTGACTTTTTATCTATATATTTGAATGTACATTGAGAATGTTTTTTTTTATAAAACTGAGAGGAACGTGGCAATAAGGGATTAGCCTACAAATGCTGTCATTTATTTTTTTTAGGATTGTAGCACCTCAGGAATTAAGTCTAAGAGGGAAATAATTTGGCAGACATTACATCATATTGCATCAATTTAGATGTTAGCAGCGTACAGTTTTGCAGACGTTGGCAGCTTCAGAGTTAAGGTGCTAATTAACTCATGCGCTATGGGGATGGAGCACCTGTAGGTGAAGCTAAATTTTAGAACACAAATTTAATAATCGCCGCTGCTAGCTCGAGGGCCGTGCCTTGCTAGGGAACTTCATTTCTCATAGTAGAAAGTTGTTGCTTACAGACAAAACTTAGTCGTTGAAGTGATCTTGAAAATTGCACTTCTCTGGATGCTAATATTTTACATTTTTAAATTTCACATTGGAAGCCTTTATTAAAGAACGGGCTATATTTGAATACGATGCTAATATTCCGAATACTTCAGCAGAACCCAATGCACCCATATTTTATCATACATTAAAATATGTTAAAAGTATTTGCTCGGATTAAATCTCTTCCTAAAGGATATTTCCTTTCTTGATTAATTTAAGCCAGCCATGAGATTAGCATTTTAAAAATATCTTCCTCCTTGTAGTAAAATCACTTTAATTTTCTTTGATTTTTCTTTCACTGGAATCTCCCCAGTCTGAGTCTCCAGCTTCTCCTACCAAAATCTCCTTTGAAACGAGCAGATCAGTGCTGGTGGCGATGCTCAGAAATTTAGATTGCTGCAGGAAAGCCAGAGGTAGCTTTCAGCGGTTCGCCTGAGCCACCCTCATGAAGTTTGTCGCAGCTCAGTGTTTTCCTGCTCTGAAGCCTCACACCAGGGCACACACTGGCACAGGTGGCTCAAGCACCCCGCATGGCCACGCTGTCCTGCTCCTCTAGGAAGGAGCTCCTGATCCTTTGGTCACACGTTGTACAGTGTTTCAGATTCAGCTTTAATTTGATTTCGTGATAAGTCTTTGTCAATAGAGCAGGGATGCAGGGATGTTTAGGTCCTGCAATGGAAACCGCTGCTTTGCTTAAACAAATCCAGAAATGAGAAATGAACTCTTTACAGAACGGGGAGTAAAGCAACCCAGCCCTGGGCCGGTAGACTGCAGCAATAACATCAGCCACGAGAGGCCGCTCTGGCCACTCACCAGCGGGCTTCAGAAGCCTCCCTGGAGGAGAGTCCAGCAGTGGTGTCCAGAGGAGAGCCTCGCACCAGCTTGCCTGGTTCTGTTCCTAGGCGATGGCATTCAGGCTGCAGGATTAGTTGTTGATGGTATTTTGCTTGGAATCCAATGGAAGATTCAGAGTCAACAGGAGTCGGGCTGCTCCCTTTCCCCGTGAGCATCCTTCTTGGAAGAGGAGGGGGCACCGAGATGAGCTTTGAGGAACCCACGTGCCAATGTTCAAAACGAGCTCCTCACTCATCTTGGTCTGGCCGGTCCCTGGCTGACACTGAAAACCCCAGGACTAGAGTTTTTTCAGTCTCCTTTTGTTGAGAGTTTTAAGATTTTCCTATTCAAAGCATTTTCATTCTTTTTAAATTGCCTTTTACAAAGAATAATTGTTCTAGATAAAACTGTGTAACTAACAAAAATGAAAACATCTTGAATACCAAGAAGAGAACAGGGAAGACTCGTGCCAGGCTCCTCCTGCAGGCCCTGGACTCGCTCAGGTTATTACAGCTGGTTCTCCAGAAGCAGAATCTGCACCACCAGGGCAGCCAGGGCATGAAGTGAGGTCCTGGGAAGAGCCAGCCAAGATCTGGCCTTTTAGGGGTTCTGGATTTTTCACTTGAATAGTAGTTTACCTGGCAAGTGAATGGGGGAATTTCCATGTTGGGAGGATTCTGCCTGAAGGGGATTATTTTCTTAACTTCAATGATGATGGGCTTGCTTTCTTCTTCCTTCTTCTCTTTCTTTTCCTGTATTTATCCTGTATACTGTCCATGTTTCTGGAGATGAAATATCTAGAATGGATTGCACTCTTTGCATTTTAGGGTAGTTCCTGATACTGTAAAATCTCTGAATGAGTCACCTGTTTCCCCCCTGAACTCAGCCATGGTCATGACATTTTGAGGACAGACCCCCAGAGTTCTGCCTTGTCTTTATGTCCTTTCGTCTCTTGTTGGTTCTCTCACTTGCTACCAAGGACATGAACACACCTCTGCAGGTTACAGTCACCCTAGTTCTGTTCCCAGTTCCCTCTGAACACCAGGACACTGTGGAGGTGGCTGTGCAGGAGGATCTGACTTCCATTGGATCTTACATTAATCAAAATTGTGCCTAATAATGAGTCTGATTTTTTCTCAGCATTCATATTAAAGTTGTTTTCTTGTCTTGTCATTTTCTCTCCTGTCTAAGCGTGGATCAAAGGTCACTGATGGCTCCCACCCAGCACCCAAAACAGTGGGAAGAATGCAGAGAACAGTGCAGCTCTGGGCACTGATCTCAAGGCTGTGTAATCAAATGGTTGGGTGGATTTTATGGAAGTGCCTGTAACTGGTGAAATGCTGAGTTAACAGCCTTCTGTGTGGCTTTTCAGTGAACTCATTGATTCATTGCTTAGCTACACACACTTTTACTTTTAATTGTTTCTTTTTTTCCTGTGTAGTTGTTATTTTTTCAGGTTCACCAGCCTGGCTGGGAGAAGAAGGGCAAACCTAGCACAGAGTTTGTGGTTTAGGAAGGTGATTCATTCATAAAGGGATACTGTCTTAGTCAGCTTTTTTGCTGCTGTGACTAAAAGACCTGGCAAGAACAATTAGAGGAGGAAAAGTTTATTTGGTGGCTCAAGGTTGCAGAGGTCTTGGTCCATGGACAGCTGGCTCCATCCCTCAGGGCTTGAGGTGAGGCAGAACATTATGGCAGAAGAGTGTGATAGAGGATAGTAGTTCACATGATGATCAGGAAGCAGAGAGAGACTCCACTCACCAGATGTAAAATATGTACCCTAAAGCCACACCCTGCCTGCCTTCAGTCATGACCCAGTCAATCCCATCAGGGGATCAATTCACTGATTAGTTCAAGGTTCTCGAAACCCAATCATGTCTCCTCTAAACCTTCTTGTATTGTCCCACACATGAACTTTTGGGGACACCTCACATCCAAACGATAACAGATTTAGTGATATGTGTTAGGAAGAGTACCTCTTCCTAAGAGGTGGGTAATTATTTCAGCAGATGCTTCAATTTGGACCTTTCAGTAATACCGTTAAGAAAAAGAATCTAGATAAGTAACAGACTGTTTAATTTAGTGTCCAATGGGGCACGGTAAAAGATAGAGTCCATATTGTCTTTCTTCTTTTCCTCCAAACTCCATACAGATAGACTTTCTGGAGCATAAGCAGTCCATGTAAATAATAATCACTTCTGAAAAGTGAATTTGACCATGAAGAAACCCAAATTACTCGTTTTTCCTCTTCTTCTCTCCTCTTTTTGAACGACTCTGTCACCAACGTATTCAATGAGGCTGAGCAGAGAGGCATTCACACTGGGTAAGGAATGGCCGAGGACCCTGTGCCGGGTTCAGACACCTTCTGCAGGGTGCAGAAGGTACCACAGAGTGGCAAGGGTGAGCCTTGGGGGAGACAGTGCTGTGTGACCTTCAGCACATTGTCACAGGCTGAGAAGGGTGTGGAGGCAGGCTTTCTGATTACAGGAGCCTAAGAAAGCTTAACAACTAAATGCTACCATGATACTGCACCGGGTGCTTGTTCTGTAAAGGACATTATTGGGAACTGGTGAAACTTGAACAAGATTGGAGGATTAAAAGTTGGACTTGTATCCAAGATGACAGTCAAATTATGGTTAAGTGGGAACTGTCTTTGTTTTGGAAATGCATGTTATTCAGGGGTGATGATATATATTCATATAGCTCTGTCTTCTCCATAAATTCAAGATTGTTTGAAAATTAAATGCTTATTTTAAAAAAAATCATCCAAGATGCATTTAAAGTCATCATGGAACAATAGAATGACTCAAATAAGTAAACTTAAATTGATGCTTTTACCTAAAAGCATGTAGACTGAATATGAAGAGGATAAAGAAATTAAAGAGTTAGTGAGAATTAATGGTACATTTACCCATGGAACAAATTAGCCTACATTTCTGAATGACAAATGCACTTGGCACTGGGATTGTTCCCCCATTCTTTCCAGGAACATTTGATGGCTATGACTCCTACATCAGACTTCTTCAAAGTACTCTCTAGGACTGGGCTGTCTGAATGAACCCCTTGGACTGCCTGGATAGTGTCTTCTGGAACCGCCCCCCTCCCTCCCTTGTTATATGACTTTTCACTGAAAGGCTGATTGCTGCTTGGCCTGTTTTTATCTCTGTTGCCTGGTATTGGAGAAGCTGGATCATAATATGGTTGTACTCATGCCCAATGTGCTCTCTCTGCATAAAGATAGGACTTTTCCACTTGACATATAAAGTATAGGAGTGTCTTAAATATCCTTTGTCAAGAATTTCATATAGCTGCTAAGTATGGTGCTAAGTATGGTAACTTTCAAAAGGAACTCATGAAATCCATTTCCCACTGACTCCCAATTTGAGTCTCACAAGTACGATTTTCTAGTGAATGAAGTGTATGTCTAGTCCGATTCAGATTTCATAGTGAATCTACTACTCTCATGATAAAGATGGAAAAATTACACAGAGTGGGGATAAAAATGATATTGTTTGTGTTTGAGTTCATGAGCATTTTTTAAAACAATTTGTTTTGTAATAGTTGCTTTCATTTTACTTGTTAATTTTTATGTGGTGCTGAGGATCGAACCCATTGCCTCACTCATGCTAGGCAAATGCTTTGCCACTGAGCTACAGCCCCAGCCAAAGAAGTATCTTTGTTGTAATAAAATGGAGAGTGATTAAAGTCTAAAAACAATGGACACTGAAAAATAGTTGTAACATTGTGACTACTGGATTGCAGTTTAAACAGTATATCTATTCAATAAGGCAGCAATTAAAATTATTTCTAAGAAGTGAATTACTAAGATAAATGATCTAATACATATCAGCTGGGCTGTGGTTTTAATTTCTTATTTGTTTTAGGTGCAGTATTAATCTCATCTCTTGAGAATGAAAAAGACCAAGGTGTTATTTGCTTCTGAATCACAGAGATGTTTATGCCCCTTAAGATATTTGCAACTGAACTATTAAAAGGATTATATACTAAACCAGCATATTGAATTATGCCTTTTAACACAATATATATCTTCCTAAATTTTTTAAGCATGTAGAAAGGGGGTGTTTATTATGTATAAAACCAAGTATACATTTTCTGGCATATACATTATGCATTCATCCCTTTTATTTTTTTGTTTTTATTAGTGCATTATAGTTTTACATAATTGTGAGGTTCATTTTGACATATTTAGAAATGCATATGACATAACTTGCTACATTTTAATCCCCAGTACTGCCCACCTTCCATACCCTCCTCCCTCTCCCTGATCCCCTTCCTCTACCATGTTGGTCTTCCTCCTCTTAATTTATTTTTAAATTGGCACATTATAGTTATGCATAAAAGTAGAATTCACTGTGATATATTTACACATGCACATGGCATGATTTGGTCAGTTTCATTCTCTGGTCTTCCCCCTTTCTTGTCCCCCTCCTCTCTAAGTCCCCTTCATCTAATCCACTGTTCCCCCTTCTATTTTCATGAGATCACCTTTTTCAAAATTTTTTATTTCTCTTTAGCTTCCAAATATGGGAGAAAACATTCTACCCTTGACTTCCTGAGTCTGGTTTATGTCACTTAGCATAATATTCTCCAGATCCATGTATTTGCTGGCAAACACCACACTTTCATTCTTCTTTATGGCTGAGTAGAATGCTATGGTGTATTCATAGTGCATTTTCTTTATCCAGTCATCGGTTGAGTGATATCTAGGTGGGTTTCATAACTTGGCTATCACAAATTGTGCTTCTATGAACATTGCATGTATTATGTATCAGTATTGAATGCTGATTTTAGTTCTTCATGATAAATATCAAGAAGTGGGGGTAGCTGGGTCCTGTAGTTGTTCCATTCCTAGTCTCTGGAGGAATCTCCACACTGCTTTCCAGAGTGGTTGGCTTAATTTTCAGTCCTACCAACAATGTATGAGGGTACCTTTTCCTTTACATCCTCCTCGTCATTTATTATTATTTGTAGTCCTTGTTTTTTTTTTTACTTTTTTAAAATTGATCTTTATTTTTTTTAAATACACAACAGTGAAATATATTACAATTCTTATTACACATATAGAGCACAATTTTTCGTATCTTTATATAAAGTACGTTCACAGCAATTCATGTCTTTATACATGTACTTGTTTTTTTTTTTGCATCATAATTCTTATTACACATATATACCACAATTTTTCATATCTTTGTATATAAAGTAGGTTGACACCCAATTTGTGTCTTCATACATGTACTTTGGATAATGATGTAGTCTTGAAGACTGCTGTTCTAACTAGAGTGAGATGAAATCTCAGTGTGGTTTTGATTTGCATTTCCCTGACTGCTAATGATGTTGAACTTTTTTTTTCCATTTATATACATTGGTCACTACATTTCTTCTTTTGAAAACTATGTTTAGTTCATTTGCCCATTTATTAGTTGGGCTTTTTTTGTGGTATTAAGTTTTTTGAGTTCTGTTACATATTCTGGATATTAATCTCCTGTCAGAAGAGTAGCTGGTGAATTTTTTCTTCCATTCATGGTCTTGTTTTCTTCACCATACAGAAGCTTTTTAATTTGATGTCATCCTACCTATTGGTTCCTGGTTTTGTTCCTTGAGCTTTAGGGGTCTTATTGAGGTAATCAATGCCTGCAACAATATGTCGGAATGTTGAGCCTACGTTTTCTTCTAACACTTGTAGTGTTTCTGGTCTAATTCCTAGGTCTTTTAAAGCCACTTTGCATTGACCTTCATGTAGGGTGAGAGATGGAGGATCTAGTCTCACTCTTCTACATATGGATATTCAGTTTTCCCAGCACCATTTTGTTTAAAAGGTTATGTTTTCTCCAATAAATATTTTTGATACTTATGTTAAGGATCAGGTGACTGTATCTACGTGGATCTGTCTTTGTGTCTTCTATTCCATGCCGCTGGTCTTCATGTCTGTTTTTATGATAATACCATGCTGATTTTGTTTTGGTAGCTCTGTGTTATATTTGAGATCAGATATCGTGATGCCACCAGCATCACTTTTATTTTTCAGTATTACTTTGGCTATTCTTTTCTAATCTTTTATTCTCCCAAGTGAATTTTAGGACTGTTTTTTTCTAGTTCCATGAAGAATGTCATTGACATTTTGATGGGAATTATATTGAATCTGTGTATTGCTTTTGATCATATGGCCATTTTGACAATATTACTTCTACCTATCCAAGAACCTGGAAGATCTTTCTGTCTCCCGAGGTCTTCTTCAATTTCTTTCTTCATTGTTCTATAATTTTCATTGTAGGCTTCTTTTTTCTTTACCTCCTTGGTTAGATTTCTAAGTATTTTATTTTTTTTAAGGCTATTATGAATGGAATTATTTTTCTGATTTTTTTCTTAGCAAATTGGTTATTGAAGGATAGGAAAGCGGTTGATTTATGTATGTTGATTTTGTATCCTGCTACTTTGCTAAATTTATGTGTCATTTCTAGAATCTTCTGGTGGAGCTTCTTGGGTCAAATATAACAAATATAAAATTGTTACCAGCAAACAGATAATTGAACTTCTTGTTTTCCTATTTGTATCCCTCTAATTTCTTTTTCCTGCTTGATTGCTCTGGCTACAGTTTCAAGGACTATGTTGAATAGGAGTGGTGAAAGTGGATACCCTGTTCCTGTTTCTAGATGAAATGCTTTCAGTTCCCCTTTTAGTATGATGCCGGCTTTTGGCTTGTTGTATTCAGCATTTTTGATGCTGAGATAAGTTCCTTCTGTCCCTAATTTATCTAGTGTTTAAACATGAATGGGTGCTGGGGGTTGTTAATTGCTTTTTCTGCATCAATTGAGATAATCATGTGATTCTTGTCCTTAATTCTATTTATGTGGTGAATTACATTTATTGATTTGCATATGTTGAACCAACCTTGCATCCCTGCAATGAAACCCACTTGATCATGTGTGGCTTGAATGTAGTTTGCCAATGTTTTATTAAGAATTTTTGCATCTATGTTAATCAGGTATATTGGTCAAAAGTTTTTTTTTCCTTGATGTGTCTTTGTCTGATTTTGATATGAGGGTGGTACTTGCTTCATAGAATAAATTTGGCATGAGCCCTCCTTTTCTATTTCATGGAATAATTTGAAGATAATTGTCATTAATTCTTCTTTGAAGTTCTGGTAGAACTCAGCTGAAAATCCATCTGGTCCTGGAAGGTTTTTTTTGTTGTTGTTGTTAAACTTTTAATAGCTACTTCAATTTCATTATTTGATACTGGCCTAAGTTTTTTATAGCCTCATGGTTCACTTTGGGTTGGTCATATGTGTCTAGGAGTCTCTCAATATCTTTGAGATTTTCTAGCTTATTGGAGTATAAATTTTCAAAATTGTTTTTACTGGTCCTCTGTATTTCAAAACTATCTGTGGTGATATGCCCCCTACCCCGATTATCTCTATAATTTTATTAATTTGGGTCTTCTTTCTCTTTCTTTTGATTAGTTTGGCTATGGATTTATCAATCTTATTTTTCTTTTTAAACCATCAACTCTTTGTTCCCTTTGTATTTTTAAAATTTTCAATTTCATTGATTTTGGTTCTGATTTTAATTATTTCCTGACATCTACTGATATTGGTATCAGTTTGTTCTTTTTCTAGGGCTTAAAGTGTAAAATTAGCTTTTTATTTGGTGTCATTTTTTTTAATGTAGGAACTCACTGTTATAAACTTTCCTGTGAGAACTACCTTCATACTATCCCAGAGATTTTGAAATGTTGTACTTCTATTTACATGTGTTTCTAAGAATTTTAAAATTTCTTCCCTAATTTCTTCTGTGATCCATTCCTCATTTAAAAGTATATTATTTATTCTCCAGGTTTTAGAATGGTTTTTGTTTTTTTATCCTGTCATTTATTTCTGATTTCATTCCATATGATCTGATAGGATGCAAGGAATATCTGTTGTTTTGTATTTGCTAAGATTTGCTTTGTGCCCTACTATATGATCTGTTTTAGAGAATATTTCATGGGATGCTGAGATCAAAGTGAATTCAGTTGTTGATGAATGAACTATTCCATAGATATCTGTTAGGTCCACTTAATAGTATTTTTAATTTCTGAAGAGTCTTTATTTAGCTTATATCTGGAAGATCTATCCAGTGGTGATAAAAGTGTGTTGAAATCACCCAGTATCATTGTATTGGGATCTGTCTGAGTCTTTATATCATGTAAGGTTTGTTCTATGTAAGCAGGTATATTAACGTGCATAAATATGTAACTATCATCATATCTTGTTTTGGGATAGTTCCCTTAAGCACTATAAAATGATCTTCTTTGTCTCTTCTGATTAATTTTGGCTTGAAGTTTAATTTTTCAGATGAAAGAGTAGCTACTCCTGCTTACTTTTGATTTCCAGAGCCACGGTATATCTTTTCCCATCCTATGACCTTCAGCTTGTGGATGTATTTGCCTGTACAGCAAGTCTCTTTTGAACAACATATGGTTAGGTCTTGTTTTTTCTTCCAATTTGCTAGTCTGTGTCTTTTTAAAAAAAATTTTTAGCATAAAGTATTAAAATCATCTTGAATACAATTGAGATTCACTCCTGCCAAATAAATATATCCTGAACAGAATTAATTACTTTATGCTTTTCTAATTAATCAAGAACAGTATTCTAAATATTTTAGAAAAACAAAAATTGACACATGTATCATACTTCTTTTTTCAACATTGATATTCTCTAGAAAATGAGTTATTTTTTTAATTTTTATTTTTCTGGCACTAATGATAAAAACCCAGTGGTGCTTTACTGCTGAGCTACATCCCCAGCCCCCTCCTTTTTTGTCTGTGTTTTTTAATTGGAGAGTTGCAACCATTTACATTCAGTGTTATAAAAAGATAATTTTTGTTTCTTATTGTTTTGATTTATTTCTAATCTTGAATTCAGATTTTATTGTGTTTTACTTGATTATGCTTCTGCTAAGTTTCAACCATTCACTGACTCTGATACTCATTTTTTATTTCTTCTGCTTATAATTTTTAATAAATATGTTCTGTATTGCTGACTTAGTAGTCACAAATTCTTTTAGTTTCTGCTTATCTTGGAAAGTTTTTTATTCCACTTAAATTATGAAAGATAGCATTGCTGGATGTAACAATCTTGGTAGGCAACTATATCTTTCAGAAATATATTCCAAACCCTCCTGACTTTTAGAATCTGGGCTGAAAGATAGGAAGAAAGTCTAAATGTCATTTTCTGTTTTTCTCTTGTGAGTTTTAAAATTTTTATCCTTGTTCTTAGGCATTTTAATTATAATAAGTCTTGGAGAGGATCTTTTTTGACCTTGTCTCTTTGGAGTTCTATATGCATCTTATATTTGTGTTTCTATCTAGTTTTAATTTTTTTTTGATATTATTTCATTGAAAAGTTTGATATTCTTTAGTTTGTATTTTGGTGGCCTATCTATGCCAGTGATTTTTAGATTTTATCTCTTAATGTTATTGCAGATTTCTTGAATATCGTCGGCATGGTCTCTTAACATCTTTTCCTTTTTGTTCACTCTATTTTCAAGATTACACACTTTGGCCAGGCACAGTGGCACATACCTGTAATCCCAGCAACTCAGAAGGCTGGGGCAGGAGAATTGAAAGTTTAAAGCCAGCCTCAGAAATTTAGTGAGGCCCTAAGTAACTTAGCAAGAATTTGCCTCAAAATAAAAATAGATAGGCTGGGGATGAAGCTCAGTGGTAAAGTGTCCCTGGGTTCAATCACCAGTACCAAACTAACTAAATAAATAAAATAAAATAAAAAATTGCATATTTTGTCTTTGAAGCTGAAAATCTCTCTTATCTATTGGTGATGCTTTCACCTGAATTTCTAATTTGATTTATTGAGTCATTTTCAGGATTTCTGTTTCTTTTTTCAGAATCTCTATCTCTTTATTGAAGTGTTATTTCACTTCCTGTACTTTCTTAATTCATTTATCATATCTTATTTTAATTACACGAGTATTTTAACTGTGAACTTTCTAAATTCTTTATTTGAAATCTCTTCCACCGTGGTGTCAATGGGGTCAGTTGTTGAAGTGTTATGGGCTCCATGGGGGGACTTGTTCCCTTGCTTTTTCACATTGTCTGTATTTCTACCCACTGCTGGGGTGATTATCTCTTCTACTTTGATGCAAGGGACTAGTTAATGAGCTGCTTTATCTTAAGTTTTCTAGACTGTGTGAAAATCCAAGTATGGGTCCTCCCAGTGTGTATCCTCTGCTAGGCCCAGTATCCACGACTGTTAAGATGCTATTCCAAAATCCCAAATAAAACTCTGGGTCTTATTTAAGAAAAGACAAAGGATTTATTCTGGCCAGGGCCAAGGGAGCAGAAAGCCCCAAGAAGCTGAACATGGGTGAGAGGGCCATTTCAAAACAGAAAACCACAAGAGAGGGGGTGGGAGAGCCAAGCAGAGTCACTTGGTAGCCATCCACAACTGCGGGGCCTATGAATACACCTTCCTAAGGTGAGTATTTTAATTGTGAACTTTCTAAATTCTTTATTTGAAATATATTTAATATAATATTAAATATATTTTCAGAAATATATGACTTATAGTTTCTTGACTTAACTTATTCTATAGTTAAATACCATGGAAAGTTTTTTTTTTTTTTTTTTTTTTTTTTTTTAAGTTCATGCCACTGCATCTTAGGCAAATGTAAAGTTAAGGGGGAGGATGTACATATTGGAAATCATTTGGAAGGCTTAGTCTGGATAGCTCAAATCTTCTATGACTTTGACCTTGAATTCTCTGGCTTGTGGCTAGAATCTTTTCACTACCCTTTCCACAGAAACCCCATATTTATGGAATTCCAGACCCAAAGGGAAAGAGTTCTTTGGAAACGGAGCAAGCAATTTGAATTATTCTTTGACACACTGGAATAATGTGATCTAAAACACTACCTATCACTTTTAGATAGCCATTGAATCAGAGGTGCCTCCAGTATAGGAAGATAACACTTGTTTTGGATTTTGAAATGTATTCTCTTTCCAACAAGGTGGTAGAATTTAAGTTGGATGTAGCATTCAGGGGCAGCAAGTTGACGGGGTGCACAGAAAGTGAGAGAAAAGCTGTGAGATGCGTGGTATGGACCTGAGGGTCCCTGAGACCTGTGTCAAAGGCTTGGTCCTCAGGCTGGTGCTTCTAGGAGGTGGTGGAAGCTTTATAAGAGGTGGGGTCCAGTAAGAGGCCTTTTGGTCCCTGGGGGAGTGCCCTTGAAAGAGTGTGGGATCCCGCCCCGTACACCATCCCTTTGCTTCCTGACTGGGGAAGTAGGTGGATTTGCTCTGCTGTGTTCTCTGCCATGATGAGCTGCCTCTCCACAGGCCCAAAGTCAGGGGCCGATTTATCATGGACGGACACCTCCCCAACTGTGAGCCAAAGGCAGCCTTCTGTCTTTATAAACATTTAATTATCTCAGGTATTTTTTTTTAAAATAGTGACGAAAGCTGACTAGCACATAGGAGAATTAAAAACACATTGTCCCCATGTTGTATTTACCCAGTAAAATCACCATTGGGACGAGGTGGTTTTGTACTTGCAGAGAATACTTCGGGCTTACTTCATAAGAAAATGAGAGTTGAAAATACAGCATCGTGACTCTTCTGATAGTTGCCTACACCATACCCTCAAACTCCACAAGAGGAGTGTCCTCGTGAACTTCCTATACTTCGTCTGCCCTCCGACAAGTCCCTGTATCTAATCTTTTTGAGGATAGCAGTGAAGATACGGTACCAGTAATGGACTTGGATGTAAAAGTCACTAGAAGAAGATCCTAACTTTATTTTGAAGACAAATCCATTGACACAGATACAAGGAGAAAGGCATTTGAAGCAAAATCCCTATGACAGCAGATCAACTTTTAAGGATGGTTCACTTTGGGTCTCCAATTTTAGGTACTTTTGAGGTTATATATCGCCACCATAGAAATGTATCTAAACGCTTGATTTTTCTCCACTTTAAGGACTTGTGCTATGACTTCACTTTTTTTAAATAATTAAGATATTTATAATTTTGTTGTAAGAAGATCGGTAGGAAAAGTGTTATAATATCAAATGGCAAACATTTTGTAACATTACACACAATTATTTTCCCTTTTCCTCTCTAGCTTCCACATATGAGAGAAACCATACAACCCTTGACCTTCTGAGCTTGGCTTATTTCACTTCACATAATGCTCTCAGGAACTTGACGTTTTTCTATAGGAATATACAGAAATAAATATTTGTGTAATGTTACAAAACTGTCTTGTTCCATGTGCGGATGATTCTTGTGCTAGTTTGAACTGTTGTACAGCATCAGGGGAAAAGTTCACAGTTAATTAAGAAAGCTCTAGGGCCTATGAAATTTTCTAGCACAGCTTGTTACAAAGCCAAAAATTTGCAAACATCACTAAAGCTTAGGGAAAGTGTCCCAATAGAGCAAGATGCTGCTTAGCTTTAAGAAAGCAGCTAATCCACCCCCTGCTGTTCTCATTGTCTGTCAGCAATTCCAGAAACCCAAATAATCTCTAAAATTGTAATAAAACTATAAAAATATCTCAGATATTATGAATCACCATAGGGTAATAATTTGCTATTCTTTATGTATAAAATAAGACCCTGGGCTATAAAAGATTTATTTCTGTGCAATAATGTCTTCTACGGAATTAGCTCCATTTTTACTTGTTTCCCTAGAAGACAGATTACATGTGCTGGGAGACAGTTCTCCACGGGTCTCTGGAGCTTCTTCACACTCTGCAAGCCAGGCATTGTCATTTTAAGGCTGTTTGTAGAGCACAGTCCTGAGTCCCACTCATGGTGTCTGCCTCCAGAGTAAAGGATGTAGTGTTTACTGCCCGGAGAGAGACGCCCAGTTCCTGAGAGCATGACGCTAAGTGAAATAAGCCAAACGCAGAAGGTCAAGGGTCATATGTTTTCTCTCATATGTGGAAACTAGAGAGGAAAAAGGAAAAAAAAGGTGGGGGTGGGATCTCCTGGGGAGTCTGGGATGAGTAGGAGACAGAAGGTCAGTGTGAGGGGACATCGCTGAGCTGCTCACTGCCTCTTCCTGAGACAGCAGGGTGGGTTGGTAAAGCTCCCCTGCAGGTTCTAGGTCCTTGCTGTGGGGTGAGGACTGTGAGTGAGCGGCTGGTGGGCATCTGCAGGCCTTCCCTGGTCAGCTCAGCAATGGCCAAATAAGAGGTGAGCCAGGAGGAGTGGGGCAGGGAGCGGGTGGCCTGCCAGTGTAGGTTAGGGTCATAGTGCACTGGTCTGCAGAATAAGTCTGTATATTTATTCAATTTTAACACATCTGTATTTAGAAAGCAAGTTTTGCCTTCATGCTACATCTCATTGTTAGATTTATTTTTTTTCAGCTTAAATCCATGCTCCTAGGAAAGCAGACCAGTATCTTCACAGCCTCTCTTGATCCTTTTCTGAGTTATCAGTTCCCCTGCCCCTTCATCCTGCACCGCAATACAGTGCTCCCTCAGACAGGCCTGCAGCTTCTTCCCTACCCCTTCTCTTTGTGGTCTACTGACTTTCCCTGAAACATCTGTATTTTCTAATCTCTCCGGGAGGCTGAGGAGCAGACTTCACTATCTGTGCGATGCCTTTCCAGTCACCCACACTCTGCTCTCTCCACGTGTTTTATTGCAAACCCCTAATTTTCTGGGGACTCTGGTCTTGCCGCGCTGCAGTGGCTCCCTTAAAAAAGGCACCATGTCCACTGGACAGCGCTGCATCGAGAGGGGTTTGCCACCCCCAGCCCCTGGCACAGCACCCGGGAGGTGATCAGCGTCCAGTATCTATGGTGTGAACAGGTGCATCGCTGGCTCCGACTGGTGGACACACAGGGGAGGATGAGGCTGGACGGGTCAGTGGAGCTGCAGCCCCCAGGGTGCTCTTAAGTGGAGAAAGCCAGAAGGGCGACTTTGACCCGAGAGTCCCTTTACTTTTGTGGCTGATATCTGGAATTCAAATCTAGGCATTGTATTTATCTGCTGTGAATAGCATTTCCCATTTTGTGAGATTCACAATCTAAATGGGCTTGCATTTATTTTTTAAACGACTATAAACTAGATCATGAAGTTAATGTGCTTGTCTGTGTGCACTCTCCTCTAGTTTATCACTTATTTTCTTTTGTAGCTGTCACAGGATAAAGTCCTTGATGTTAGAATGTTAAAGTCAATGAGTCTTCATGACTTTATAGTCACAGGTCCCTAAGTCACTTGGACACGCTGGTGCCAACAGGTATTCGGCATCCCTGTAGCAATTTTTCTTCAACAAGTCCAACGTCCTTCAGAGGGGGAGATGGGATGGACCCCCATCCTCTCGCTTCTGCTTCCTGCCATTGACTTACAAGATGTAAACAGGCTTCCGCGGTGTTCTTCCAAGCGCCATCTCTTCCTGGGGTGGGTCACGGGATTGTCTGTCACTCCAGGAAGCAGACGACCCTCTGTTGGTCCTGCCAGTTGCTTCCTCACCTGTTCACCACAGCAAGGGCCCTCTCTGGAGTGAGGTCCTTGTGTGTCCACCCACCTGCTGTTGCACGTGGCTGCCACGCGGCTCCCCTGCTCCCACTCCGCAAGGCGCAGCTGTTCTGCATGAGATGCACCTGAGCGTTTCCATGTGCACACAGGTGAGAGGGCTCAGGGCAGAGCTGGAGCTGGAGTGCAGCCCCAAGGTCAAGGTAGAGGAGGAGCTGAGAGGAGGACAGAGGGCACTCCAGTGCAGGAGGGACAGCACGGGCAGTCAGCGTGCACCAGCTCAGGCAGGCCAGGTGCAGGAAATGGGGAGAGCATTAAAGGAGGAAGCTCATCTGAGAAATTGGTAGGGGACCCAGCTGTAGCCTACAGGGTAAGAGGACCAGAAGGTGGAGGGCACTGAGTGCCAGACATCACACCTGAATTTCAGAACGCGTGCAGCGTGGGGGGCCCTTAGAGGTGTCTGAGATTGTTAATGTGTGACTTATGTTTAAAAGGTTTCTGCTATGGGGATTGTAAGGTATGTGTTGGGCAGTAAATGAGCATTGGCTGTAGGATTAGTTACCCAGTGAAGCTGGGTTACCCAGTGATCCTGGGGGAGGATGATGGCGGAGAGAATGGAAAAGCGTCTGTACCTGCAAAGGAAAAGGGGTGTGATCCTTGGTGATTTCCTGGCTGTGGACTGAAAGTAAAGGGTAGGAACTAAGGGACAGTGTTCCTATTGGACATCCTTCAGCTGTAGGTAGTGAAAGCTCCAGGAGGCTTAACCATGAAGGAATCAAAGTTACCCCTGATTCATGCCCAGCTGAATTTAGAAATGGCAAAATCCTGTCATGGAGTCGGCTCTTCCTGCTTCCAGTGGGCTCCCTGCTTCACTGTAGAGCAGCTGTTACACAGCAGATCCCGGCACATGATTAATTAGCTTAGAAACATGATCACTTTCCTTGCTCTTAGTGACTTCCAGTTCTACAGAACATGTGGCTTTGTCTGTCCCCTTCCCGAGGACAGGGACTGGGAGGTCCTGTCTGTAGCCCTGGAACACACAGGGATCTCTGGCACACGCAGATCTATAGCACATATTTGCTGAATGAATGGATGGATACTTGCCAAGGGCTCAGCCAGAGTCCCAGGTTCTGCCCTCAGTCACCCAGCTTGGCTTCCTGACTGACCTTGAACCAGCCCCTCCCAGTACCACGTGCCATTCACCTGGCCAGCTCTGCATCAGGTGCCCACCCTGGACTCAGCCAGGGCGAGCCCCATTCCAACACCACGGAGTGAGGTTTAGGGAAGGCAGTGACTGAAGTCCATCCAATAGACTCAAGACCACTTGAAACAGGCGTTTTTGCAAGGAGAAAATGCCGCAGTCTGGCTGGGCACAATTCACAACCACTTATCAAGCAGAAACGAACTTTATTTTTAAAACACATGCTGGACCATAGGAGCTCTTCAGGAATTCCCTCAGAGCCCAATTGCCACCTCAGGCACTCCCTGAGAGCACCTCCCCCAATCTCTTCCGGCTCTTGAGGCCAATTGGCTGGGCGGAGCCCAAAGTGGGCAGAGCCAAAAGAGTTCCCCAATGAGCAGCTCTGTGTTCTGAAAGGGCAGGGAAACAGCCCAATGAGCATCACCACAGAGGAGTCAATCAGCTGGTTGCTGGGGCCACGATGAGCCAATCAGCTGGAAGTTTGCTGGGGCCCATTCAGCTGTGGCTCTCAACAAGAAAAGCAGACTTTAAGTTTAGCTTTATCACTTCTGTTCCCTGAGCGGAGTGGGCTGTTCCTAGAATTCCCCGTGGGTAGCAACACACAGGTCCTGCAGATTCGAAGTGAACACTTTCAGTACCTTCTAAATAAGAGCTTTATTTGGGCTCTCACTACACTAGTGCTAAGGAACTTTCAGAACCAGAATCAGGGATACCAGGGAAGAGTGAGAGAGTGCTGCCCAGGGTGGACACATGGACATGTCCTGAGAAAGGTATGTGATAGTTCAGGCCTCAAAGTTCAGCACCAATGTCAAGGTATAAGGTCAAGATGTCAGCAGGACACGCGCCCTCCAGAGCTCTGGGGGTCCCCATCTTTGTTTTTTTCCGCCCTCTGGTGGCTGCCCACTCTCCTGGACTCATGGATTCATCTCACATCTCTCCCTCCATCTTCCTCTTCCTTTGTACTTGAGGTCACTCATGGTCATTTGTGTGTCTCTTGCAGGGACGATTCTAATGGCACATAGGACCCACCCAGTTGGTCCAAGATAATTTACTCATCCCAAAGTCCGTAACCACATTTGGAGAGCCTCATCCTTCAGGTGACAGTCGCAGCTTCTGGGGATGGGATGAGGACATATCCTTAGGAGCCATGACCCCATCACCCATGGCCTGCAAGATTCACCTCTTATAAAGACCCTGAGTACCATGTGGTGTAATCTCTACATCACAGTCCTCAAACAACAGTGTCATTTCTCATTCACTCCATACCAAGATGCCAGAAGGGGTTCTCTTTAATTTTAAAGACCCTCTCCTTGTCCCCTTCTCCTTGTGGCTTGTCCTCTTTCCTCTGAGTTATAGGCTCAGTCCTCCCTTGAATCATCCACACAGTCATCTTCATTCCTTTCTTAGCACAAGAGTCCAGAAGCCCGTCACACTGTCCCTCCTCTGGAGCCGTGTGCAGGGGGCAGCTCAGCCTGCAGCGCCAGTTGTCAGGCTCAGAGCTGCAATTTTGTCCTTGAGGCAGTGCCCTGGCCACTTCCTTTCAGAAGCTGGGTTTGTTCCTAAGCAATTAAGATGCTTCCATCTTAGACAGTATTGTCTACATTTTTTGCGCTTTTCTGTTTTGCCTATGAGGTATTTTCACTTCCCATTCCGGCTGTGACCAGCACAGCTCTTAATTCATAACCAGAGGAGCATTGGGGGATGAAGAAAAGACAAACAGACACATGTAGAGAAAAAGCTGGGGCCAGGTGGTTCAGCCAACCCCGATGGGGCAAGACTTGACACCAGAGCTAGCTCAGCACATTTATTATATAGGTTTTGTCATCAGAAGGTTATTTGTGAGAAAGTTTTAGCAAAGCAGGCAGCCTGAAGGATGTAGCAAAACTTGCAAGACATTACAGTCATCTTGTTATGCTCAGAATTATCTATCCCTGGGAGCTGGTGACTGAACTCAAGTTTCTGACCAATACAGCTGTGCACCTTTGCATCTCCTTGCATCACCATAGCAACTGAGCCATCTTGACCTTCACCTTTGCACAGGAAGTTCCTAGGTAAACATAGCCCTATGAGGGAATCAGAAGCTATCACTGAAGTCACCACTCTCCACACTTTCTCATATCAGATTCTAAACTTCTTCAGCTTAGAACCAGGCCTCTCTTTGTCCTCAATGTTCCTCTGTGTATAGTAGGTGCTCAATACAATTTCATTGAACAAGCAGAACAATTAATATATTCAAATGAAATGATGCTTTGAAAAAGTATTATCATCTGTGTTTGACTTAGGAAGGTGAAGGCAATTGCTCATTAACTCCACATGTTAAAAACTGAATTATAAGATTAGCTTACCTGTCACTCCACATTATACACATGCATCAAAACATCACCTTGTACCCTATAAATGTATACAATGATTTGTCAAAAATATCAAACTTAAAATGAAAGATTAGTATTCTATGAATGCAGTGTTGGTTTTTGTGAAGTCCATACACTATTTTGAATGTTCCATGTCTTCTATGGGCACACTGATGAAGAATGGTTTCTGGCCCACACTTTCTCAAGCAGCGCAGTTCAATCACCAAGCTTGCTATCAACCAGGGACGGCAGGGTGAGTGTGACACCAGGCAGGGGCCCGTGGGATGGGGGGGGGGGACAAACAGAGTGGGATCAGGAGGCCCACAGGAAGGATTAATCCCCAGGACCAGGTGGAGAAGCCCATTTTATGAACGTTCTCTTCCTCAAACCTGTAAGTTTTGGCGAGTCTAGCTGAGTCACCCCATTAAGTAACAAGGCAACAAGAGGTTTTTGAGTTGTTGTTTTTTGGGGGAATTCTAACTTTTTTGAATAGGTATAAAATAACCTTGTAGAAAACATTTAGTATAATTTTCCAGCATGATTTTATAGCAGAACAGCATTATAACATACACCTAGTGGAAGTGAATCTCTATCCTTGGCTGGTGAGAGTAACTAGGAAATATTTTTCTGTAGCAACACAATAAAACTCTACAACCTTCCTTGCTGAGTCGAACACATGGAAACACAGTGACTTTTGACCAAACTTCCAGATAAGCCAGAGGAAGCCCAGGCCTCCAACACCTGGGGGATGCCCAGAATTCAGAGTGATAGTGAAGGAACAGCAAGGAAACTGAGGTGCCAGCCATGTGCTTTTTAAAAAATAGTTTCTTGCCTTTCTAAAGGGCTGACTTCTTCAAGCCTATGCTAGAAACCATCCTCACTGCCAGGGGAAGCCTTGGCAGACACGTGCTATTGGCTCTTGGATTTTCCAAAGGGGAAACTGGAAATTCCAGTCATTCGGTTTCCAGCTGTCTTTAGAAATTTATTTCTTGGACTTTAATATTGTTGGAAATCACCTGAGACCAGAAAAAGCAGAGTTGGGAAATTAATTAGGGAGAAACCAAGTGAAAACATAACGGTGATATTATCTGTTAACACCTATCCACAACATTCTCTTGAGATCACCTTAGTATATGAACCTGTGATGTCTCTAAGACTCTTGACTTTGAACTTGAACAATAAAATTCAATCTAATTATTAATGAAGATTAAGTTTAATTAAATCTACTGCCTAACGATGATCATACTGTTTACTCAATCAGTTAATAAATGCTCAAGAGCAGTTTACTGAGCATGTGCCGTCTTTCAGATGCTGTGCTAGGTGTGCACCCCACTAAGTTGGGTAAGGCTTGTACTGTGCTCTCAGAGAGCTCATGATTCCAGGGGGAGGTAGGTCTGCCAGCCAGGAGTCCCAAGGGCACATGGAAAGCCTAATGCAGCAGGATAGAAAGAAATGGGATACAGTGTGATTTTAGTTAGCATGTCTTTTTTTCCTTTATGATGTAAGAATATTTTTATTCAGTATTTTTAATGCTACTTTACAAGTTGTCCCTGGATTTTTTTCTCCATCAATGATGAAAGATAACAACATTAGGCACGGTATGTTGAGGAGGCAATATTCCCTAAATGCTGCCCTTTCTTCTTGGATTCTTCTGTGACTATTCATGGTGGCATGGGACCTGTCACCTGAAGATGGTTTGGTTTTCTTTTTTCTCTTTGCTTCTTAACAGTTTTAAAATGCTTTTTTTGAGGGGGGGACTATAAATAGTAAATATTTAGCAACTTGGATTAGTATTTCTCTATTTTTCTTATCCCATTATGTAGCATATTTGCTAAATTCTGAGAATCTTCACTGCCAGTGTTATCCAGGGAAAATGTGTGCTGGGGAGTATGGAGACAGGCTCTACTCTCAGTGAACCTTAACTCCTCTAAGTGTGTTAATCATGGTCTCAGCCAAATTGTGCTGCTCTTTTTATGTTAAGATCACAAGCCCTAAAGTCAGACTCACCTTATGTAAATGTCAGTTGTCACCTCGAAGGGATACATAGAAAGATATTTATGTAGCAGCTACTTTGCACATGTACCTAAGCAGTGAAACATTGTTCCCCCTGTTGTGGGATGGTTGCTGCAGGATGAGTTGTTGATCTGTTGTTGTTCTCACATCTTAAGATGTGTCACTGTCTTCATGGTATCAAAAGGAAAACTTGAGACGAAGTGACTTTAGCAGAGCTTATTTGAGCAAAGAAATATTTGACGAACCAGGCATGGTGCTGTGTACCCATAATTCAACTACTTGGGAGACTGAGGCAGAGGACTTGCAAGTTCAAGGCCAGCCTGGGCAACATAGCCAGACTCCACTTCAAGGAAAAGAAAAACAGAAGAGAAAAGAGAGATGTTTCCTGAGTCCACCAGCAGTCCAGACATAAAATGGCTCAGTAGACACCAGCTCACCACATATACAGGCTTTATCTATTACCAGAGAAGAGGAAATGACATACAGAAGTGACCTGCTTGGCTGCAGTTGGGGTTTGCCGTATATGGTTAAATCTCGGCAGCTTTTAGCCTCTGATAGGCTGTTGGTTCAGCTGCTATGAGGCTTGGCACGTTGTTGTAAGAGTGTATTTCCAGGTCTGGTTATGCATCAGATTAGGTTAAAGTTTACAACATATGGAGAAACCTTTAGGGAAAACATGAAATATATATGGAGACAGCTTCAGCAAAACAATTCAAATTTAATTTAACAGTGGAAATGCATTCTTTTAGAAAAGCTGCTGTTAATTCCAATATTTTTTATGAAATCATCTTCACTAAAGCCAATTTTATGTACTGGATTTTGTTTCTGTGGTTCCCAATATCATGTACTCAGCCTAACAAATCACCAGGGGAGACCCCAGGCTACCTCTTACATCTAGCTGATTGACGGTAGTTGATATTTTGCCAGGTTATTGCAATATAATTAATTCTGTATGCCTTTCCCCCACCTTTAGTGAACTTAACAACTTGCTCACAAAGAAACAAGTACATATAAATACACAATTCAGAATCTTCTGATGATATATTGGAGGTATAGCATTCCTTTTTCATAACATTTCCCAATGCATGATAGAAAACGTTTAAAATTAACAGATCAATAAACATTTTTCTTAGAGAAAATATGCACAACATCTGAAAGGGAAATGAGTACAGATTTGAAGGGCACAGAAGTAACCCAAGGCACACAGAGTACTTTAATCAGCTTTTTCACGGCTGTAACTAAAAGGACCCAACCAGAACAACTGTAGAGGGGGAAAGGTTTATTTAGGGGCTCTTGGTTTCACAGGTCTCAGTCCATAGATAGCAGGCTCCAATCCTTGGGCTTGAAGTGAGGCAGATCATCATGGCAGAATAGTGTGGTGGAGGGAAGCCGCTCACATGGTGATCAGGAAGCAGAGAGAGAGACTGCACTCTCCAGATACAAAATATATACCCACAGCCATGCTCCCAAGGTCCATCTCCTCCAGCCACACCCCACCCACCTTTAGTTACCACTCAGTTAATCCCTCTCTGGGGATTAACTCACTGATTAGATTAAGACTCTTAGAACCCACTCATTTCTCCTCTGAACCTTCTTGCATTGTCTCCCACGTGAGCTTTTGGAGGACACCTCACATCCACACCATGACATTCTGCTCCTGGCCTCCAAAAGCTCACACTCACCTGACAGTGCAAAATATATTTAGTCTATTCCCAAGAGTATCCATAGCCTCCGCAGTTCCTAGATTGCTCAAGGTTCAAGTCCAAAGTCTTCCCTGAAGCTCAAGGCAATCTCGCATCATGAGCTCATGTAAAATTAAAAGCAATTTACAAGTGTCCAGGATATAAAAGTACAGAATAAACATTTCCATTCACAAAAATAGGGGCATAGAAAAAAAGGGATGGGACCAAAGCAAGACTGAAATCCTGCTGTTCAAGCAAGTCCTGTAGTTCTGTGTTTGGCATCTGGAGCACATGGCTTGACGTCCTCTCCAAAGGGCTTGTGTAGCTTTCCCCTGTGGCTCTGTTGGTTGCAGCCCAGGTGGCCTCTCTGTTGGCTTGTCTCTGTGCAATTCCTGCAGCTTTCCTAGGATGATGTCCCACGTTATTGGCATTTCTTAATCTCTTAATCCCACTGCAGCTTTGCCTACCTCAGATCTCCACAGCTTGCCTTCTCAGGGAATGGCTGCAGGGAATCCAACACGGCTGCACTTTGCCTGGCTTCCAAGGCCTTCCTTTGAAATCTTGGTGGAAGCCTCCATGATCCCCTAACTCCAATGTCCACAGTCCTGAAGAACCAGTATCATGTAGTTGACGCCAAGCTCTGCCGCCATCTTGATCAATAGCTGTGCTTCTGGGGACCTTGGCTGCAGCAGCCTCCGATTGTCTGGGTAGCTGAGCATGTTCTTCCTAGGCCCCCTTATTCAAGGATTTCACGCTGGTCTCTTCTCAAGAGAATTTCCACTTTTATTCCCTTGAGCCTGAGATGGGTGTGGTCTTGCCAGCTCCTGAGGTGCCTTATTGTCTCTGGGAAAAGTCTTTAGCATTTATTTAGTGGCAGTAATGTCATTAACAACTGTGGCTTCCTTGGCCCCAGTTTTACTCCTGCCTTTCAATTGAAGTTTTTCAAATATTTCTGCTCTGCTTTCTGCTCCTGAATATCATAATAAATTTGGCTAAAAGCAATATCTGTGCCACTGCCTGAAAGCTATGCTGCTTAGAAATTTCTTCCACCAGATTAAGAAGTTCATTGCTTTTAAAATGAGCCTCGCAGAAAGACTCAGGACTTGAGCAAAATGCAGGCAGCTTCTCAGCTGGAACATAGCACAAATGATCTCTAGTACAATTACCAGTAGTGTCTTCCTTTTCTTCGAAACCCTCTTGAGCCCTGTCTTTACTGTCCAGAGTCCTATGGCATTCTGGTCGTCTGAGCTCCTACCAGAATCAGCCATAACAAAGCATTTTCAGTTTGCACTGCTAAACATCTCAAAATTCCTCCCACCAATTCCCCAAAGCTCAAAATTCTCATGAACCACATGTTCAGTTTAGTCACAGCAGTGACCCCACTTCTTGGTACCAATTTCTGTATTAGTCAGCATTTCCACTGCTATGATGAAAGGTTATGACCAGAACAACTGCAGAGGAGGAAAGGTTTATTTAGGGGCTCATGGTTCCAGAGGTCTCAGTCCACAGCAGGCTCTATTCCTTAGGGCTCAGGATAAGGCAGGACATCATGGCAGAAGAGTGTGGCAGAGGGAACTAGCTCACATGATGATCAGAAAACAGAGAGAGAGAGGTCTCCATTTACCAGATACAATTATATACCCCAAAGCCACACTCCCAACTCCCATATCCTCCAGCCACACCTACCCCTTCAGTTACCATTGAGTTAACCTCTGCTAAGGGATTAATCACTGATTGGGTTAAGACCCTCACAACCCAATCACTTCTCCTACAAACGTTCTTGTATTGTCTCACATATGAGCTGTTGGGAGAGACCTCTTCTCCAAACTGTAAGACATGAGATAAGAACCATCCAAGGTGGAAGTATTTCCAGGGCCTCTTCAAGCTTGGAGGAGGTGGACACCAGGAGCAGGAGGGACCAAAGGGTCCCTGTACTCAGATAGTAAATAATCTGGATGAAACAGCCCTTAATCCCTAGAGATTATTTTAGGCCAGAACATAAGTAATAGAGGATTGTCTCAGGGTGAGTGACAGGGGTCCTTGGGCTGAAAAGGCAGGGCCATTCCCTGAGAAGCCAAAGATGCCAGGCAAAGGCGGGAGCACACACCTGTAGACAGAGATCCCCCTGAAGAGGTTGGCCCAGTGAGGTTTCCAGTTCATTGCTGCAGATTTGCTTTTCACAGACCCTGGCTTCCCGCAGGTAACTCTGACCTGAGCACCTGGCATACAGTCCACCTGTCTTGTCCCCTACAGGTTCTGTGCAGGGAGGGGCACTGTGAGAACTTGTAACCACAGTCGAGGTTTGGGCATGGAATTAATGCTGCCCGTGTGGCTGTGTCCCTAAAGGCCACAAACATCAAGTGCAGTTTCCAGTTGTCTTGGGTTAGTGGTGCACCCTGATCCCTGGCTGAACACGAAGATGTGCGATGTGAGGGAATTTCAGGGCTGAGGGACCAGTTCTGTATCCTCATTATGGTCGAGAGCCCACAGGGCTGTATGCCTTTGTCAAGGGACTTTGAAAATGATTTAAATCAACTCTCAGGAATGTCACTGTGTGCATCATACTCCAACAGAAATATTAAGAAGTTAAAAACGTAAGAGGGATGATCATCCTGCATCCTAATGTTTTTTGAGCTCCTGTTTCTCCACTCCATTTCACCTGCATATTTATTAACCCTAATGTGGCTTCCCCCCTGGCAGGCGACTGTGACGCTCCGCTGGGATCCGCCTTGCCTCCGTCCTCCTTCAGCAGCTCCGCGGAGCTGTCCAGCAGCCACGGCCCTGGGTTCGCCAGGCTTAATCGGAGAGATGGTGAGTCTACTTCTTCCTTCTTGCTGATCCTCGGTGAATCTCATTGGGTTTTCACTTAATAAAATAATTGCAATTGATTGATGCTTTATAGAAGGAAATAAAATTCCAAATAAGCACGTTTGCTCTCATTGGACTCTGAGGATTTATTTTGCAAGAATCAACTGGCCCCTGGGCAGCTAGTGTGGCTGAACCTCTGGGTCCAATCTTCACAGCTTTGGAACAAGTCACACACACCTGGCTTTGACAGTGTTTGATCTTCCGGTAAAATCATTTCAGTATTTAAGTATATGCTGAAGGCTTTAGCATCTGCTGTGTCCTGTTATCTATCCTGAGTTATTTCTTTCCTCCTTTCTTGTGTACATTGCCTCAGATTGCTTAATTAGCCCTATTTAGATTGAAAAAAAATGGCAGATTAAAGAAGCATTTTCAAAAGATTTTTATTGTTTTAACTAGAACTCCCAGTTTGTTTCTCATAATGGCCCTCTGGATTTTCTCTTTAGCATTCACTGAGGAGAAAGAGCATTTAATGGTTTACTCGTGTTCCATTGTAAATATCCATTGATACCTACAGACATTTCTTGAGAGGAGCATGTTTTCCGTTACATGGGTTTAAACAGAGGTGTAGGGAACTGAGTGCTAACTTGCCGTGTGGTACAGTTTGGGTAAGTGTCCTCCAAAGACCCATGACTTGGTCCCTTGGTGACCCCACTGGGAGGTGGTGGCACCTTTAAGTGATAGGACATAGTGGGTAGAAGTGAGGTCATTGGAGGTATGACCTCAAAGGAGTTATTGGGACCCCTAGGTCCTTTTTGTTTCTCTTAGCTTCCTGGTCCACATGAAGTGAGGATTTCTCCACCATGTGCTCCCGCCATGTTTTGTTACCTCACCATAGTCTAAAGGCAGAGGAGCCAGGTGACCATGGACTGAATTCTCTGAAATTGTGAGCCAAACATTTCCTCTTTTTAAGTTGATTATTTCAGGTACTCTGTTATAGTAACGGAAAGCTGACTTATACACTGTATCAAAATAGGGAGCTTAAGAAACCTTATACATAGTGATGAGGCACCATCTGGCATTTTAAAGCAAAAACTAAGGTAAACATTCTTTGAATAAATTCTCAGGAAATTGAATTCACAGTATTGACAAAAAATATTTGTAGGCATATATGAAAAGACTCAAAAAGTACACTATAAATACCTTGCATCCTTATTTCCTTATTGCCTTCTTTCTTGTTATTTTTTCTTAATTTTTTTTTTTTTTAACTTCTTGCTGCTTTCCTTGGTGTTTTCAATATCGGAGCACATTTAGTAAGTTGCACTTTGGACCAAATTAATGTATTATTTCCTTTGTTATGGACAATATGGTTATCAGAATGAATGAACTCACTTCATTTTGCTGAAATGCACTTATATGAACACAGTTGCAAATATGCAAATAGAATGCATGAATTCTAAACTAATACATAAACAAATGCGTTGGCTGAAATACAATGAAGTCTGCTATTTCATTCATTTGCTAAGATCTGGTTCTTTTACTCCAGATGATGTTCCTGCAGAGCCTAAGTGAATGTGGCCATCACTGGAGTAGTGATTGATACTGGGCACAAAGGATAAAAGAAAACAAAGGTCATCTCAAGCAATAGCTCTTTTTAATGGCAAATCACATTTTATGTTAGGATAGGACTGAGAGGATTCTCCATCATCATTTTTATTCTTAGTTCATGTTCTTGCAACTCCTATAGTGCAAAGGCATGATATCAATCTTAATAAAATTTATTTTCATGTGAATGAAAGAAAAATGGTTCCATTTTATCATTTTAATTAACTACCGGCTGAGGTGTTTATAAATTCATCGTTGTGATTGTTGTGGGTTTTTATTTTTGTTGTTGTTGTTTGTTTTGACTTTTCCTCCTCCCTATAAGAAATTCCAAATTGTGAGTGATATATGGAAGGCTGTAGATTATCTCTGCTGTTTTAAGATCCTTTATTAGATTTAGAGTGATTTACGAAGAGCAACTAAACCAGTCTCCTGATCATAAAGAGTTAAAGCAAAATACAGTTGACTCCAGGTCGCAGATATTACAGCCTTTCTCCAGAGGAGTGCAGAGATCTCAGAGCCACATTCAACAGTCAGGAAACACATGCTCTTCAGTCAGACAGCCCAGTACTTGGAACCTCTAGGATGGGAAATTCCATGAACACAGCTGTGGTCATTGCGAAAACCCGGGTGTGAGGGATGAGAGAGGAAGAAGGTGACTGAGTAGTCAGTGAATTCCGTCTGACCCCGTTTAATTCCGTCTGACCCTCCAAAGATTGCTCTTTTGGAAGTGTCTTCATTTATGCTTCTTGGAAAGTAATAAACTAAACTAGTTCTTCTGTTTCACTAAATGAAGAACCCCTGAGCCACAGAATTAATATACTTATCAAACCAAGTTATTCTCTGCCCTCCACCTTTTTTTTTTTTTTAATGGGGAAACACTCAATTTTACATCAAACATTTCATAAACTATGAAACATAATCCAAAGTTACTTTCCACTTATAAAAATTCAGTACCATACTGGTCAGATTAGAATGTAATTAATCAAATATGTTTTTGCTTTCTAGATTTTCATAGTTGAAATTTTAATATGCTTGAATTTTAACGTGTTCATGAATACAATGAACACAGTTTTTTAAACTGACATATTCTGACTTTACATATTTCTCACAGTTTTTTAAACTGACATGTAATGACTTTACAGATTTCTGTGGTACAATGTGATAATCCAATACATATAAACAATTTTTAATGGTTAAATCAGGATAATTAATATTTCCATCCCCTTAAACATATATCATTTCTTGGAGCTGGACTCGTCAAACTCCTCCCTTTTAATTCTTTGTAAATCACATAATAAATTGTTCTAAACTAGAGACCAACTACTGAAGATGCACATTTTAAAAACCCAAATCTGTGCTATTATTGCAGCAGGCCCCGTGGTAGCACTTACAGGTTGACGTGGGGTCTCAGAGAAGGAGCTAATGATCACGTGTGCCTGGGACCGACAGACCCTCGAAGTGACAGCACAAGGTGCCTTAATGAAATATTTCCCCCTGCACTAGGGGAATCTGAAAATGCATTTTTGTAACCTATAATTATGCATTTGAAACAAGGAGAATTTGAAGAAGTAGAAAGAATTAGAGTTTGGAGTACAATAACAGCACATCATTGCTCCCAGAAGCGACAAATGCTCTTTTTTAAACCTCTTCCATCTGCTCCAAAGTTTCCATCTATTGCTAAAAGAGGCAATATTGTGACTTCTTGCTGATGCCTCTTGTTTTTATTTTCCACGACTGAATCTTTGCATGGCCTGGAATCCCTTTTAATGTTAAGATGAAACTCTGCTACAAATGACAAGTAGAAAGTTAGCTAAGATCTATTATTGATGAAGAGGACTTCAGGGCTCAGGGTTAGGGCACGTCCCTAGCATGCTCACAGCCTTGGGTTCAGTCCCCAAAAAAGAAAAAAAAAAAGAAATACAATGATTCTGATTCTTGAATAGACCACGAAAAGGGCTAATTTTAAAATTTAGTGAGTTTTTTTTTTTGGGAAGTGTTTTAGTGTCCTAAAATAACCCACTCTTGGAGGCGGGGTGTGTACCAGGGATTGAACTCAGGGGCACTCAACCACTGAGCCACATCCTCAGCCCCAATTTGTATTTTATTTAGAGACAGGGCCTCACTGAGCTGCTTAGTGCCTCACCATTGCTGAGGCTGGCTTTGAACTAGCGATCCTCCTGTCTCAGCCTCCTGAGCTGCTGGGATTACAGCGTGCATCACCATGCCCACCTCACCCACTGTTCTGTGACCTCAGTGTGTAATGGTCACTTCTCTCATGCTTCTGATGATGGCATGGTGCCTTTGGGTCAGGTCCTAAGAAGTAGAGGTCTAATGGACTTTTCTTGATAAATATTTTCTGCAGCTTAATCTATGTTGTAAAAATATTCAAAAAATCAGTCCTTATATATTTAGCTACCTGGTAGTTTCCCATTACAGGAGAGTGCTTTTACATAATTAGGAAAAATATACAGAATTGTGATAATTATATCAAAGTTGACCTCAATTAATTGCCAAAAAAAAAAAAATTAAAAGGTAATAAGAGCTGATTCCTTGTGCTTCAGGGGAGATTTCAAAGTTTGGTGCTAGACTTTTGTTGGAGTGAGCCTGGGAGAGAGGTGATGGGGGGGGGTCCTAGTTACCTGTCCCCACAAGAAGCCCCATGTGCTGTGAGCATGTGCTGTGGGTCACTGGGGGCTGAGGAGGGGTCCGTCCTAAGGGGGGACAAGTCAGGAAGCTCAAGCAGGTCTAGGGCGACCTTATATGCCACAGATGGCAAGGAGGACGGGGACTTAACTCAAGGCTTGTACGGGTGCCTGCAGCTCAGCCTCAGCTCTGAACCAGGAAGCTCTTGCTATAGAGGTCAACAGAGCTCTTGTGCAGCTTGAATCCCTGATACACTCATAGCATAAGGCGACCCATGTCTGCAAATGTTCTCTGGCTCCACCACCCTCTTGACCAACCACAATGAGCTCCTGAGAACTCTCAGGCCAGTGTCACATGGATGTCCAGTGCATGGCCAGTCCCTGCATAAGATCCCATTGACTCCTGTCTCTGTACTGGACAGAAGGAAGAGAAGCACACCTGGGTACAGGGCCCAGCTCCCTCATGGCATCCTCCTAATCCTTTCCAATCTTCATGGACTTCTGGGTTTCCCAGGTCCACATCTGTGGGCCTTCAGGGGTACCCCCCTCACTTTTAAGATTAGAGTTAGTACTACTTCTCATTAGGACCTTCTCTGAAGATGAGTCGGGAAGGGTCCTGTGCTAGGGTCCTGTCACACATGGAGGCAGGTCCTGGGGAGCTGCAGGGGCCACATCAGTAGATAACAAGGAATTACTTAGCTTTCCTGTTGGCACTTTACCCATCAGCAGGTATAGAGACCAAGCAGTGCATGTCTGGTTTTCCTCTCCTGAAAGTCAAAGACTGCGTGAGAAATTAAATTTGTGCCAAGTATGGGGCAGGAGGATAAAATGGGGGTGATGAAAATCATGACCAGATCAATCATCCTGTGTCGTTATCCAGGCCCAGAAAATTCATCTACAGGTCAAGGGCACTGCCATTAAATCATGTCATATAATGTCATGACTAGACATAAGAATGAGTGGCCTGGGAGAGGGTTCAAGGTCCCCTTCTCTCTGGCTTAGTGCTAGATGGTAAGACCAAGAGATGTGAGAGTTCAGGAAGACAGGCTCACTTGACTTAAGTATTAATTTTTAAGACACCAGATTTGTAAGTGACCTAGATTTGGTGGGACAATTGATGGTGTGGTTCGGGTATCACAAACCACCTACCCACATGCTCACCGGCACGGGACAGGTGTCTCAGACACCCACTGAACATGCAAATCTAACTTGCCCTCTTCATAGGTGATAACATTGAGTTAGTTGGAACATGTCAGCACGATGGTCAAAAGCGTGATGCACAAGACAACTACACGTTGGGATCAAGGTGGCGTTTTGCACTTATTTTGGAACCTGCTCGCACAGATTTGAATAACAAATGTGTCAGCAGTGCCTGGGAAAGTGATTGCAGGATTTGAGTGGGTCCCAAATGGCATGCTAAACAAATTCAGCTCATGAAATAAAAGCCTCATCTCCCCAAATGTCAACTTCCAAACAGAAAATTGCTTATAGTAGGCAGTTTCAGGTATAAGCTTGAGGGATGCTGTAAGTCCCTTTGAGTCCCCTTGTACTATCAGCCAAATGTTTAAATCTTTGAACATGTAAGAGTGGCAGGAGCCAGTTCCCTGAGAGACCCAAATGCAGCTTGTCAACAGGGTTTAAACTCCTAAGATGAAGTCGAGTTCCAGAACTGTTTGATTGACAGTTTGGGGCAAGTAGTCAGACTTCAGAAACTTTTAAAATGTATGGCACTTATTCTTCCAAATATTCTGTCACAGTGAAAAGTCCTAATGGATTAATTTCCAGACCTCAAATAAAATCTTGTTTTCAGTTGAAACATTATAGAGGCAATCAAATGAGGAAAACTTAGGGTGGAAATGGTCTAATATCAGAAAATATAAAAATATCTATAATTCTGTGAAACGTTACACATTGCATTACACATAAGATATAAATTGTGAGCAATATTGTGACAGAATCCAAAACTGGTAAGGGTAATGTCTGAACCACGTTTTCAGGAGTATTTCATGTGGACATTTGACAGGTCTGAGCTTCTAACATGAGACTGGCTCATCAGAAGAGAAAATTGATCTGCTGTAAATTTTAAGATGCCAAGGATCAATTTGCATCTCTTCACCTTTTAGATTGAACAACTCACCACTAAGAATTGTGTGGCATATTTCACATAAAAGTAAAACTAAAATAAACTGACACAAACCTTAGGAAAGGAAATAAGATGGGCAAATTTTATTTCTAAATAAGAAAGAGATTTTGAGCAAACATCGGAGAACAGATTTTGATAATGGTGTCAGGGAAATTCAGAGAAGTCGTTAGAATCAAATATTTAATTATCTTAAGATAATATGGTTATTATTCTTTTTTGCTATGACTGTTTTGGGGATGCTAAATTAAAACTTCTGAAAACTAACATATGGTCTAAAGTGTGTAACATAAGATAATTCAAATAATATCTTAGCACATAGTAAATTCTTGCTATTTTTGAGTGAATGAGTGTATGATCTATATTAGGAAATCTTTATAAGTGTGTGCAATTGTAGGACTTGGTCTTCTCCATGATCAGTAATTGACTTTGAGAAACAAGTTAATTATATAGTCATTGTAATTGGCTTTAATACACTTTATAATAAATTGATCAATGTTCATACTCATAGATGAATGAGTTTTGTTTTTTGTGTCAGTCTGTCTTCTCATGTGTTTGGTCAAATGGTTTTATGAAAATCTAATATCTTACTTTAGGCAATTTTAATCATTAATGAACATAGTGCAGTTATTATTATTTTCACTTTAAGATTTAAAAAAAAGCTTTTCTGCATATCATTTTGTTTGTTGGCTGAAAACACACATTTATTTGTGCATCTGGTGCTCTCTGACTCTTCTGCATATATTTTATTAGCAGACTAAGATCAAAGTTATTTTTCCATACTTCAAATTCCCTGCTTCTTATGCTGGTTTTCATAATGATAATGATATGCCTTTCTAAGATTAGGACATAACACTCTCTTTGGCATATTCTTTTAATCCAATCTAGAGTTATTTTTATTCAAAACAATGGACTAGAATAAACTAATTGCAATTTCTTCATGAGGGAAAAATGTACACTTTATCCCTTCTCCTTTATTGTGATTGTTCATTCTTATTTGGAAACTTCAAATTGCCTCAAAATTTTCCAAGATCAAAGAAGACATCTCACCAATAGCTGTTGCTGTTGTCTTCCTCTTTAACTTTGCTAATATTCTTCAGCAGTGGTTCTCTCCAATTAAATTTCATTTAATTTTATTTTTTATTTATTTTTTTTTAAAGAGAGAGTGAGAGAGGAGAGAGAGAGAGAGAGAGAGAGAGAGAGAGAGAGAGAGAGAATTTTTAATATTTATTTATTTTTTTAGTTCTCGGTGGACACAACATCTTTGTTGGTATGTGGTGCTGAGGATCGAACCCGGGCCGCACGCATGCCAGGCGAGCGCGCTACCGCTTGAGCCACATCCCCAGCCCAAATTTCATTTAATTTTAAAGATGCAATCATATGGACAGTATCTCCTGCTTGTTAAAGTTTTAAAGTTAGGGGAAAAAAAGGTCCCTGAAATTTCCAAATAGAACTATAATAGACCTCCTGTTTATATTCCTGTAATGTGAGGATTCTGACATAAGTGAGCATTTGGTGGTTGCTCTTTGAATGGAATCTTGGCTACTCTCATCACTGTCATGATGAGAGTAACATACATACTATGTTAGTCAGTTTTTTGTTACTATAACAAAATACCTGAGATCATCAGTTTATAAAGAGAAAAGGTTTATTTTGACTTACAAGTTTGGAGGTTCTAGTTCATGATCCAGTTGGCCCTATTTGCTTTGGGCCTGTCATGATGCAGCTCATGATGATGGGAACATGTGGTGGCAGCAGAAAATCCCTCACCAGGGAGCAAATCGAGAAAGAGGAAGGGGGCCAGGGTCTCACAATCCCCTGGAGAGCATATCTCCCATGACATGAGGACATCCTACCAGGTCACACCTTTTAAAGTTCATACCACCTTCCAATAGCACCACGCTGGGGACCAAGCCTTTTTAACACAGGCCATTGGGAATCTTATACAAAGGATAGCAAATAATCTTTGCTCTAAAGAGAAGAAGCACAAGACTCAGCCGCTGTTACCCTCACTACTGCTCCAAGCTGGATGCTTTAATACATGGTGTCACTTGGTTACTTTTAAGATACTCCCCTTTATGAGTTTTCCTCCTGTGGCTAAAGGAATGCTCCGTATTCAGCAGAATTTGGAGGTGATGGTGAAGCATTGGAAAAGGCAAAGCCTAGGAGGTGTGGAGATGACCTGTCAGAGTCAGGGAAGAATTAACAGCAGGTTATGATGTCGTCATGAGGCCTCACCCACATCTGTCACATTCTCTAGCACCACGCCCAAGGTCAAGGGGAGGAAGGCTGCATGAGCCCTCTGACCCCTGGGTCATTCATGTCTCACTACATCCCTGGTCACATGCTTCACCAGACTTGGGAGCCATCCGGAGGCTGCATCCCTAAGATAGTGCCATGTAAAGAGAACAGAAAACATAGTAAGCTGTGGCAATGTGTGAAAAACCTCAGAGAGACTTTGGCTTCTCTTATCGTGGGTATAATTCTGCAGCAACAAATTAAATATATACTTTTCCCTAAAGATAGCGATGGATTCCCATGGTCTAAGGAAGATGATGATATTATTGTTCATGGTTTGAGACTTTTACAGCAGCCCCTTCTAAAAATCACAAAGTGAACATGCAACAAAATAAGCAGAAATATAAGAACACCAGGGGCAAATTTGGCATGAAACTTCTTGTTTATGGGATCAGGGAGAAATACCCATTTCTAGTAAGTGTGACAGAATTGCTAAATTCCTTAATTTAGCAATCCTAAAATTTATAGGATTGCTAAAACAATCCTATAAAATTTGGAATAAGACTTATAAAATACAAACAGTCCACCAGAAACGGTCTCTGCTCAGTCTTCCCCATGACAACCATCGGGGGAGTTGCTGTCTATTCCTGTCAAAGCTGAACTTAATCAGGTCTTATTTTCCGAAGCTGGGTCCACGGTCCTCCTGGTTTCCACTTGGAGCACTGACGTTTTGCACCTGGACAGACTGGTCAGCTGTGCTGCTGTGTGTCTTAGATTCCTCTCCATTTCCAAGCCTGGTTCTTTTTTTTTTTCTTTTTAAATTCTGGTTCTTGTTCCTCCATGACCCCAGCCACCCATGATTCTAACTGTACAGAGCTCCTGACACTAGGACAGCCCCCGTGCAGGCAGGAAGGAGGCTGTGACCTGGCTGCAGCTCAATGACAGTCCCCACCTTTGCTCCCATCTGCCCCATGGGCTCAGATCTTATGGGGATGGTCCCAGCCCATAGTCAGAGAGTACCAGTTTGGTTCAGCACACTTTGAAAACACTTGCTACCACAATTCAGTTCTTTAATTTTTCTTTTTTTTTTTTTTTGGTGCTGGAGATCAAACCCAGGGCCTTGCATATGGTAAGCATGAGCCCTAGGCTAAAACCCCCAGCCCTAGTTCTTTTTCATTTTTCCTTTTGGTACCAGGGATTGAATCCAGGGATGCTTAACTAGTGAGCCACATCCCCAGCCCAATTTTTACTTTTTATTTTGAGACAGGGCCTCACTAAGTTGCTGAGGCTGGCTTTGAACTTAGGATCCTCCTGTCTCAGTCTCCCGAGGGGCTGGGATCACAGGTGTGGGCCACTGTGCCCAGCCTAGTTCTTTTTAGTTACACATGACAGTAGAATGTATTTTGACATATCATCATACATGGGGTATAACTTCCCATTTTTGTGGTTGTACACGATGTGGAGTTACACTGGTTGTGTATTCATATATGAACATAGGAAAGAGATGTACCATTCATTCTACTGTCTTTCCTATTCCCATCCCCCCTCCCTTCCCTTCATTCCCCTTTGTCTAATCAAAAGTACTTCTCTTCTTCCCTAACCAGCCCCCGATTATTGTGTGTTAGCATCCACATGTCAGAAAGAACACTTGGCTTTGTTTTTTGGGGATTGGCTTATTTCACTTAGCATGATAGTCTCCAGTTCTCCATCCATTTAATAGCAAAGGCCATAATTTCATTCTTCCTTATGACTGAGTAATATTCCATTGTTATTCATCCATTCCTCTGTTGAAGGGCACCTAGGCTGGTTCCATAGCTTAGCTACTGTGACTTGACCAGCCTCGTTCTTGATATCTGTTTCATGAGGAAAATAATTCTGGTATACAAAAGTCAACCTTAGGAAGAAATAGAACTTTCTTTCATAGTTAGCAGATGTCATTTGGGGCTAGCTGCTCAGAAAAAAAAAAAAAAAAAAAAAAAAAAAAGAGGTGAGAGCCATACTTTCTCAGAAAATTGTCACAAGAATAGAGAATGAAAATCAGCTTTTTGACAATTACAGAGCTCAGAGATTCCTAAATCATCTACAAAATGTAATTGCTGATATTTAAGAAGGGGAAAATCAGCAAAGGCCAAATGACCAAATAGCAGTAATGATCTTGAAGATCTAACCGTGCAACTCGAACTGAGGAGGGTTCATGGAGTTTTTCAGGGGACTTTCACTCTGAAACAGGATATATTGTTTGTGTGTCCTTCCTGGGCACACAAAACCAAGAGTGCATTAGCAGCCTGATTGCAGCGGTGGATGTATTACCCAGGTATCAGATGTCTCTGCAGCTCTGCAGAGGAGACAGGAGAAGCAGAGATGCTGGTTTCTCTTGCAACACAGCCTGAATCTTCTAGGAATGGCTGAGCACTTTCTCTCTTTGCACAAATAACTGACTCAACAGGAAAAAAAAAAAAGAAATCTTTGCCCAATTGTGCTAAAAAATGCAGAAATTTACCTGTATCCAGTAAATATATCAACACAGTTGGTGATTTGTCAGTAAGTATAGAAAACATTTAAAGGGGTGCTTCATTTTCCAAGCAGAGAGTATAAATATTTGTGGGCAAATGGTATCTTTTTGATGTAATCAAGCTACATAGGATAGATTCCAGCGTCAGTAAGAAAAATAGACTCTGCTTCTCTGAAGATATGTGTGACACACACGGAGAAGTAATGGTCAAAAGTTGCTTTTAATATAAAAATCCAAGGATCAATTTGTTACAGTAGCGCTCGTACTCCATATGAAGACTGCTCTATTACTAATTCAAAATAGTGGCCATTAAAGTTGGACAATTTGTAGGGGGAAAAAATCTCAGAATCGTCCTTCTCTGCTCTATTGTTCCTTCCTAGCCAGTTGCTGAATTCTGAGTATTCTCTTTGAAATATTTCACGCTTAGAAGTCTTTCTTCTTCATTTCCATGGATTTTGCCCCAAATCTGTCCCTTAATGTCTCACTTATGTGGCCTTAGTAGCCCCATGACTGATCTTCTACCTTTGAAGCTTTCCCTAATTAAATAAATCCCTAGCAAAGTCCTCAGCTGACCTGCTTTGAAGCGCTGTTCAGTTCTGCCCACGCGCTCACTCTGTGGATCTCAGGAACTAGCCCCTGCACGAAGCAATCCTCAGACTGCTGCCTCCGGGCTCTCTAAGCTTCCCCGAAATTAGGCAGCTGGTTGAGACACTTCAATAGGAGGAAAAATAAATATATGTTTCACCAAATGAAAAAGTGAGGTTAATTACCATTTGGCTAACGTAATTAAGAGAATATAGGATGTCTCTGTGAATACTTCTTTGTGTTTTAGAGTATTGCTAATATTTTGGGTTTTTTTTAGGTTTGGTAGCTATGACTAAATTGTACCATGTTCCTGTTTCAAGGATATGAATTAGTGACTCTACATGGTTCCTGGAGGCATGGAAACAAAGATGATCAGAGACATGTACGTTTCAGAATTGAGCTTAGAAAACACTTTTAGTAACCAATACTCAAATAGATTAAAAAAAAAAATCTGTGTTAACCTGAGACAAAATTGATTCTGCATGTGATAGTTTTGCCCAGGCAACCAACCCCCTGGGTGGGTGAACATGGGGTGAATGTTTGGAACCTGGACTTTCTTAACAGGGATGTGCTCATCCCTGGCTCCTCCTGTGTCTGTGTGCTTGCACACCGTGTCCATGTTTTTGACTAATTTTCAAATAAAACTTGGGTGGTATAAAATGTTCAAGAATAACTATGGGATGATGTTTTTCCAGTATGAACTGGGCAAATTTTAGGAATTTTGGTTCCTAAAATTTGAAGGATAGGGAGAGCACGTGCCTAGCCGGTGTGAGGCCCTGGGTTCCATCCCCAGCACCTCTTGCCACCTCCACAAAGTGTGTTTGCACTACCCAACCATCGTTCAGAGTGGCATACCTAACACCCAAAATGTCTGTGGCCTACAAACTCCTGAAGTCCATCACAAAGTTAATATTTTGTTTGGAGAGATAAATAGGATGAACTATTGGCACATTTCTTTAACTTTTTTTTTTTGATCTGATCATCCCTGAAAACTACTGATGCTGGTGGCAATGCCTTTCTATTTAATCATTCACCTTTTTGTGAGTGATTGTGCAAGTCAGCTAGAAACAGGACAGGAAAGCAGCTGCCAGGTGAGCTATGCAAACAAGAGGGCTGACACATGGATCAGACAGCGCCCGGAAAGCCATTGTTCATATATGTATATATATATATATATATATATATATATATATATATATATGTAATTTTTATTTACATATATACTTATTTGCACATATATTAATTTATACATATTTATATGTCATAGGTTTATATTGATTCATTTACATATATTTTATTTTTATTTACATATGTATTTACAGACATACATATGATGTCATGCAAAAAATCACCAAGTAAAATCTGTGCTGATCGTTATCATAATGCACTGGGAGTTGAGGGATGGAGGGATATGAGACTTAAAATTAACATAAAAACTTTCTTCAAGACACTGCTGATTCCCACAAAGACCTTCTTTACGTGTGCGACGGCCAGTGCACGATCAATGTAAATGACTCTGGATTCCAAACTCACTGGATTTTTTTCACTGCTATCCTTGGACCTGGGTCTCTGCTCCTAACTAGGTTGTTGCTGGTGGTCTTGTGCAGAGAGAGGGGATCCCTGCAGCCTAGGAAATTTCAGTAGGGTTGGACTTTAGCGTGGGTGGGAGATGGTGGGCTCTCCCCTGAAGCTCTGCCCTGATGCTGGCTTCTGAAGAGAGCATCCTCATGGGAATCTCCATTGAGGTTCTTATATTTCAGTGTGTTCTCCCGAGTGTCTATTGGAGAGGAGGCAGCTTGTCCCCAAAAGAAATCTGCCCAGCATCCTCATGCGGGCACATTAAGACAGTGACAGGTTTGGACTGCTTCAGCTCCAGGTAGCAAGTGAAGATGGTCCCAATTTCCTGAACTGGGCCCAGACCTTGTCGTGAATAGTTTTGGTCTTGGCCCAAATTGGAGCTCCAATTTTGAGAAGTTCTTGGGGTTATGGAAAAAAAATGAAGTCACACTTTGCCTCCTGTGTCTGTGACTAAAAACTTGACATCTGTGTGTTGATTCTGATTTGTCCCAGGGGCATAACAGGCCTGTATTCAATATCTCAACAGCTTGAACCTTCCACTTCTAGGCCAAAATGCCATGTCCTGGAGGATGACTTGACGTTTTCTTAAAAAGACTTAAAAGTGATGCAAAGTGTTTTCACCAATGGAGCTTCTCACTTGTATTCGCCAGAGCCATGGAATCAAAGTGTGCACAAAACAAAGTATGCTTTCTCTCGAGAGAAAGCAGCCAGACTTGAGATTTGATATGTGCCATTCGAGTCAATTGATAATTTGTCTGCTGAATGTGGACAGCTCTGATGTCTGTATTTATCCAGAATCATCTGAGAAAACCACCAGGCCATCCCCAGGGACCTGTAGCTTTAAATTAGATTTTTCTGCATAAGAGATACAAAGGGTAATGCATTGAATTCACTGCCATCCATCCTTGAGCTCCATGTAGGTGGTTTGGTTAGGATTTGCAAATACTGATTTCTTTCTCACCACCATGAGTTAATCCTTGACATCACTCACAATTTTTATGAAACCTTGGTTCATTTTCTAAGATTAAAATTGTGGTAAGTATTCTTTCCAAATTCCTGAATTTATGGACCCCTCTGTATGCCACACACTCCTAAGGTTAAGAGGTGGAGCATTCATTCCCTTACCTTTGTGGGAGGGACCCCCCCCACACTGGCTCCGCCCACCCTTCCCTCTGAGGGACCTCTGCTCCCTTCTCACCTTCTGGGTTCACAGCAGCCTGAATTGCATCCTTCTGTCATTGGGGCCCCAGCATTTACCCAAATTCCCCAGCAGGACCAACTCTCATTTCAACTTTTTAAAATTCTACTTTAGGACCTGGGTGAAGTGCCTTCTATTTCCTAATCACCCCGCCAAAAAGAATCTCACCATCCTTTTAAAACAGGAGTCAGCTAGCTTTTTTTTCGAAAGAGTGAGAAAGTGATTTTGGCTTTTAGGATCACTGCTTTATTTCTCCTTTCTTCCCCCTCCTTCTTAGTCTCTGCCCACCCCACATGCACCACTTTAAAATTTAAAACCATTCTTAGTTCTCTGGTCATGGAAGCAGGTCATCATGTAGGCTTGGGCTGCCAGCCATATTTATTGACCCCTGCAAATTAAATATGTCCAGCACTTTTCCTCAAAAAACTCTCATACCATTTATCACATGCTAGCATGCAGACTGGGTGTTTACATGGTTTTTCTTGCTCTTCTTCTAGATCTGCTGAGGGAAGAATGCCATCTTATCCTTAGTGATTAGGAATAAGCTTGGAGTCAGATGGTTCTGGTTTTTTGTTTGCTTTTATTTTAACCCCGATGCTACCACTTACAATCTGTGTGATTTAGGACCAATAGATTTATTTCCTTGCATTTTTGTCTCCTCAAATATAAAATGGAATTAGTAATAGCACCTTTTATGAGAGAGTTAAACTGAGTGAGGATTAAACAGATGAACACACCTAAAGCAGTTTGGATGTGGTACAGAAGTGTTCCCAGCAGATTTATTCAGAACAGCCAAGAGGTCGAACCAACCCAGTCATCCATTTGATGGATGAACAGAGAAACAAGAAACAATATACATGCAATGGTACGCCATTCTGCTACAGAAAAGAAGGAAATTCTGATATAGTCTTACAACAGGGATGAACCTTGAAGGCATTGTGCTAAATGAAATAAGCTAGTCCCCAAGGACAAATACTGTATGACTCCATTTACATGAGGTATGGAGAGTAGTGAAATTCATCAGGACAGGAAGTGGAGTGGTGGTTGCCAAGGGCTAGGAATGGGGTTACTCTTCAACAGGTACAGAGTCTTAGTTTGGGAAGATGAAAGAGTTCTGGAAATGGATAGTGTTGATGGTGGCAGAACAAGAAGGTACTTCAGACTATCAGATCTCTTAGATCCATGAACTTAAAAATGGGTCAGATGGCAAATTTTATGTTAGGTATATTTTACCACAATATAAAATTAGCATACGATCGGATCCAACACAGCCTAGTATTTATTAAGTGCTTCTGAAGAAAAAAATAATTGTTAGTAATGATAGTAGGAATAAAAGCCATTAAACCTATTATGACTGTCACAACTTCTAGCCCAGAGCCTTGAAAAAAGCAAATATGAAATAATATATACTGATGTGGTAGAAAACTTCAGAATAAAACACAAATTAATGCCAAATAATGTCAGTTGTAATCAAAGAAATGTCAAAACCCTGAAAAAGCTTTTTCCATTAGATTATGGCAGCCCATGGGGCTCTTATGATGTACAACTAGTTTGCAGTGACCAAATTTCCTTATGGTTTCATTTAAATTGGTCACCACACTGCTGGTGATGTGACATTGACAACTTAAAACAAATCTAGCAGAAAAATCCCCAAGAATAAGATTAATGGATTTCTATGTTGAAAGCAGCAATAACAACCAAAATAAATAAATAAATAAATAAATAAATAAATAAATAAATAAATAAATAAAATTAAAGTGAAAAAAACAGAAAAATATTGCAAGCAGTTTAATTATGAAGTAGCTGTGACAGTTTTAACTTCTGAGTCAGAAATAAAATTCATTTTTGTGCCTTGTAATTAATTGTATCAGGAGTGCCAATCAGATAAAGAGTTTTAAAGTTGCCACTGTATTTACCAACCTGAAGAGCTCTTCACTATTTTATTTAATACTTCACTGAATACTGAATTCTAAATTTATGCCTCATGTTTTGTAGATCATCACCATTTTGGATTATTCCCACCAGTGGAATGTATATGAATATTTTCTTTGTAGAACTAGCTAACTCAGGACCCTTCCCGTTGTCCCACAGAGCTTTATGAATGTCAGTGGATTAAGCAATCTCCCTATGGTTTAGATCGTAGGATGCAAAATGACGATGATGATGATTGTGCTAGCGATTCCTTGGATATTACAGGTTTTGCTTTTAAAAATTGTTGATTGGCCTTTAGGGTAGGAGCTGCTTAGGTCAGGTCTTGAAGATCATGGAACTAAAGTTAAAAAAGTAATTAAACTATGATTGATTTAGAAAGTTCATTATGGAGTCTTAAAGAACATGGTTCTTCTTACCTTTCTTCCATGAAGAAGTTCATGTGTACCATCTCATCACTCCCTCTTTCCTATGAGAGAAAAGCCGTAGGAAGATACCCTCTAATGATTGCAAAGATAGTTAACTGATCTGTGATTTCCATTAAGCCAAATAAGGGGCTTTTATGGTTTAAGACATCAATAGATATGAAACGGAATTCAGGCACTCAAAACATTGGATAAATTAATGTAAAATTAATGTAAAATGCATTTTTGAAAAGAGTTGTGACGAGAAGACAGAAGTCTTTGAGGCTTTGTAGAAAGTGGGAGGACTTGGAGAGAATAGTGCCACCTAGGCCAAAGAGGAGGTACCCAAGCCACAGGGTCCTGGTGTGACCAACTTACCCACAGTCTGCTCTGTCTTCTTATCAGATACCTCATCAATGAATATTGTAAAGAAGCAGTAATTATAACCCAACAAATGTAAAGAGTAGTGGTTCTTCAAAGCATTGACAGTCACAAATATGATTTTAATACTCCTAATTTATAGTAGTCACAGTTGAAATTCACATTTCTTTTATGACTTGAAGTCTGGGCATGTATGTATTCCATTCTAATCTAGAAACTGCACAGCCTTTACCTCTTTATGCAAAGAAACACAAAGGGATGAAAAGCTAATCCCAATTGTATAATTAATTTTGCCTACTTAATTTTGCAAAATTGATAGATGTTAAATAAATGTACACAAATAACTGTATGTGTGTCTGGGTGTGTGTGTATGTGTGTGTGCATGTGTGATCTCTCAGCTCCATCTCAAGTTCTTAAAATTTGAGATTAACCATAAAACCTGACTTTGTGGTCATTGAATTTATATTGGTAGTTGTTAGAATGGGAAATTGCTAAATTTTTTTACAAAACCAAAACTTTTAAAATATGATGGTACATTACAAACAAGAAAAGGCAAATAATTAAAAATTTAAAAAATAAAAAAAGAAAGAAAAGAAAAAGTTGAGCTCTCTTTTTCATTCTTTTTAACCATATTCTTAAGCAAACTATGCAATTTCAGGTTATTTAGATCTTTAAAAGCTTCAAAAATAAAACATTAATACATGCTGGTATTCAGTTATCCTATTTGCTTATCAAAATTATCATTTTTATGATCATTATACCTTTAATTGTGAGCATTTATTGGATTTTTCTCAGTAGCATTTTCCTGGAGCCTGCTTTCCATTTCTGTGACTGCACACCCTCCTGTGAGTGTGACAAGGCAGGGCAGGAGTTGAGATGAAATGAATAGTCTTGCCAGAAACAACTTGAAACTGCCTAGGCAAAAGCGTGTGTGTGCTTTGTCCTTTTTCTCTCCACCAATAAGAGCTGCCTTAACTCTCCTTCACAGCCAGAGGCAATCCTTTATCAGGGACTCAGGGAGCGCTTTCATACTGAAAACCACGAGCTCTGATGTGAAGAGTCCAGCCAGAGAACGGCAGGCCCGTAGGTCAGGTTGGAAATTAGAATTGCATAGGAATTAGTTTCATCAAAAGGGAAAATCCAGAAGCCTGAGTGATTTCCTGCAAACACAAAGCAAATGGAGACACACCGGGTATTTTCTTCCTCCGTTCTCATCCATCACCACGTAGATGTCTGCCCACAGTCATGCTTCCTTAAAACACTGCCTGGGTTCTAGGTGATGAAGAGGCAGAGAAAATATTTGCCTAATGCTTCCAATTAAAGAGGGAAGTGAATGGTGCTGAGGCTTCATGCCTGGCTGTGTAGGAGCAATGGGGGATGAAGAAAAGACAAACAGACATGGAGAAAAGGCTGGGGCCAGGTGGGTAGCCAAGCCCTGGTGAGGCCTGGCTGACTCAGAGCTAGCTCGGCAAGTTGGTAACATTGAAAGGTTAATTGTGGGGAAGTTTCAGCAAAGCAGACAATCTGAAGGGCACAGGGCTAGCAAGACATTAGGGTCATCTTGCTTTGCTCAGAATTCACTATCCCTGGGAGAAGGTGCTGAACTCAAGGCCAAAATAGATACAGCCCCACAGCTTCACGTGTAGCACCCCACCGGGACCCCATATCACCATAGCAACTGGGGCATCTTGACCTGCAACTTCAAACAGGCAGCTTTGTCAGTCCAAAGCTATCCCTGAGGGAGTCAGAGGCCATGATTCAAATAAACAACTCTCCACAGAATGGTTCAGGATATTTGTGGGCGTCATTCAATGTTGAGATAAGTATTTCTTACTTTAGAAGTGATAACTCCTACTGAAAACTTAGCACTGTACCTAAAAATCAAGTTACTAAACAAAAGAAAAATCTTTACATTGTAGGAAATGACCCTGACCTGGTTTCTTATAGCATGTGGCCTCCGCCTATGAGAAGTTTCCATTGCTCTGCACAATGCAATATTTCAAGACAGAACTGAGTGTAAGACTCCATGGTTTTGTGAGGCATCTCTTTGTTAAATAGTAATTAACTTACGGCTATGCCACATTGTGTTTATCTATTCACTAGTGATGTACATATGAGTCGCTTCTACTTTTTTCTGGTATGAGTAATGTTGCTATGAATATTCAAATTTTAGAGTGGATGCATATTTCCATGGAGTGGAATTTCTGGGTTGCATGTCCACTCTAAGACTTAAATGACCACAGCAATATTATATTATATTTAGCAATAATATGAAAGGTACTACGTTTCCTTAGCTTTGTAAGCTATTCCCACAGAGGAACGTCATCACACTCCTCTCTAGGGTCTCCACACCATGCATTCTTTCTTATGAAATTTTCTCCCTTTACTTTTCCTTATTCGAAAAAATCCAGTGATCTACATGATAACTCAGCTGTCATGCAATACTTAGCACAGATGTGAGCTCGAACAGGAAGCTTCCTCTTTACCAGAGGGGACTGGATTACTCATGGTATTGCCCCTTCTGCTTCTGGAAAGATAGTACATATCCTTGCCCTACTGCTCCAGCTACATATGTTTCTAAAACAGTGTGATATATAGCAAGCAAACATAAGAATGAAAAAAAAATGGAGAAGAGAAGGAGGACCAGTTAGGAAACTGAGGATCTGAGGAATGGGAAAAAAAAAGAGATAATCTGGGGCATAGAGGAAGGGTCTGCACAGATGGGTCAAAATGAGTGGCTGCTGCTTAACTATAAAGAGTAACAACGAGGAGGGGCATGGTGGCAAGGAGATGGGTCTCTTTCTTAATTGTGCTGGTGGTGACAGGACTCTCGACATGTCACGGAACTCCACAGACACATTATTTTCCTGGTTTTGATATTCTCATATAATTATATAAGTTGTAACTGTTGGGGGAAAGTAGAAGATGAGTACATGTTAAGTCTCTGTACTTTCTTTACTGTTTCCTGTAAAGCCAGTGATTTTAAAATAACGCCGACTTGCTGAATGGGAGTTTAATTTGTGCCACAGAGCTGACCTAAAAGAACCATGGCCAATAACAGGAGCTGGTAAAACACCACCGTGGGTTCTGTAACCAGCTGCCTTAGTCACTAAGTCAGCATTATATGAGGCACTCTTGAATTTCTGCAGCATGTGATGGAGATTGGCCCATTTTCCTTCACAATCGTGCTTGGCAGTTGGATTCTTTTGAGGTGGTCATTATTTCCCACAAAGAGTTCAATAGGACAATCTTGGTGGAATTGCTTTTTCCCTAGTGTGCATTACCTGTTGAATTATTTGTCAACAGCGCTTACGTTATGATGATATTTAGAGCACATACTGAGATGTCACCACATTCCATGCAATAATTAATAAGTGCATGTATCATCTCATACAAAGTGTTCCTGTGACTTTACAAACTATGATTACTTCCACAGCCTAATACTTAGGGAAATGTAAATATCTGGAAGAGAATGGACTGAGACTTATAGTTGACTGAACAATGAATCACATACAGACAGATTTATTCTTCACTGAAATTGTTATTTTCTGAGCATTTTGCCCTTGAGTTTCTTTGCATGATACCAGATGGCATTAAATAGGAAAGAAAGGTGCCTTCCTTTCCTGCTCAAGTGACATTTTGAGATTCCATATCTTATCCTATACACAGTGAGTGTATGAAAAAGGCACAATGGCGGTTTTATTGAATTACACACAGTTATGGAGATGAATGGAACCACACCTACCTCAAAACCAAGATGCAGCAGAGATGGGGAAGGATGAAGGCTGAGTGGTTTAACCCTCAGGGGCTCTTTCTGGTATTTTCTGAGTGCCCAGTGGGGCTCTCCGTGGAGGACCAGTGCCCAGTGGAGGAAATACCTGCAACAGGGTGCACACCCCTAGCCTCTGAGGTGCCTGAGGATTTCTCCCTGTCCCACCAGCCTGCTCTGGGAAAGTGTCAGCAATTTACAAACCTGACTATAACCGGTGGGACTGAGACTCCTTGTAGCTCTTTATTTCTTTGGACACATGCTTAGAAGTTGCATTTCCTAGATTTTGATATGTTGTATTTTTACTTTCATTCCATTTAGAATATTTTCTGGTTTCTCTTTTAGTTTTTTCTTTGATTCATGGATCATTTAGTCTGGTAGTTAAGTTTCTTAATGTTTCTCAAATTTCCAAAGATCTTTATTGATTTCTAATTTAAATATGTTGCATATCACAGACAATATCCTTTGCATTAACTAAATCATTTAAAATTTATTGAGCGTATTTATGATTCAGAATATGGTCTAGTTCGTCGAAACTTCCAAGTGAATTTGAAAATACTATTTATTTTATTGTTGGATGGAATATTTCATAAATATCAAAGAATCATACTGGTTGATAGTGATGTCTCTATGCTCTTTTCTGTCTTCCTGTTCTGCCAATCATTGAGAGAAGGATACTACAGTCTCTTACTATAATTGGGATTTGTCTGTTTCTTTCAGTTTCATCAGGTTTGCTGCATGTATTTTGAAGCTCTGTTGTTACATGTATAGGATTATTAGAACTTTTTGACAAATGAGCATCTTTTTATTATGAAATGTTCTTCTTTATCCTTTGCAATAACTTTTCTCTGGAATCTACTTTGTCTAATACATCAATCCATATATGTATATTTTTTGATTAGTGTTAGCATGAGGATATCTTTTTTCCATTTGTTTACATTTCACCTATTTGAGTTTTTATTTTTAAAGTATAGTTCTTGTAGGCAGCACATAGTTGGATCTAATCTGACACCATTGACATTTAATTAACAGTGTTTATACCATTTATATTTAATATGATTGTATGGTTAATTTTTAAGTCTATCATCTTCTCTTCGATTTTTATTTGCCTCATCTATTATTTGTTAATTTTCAGGCTATCAGAGGGTATAAATGCATTTTGTAAGATAATAAATTCTGCAAGTTGTTCCATACACCCTGAGATCTGAGCCACAGGTAAGTGTAATTCTTCCTAATGAACATATTTTGGGGAGGTTGAATGTTCTTCCTACATCAGTCTTCCAAGGTTGAAGAAAAAGTAGCTAAAAGAAGATCAGAGTGAAAAGATAGATTCTCTGGCAGGATAAGTGTATATTTTACTTGGTTAAAAAGACTGTAATACTTGAAATTCTGCACATGCATTGTTAGAGCTTCATTAAAAAAAAAATATAATGAAATCAGGCCTCAAGGAAATGTTTAAATGACCTCAACAAAAAGGCAGACTTACTGACAAAAAAACTTTGGAGTTCAAAGCCCATAAATCTCAGAAGTGGGATAAGGAAGTTCACTTAAAATCCACCCTACTCCTTCCCTAGAAATACTTAAAAATCACACTGGGATGTAGGAGTGGTGATAGACCCACTCTCTCATCTTCCGTTTCCTGTTTACCCACAGGCAACACCTGAAATCTGTAATGATTCTGCAATGTATTAAGAGTCAATTATACGAGGAAAAAAGCAAACATATTTGGATAAAATCACATTTGAAACAATTAATTCTCTTATAGGAAATTATCTCTTTGTGATAAGATCAATTTAATTATTTATTTGATGGATTGCTAGAATCCCCTACTGGTAGTTAGCTCTGTATGTTTACTTTGTTTATTTATAGTTTGTGTTCCTGGGTAGCTTTTAGTCCTGGTACTCATAACAGGTTAAGGAATGCATAGGATGACGATGATGATGGTGTTGACAGTGATGGTGGTGGTGATGATGATGGTGATGGTGCTGGTAAAGATGGTGGTGATGGAGATGGTGATGGTGAGGATGAGGTACTTCTGCATAACTTCCCTTATTAATAAAGTCACTACGTTCTTACAGTGCCACCTCTTATATGTACTGTAGGCATGGGGATTTTTATTTTATTTTAACTAGAAGCAATTATGGTTTCTGCTGAGGGATATCTACTCAACTTGTTCATTCACACTTTCAGGTAGTAAAATGTGATTGTCTATCCAGACAGAAAACTTACAAAATAGCTATCACATTCATCCAGGTTATTTATAAACAAAAAGCACTAAGTGATTGATAAGTCGTGTGAATATGTTCCTGGATGAGATTAAAAAAATGAAAGAGGAGCTGATTTTTAAAATAATCTATTTACATGTATGTAAATTAATCGTTTTATTATTTTCTCATTAGTAAAATGGATGCAACAAAGCTGAATCACTGGATGCTTTTAGAAATAAAAAATGATAATGTGGATGGAAATACCCGGTAGCATTCTCAGCACACAATGCATGCCTCACTGTTTTTCATTTCTCTTCTTCCCATTTCCATTGCAAAATAAGTGGCAAAACTTCAAACATTTCCTCAGAGCTCTGAGGTGCAACAATGGAGAAAATCTTGGATGAAACAAGTGCCAAGTCGTGTGCTCATTTAGAAACAAAATGGTAGCGAAGCTCAGCATTCCTGTTGTGGTCCCCAAGTCAGTCTTCACAAAATAACTGCCCTTTAAAAGCAGCCTCTGCTGTTCCTCACATGATAGCAATCAGGAGGGAAATCTTTAGTTCCTGGACTTTGCTTAATCTCATTCAGGTACTGAAATGCACCTGTCAGAACACACCTAATGAATGGGTGGGGTGACGTTCTGATCATCACAGGTTCTAAGGATTGAGTACAGGCTGAGCTGTCTGCCTATAGTTCCATTGAGTGTTTGTGACACCTCAGTTAGCTCAGATGCATCGTCCTGCCAGAATGCAGGGGAGGGAGGAGGGTGAAGAGGAGGAGTGGAGCCAGTGATGAGCTTAGGGGGTGAGCTGGGGGCACATGCCCAGTGCCTTCTAGGTGTCTTTAGCTTTAGTGACCATCAAATAGACTATGCAAAGATGCTCCCAGGTTAAGTGGAATTGTTTGGTGTGTAATCTTGACTCTGCCATTCGCACAAACACTTTCATTAGTTTTGATTTAAAGAAAACAAAAGTTGAATATGACATGACATTTGTATAAAAATTTTCAGTTCCAAAGTGCTTTAGCATCCATGACCCCGTGGCTCTCCTTGCAATCCTATGAGAGTGGTTAGTGTTGTCCTTTTAATGTTTTATTATTTGTGTGTGTGGTGAGGGGGAAGAATGTGCATGCCAGGCCAGTTCTCTACCACAGAGCCGCACTCCAGGCTCTACAGTTTTAAACAAAAACAACTACAATGCCAAAAAAATAATTGATTAAACAACAAAGGACAACTAATTAACTAAACAACAAAGGACAACTTTGTTCTGGAGATAGATGACAGGGCAATTGCCACACACCCGTTGGTAGAGTCAGCCAACTTTCTTTTTCCATGACTCCAGTGTGGCCTTCATTACCAACCACCAAAGCTGCCTTTAATGAAAGCAACTAGACCAGCGCGGTGGGACAGTGATTTTCTATTTCCCACCATGGCTATTCAGTGTGTAATTAAGTCACCTGCAAAGCAACACATCCTTGAAGCCCAGCTGGGATTGCAGGTTTCCTGAGGCTGCCACACCTGGTGCAATTCTTCTAATTCCAGTGTTCGTTACTTTATCTGTAGAGGCTGAACAGGATGGCTGATTTGCATATGAATACTGCCTCTTGGCACAGGTACAATGGAGTAACTGGAATGTATTGCTGTCTGTGAGCAGGAGTGCCCTTATTAAAACAATCTAGCAAACTGTGAGTGACAGAGGACAGGGATGACCAGGGTTTCTCTTTCTTCTATTGATAACTCATGATCCCAGGCAGCACACCAGGAACAGGCTGATTTGTTTTCCCTTTCTCCTTCTCCACGTGTGTTTCTGTGTTGATTACTTTTCTGGACCTGGGGTGAGAGGGAATGAAAATACAGATTTTTTTTTTTTTAACAAAGATATACAATTAAAGAACATGGACTATATCATCAATGCTAGCTAATGACGAGGGGGAAAAAATCCAAAATAAATAGTTCCTCTGGGGTCTCAAGTGAAATGTATAAAATTCCCAATGTACAATAATATCGGGGAGAGGGATTGGTTAATAGCATCTCTTTCGCCTTTTTCCAACTCTTCTGTGAAACAACTGTTTTAAAAAAATTAAAAGAACAGGAAAAGAAATGCAGTTTCAGTAAGGTTGTACCTTTGAGACTCTTTGTTGTTAGTTAGGTGAACCGTGGAAGGATTTCACAGTTATTAAACTTTACGTGGACTTGGGAAAGAGTGGTATGTTAGCTTCTCATCGTAGTGAACAAAATACCTAACAGTGAATTCATTGGATGACTATTAATCCATTGGGTTGACCGCCTGCCTCCTCCAGCCACTCTCTACCTGCCTACAGTTACCACGCAGCTAATCCACATCAGAGGATCAATGCACTGATTAGGTTAAGGCTCTCCTTCCAATCGTTTCACCTCTGAAAGTTATGGCATTGTCTCACACCTGAGCTTTGGAGGGACACCTCCTACCTAATCCATCATCGGGACAATGTTTCAATACAGGAGCTTTCTGGTGTTGTTCCACATCCAAACCCCAACCTCAGGGATCTGGTAGATCTCAACAGGAAAGTGCCAGCAGATAGACCCTCACTCTTACTGTGCATCCACTGTAGGATCCTGGGCCTTGTCTGACCAGGAGGATGGAGTGTCACACTGCCCTCACTTCCGGAGTACCCGACTCCACTCCAAACCTACATTACATACTTTGTGCATCCACATAGGACCTCCATGTCCCATCAGCACCTTCAAAATAATATGCTATTAAGAGTTTGTTATCCCAGCTGCTCAGGAGGCCAAGGCAGGAGGCTCACAAGTTCAACTTAGGGAGACTCAGCAACTTAGGGAGGCCTTGTCTCAAAATAAAAAAAGGGTAGTGGTTGAGTGCTCCTGAGTTCCATCCCTGGTAACCATCTCCAATCTCCCCCAATAAAAGAGTCTGGGATGTTGTCTAGAAGACAGTGACTTACTGGCGGCCAACTCTGCACATTGGGCCACTGAAGTCTCCCCTACTTTTCTGACACTCATAGGTAGGAGGTGGGCACAGTAGGTGTCCTTCTGCACATGGGGGTCATCCTCCATTCACACAGCATGCTCTTTTACATGAGGGAAGATTGAATCTTGGATGATCTGCAGCACAATTTGCATTGGTCCCTGCCAGAGACAGTGCAAGGGTTTGGGGGACACCTCATGTGCACCTCAGTGGAAACTGCTCCCATGGTTTCTTCCCCACTCCTGATCCTCCCAGCATACTTCACTTTTCAGGCGGTCAGAGAGCACTGCCTACCCGTTTCCATTCTTGCACAACATCTCTTATTTAGTGAACCATTGAGAGCTTTGGGTCAGGCACAGAGTTCACTTTACAGGAATTTTGTCATTTAATTCCAAAGGTAGCCTTAGGAGATAAGCAGCTTACCTGGATTTTATTTAGAAAAGGTTCTCACTGAGTTGTTTAAGGCCTCACTTTTGCTGAGGCTTGCTTTGATCCTCCTGCCTCAGCCTCCAGAGCTGCTGGGATTACAGGTGTGTGCCACCAGGCCTGGCTACCTCCCAGGATCTTCAAGTTAAAGTACATAGCAATAAAAAGCAAAGCAACGCCCCCCCCCATATCTATCTGTCTATCTATCCATCCAGCTACCATCTATCTATCAGTATCTGTAAGCATATGCATAAATATATGTGTGTGCATATATATATATATATATATATACATATATACATATATACATATATATATCTTCAGAGTCTGGATCAAAAAGGTTTGTGCTTATGGTACATACAAGGGGAAAATATTTTGAACAAAGATTGATTACCAAAAAAAAAATATATAGAAAAGAAATCTTAGAATCTGAATTCTAAAGAATCTGTAAAATTGGAGCTCATAAGCACATAGTATTTAAGTTGTGCTTATCAATCCAGAGGTGCCTATAAATACATTTCTCTGCACTCCTACATCCCATCATATAATGGTGTAATATCATCCCCTCATTCATTTCTTTTCCCAGTTATGTTACAACAATAACAAGCTTTTTTGAACCTTCACATTATGCCGGACATGGTATTGAATACTTTACAAATTAGGGTATAATTATAAAAATAATCCCTAATAAAAAGACACATTCCCCGAGTTAGAAAATACCAGTGTCCAGAATGCTGATTATTAAAGAAATAGTAGTTCCGAAATGTCTCCCATTTTATTTATTTGACCAGAAAAATGACAAACATCAGTAAGACCTCACCAGCCATTGCTATTCTTGGTTCCAAAAGTGTGACCTTTGTCAAAACAAAAAGAGCAGAATCTTGGCTCTGTGCCCGGCAGACTCTGTGCTCCTCTACTCATGATACTTGGCAGACTTCTCATTGTGTAAGACACAGGCACTCTGTGGGGCTCTCCCCGTCTCCCTGTGCTACAGCCAGAGAGCCCACAGCCCTGCCAGTGACTCCCTCCTCCACTCCCTGCTCTGGACCTGTTCATTCATTTTTAATTTTCAGGTTTTACCATCGTCTCTCCACCACATACCCTCAGTCCCTGGTGACCCTGTTCTCTTCTCTACCTCTGAGATCCACTTCTTTAAATTCCATGTATAAATGAGATCTGTTCACAAGTACTCTGTAGTTTGAAATCCCTTTTATTTTTTGTGACACTCAAGATCTAACTTGGGGCCTCTTGAATGCAAAACAGGTGCTTTACCCCAGAGCCCAGCCACCAGCCACCAGCCCCTTGAACTGGTGTCTGCCTCGACTGTAGGCAGTTTGAGCGCAAGGACTGTGTTTTGACTATTTTCATTTACTTAATGCCCAATACTGTGCCTTACTGTAGGAATTTAGTCTCTTGTGTTTGACAGAGGACAGAACTGGTCCCCCAGGCATGACGGGAATGATGAACTGGCTGCCCACATGACATCAGACACTTCCTCCACTCAGTGGGACCCTCTGAATGGCAGGAGTCATCTAGCTAAATGTGAAGACAACGTAGGGTCCATCCTCGTTCAGTTTCTTTTTTCTACCACGAATCTATGATTTTCTCAAGTTTATGTAGACTTCGGAGCTGACTGTTTGGTACTCCAGGAACAGGTATGCTAAGTTATTTCCTCCTCCTCCTTACCATTCTCCTTCTTTTTTTCTGCCTCAAAAAAGGAGCTGGTGGATGGACCCCACTTGTGTCAAATAAATACCAATGGCTGCAGATTGACCTTGGAGAGAGAATGGAGGTCACGGCTGTGGCCACCCAGGGCGGATACGGGAGCTCCGACTGGGTGACCAGCTACCTCCTGATGTTCAGTGACAGTGGGAGGAACTGGAAGCAATATCGACGAGAAGAGAGCATCTGGGTATGTTTTCCAATAATTAGAATCACTACTTGTTGCTGCAAACCTGTAAAGAGAAATAGTCTTCATGTACACTTTTTATTTTGTTTTCAATTGACACATAACAATTATACATATTTAGGAAGTACAGTCTGTTAGATACATCTATGCACTGAATAGTAACTAAATCAGGGTATTAGTTTGGGCAAGGATATTTTGGAGAAAACTCCAAAATCACAACCAACAAAACTACAAGTAGAAAAATCAGATTATGACTAAAAAGCTTCCATACATCACAGGAAGCAGTGAAGAGATAACCTAGAGAATGGGGAAAGATATTTGCAAAAGATACTTCTATTGAGAAAAAGGATTTTAAGGATTACTTTGAAAAAAAATTTTATGTGAAAGCAAGTTGCCCATTTCAAAGAAAATATTGAAAGAGCCTCTTGTTACTATATCCTTAAGTAGTGTGGAAGATTAAGAATAATACAAATCCTTTGTAATTTTCCTCATTTTGTTGAATAATATATTTTAGCATTGCCTCTGCATGATTTCACATTAGTATATTGAATTTATTCTTTCATTTTCTCTGATTTAATCTCATGCTTCTGAAAGATACTGAAGTTTTAAAATTTAATAAATGAGCAGATTCTCTATGTAGGACAGGTTCAAGAACACAGGCTTTGAACTTGAAAAAATCGTATTTTCTTTATTATGTAGATACATTGAGAAATTCCAGGCTGTAGATCTCAGTGAGATCCTCCAGAAAACTTTGAATTTCCTCACGGTGGTGGCATTTCTATTGGTGATTATGTCTCAAAGCCTTTTTTGGAGGAATAATTTTTGTTTTAATTTTGTGAATATTTAACTTATTGTATATTTAACTAATTGAAATATATTGCAAAAATAATTTGGTACCTACGGTTTGGAAGTAACTCAGATGTGTTTGAAATCTTGCTTTGCATCGATGAAGGCTATTTAAAAGGTTGGTGACGGTTTCCCTATAAAAGAGATATTCTAAAACCAACACCTTCTGTCTCCCCTTCCTTCTTTCCCTGTTTCCTTTTTTTTTTTCTTACTCTAAAAGGTTATATGCTTAGGGAGAAATAATGTGAAGAATAAGGTCTGTATTAATCCAAAATAGTGTAAGTAGCACCAAATGCCCGTCCCCACCATCCCATCCCCTGTGGGCGGAGCTGAGCTTCACTGGAGTGACTGGTTTCCTTTCCTGAAGGCACATCACAGCATGAGCGTCCTCTGAACTCACAGTGTCTTTCTGCATCTCTGGTTCGGGTTGACTTGTGCTTCTCCAAAACACATGCTGGAACCCTAACCTACAGTATGTTGAAAGGTGACTTTATTTGGAAATTGGGTATTTGCAACCACATTAAAATGAGGTCAGTAGGGTTGGTCTTAATCCAGTGTGACTCCTCCTAAAATGCAGACATTTGAACACAAAGATGGACACACATGGAGGGAAAGAACACTCCATGAAGAGGAAGTAAGACGTCTACAAGCCAAGGAACACTGAGGTCGCCAGAAGCTAGGAGGTGGGCAGGCGTGGAACAGGTCTTTCCCGAGTGCTTGTAGAGGTAGCTGCCCTGTGGTCAGCTCCGTCTTTTGGCCTCTAGGAGCTTAGTTACTTTGTGTGAGGTACTTTGTTCTAATGGCTCTAGGAAATAAGTGCATTCTATGGAGTTTCACTCTTCCATGTAGAGACCAGAACATCAGCAAGTGTTTTCTGAATTAATGAGTGGATTCATCCTCTCCCAGGATGCCTTTCTTGAGCAACCACACTGACTGTAGTCTCTCCCAGCCCTGCTCTTGTCTAGGACATGGTTGCACTAAAACTCGGACGTGTGGTATTGTGAGGATCTGGTTCCTCCTGCCATTTTGATCCAAGAAGTGTTTGAGGGCAGGGTTTTGTCATGGCTCGCCCTTCATCCTCCATCCCTCTGACCTGCAAATTGTCACCATTTAATAAATTCAGTGCCTACTCTGACTGCACAGAATTGTAGGGTGAGCCAAACGTTAATGCTAAAGAGATGGAACCCACAGACCAGCCCAGAGATGATTATTGGGTGTTCACCTATGAGACACAGACCCCAGGGACTGCAGAATGGAGCTTAGACAGGCCTTGAAGAGAGTGTTTGGAGTGCTGCAGAGTGATGAAGGTAGGTGTCCTAGAATGCAGAATAACATGAGCTCCAAGATGCAAGAGGACTGGCCATACAGAGATGGAGAGACTGAGGAGTTTCATGAAAGTTGTAGAATAGCCAAGAGCGAGGGTCTCACGTTTGAATTATGAAATGCCTCTGCAGATAGCTGAGTTTCTCCACCTACCTCAGCATCCAAGGGACCTTTTCTTTGTTCAGTCACCCATTCATGCTTTTAGAAAATAAGTAAATGATTGACTTTAATAATATCTTCTAGGAAAATATAAGCTGAATCACGATTATCTTCTTGATGAGTGTGGCCTCTCTGGTGTGTTCTGTTCAGTTACTTTTTCAGAAGTAAAATTCACTGATTGTCTTAGGTTTATCATTTTCTTAAAAGGATGAGTTGATATTGGCTGTTATATAGTCTTGTCATTGCTGCTGTAATAATAAATTGCATATCTTATATGAGCTTTCACCCTTGATCTAGGCAATAATTCTAGATTTCATGAATGGAGTTAAAATAAGTTAGCTTAAAGAGATTTGGTTTTTATGTATAAAATTATTTACACTACGGATTAAAGAAAACTGCATGTTTTTGTAAACCTACTATCATTTTTTTTCCAGCACAGATTCAGACTGGCTGCAGTGCTTGCCTTAGATTTATTGCATTAACCTTCCTCTCGCAGGAAAACAGAATGTGTCTCCAGATCTCTTCTAAAAAGCCTATTTCTTTTATTTTTATGTTAAGGACACATTAAAAATTTATTCTCCAACCTCGTATATTTCTTGGATGCTTTCCTTATCCTGTTTTTTTTAATGGCTTTTTAATTTTTTGGGTCTGGGTCTATTCATTAGCTACACTAATGTTTTCTATTATTAAAGATCCACACTTGCTTCTCTGCAGTGCCTAATTCTAGAAGCAGAGCGATTAAAATGATAAAACCCAAACTCATATAGCAACAAAATCTGAATGTTCCAACTTTGGGGGCTGTTTATGTTCTTTATTTATCCTGCTTAATGGGAATATCCATGTGTTTTATTGCAGAAATAGTCATGTGTAAGATTTCCGCCTAGTCACTGATGCTTGGTGTATGCAGTATAGGACCTTCCTAAAATCTGAAAGAAGAACAATCTGAATCTGAAACGAATCAGGTGTCAGGGTGTCATGCATTGGATCTGGAATGTCCCCCAAAGGCTTTGGCTCTTGGAAAGTGATTGGATCAGGAGGATTCTGGCCCCATGAATGGATTAATCCGTTGTTGGGTTCATAGCTGAATGAACTATTGAAGGTGGTGATTATTGTAGGAGGTGGGATCTGGATGGAGGGAGTGAGTCCTTGAGGATGTGCTCTTGGGGATTACATGCATCTGCAGCCCCTTCCTCCATCTCTTTCTGCTCATCAGAGGTCCAGGATCAGTGGACCCAAGTGATCATGGACTGAAACCTCAGAAGCTGTGAGCTAAAATAAATCTTTCTTTCCTTAAGTTATTTTTCTCAGGTATTTTGTTACAGCCACAAGCCATCATCCCTAGTGTCAATTTTCCACTTATTTCTGTGAGACTTAAGAACCAAACCTGTAAAGAAATAGATCAGTCTTTAATTCCTTTTGAAATTTTCTACAGGCTGGGATTGGCTATGGTCAGATCCTTATCCAATCCTTCCACTTGGCTTCAAGCTTTCCCTGTAAGCATCAGACTCCATTTCTGTTTGGGTGTCAAAAAAAATTAGAAAATGAGCATGCTTAAACACAAATTATTGCCTTCCACACTCTCTCCACCACCAAACCTATCTCCCCTGGGCATCCACCTGTCAGTAAATATTGCCATATTTACCAGCTGCTTGAGCCAAGATCCTTGGAGTCACCAGTGAACTCTATTCCTGCACACCCCACATTGGCTCCATCAGTGTATCCTGTCAACCCCAAATCCTTTGAGAATATGTGGGGTCTGTCAGCTTCCATCACTTCCACCATGACCAGTACGGCTTGCCTCCCAGTCCTCCCCTGGACTATTGCATATGGCTTCCAATTACAAAATTCGTGGAATTTTATTTTCTTCAATCCTTGCTGCAAATGACCATGGATTTTGTGTTCCATACAATTGTAGTTGTTTTCAAGAAAGAACTTTTGTAGATTAAAGGAAGCAAAATTGACTGTATTCACTGCTTCTCTCTGGCTTCATAACACTTTGTGCTACACTGTGCTTCTGGATGCTCTTTAAAGGTGTCAAGTGAGGTCCGTCTTTTGTAGTATCTGTTCAGTCCCTTTGAAATCTTTCCCTTGGTAACTTAGCATATATAACTTCCTCGATTCATTTCTCAGATAAATATTCTCTTCTGCATAAAATTCTTTTATTCCAGGCCCGAACACACATACACACAACCCTTCCACCCCATCCATCCTTCATCCTTGTCTCTTCCTTTGCTGTGTGTTTCCTTGTGGGACTCATTATTTCTTGGTACTGTATATGGAGTTTTGTTTGTGTTCTGGATCTCTCGCTCAGTTAAAATGTTTTATGCAAAGAAAAAAGTATCCCCTGAATAATATTGTGTGAGTTTGTTTTGTAACTTTTTAACTTTCTGGTAAAGAGGATGAGTTTTGCTTTAATTATATCATCGGTTATCTTTATCTTCTCCCAAGTTTTATCTTTATCTTCTCCCAAGTTTTGTTTCAAAGAATTACCTTTCATCTGTATTGAAATCCAGCTGAATTATTTCTCAGTACTGGTCATCTTATCACCATTTTACTTTGGAATACAAGTAATATCCACAGATATTAAGTCCTTCCGTAGTAATAATTAATATTATGTGAAAATACAGTCATTTGCCTCATAATGAAATTTTAGACAGAAACAGCCGTATGTGATTGTGGAACCATTGGACTGTATGACTTAGGGACATCGCAGCCATCTTAGTTTGTATTAAGTACACTCTAACAATCACTATATGACAGAGTTACTTAATATCACATTTTTTCAGAAGGTGCCCTTTGTTAACAACTGGAGACAGGGTGTCTAGGTGTAAGACATGACTGTTAAGTTATGTTAGTCATGTTAGGATTTTTTAAAAGTAGTTTTAGTAAAAGAAGTGTTTTCCCCCCTCATTTGTATTCCACATAATATCCTCTTTAGTAAATATCTCTCTTTTCAAAGAATTTTGTATCTGTGTTAGTCAGTTTTTTGATGCTGTGACCCAAATAACCAACAAGATCAACTTAGAGGAGAAAAGTTGGGCTCATGCCTTCAGAGATTCAGTCCTCGGTTGGCCAACTCCATTGCTCTGGCCCACGGTGGGGCAGAACATCATGGCAGAGGGCCGCTGTTCTACTCATGGTGGCCAGGAAGGAGGGGGGAGGGAGAAGGGGCCACAGGGAAGCTGCACTCTTCCTGGGCACGTCCCCCATTGACCCACTTTCTCCAGCCATGTCCCACCTGTCTATAGTTACCACCTAGTTAATCCATTCACAATAAGTTGGACTGATTAGGTGACAGCTTTCATAATCTAGTCATTTTACCTCTGAACGTTCCTACGTCAACACAGGAGCTTTGGGGGGATACCTCTTATCCAGACCATTCCAGGACCCAAAATGTATGACCATCCAAACTGGGAAATCTAAATATACCTGCTCATGCGTGTGTTCCTGAAGTACCCTGGTGAACCTCCCTGGAAGCATAGGTTGTCTGAATTTTCTCCTGGATGGTCTGGCCTGATTGGAGCACAGGTGAGGGCATCTAATCCAAGAGCATGAAGATGGGGATCAGAGAAGAGCTGATCATGTTGGAGTGAGCAGGGACCCGATGGAAGAGGCTGCACTAAGCACCAGGCAGACAGACAAGCTCTAGGTGGCTTCTTTGTCCTTCTACAATAATGCAAATGAGTGCATCTTCTGAGCCAGGCAATGGTTAGGTGACCCTGGGAGAAGAGGAGCTGGTGGGGTGACTGGGTAGCCAGCAATCCCTGCGCCCCTGACAGGCATGGACACAGTGAGTCAGAGGGAGAGCAGGTCTGCAGACAGAGCCAGCCCCTGTCTTGTTATACAGGTGCAGTGCCTGAGCTCTGTTTCCTCCAGGCTCAGGGGTGATCGTTTGATCTCCTGTCTCCATTGATGTATATTCTGCTTCTGGCTGTAGTGACTGCAGCTTGTTCCTTCTATATCTCTACATCTTCGCATCACCTTCCCTTCATCTAACACCAAGTTGGGCATATTGTCTGTATAAAGCTGACCGCATTATCAACAGACCATGTATATTGTGCACATACAAAGAATACTCAAGATTAGGCAATATTTTTTTTTTTCACTTGAAGGAAAGGGCTTTTCCTAAATAGGAAGCAAGAGGGAAAAGCAAATATTTTGTCCGTGATTGAAAGTAATGCCATCTGCTATTTATGAAGAACACTCTGGGCATCAAGCTATATGCCCTCTGGGCTTGCCAGTACCTCCATGTCTGATCTTTGCACCATTGCATCCAAAGTCCTGATTTCCAAGAAGGTGAAGAAACAGTCTTTTTGCATTTTTCCTGATGAAGCATTCTGCAAAAATTTTAGCTCTGAACATATGTAATCCACCTCAGTGCAAAACTCAAAGAGAAAGAACGTCAGTAATGACAGAATCTTTCCTGCGAGTGGTGACCATTGAATGGGAAGTGTTTCTTAAGCTGCGTTTAAGGTCAAGCAGCCCAAGCTTTAAAAATTCCTTTGAGGTAGGTCTGTGCAAGCCAGGAGTGCCACATCAAGTGACACCTCTACAATTTGACCTTTCCAACGCTCTGGGCCTTCTTCCTTGCAAACTGAAGGGCATCACAGGGTGTCGCCCACTTCATGAGTTGTTAAAAGGCATGCTCTGAGTTTCAGTTGCAGGATTTAAAGAGTTCCGAGGATGGCTGGTGGTGACGATGCATAATCTGAATGTACTTAATGCCACTGAACTGTAGGCTTGGAAACGATTGAAATGTTAAGCTCCACGTGACATCTATCTTACCACAATGAAAGCATTTTTTAGAAAGTATGCAACAAGTTACTTCAGTAGTCAGTGGGCTCTATTAATAATGTATGATCTACACAGCACTGCTCATTTTTTTTTTCTGTTTACAAGCTAAAACCTTTAAAAAGCTCCTTGGGTTAATATTTTTCATTTAATATTATTCATCCGAGTTCAGTTAGTGTGAAGGGGGAGCCCTCTGCATCCCAATAGCACCAGGAGCACAGAGGTAGTCCCTGCAGGGAAGGATGTGGGTCAGGGCCACATAAGCTCCACGGGTAGACCTGTGACCTTGAGACACAGCAGAAGCAACTTGAACTTACACTTGTGTTCGCTTGAATGAATAACTTGCCCAGGAATTTTGTAGAAAATCAAAATGGCAACTGTGGATGAGTGTCATGAGATAATCAAAGATGGCGGTGGAATGCCATCATTGACCCCCAACCCCTTGAAGGACAAGCGTTTCCAGCTCCTTCCTTATTCCATGCCCTAAACTTTTGAAAGCACTTAGGATGATATTAAGAATGACAGGGCTACTCCAGAATCTCACTGGTTAATTTCACAGTGAGAGATTCTGTTTTGTCAGGGATTCTGTTCTTTGGTCACATTTAGAATCCATATAACAGCTGAGTCCCATCTTGTCTTGGTAATAGTGAAAATCTCCCCCGTTGTGGCTTGGATACAAGGTGGTCACTCACATCCCCTGGGTTGATGCAGGAATGATCAGAGGTGAGATGATCAGATCGCGAGAGCTGTGACCTAATCAGTGGATGGGTCCACTTGATGGGTTAATAAATTGAAAGGACTGGAGGGTAACTGTGGGAAGGGTGAACATCTTGCCATGATGTTCTGCTCACCTCGGGCTCAGGGCAGTGGAATCAGTTGGCTGACCATGGCCTAAACCTCGGTAACCATGAGCCCAGATAAGCTTTTTTTGCTCTAAGTTGTTCTTGTTGGGTGTTTTCGTCCCAGCAGTGAAAACCTAACTAACATGCTCCCTTGTGGGTTCTTTAAGAAAAGCTTCACCACGGCCCTGAAGGAGACTCTCTCAATGGAAGCCTGGTTTACCAGCAGAATCCTTTGACTTCCCTCTAGGTTCCCGATTGTGAGTCATTTAACTTTCTGAAAACAACTACCCTACCACTACAGACTTCCTAAGAGGTCACAGCCTTCATTTTTCATTCAGTGACATTGACAAATCAGAGCTATTTGCTTACCTAAGCGGTTTTCTTTCAAAAGAAGTAGAGTATATACTCTGCTTCTATCCAAGATATTGACAAGTAGGGCTTTTTCCTGCACAGAAACTTTGGCTACCATGATAAAATTTATCTTAGGGAGAATAGCCCTCTGTATAGTTAGTGAAAGTTCTAATTAATAATAACTGTCAGGGAAATGCAAATTAAAATTACGTGAGATATCATCTTGCATCTTTTAGAGTGGTTCTTATAAAAAAAAAAACAAAAAAGCCAGGCATGGTGATACATACCTATAATCCCAGCAGCTAGGGAGGCTGCAGCAGGAGAATCGAAAGTTCAAAGCCAGCCTCAGCCACAGTGAGGCACTAAGCAACTTAGTGAGACCCTGTCTCCAAATAAATACAAAATAGAGCTGGGGATGTGGCTCAGTGGTTGCGTGCTCCTGAGTTCAATCCCCGGTAATAAGAAAAAGAAAGATACCAAGTGGTGAGGGTGTGGAGAAAAGGAAACTCTTGGTAGGAATCTCTATTAGTGCACCTATTATAGAAAACAGTATGGAGATTCCTCAAAAAATTAAAATAGAACTTGCAAATGATCCAGCAACCCCACTACTAGGCAAACATTCAAAGGAAATGAGGCAGCAAGTCTAAGAGACACTTGCAGTCCAGGTCGGTAGCAGCACCATTCATAGAAGCCGACAGAGCCCCTCTAAGTGGTCATCAGTGGGTGAATGGAGAAAGGAAATGTGGTATATATACATGGCAGAATACTCTGAGCCTTTCAAAAGGAAGTCCATCCTTCCTGACAGCATGGAGAAAGGACATTATCTTAAGTATAATAAGCCAGGCACAGAGAGACAAATACTGCACAGTCCCACTTAGACGTAGAATCTAAAAAATGTTGAACTCAGAGGCAGAGAAGCCGGTGGTGCCTACCAGGGGCTGGCTGGCAGGGAGGAGGCTGTTTGGGGAGATGTTGGTCAAAAGGATGCAAAATTGCAATTACATTAGAGGAATAAATTCAAGAGATCTGTTCTACAACACGGCCGCTATAGTTATGGTGTTCTGGAAAATCACTGGGAGTAGATTCCAAGTGCTGTCACCACAAAAATGGTGCATGAGGTAATGAATACATTAATTAGCTTTATTTTGGGGTACCGGGGATTGAACTCAGGGGGGCTTAACCACTGACTCACATCCACAGCCCTACTTTTTTTTTTTTTTTAATTTAGAGACAGGATCTCACGGAGTTGCTTAGCGCCTTGTTTTTTGCTGTGGCTAGCATTGAATTCACAATCCTCCTGCCTCAGTTTCCCAAACCCTGAGAACATTTGTCAATTTAAAAAATAATTTTAAATACCAGGTATTGAACCTGTGGGTGCTTAACCACTGAGCTACATCTCCAGCTCTTTTTATTTTTTATTTTGAGACAGGGCCTCACTAAGTTGCTTAGGGGCATCACCAGGTTGCTGAGACTGGCTTAGAACTTGGGATCTCCCTGCCTCAGTCTCCTATGCCTCTGGGATCACAGGCGTGTGCCACCATGCCCAGCTAAAAAATTAATTTTAAAAAATAAGCCAAGCAATTAGTATAAAGAATTATAATAAGGGAAATTAGTCCTACAAACAGGAGAAATATATAATAAAGCTGAATTCTGGATTTTTGGATGCTAAATATTAGTATGAAGAACAGTGGAGAAAAATATGGTATCCATTAATAAATTACAACATGAATGCTGACATGTCAAATATATGATATTTTAAATAAATAAGAAAAATAGTTACTTAATACATTATATGAAGACAATTAAGTAGTTATCTGCAAAAAGAAAACAAAATAATGCTCACTTCTTTTTTTTTTACATTTATTTTTTTAATTGTAGTTGAACACAAGATCTTATTTTATTTATTTATTTTTATGTGGTGCTGAGGATCGAACCCAGGGCCTTGCATGTGCAAGGTGAGCGCTCTACCGCTGAGCCACAACCCAACCCCTGACCTCACTCTTTATATCAAAATAGATTGCATATATTTAAAGATATAAAGTAAGGCATCCATAGAGACAGTCTCAGAGGATTCTGGGAGAAAGTTTGCCTTTACCGTATTGGAGTGAGCACATATTTTTAAGCAAAATGCAAACCCAGATCACACTGAATAGACAAATAAATTATCTTTCTAGAAAAATACTACATGAAAAAATGCCACCATAGATATCAATCCAGGATTGGGAAATGAGATTTTAATGGACACAACACTGTTAATTTCCTTATCTATAAAAGTACCTTTACACATTGATGGATAAGGATGGAAAGGCAATGTAAAAATGAGAAATGTTAATGAGCAGCCCAGACCAAGAAATGATTCCTAAATGTATGAAATGATGTTCGCCTTGCTTACACATTGAAGAAACGAAAATAAAGCCGCAGCACTGAGACTCTCCTCAGTTCAGCAGGACGGATTAAAACATTTTATTTTCTCCAACTTTTACAGTTACGCATTAAGTGTAAAGTCTCTTAAAATCAAATGTAAACAGTACACCAACCCTGCGAGATCATGGATAGTACTGCTTAGCCTAGGACTCATGTTAAAAAAATTTCAATGAAAATGAAGAAGTTTTAGATTGAAGACCTAACAACCTGAGTGCTTCAGTGTGTACCCAGCAAGATTCTTTTGTGCTTTGTATATGTTTAAATCCTTAACAAGACTCTACGAGGTAGATACTAATGGTCTTCCCAGATAATATCAAGGAAAGCAAAAAAAAAAAAAAAAAAGAAAAAATTACAGGTTTTGTCTATTTAACCCAACTGTAGATTGAATGGGCAATGGCTCAAGGATTTGAACCCAAGAAGTCTGGCTGCAGAATCTGAACTCCCTGCCCGACCCCAGAGCTAGGCCTGTTATGTGCCTGCTCCTGAGTTGAGAGTGGAATTTGGAGGATTCAGAATCAGCACCACTTCAGATGCTGGTGGGAATATATATTGATACTACTCCTAGACAGCCAGCCATTTGACAACATCTATATTTCAAAATTGATCTCCTTGCAGTGTTCTGGATGAAGGTAATGCAAAAAGAGCAATGTTTTCATCTCTCAATGTACAAGCTACATGAAGTAGTTCTATTGGCAGGAATGAATCTCACCCTTACAGCAGTAATATATGCACATATATGCATGTTGGAACACACATAGATTATACCATTTTATAATAATAAAAGGATATGTTGATACAGTTCTCTAATTGCTAGGTGACTGATAAATAAATTCAAACATTTATACTCTGCAATAACACCCACCCTTTTTTTTTTTTTTTAAAGAGAGAGTGAGAGAGGGGGGGGAGAGAGAGAGAGAGAGAGAGAATTTTTAATATTTATTTTTTAGTTCTCGGCGGACACAACATCTTTGTTGGTATGTGGTGCTGAGGATCGAACCCGGGCCGCACGCATGCCAGGCGAGCGCGCTACCACTGAGCCACATCTCCAGCCCAACGCCCACCCTTAATAGAGAATGAGGTAAACATATTGACTGATAGTGAACTTCAAGATTTTTTTTTAAAGGCAAGGAAGAGAATAAAATATTCTCCCATTTGAAATTTCCAAAATGAATATCTACATCTATAGGTATAATGTGTACATGTAAAATACAGGACATTTCTGGAAGGGTCCACTAGAAAAACAATTGTAGCAATTTTGCCCTCTGGAAAAGAATAGGGGTTAAATACATATATATATTTTAAATGGATCCATGTATGGCTTAAACTACATGTGTCATATAGTCTTTTCAATTAAATTCAAAGCGATTAAAATTCATTTAAAGTAATAAATAATGTAATTCTTTTATTTATTTACTTATTTATCTTGTACCAGAGATTGAACACAGAGGTGCTTAATCACTGAACCACATCCCTGACATTTTTAATTTTTTTAATTTTAGAGACAGGGTCTTGCTGAGTTGCTTAGGGCCTTGCTAAGTTGCTGAGGCTGGCTTTGAACTCGCAATCCTCCCAAGCCTCTGGGAGCACAGGCCTGCGCCACGGTGCCTGGCTAAATTATGTAATTCTGTTACCCACTGAAGTCTCTCCAGGATGAAAACCCACTGGCAAAGCTCTGCTATAAAGCCTTAGAGTGAGCGTGCAGTCCTGTCTTTCCCTGAGAGGGAGGGGATCCTAGGGGGTGAAGAGGAGAGAGGGATTGGGGTGGAGCGGCCCATGTGGACATCACTGTGTGGAAGGAAGGGGACTTTCATGGGCTTTCAAATGAGGAAGAGCAGCCTCATGTCAGAAGGAGACCCACAGAGGGAGGCCACATGGAATATTGTGAAAGAGACTTATTGGGTATACGTATATATTTCTTTCTTTCTTTCTTTTCTTTTTAATATCTAATATGTATCTCACTCAGGGTAAATGCCATTCTCACTTTGTTAACATTTATTTTGGTTATAAGCCCCATGGAATTAGACTGGAGGCATCAGATTCTAGTTTTGATATTTATTTTAGTGGTATTTCGATGACATATTTGTTTGATGTTTAATGAATGATATTTATCCGTGCCCTGAGCTCTCCAGCCTTAGATGATCATGGGCTATGGTGGGGATACCATCTAATGAAGGGTAAAACTGAGCCCTGTTCCTAACGTGGCCTCTGGTAAAACCCTTGACCAAGCACCAGGGGCTCAGCACCTGTGAGCTTCTCTTCTTTTTATTACAAAGTGAAAGGTGGAGGCAGGATCCAGTCTTGTGCTACAGGCCGAACCATGTGGAATTGCCAGCATCTAAGTAATTTGACCTATACAAACAGCAATGTCAGGTGACAGACTAATAGACACACATTGGTTCTCTTTCTAGGCTTAAAATTGAGTGGTTCAGCATCCGTTTGCCACAGAGGCAGCTGCAGCTCATTCTAAGTTCTGATCTGTGCCCTTTTCCATTCACAGGGTGAACTTATTTCTCGTGTTAGTGTTTCCTGGGTGTATATACACACATGTATTTGCACGCGCACACACACACACATACATACACATACGCTGCAATAAGCTGGAAAAAAAGAAGCCTAAGGAAGACTGAATGATGAACTTGGGCCTCCTTAATAAATAATCTACAATAAATAACAACAATGATGTAAAGCTTAGCGAGCATTATTCATTGTATTATTGTGCTCTAAAGTATTATTGAAGTTCAAAGAAGAATTTGCTTTGCTGTGTCCTCTGCTTCCTTTCTGTTGATAGATAGGGTATCAGAGTTATCACAGAGGATTCATTTGAAATGAGGAAAACGTATGAGTACAAATCTGTCAGGATTTGGGTGGGTTCGCTGGGAAACCTTGTGAACAGAGGTGACACATCACCTTTGTTTCAAAATACATTTCATAAAAATGGGTTGCTTTGCTGTGGGAGCCCTGGGCGCTGTCCACCACTTTAACCCTGGCTTTCTTCCAGGATGACCTCCTTTTGCATTTCAGTCATTGACTCAGTTTCCAATTTTTTGTAGCTCGATTGATCACTAGGGTTACACCTCTTGACCCTCATGATCACTTGTTTCCCCAGGTACTGGGAATTTAACCCAGGGGCACGTTACCCACTAAGCTCTATCCCCAATTCTTTTTTTTGTTGTTGTTGTTATTGTTTGTTTTTTGAAACAAGTTCTTGCTAAATTACCCAGACTGGCTTGAACTTGTGATCCTCCTGCCTCAGCCTCCTTCCTAAGCACTGGGATTACTGGTGTGCACCACCATACCCAGCTCATGAGCACTCCTTGTTTGTCCTTGGTTTGGGGCATCCCTTCCCAAAGCTTTGCATCTCATCACCTCTGCCTGGGGCCCTTTGACCAACAGTAAAGCCATGTGCCTGCCATCTTCAAAATATTTCCCTCCACCTTGAAAATATTCACCAAATTATTCCTTCTCTATCACAGAAATGGCTTCTGAGACAGTTCCATTTCCAGAGGTTTTATGAATTACCAGGAGCTGCACTGGTTTGCCTGATCTCTCCCTGACAACAGTTGAAATTCAGTTATTTTCTGTTCTATTTCGCAATGACTTTCACTCTGTTCTCTCCCAGCTATACCTTTGACACACATGAATGCCTGTGTACATTAATCTCGATGGACTACTGGCTAAAATGTGTATCACTTAGTCTATTTCATTATTAGAGACAGCATTGTTCATTTCATACTGAGAATTCTAAGAGATGAGGACTTTTTCATATCTCCTTTTTAATACATGGGTAAGAATAAATATTAACAGTACGATATTCTAAATGACCACCTTTTTTGGATAAAATGGAATCTGTTATCTAGTCATGTCATGGATTGCATTATAGATGTTTCTGTTTATTTATAACAAGACACTTTGCATAGCTCTGACAGTGTACAAATACTTACAAGAAATGCTCTTCCTCATAATTGAGGAGTAAGACCTGAACCAGGTCTCTCTCTCTCTCTCTCTCTCTCTCTCTCTCTCTCTCTCTCTCTCTCTCTGTCTCACACATGCTAGACAATTTTATTCTACCACTGAGCCACAACCCCAGCCCTAGACATCTCCTACCACTGAGCTATGATGCCCTTGGCTTTCAAGTGACTTCTGTCCATATTTCCAATTCCTCTTTTTGTCCCCTTTGAAAGATGCTCCTGTAAAAGCCTTTCTTTACAGAAATGAAATCACATTTCTCCTTTCACAAATGTTCCTGTGCAGTCAACTTTGGGTGCTGTGGAAAGTTGTCCTTTGTAAAAGATTCAAGGGCCAGCGCATCACTTCTGAAGTAGCTGCAAGCCCGAAGAGAAAAGATGGGCCTTAGAAACATCAACCACTTAGGCTCAGCATCGAGCGTATCAGACAGAAATGATGCAGAAGAAGTAGGTTTTGTTCTCCATTTTAAAGATCGATGTTCATTTTGAATTTGAACTCTTATCTCTTATTTTGTATTCGTCAATGTCCTTATTAATCATTCAAATCATTTGAATCAAATGGCTTGTCTTTCTTTGGGCGCCTGGAACATTCTAAAGACACAATATTATTCTTTTTAAGAGAGAGAAAGAGAAAAAGTACCTCAATGGTGGAAAGAGGTCCCTGGGGAGCTATTGTGCTCCACTCCAGCAAAAGCTTCATTAGCAAAACTTCTGACTGAAAGGAAAGAAATTCAGATTCGAAAAAGGCTTGTATTTATTGTAAAGAAGTTTGCAAAAATGACTATAAAAGACACCCAAAAACTTAATGCAAAATTACTCTGGCAGTATCCTTTCCACCCTTGCTTTTCCAAAATAATAAAATGTAAAATGGTCAATAAATTTACATTAACAATGATTTTTTTCCACCCTCAAATCAGAATTGCTTCCTTAATTAGTTAATTAAGCAAACTCAAATGAAAATTAGCTTCTCTTCAAGAGCTTCCACGTCAGAGATGCCAGGTCACAATTAAAACACCCCTGTACTGAGAAGGCATTGTCCTTATCACATCTCATTAATTTGCTAAAGACACATATTTGAATACATTTGTTGAATTCTCACAAGGTGTACCATCGATTTCTTATTCTGTTTGGAATCTTAATGTTGAGAGATTTTTTTCCCCATCTGAGCCAAAATCTTTTTGCTATGAGATGAAATGTTTTTTTAAAAAATTAGTTCTGAATGGAAACTACATTTGTGACTCTGATCAGACTGAGCAGGCTCTGGGTCCACCTGAATTTGGGCTCAGGAATATATATATCTTCTCACAACCCAGTCCCCCCATCTTTCATGGGCTGCCTACTTGGGTATTGCTTGCAACTTCTGGTTACCAGGAGTCCATGGAGTCACATCTTAGGGCAAACTGCTGCTTGCTCCAGGGCTCCAGAACATTCGGTGGTGCTTTAGTCACCCTTGTCTGTCTCTTCCCGTCTTCTCATCTTCCCTCTCTTTTCCTACCTCTTTCTCTCTGTTGATCCTCACCTTCCAGGCTCCTCAGATTGTGGCACAATCAGCGTGGCTGGACCTGATTGGCTAGCTAAGGTGCCGAAGGGAAAACGGAAAACATTAGTAGGAACCTCCAGCACCCGACCTCTCTTCTGGCACATATGTGCATCCTAAGGGTGGCTTTGTGGAAATTATGGTCCTACCTCTGTAGTCTAGCTCAAGACGGACTCAAACACTCGGAATGTCAAATCAGGCAGGACAGAGCTGCCATCTGAGCGGGAGGAAAGAGTAGGAAGGTAGGTAAAGAAGGCAGAGGCGGGGTCCACCACCTACTAGCTGTGTGGACCAGTAGCTTAACCTTTTAACACCTTTTGTCTTCATCAATACGGGTAGGTATTGCTCTACTATGTACCTGTTGGGATTATTGTGAGAGTGAAACAAAAATATCTGTATCAATGAATGAGAGATATAAAATGATCTGTAACTTTATCTGCCCAAGGACAGGGGATGCCTGATGGCAAGGGCTTTAGGAGGAACATGAGATGATGAAACGGAGGAAGCAAGTAAGTGTGATGCTTGGGGAAGGAGATGGATGTGTGTGAGCAGAAGAGAGGATGAAGGGGAACCTAGAGACACTTGTGTGTGATTACAACCTGGGGGACTCGGTCTACTACTTTCAAGAATACCTGAAACTGGGTGAGTTGTAAGGAACAAAGGTCGAGTTTGGCCTGTGGCTCTGGGGGCTGGCAAGGCCCAGAGTATAGGGCTGCATCTGCTTGGCTTCTGGTGAGGGCCCCACGCGGTTCACCTCATAGCAGCAGGGCAGGCAGGTGTGTGTGGAAGCCACAAAACACAAGGGGTCGTCTTGCTGTATAGTAAGCCATTCTGGAGGTAAGGGACCCAGGCTGCAAGAGTGACATCAGTCCTCTTAAGGAGCTGACCACCTCTTTAAGGCCTCACCTCCTAGCACCACCACAGGGCGGATCCGATTTCCCCATGGTGTGGCAGGAATAAACCAGAGGCAGGTGACAGCGCTGGGGATCATGGTGGAAACCTGAGAGAGTGGATAGAAGAGAGACTCAGAGAACAGGTACCTGAGGGGGTGGTAGGAAGAAGGACCCAGGATATAGAAGACACTGGAAAGAGACAGTGCTTTTTCCTGAAACAGGAGGGAGAGGTGATTATGTTTTATGTCAAATTTCTGAAAGGGACTTTCTGCCTGTTGTCTATTTGTTGTCCATAAGATTCAAGTTTTGTGGTAAGAGCCATGCGGGAAAGTGGAATTGGAGCAGGGAGTCTGGCTGTGTGTACGGCCGCCATGTGGAATGGAAGAAAGAATTGGACATGGAAGGAACCAAAGGGACCTTTAGTGACAACATCTTTTTACACTGAGAATCCTACGTGGGCCATTGCCCAGGTCACTGAAGTCTGAAACTCGGGCATGGGGGACCTGAGCATGAGTTCAGGGATCCACCTGGTGATTTCAGTGTGAGTCAAGGCTGGGAACCCTGTCCTGGAGGCTTAAAGACCACAGGCTGGAGGTCATGTATAAGGCCCCCTTCTGTAGGGCTGGGGTTTTTCATTAACATTCAAATATGTGAAGGACTTGAGGAGGCAGCTCCTTGGATGGGCCCCAGGTTAGCCTCCGTAGGGATGTTGTCATGGATGACTTTGACACTAGCATGCCAACAAATTGACAAAAGAGTGAGTGAAAAATAAATATACTGTTGTGGCAGCCTAAGGAGGATAATTAGACCTTGAGAGGCTGATAAAGTCAGAAAGTCAACATGTCCAAAGCAGATCTATATGAAGGTGAGAATTCTGACAGTATTTGTAAATGTACACCAATCTGTAGAATTTAAGTATCCAAGATTTGAAAGATGGCACCACCATCCCAACCGATGGTCAAGGTGGCCTTGGGGGAGAGCGCTGGAGTGGGGCAGTTGGAGCTCATGAAGCTCAAGCACGGTCAGTCCAGGCGTCTTATGGGTCTGCCTCAAAGCTGTGCGAGTTCTGAAGTTGGGGTGGAGGAGATGGAGGTAGATGTGAGGGAATGCCTTGGAGTTTAGTCCGTGACAATGGCCAGGCAATGCAGAGGGGGCGACACTCAGATGATATTTAGGAGGAGAGTTATTTTGTCACTGTGTTTGGTTATTTTTTGTGAGGGAGGAAATTTATTGTTCTGCAATTGATGGGAGACTGATAACAATGCTTTCAGATCTCACCACAAGGAGGAAGAGGAAACATGAGGAAGGTGTGTTCCTAAGGGTTTTAGGACAGTGATGTCCAAAAACAGGTTTGGATTTCAATCAACATGATCATCACAGACTGGCACCTAATACTGCTGAATGTTTATTGTGAATTGGGTGCCATTAGAGGAATTTTTTTAAAGTATTTTTTTTAGTTGTTGATGGACCTTTATTTATTTTTATGTGATGCTGAGAATGGAACCCTGTGCCTCACACATACCAGGCTCTGCCACTGAGCCACACCCCCAGACCCATTATAGGAATTTTAGGTGTATGATTTCATTTACTCTTTCACAATGAAGTTGGGATGAAGAAATGCAATTCAGAGAGGTTAAGCAACTTGTTCATGTTGCATAATGGGTCAGTGGGGGGATCGATTAGAAACCTGAGCTGCCCTAATAGAGAGGTCTCAATTTTTTCTTTCTATAGTAGAACATTCTAACATTAAGCAAGTCTTTTTTTTCTTTTCTTTCCTTCTTATTCCCATCCTCTCCCTCCCTTCTTTCCTTTCTTCCTTCCTTATAAATGAGGGATATAGAAGAAAGAACTGCAAGAAAGGAGGAGAGAAGTAGGAAGGTACATTAGGGAGACAGGGATCCTGAGAGCAGATAAACTGGCAGGTTGATCTGAGGCTCCGTGTCCAGGGAGATAGGAATGAGAAGCCTGGGGAAACTGCTGGCCTTGGGTTCTGAGCAGCATCCTGGAGGGATGTGGTTTTGCTGCTGTCCTGGCTCAGACCGTGTTCAGCGTTCTACTTAGCAACAAGTCGGTTGGTGCCTCTGGATTCTGTCTGCCTAGAGAGTCAGACCTGGTATAGACCAGGCATGGCTGTTCTAATCAGATTGGGAATTCATCAGGGAGGAAGAGTTTAGCATTAGGTAAAGTGCATGCCCTGCTTCACGAGGAGACCCATCGAAAAACCCCGGGATATCTTCATACAGAGACATATTGTAGTGGCACCCCCTCCTCCACAGAAAATCTTCACTAAGCTTCTCCAGAAATCTTCACCATAGTTGGTTTTAGGAATGTCAGCAAAACAGTCTACAAAAGAGTTCAATGTGGGTAAACTTCCTGTTTTCCTGTTGCTCTATTTTACTTGGCCACTGGCCTGGAAGAAGTCAGCACTCCAGGTGCCAAAGGCCTCTTTACTAGTATTTCACAAACATTTATCCAGTAGAGTAGAAGTGTGTTTGCAAATGCAAAGTGAGATAATAAAAAGACAAATCTTTTAACAAGGCCTCTGGCCTTGAGCTGGGCTTCACGGAGATGTCTACATTTCTAAGATGAGAGAAGTTACCCACTGGGCTCCATGGTAACATTTGGCAGGGGAGGAAAGAAAAGGGAGAAGAAGCTCTCCCCTTCTCAGGTGCTGTCCTTGAAGGGTTAACTTGCCCAGAACAGCGAAAGGAAGAGCTGCTTTTGTGTGAACTTCTGCAGACTGTGAACTTGTGAGCCCCTCCCCTTACATGCTGGGTATAAAATTCTGAAACTACCTGAACTTGGGGTTCAGGGGATTGATTGATGACAGCAAAAGCTGTGCCCTCTGAACCTGGCTGCAGCCAAATAAAACTGTTTCTTCTATCTTTGGTGCCCTGCCTCATATGTCCCCTACAACAATGTCAGATGGAGGGAAAGACAGTTTGGGTCTTCAAGTTGCAGTCCTAAGAGGCTCTTCCTGTCCCCTCCGACATGTTCTCTGAACAAGTCTGTACCCAGGTGACTGGTTCTAAATCACTATCCCAGTCTGAGAACCACAGAGGAAAGGGAGAAAGAATGAAAAGAAGATGCGGGGGAGAGAGGCAAGGGGCAGAGTGTGGAGAGTCGTCACCTGCAGAATAAATCAAAGAGCAGGGCTGACCGTTCCTACCTGGGGGCCTGGAGATTTAGGCCCCACCAGGTTCTGGGCCTTCTCTGCAGAGTTTGCTGCATTGTTTTTATTTTCCATTTTTGACTTGTTTTGGGGTTGCATTTGCTTCGGTTTGGCTTTCTGCTTTTCTCGTCTTGATTGTAGCTTTATTAATTCCATGTGCTACCTCTTTTCCAGTGACCACTTTCCTCCCGTTACTGCCATTTTACCTTGAAAGCCAAAGGCTGATTTTCTACTCACTCCTCGTGATGCAAACTCATACAGGGAAGTCTGATTGCCCTTTACAAAAATGGCAACATCTGTAAATTAAATCACGTTCACCTTGAAGGAAATCATCTGCTCAGTAAATACCGAGGACTGGCTGTCCCCGGGGACCACGTGTGAGAACTGCTGTCCCTGGGCACCGTGTACTTTCACATGTGTGTTAATGAGGATGGTCCATGCCCCATAACTTATATTTTTAAATGCGATACAGTATTTAAGAAGAATACTGCAGAAGCATGTGCTTTTATTGTTCTAAATTATTTCTGGCTTAAATCTCCCATCCAAGTACTCATGAAATGATAATAGTGATAGGAGGACTAAAGGGTGACTTATGATAATGAGCAATGTGAGAAGCAAACACTACCTTGAGGTAAAAGTGAAGAAAACGATTAGCCGTGAGGTCTGAGAATGTGCTCTCTGTGAGCAAACAGGAAGCAGACCCTGCAGACTTGAAGAGGACTCGCACAGCTCTTTCAGAAAAGCAGCCTGAGAAAACACCTTGCTCTTGCAAATTGCACGTCTGCAAAGCCTGAAACACAATACTGTTTCTTGCAGTATAACTCCTTTCTAGACCCTACTTTTCAACCTAATTTTCCTTTACCCCAACGAGAAAACATTTAACTTGGAGAGTTTAGTAAAGTTTTGAAATAGAGTAAGAAGAAAGGAGTAAATCCTATCTTAGCATTTGTTATTCTGCTGTGGTTCCTCCGGCCCCTTTCAGATGCCTCGGAGAATTGATGAGAGCAAATACCAGTAAATAAAAATGTGATGGTCCTGCCCTGAATGCCTGCCCACAGGCCCCATGTTGAAAGTCTGGTCCCCAAGGCAGCAGGGTTCCGAGGGGGAGCTTTGGGGTGGGATTGGATCAGAAGGGCTCTGACCGCAGCAGCGGATCAATCCTTGATGGCTGAATGGAGTACTGGGAGGTGGGGCCAAGTGGGAGGAAGAGGTCACTGGGGGAATGCCCTGGAAGGGTCTGTCCTCTCCCTGACCCACTCCCCTCTCTCTACTCTCTGGCTGCCATGAGCCCACCAGCTTTCCACTGCATTGCATCTCTGCATGATGCTCTGCCTCTGAGCCAGCCTTGGATTCAGAGGATTGGATTCTCTAAAACCATGAACTAAAATAAATCCTTTCTCCTCCAAGTTGCTCTTGTCAGGGATTTTGTTCACAGCAACAAAACGCTGATTAACACAGAAAAATCTTTGTTCTTCTTTTTTATTCTTTTACTATCTTCTTCCTACCTTGCTTCATTCCAAAGTGGATTTGAAGTAGAAATTGTTTGAATTTTCTAATGTGCTATGTTTGCGGACATGTGCACATCTTTTCTCAGGTAAGGTCCCTGTGGGGTCACTGTTATCTCCATTTTGCAAATGAAGACATGGACATTCCAGGATGACAGGTGACTCATGTCATAGTTGAAATCATGATAGTTCTGGAACTCGGATTTAGATCTTCCAGTGTAAAAACCATCCTCCCTTCCATGAAATCTAGTGGAACTTCACTCAGCTTGTAAGTAGGTGGCACGTGGGCAGAAAGATGCTAGGTACTTACACTTTCCCAGGGTCACCTCATCTCCTGCTGAAGGTTTCTCACAGGCTGGCCCGTGGGGATTTTGCAAAGTGAGCCTATAACATGACCTGTGGGAAGCAGCCTTGGGCCATGGCTCTGGAGAGGGTGAAAGAGCTGGAGGGATCTCACCACCCTCAGTCTATCCAGGCCCATCCTGAAGCTGCAAAATTTTGTAGGGAGTTCTCCTAATGGGTCCAGCCAGGAATCACAGAGACCCGATTCCCAGGGGATGTTTAAGTTGCCTGCATCACTGAAGAAGTTTCAGTGATAGGAAAAATCTAAACCCTACAGAGATAATATTCAAATCATTGGTTACTATCCTGTATAGATTTGCATCTTCAAGATATGAGTGTCAAGATGACAAATGTCACGTGAATACTAAGATTTGTTATGGACCACTTCAGCTGGTGATTTAGAATTTCTACCATATGTTCTTTATTCATTCATCTATTGACGAGCATTTGTGTTGTTCCACATCTTGGCTGCTCTTAGTAATGTTGCAATGGATGTGGGAGGACAAATTGCTCTTTCAGATCCTGACTTCAGTTCTCTTGGGAAAATACCCGGAACTGGTATTCTTGGATGCTATGGTAGCTCTATTTTTTACCTTTTGAGGAACCACCATCATGGTTTCCATAGCTGCCGCACCATTTTTACATTCCCACCCATGGGGCACAAGAATTCCCTGTCCTCCACAGCCTCATCAACACCTGTTATCTTTTCATGCATAAACTTTCAATTACATAAGATGAATAAGTTCTAGAGATCCTCTGTACAACATTGTGCCTATAGTTCAACAATACTGTGTTGTGCACTTCATCTAAGAGGGTAGATCTCAGGTGTTCTAGCCACAACACAAAACTTCTACCTGAAAACATGCCTACAACTTCTTCAATGACTATAAACTCAAAATCTACCAAGAAAATGCTTCTTAATAGCAAGGAACCAAAAGGCTGGTAATATTCTTTACTACTTCATCTAGATTTGAAGTGAGTATTTAGAGTTAAAAAAAAATAGGCAATTTTTTTTCACTGTTTTCATTTGGAGTTGCTACAGAAACAGCCATAAAATTTTTAAGAAAGAGAAGTTCATGCAAAAGTATAGAGAAGAATGATGACTTATACCCAGAAATCTGACTCCTGATAGTCTCAACTTGAAAAGAAGGAAGCAGTTTATATGTTAGGAGTGTAATTATAAATTGGTTAAGTGTCTTTTTTATCACACTGTGGTACATTCTTTTTGCTTTAACTTGCTCAAGTTTTTTTCATTGCTTGAGATTTTTCTTTGAAATGTGCTCGGAGGAAAGAGCTCTCCATTGTAAAGCCACAGCTCCACCTTAGACCTCCCTCAGTTCATGATCCACTTCCTCCAACACAGTCTATACTTTATTTCCCTCGCAGAACCAGCTCAAGGCAAAAGAATGAAGAGACCAAATTTAGTCTTTTATAAAGGGTGACCTATTCACTGCATTTTTCCAGTGCCCAAGAGTCTTCTGCTTTCATAAACATTTTGAATAAATTAATGAACAGGAAACTAACTCCTAAGAATCACCAGGGAAGGGAATTTAAACTCTAATAAGGGGATCCATGAGCACTAAAAGGCTTGCAGACAAAGGATGCCTCCTTAGATGGCGGCACCTCAGATACAAGATCTGGAGATGACATTTTGAGAGAAGTGGCTCTTTCCAGTAGTTTTATTTTTAAAAAACAAACAACAACAATTTTTTTTTTAGTTGTAGATGGACACAATACTTTTACTTTGTTTATTTTTCCAGACCTGGGGAACCAGTTGTAAAATATGTTAGGCTGAAACAACCACTTTTGGTGAGTTCAGTTAAATTCTTACTTTAGTCTTACAATAAAATACATTTGCAACTCTAAAAATTGTATTTCTAAAATGCAGGAAAACAGCTCTCCTATGCTAAAATAAGGAACAAGGAATTTTCTTCTAAAACTGGAAATCTAAAATCTGTAAAATAATCTAGAAGAAAAGTAGTGAAAAATCAATATTTCTATGTAAGCTCCGGAATCAGTGTTGCATTTCAACCAGATTTAGGTGAGGGTGATCCTAGTTGTCATGACAACTGGTCAGGAACTGTATCTGAGCAAGGGTCTGATGAAGTTCATGGGAGGTGCCCAGCACACAACCCTGATCATGCTGACGCCCAGGACACTGGTTTGCATCAGGGAATATAATCCCCTCTCCTTTGGCTTGTTTGAAAGCTAGCCAAAATTCAGTTAAAGGGGAAAAAAATCATTAAATTTTAGCAAGTCATTCTATTTATGCCTTCATTATACCAACGTGGCAATCTTCTGTGGCCAAGAAGAAAAATACGCTGTGCAGTTCCTGCAGTCACCGACTTGACTGAATGCTTAAAGTACACCTCCATGGGATGGTGAAAAGGAGAGACTCAGCAATGAGCAATCCTGCGGGTTAGGATCACTATCCCTAGGAAACCCTCGGAACAGAAATAAATAAGGGCAACTCCACCCTGTCTGCACAGGATGTTCACCACAGTGTCGTAGATCTGTCAAAATGGCAGTTCTCTAGTGTCTAGAAGTTTATTGATACAGAAGAGGAAAATGATGTTTGGCGCACATCACGCAACCCCGTCCAGCTCTTAGAACGAATGAGGCCCAAGTACACAAAGTGGAGAGATTTCCAAAAGTTGTCTCATTGAAGTGAAAAAAAAAATGTAGGAAAAAAGCCAAGTATGTTCCCATTGTTGTTAAAACACACCCAGACAACAGCATAAAGCATATAAAATATACGTGACCACAGTGTTAAGAACTTGAAGAGTACTTCCTGTTTTGGTTATTCCTAGGGAAGAGAGAGAATGAGAAAGAGAGAGAGAGAGAGGGAGGGAGGGAGAGGGAGAGGGGACAGACTGGCAAAAGATGGCTAACTCATTTTGCTCCATATATTTAGGTATTCTTTGATTTTTATAATTTTTTATTTTGTGTGTGTGTGTGTGTGTGTGTGTGCACGCGCGCGCATCAGGGCATCAGGGATTGAACCTGGGACGCTTTACCATTGAGTCACCTCCCCAGTCCTTGTTTATATTTTATTTAGAGAAAGGGTCTCAGTAAGTTGCTTAGGGCCTTGTTAAGTTGCTGAGGCTGGCTTTGAACTCTCCATCCTCATGCCTCAGCCTCCTGTATTCTTTGAAGCTTCACAAGAACACGTTCATATCTACAAACATAAATAATAATGATAGTAATAATATAGGTTGAATATGCCTCATCCGATAACCCAAAATCTGAAATATTCCAAAATCTGAAACTCTATGCACTGATCCACAAGGAGAAAATTCCACACCTGACCTCATGGGAGGAATGGGCATCCAGTCACAGGCACACTAAAAATGTGGTATAAAATTACTTTGGGCCTAAGTATATGAGGCATACATGAAACATAATTGTGTGCTTAGACTTGGGTCTGATTTCTAAGATAACTCATGAGGCACATGCGAATATTCTAAAATGTAAATATATTAAAAAAACTGAAACATTTTAACATTTCAGATAGGGAATCCAAGCTGGAATAATGATGATAATAAATACATCTTGCATAGGGTATCCTAGCATTTTATCCAAAGTCCTGAATTTAGTAAGTGGCTCCAGAGTCTTAATTATTAACTCTCCTCAAATTAACTCTCCTCAAATCATAGAAACTGGCCCCAGTACAAAATGAAAATATGGGGCTTCTTACTCAAAAATCATTAGGAATTTAATAATTCTTAATGATGACACAAGCAGAGAATGAGACCAAAGACTGAGGGAGCCCTTTGAAGTCTGGGGACCTGTGACACTACACAGATTATAGATGCATAAAGTTTATAAGGGATAAAAAATCACCAAGAAAATGAAGACCTTAAAATGAAGGCAGTTCCTGAGAATGTTTCTAAAATGTAGAGCGATTTTTATCTGGAGGGAGTTAGGAACATGCTCTTAGAGATTAGGCAGATCTGGGAATCCAGTGCTGTCAGGGACCCTCTGCTGTCCTCTGAGCAGGTGGTATCGAAGGGTGACAATTGACCTGAAAATTGAACCATAGGACACAGCCAAAAGAGATCTTTCTGCACTTGTTTGCCAGTCTGTGCCTCATGGGTCACTGTGATGGGAGGAGTTAGCAGGCTTGGGGAAGAGTTCATAAACTCTCCTAATCTGGGATCTAAAATCCCCCAAATCTGAATTTTACATGTCTATTTTAAGATCTCAAAAATGTACTCTGTAGTTATAAATAAGAGCATCTAAGAATTCTGGAGTATAGGAAAGAAATTTAGAAATCAATTCTGTTTCTTCTATTATTATTATTATTATTATTATTATCATTATTATTATTTGCAGTATTGGGGATGGAACCCAGGGCCTCAGGTATGCAGGGCAAGCGCTGTACCACTGAGCTATATCCCCAGCACTTCACATTTTTTATAGGTGGAAACTGTATTTTAGAAACAAACTCTGAGGATGGAAGCGGTGTAAACAGAAGTTAGTGTAGTGGAACTTAAAGTGAACCAATCTGACAGACAATTCATGAGCTGCATGTTTCCTACTTTGCCATATGTCAAGTATGAATAGCAGTAGGCCACAAAAGTGATGGTCGTTAGTGCTGCCTTTGTGTGGGTGAGCAAGACACACCTAGGGTCACTGATCAAAGAGAGAAGCAGCTAAATACTCTCGAGTTCTGTGAAAGATTGTCGGAAGCACAGCTAAAGGAGGCCTGTTCTGGCTGGGAGGAGAGAAGGTTCTGGAAAGACTTCCCGTGAGGCACAAAGGCACGGCCAGACCCCAGGCTTTCTGGTGGGGAGTAGGAGTGAAGGAGCATGGTTTCACACTCTTCTCATGACCTTCTGGCCTCTAGTTTCTCTAGAACCTCGTGAGTGATGGAGGTCACCCCCCACCCCCAGCCAGTAGAGGGGCTGACTGTCCTCTAAGCCACATCCTTCCCGGTGTGCTGTGCTGTGCTGTGGGGATTCCCACCAGAGAATCTGAAGATCCACTGCTAGGACACAATCCAGGAGGTGATTTGGAACAGATTCCCTCACATCCCTCTTGTCTGGCGAGAGGAGGGAGCTTGGGGGGTGACAAGGGCCCCCCCCTCTCTCCCGGAGCCTGATGCTGAGGAAAAGCCCCTCCACCGCAGCAGCTGGGACCCCACAGCTTTTCCCGTGGTCTAATATGTGGGCCCCTCTGGGAGACCACGGTGGACGGCAGTGGTTAAATCTCTGTCAGCCTCAGTTATGTCTTTGAACTCTGTAAGGGGGTGGGCACAGTGCTAGGAATCAGGAACTCAGAGCAGAACCTGAGAGAAGGCATGGAGACGGTGGCCCTAGTGTGAGCACAGCCACCACCATCCAGCCAAGTAGAGCTGTCAACAGCAGCAGCTAGATCAGGAGTCATGACACACAGCAGGAGGGACGGGGATGAAGAGCAGCCACGCTGAAGAGGTGACACTTGATCTGAAGACAGAACGGAGAAAGGGGACAGCCAGAGAAGACGGTGGCAGGAGGCACATTCGGAGATGAGGGCAGAGTTAGAAAGAAGCCTAAGAAATAGGTGGGAGTTTTATAGGGTAAAAAAAATCACGACAGGAGACCAGGAAACAAGCGGGAGAGAGAACTAGGGAGGGCGTGCCATAGCAGTGCTCTTACACACCAGGGTAACCACGGCTGAGCACGGAATCCCTGGGTCAGTGTGTGACAATGACGCTGGTGGTCACTGAGCACCAGGAGACATATGGGAAGGGGGCCTGGAGAAGGTCTAAAGTCAGTGTGTGCAGACAAAGCGGAAGGAGCAGCCTTAAATTTTATATTTATATTTATGTATACCATGTACATTAATTAGATTACGTATTTATTAATTATATCACATATAATATAAATATAATCATACATTACACTTATACATTGAAATATATAAATATTTTGCGTAAATACGAAATGTTTATGAATATATATTTATATTGTGTTTATCTCTTTCCTGGAGCGAGGTTGTCAAGGTGTATCAGTCAGCTTCTTTTACTCTATCGAAACACTAGAGATAGGCATCCTAGAAGGCGACAGGTTCATTGAGGCTCACATTAGGGAGGTTTCAGTCCACGACTGGCAGACTGTCACTTTGGGGCCTGTAGTGAGGTCGCACATCCCAGCAGGAGTGATGGTGGAGCTGAGCTGACTTTGTGGTCACTGAAAAGCAAAGAGAGAGAAAGACCTGGGGTCCCAATAACCCCTTCAAGGACATGTGTTCGGTCCAACACGGCATCATCTGCTAAAGGTTCCTTCCACCAACTCCCAGAGCTCTACAGTTTGGGAACCAAACCTTCAACACATGGGCCTTTGGGATAAATTTAAAATCCAGACTATAGGAGAAGGCATCCAAGAGCAGGAGAAAGACGTCTTTGAAGTTTTGTGTGGTTCATTGTAAGATGGAAAGTAGGCAGGTTTGTTCTGGTTATTTTGGCTAGGTGATAGATGATAGAAAATAGAGATAGATATCGATAAAAAGTAGATGGCTAGGTAGATTAGATAACGGAGATAGATCAATAAGTGATAGATAAGAGAGAAGGGTAAAATACATGTACCAGCTATATATTTATTGCATTTCTGACAAGTAGTAAAATCACTAGAAATAACCAACCTGTAATATTTTCTAACATGGCAGAAAATCAGTATGCAGTATCACATAATAGAGACATGCTATGGCTGGCTTTTAGATATTTTATTAAAAATATTATTTCCACCACGTGTCATTGTATATTATTGTCTTCCCGTTTTTCTATGTTATTTTAAAAGCTATGTAAAATTAGAATCAGCATGATTCAGAGGTACAATGAGAAGACTCCTTGCTCAGCATGCTTCTAGGGAATGAGAACAGGGGGTGTTAGCCACACTGTGTCCCGGAATTGGACCTCAGCACCCTGTGTGTATCTGCAGAGCTGCCCAAACATGAGTGCTTTGATCCTTTTGTGGGAGTTCAGACAAAATACCCATAAATTATGAGGATCATTGTGATGACTGGTGAAGATTCTGACATTTGGAAATAATGTCAATTAAAAGGTCTGGGGAAGTAGCTCAGTGATAAGAGTGCTTGCCTAGAATGCATGAGGCCTGGAGTTGGATCCCTAGCACCAGCAAATAAATAACAAATGAAAAAGTAAAAGGTAAAAATTTCCAGAACAAATTGGAATGCTTGGTGTAGGATGATTATTTCTAGTGATATTACTGCTTATATAAATGCAATCATAAGTAGACAACTGGTATATATTTTTATCCTCCTCTCTTATCTGTCTCCATTAGATGTTTTCCACTGATTTTGATAAGAATTTTATCATAGTTTACAGTGTATATTTAAAACACCATTAGTCTCTGTGAATCATGCTCTCTGTGGTAATTCAGTAATGGTTTATCCACAGACAAGTTTTTCTGGTAACTGTATACTAGAAAAATCCATAAACCAGTTCAGTCAGCAAGAAAGAGTGTCCTTCAATGTATAGAAGCTAAATTGGTGTGTTAGCTTTTCATGACTGTAATCAAAATACCTGACAACAGCTTAAAGGAGGCAAAGCGTATTTTGGCTCACAGCTTCAGAGAGTTGATCCATTGTTGGCAGACTGTGGCTCAGGGCCTGGGGTGAAGCAGAAATCATGGCAGAATATTCTGGATGAAAGCTGCTCAGTTCATGGCAACCTAAAGGCAGAGAGGGAGGGAGGGGGAGATGGAAAAGAGAGGGAGCGAGGACAAGATCTAATCCCCAAGGGCACTCCCACCCCTGTGGCCTACTTCTTCCAAGGACCCCCACCTGTCTGTAATCCATTCACATTATTAATCCATCAGATGGATTAACCAACCAATGAGGTTACATCTCTCATCATCTAATGGTTTCACCTCTGAACATCCCTGCATTGCCTGACACATGACCCCCACATATCCAAACCAGAACAATTAGTATTTCCATAATATTTATTCACTTCTTGTTTATTATTTAAAGATGGGTGGATTTTTTTTATCTTAAAATTGCCTTGGCTAAATCTAATTGGAGAAGATACATTTTAAAGACTATTAGCCAACATCTATGACCATTATTAATGGGAAAATTGTTTTTTTTTTCCTAAGGGTTTAATTTTAAAAAGTTTGTACTGAAAGACAGATTTTAATAGCCAAATTTTTTTAGGTTTTCTTTTTTTTCTCAGATTTTTTCCCTTAGAAAAATCATCCAAATGGAGTATTTTTTGAATGGAACTATCCCCACCCCCGCACCCACATTCCCATGTTGAAGCCTTAACCCGCAATGTGGCTGTGTTTGAATGTGGGCCACTGGACAGGTAATCAAGGTTAAATGAAATTGTGGGGATCAATCCAACTCAATCCAATAGGACTGTGGCCTTTTAGGAAGAGGAAGGGAGATTTCTCTCTCCTCCATGAGAGGACACAGAGAGAAGGTGGCTATCTGCAAATCCAAAAGAAAGCCCTTGTCAGGAGCCAGCCATGAAGGCACCCTTAGCTTGGACTTCTCACTCTAAGGACTGTGAGGAATGAAAGCCGAGTGTTGAAGGCCCCAGTCTCTGATAGTTTACCATGACAGCCTGAGCAGACCAAGACAGACTGGTAAGACATCTGGACATTTCCAATGTTCTAAAGCTCTTTGGAACTGTGTTAACGATTCCTAAGCGTCAACACATAACTCCAAAATAAATATTTGCAGAAAATTGATTCCTTCAAACATGAATCCACCTCTATGCCAGGAAGTTATTCTTGAGGGAACATTTGCTGGTTTGTCTGTCTAAAGTGTTTGCTAGTGCTTGTCATTGTCTCCGGTTAGCCCCAGTGTGAATGCATTATTTCTAAGTGATTATATTTCATGGGCTTCAGCCACTATAACAGGGAGCTGTGGATTTTTTTTTTTTGTTGTTGTTGTTGTTGTTTTTTTTCCCAGGCTGGCCTTGAACTCATGGGCTCAAGTGATCCTCCTACTTAGTCACCCTCCTAAGTAGCTAAGATTATAGGTGTGCACCACCATGCCCAGCTACTCTTTTTGTGAATTTTCAGCAAAGATAACGCAGAATACAACTGTTAGCTTATAGAAGGAGCCAAAATAGTCACTAGGTCTCAGCCTCAAACCCATGAGCTCAAAGCTCAAGATATTGAAATAGTGACGTATATTCTGGCAAACAATGTAAAACACTTGATTATTTAAAGCTATAGTGCTAAGTGGTAGAAGGGAAGCTATGAAGGCTATGAAACCCTTTGGAAAAATGTATAAGGGACAGTACATCTACTGACTGAAAGATCTGTAGTGTAGCCACACAAAATAAGTCCTGCAAGCAGAGGCTCCTGAAGGATATCAATAATGGACATTTGGACAGATTGCATTAGTTCAAACTGACCATTCATCCAACTCAGCCGATCCCAGTCTGCTCTTGGACCAATTTCAGATATACTTGGAGCTTTAACATGTGATAGATTCTACTGCTTTTCCCAAAATATTAAATAAAAGTTTTCTCTGAAACATATTTGGGTTTACCAAAATAGCTCTAAGTCCTATTTTCTGAAAGTAGACTTCATTAAGCCAGATTTAGAGTGGGAGATGATTACATGAGGAAAAGGAAAAATAAAAGGGAGAAAACTTATTGAATAGAGTCACTCTTTGGTATCCATCAGGGATTGGATCCAGGAGCCTGCCAGTATACCAAAATCCATAGATGCTCAAATCCCTAATGTAAAATGGTGTAATGTTTCCATATAACCTATGCATGTCCTCCTGAATGGCTTAAGTCATTTCTAAATAATGCTTAATACAATTTAAGTACTTCTTGTCTGCATTGTTTAAGGAACAAAGATGAGAAACACATCTGTGCATGTTCAGCACAGACCCAATTTGGGTGGAATATTTTTGACTCACGACTGGTGGAATCCATGGATGCAGAACTGTGGTCACAGAGGGCCAACCGAACAGAACTTAAAAGTCAAGTGCAGTCTGAAATGGTTGACATTTCTCGCATTTAATTTTCATGAAGACATATGGTCAGACAGAGAATCAGCTAGGTGAAGAAACTTCACTCAAGTCAACTAGTACTAACTTGGGTTGAATGAAGACAGAATTAATTTCTCTTGAGAGTTTCTCAGGCAGTTACTTATATGTTTTATCCCAAACATAGAACAGCCACCCATTCCGTAGGGTGTGGAAGAATCACAATTTGAACAGATTTGGCGTGACTTATTCTATATTTTCATCTCATTGTGAAACCCTCCTTCTCAAATTTAAGATGGCAAGTTTGGACTCAGTTCAAAACTTATTTTAGCATCTCTGTATGAAACATTGACATCAGTGGCAGATCCAGAAATCATGTGACCTGGAGCATAGTCAAGACCAAATGATTTCAATTAGTTCTGCTCCTTATCCTGCCTCCACCAAAACTCTAGTGAAGAATGGAACACAAGCTCTAGGGCAGAGGGATGATCCAAAACAAAACCAACCAGTCTGCAAAGAAGAAAGAAAAGAAGGCAAAGGCAGCTTTTAGGAGTGATTGGAAAGTTTCCATAAAGTGGAAACACATCCTGAACCGATCCTAGAAACTTGTGAACATTGTCATCGAGAGGATATATTTTGTGAATCTAAACTGAGGGGAGCCAGTGGAGAAAAATCAGATAATCAAGGTTATTATTCTAGAGATTCAAACCTAAACATAGTTACTTCTTTTTGCTAGACATTTGTAGCAAAATGAAGTAATTTATCCAAACAAAAGTTAAAAGGTAGGGTGAATGGATATACACAGGTACAATATGAACTGATAGAACTAGAGCAATTAAGGTCTCCATCTCCTGGGCATGACTTTGTGTTTGGAGCCTGGAGCTCCTCTATTCTAGTTGTTCATAAAACATACCAAAGGTTATTGTAGAGCGAAGTCACCCCACTGTGCTGCAGAACTTTAGAACTTATTCTGTGTTGATAAAAAAGTCTTTTAAATGTTTAATGAGATGGAAATATCTACCCTGATTTGATGATTACAACTATACACATGTGCTGAATCATCTCCCTATATCCCATTAAAATAATAAAAATTAAAAATATGGGGAGTATCTTCTCAGGGGACCCAAGAGGTTTGAAAGAGGCTGGTAACCAACCCTGTGAGGTCCTCTTGGTCAGTCCTAAAGCAGAAGCCAAACCATTTATGCAGCTCTGAATCTCTCCCTCTTCCTCACCTCGTCTCCTGGGTAGGAGAAACAGCTATCGGTGAGGGAAGGGACCCAGGCAGGCTATCTCTGAGGCAGCAGGGTGGGGGGCTGAGGCTCTCTGCAGCCTGAGGCACCCAGAACAGGATGAGATAAAAGCAGATAGGAACCTGACACAGGTCAACTAGTACAGCTCCCCATGGGGTGCAGAGAACCAGTGCCCCCACCTGCAGATCACAGAGTCTGCCCAGGGCACATCATGGCCCCAGAGCAAAGCAGGGAGGTCTGTGTGAAGCTGCCCCTGTGGGAGCTGAGCCCCTAAGTGCCAGGGGAGGAGCTGTGCAGTCACCACCGACACCCTGTGTGGTGACGAGGAGTCAGAATGGAATACCCCCTGACTAAAGATGAACGTGCAGCGTGAGAAAGGCTGGTCAGGACAGACCCTTGAGCAGTTATTGTCAAGATTGAAAGGAAGCATGACTTCCACTTTTATATTAGTTTTTCTGTATTTTAATTTCCTTTCTTTTTTATTTTTTGACACAAACCATCATATAACATATATATTTATGAGGTCTGGTGTGATGATGTGATACGTGTATAGACGCATAATGATTGACTCAGGGTCATCAGCATGTCCATCTCCTTAAACATCTATCATTTTATTTTAATTTTTCACCAACTCAATAGATCATAGTTTTTTCTTTGTTATTCTCTGATCAAAATCAGACAATAGAAGGAGATAAGCAGAATGAGTCTTCCCCAGGCTCACTTACCTCTCACGGATGGAGACAGATGAAAAGTAAGACATTTATCTCCATATAATAAAATACCAGGCTAACATATTAGCAATGGAGACTTTATATTTAATACTTAAAATAGGCACATTTAATGCCTACTCCCAAGGGAGTCAAGGGACCTTCTTGGGAACTGATTTCCTGGGGGTCATTGTCAGTCACCTTGAATCAGCTCTCTGGCCTCCAGCCGAGGTGCACTTACACATACATGACTGGGGACAGGGACAGAAACAGAATGTCTCACACTCATTTCAATTTTCTTTTCAGAAACATATCTACTTTCCTTTTCTCTCCAATTCAATATTTAACTTTTCATGTGTAGCAGCATGCATCTCAAATTTATTGTCAAATGCCTATTATCATTTTGGCTTAGCGATATTATGGACTTTTGTAAATGCTAAGGAAATCACTTTTATCTTTTTACCAAAACATCTAAAACAGCTTTGAAACATAATTTGATGGGGGTTAGCCATTTATTTTAACAGATTTCAAATATATCTGGCTAGATTTTGTTTAAATTAATGTTTCCTTTAAATGCAAAATTGATATTTTTTTAAAAAAAGTAATTGGTTCTTTTTTTTAGTAGAATATGACAATAGAATCCATTTTGATATGATTATATAAGCATGGACTGTGTCTTATTCTAATTAGGACCCTCTTCTTGTAGATGAACATGATGGTGGGATTCATTGGGGTATTTTCATACATGTACATAGGAAAGTTAGGTCAGATTCATTCCACTGCCTTTCCTTTTCCTATCCCCCTCCCCAAAATTGATATTTTTGATAAATGATGGGTGCTTTTTTTGTGAAAATAACTTTTCCTGTAATAATAAACCTATTTCTCTTATAAATATATTATAAAACTCCATTAGTCCATTTAACTTTATTATAATGAAATACCTGAGGTAGACTAACTTCACTAAGAAAAGAGGTTTATTTAGTTCATAGTGTTGGAAGTTCAAGGGCATGGCACTGGCTTAGCTTTGGTGAGGGCCTGCATGGCTGCATCACATCATGGTGGATAGCAGTGATGACCTTGTGTACAGGAGGGAGAGATCACATCTCAAGACAGGAATCCAGAGAGACTGAGGTGTTCTCAGTAACCTACAGGTGCCCTGTGGGCTCCCTTCTTAAAAAGTTCCACACCGTGCTAAGGACCAAGTCCAACACGTGGACATTTGGAAGACCAACTTAAGGTATATCCAAACTGTATCGAGACATATCTAACAATTCTAACTTGAGAAGAAAATTGTGAATGAGGAAGATTTTTTTGTTTGTTTGTTTGTTGTTCTTGTTGTATTGTTTCTTGCTATCAAAATGGACAGTTATCCTCTTAAAAAGAAAAACCCAACTAAAAAATGATCAAAACTAGCTTTGGAGAGAAGTATTATTGATTTAGAATTGAGTTGATAAATATATCCTGATTGGGAAGCTATTGATTTTTCTAGCAAATGCCATTTGAGCCAATTCAGTGTGATTTAACAAAGATCAGATCATATCTGAATTTATTCCTGTAAAAGGAGTATCTGTTCAAGGTGACTCATGTTCTTTTAGCCAGTTTTTCTATTTCTCTTGTGATTATGAACTTACTTTTAATTAGTGATTCCAGACGCAGCATACGTGATTCAACCAGAACTTAATGGTTAATGAAGATATTAATACATTTCCCTATTCGATATTCTAAGCACATATCCCCGGCAAAACAAATGATCTCAGTTTCAAAGAGGCATCATGAAACCATTGGCCGACCTCATGCAAGAGTGACATATAGTTATTCTTAAAGTCTGTCTCTAGAGACATGTTGGCTGTCACTTGGGTGTGTACATGTGCAAGAAGCTGTCTCTCTTAGTATAACAGGTGTGCCTGTGCTAGGCAGGATGGGCGAGTATAAGAACCAAAAGGTAAATCTCAGATACATTCTGCAGACCCTGTGTAGGCCCTTGTCCCCGTTAAGTCTGGCATGTTGACTATTTGCCTCTGGTATTTCTGTTTTTTAGTCTAAAGCATTTTACTTCCCTTCCTGTGATTACTCATCTTTCTTTCTGTCATCAATATTTACAGTCTTGGAGCTTCAACTTCAATTTCATGGTCTATTTGATTTCCCCTAAAATGTCATTAGCATACTTCTAGGTCTTTCAAAGTGGAGCCCTTTTTAAGTCTGAATAAGTGAATACCTTTTCAAACACACAATACGAGTTGATTAAGGAGATTCTAAGAAATATAAAATTAAGCAAATGATCACATTCAAAAATGGGTAAGAGATTTAAAGTCCTAAATCAGGAAACTCTAAAATTCAAATGTTCAGCAAATAAAAGCTTCGTAGGAGTATGATTTGAACTACCAGTTGTTTCACTTTAAATAAGCACGCCACTTCCAGAGGGAAGATGTTCAGAAGCTCAGCTGTTGCATAATCAGAACGGAGAGGCAGGTAAGCCTGTGGAAAACACACCCAGCTGGGAAATAACCTAATCCAACCTCGGTGAGGAATACTGAAAGACGTGACCAATCACGGGACTAATACACTGTCTCAGAGTGAGCACAGATTCTGAATTCTGAAGACCTTGACCTCGGAGCCAGCCTCACAGAGCAATATGTAAAACAAGACTTTGTAGTTAGTTCTGTAAAACTATGGTGTCAATCCAGTTCTGCTGTTTTCTCAAAGTAGGATGAAGCATAACAACTACAACTTTAATTCCATACAATTGGAGCTGAATACCCACCACAGCTCTGTACCCACTTTCTGGCTACCTGCATGCTTTCAGGGACTGGTTTTCCTCAACAATAATAAAAAATCAATTCTATATTTATGAATCGGCATGATCCTTTGGGTCTTGATTTCTTTTTTCCACCAACAATTTGGTGATGAGGACGGGAATTCTTGAGTGAGTCCTTCTACTGGGTCAGTCTGTCACAGAATTCATGGCCATTTTTTTTTAGTACTTTTTATTGTTAAATTATTATTAATGTAAAAATATGAACACCTACGATCAGATAAGAGACCCTGACTAATTGCATAAAAGACTTCCTTCATCTCCTTTGGCTTAGTCGTGTCAGATTCCCCAGGAAAATCCCAAGCCTTCACCACAAACTTTGACTTACTATTGAGCAAAAAATGTGTGATATGAGTTCTGAGGTCCCACTTGTCGAGCACACAGGATGTCCGGAACACTGCAGCAGACCTCTTTCACCTGGGATGACCTCTCTTTGGAAAGCACAAAACATCAGCCTTACTAGAATATCCTGATGTTGGCTGTCCTGACTCTCCTCGTGATTTCCTCTAACTTAAGTAGAAAAACCATAGTTAAGGATCCAGAAAAGATTAAAAGGAAATCAGTAGCCATTGGGAAGATGGGTAAGAGATTATGTCTTTAAAAAAAAAAAAAGGAAGAAGACGCCTTTGGTTTGAAGAGTGGTTGCCCTAGAAACCTGGAAGAAAGGAGATAAAAAGAAAGTGAAGCTGTCATAGGAGAAGAGCTATTTCTGGAAAAGAGTCCTTAGGAGTTTTCAAGGAAAGGAGAGCTTGACTCAGGACCAAGGGGACCCTTGACATACCGGATGGAGGAGAATTTCAGCATGTGCAATAGAGGCAGAGATTTTTTTTTTTTTTTAGGACAGCAAGGAATACACATTCAAGGGAGAATGTGGGCCAGCCCGCAAGTGGGAGACATGTTTTGGGGACTCCTGGCTCTTCTTTTAAAGAAAACTTGGTGAGGTCTGGGTATGGGAAGGTGTGTAAGAATGCCATCAGTCTGGTGATCTCAAGATAGGGTGTTTGATGGGTTGGACATGCTCAGAATTCTTCATCTGATGTGGTTTCCATGATCTGATCAATAGGTAATGCTGAACAGTCCCCTAAATTATAGGTTTCTTAAAATATCTTCTCTCTTTACATAGTGTATTGTGTGGTGGGTTAATTGACAATACACAAGGTTGATTCATAGATTTCACAGAAATTTGGGAGAGCCAAGCCCCTGAGAGAGAGACGAGCTTGGAGAGTGACCAACTGAGAAAAGTATATGGAACTTTAAAATTATATTTCCTATTCCTTCCTTTCTGTCTCCTTTCTGCCTAATTTCTTTTTATTCTTCTATCTGACCTCAAAACTACTGTGGCAAAACAGGAGCTGAAACTATAGAGCCAAGCAACCAATAACTATTTTTCATCTCAACATAGAGAAAATCAGCCCTACCCCTTGGAACTCCATTAACTCAAATGTCAAGTCCATATGGTCTTGCCCCCTGTGGATATTACCCACCTTAAGAGTTCTTTTTCTGTTGCTCTTGGAAGATTCAGAAAAATTTACAGAGATTCTCTGCAGCAGTGTTTCAGTAAACAGCCGTGTGTGTGGGATCTACACTGGCTGCTGTGAATTGCTGCCCTGGTGGAGTCACTCAACTCACAGATCAACATGACTGGGCCCAGATGATGACCCACCCACCCCAATCAGGGAGTGCATGGCCTCGGGAAGCCAGCCATACTCCTCTCCCAAGATCCAAGTTGTACCATGGGAACCCAACACAGGGCTCACTGATGAAGTCCTTGAACTCACTTTGCCTGTGGCAATGCCACCATAATGCACTCAAGGGCCAGGTGGGATTTCCTTGGCAATTCACTCAAGCATTTCTAAATTGATGGGGATCAACCAAAGGGAAGATCAGAATATGGCATTGGCCCTCTACTCTTTGTAGCAGTCCTTTTTTTTAAAGTTTCTTACTTTTTTGGCGGAGGGTGGGGGCAAGAATTTTCATGCTGGGAATATTCAGGTTAAAAAAATACACACACACACACACACGTGTGTGTGTGTGTGTGTGTGTGTGTGTGTGTGTATTTTTTTTTGGCTGGCCAGGGCAGACAGTTTCTTGTGTCTTGATAACAGCAATCCTGTTATGAGGAAAAGACAAAAACAAAAAAATAAAAGGAAAACAAAACTTGAGATTGCAGTGCTAGCTGTCCAGTTAGGATCACTCCCAGAAGAGACACACTTCAGTGGGCCCCAACAGCAGATAAGAGAGAATGAGAATGTTCTGGTGGAAATCCACTATTGTAAGAAAACAGAATATTGGAGAAAAGAATGCTGGAAGAGATGAAGGAAAAATGCATAAGATGCAACCTGACCCCAAGCTTTATTTCCTCCTTCAGCAGCTTTGTCTCCCAAGGTATCAGGCAGGAAATAATTGACAAACGGTGCAAACTAGTGGCCAGCATTGACCTGATTGGTGGTGGTGGGGGGGGGGCGGGGCGGCAGCTGTGAGTCTGTTTCTTTCCTCATCTTAATCTTTCCCTTCTCTTTCTTTATGCATCGTGGAGCCAGATATTATGTGATTTTAAAAATCTTTTTCTGAAAAAAATATGGGACAGGTAAACCAATATACTTTTTCTCTAGTTTAAATATAAGGAATAGAATCTGTAGTTAAAAAAAAAACAAAACAACCAACCAAAAAACCACTAGGGAAACAGAGTATGATAAAGAAAGGGATGTTTACCTTGTTGTTCTTCTATATTACATGTGAGAAAGGGAGGAAAATTTAATAAGGTAACATGACTGAAGATATACACAAGATCTAATAGAAGGAAATACGTTTGTGCTTCCTCTGGCCCCAGAGGTACTGACGTTGCTACTATTTTAATTGGCAAACCCGTGTCAGCTTTTTCTACTTTAGCAATATGTTCACTTTTCTTCTCTGTACCTTTAAGTGAAGAACCAAAACTCCTTTTTGCATTCACCTATGAAGACTTGCAATATTCATGGCAAGGGGTTGAGAAATCCTGCAGGATTTAGAGATCCACCTACTACATGTTCTTGGCATTCACAAGAGAATGTAAAGTAATTTTCCTCACGGTGGGACTTCACACTAATTCAATATGTGGATGATTTATTGATAGCTGGCGAAACTTTATATGCTTATAAAGATGTCATTGTAACTTTACTAAAATGCTTAGCTTCCCAAGGACATAAAGCATCACCAGGAAAATTGCAGTAGAGTCAAACTGAAGTCAAGTACTGAGGACATGGGTGATTGATTGGCCGGTGAAACATAGTTCCACCCCAAAGTCTGTCTCTATATTTTATAAATGAAGCCAACTGCCACCAAAAAGCAAGTTTGCCAGTTCGGGGTGTGGGTTCGTAATTGCATGGGTCGGTACCTGTCTTTTCTGAACAGACAAAGCCTATAGTCAGCGTAGTCACACCCGGAAACTCTGCTGGGGTCTATTGAAACTAGAGGAGACTTTCAGAGCCTTTCTGAATTCCCCACGTGGGAATCCCTAAGGTTGGGAAAGCACTCTTTTATTCCATTAGGAGAATAAAGGGCAACCCCTTTATTTATTTTTATAGCCAAAATTCAGGTTGTGTTGGTCACTGTTGGGTGCTTTTCTGTGATGTTGGATGCCATCACTCAGGGGTTGTGAGGCTGTTCACAAGCCATGGCAGATCTTCTGAATGAAAAGCTCAACTCTGAGCCCAGTACAGAGAATGTCCTTGCACCCCATGCTGCCGCCATCCTACAAATTCATCAGACATAAAACTTACCAGTGCCCCACCAGAGTAGCTATGACCCAGTCTTGTCCTCTAACCCTCATGGATTCTAGGCAGGTGGCACCTTGGGGTCTAGCCACTCTGTTGCCAGATGCTGACCAGAGAGGTGGCCTGGACCGGCTCAGGGTTTTGGAAGGTACTTACCTTAGTCTGATTCATACGACGCTGACAGAACCATTTACTGGTGTGGTTTGCACAAGAGATATGGGGAAAAACAGATACATTTTATGCCGTCAATATTTTGTACAGGGGACCTTCTCTCAGAATATTTTATAAGTGAATGTAAATGTAATTTTTTTTTCTATTTCACATAGTAGCTAAAAGCTAAAAATTAATAAAAGTCTTTGAAACTGTTACTGTTATGCAGTTCCAGGTCAGATGGCTGACTCCTGGTCCAGCCACTCACTTCAAAAAACAAGAAAAGGCTGGGCGTGGTAGTGCATGCCTATAATCCCAGTGGCTCAGGAGGCTGAGGCAGGAGGATGGCGAGTTGAAAGCAGCTTCAGCAAAAACAAGGCACTAAGCAACTCGGTGAGATCCTGTCTGTAAATAAAAATACAAAATAGGCCTGGGGCTGGGGCTCAGTGATCAAGTATCCCTGAGTTCAATCCCTGGTACAAAAAAAAAAAAAAAACCAAAAACCAAACAAACAAACAAAAAACAACCCAAGAAAAGATGATGGTGAAAAGCAAGAAAAGAACTTCAGGCACCATGACCCTATTGGGAAGGCCAAGGCAGACCCAGCATCTCAGGCCTGTCTTCAGGTGCTGACAGAAGCTTTGGGTTTCAATAGAGGAAGGACAGGCAGAGGCCAGAGGTCTGCCTCACTGAGCAGCCTTGGTCAGACTGAGGTCTGCTGACCACTCTCAGGGCTGGTTCAAATCTTGCCTGAGTCTTCAAGAGGGACAGGATAGGTTAGGTCAACGATGGGCTAATAGACCTCGTGTCACTCATTTGTAGATGAACACCTCTTAGATGATTGCGTGCGTCTGTGCAGAGTGGAGCAGGGACGTGACCCACAGTTTAAGGTAATAAAGGAGACAGGTACAAAATGAAGTCAGAGATGGGGAGCTTTATCCTGCTTGAAGTTCCCCAAGGGCATCTGCAGGCCCAAGAGCCACTGCTTCCAGCATGGGTGTCCTGAGTCCCTGTTATAGCTTCTTCCCCTGAACCTTGCCTTGTCCACTCCTTGATAGGGGATCAGCCATCTGAGTCCGTGGGTGTCTTAGCCACATGGTGAACCACTACGGAATGGGGACAACCCGGGTCTCTAAACAATGGCTCAAGTATATAAGTGAAAACAGCCAGACGCTTAAGTCTAGAAGTGAATTGTAAAGCAGAATACAAGAGGGGCCAGAGTCAGACGATGTTCCATTTAATAAAGTATATACAAGTGGGAGCCCTTTTGCTCAATGTCTCCATGAGTTTGGCTTTTCTTTTACCTCCAAAATAGCACATTTGCCTCTGGTTAAATTTCCCTGCTGGGTGTTCAAGGCCAAGCCGTTAGCCCTGTGTTGGCTCAAAATTAACCTTTTTTCTTTTTACTGGTCAAGCCAGTCAGGATCCCTCAGGAGTTTTAGGAACATGGTAGTATAAAGATTCATTGCCATTTCTATCTGTCCTATAGGCAACGGCTATTCTTTCAAACTTGGATTATTCTGTTAGAAGTAGTACTTATGCAAAATGTTAATAAGCAACAGTTAAAAGTAACAGTGACCATTCCAGTTTGTCTTAGGAATAAATGTCATAAAACCTTAAAAATAAAGTGGTTGTGGTCTCTTAAGTAGAATGTACTTGCTTAAAGATGCATCGCCTGAGTGACCAACGTCCACTCTTTTTAATTGTCCGTGGGGCACGGTTCTAAATGCGGTGTTCAGGCCCGAACAATTATCTTTGCTCAAAGATGAGGGTCATGATACAATTAGGGATACACAAGTATAAGGCTGGAGAAGGCTGTTGTGACTATGAACAATGTCTGTTTGGAGGATACAGCTTGGTAAATGTTCTCTTCAGGTTTGCATTTTAGAGCAGTCTAGTTGGGGAACATAAATACATTGAACACACAAACAAGTCAGTAATAATGAACATCGCAGACACACAGAAGATCTATATATATTAATTTAGTCTTTTGAGCAAAATTTACAAACCATGGCTCAGTAGGATGACTTTATGTGTCTGTCTTCAATAGGTCTACATAGGTAATATGATTGATGGAGTTAAAACTCTGAACAAGTTTAGGAAGTAATGCAACTGACCTGGTGATATACAGGTGTATCTCATATACACAATAATAAAACACTTACTTCATCAAAGCAAATGGATGTAAACCAGGGTATAAGTGGCAGGGAGTCTTTTTATCTGGATGGTATTGAATGCATATGGCAGAAACGTTGAGTTTCATTGACCACTGCACATATTTAGGTCCAGCTACAATGCGTATTGTGTAAAAGAGAAAACTTATAGCTTACCTTCATGTATTAACCTGTACACCTTTAACCTTACACATTTTTGTATAATATTCAGACAAAGCTCAGCCATGGCATAGTTAGCCCTCAGATGCATACACATCTCTACTCACAGCTATCTAGGGTACCACATACATAGTAAGTGGCCCCAAATAATAGTTATTTATAAAGTGGTCATTTATAAAATAAAATAGACACTTAAATAAACCTTAACTCTTCTAAGACTCTATTCCCTAAATAACAAAAGCCTCACAAAGACAGCAAACACAGAGATTCTTTTGATAGAGCACAAAATCTTTGTTCTTCCAGCCAGTTCTTGGTAAATGTGACCAAGAGCAGAAAACCTGCTGTCTCAAACGTGGAGGATTCTATTTTGGTTTGACATCAGTGTATTAAACTTGGACCTCAGAAAAGCCCTTCAAATAACTTTTTCAGTTACAGCCAACTTAATCATACATGAATTTCCTAATGTGGTCCTTCACAAATCTTCTGTGACTGGTTTAGACATTTTACAACTTGTTTATATCCTTAGTTTTTGTTCAAGCTTTCTTGTTCATTTGCGACCTTAAGACAAAAAAAATCTTATTTTGCCAACCAAATTCTATTTTTTTTATCCCAAAACATTCCCCAAAATATGTCCTCACACTCATAACCTTTTAATATCTCTTTTTCCTATTTATTATTTTTTGGCCTTATTTTGTCTTTAGTTTACAATTAGAAATAATCCTTATGAAACTTTTAAATTTAGGCAAATTGCTTCTTTTTTAATAAGACAAAATAGTTCATGCTTTTTATACTTTTTTTTTTTTAAAATCAGAACACAGCCTCAAGTTTTAGTACGTTTTTCAATGTCAATTAGAATTAGCTCTTAGTGGTCCTCTATGTAGAGAAGGCTCAGGAAGAAAACAATTTCAAAATGTTTTCTAAATCTGAAAAACTTACCAAAAACCCACATTTAATAGACCCCAATATAGTGTATTTTTGTAAATGTTAAGATGCTTATTTGCAAGTTTTATATAAACCTTGGATTAAGCCGTTTTCTCTGGCAATAGACTGGTTTTCAAAGGCTTTCTTTCCTTCCTCTCCCTTTTTCTTCAGCCCTGTGTGAGTTGGAGAGTTAACCCTTTCCTAACCCTCTTGTTTTTCCAGACTGGGTGAGACTTAACCCTTGAATAACCAGTTTCTGAGTAAAGACAGCAGAACAGACTGAGGGCCAAAAGCCTCCATTTACACAAAACCAAACAGAACAAAAATATATGAATTTAAGCACGCAGACCCTCCCTCCTCAGTGAGTTCAACAGAATGACCACGAGCTCAAAAAAGGAGTTGTTCTTGCAAAAAAAGAAGAAAAAGAAAGAAAGCAAGCAAGAAAAAAAGAAATGGCTGCAGTTTCTTTCTTTCTTTCTTTCTTTCTTTCTTTCTTTCTTTCTTTCTTTCTTTCTTTCTTTCTTTCTTTCTTTCTTTCTTTTTAAAGGAATTTGTGGGTGGGAGATTCACCCAGAGGCACTGAATCTGGACCAGGATTATTAGACTCAGAACCAGCTGCCATACAAGATGGGGTTTTCTCCAAACCTTTCTCCTTCTCTTAACTCCTTTCTCATTTTAGTGGAAGTACCTCTTTTGTTAGACCTTTATGATCAGGTGTTCATAGAACCTCTGCCTTAAAAGGGACCAGGTTAGGATGACCAAGAGGAGACAAAAGAAAGAAAGAAAGAAAGCA